>NW_027445852.1:0-1266639 GCF_050003625.1 Haematobia irritans | reverse complement strand
TATATATATATATATATATATATATATATATATATATATATATATATATATATATATATATATATATATATATATATATATATATATATATATATATATATATATAATATATATATATATATATATATATATATATATATATATATATATATATATATATATTAATATATATATATATATATATATATATATATATATATATATATAGGATGAAAGAAAGCAGAAATTAAGATATTAATAATCTGATTAATAAATGCCGATAATAACGTAATTTTTCATGCTAATCAAGCGAGACGAAAATCTAGCTGGTTTACATAAAATACCAAAATTCTATCTGATTTACATAAAATCTCTATAGCATTCTTCTATGCTAAAATGACATCGTATCCTGCAAAAATACCTTACCTAATCTGGAAAATTGCATGAAGAACTAGTTGTATACAGCACAATTTTATCAAGCTCCAAAACACATATGCCTTTATTATGAAAAAGTTATTTTGCCCATATCTTCGTATATACGCGTCCTAGAGCGAAAAGGACTTTAATTCGTAACACCCCAAAAAATTTAATAATCCACTCAAAACCTAAAAAAATTGCAATTTTTGTATGAAAAAGTTATTTTGCCCAATCTCCTTAAATATGCGTCCTAGGGCGAAATGGACTTTAATTCGTGACCACCCCCAAAAAATTGACAAATCCAACCAAAACCTAAAAAAATTTAAATTTTGATATGAAAAACTTATTTTGCCCATATCTCCTAAACTAAGCGCCCTAGCGCGAAAAGGACTTTAATTCATGACCACCCCCAAAAAAATTGAATAATCCTCCCAAAACCTAAAAAAATTTAAATTTTTATCTGAAAAACTTATTTTGCCCATATCTTCGTATATACGCGTCCTAGAGCGAAAAGGACTTTAATTCGTAACACCCCAAAAAAATTTAATAATCCACTCAAAACCTAAAAAAATTGCAATTTTTTTAATGAAAAAGTTATTTTGCCCAATCTCCTTAAATATGCGTCCTAGGGCGAAATGGACTTTAATTCGTGACCACCCCCAAAAAATTGACAAATCCAACCAAAACCTAAAAAAATTTAAATTTTGATATGAAAAACTTATTTTGCCCATATCTCCTAAACTAAGCGCCCTAGCGCGAAAAGGACTTTAATTCATGACCACCCCCAAAAAAATTGAATTATCCTCCCAAAACCTAAAAAAATAGAAATTTTATCTGAAAAACTTATTTTGCCCATATCTTCGTATTTACGCGTCCTACAGCGAAAAGGACTTTAATTCGTAACACCCCAAAAAAATTAATAATCCGCTCAAAACCTAAAAAAAGTCCAATTTTTATATGAAAAAGTTATTTTGCCCATATCTCCTTAAATATACTTCCTAGGGCGAAAAGGACTTTAATTCGTGACCACCCCCAAAAAATTGACAAATCCACCCAAAACCTAAAAAAATTTAAATTTTGGTATGAAAAACTTATTTTGCCCATATCTCCTAAACTAAGCGCCCTAGCGCGAAAAGGACTTTAATTCATGACCACCCCCAAACAAATTGAATAATCCTCCCAAAACCTAAAAAAATTTAAATTTTTATCTGAAAAACTTATTTTGCCCATATCTTCGTATATACGCGTCCTAGAGCGAAAAGGACTTTAATTCGTAACACCCCAAAAAAATTTAATAATCCACTCAAAACCTAAAAAAATTGCATTTTTTTTAATGAAAAAGTTATTTTGCCCAATCTCCTTAAATATGCGTCCTAGGGCGAAATGGACTTTAATTCGTGACCACCCCCAAAAAATTGACAAATCCACCCAAAACCTAAAAAACTTAAATTTTGATATGAAAAACTTATTTTGCCCATATCTCCTAAACTAAGCGCCCTAGCGCGAAAAGGACTTTAATTCATGACCACCCCCAAAAAAATTGAATAATCCTCCCAAAACCTAATAAAATTGAATTTTTTATCTTAAAAAATTAGTTTGCCCATATCTTCGTATGTACGCGTCCTAGAGCGAAAAGGACTTTAATTCGTAACACCCCAAAAAATTTAATAATCCACTCAAAACCTAAAAAAATTGCAATTTTGATATGAAAAAGTTATTTTGCCCAATCTCCTTAAATATGCGTCCTAGGGAGTAATGAACTTTAATTCGTGACCACCCCCAAAAAATTGACAAATCCACCCAAAACCTAAAAAACTTAAATTTTGGTATGAAAAACTTATTTTGCCCATATCTCCTAAACTAAGCGCCCCAGCGCGAAAAGGACTTTAATTCATGACCACCCCCAAACAAATTGAATAATCCTCCCAAAACCTAAAAAAATTTAAATTTTTATCTGAAAAACTTATTTTGCCCATATCTTCGTATATACGCGTCCTAGAGCGAAAAGGACTTTAATTCGTAACACCCCATAAAATTTAATAATCCGCTCAAAACCTAAAAAAAATCAAATTTTTATATGAAAAAGTTATTTTGCCCATATCTCCTTAAATATACGTCTTAGGGCGAAAAGGACTTTAATTCGTGACCACCCCCAAAAAATTGACAAATCCACCCAAAACCTAAAAAAATTTAAATTTTGGTATGAAAAACTTATTTTGCCCATATCTCCTAAACTAAGCGCCCTAGCGCGAAAAGGACTTTAATTCATGACCACCCCCAAAAAAATTGAATAATCCTCCCAAAACCTAAAAAAATTTAAATTTTTATCTGAAAAACTTGTTTTGCCCATATCTTCGTATATACGCGTCCTAGAGCGAAAATGACTTTAATTCGTAACACCCCAAAAAATTTAATAATCCACTCAAAACCTAAAAAAATTGCAATTTTTATATGAAAAAGTTATTTTGCCCAATCTCCTTAAATATGCGTCCTAGGGCGAAATGGAGTTTAATTCGTGACCACCCCCAAAAAATTGACAAATCCACCCAAAACCTAAAAAAAATTAAATTTTGGTATGAAAAATTTACTTTGCCCATATCTCCTAAACTAAGCGCCCTAGCGCGAAAAGGACTTTAATTCATGACCACCCACAAAAAAATTGAATTATCCTCCCAAAACCTAAAAAAATAGAAATTTTATCTGAAAAACTTATTTTGCCCATATCTTCGTATATACGCGTCCTAGAGCGAAAAGGACTTTAATTCGTAACACCCCAAAAAATTTAATAATCCACTCAAAACCTAAAAAAATTGCAATTTTTATATGAAAAAGTTATTTTGCCCAATCTCCTTAAATATGCGTCCTAGGGCGTAATGGACTTTAATTCGTGACCACCCCCAAAAAATTGACAAATCCACCCAAAACCTAAAAAAATTTAAATTTTGGTATGAAAAACTTATTTGGCCCATATTTCCTAAACTAAGCGCCCTAGCGCGAAAAGGACTTTAATTCATGACCACCCCCAAAAAAATTGAATAATCCTCCCAAAACCTAAAAAAATTTAAATTTTTATCTGAAAAACTTATTTTGCCCATATCTTCGTATATACGCGTCCTAGAGCGAAAAGGACTTTAATTCGTAACACCCCATAAAATTTAATAATCCGCTCAAAACCTAAAAAAAAGTCAAATTTTTATATGAAAAAGTTATTTTGCCCATATCTCCTTAAATATACGTCTTAGGGCGAAAAGGACTTTAATTCGTGACCACCCCCAAAAAATTGACAAATCCAACCAAAACCTAAAAAAATTTAAATTTTGGTATGAAAAACTTATTTTGCCCATATCTCCTAAACTAAGCGCCCTAGCGCGAAAAGGACTTTAATTCATGACCACCCACAAAAAAATTGAATTATCCTCCCAAAACCTAAAAAGATAGAAATTTTTATCTGAAAAACTTATTTTGCCCATATCTTCGTATATACGCGTCCTAGAGCGAAAAGGACTTTAATTCGTAACACCCCAAAAATTTTAATAATCCACTCAAAACCTAAAAAAATTGCAATTTTTATATGAAAACGTTATTTTGCCCAATCTCCTTAAATATGCGTCCTAGGGCGAAATGGACTTTAATTCGTGACCACCCCCAAAAAATTGACAAATCCACCCAAAACCTAAAAAACTTAAATTTTGATATGAAAAACTTATTTTGCCCATATCTCCTAAACTAAGCGCCCTAGCGCGAAAAGGACTTTAATTCATGACCACCCCCAAAAAAATTGAATAATCCTCCCAAAACCTAATAAAATTGAATTTTTTATCTTAAAAAATTAGTTTGCCCATATCTTCGTATGTACGCGTCCTAGAGCGAAAAGGACTTTAATTCGTAACACCCCAAAAAATTTAATAATCCACTCAAAACCTAAAAAACTTAAATTTTGGTATGAAAAATTTATTTTGCCCATATCTCCTAAACTAAGCGCCCCAGCGCGAAAAAGACTTTAATTCATGACCACCCCCAAAAATTGAATAATCCTCCCAAAACCTAAAAAAATTTAAATTTTTATCTGAAAAACTTATTTTGCCCATATCTTCGTATATACGCGTCCTAGAGCGAAAAGGACTTTAATTCGTAACACCCCATAAAATTTAATAATCCGCTCAAAACCTAAAAAAAAGTCCAATTTTTATATGAAAAAGTTATTTTGCCCATATCTCCTTAAATATACGTCTTAGGGCGAAAAGGACTTTAATTCGTGACCACCCCCAAAAAATTGACAAATCCACCCAAAACCTAAAAAAATTTAAATTTTGGTATGAAAAACTTATTTTGTCCATATCTCCTAAACTAAGCGCCCTAGCGCGAAAAGGACTTTAATTCATGACCACCCCCAAAAAAATTGAATAATCCTCCCAAAACCTAAAAAAATTTAAATTTTTATCTGAAAAACTTGTTTTGCCCATATCTTCGTATATACGCGTCCTAGAGCGAAAATGACTTTAATTCGTAACACCCCAAAAAATTTAATAATCCACTCAAAACCTAAAAAAATTGCAATTTTTATATGAAAAAGTTATTTTGCCCAATCTCCTTAAATATGCGTCCTAGGGCGAAATGGAGTTTAATTCGTGACCACCCCCAAAAAATTGACAAATCCACCCAAAACCTAAAAAAAATTAAATTTTGGTATGAAAAATTTACTTTGCCCATATCTCCTAAACTAAGCGCCCTAGCGCGAAAAGGACTTTAATTCATGACCACCCACAAAAAAATTGAATTATCCTCCCAAAACCTAAAAAAATAGAAATTTTATCTGAAAAACTTATTTTGCCCATATCTTCGTATATACGCGTCCTAGAGCGAAAAGGACTTTAATTCGTAACACCCCAAAAAATTTAATAATCCACTCAAAACCTAAAAAAATTGCAATTTTTATATGAAAAAGTTATTTTGCCCAATCTCCTTAAATATGCGTCCTAGGGCGTAATGGACTTTAATTCGTGACCACCCCCAAAAAATTGACAAATCCACCCAAAACCTAAAAAAATTTAAATTTTGGTATGAAAAACTTATTTGGCCCATATTTCCTAAACTAAGCGCCCTAGCGCGAAAAGGACTTTAATTCATGACCACCCCCAAAAAAATTGAATAATCCTCCCAAAACCTAAAAAAATTTAAATTTTTATCTGAAAAACTTATTTTGCCCATATCTTCGTATATACGCGTCCTAGAGCGAAAAGGACTTTAATTCGTAACACCCCATAAAATTTAATAATCCGCTCAAAACCTAAAAAAAAGTCCAATTTTTATATGAAAAAGTTATTTTGCCCATATCTCCTTAAATATACGTCTTAGGGCGAAAAGGACTTTAATTCGTGACCACCCCCAAAAAATTGACAAATCCACCCAAAACCTAAAAAAATTTAAATTTTGGTATGAAAAACTTATTTTGCCCATATCTCCTAAACTAAGCGCCCTAGCGCGAAAAGGACTTTAATTCATGACCACCCCCAAAAAAATTGAATAATCCTCCCAAAACTTAAAAAAATTTAAATTTTTATCTGAAAAACTTGTTTTGCCCATATCTTCGTATTTACGCGTCCTACAGCGAAAAGGACTTTAATTCGTAACACCCCAAAAAAATTTAATAATCCACTCAAAACCTAAAAAAATTGCAATTTTTTAATGAAAAAGTTATTTTGCCCAATCTCCTTAAATATGCGTCCTAGGGCGAAATGGACTTTAATTCGTGACCACCCCCAAAAAATTGACAAATCCAACCAAAACCTAAAAAAATTTAAATTTTGATATGAAAAACTTATTTTGCCCATATCTCCTAAACTAAGCGCCCTAGCGCGAAAAGGACTTTAATTCATGACCACCCCCAAAAAAATTGAATTATCCTCCCAAAACCTAAAAAAATAGAAATTTTATCTGAAAAACTTATTTTGCCCATATCTTCGTATTTACGCGTCCTACAGCGAAAAGGACTTTAATTCGTAACACCCCAAAAAATTTAATAATCCGCTCAAAACCTAAAAAAAGTCCAATTTTTATATGAAAAAGTTATTTTGCCCATATCTCCTTAAATATACTTCCTAGGGCGAAAAGGACTTTAATTCGTGACCACCCCCAAAAAATTGACAAATCCACCCAAAACCTAAAAAAATTTAAATTTTGGTATGAAAAACTTATTTTGCCCATATCTCCTAAACTAAGCGCCCTAGCGCGAAAAGGACTTTAATTCATGACCACCCCCAAAAAAATTGAATAATCCTCCCAAAACCTAAAAAAATTTAAATTTTTATCTGAAAAACTTATTTTGCCCATATCTTCGTATATACGCGTCCTAGAGCGAAAAGGACTTTAATTCGTAACACCCCAAAAAAATTTAATAATCCACTCAAAACCTAAAAAAATTGCAATTTTTTTAATGAAAAAGTTATTTTGCCCAATCTCCTTAAATATGCGTCCTAGGGCGAAATGGACTTTAATTCGTGACCACCCCCAAAAAATTGACAAATCCAACCAAAACCTAAAAAAATTTAAATTTTTATATGAAAAACTTATTTTGCCCATATCTCCTAAACTAAGCGCCCTAGCGCGAAAAGGACTTTAATTCATGACCACCCCCAAAAAAATTTAATTATCCTCCCAAAACCTAAAAAAATAGAAATTTTATCTGAAAAACTTATTTTGCCCATATCTTCGTATTTACGCGTCCTACAGCGAAAAGGACTTTAATTCGTAACACCCCAAAAAATTTAATAATCCGCTCAAAACCTAAAAAAAGTCCAATTTTTATATGAAAAAGTTATTTTGCCCATATCTCCTTAAATATACGTCCTAGGGCGAAAAGGACTTTAATTCGTGACCACCCCCAAAAAATTGACAAATACACCCAAAACCTAAAAAAATTTAAATTTTGGTATGAAAAACTTATTTTGCCCATATCTCCTAAACTAAGCGCCCTAGCGCGAAAAGGACTTTAATCCATGACCACCCCCAAAAAAAATTGAATAATCCTCCCAAAACCTAAAAAAATTTAAATTTTTATCTGAAAAACTTATTTTGCCCATATCTTCGTATATACGCGTCCTAGAGCGAAAAGGACTTTAATTCGTAACACCCCAAAAAATTTAATAATCCACTCAAAACCTAAAAAAATTGCAATTTTTATATGAAAAAGTTATTTTGCCCAATCTCCTTAAATATGCGTCCTAGGGCGTAATGGACTTTAATTCGTGACCACCCCCAAAAAATTGACAAATCCACCCAAAACCTAAAAAAATTTAAATTTTGGTATGAAAAACTTATTTGGCCCATATTTCCTAAACTAAGCGCCCTAGCGCGAAAAGGACTTTAATTCATGACCACCCCCAAAAAAATTGAATAATCCTCCCAAAACCTAAAAAAATTTAAATTTTTATCTGAAAAACTTATTTTGCCCATATCTTCGTATATACGCGTCCTAGAGCGAAAAGGACTTTAATTCGTAACACCCCATAAAATTTAATAATCCGCTCAAAACCTAAAAAAAAGTCCAATTTTTATATGAAAAAGTTATTTTGCCCATATCTCCTTAAATATACGTCTTAGGGCGAAAAGGACTTTAATTCGTGACCACCCCCAAAAAATTGACAAATCCACCCAAAACCTAAAAAAATTTAAATTTTGGTATGAAAAACTTATTTTGCCCATATCTCCTAAACTAAGCGCCCTAGCGCGAAAAGGACTTTAATTCATGACCACCCCCAAAAAAATTGAATAATCCTCCCAAAACTTAAAAAAATTTAAATTTTTATCTGAAAAACTTGTTTTGCCCATATCTTCGTATATACGCGTCCTAGAGCGAAAAGGACTTTAATTCGTAACACCCCAAAAAAATTTAATAATCCACTCAAAACCTAAAAAAATTGCAATTTTTTAATGAAAAAGTTATTTTGCCCAATCTCCTTAAATATGCGTCCTAGGGCGAAATGGACTTTAATTCGTGACCACCCCCAAAAAATTGACAAATCCAACCAAAACCTAAAAAAATTTAAATTTTGATATGAAAAACTTATTTTGCCCATATCTCCTAAACTAAGCGCCCTAGCGCGAAAAGGACTTTAATTCATGACCACCCCCAAAAAAATTGAATTATCCTCCCAAAACCTAAAAAAATAGAAATTTTATCTGAAAAACTTATTTTGCCCATATCTTCGTATTTACGCGTCCTACAGCGAAAAGGACTTTAATTCGTAACACCCCAAAAAATTTAATAATCCGCTCAAAACCTAAAAAAAGTCCAATTTTTATATGAAAAAGTTATTTTGCCCATATCTCCTTAAATATACTTCCTAGGGCGAAAAGGACTTTAATTCGTGACCACCCCCAAAAAATTGACAAATCCACCCAAAACCTAAAAAAATTTAAATTTTGGTATGAAAAACTTATTTTGCCCATATCTTCGTATATACGCGTCCTAGAGCGAAAAGGACTTTAATTCGTAACACCCCAAAAAAATTTAATAATCCACTCAAAACCTAAAAAAATTGCAATTTTTTTAATGAAAAAGTTATTTTGCCCAATCTCCTTAAATATGCGTCCTAGGGCGAAATGGACTTTAATTCGTGACCACCCCCAAAAAATTGACAAATCCAACCAAAACCTAAAAAAATTTAAATTTTTATATGAAAAACTTATTTTGCCCAAAAAATAAAAAATCAAAATTTTGATGAAAATCCTCAAAAAATTGAAATTTTTATATGAAAAACTTATTTTGGCCATAACTCCTTAAATATGCGTCCTAGAGCCAAAAGGACCTCAATTCGTACCATCCCCAAAAAATCAAAATTTTGATGAAATCCTCAAAAAATTGAAATTTTTATATGAAAAACTTATTTTGGGCCATAACTCCTTAAATATGCGTCCTAGAGCCAAAAGGACCTCAATTCGTGACCACCCCCTAAAAATCCAAATTTTGATGAAAATCCTCAAAAAATTTAAATTTTTATATGAAAAACTTATTTTGGCCATAACTCCTTAAATATGCGTCCTAGAGCCAAAAGGACATCAATTCGTGACCACCCCCAAAAAATCAAAATTTCGACGAAAATCCACAAAAAATTGAAATTTTTATATGAAAAACTTATTTTGGCCATAACTCCTTAAATATGCTTCCTAGAGCCAAAAGGACCTCAATTCGTGACCACCCCCAAAAAAGCAAAATTTTGATGAAAATCCTCAGAAAATTGAAATTTTTATATGAAAAACTTATTTTGGGCCATAACTCCTTAAATATGCGTCCTAGAGCCAAAAGGACCTCAATTCGTGACCACCCCCAAAAAATCCAAATTTCGACGAAAATCCTCAAAAAATTGAAATTTTTATATGAAAAACTTATTTTGGGCCATAACTCCTTAAATATGCGTCCTAGAGCCAAAAGGACCTCAATTCGTGACCACCCCCAAAAAATCCAAATTTCGACGAAATCCTCAAAAAATTGAAATTTTTATATAAAAAACTTATTTTGGCCATAACTCCTTAAATATGCGTCCTAGAGCCAAAAGGACCTCAATTCGTGACCACTCCCAAAAAATCAAAATTTCGACGAAAATCCTCAAAAAATTTAAATTTTTATATGAAAAACTTATTTTGGCCATAACTCCTTAAATATGCGTCCTAGAGCCAAAAGGACCTCAATTCGTGACCATCCCCAAAAAATCAAAATTTTGATGAAAATCCTCAAAAAATTTAAATTTTTATATGAAAAACTTATTTTGGCCATAACCCCTTAAATATGCGTCCTAGAGCCAAAATGACCTCAATTCGTGACCACCCCCAAAAACTCAAAATTTTGATGAAATCCTCAAAAAATAGAAATTTTTATATGAGAACCTTATTTTGGCCATAACTCCTTAAATATGCGTCCTAGAGCCAAAAGGACCTCAATTCGTGATCACTCCCAAAAAATCAAAATTTTGATGAAAATCCTCAAAAAATTGAAATTTTTATATGAAAAACTTATTTTGGCCATAACTCCTTAAATATGCGTCCTAGAGCCAAAAGGACCTCAATTCGTGACCATCCCCAAAAAATCAAAATTTTGATGAAATCCTCAAAAAATTTAAATTTTTATATGAAAAACTTATTTTGGCCATAACTCCTTAAATATGCGTCCTAGAGCCAAAAGGACCTCAATTCGTGATCACTCCCAAAAAATCAAAATTTCGACGAAAATCCTCAAAAAAATGAAATTTTTATATGAAAAACTTATTTTGGCCATAACTCCTTAAATATGCGTCCTAGAGCCAAAAGGACCTCAATTCGTGACCACCCCCAAAAAATCCAAATTTCGACGAAAATTCTCAAAAAAAAATGAAATTTTTATATGAAAAACTTATTTTGGCCATAACTCCTTAAATATGCGTCCTAGAGCCAAAAGGACCTCAATTCGTGATCACTCCCAAAAAATCAAAATTTTGATGAAAATCCTCAAAAAATTGAAATTTTTATATGAAAAACTTATTTTGGCCATAACTCCTTAAATATGCTTCCTAGAGCCAAAAGGACCTCAATTCGTGACCACCCCCAAAAAATCAAAATTTCGACGAAAATCCTCAAAAAAATGAAATTTTTATATGAAAAACTTATTTTGGCCATAACTCCTTAAATATGCGTCCTAGAGCCAAAAGGACCTCAATTCGTGATCACTCCCAAAAAATCCAAATTTCGACGAAAATCCTCAAAAAATTGAAATTTTTATATGAAAAACTTATTTTGGGCCATAACTCCTTAAATATGCGTCCTAGAGCCAAAAGGACCTCAATTCGTGACCACCCCCTAAAAATCCAAATTTTGATGAAAATCCTCAAAAAATTGAAATTTTTATATGAAAAACTTATTTTGGCCATAACTCCTTAAATATGCGTCCTAGAGCCAAAAGGACCTCAATTCGTGACCACCCGCAAAAAATCCAAATTTCGACGAAAATCCTCAAAAAAATGAAATTTTTATATGAAAAACTTATTTTGGCCATAACTCCTTAAATATGCGTCCTAGAGCCAAAAGGACCTCAATTCGTGATCACTCCCAAAAAATCAAAATTTTGATGAAAATCCTCAAAAAATTGAAATTTTATATGAAAAATTTATTTTGGCCATAACTCCTTAAATATGCGTCCTAGAGCCAAAAGGACCTCAATTCGTGACCACCCGCAAAAAATCCAAATTTCGACGAAAATCCTCAAAAAAATGAAATTTTTATATGAAAAACTTATTTTGGCCATAACTCCTTAAATATGCGTCCTAGAGCCAAAAGGACCTCAATTCGTGATCACTCCCAAAAAATCAAAATTTTGATGAAAATCCTCAAAAAATTGAAATTTTATATGAAAAATTTATTTTGGCCATAACTCCTTAAATATGCGTCCTAGAGCCAAAAGGACCTCAATTCGTGATCACTCCCAAAAAATCAAAATTTTGATGAAAATCCTCAAAAAATTTAAATTTTTATATGAAAAACTTATTTTGGCCATAACTCCTTAAATATGCGTCCTAGAGCCAAAAGGACCTCAATTCGTGACCACCCCCAAAAAATCAAAATTTTGATGAAAATCCTCAAAAAATTGAAATTTTTATATGAAAAACTTATTTTGGCCATAACTCCTTAAATATGCGTCCTAGAGCCAAAAGGACCTCAATTCGTGACCACCCCCAAAAAATCAAAATTTTGATGAAAATCCTCAAAAAATTGAAATTTTTATATGAAAAACTTATTTTGGCCATAACTCCTTAAATATGCGTCCTAGAGCCAAAAGGACCTCAATTCGTGACCATCCCCAAAAAATCAAAATTTTGATGAAATCCTCAAAAAAATGAAATTTTTATATGAAAAACTTATTTTGGCCATAACTCCTTAAATATGCGTCCTAGAGCCAAAAGGACCTCAATTCGTGATCACTCCCAAAAAATCAAAATTTTGATGAAAATCCTCAAAAAATTTAAATTTTTATATGAAAAACTTATTTTGGCCATAACTCCTTAAATATGCGTCCTAGAGCCAAAATGACCTCAATTCGTGACCACCCCCAAAAAATCCAAATTTCGACGAAAATCCTCAAAAAATTGAAATTTTTATATGAAAAACTTATTTTGGCCATAACTCCTTAAATATGCGTCCTAGAGCCAAAAGGACCTCAATTCGTGACCACCCCCAAAAAATCAAAATTTTGATGAAAATCCTCAAAAAATTGAAATTTTTATATGAAAAACTTATTTTGGCCATAACGCCTTAAATATGCGTCCTAGAGCCAAAAGGACCTCAATTCGTGACCATCCCCAAAAAATCAAAATTTTGATGAAATCCTCAAAAAAATGAAATTTTTATATGAAAAACTTATTTTGGCCATAACTCCTTAAATATGCGTCCCAGAGCCAAAAGGACCTCAATTCGTGACCATCCCCAAAAAATCAAAATTTTGATGAAAATCCTCAAAAAATTGAAATTTTTATATGAAAAACTTATTTTGGCCATAACTCCTTAAATATGCGTCCTAGAGCCAAAAGGACCTCAATTCGTGACCACCCCCTAAAAATCCAAATTTCGACGAAAATCCTCAAAAAATTGAAATTTTTATATGAAAAACTTATTTTGGCCATAACTCCTTAAATATGCGTCCTAGAGCCAAAAGGACCTCAATTCGTGACCATCCCCAAAAAATTGAAATTTTTATATGAAAAACTTATTTTGGCCATAACTCCTTAAATATGCGTCCTAGAGCCAAAAGGACCTCAATTCGTGATCACTCCCACAAAATCAAAATTTTGATGAAAATCCTCAAAAAATAAAAATTTTTATATGAGAAATTTATTTTGGCCATAACTCCTTAAATATGCGTCCTAGAGCCAAAAGGACCTCAATTCGTGATCACTCCCAAAAAATCAAAATTTTGATGACAATCCTCAAAAAATTGAAATTTTTATATAAAAAACTTATTTTGGCCATAACTCCTTAAATATGCGTCCTAGAGCCAAAAGGACCTCAATTCGTGACCACCCCCAAAAAATCCAAATTTCGACGAAAATCCTCAAAAAATTGAAATTTTTATATGAAAAACTTATTTTGGCCATAACTCCTTAAATATGCGTCCTAGAGCCAAAAGGACCTCAATTCGTGACCATCCCCAAAAAATCAAAATTTTGATGAAAATCCTCAAAAAATTGAAATTTTTATATGAAAAACTTATTTTGGCCATAACTCCTTAAATATGCGTCCTAGAGCCAAAAGGACCTCAATTCGTGACCACCCCCAAAAAATCCAAATTTCGACGAAAATTCTCAAAAAAAAATGAAATTTTTATATGAAAAACTTATTTTGGCCATAACTCCTTAAATATGCGTCCTAGAGCCAAAAGGACCTCAATTCGTGACCACCCCCAAAAAATCCAAATTTCGACGAAAATCCTCAAAAAATTGAAATTTATATGAAAAACTTATTTTGGGCCATAACTCCTTAAATATGCGTCCTAGAGCCAAAAGGACCTCAATTCGTGACCACCCCCTAAAAATCCAAATTTCGACGAAAATCCTCAAAAAATTGAAATTTTTATATGAAAAACTTATTTTGGCCATAACTCCTTAAATATGCGTCCTAGAGCCAAAAGGACCTCAATTCGTGACCACCCCCAAAAAATCAAAATTTCGACGAAAATCCTCAAAAAATTTAAATTTTTATATGAAAAACTTATTTTGGCCATAACTCCTTAAATATGCTTCCTAGAGCCAAAAGGACCTCAATTCGTGATCACTCCCAAAAAATCAAAATTTTGATGAAAATCCTCAAAAAATTGAAATTTTTATATGAAAAACTTATTTTGGCCACAACTCCTTAAATATGCGTCCCAGAGCCAAAATGACCTCAATTCGTGACCACCCCCAAAAAATCCAAATTTCGACGAAAATCCTCAAAAAATTGAAATTTTTATATGAAAAACTTATTTTGGCCATAACTCCTTAAATATGCTTCCTAGAGCCAAAAGGACCTCAATTCGTGACCATCCCCAAAAAATCAAAATTTCGACGAAAATCCTCAAAAAAATGAAATTTTTATATGAAAAACTTATTTTGGCCATAACTCCTTAAATATGCGTCCTAGAGCCAAAATGACCTCAATTCGTGACCACCCCCAAAAAATCCAAATTTCGACGAAAATCCTCAAAAAATTGAAATTTTTATATGAAAAACTTATTTTGGCCATAACTCCTTAAATATGCTTCCTAGAGCCAAAAGGACCTCAATTCGTGACCATCCCCAAAAAATCAAAATTTCGACGAAAATCCTCAAAAAAATGAAATTTTTATATGAAAAACTTATTTTGGCCATAACTCCTTAAATATGCGTCCTAGAGCCAAAAGGACCTCAATTCGTGACCACCCCCAAAAAATCAAAATTTCGACGAAAATCCTCAAAAAAATGAAATTTTTATATGAAAAACTTATTTTGCCCATAACTCCTTCAATATGCGTCCTAGAGCCAAAAGGACCTCAATTCGTGACCACCCCCTAAAAATCCAAATTTCGACGAAAATCCTCAAAAAATTGAAATTTTTATATGAAAAACTTATTTTGGCCATAACTCCTTAAATATGCGTCCTAGAGCCAAAAGGACCTCAATTCGTGACCATCCCCAAAAAATTGAAATTTTTATATGAAAAACTTATTTTGGCCATAACTCCTTAAATATGCGTCCTAGAGCCAAAAGGACCTCAATTCGTGATCACTCCCACAAAATCAAAATTTTGATGAAAATCCTCAAAAAATAAAAATTTTTATATGAGAAATTTATTTTGGCCATAACTCCTTAAATATGCGTCCTAGAGCCAAAAGGACCTCAATTCGTGATCACTCCCAAAAAATCAAAATTTTGATGACAATCCTCAAAAAATTGAAATTTTTATATAAAAAACTTATTTTGGCCATAACTCCTTAAATATGCGTCCTAGAGCCAAAAGGACCTCAATTCGTGACCACCCCCAAAAAATCCAAATTTCGACGAAAATCCTCAAAAAATTTAAATTTTTATATGAAAAACTTATTTTGGCCATAACTCCTTAAATATGCGTCCTAGAGCCAAAAGGACCTCAATTCGTGACCATCCCCAAAAAATCAAAATTTTGATGAAAATCCTCAAAAAATTGAAATTTTTATATGAAAAACTTATTTTGGCCATAACTCCTTAAATATGCGTCCTAGAGCCAAAAGGACCTCAATTCGTGACCACCCCCAAAAAATCCAAATTTCGACGAAAATTCTCAAAAAAAAATGAAATTTTTATATGAAAAACTTATTTTGGCCATAACTCCTTAAATATGCGTCCTAGAGCCAAAAGGACCTCAATTCGTGACCACCCCCAAAAAATCCAAATTTCGACGAAAATCCTCAAAAAATTGAAATTTATATGAAAAACTTATTTTGGGCCATAACTCCTTAAATATGCGTCCTAGAGCCAAAAGGACCTCAATTCGTGACCACCCCCTAAAAATCCAAATTTCGACGAAAATCCTCAAAAAATTGAAATTTTTATATGAAAAACTTATTTTGGCCATAACTCCTTAAATATGCGTCCTAGAGCCAAAAGGACCTCAATTCGTGACCACCCCCTAAAAATCCAAATTTCGACGAAAATCCTCAAAAAATTGAAATTTTTATATGAAAAACTTATTTTGGCCATAACTCCTTAAATATGCGTCCTAGAGCCAAAAGGACCTCAATTCGTGACCACCCCCAAAAAATCAAAATTTCGACGAAAATCCTCAAAAAATTTAAATTTTTATATGAAAAACTTATTTTGGCCATAACTCCTTAAATATGCTTCCTAGAGCCAAAAGGACCTCAATTCGTGATCACTCCCAAAAAATCAAAATTTTGATGAAAATCCTCAAAAAATTGAAATTTTTATATGAAAAACTTATTTTGGCCACAACTCCTTAAATATGCGTCCCAGAGCCAAAATGACCTCAATTCGTGACCACCCCCAAAAAATCCAAATTTCGACGAAAATCCTCAAAAAATTGAAATTTTTATATGAAAAACTTATTTTGGCCATAACTCCTTAAATATGCTTCCTAGAGCCAAAAGGACCTCAATTCGTGACCATCCCCAAAAAATCAAAATTTCGACGAAAATCCTCAAAAAAATGAAATTTTTATATGAAAAACTTATTTTGGCCATAACTCCTTAAATATGCGTCCTAGAGCCAAAATGACCTCAATTCGTGACCACCCCCAAAAAATCCAAATTTCGACGAAAATCCTCAAAAAATTGAAATTTTTATATGAAAAACTTATTTTGGCCATAACTCCTTAAATATGCTTCCTAGAGCCAAAAGGACCTCAATTCGTGACCATCCCCAAAAAATCAAAATTTCGACGAAAATCCTCAAAAAAATGAAATTTTTATATGAAAAACTTATTTTGGCCATAACTCCTTAAATATGCGTCCTAGAGCCAAAAGGACCTCAATTCGTGACCACCCCCAAAAAATCAAAATTTCGACGAAAATCCTCAAAAAAATGAAATTTTTATATGAAAAACTTATTTTGCCCATAACTCCTTCAATATGCGTCCTAGAGCCAAAAGGACCTCAATTCGTGACCACCCCCTAAAAATCCAAATTTCGACGAAAATCCTCAAAAAATTGAAATTTTTATATGAAAAACTTATTTTGGCCATAACTCCTTAAATATGCGTCCTAGAGCCAAAAGGACCTCAATTCGTGACCATCCCCAAAAAATTGAAATTTTTATATGAAAAACTTATTTTGGCCATAACTCCTTAAATATGCGTCCTAGAGCCAAAAGGACCTCAATTCGTGATCACTCCCACAAAATCAAAATTTTGATGAAAATCCTCAAAAAATAAAAATTTTTATATGAGAAATTTATTTTGGCCATAACTCCTTAAATATGCGTCCTAGAGCCAAAAGGACCTCAATTCGTGATCACTCCCAAAAAATCAAAATTTTGATGACAATCCTCAAAAAATTGAAATTTTTATATAAAAAACTTATTTTGGCCATAACTCCTTAAATATGCGTCCTAGAGCCAAAAGGACCTCAATTCGTGACCACCCCCAAAAAATCCAAATTTCGACGAAAATCCTCAAAAAATTTAAATTTTTATATGAAAAACTTATTTTGGCCATAACTCCTTAAATATGCGTCCTAGAGCCAAAAGGACCTCAATTCGTGACCATCCCCAAAAAATCAAAATTTTGATGAAAATCCTCAAAAAATTGAAATTTTTATATGAAAAACTTATTTTGGCCATAACTCCTTAAATATGCGTCCTAGAGCCAAAAGGACCTCAATTCGTGACCACCCCCAAAAAATCCAAATTTCGACGAAAATTCTCAAAAAAAAATGAAATTTTTATATGAAAAACTTATTTTGGCCATAACTCCTTAAATATGCGTCCTAGAGCCAAAAGGACCTCAATTCGTGACCACCCCCAAAAAATCCAAATTTCGACGAAAATCCTCAAAAAATTGAAATTTATATGAAAAACTTATTTTGGGCCATAACTCCTTAAATATGCGTCCTAGAGCCAAAAGGACCTCAATTCGTGACCACCCCCTAAAAATCCAAATTTCGACGAAAATCCTCAAAAAATTGAAATTTTTATATGAAAAACTTATTTTGGCCACAACTCCTTAAATATGCGTCCCAGAGCCAAAATGACCTCAATTCGTGACCACCCCCAAAAAATCCAAATTTCGACGAAAATCCTCAAAAAATTGAAATTTTTATATGAAAAACTTATTTTGGCCATAACTCCTTAAATATGCTTCCTAGAGCCAAAAGGACCTCAATTCGTGACCATCCCCAAAAAATCAAAATTTCGACGAAAATCCTCAAAAAAATGAAATTTTTATATGAAAAACTTATTTTGGCCATAACTCCTTAAATATGCGTCCTAGAGCCAAAATGACCTCAATTCGTGACCACCCCCAAAAAATCCAAATTTCGACGAAAATCCTCAAAAAATTGAAATTTTTATATGAAAAACTTATTTTGGCCATAACTCCTTAAATATGCTTCCTAGAGCCAAAAGGACCTCAATTCGTGACCATCCCCAAAAAATCAAAATTTCGACGAAAATCCTCAAAAAAATGAAATTTTTATATGAAAAACTTATTTTGGCCATAACTCCTTAAATATGCGTCCTAGAGCCAAAAGGACCTCAATTCGTGACCACCCCCAAAAAATCAAAATTTCGACGAAAATCCTCAAACAAATGAAATTTTTATATGAAAAACTTATTTTGCCCATAACTCCTTCAATATGCGTCCTAGAGCCAAAAGGACCTCAATTCTTGATCACTCCCAAAAAATCAAAATTTTGATGAAAATCCTCAGAAAATTGAAATTTTTATATGAAAAACTTATTTTGGCCATAACTCCTTAAATATGCGTCCTAGAGCCAAAAGGACCTCAATTCGTGACCACCCCCAAAAAATCAAAATTTTGATGACAATCCTCAAAAAAATTGAAATTTTTATATGAAAAACTTATTTTGGCCATAACTCCTTAAATATGCGTCCTAGAGCCAAAAGGACCTCAATTCGTGAACATCCCCAAAAAATCAAAATTTTGATGAAAATCCTCAAAAAATTTAAATTTTTATATGAAAAACTTATTTTGGCCATAACTCCTTAAATATGCGTCCTAGAGCCAAAAGGACCTCAATTCGTGACCACCCCCAAAAAATCAAAATTTCGACGAAAATCCTCAAAAAAATGAAATTTTTATATGAAAAACTTATTTTGGCCATAACTCCTTAAATATGCGTCCTAGAGCCAAAATGACCTCAATTCGTGACCACCCCCAAAAAATCCAAATTTCGACGAAAATCCTCAAAAAATTGAAATTTTTATATGAAAAACTTATTTTGGCCATAACTCCTTAAATATGCGTCCTAGAGCCAAAAGGACCTCAATTCGTGACCACCCCCAAAAAATCAAAATTTCGACGAAAATCCTCAAAAAATTTAAATTTTTATATGAAAAACTTATTTTGGCCATAACTCCTTAAATATGCTTCCTAGAGCCAAAAGGACCTCAATTCGTGATCACTCCCAAAAAATCAAAATTTTGATGAAAATCCTCAAAAAATTGAAATTTTTATATGAAAAACTTATTTTGGCCATAACTCCTTAAATATGCGTCCTAGAGCCAAAAGGACCTCAATTCGTGACCACCCGCAAAAAATCCAAATTTCGACGAAAATCCTCAAAAAATTGAAATTTTTATATGAAAAACTTATTTTGGCCATAACTCCTTAAATATGCGTCCTAGAGCCAAAAGGACCTCAATTCGTGACCATCCCCAAAAAATCAAAATTTTGATGAAAATCCTCAAAAAATTGAAAATTTTATATGAAAAACTTATTTTGGCCATAACTCCTTAAATATGCGTCCTAGAGCCAAAATGACCTCAATTCGTGACCACCCCCAAAAAATCCAAATTTCGACGAAAATCCTCAAAAAATTGAAATTTTTATATGAAAAACTTATTTTGGCCATAACTCCTTAAATATGCGTCCTAGAGCCAAAAGGACCTCAATTCGTGACCACCCCCAAAAAATCCAAATTTCGACGAACATCCTCAAAAAAATGAAATTTTTATATGAAAAACTTATTTTGGCCATAACTCCTTAAATATGCGTCCTAGAGCCAAAAGGACCTCAATTCGTGACCACCCCCAAAAAATCAAAATTTCGACGAAAATCCTCAAAAAAATGAAATTTTTATATGAAAAACTTATTTTGGCCATAACTCCTTAAATATGCGTCCTAGAGCCAAAAGGACCTCAATTCGTGACCATCCCCAAAAAATCAAAATTTTGATGAAAATCCTCAAAAAATTGAAATTTTTATATAAAAAACTTATTTTGGCCATAACTCCTTAAATATGCGTCCTAGAGCCAAAAGGACCTCAATTCGTGATCACTCCCAAAAAATCAAAATTTTGATGAAAATCCTCAAAAAATTGAAATTTTTATATGAAAAACTTATTTTGGCCATAACTCCTTAAATATGCGTCCTAGAGCCAAAAGGACCTCAATTCGTGATCACTCCCAAAAAATCAAAATTTTGATGAAAATCCTCAAAAAATTGAAATTTTTATATGAAAAACTTATTTTGGCCATAACTCCTTAAATATGCGTCCTATAGCCAAAAGGACCTCAATTCGTGATCACTCCCACAAAATCCAAATTTCGACGAAAATCCTCAAAAAATTGAAATTTTTATATGAAAAACTTATTTTGGCCATAACTCCTTAAATATGCGTCCTAGAGCCAAAAGGACCTCAATTCGTGATCACTCCCAAAAAATCCAAATTTCGACGAAAATCCTCAAAAAATTTAAATTTTTATATGAAAAACTTATTTTGGCCATAACTCCTTAAATATGCGTCCTAGAGCCAAAAGGACCTCAATTCGTGACCATCCCCAAAAAATCAAAATTTTGATGAAAATCCTCAAAAAATTGAAATTTTTATATAAAAAACTTATTTTGGCCATAACTCCTTAAATATGCGTCCTAGAGCCAAAAGGACCTCAATTCGTGATCACTCCCAAAAAATCAAAATTTTGATGAAAATCCTCAAAAAATTGAAATTTTTATATGAAAAACTTATTTTGGCCATAACTCCTTAAATATGCGTCCTAGAGCCAAAAGGACCTCAATTCGTGATCACTCCCAAAAAATCAAAATTTTGATGAAAATCCTCAAAAAATTGAAATTTTTATATGAAAAACTTATTTTGGCCATAACTCCTTAAATATGCGTCCTATAGCCAAAAGGACCTCAATTCGTGATCACTCCCACAAAATCCAAATTTCGACGAAAATCCTCAAAAAATTTAAATTTTTATATGAAAAACTTATTTTGGCCATAACTCCTTAAATATGCGTCCTAGAGCCAAAAGGACCTCAATTCGTGATCACTCCCAAAAAATCCAAATTTCGACGAAAATCCTCAAAAAATTTAAATTTTTATATGAAAAACTTATTTTGGCCATGACTCCTTAAATATGCGTCCTAGAGCCAAAAGGACCTCAATTCGTGATCACTCCCACAAAATCAAAATTTCGACGAAAATCCTCAAAAAATAGACATTTTTATATGAAAAACTTATTTTGACCATAACTCCTTAAATATGCGTCCTAGAGCCAAAATGACCTCAATTCGTGACCATCCCCAAAAAATCAAAATTTTGATGAAAATCCTCAAAAAATTGAAATTTTTATATGAAAAACTTATTTTGGCCATAACTCCTTAAATATGCGTCCTAGAGCCAAAAGGACCTCAATTCGTGACCACCCCCAAAAAATCCAAATTTCGACGAAAATCCTCAAAAAATTGAAATTTTTATATAAAAAACTTATTTTGGCCATAACTCCTTAAATATGCGTCCTAGAGCCAAAAGGACCTCAATTCGTGACCATTCCCAAAAAATCCAAATTTCGACGAAAATCCTCAAAAAATATAAATTTTTATATGAGAAACTTATTTTGGCCATAACTCCTTAAATATGCGTCCTAGAGCCAAAAGGACCTCAATTCGTGACCACCCCCAATAAATCCAAATTTCGACGAAAATCCTCAAAAAATTTAAATTTTTATATGAAAAACTTATTTTGGCCATAACTCCTTAAATATGCGTCCTAGAGCCAAAAGGACCTCAATTCGTGATCACTCCCAAAAAATCAAAATTTTGATGAAAATCCTCAAAAAATTTAAATTTTTATATGAAAAACTTATTTTGGCCATAACTCCTTAAATATGCGTCCTAGAGCCAAAATGACCTCAATTCGTGACCACCCCCAAAAAATCCAAATTTCGACGAAAATCCTCAAAAAATTGAAATTTTTATATGAAAAACTTATTTTGGCCATAACTCCTTAAATATGCGTCCTAGAGCCAAAAGGACCTCAATTCGTGACCACCCCCAAAAAATCCAAATTT
This sequence comes from Haematobia irritans, assembly GCF_050003625.1. NCBI lineage: Eukaryota > Metazoa > Arthropoda > Insecta > Diptera > Muscidae > Haematobia > Haematobia irritans. The sequence goes on along the minus strand of NW_027445852.1, from coordinate 1,244,237 downwards.
CGACGAAAATCCTCAAAAAATTGAAATTTTTATATGAAAAACTTATTTTGGGCCATAACTCCTTAAATATGCGTCCTAGAGCCAAAAGGACCTCAATTCGTGACCACCCCCTAAAAATCCAAATTTCGACGAAAATCCTCAAAAAATTGAAATTTTTATATGAAAAACTTATTTTGGCCATAACTCCTTAAATATGCGTCCCAGAGCCAAAAGGACCTCAATTCGTGACCATTCCCAAAAAATCAAAATTTTGATGAAAATCCTCAAAAAATTGAAATTTTTATATGAAAAACTTATTTTGGCCATAACTCCTTAAATATGCGTCCTAGAGCCAAAAGGACCTCAATTCGTGACCACCCCCTAAAAATCCAAATTTCGACGAAAATCCTCAAAAAATTGAAATTTTTATATGAAAAACTTATTTTGGCCATAACTCCTTAAATATGCGTCCTAGAGCCAAAAGGACCTCAATTCGTGACCATCCCCAAAAAATTGAAATTTTTATATGAAAAACTTATTTTGGCCATAACTCCTTAAATATGCGTCCTAGAGCCAAAAGGACCTCAATTCGTGATCACTCCCACAAAATCAAAATTTTGATGAAAATCCTCAAAAAATAAAAATTTTTATATGAGAAATTTATTTTGGCCATAACTCCTTAAATATGCGTCCTAGAGCCAAAAGGACCTCAATTCGTGATCACTCCCAAAAAATCAAAATTTTGATGACAATCCTCAAAAAATTGAAATTTTTATATAAAAAACTTATTTTGGCCATAACTCCTTAAATATGCGTCCTAGAGCCAAAAGGACCTCAATTCGTGACCACCCCCAAAAAATCCAAATTTCGACGAAAATCCTCAAAAAATTTAAATTTTTATATGAAAAACTTATTTTGGCCATAACTCCTTAAATATGCGTCCTAGAGCCAAAAGGACCTCAATTCGTGACCATCCCCAAAAAATCAAAATTTTGATGAAAATCCTCAAAAAATTGAAATTTTTATATGAAAAACTTATTTTGGCCATAACTCCTTAAATATGCGTCCTAGAGCCAAAAGGACCTCAATTCGAGACCACCCCCAAAAAATCCAAATTTCGACGAAAATTCTCAAAAAAAAATGAAATTTTTATATGAAAAACTTATTTTGGCCATAACTCCTTAAATATGCGTCCTAGAGCCAAAAGGACCTCAATTCGTGACCACCCCCAAAAAATCCAAATTTCGACGAAAATCCTCAAAAAATTGAAATTTATATGAAAAACTTATTTTGGGCCATAACTCCTTAAATATGCGTCCTAGAGCCAAAAGGACCTCAATTCGTGACCACCCCCTAAAAATCCAAATTTCGACGAAAATCCTCAAAAAATTGAAATTTTTATATGAAAAACTTATTTTGGCCATAACTCCTTAAATATGCGTCCTAGAGCCAAAAGGACCTCAATTCGTGACCACCCCCAAAAAATCAAAATTTCGACGAAAATCCTCAAAAAATTTAAATTTTTATATGAAAAACTTATTTTGGCCATAACTCCTTAAATATGCTTCCTAGAGCCAAAAGGACCTCAATTCGTGATCACTCCCAAAAAATCAAAATTTTGATGAAAATCCTCAAAAAATTGAAATTTTTATATGAAAAACTTATTTTGGCCACAACTCCTTAAATATGCGTCCCAGAGCCAAAATGACCTCAATTCGTGACCACCCCCAAAAAATCCAAATTTCGACGAAAATCCTCAAAAAATTGAAATTTTTATATGAAAAACTTATTTTGGCCATAACTCCTTAAATATGCTTCCTAGAGCCAAAAGGACCTCAATTCGTGACCATCCCCAAAAAATCAAAATTTCGACGAAAATCCTCAAAAAAATGAAATTTTTATATGAAAAACTTATTTTGGCCATAACTCCTTAAATATGCGTCCTAGAGCCAAAATGACCTCAATTCGTGACCACCCCCAAAAAATCCAAATTTCGACGAAAATCCTCAAAAAATTGAAATTTTTATATGAAAAACTTATTTTGGCCATAACTCCTTAAATATGCTTCCTAGAGCCAAAAGGACCTCAATTCGTGACCATCCCCAAAAAATCAAAATTTCGACGAAAATCCTCAAAAAAATGAAATTTTTATATGAAAAACTTATTTTGGCCATAACTCCTTAAATATGCGTCCTAGAGCCAAAAGGACCTCAATTCGTGACCACCCCCAAAAAATCAAAATTTCGACGAAAATCCTCAAAAAAATGAAATTTTTATATGAAAAACTTATTTTGCCCATAACTCCTTCAATATGCGTCCTAGAGCCAAAAGGACCTCAATTCTTGATCACTCCCAAAAAATCAAAATTTTGATGAAAATCCTCAGAAAATTGAAATTTTTATATGAAAAACTTATTTTGGCCATAACTCCTTAAATATGCGTCCTAGAGCCAAAAGGACCTCAATTCGTGACCACCCCCAAAAAATCAAAATTTTGATGACAATCCTCAAAAAAATTGAAATTTTTATATGAAAAACTTATTTTGGCCATAACTCCTTAAATATGCGTCCTAGAGCCAAAAGGACCTCAATTCGTGAACATCCCCAAAAAATCAAAATTTTGATGAAAATCCTCAAAAAAATGAAATTTTTATATGAAAAACTTATTTTGGCCATAACTCCTTAAATATGCGTCCTAGAGCCAAAATGACCTCAATTCGTGACCACCCCCAAAAAATCCAAATTTCGACGAAAATCCTCAAAAAATTGAAATTTTTATATGAAAAACTTATTTTGGCCATAACTCCTTAAATATGCGTCCTAGAGCCAAAAGGACCTCAATTCGTGACCACCCCCAAAAAATCAAAATTTCGACGAAAATCCTCAAAAAATTTAAATTTTTATATGAAAAACTTATTTTGGCCATAACTCCTTAAATATGCTTCCTAGAGCCAAAAGGACCTCAATTCGTGATCACTCCCAAAAAATCAAAATTTTGATGAAAATCCTCAAAAAATTGAAATTTTTATATGAAAAACTTATTTTGGCCATAACTCCTTAAATATACGTCCTAGAGCCAAAAGGACCTCAATTCGTGACCACCCGCAAAAAATCCAAATTTCGACGAAAATCCTCAAAAAATTGAAATTTTTATATGAAAAACTTATTTTGGCCATAACTCCTTAAATATGCGTCCTAGAGCCAAAAGGACCTCAATTCGTGACCATCCCCAAAAAATCAAAATTTTGATGAAAATCCTCAAAAAATTGAAAATTTTATATGAAAAACTTATTTTGGCCATAACTCCTTAAATATGCGTCCTAGAGCCAAAATGACCTCAATTCGTGACCACCCCCAAAAAATCCAAATTTCGACGAAAATCCTCAAAAAATTGAAATTTTTATATGAAAAACTTATTTTGGCCATAACTCCTTAAATATGCGTCCTAGAGCCAAAAGGACCTCAATTCGTGACCACCCCCAAAAAATCCAAATTTCGACGAACATCCTCAAAAAAATTAAATTTTTATATGAAAAACTTATTTTGGCCATAACTCCTTAAATATGCGTCCTAGAGCCAAAAGGACCTCAATTCGTGACCACCCCCAAAAAATCAAAATTTCGACGAAAATCCTCAAAAAAATGAAATTTTTATATGAAAAACTTATTTTGGCCATAACTCCTTAAATATGCGTCCTAGAGCCAAAAGGACCTCAATTCGTGACCATCCCCAAAAAATCAAAATTTTGATGAAAATCCTCAAAAAATTGAAATTTTTATATAAAAAACTTATTTTGGCCATAACTCCTTAAATATGCGTCCTAGAGCCAAAAGGACCTCAATTCGTGATCACTCCCAAAAAATCAAAATTTTGATGAAAATCCTCAAAAAATTGAAATTTTTATATGAAAAACTTATTTTGGCCATAACTCCTTAAATATGCGTCCTAGAGCCAAAAGGACCTCAATTCGTGATCACTCCCAAAAAATCAAAATTTTGATGAAAATCCTCAAAAAATTGAAATTTTTATATGAAAAACTTATTTTGGCCATAACTCCTTAAATATGCGTCCTATAGCCAAAAGGACCTCAATTCGTGATCACTCCCACAAAATCCAAATTTCGACGAAAATCCTCAAAAAATTGAAATTTTTATATGAAAAACTTATTTTGGCCATAACTCCTTAAATATGCGTCCTAGAGCCAAAAGGACCTCAATTCGTGATCACTCCCAAAAAATCCAAATTTCGACGAAAATCCTCAAAAAATTTAAATTTTTATATGAAAAACTTATTTTGGCCATAACTCCTTAAATATGCGTCCTAGAGCCAAAAGGACCTCAATTCGTGACCATCCCCAAAAAATCAAAATTTTGATGAAAATCCTCAAAAAATTGAAATTTTTATATAAAAAACTTATTTTGGCCATAACTCCTTAAATATGCGTCCTAGAGCCAAAAGGACCTCAATTCGTGATCACTCCCAAAAAATCAAAATTTTGATGAAAATCCTCAAAAAATTGAAATTTTTATATGAAAAACTTATTTTGGCCATAACTCCTTAAATATGCGTCCTAGAGCCAAAAGGACCTCAATTCGTGATCACTCCCAAAAAATCAAAATTTTGATGAAAATCCTCAAAAAATTGAAATTTTTATATGAAAAATTTATTTTGGCCATAACTCCTTAAATATGCGTCCTATAGCCAAAAGGACCTCAATTCGTGATCACTCCCACAAAATCCAAATTTCGACGAAAATCCTCAAAAAATTGAAATTTTTATATGAAAAACTTATTTTGGCCATAACTCCTTAAATATGCGTCCTAGAGCCAAAAGGACCTCAATTCGTGATCACTCCCAAAAAATCCAAATTTCGACGAAAATCCTCAAAAAATTTAAATTTTTATATGAAAAACTTATTTTGGCCATGACTCCTTAAATATGCGTCCTAGAGCCAAAAGGACCTCAATTCGTGATCACTCCCACAAAATCAAAATTTCGACGAAAATCCTCAAAAAATAGAAATTTTTATATGAAAAACTTATTTTGACCATAACTCCTTAAATATGCGTCCTAGAGCCAAAATGACCTCAATTCGTGACCATCCCCAAAAAATCAAAATTTTGATGAAAATCCTCAAAAAATTGAAATTTTTATATGAAAAACTTATTTTGGCCATAACTCCTTAAATATGCGTCCTAGAGCCAAAAGGACCTCAATTCGTGACCACCCCCAAAAAATCAAAATTTCGACGAAAATCCTCAAAAAATTGAAATTTTTATATAAAAAACTTATTTTGGCCATAACTCCTTAAATATGCGTCCTAGAGCCAAAAGGACCTCAATTCGTGACCATTCCCAAAAAATCCAAATTTCGACGAAAATCCTCAAAAAATATAAATTTTTATATGAGAAACTTATTTTGGCCATAACTCCTTAAATATGCGTCCTAGAGCCAAAAGGACCTCAATTCGTGACCACCCCCAATAAATCCAAATTTCGACGAAAATCCTCAAAAAATTGAAATTTTATATGAAAAACTTATTTTGGCCATAACTCCTTAAATATGCGTCTTAGAGCCAAAAGGACCTCAATTCGTGACCATCCCCAAAAAATCAAAATTTTGATGACAATCCTCAAAAAAATGAAATTTTTATATGAGAAACTTATTTTGGCCATAACTCCTTAAATATGCGTCCTAGAGCCAAAAGGACCTCAATTCGTGACCACCCCCAAAAAATCCAAATTTCGACGAAAATCCTCAAAAAATTGAAATTTTTATATGAAAAACTTATTTTGGCCATAACTCCTTAAATATGCGTCCTAGAGCCAAAAGGACCTCAATTCGTGATCACTCCCAAAAAATCAAAATTTTGATGAAATCCTCAAAAAATAGAAATTTTTATATGAAAAACTTATTGTGGCCATAACTCCTTAAATATGCGTCCCAGAGCCAAAAGGACCTCAATTCGTGACCACCCCCAAAAAATCCAAATTTCGACGAAAATCCTCAAAAAATTGAAATTTTTATATGAAAAACTTATTTTGGCCATAACTCCTTAAATATGCGTCCTAGAGCCAAAAGGACCTCAATTCGTGATCACTCCCAAAAAATCAAAATTTTGATGAAAATCCTCAAAAAATTTAAATTTTTATATGAAAAACTTATTTTGGCCATAACTCCTTAAATATGGGTCCTAGAGCCAAAAGGACCTCAATTCGTGATCACTCCCAAAAAATCAAAATTTTGATGAAAATCCTCAAAAAATTTAAATTTTTATATGAAAAACTTATTTTGGCCATAACTCCTTAAATATGCGTCCTAGAGCCAAAAGGACCTCAATTCGTGATCACTCCCAAAAAATCAAAATTTCGACGAAAATCCTCAAAAAAATGAAATTTTTATATGAAAAACTTATTTTGGCCATAACTCCTTAAATATGCGTCCTAGAGCCAAAAGGACCTCAATTCGTGATCACTCCCAAAAAATCAAAATTTTGATGAAATCCTCAAAAAATAGAAATTTTTATATGAAAAACTTATTGTGGCCATAACTCCTTAAATATGCGTCCCAGAGCCAAAAGGACCTCAATTCGTGACCACCCCCAAAAAATCCAAATTTCGACGAAAATCCTCAAAAAATAAAAATTTTTATATGAGAAACTTATTTTGGCCATAACTCCTTAAATATGCGTCCTAGAGCCAAAAGGACCTCAATTCGTGACCACCCCCAATAAATCCAAATTTCGACGAAAATCCTCAAAAAATTGAAATTTTTATATAAAAAACTTATTTTGGCCATAACTCCTTAAATATGCGTCCTAGAGCCAAAAGGACCTCAATTCGTGACCACCCTCAAAAAATCCAAATTTCGACGAAAATCCTCAAAAAATAGAAATTTTTATATGAAAAACTTATTTTGGCCATGACTCCTTAAATATGCGTCCTAGAGCCAAAAGGACCTCAATTCGTGATCACTCCCACAAAATCAAAATTTCGACGAAAATCCTCAAAAAATAGAAATTTTTATATGAAAAACTTATTTTGACCATAACTCCTTAAATATGCGTCCTAGAGCCAAAATGACCTCAATTCGTGACCATCCCCAAAAAATCAAAATTTTGATGAAAATCCTCAAAAAATTGAAATTTTTATATGAAAAACTTATTTTGGCCATAACTCCTTAAATATGCGTCCTAGAGCCAAAAGGACCTCAATTCGTGACCACCCCCAAAAAATCAAAATTTCGACGAAAATCCTCAAAAAATTGAAATTTTTATATAAAAAACTTATTTTGGCCATAACTCCTTAAATATGCGTCCTAGAGCCAAAAGGACCTCAATTCGTGACCATTCCCAAAAAATCCAAATTTCGACGAAAATCCTCAAAAAATATAAATTTTTATATGAGAAACTTATTTTGGCCATAACTCCTTAAATATGCGTCCTAGAGCCAAAAGGACCTCAATTCGTGACCACCCCCAATAAATCCAAATTTCGACGAAAATCCTCAAAAAATTGAAATTTTATATGAAAAACTTATTTTGGCCATAACTCCTTAAATATGCGTCTTAGAGCCAAAAGGACCTCAATTCGTGACCATCCCCAAAAAATCAAAATTTTGATGACAATCCTCAAAAAAATGAAATTTTTATATGAGAAACTTATTTTGGCCATAACTCCTTAAATATGCGTCCTAGAGCCAAAAGGACCTCAATTCGTGACCACCCCCAAAAAATCCAAATTTCGACGAAAATCCTCAAAAAATTGAAATTTTTATATGAAAAACTTATTTTGGCCATAACTCCTTAAATATGCGTCCTAGAGCCAAAAGGACCTCAATTCGTGATCACTCCCAAAAAATCAAAATTTTGATGAAATCCTCAAAAAATAGAAATTTTTATATGAAAAACTTATTGTGGCCATAACTCCTTAAATATGCGTCCCAGAGCCAAAAGGACCTCAATTCGTGACCACCCCCAAAAAATCCAAATTTCGACGAAAATCCTCAAAAAATTGAAATTTTTATATGAAAAACTTATTTTGGCCATAACTCCTTAAATATGCGTCCTAGAGCCAAAAGGACCTCAATTCGTGATCACTCCCAAAAAATCAAAATTTTGATGAAAATCCTCAAAAAATTTAAATTTTTATATGAAAAACTTATTTTGGCCATAACTCCTTAAATATGGGTCCTAGAGCCAAAAGGACCTCAATTCGTGATCACTCCCAAAAAATCAAAATTTTGATGAAAATCCTCAAAAAATTTAAATTTTTATATGAAAAACTTATTTTGGCCATAACTCCTTAAATATGCGTCCTAGAGCCAAAAGGACCTCAATTCGTGACCACCCCCAAAAAATCAAAATTTCGACGAAAATCCTCAAAAAAATGAAATTTTTATATGAAAAACTTATTTTGGCCATAACTCCTTAAATATGCGTCCTAGAGCCAAAAGGACCTCAATTCGTGATCACTCCCAAAAAATCAAAATTTTGATGAAATCCTCAAAAAATAGAAATTTTTATATGAAAAACTTATTGTGGCCATAACTCCTTAAATATGCGTCCCAGAGCCAAAAGGACCTCAATTCGTGACCACCCCCAAAAAATCCAAATTTCGACGAAAATCCTCAAAAAATAAAAATTTTTATATGAGAAACTTATTTTGGCCATAACTCCTTAAATATGCGTCCTAGAGCCAAAAGGACCTCAATTCGTGACCACCCCCAATAAATCCAAATTTCGACGAAAATCCTCAAAAAATTGAAATTTTTATATAAAAAACTTATTTTGGCCATAACTCCTTAAATATGCGTCCTAGAGCCAAAAGGACCTCAATTCGTGACCACCCTCAAAAAATCCAAATTTCGACGAAAATCCTCAAAAAATAGAAATTTTTATATGAGAAACTTATTTTGGCCATAACTCCTTAAATATGCGTCCTAGAGCCAAAAGGACCTCAATTCGTGACCACCCCCAATAAATCCAAATTCGACGAAAATCCTCAAAAAATTGAAATTTTATATGAAAAACTTATTTTGGCCATAACTCCTTAAATATGCGTCCTAGAGCCAAAAGGACCTCAATTCGTGACCATCCCCAAAAAACAAAATTTTGATGACAATCCTCAAAAAAATGAAATTTTTATATGAGAAACTTATTTTGGCCATAACTCCTTAAATATGCGTCCTAGAGCCAAAAGGACCTCAATTCGTGACCACCCCCAAAAAATCCAAATTTCGACGAAAATCCTCAAAAAATTGAAATTTTTGTATGAAAAACTTATTTTGGCCATAACTCCTTAAATATGCGTCCTAGAGCCAAAAGGACCTCAATTCGTGATCACTCCCAAAAAATCAAAATTTTGATGAAATCCTCAAAAAATAGAAATTTTTATATGAAAAACTTATTGTGGCCATAACTCCTTAAATATGCGTCCCAGAGCCAAAAGGACCTCAATTCGTGACCACCCCCAAAAAATCCAAATTTCGACGAAAATCCTCAAAAAATTGAAATTTTTATATGAAAAACTTATTTTGGCTATAACTCCTTAAATATGCGTCCTAGAGCCAAAAGGACCTCAATTCGTGATCACTCCCAAAAAATCAAAATTTTGATGAAAATCCTCAAAAAATTTAAATTTTTATATGAAAAACTTATTTTGGCCATAACTCCTTAAATATGCGTCCTAGAGCCAAAAGGACCTCAATTCGTGACCACCCCCAAAAAATCCAAATTTCGACGAAAATCCTCAAAAAATTGAAATTTTTATATGAAAAACTTATTTTGGCCATAACTCCTTAAATATGCGTCCCAGAGCCAAAATGACCTCAATTCGTGACCACCCCCAAAAAATCCAAATTTCGACGAAAATCCTCAAAAAATTGAAATTTTTATATGAAAAACTTATTTTGGCCATAACTCCTTAAATATGCGTCCTAGAGCCAAAAGGACCTCAATTCGTGACCACCCCCAAAAAATCAAAATTTCGACGAAAATCCTCAAAAAATTGAAATTTTTATATGAAAAATTTATTTTGGCCATAACTCCTTAAATATGCGTCCTAGAGCCAAAAGGACCTCAATTCGTGACCACCCCCAAAAAATCAAAATTTCGACGAAAATCCTCAAAAAATTGAAATTTTTATATGAAAAACTTATTTTGGCCATAACTCCTTAAATATGCGTCCTAGAGCCAAAAGGACCTCAATTCGTGACCACCCCCAAAAAATCAAAATTTCGACGAAAATCCTCAAAAAAATGAAATTTTTATATGAAAAACTTATTTTGCCCATAACTCCTTAAATATGCGTCCTATAGCCAAAAGAACCTCAATTCGTGATCACTCCCACAAAATCCAAATTTCGACGAAAATCCTCAAAAAATTGAAATTTTTATATGAAAAACTTATTTTGGCCATAACTCCTTAAATATGCGTCCTAGAGCCAAAAGGACCTCAATTCGTGATCACTCCCAAAAAATCCAAATTTCGACGAAAATCCTCAAAAAATTTAAATTTTTATATGAAAAACTTATTTTGGCCATAACTCCTTAAATATGCGTCCTAGAGCCAAAAGGACCTCAATTCGTGATCACTCCCACAAAATCCAAATTTCGACGAAAATCCTCAAAAAATAGAAATTTTTATATGAAAAACTTATTTTGGCCATAACTCCTTAAATATGCGTCCTAGAGCCAAAATGACCTCAATTCGTGACCATCCCCAAAAAATCAAAATTTTGATGAAAATCCTCAAAAAATTGAAATTTTTATATGAAAAACTTATTTTGGCCATAACTCCTTAAATATGCGTCCTAGAGCCAAAAGGACCTCAATTCGTGACCACCCCCAAAAAATCAAAATTTCGACGAAAATCCTCAAAAAATTGAAATTTTTATATAAAAAACTTATTTTGGCCATAACTCCTTAAATATGCGTCCTAGAGCCAAAAGGACCTCAATTCGTGACCACCCCCAAAAAATCCAAATTTCGACGAAAATCCTCAAAAAATAGAAATTTTTATATGAGAAACTTATTTTGGCCATAACTCCTTAAATATGCGTCCTAGAGCCAAAAGGACCTCAATTCGTGACCACCCCCAATAAATCCAAATTTCGACGAAAATCCTCAAAAAATTGAAATTTTATATGAAAAACTTATTTTGGCCATAACTCCTTAAATATGCGTCCTAGAGCCAAAAGGACCTCAATTCGTGACCATCCCCAAAAAATCAAAATTTTGATGACAATCCTCAAAAAAATGAAATTTTTATATGAGAAACTTATTTTGGCCATAACTCCTTAAATATGCGTCCTAGAGCCAAAAGGACCTCAATTCGTGACCACCCCCAAAAAATCCAAATTTCGACGAAAATCCTCAAAAAATTGGAATTTTTATATGAAAAACTTATTTTGGCCATAACTCCTTAAATATGCGTCCTAGAGCCAAAAGGACCTCAATTCGTGATCACTCCCAAAAAATCAAAATTTTGATGAAATCCTCAAAAAATAGAAATTTTTATATGAAAAACTTATTGTGGCCATAACTCCTTAAATATGCGTCCCAGAGCCAAAAGGACCTCAATTCGTGACCACCCCCAAAAAATCCAAATTTCGACGAAAATCCTCAAAAAATTGAAATTTTTATATGAAAAACTTATTTTGGCCATAACTCCTTAAATATGCGTCCTAGAGCCAAAAGGACCTCAATTCGTGATCACTCCCAAAAAATCAAAATTTTGATGAAAATCCTCAAAAAATTTAAATTTTTATATGAAAAACTTATTTTGGCCATAACTCCTTAAATATGCGTCCTAGAGCCAAAAGGACCTCAATTCGTGACCACCCCCAAAAAATCCAAATTTCGACGAAAATCCTCAAAAAATTGAAATTTTTATATGAAAAACTTATTTTGGCCATAACTCCTTAAATATGCGTCCCAGAGCCAAAATGACCTCAATTCGTGACCACCCCCAAAAAATCCAAATTTCGACGAAAATCCTCAAAAAATTGAAATTTTTATATGAAAAACTTATTTTGGCCATAACTCCTTAAATATGCGTCCTAGAGCCAAAAGGACCTCAATTCGTGACCACCCCCAAAAAATCAAAATTTCGACGAAAATCCTCAAAAAATTGAAATTTTTATATGAAAAATTTATTTTGGCCATAACTCCTTAAATATGCGTCCTAGAGCCAAAAGGACCTCAATTCGTGACCACCCCCAAAAAATCAAAATTTCGACGAAAATCCTCAAAAAATTGAAATTTTTATATGAAAAACTTATTTTGGCCATAACTCCTTAAATATGCGTCCTAGAGCCAAAAGGACCTCAATTCGTGACCACCCCCAAAAAATCAAAATTTCGACGAAAATCCTCAAAAAAATGAAATTTTTATATGAAAAACTTATTTTGCCCATAACTCCTTAAATATGCGTCCTAGAGCCAAAAGGACCTCAATTCGTGACCACCCCCAAAAAATCAAAATTTTGATGAAAATCCTCAAAAAATTGAAATTTTTATATGAAAAACTTATTTTGGCCATAACTCCTTAAATATGCGTCCTAGAGCCAAAAGGACCTCAATTCGTGACCATCCCCAAAAAATCAAAATTTTGATGAAAATCCTCAAAAAATTGAAAATTTTATATGAAAAACTTATTTTGGCCATAACTCCTTAAATATGCGTCCTAGAGCCAAAATGACCTCAATTCGTGACCACCCCCAAAAAATCAAAATTTTGATGAAAATCCTCAGAAAATTGAAATTTTTATATGAAAAACTTATTTTGGCCATAACTCCTTAAATATGCGTCCTAGAGCCAAAATGACCTCAATTCGTGACCACCCCCAAAAAATCCAAATTTCGACGAAAATCCTCAAAAAATTGAAATTTTTATATGAAAAATTTATTTTGGCCATAACTCCTTAAATATGCGTCCTAGAGCCAAAAGGACCTCAATTCATGACCACCCCCAAAAAATCAAAATTTCGACGAAAATCCTCAAAAAAATGAAATTTTTATATGAAAAACTTATTTTGCCCATAACTCCTTAAATATGCGTCCTAGAGCCAAAAGGACCTCAATTCGTGATCACTCCCAAAAAATCAAAATTTTGATGAAAATCCTCAAAAAATTGAAATTTTTATATGAAAAACTTATTTTGGCCATAACTCCTTAAATATGCGTCCTAGAGCCAAAAGGACCTCAATTCGTGACCACCCCCAAAAAATCCAAATTTCGACGAAAATCCTCAAAAAATTGAAATTTTTATATGAAAAACTTATTTTGGGCCATAACTCCTTAAATATGCGTCCTAGCGCCAAAAGGACCTCAATTCGTGACCACCCCCAAAAAATCAAAATTTTGATGAAAATCCTCAAAAAATTGAAATTTTTATATGAAAAACTTATTTTGGCCATAACTCCTTAAATATGCGTCCTAGAGCCAAAAGGACCTCAATTCGTGACCATCCCCAAAAAATCAAAATTTTGATGAAAATCCTCAAAAAATTGAAATTTTTATATGAAAAACTTATTTTGCCCATAACTCCTTAAATATGCGTCCTAGAGCCAAAAGGACCTCAATTCGTGATCACTCCCAAAAAATCAAAATTTTGATGACAATCCTCAAAAAATTGAAATTTTTATATGAAAAACTTATTTTGGCCATAACTCCTTAAATATGCGTCCTAGAGCCAAAAGGACCTCAATTCGTGACCGCCCCCAAAAAATCCAAATTTCGACGAAAATCCTCAAAAAATTGAAATTTTTATATGAAAAACTTATTTTGGCCATAACTCCTTAAATATGCGTCCCAGAGCCAAAAGGACCTCAATTCGTGATCACTCGCAAAAAATCCAAATTTCGACGAAAATCCTCAAAAAAATGAAATTTTTATATGAAAAACTTATTTTGGCCATAACTCCTTAAATATGCGTCCTAGAGCCAAAAGGACCTCAATTCGTGACCATCCCAAAAAAATCAAAATTTTGATGAAATCCTCAAAAAAATGAAATTTTTATATGAAAAATTTATTTTGGCCATAACTCCTTAAATATGCGTCCTAGAGCCAAAAGGACCTCAATTCGTGACCATCCCCAAAAAATCAAAATTTTGATGAAAATCCTCAAAAAATTTAAATTTTTATATGAAAAACTTATTTTGGCCATAACCCTTAAATATGCTTCCTAGAGCCAAAAGGACCTCAATTCGTGACCACCCCCTAAAAATCCAAATTTCGACGAAAATCCTCAAAAAATTGAAATTTTTATATGAAAAACTTATTTTGGCCATAACTCCTTAAATATGCGTCCTAAGCCAAAAGGACCTCAATTCGTGATCACTCCCAAAAAATCAAAATTTTGATGAAAATCCTCAAAAAATTTAAATTTTTATATGAAAAACTTATTTTGGCCATAACTCCTTAAATATGCGTCCTAGAGCCAAAATGACCTCAATTCGTGACCACCCCCAAAAAATCCAAATTTCGACGAAAATCCTCAAAAAATTGAAATTTTTATATAAAAAACTTATTTTGGCCATAACTCCTCGTGATGACTCCCAAAAAATCAAAATTTCGACGAACATCCTCAAAAAAATGAAATTTTTATATGAAAAACTTATTTTGGCCATAACTCCTTAAATATGCGTCCTAGAGCCAAAAGGACCTCAATTCGTGACCATCCCCAAAAAATCAAAATTTCGACGAAAATCCTCAAAAAAATGAAATTTTTATATGAAAAACTTATTTTGCCCATAACTCCTTAAATATGCTTCCTAGAGCCAAAAGGACCTCAATTCGTGATCACTCCCAAAAAATCAAAATTTCGACGAACATCCTCAAAAAAATGAAATTTTTATATGAAAAACTTATTTTGGCCATAACTCCTTAAATATGCGTCCTAGAGCCAAAAGGACCTCAATTCGTGACCACCCCCAAAAAATCAAAATTTCGACGAAAATCCTCAAAAAAATGAAATTTTTATATGAAAAATTTATTTTGCCCATAACTCCTTAAATATGCGTCCTAGAGCCAAAAGGACCTCAATTCGTGATCACTCCCAAAAAATCAAAATTTTGATGAAAATCCTCAAAAAAATGAAATTTTTATATGAAAAACTTATTTTGGCCATAACTCCTTAAATATGCGTCCTAGAGCCAAAAGGACCTCAATTCGTGATCACTCCCAAAAAATCTAAATTTTGATGAAAATCCTCAAAAAATTGAAATTTTTATATGAAAAACTTATTTTGGCCATAACTCCTTAAATATGCGTCCTAGAGCCAAAAGGACCTCAATTCGTGATCACTCCCAAAAAATCTAAATTTTGATGAAAATCCTCAAAAAATTGAAATTTTTATATGAAAAACTTATTTTGGCCATAACTCCTTAAATATGCGTCCTAGAGCCAAAAGGACCTCAATTCGTGACCACCCCCAAAAAATCCAAATTTCGACGAAAATCCTCAAAAAATAGAAATTTTTATATGAGAAACTTATTTTGGCCATAACTCCTTAAATATGCGTCCTAGAGCCAAAAGGACCTCAATTCGTGACCACCCCCAATAAATCCAAATTTCGACGAAAATCCTCAAAAAATTGAAATTTTATATGAAAAACTTATTTTGGCCATAACTCCTTAAATATGCGTCCTAGAGCCAAAAGGACCTCAATTCGTGACCATCCCCAAAAAATCAAAATTTTGATGACAATCCTCAAAAAAATGAAATTTTTATATGAGAAACTTATTTTGGCCATAACTCCTTAAATATGCGTCCTAGAGCCAAAAGGACCTCAATTCGTGACCACCCCCAAAAAATCCAAATTTCGACGAAAATCCTCAAAAAATTGGAATTTTTATATGAAAAACTTATTTTGGCCATAACTCCTTAAATATGCGTCCTAGAGCCAAAAGGACCTCAATTCGTGATCACTCCCAAAAAATCAAAATTTTGATGAAATCCTCAAAAAATAGAAATTTTTATATGAAAAACTTATTGTGGCCATAACTCCTTAAATATGCGTCCCAGAGCCAAAAGGACCTCAATTCGTGACCACCCCCAAAAAATCCAAATTTCGACGAAAATCCTCAAAAAATTGAAATTTTTATATGAAAAACTTATTTTGGCCATAACTCCTTAAATATGCGTCCTAGAGCCAAAAGGACCTCAATTCGTGATCACTCCCAAAAAATCAAAATTTTGATGAAAATCCTCAAAAAATTTAAATTTTTATATGAAAAACTTATTTTGGCCATAACTCCTTAAATATGCGTCCTAGAGCCAAAAGGACCTCAATTCGTGACCACCCCCAAAAAATCCAAATTTCGACGAAAATCCTCAAAAAATTGAAATTTTTATATGAAAAACTTATTTTGGCCATAACTCCTTAAATATGCGTCCCAGAGCCAAAATGACCTCAATTCGTGACCACCCCCAAAAAATCCAAATTTCGACGAAAATCCTCAAAAAATTGAAATTTTTATATGAAAAACTTATTTTGGCCATAACTCCTTAAATATGCGTCCTAGAGCCAAAAGGACCTCAATTCGTGACCACCCCCAAAAAATCAAAATTTCGACGAAAATCCTCAAAAAATTGAAATTTTTATATGAAAAATTTATTTTGGCCATAACTCCTTAAATATGCGTCCTAGAGCCAAAAGGACCTCAATTCGTGACCACCCCCAAAAAATCAAAATTTCGACGAAAATCCTCAAAAAATTGAAATTTTTATATGAAAAACTTATTTTGGCCATAACTCCTTAAATATGCGTCCTAGAGCCAAAAGGACCTCAATTCGTGACCACCCCCAAAAAATCAAAATTTCGACGAAAATCCTCAAAAAAATGAAATTTTTATATGAAAAACTTATTTTGCCCATAACTCCTTAAATATGCGTCCTAGAGCCAAAAGGACCTCAATTCGTGACCACCCCCAAAAAATCAAAATTTTGATGAAAATCCTCAAAAAATTGAAATTTTTATATGAAAAACTTATTTTGGCCATAACTCCTTAAATATGCGTCCTAGAGCCAAAAGGACCTCAATTCGTGACCATCCCCAAAAAATCAAAATTTTGATGAAAATCCTCAAAAAATTGAAAATTTTATATGAAAAACTTATTTTGGCCATAACTCCTTAAATATGCGTCCTAGAGCCAAAATGACCTCAATTCGTGACCACCCCCAAAAAATCAAAATTTTGATGAAAATCCTCAGAAAATTGAAATTTTTATATGAAAAACTTATTTTGGCCATAACTCCTTAAATATGCGTCCTAGAGCCAAAATGACCTCAATTCGTGACCACCCCCAAAAAATCCAAATTTCGACGAAAATCCTCAAAAAATTGAAATTTTTATATGAAAAATTTATTTTGGCCATAACTCCTTAAATATGCGTCCTAGAGCCAAAAGGACCTCAATTCATGACCACCCCCAAAAAATCAAAATTTCGACGAAAATCCTCAAAAAAATGAAATTTTTATATGAAAAACTTATTTTGCCCATAACTCCTTAAATATGCGTCCTAGAGCCAAAAGGACCTCAATTCGTGATCACTCCCAAAAAATCAAAATTTTGATGAAAATCCTCAAAAAATTGAAATTTTTATATGAAAAACTTATTTTGGCCATAACTCCTTAAATATGCGTCCTAGAGCCAAAAGGACCTCAATTCGTGACCACCCCCAAAAAATCCAAATTTCGACGAAAATCCTCAAAAAATTGAAATTTTTATATGAAAAACTTATTTTGGGCCATAACTCCTTAAATATGCGTCCTAGCGCCAAAAGGACCTCAATTCGTGACCACCCCCAAAAAATCAAAATTTTGATGAAAATCCTCAAAAAATTGAAATTTTTATATGAAAAACTTATTTTGGCCATAACTCCTTAAATATGCGTCCTAGAGCCAAAAGGACCTCAATTCGTGACCATCCCCAAAAAATCAAAATTTTGATGAAAATCCTCAAAAAATTGAAATTTTTATATGAAAAACTTATTTTGCCCATAACTCCTTAAATATGCGTCCTAGAGCCAAAAGGACCTCAATTCGTGATCACTCCCAAAAAATCAAAATTTTGATGACAATCCTCAAAAAATTGAAATTTTTATATGAAAAACTTATTTTGGCCATAACTCCTTAAATATGCGTCCTAGAGCCAAAAGGACCTCAATTCGTGACCGCCCCCAAAAAATCCAAATTTCGACGAAAATCCTCAAAAAATTGAAATTTTTATATGAAAAACTTATTTTGGCCATAACTCCTTAAATATGCGTCCCAGAGCCAAAAGGACCTCAATTCGTGATCACTCGCAAAAAATCCAAATTTCGACGAAAATCCTCAAAAAAATGAAATTTTTATATGAAAAACTTATTTTGGCCATAACTCCTTAAATATGCGTCCTAGAGCCAAAAGGACCTCAATTCGTGACCATCCCAAAAAAATCAAAATTTTGATGAAATCCTCAAAAAAATGAAATTTTTATATGAAAAATTTATTTTGGCCATAACTCCTTAAATATGCGTCCTAGAGCCAAAAGGACCTCAATTCGTGACCATCCCCAAAAAATCAAAATTTTGATGAAAATCCTCAAAAAATTTAAATTTTTATATGAAAAACTTATTTTGGCCATAACCCTTAAATATGCTTCCTAGAGCCAAAAGGACCTCAATTCGTGACCACCCCCTAAAAATCCAAATTTCGACGAAAATCCTCAAAAAATTGAAATTTTTATATGAAAAACTTATTTTGGCCATAACTCCTTAAATATGCGTCCTAAGCCAAAAGGACCTCAATTCGTGATCACTCCCAAAAAATCAAAATTTTGATGAAAATCCTCAAAAAATTTAAATTTTTATATGAAAAACTTATTTTGGCCATAACTCCTTAAATATGCGTCCTAGAGCCAAAATGACCTCAATTCGTGACCACCCCCAAAAAATCCAAATTTCGACGAAAATCCTCAAAAAATTGAAATTTTTATATAAAAAACTTATTTTGGCCATAACTCCTCGTGATGACTCCCAAAAAATCAAAATTTCGACGAACATCCTCAAAAAAATGAAATTTTTATATGAAAAACTTATTTTGGCCATAACTCCTTAAATATGCGTCCTAGAGCCAAAAGGACCTCAATTCGTGACCATCCCCAAAAAATCAAAATTTCGACGAAAATCCTCAAAAAAATGAAATTTTTATATGAAAAACTTATTTTGCCCATAACTCCTTAAATATGCTTCCTAGAGCCAAAAGGACCTCAATTCGTGATCACTCCCAAAAAATCAAAATTTCGACGAACATCCTCAAAAAAATGAAATTTTTATATGAAAAACTTATTTTGGCCATAACTCCTTAAATATGCGTCCTAGAGCCAAAAGGACCTCAATTCGTGACCACCCCCAAAAAATCAAAATTTCGACGAAAATCCTCAAAAAAATGAAATTTTTATATGAAAAATTTATTTTGCCCATAACTCCTTAAATATGCGTCCTAGAGCCAAAAGGACCTCAATTCGTGATCACTCCCAAAAAATCAAAATTTTGATGAAAATCCTCAAAAAAATGAAATTTTTATATGAAAAACTTATTTTGGCCATAACTCCTTAAATATGCGTCCTAGAGCCAAAAGGACCTCAATTCGTGATCACTCCCAAAAAATCTAAATTTTGATGAAAATCCTCAAAAAATTGAAATTTTTATATGAAAAACTTATTTTGGCCATAACTCCTTAAATATGCGTCCTAGAGCCAAAATGACCTCAATTCGTGATCACTCCCAAAAAATCAAAATTTTGATGAAAATCCTCAAAAAATTGAAATTTTTATATAAAAAACTTATTTTGGCCATAACTCCTTAAATATGCGTCCTAGAGCCAAAAGGACCTCAATTCGTGATCACTCCCAAAAAATCAAAATTTCGACGAAAATCCTCAAAAAAATGAAATTTTTATATGAAAAACTTATTTTGGCCATAACTCCTTAAATATGCGTCCTAGAGCCAAAAGGACCTCAATTCGTGACCATCCCCAAAAAATCAAAATTTTGATGAAAATCCTCAAAAAATTGAAATTTTTATATGAAAAACTTATTTTGGCCATAACTCCTTAAATATGCGTCCTAGAGCCAAAAGGACCTCAATTCGTGACCATCCCCAAAAAATCAAAATTTTGATGAAAATCCTCAAAAAATTGAAATTTTTATATGAAAAACTTATTTTGGCCATAACTCCTTAAATATGCGTCCTAGAGCCAAAAGGACCTCAATTCGTGACCATCCCCAAAAAATCAAAATTTTGATGAAAATCCTCAAAAAATTGAAATTTTTATATGAAAAACTTATTTTGGCCATAACTCCTTAAATATGCGTCCTAGAGCCAAAATGACCTCAATTCGTGATCACTCCCAAAAAATCAAAATTTTGATGAAAATCCTCAAAAAATTGAAATTTTTATATGAAAAACTTATTTTGGCCATAACTCCTTAAATATGCGTCCTAGAGCCAAAAGGACCTCAATTCGTGACCATCCCCAAAAAATCAAAATTTTGATGAAAATCCTCAAAAAATTGAAATTTTTATATGAAAAACTTATTTTGGCCATAACTCCTTAAATATGCGTCCTAGAGCCAAAAGGACCTCAATTCGTGACCATCCCCAAAAAATCAAAATTTTGATGAAAATCCTCAAAAAATT
Organism: Haematobia irritans; assembly: GCF_050003625.1. NCBI lineage: Eukaryota > Metazoa > Arthropoda > Insecta > Diptera > Muscidae > Haematobia > Haematobia irritans. The sequence goes on along the minus strand of NW_027445852.1, from coordinate 1,223,579 downwards.
GAAATTTTTATATGAAAAACTTATTTTGGCCATAACTCCTTAAATATGCGTCCTAGAGCCAAAAGGACCTCAATTCGTGACCATCCCCAAAAAATCAAAATTTTGATGAAAATCCTCAAAAAATTGAAATTTTTATATGAAAAACTTATTTTGGCCATAACTCCTTAAATATGCGTCCTAGAGCCAAAAGGACCTCAATTCGTGACCATCCCCAAAAAATCAAAATTTTGATGAAAATCCTCAAAAAATTGAAATTTTTATATGAAAAACTTATTTTGGCCATAACTCCTTATTTTGGCCATAACTCCAAAAGGACCTCAATTCGTGATCACTCCCAAAAAATCAAAATTTCGACGAAAATCCTCAAAAAAATGAAATTTTTATATGAAAAACTTATTTTGGCCATAACTCCTTAAATATGCGTCCTAGAGCCAAAAGGACCTCAATTCGTGATCACTCCCAAAAAATCAAAATTTTGATGAAAATCCTCAAAAAATTTAAATTTTTATATGAAAAACTTATTTTGGCCATAACTCCTTAAATATGCGTCCTAGAGCCAAAAGGACCTCAATTCGTGATCACTCCCACAAAATCAAAATTTTGATGACAATCCTCAAAAAATTGAAATTTTTATATGAAAAACTTATTTTGGCCATAACTCCTTAAATATGCGTCCTAGAGCCAAAATGACCTCAATTCGTGACCACCCCCAAAAAATCAAAATTTTGATGAAATCCTCAAAAAATAGGAATTTTTATATGAGAAACTTATTTTGGCCATAACTCCTTAAATATGCGTCCTAGAGCCAAAAGGACCTCAATTCGTGACCATCCCCAAAAAATCAAAATTTTGATGAAAATCCTCAAAAAATTGAAATTTTTATATGAAAAACTTATTTTGGCCATAACTCCTTAAATATGCGTCCTAGAGCCAAAAGGACCTCAATTCGTGACCACCCCCAAAAAATCCAAATTTCGACGAAAATCCTCAAAAAATTGAAATTTTATATGAAAAATTTATTTTGGCCATAACTCCTTAAATATGCGTCCTAGAGCCAAAAGGACCTCAATTCGTGACCACCCGCAAAAAATCCAAATTTCGACGAAAATCCTCAAAAAAATGAAATTTTTATATGAAAAACTTATTTTGGCCATAACTCCTTAAATATGCGTCCTAGAGCCAAAAGGACCTCAATTCGTGATCACTCCCCAAAAATCAAAATTTTGATGAAAATCCTCAAAAAATTGAAATTTTTATATAAAAAACTTATTTTGGCCATAACTCCTTAAATATGCGTCCTATAGCCAAAAGGACCTCAATTCGTGACCACCCCCAAAAAATCCAAATTTCGACGAACATCCTCAAAAAATTGAAATTTTTATATGAAAAACTTATTTTGGCCATAACTCCTTAAATATGCGTCCTAGAGCCAAAAGGACCTCAATTCGTGACCACCCCCAAAAAATCCAAATTTCGACGAACATCCTCAAAAAATTGAAATTTTTATATGAAAAACTTATTTTGGCCACAACTCCTTAAATATGCGTCCTAGAGCCAAAAGGACCTCAATTCGTGACCATCCCCAAAAAATCAAAATTTTGATGAAAATCCTCAAAAAATTGAAAATTTTATATGAAAAACTTATTTTGGCCATAACTCCTTAAATATGCGTCCTAGAGCCAAAAGGACCTCAATTCGTGACCACCCGCAAAAAATCCAAATTTCGACGAAAATCCTCAAAAAAATGAAATTTTTATATGAAAAACTTATTTTGGCCATAACTCCTTAAATATGCGTCCTAGAGCCAAAAGGACCTCAATTCGTGATCACTCCCAAAAAATCAAAATTTTGATGAAAATCCTCAAAAAATTTAAATTTTTATATGAAAAACTTATTTTGGCCATAACTCCTTAAATATGCGTCCTAGAGCCAAAAGGACCTCAATTCGTGATCACTCCCACAAAATCAAAATTTTGATGACAATCCTCAAAAAATTGAAATTTTTATATGAAAAACTTATTTTGGCCATAACTCCTTAAATATGCGTCCTAGAGCCAAAATGACCTCAATTCGTGACCACCCCCAAAAAATCAAAATTTTGATGAAATCCTCAAAAAATAGAAATTTTTATATGAGAAACTTATTTTGGCCATAACTCCTTAAATATGCGTCCTAGAGCCAAAAGGACCTCAATTCGTGACCATCCCCAAAAAATCAAAATTTTGATGAAAATCCTCAAAAAATTGAAATTTTTATATGAAAAACTTATTTTGGCCATAACTCCTTAAATATGCGTCCTAGAGCCAAAAGGACCTCAATTCGTGACCACCCCCAAAAAATCCAAATTTCGACGAAAATCCTCAAAAAATTGAAATTTTATATGAAAAATTTATTTTGGCCATAACTCCTTAAATATGCGTCCTAGAGCCAAAAGGACCTCAATTCGTGACCATCCCCAAAAAATCAAAATTTTGATGAAAATCCTCAAAAAATTGAAAATTTTATATGAAAAACTTATTTTGGCCATAACTCCTTAAATATGCGTCCTAGAGCCAAAAGGACCTCAATTCGTGACCATCCCCAAAAAATCAAAATTTTGATGAAAATCCTCAAAAAAATGAAATTTTTATATGAAAAACTTATTTTGGCCATAACTCCTTAAATATGCGTCCTAGAGCCAAAAGGACCTCAATTCGTGATCACTCCCACAAAATCAAAATTTTGATGACAATCCTCAAAAAAATGAAATTTTTATATGAAAAACTTATTTTGGCCATAACTCCTTAAATATGCGTCCTAGAGCCAAAATGACCTCAATTCGTGATCACTCCCAAAAAATCAAAATTTTGATGAAAATCCTCAAAAAATTGAAATTTTTATATAAAAAACTTATTTTGGCCATAACTCCTTAAATATGCGTCCTAGAGCCAAAAGGACCTCAATTCGTGATCACTCCCAAAAAATCAAAATTTCGACGAAAATCCTCAAAAAAATGAAATTTTTATATGAAAAACTTATTTTGGCCATAACTCCTTAAATATGCGTCCTAGAGCCAAAAGGACCTCAATTCGTGACCACCCCCAAAAAATCCAAATTTTGATGAAAATCCTCAGAAAATTGAAATTTTTATATGAAAAACTTATTTTGGCCATAACTCCTTAAATATGCGTCCTAGAGCCAAAAGGACCTCAATTCGTGACCACCCCCAAAAAATCCAAATTTCGACGAAAATCCTCAAAAAATTGAAATTTTTATATGAAAAACTTATTTTGGGCCATAACTCCTTAAATATGCGTCCTAGAGCCAAAAGGACCTCAATTCGTGACCACCCCCTAAAAATCCAAATTTCGACGAAAATCCTCAAAAAATTGAAATTTTTATATGAAAAACTTATTTTGGCCATAACTCCTTAAATATGCGTCCTAGAGCCAAAAGGACCTCAATTCGTGACCATCCCCAAAAAATCAAAATTTTGATGAAAATCCTCAAAAAATTTAAATTTTTATATGAAAAACTTATTTTGGCCATAACTCCTTAAATATGCGTCCTAGAGCCAAAAGGACCTCAATTCGTGACCATCCCCAAAAAATCAAAATTTTGATGAAAATCCTCAAAAAATTGAAATTTTTATATGAAAAACTTATTTTGGCCATAACTCCTTAAATATGCGTCCTAGAGCCAAAAGGACCTCAATTCGTGACCACCCCCAAAAAATCCAAATTTCGACGAACATCCTCAAAAAATGAAATTTTTATATGAAAAACTTATTTTGGCCATAACTCCTTAAATATGCGTCCTAGAGCCAAAAGGACCTCAATTCGTGATCACTCCCAAAAAATCCAAATTTCGACGAAAATCCTCAAAAAATTGAAATTTTTATATGAAAAACTTATTTTGGCCATAACTCCTTAAATATGCGTCCTAGAGCCAAAAGGACCTCAATTCGTGACCACCCCCAAAAAATCAAAATTTCGACGAAAATCCTCAAAAAATTGAAATTTTTATATGAAAAACTTATTTTGGCCATAACTCCTTAAATATGCTTCCTAGAGCCAAAAGGACCTCAATTCGTGACCATCCCCAAAAAATCAAAATTTTGATGAAAATCCTCAAAAAATTGAAATTTTTATATAAAAAACTTATTTTGGCCATAACTCCTTAAATATGCGTCCTAGAGCCAAAAGGACCTCAATTCGTGACCACCCCCAAAAAATCAAAATTTCGACGAAAATCCTCAAAAAAATGAAATTTTTATATGAAAAACTTATTTTGGCCATAACTCCTTAAATATGCGTCCTAGAGCCAAACGGACCTCAATTCGTGATCACTCCCAAAAAATCCAAATTTCGACGAAAATCCTCAAAAAAATGAAATTTTTATATGAAAAACTTATTTTGGCCATAACTCCTTAAATATGCGTCCTAGAGCCAAAAGGACCTCAATTCGTGATCACTCCCAAAAAATCAAAATTTTGATGAAAATCCTCAAAAAATTGAAATTTTTATATGAAAAACTTATTTTGGCCATAACTCCTTAAATATGCTTCCTAGAGCCAAAAGAACCTCAATTCGTGACCATCCCCAAAAAATCAAAATTTTGATGAAAATCCTCAAAAAATTGAAATTTTTATATGAAAAACTTATTTTGGCCATAACTCCTTAAATATGCGTCCTAGAGCCAAAAGGACCTCAATTCGTGACCACCCCCAAAAAATCCAAATTTCGACGAAAATCCTCAAAAAATTGAAATTTTATATGAAAAATTTATTTTGGCCATAACTCCTTAAATATGCGTCCTAGAGCCAAAAGGACCTCAATTCGTGACCATCCCCAAAAAATCAAAATTTTGATGAAAATCCTCAAAAAATTGAAAATTTTATATGAAAAACTTATTTTGGCCATAACTCCTTAAATATGCGTCCTAGAGCCAAAAGGACCTCAATTCGTGACCATCCCCAAAAAATCAAAATTTTGATGAAAATCCTCAAAAAAATGAAATTTTTATATGAAAAACTTATTTTGGCCATAACTCCTTAAATATGCGTCCTAGAGCCAAAAGGACCTCAATTCGTGATCACTCCCACAAAATCAAAATTTTGATGACAATCCTCAAAAAAATGAAATTTTTATATGAAAAACTTATTTTGGCCATAACTCCTTAAATATGCGTCCTAGAGCCAAAATGACCTCAATTCGTGATCACTCCCAAAAAATCAAAATTTTGATGAAAATCCTCAAAAAATTGAAATTTTTATATAAAAAACTTATTTTGGCCATAACTCCTTAAATATGCGTCCTAGAGCCAAAAGGACCTCAATTCGTGATCACTCCCAAAAAATCAAAATTTCGACGAAAATCCTCAAAAAAATGAAATTTTTATATGAAAAACTTATTTTGGCCATAACTCCTTAAATATGCGTCCTAGAGCCAAAAGGACCTCAATTCGTGACCACCCCCAAAAAATCCAAATTTTGATGAAAATCCTCAGAAAATTGAAATTTTTATATGAAAAACTTATTTTGGCCATAACTCCTTAAATATGCGTCCTAGAGCCAAAAGGACCTCAATTCGTGACCACCCCCAAAAAATCCAAATTTCGACGAAAATCCTCAAAAAATTGAAATTTTTATATGAAAAACTTATTTTGGGCCATAACTCCTTAAATATGCGTCCTAGAGCCAAAAGGACCTCAATTCGTGACCACCCCCTAAAAATCCAAATTTCGACGAAAATCCTCAAAAAATTGAAATTTTTATATGAAAAACTTATTTTGGCCATAACTCCTTAAATATGCGTCCTAGAGCCAAAAGGACCTCAATTCGTGACCATCCCCAAAAAATCAAAATTTTGATGAAAATCCTCAAAAAATTTAAATTTTTATATGAAAAACTTATTTTGGCCATAACTCCTTAAATATGCGTCCTAGAGCCAAAAGGACCTCAATTCGTGACCATCCCCAAAAAATCAAAATTTTGATGAAAATCCTCAAAAAATTGAAATTTTTATATGAAAAACTTATTTTGGCCATAACTCCTTAAATATGCGTCCTAGAGCCAAAAGGACCTCAATTCGTGACCACCCCCAAAAAATCCAAATTTCGACGAACATCCTCAAAAAAATGAAATTTTTATATGAAAAACTTATTTTGGCCATAACTCCTTAAATATGCGTCCTAGAGCCAAAAGGACCTCAATTCGTGATCACTCCCAAAAAATCCAAATTTCGACGAAAATCCTCAAAAAATTGAAATTTTTATATGAAAAACTTATTTTGGCCATAACTCCTTAAATATGCGTCCTAGAGCCAAAAGGACCTCAATTCGTGACCACCCCCAAAAAATCAAAATTTCGACGAAAATCCTCAAAAAATTGAAATTTTTATATGAAAAACTTATTTTGGCCATAACTCCTTAAATATGCTTCCTAGAGCCAAAAGGACCTCAATTCGTGACCATCCCCAAAAAATCAAAATTTTGATGAAAATCCTCAAAAAATTGAAATTTTTATATAAAAAACTTATTTTGGCCATAACTCCTTAAATATGCGTCCTAGAGCCAAAAGGACCTCAATTCGTGACCACCCCCAAAAAATCAAAATTTCGACGAAAATCCTCAAAAAAATGAAATTTTTATATGAAAAACTTATTTTGGCCATAACTCCTTAAATATGCGTCCTAGAGCCAAACGGACCTCAATTCGTGATCACTCCCAAAAAATCCAAATTTCGACGAAAATCCTCAAAAAAATGAAATTTTTATATGAAAAACTTATTTTGGCCATAACTCCTTAAATATGCGTCCTAGAGCCAAAAGGACCTCAATTCGTGATCACTCCCAAAAAATCAAAATTTTGATGAAAATCCTCAAAAAATTGAAATTTTTATATGAAAAACTTATTTTGGCCATAACTCCTTAAATATGCTTCCTAGAGCCAAAAGAACCTCAATTCGTGACCATCCCCAAAAAATCAAAATTTCGACGAAAATCCTCAAAAAATTGAAATTTTTATATGAAAAACTTATTTTGGCCATAACTCCTTAAATATGCGTCCTAGAGCCAAAAGGACCTCAATTCGTGACCATCCCCAAAAAATCAAATTTTCGACGAAAATCCTCAAAAAAATGAAATTTTTATATGAAAAACTTATTTTGCCCATAACTCCTTAAATATGCGTCCTAGAGCCAAAAGGACCTCAATTCGTGATCACTCCCAAAAAATCAAAATTTTGATGAAAATCCTCAGAAAATTGAAATTTTTATATGAAAAACTTATTTTGGCCATAACTCCTTAAATATGCGTCCTAGAGCCAAAAGGACCTCAATTCGTGACCATCCCCAAAAAATCAAAATTTTGATGAAAATCCTCAAAAAATTGAAATTTTTATATAAAAAACTTATTTTGGCCATAACTCCTTAAATATGCGTCCTAGAGCCAAAAGGACCTCAATTCGTGATCACTCCCAAAAAATCACAATTTTGATGAAAATCCTCAGAAAATTGAAATTTTTATATGAAAAACTTATTTTGGCCATAACTCCTTAAATATGCGTCCTAGAGCCAAAAGGACCTCAATTCGTGATCACTCCCAAAAAATCAAAATTTTGATGAAAACCCTCAAAAAAATGAAATTTTTATATGAAAAACTTATTTTGGCCATAACTCCTTAAATATGCGTCCCAGAGCCAAAATGACCTCAATTCGTGACCACCCCCAAAAAATCCAAATTTCGACGAAAATCCTCACAAAAATGAAATTTTTATATGAAAAACTTATTTTGGCCATAACTCCTTAAATATGCGTCCTAGAGCCAAAAGGACCTCAATTCGTGATCACTCCCACAAAATCAAAATTTCGACGAAAATCCTCAAAAAATTGAAATTTTTATATGAAAAACTTATTTTGGGCCATAACTCCTTAAATATGCGTCCTAGAGCCAAAAGGACCTCAATTCGTGGCCATCCCCAAAAAATCAAAATTTTGATGAAAATCCTCAAAAAATTGAAATTTTTATATGAAAAACTTATTTTGGCCATAACTCCTTAAATATGCGTCCTAGAGCCAAAAGGACCTCAATTCGTGACCACCCCCAAAAAATCAAAATTTCGACGAAAATCCTCAAAAAAATGAAATTTTTATATGAAAAACTTATTTTGGCCATAACTCCTTAAATATGCGTCCTAGAGCCAAAAGGACCTCAATTCGTGACCATCCCCAAAAAATCAAAATTTTGATGAAAATCCTCAAAAAAATGAAATTTTTATATAAAAAACTTATTTTGGCCATAACTCCTTAAATATGCGTCCTAGAGCCAAAAGGACCTCAATTCGTGACCATCCCCAAAAAATCAAAATTTCGACGAAAATCCTCAAAAAATTGAAATTTTTATATGAAAAACTTATTTTGGCCATAACTCCTTAAATATGCGTTCTAGAGCCAAAAGGACCTCAATTCGTGACCACCCCCAAAAAATCCAAATTTCGACGAAAATCCTCAAAAAATTGAAATTTTTATATGAAAAACTTATTTTGGCCATAACTCCTTAAATATGCGTCCCAGAGCCAAAATGACCTCAATTCGTGATCACTCCCAAAAAATCAAAATTTTGATGAAAATCCTCAAAAAATTGAAATTTTTATATAAAAAACTTATTTTGGCCATAACTCCTTAAATATGCGTCCTAGAGCCAAAAGGACCTCAATTCGTGACCATCCCCAAAAAATCAAAATTTTGATGAAAATCCTCAAAAAATTGAAATTTTTATATGAAAAACTTATTTTGGCCATAACTCCTTAAATATGCGTCCTAGAGCCAAAAGGACCTCAATTCGTGATCACTCCCAAAAAATCACAATTTTGATGAAAATCCTCAGAAAATTGAAATTTTTATATGAAAAACTTATTTTGGCCATAACTCCTTAAATATGCGTCCTAGAGCCAAAAGGACCTCAATTCGTGATCACTCCCAAAAAATCAAAATTTTGATGAAAACCCTCAAAAAAATGAAATTTTTATATGAAAAACTTATTTTGGCCATAACTCCTTAAATATGCGTCCCAGAGCCAAAATGACCTCAATTCGTGACCACCCCCAAAAAATCCAAATTTCGACGAAAATCCTCACAAAAATGAAATTTTTATATGAAAAACTTATTTTGGCCATAACTCCTTAAATATGCGTCCTAGAGCCAAAAGGACCTCAATTCGTGATCACTCCCACAAAATCAAAATTTCGACGAAAATCCTCAAAAAATTGAAATTTTTATATGAAAAACTTATTTTGGGCCATAACTCCTTAAATATGCGTCCTAGAGCCAAAAGGACCTCAATTCGTGGCCATCCCCAAAAAATCAAAATTTTGATGAAAATCCTCAAAAAATTGAAATTTTTATATGAAAAACTTATTTTGGCCATAACTCCTTAAATATGCGTCCTAGAGCCAAAAGGACCTCAATTCGTGACCACCCCCAAAAAATCAAAATTTCGACGAAAATCCTCAAAAAAATGAAATTTTTATATGAAAAACTTATTTTGGCCATAACTCCTTAAATATGCGTCCTAGAGCCAAAAGGACCTCAATTCGTGACCATCCCCAAAAAATCAAAATTTTGATGAAAATCCTCAAAAAAATGAAATTTTTATATAAAAAACTTATTTTGGCCATAACTCCTTAAATATGCGTCCTAGAGCCAAAAGGACCTCAATTCGTGACCATCCCCAAAAAATCAAAATTTCGACGAAAATCCTCAAAAAATTGAAATTTTTATATGAAAAACTTATTTTGGCCATAACTCCTTAAATATGCGTTCTAGAGCCAAAAGGACCTCAATTCGTGACCACCCCCAAAAAATCCAAATTTCGACGAAAATCCTCAAAAAATTGAAATTTTTATATGAAAAACTTATTTTGGCCATAACTCCTTAAATATGCGTCCCAGAGCCAAAATGACCTCAATTCGTGATCACTCCCAAAAAATCAAAATTTTGATGAAAATCCTCAAAAAATTGAAATTTTTATATAAAAAACTTATTTTGGCCATAACTCCTTAAATATGCGTCCTAGAGCCAAAAGGACCTCAATTCGTGACCATCCCCAAAAAATCAAAATTTTGATGAAAATCCTCAAAAAATTGAAAATTTTATATGAAAAACTTATTTTGACCATAACTCCTTAAATATGCGTCCTAGAGCCAAAAGGACCTCAATTCGTGATCACTCCCAAAAAATCAAAATTTTGATGAAAATCCTCAAAAAATTGAAATTTTTATATAAAAAACTTATTTTGGCCATAACTCCTTAAATATGCGTCCTAGAGCCAAAAGGACCTCAATTCGTGACCATCCCCAAAAAATCAAAATTTTGATGAAAATCCTCAAAAAATTTAAATTTTTATATGAAAAACTTATTTTGGCCATAACTCCTTAAATATGCGTCCTAGAGCCAAAAGGACCTCAATTCGTGACCATCCCCAAAAAATCAAAATTTTGATGACAATCCTCAAAAAATTGAAATTTTTATATGAAAAACTTATTTTGGCCATAACTCCTTAAATATGCGTCCTAGAGCCAAAAGGACCTCAATTCGTGATCACTCCCAAAAAATCAAAATTTTGATGAAAATCCTCAAAAAATTGAAATTTTTATATGAAAAACTTATTTTGACCATAACTCCTTAAATATGCGTCCTATAGCCAAAAGGACCTCAATTCGTGATCACTCCCAAAAAATCAAAATTTCGACGAACATCCTCAAAAAAATGAAATTTTTATATGAAAAACTTATTTTGGCCATAACTCCTTAAATATGCGTCCTAGAGCCAAAATGACCTCAATTCGTGACCACCCCCAAAAAATCCAAATTTCGACGAAAATCCTCAAAAAATTGAAATTTTTATATGAAAAACTTATTTTGGCCATAACTCCTTAAATATGCGTCCTAGAGCCAAAAGACCTCAATTCGTGATCACTCCCTCAAAATCAAAATTTTGATGACAATCCTCAAAAAATTGAAATTTTTATATGAAAAACTTATTTTGGCCATAACTCCTTAAATATGCGTCCTAGAGCCAAAAGGACCTCAATTCGTGACCACCCCCAAAAAATCCAAATTTCGACGAACATCCTCACAAAAATGAAATTTTTATATGAAAAACTTATTTTGGCCATAACTCCTTAAATATGCGTCCTAGAGCCAAAAGGACCTCAATTCGTGATCACTCCCAAAAAATCCAAATTTCGACGAAAATCCTCAAAAAATTGAAATTTTTATATGAAAAACTTATTTTGGCCATAACTCCTTAAATATGCGTCCTAGAGCCAAAAGGACCTCAATTCGTGATCACTCCCAAAAATCAAAATTTTGATGAAAATCCTCAAAAAATTGAAATTTTTATATGAAAAACTTATTTTGGCCATAACTCCTTAAATATGCGTCCTAGAGCCAAAAGGACCTCAATTCGTGACCACCCCAAAAAAATCCAAATTTCGACGAACATCCTCAAAAAAATGAAATTTTTATATGAAAAACTTATTTTGGCCATAACTCCTTAAATATGCGTCCTAGAGCCAAAAGGACCTCAATTCGTGACCATCCCCAAAAAATCAAAATTTTGATGAAATCCTCAAAAAAATGAAATTTTTATATGAAAAACTTATTTTGGCCATAACTCCTTAAATATGCGTCCTAGAGCCAAAAGGACCTCAATTCGTGACCACCCCCAAAAAATCCAAATTTCGACGAAAATCCTCAAAAAATTGAAATTTTTATATGAAAAACTTATTTTGGCCATAACTCCTTAAATATGCGTCCTAGAGCCAAAAGGACCTCAATTCGTGACCACCCGCAAAAAATCCAAATTTCGACGAAAATCCTCAAAAAATTGAAATTTTTATATGAAAAACTTATTTTGGCCATAACTCCTTAAATATGCGTCCTAGAGCCAAAAGGACCTCAATTCGTGATCACTCCCAAAAAATCAAAATTTTGATGAAAATCCTCAGAAAATTGAAATTTTTATATGAAAAACTTATTGTGGCCATAACTCCTTAAATATGCGTCCTAGAGCCAAAAGGACCTCAATTCGTGACCACCCCCAAAAAATCCAAATTTCGACGAAAATCCTCAAAAAATTGAAATTTTTATATGAAAAACTTATTTTGGCCATAACTCCTTAAATATGCGTCCTAGAGCCAAAAGGACCTCAATTCGTGATCACTCCCAAAAAATCAAAATTTTGATGAAAATCCTCAAAAAATTGAAATTTTTATATAAAAAACTTATTTTGGCCATAACTCCTTAAATATGCGTCCTAGAGCCAAAAGGACCTCAATTCGTGACCATCCCCAAAAAATCCAAATTTCGACGAAAATCCTCAAAAAATTGAAATTTTTATATGAAAAACTTATTTTGGCCATAACTCCTTAAATATGCGTCCTAGAGCCAAAAGGACCTCAATTCGTGACCACCCCCAAAAAATCCAAATTTCGACGAAAATCCTCAAAAAATTGAAATTTTTATATGAAAAACTTATTTTGGGCCATAACTCCTTAAATATGCGTCCTAGAGCCAAAAGGACCTAAATTCGTGACCACCCCCAAAAAATCCAAATTTCGACGAAAATCCTCAAAAAATTGAAATTTTTATATGAAAAACTTATTTTGGGCCATAACTCCTTAAATATGCGTCCTAGAGCCAAAAGGACCTCAATTCGTGACCACCCCCAAAAAATCCAAATTTCGACGAAAATCCTCAAAAAAATGAAATTTTTATATGAAAAACTTATTTTGGCCATAACTCCTTAAATATGCGTCCTAGAGCCAAAAGGACCTCAATTCGTGATCACTCCCAAAAAATCAAAATTTTGATGAAAATCCTCAAAAAATTGAAATTTTTATATGAAAAACTTATTTTGGCCATAACTCCTTAAATATGCGTCCTAGCGCCAAAAGGACCTCAATTCGTGACCATCCCCAAAAAAATCAAAATTTTGATGAAAATCCTCAAAAAATTGAAAATTTTATATGAAAAACTTATTTTGGCCATAACTCCTTAAATATGCGTCCTAGAGCCAAAAGGACCTCAATTCGTGACCACCCGCAAAAAATCCAAATTTCGACGAAAACCTCAAAAAAATGAAATTTTTATATGAAAAACTTATTTTGGCCATAACTCCTTAAATATGCGTCCTAGAGCCAAAAGGACCTCAATTCGTGACCATCCCCAAAAAATCAAAATTTTGATGACAATCCTCAAAAAAATGAAATTTTTATATGAAAAACTTATTTTGGCCATAACTCCTTAAATATGCGTCCTAGAGCCAAAAGGACCTCAATTCGTGACCATCCCCAAAAAATCAAAATTTTGATAAAATCCTCAAAAAATAGAAATTTTTATATGAGAAACTTATTTTGGCCATAACTCCTTAAATATGCGTCCTATAGCCAAAAGGACCTCAATTCGTGACCACCCCCAAAAAATCAAAATTTTGATGAAAATCCTCAAAAAATTGAAATTTTTATATGAAAAACTTATTTTGGCCATAACTCCTTAAATATGCTTCCTAGAGCCAAAAGGACCTCAATTCGTGACCACCCCCAAAAAATCAAAATTTCGACGAAAATCCTCAAAAAAATGAAATTTTTATATGAAAAACTTATTTTGGCCATAACTCCTTAAATATGCGTCCTAGAGCCAAAAGGACCTCAATTCGTGACCACCCCCAAAAAATCCAAATTTCGACGAAAATCCTCAAAAAATTGAAATTTTTATATGAAAAACTTATTTTGGCCATAACTCCTTAAATATGCGTCCTAGAGCCAAAATGACCTCAATTCGTGACCACCCCCAAAAAATCCAAATTTCGACGAAAATCCTCAAAAAATTGAAATTTTTATATGAAAAACTTATTTTGGCCATAACTCCTTAAATATGCGTCCTAGAGCCAAAAGGACCTCAATTCGTGACCACCCCCAAAAAATCCAAATTTCGACGAAAATCCTCAAAAAATTGAAATTTTTATATGAAAAACTTATTTTGGCCATAACTCCTTAAATATGCGTCCTAGAGCCAAAAGGACCTCAATTCGTGATCACTCCCAAAAAATCAAAATTTTGATGAAAATCCTCAGAAAATTGAAATTTTTATATGAAAAACTTATTTTGGCCATAACTCCTTAAATATGCGTCCTAGAGCCAAAAGGACCTCAATTCGTGATCACTCCCAAAAAATCAAAATTTTGATGAAAATCCTCAAAAAATTGAAATTTTTATATGAAAAACTTATTTTGGCCATAACTCCTTAAATATGCGTCCTAGAGCCAAAAGGACCTCAATTCGTGACCACCCCCAAAAAATCAAAATTTCGACGAAAATCCTCAAAAAAATGAAATTTTTATATGAAAAACTTATTTTGGCCATAACTCCTTAAATATGCGTCCTAGAGCCAAAAGGACCTCAATTCGTGACCATCCCCAAAAAATCCAAATTTCGACGAAAATCCTCAAAAAATGAAATTTTTATATGAAAAACTTATTTTGGCCATAACTCCTTAAATATGCGTCCTAGAGCCAAAAGGACCTCAATTCGTGACCATCCCCAAAAAATCCAAATTTCGACGAAAATCCTCAAAAAATTGAAATTTTTATATGAAAAACTTATTTTGGCCATAACTCCTTAAATATGCGTCCTAGCGCCAAAAGGACCTCAATTCGTGACCATCCCCAAAAAATCAAAATTTTGATGAAAATCCTCAAAAAATTGAAATTTTTATATGAAAAACTTATTTTGGCCATAACTCCTTAAATATGCGTCCTAGAGCCAAAAGGACCTCAATTCGTGACCACCCCCAAAAAATCCAAATTTCGACGAACATCCTCAAAAAAATGAAATTTTTATATGAAAAACTTATTTTGGCCATAACTCCTTAAATATGCGTCCTAGAGCCAAAAGGACCTCAATTCGTGATCACTCCCAAAAAATCAAAATTTTGATGAAAATCCTCAAAAAATTGAAATTTTTATATGAAAAACTTATTTTGGCCATAACTCCTTAAATATGCGTCCTAGAGCCAAAAGGACCTCAATTCGTGACCACCCCCAAAAAATCAAAATTTCGACGAACATCCTCAAAAAAATGAAATTTTTATATGAAAAACTTATTTTGGCCATAACTCCTTAAATATGCGTCCTAGAGCCAAAAGGACCTCAATTCGTGACCATCCCCAAAAAATCAAAATTTTGATGAAATCCTCAAAAAAATGAAATTTTTATATGAAAAACTTATTTTGGCCATAACTCCTTAAATATGCGTCCTAGAGCCAAAAGGACCTCAATTCGTGACCACCCCCAAAAAATCCAAATTTCGACGAAAATCCTCAAAAAATTGAAATTTTTATATGAAAAACTTATTTTGGCCATAACTCCTTAAATATGCGTCCTAGAGCCAAAAGGACCTCAATTCGTGACCACCCCCAAAAAATCAAAATTTCGACGAAAATCCTCAACAAATTGAAATTTTTATATGAAAAACTTATTTTGGCCATAACTCCTTAAATATGCGTCCTAGAGCCAAAAGGACCTCAATTCGTGACCACCCGCAAAAAATCCAAATTTCGACGAAAATCCTCAAAAAATTGAAATTTTTATATGAAAAACTTATTTTGGCCATAACTCCTTAAATATGCGTCCTAGAGCCAAAAGGACCTCAATTCGTGATCACTCCCAAAAAATCAAAATTTTGATGAAAATCCTCAGAAAATTGAAATTTTTATATGAAAAACTTATTGTGGCCATAACTCCTTAAATATGCGTCCTAGAGCCAAAAGGACCTCAATTCGTGACCACCCCCAAAAAATCCAAATTTCGACGAAAATCCTCAAAAAATTGAAATTTTTATATGAAAAACTTATTTTGGCCATAACTCCTTAAATATGCGTCCTAGAGCCAAAAGGACCTCAATTCGTGATCACTCCCAAAAAATCAAAATTTTGATGAAAATCCTCAAAAAATTGAAATTTTTATATAAAAAACTTATTTTGGCCATAACTCCTTAAATATGCGTCCTAGAGCCAAAAGGACCTCAATTCGTGACCATCCCCAAAAAATCCAAATTTCGACGAAAATCCTCAAAAAATTGAAATTTTTATATGAAAAACTTATTTTGGCCATAACTCCTTAAATATGCGTCCTAGAGCCAAAAGGACCTCAATTCGTGACCACCCCCAAAAAATCCAAATTTCGACGAAAATCCTCAAAAAATTGAAATTTTTATATGAAAAACTTATTTTGGGCCATAACTCCTTAAATATGCGTCCTAGAGCCAAAAGGACCTAAATTCGTGACCACCCCCAAAAAATCCAAATTTCGACGAAAATCCTCAAAAAATTGAAATTTTTATATGAAAAACTTATTTTGGGCCATAACTCCTTAAATATGCGTCCTAGAGCCAAAAGGACCTCAATTCGTGACCACCCCCAAAAAATCAAAATTTCGACGAAAATCCTCAAAAAAATGAAATTTTTATATGAAAAACTTATTTTGGCCATAACTCCTTAAATATGCGTCCTAGAGCCAAAAGGACCTCAATTCGTGATCACTCCCAAAAAATCAAAATTTTGATGAAAATCCTCAAAAAATTGAAATTTTTATATGAAAAACTTATTTTGGCCATAACTCCTTAAATATGCGTCCTAGCGCCAAAAGGACCTCAATTCGTGACCATCCCCAAAAAAATCAAAATTTTGATGAAAATCCTCAAAAAATTGAAAATTTTATATGAAAAACTTATTTTGGCCATAACTCCTTAAATATGCGTCCTAGAGCCAAAAGGACCTCAATTCGTGACCACCCGCAAAAAATCCAAATTTCGACGAAAATCCTCAAAAAAATGAAATTTTTATATGAAAAACTTGTTTTGGCCATAACTCCTTAAATATGCGTCCTAGAGCCAAAAGGACCTCAATTCGTGACCATCCCCAAAAAATCAAAATTTTGATGACAATCCTCAAAAAAATGAAATTTTTATATGAAAAACTTATTTTGGCCATAACTCCTTAAATATGCGTCCTAGAGCCAAAAGGACCTCAATTCGTGACCATCCCCAAAAAATCAAAATTTTGATGAAATCCTCAAAAAATAGAAATTTTTATATGAGAAACTTATTTTGGCCATAACTCCTTAAATATGCGTCCTATAGCCAAAAGGACCTCAATTCGTGACCACCCCCAAAAAATCAAAATTTTGATGAAAATCCTCAAAAAATTGAAATTTTTATATGAAAAACTTATTTTGGCCATAACTCCTTAAATATGCTTCCTAGAGCCAAAAGGACCTCAATTCGTGACCACCCCCAAAAAATCAAAATTTCGACGAAAATCCTCAAAAAAATGAAATTTTTATATGAAAAACTTATTTTGGCCATAACTCCTTAAATATGCGTCCTAGAGCCAAAAGGACCTCAATTCGTGACCACCCCCAAAAAATCCAAATTTCGACGAAAATCCTCAAAAAATTGAAATTTTTATATGAAAAACTTATTTTGGCCATAACTCCTTAAATATGCGTCCTAGAGCCAAAATGACCTCAATTCGTGACCACCCCCAAAAAATCCAAATTTCGACGAAAATCCTCAAAAAATTGAAATTTTTATATGAAAAACTTATTTTGGCCATAACTCCTTAAATATGCGTCCTAGAGCCAAAAGGACCTCAATTCGTGACCACCCCCAAAAAATCCAAATTTCGACGAAAATCCTCAAAAAAATTAAATTTTTATATGAAAAACTTATTTTGCCCATAACTCCTTAAATATGCGTCCTAGAGCCAAAAGGACCTCAATTCGTGATCACTCCCAAAAAATCAAAATTTTGATGAAAATCCTCAGAAAATTGAAATTTTTATATGAAAAACTTATTTTGGCCATAACTCCTTAAATATGCGTCCTAGAGCCAAAAGGACCTCAATTCGTGATCACTCCCAAAAAATCAAAATTTCGACGAAAATCCTAAAAAAATTGAAATTGTTATATGAAAAACTTATTTTGGCCATAACTCCTTAAATATGCGTCCTAGAGCCAAAAGGACCTCAATTCGTGACCACCCCCAAAAAATCCAAATTTCGACGAAAATCCTCAAAAAATTGAAATTTTATATGAAAAACTTATTTTGGCCATAACTCCTTAAATATGCGTCCTAGAGCCAAAAGGACCTCAATTCGTGACCATCCCCAAAAAATCAAAATTTTGATGAAAATCCTCAAAAAATTGAAATTTTTATATGAAAAACTTATTTTGGCCATAACTCCTTAAATATGCGTCCTAGAGCCAAAAGGACCTCAATTCGTGATCACTCCCACAAAATCAAAATTTTGATGACAATCCTCAAAAAATTGAAATTTTTATATGAAAAACTTATTTTGGCCATAACTCCTTAAATATGCGTCCTAGAGCCAAAAGGACCTCAATTCGTGACCATCCCCAAAAAATCAAAATTTTGATGAAAATCCTCAAAAAAATGAAATTTTTATATGAAAAACTTATTTTGGCCATAACTCCTTAAATATGCGTCCTAGAGCCAAAAGGACCTCAATTCGTGACCATCCCCAAAAAATCAAAATTTTGATGAAAATCCTCAAAAAATTGAAATTTTTATATGAAAAACTTATTTTGGCCATAACTCCTTAAATATGAGTCCTAGAGCCAAAAGGACCTCAATTCGTGACCACCCCCAAAAAATCCAAATTTCGACGAAAATCCTCAAAAAAATGAAATTTTTATATGAAAAACTTATTTTGGCCATAACTCCTTAAATATGCGTCCTAGAGCCAAAAGGACCTCAATTCGTGATCACTCCCAAAAAATCAAAATTTTGATGAAAATCCTCAAAAAATTGAAATTTTTATATGAAAAACTTATTTTGGCCATAACTCCTTAAATATGCGTCCTAGAGCCAAAAGGACCTCAATTCGTGATCACTCCCAAAAAATCCAAATTTCGACGAAAATCCTCAAAAAATTGAAATTTTTATATGAAAAACTTATTTTGGCCATAACTCCTTAAATATGCGTCCTAGAGCCAAAATGACCTCAATTCGTGACCACCCCCAAAAAATCCAAATTTCGACGAAAATCCTCAAAAAATTGAAATTTTTATATGAAAAACTTATTTGGGCCATAACTCCTTAAATATGCTTCCTAGAGCCAAAAGGACCTCAATTCGTGACCATCCCCAAAAAATCACAATTTTGATGAAAATCCTCAAAAAATTGAAATTTTTATATGAAAAACTTATTTTGGCCATAACTCCTTAAATATGCGTCCTAGAGCCAAAAGGACCTCAATTCGTGATCACTCCCAAAAAATCAAAATTTTGATGAAAATCCTCAGAAAATTGAAATTTTTATATGAAAAACTTATTTTGGGCCATAACTCCTTAAATATGCGTCCTAGAGCCAAAAGGACCTCAATTCGTGACCATCCCCAAAAAATCAAAATTTTGATGAAAATCCTCAAAAAATTGAAATTTTTATATGAAAAACTTATTTTGGCCATAACTCCTTAAATATGCGTCCTAGAGCCAAAAGGACCTCAATTCGTGACCACCCCCAAAAAATCCAAATTTCGACGAAAATCCTCAAAAAAATGAAATTTTTATATGAAAAACTTATTTTGGCCATAACTCCTTAAATATGCGTCCTAGAGCCAAAAGGACCTCAATTCGTGATCACTCCCAAAAAATCAAAATTTTGATGAAAATCTTCAAAAAATTGAAATTTTTATATGAAAAACTTATTTTGGCCATAACTCCTTAAATATGCGTCCCAGAGCCAAAATGACCTCAATTCGTGACCACCCCCAAAAAATCCAAATTTCGACGAAAATCCTCAAAAAATTGAAATTTTTATATGAAAAACTTATTTTGGCCATAACTCCTTAAATATGCGTCCTAGAGCCAAAAGGACCTCAATTCGTGACCACCCCCAAAAAATCAAAATTTCGACGAAAATCCTCAAAAAAATGAAATTTTTATATGAAAAACTTATTTTGGCCATAACTCCTTAAATATGCTTCCTAGAGCCAAAAGGACCTCAATTCGTGACCATCCCCAAAAAATCAAAATTTTGATGAAAATCCTCAAAAAATTGAAATTTTTATATGAAAAACTTATTTTGGCCATAACTCCTTAAATATGCGTCCTAGCGCCAAAAGGACCTCAATTCGTGACCATCCCCAAAAAATCAAAATTTTGATGAAAATCCTCAAAAAATTGAAAATTTTATATGAAAAACTTATTTTGGCCATAACTCCTTAAATATGCGTCCTAGAGCCAAAAGGACCTCAATTCGTGACCACCCGCAAAAAATCCAAATTTCGACGAAAATCCTCAAAAAAATGAAATTTTTATATGAAAAACTTATTTTGGCCATAACTCCTTAAATATGCGTCCTAGAGCCAAAAGGACCTCAATTCGTGACCATCCCCAAAAAATCAAAATTTTGATGAAAATCCTCAAAAAATTGAAATTTTTATATGAAAAACTTATTTTGGCCATAACTCCTTAAATATGCGTCCTAGAGCCAAAAGGACCTCAATTCGTGACCACCCCCAAAAAATCAAAATTTCGACGAAAATCCTCAAAAAAATGAAATTTTTATATGAAAAACTTATTTTGGCCATAACTCCCTAAATATGCGTCCTAGAGCCAAAAGGACCTCAATTCGTGATCACTCCCAAAAAATCAAAATTTTGATGAAAATCCTCAAAAAATTGAAATTTTTATATGAAAAACTTATTTTGGCCATAACTCCTTAAATATGCGTCCTAGCGCCAAAAGGACCTCAATTCGTGACCATCCCCAAAAAATCAAAATTTTGATGAAAATCCTCAAAAAATTGAAAATTTTATATGAAAAACTTATTTTGGCCATAACTCCTTAAATATGCGTCCTAGAGCCAAAAGGACCTCAATTCGAGACCACCCGCAAAAAATCCAAATTTCGACGAAAATCCTCAAAAAAATGAAATTTTTATATGAAAAACTTATTTTGGCCATAACTCCTTAAATATGCGTCCTAGAGCCAAAAGGACCTCAATTCGTGACCATCCCCAAAAAATCAAAATTTTGATGAAAATCCTCAAAAAATTGAAATTTTTATATGAAAAACTTATTTTGGCCATAACTCCTTAAATATGCGTCCTAGAGCCAAGAGGACCTCAATTCGTGATCACTCCCAAAAAATCAAAATTTTGATGAAAATCCTCAAAAAATTGAAATTTTTATATAAAAAACTTATTTTGGCCATAACTCCTTAAATATGCGTCCTAGAGCCAAAAGGACCTCAATTCGTGACCACCCGCAAAAAATCCAAATTTCGACGAAAATCCTCAAAAAATTGAAATTTTTATATGAAAAACTTATTTTGGCCATAACTCCTTAAATATGCGTCCTAGAGCCAAAAGGACCTCAATTCGTGACCACCCCCAAAAAATCAAAATTTCGACGAAAATCCTCAAAAAAATGAAATTTTTATATGAAAAACTTATTTTGGCCATAACTCCTTAAATATGCGTCCTAGAGCCAAAAGGACCTCAATTCGTGATCACTCCCAAAAAATCAAAATTTTGATGAAAATCCTCAGAAAATTGAAATTTTTATATGAAAAACTTATTGTGGCCATAACTCCTTAAATATGCGTCCTAGAGCCAAAAGGACCTCAATTCGTGACCACCCCCAAAAAATCCAAATTTCGACGAAAATCCTCAAAAAATTGAAATTTTTATATGAAAAACTTATTTTGGCCATAACTCCTTAAATATGCGTCCTAGAGCCAAAAGGACCTCAATTCGTGACCATCCCCAAAAAATCAAAATTTTGATGAAATCCTCAAAAAATTGAAATTTTTATATGAAAAACTTATTTTGGCCATAACTCCTTAAATATGCGTCCTAGAGCCAAAAGGACCTCAATTCGTGACCATCCCCAAAAAATAAAAATTTTGATGAAAATCCTCAAAAAATTGAAATTTTTATATGAAAAACTTATTTTGGCCATAACTCCTTAAATATGCGTCCTAGAGCCAAAAGGACCTCAATTCGTGACCACCCCCAAAAAATCCAAATTTCGACGAAAATCCTCAAAAAAATGAAATTTTTATATGAAAAACTTATTTTGGCCATAACTCCTTAAATATGCGTCCTAGAGCCAAAAGGACCTCAATTCGTGTCCATCCCCAAAAAATCAAAATTTTGATGAAAATCCTCAAAAAATTTAAATTTTTATATGAAAAACTTATTTTGGCCATAACTCCTTAAATATGCGTCCTAGAGCCAAAATGACCTCAATTCGTGACCACCCCCAAAAAATCCAAATTTCGACGAAAATCCTCAAAAAATTGAAATTTTTATATGAAAAACTTATTTTGGCCATAACTCCTTAAATATGCTTCCTAGAGCCAAAAGGACCTCAATTCGTGACCATCCCCAAAAAATCAAAATTTTGATGAAAATCCTCAAAAAATTGAAATTTTTATATGAAAAACTTATTTTGGCCATAACTCCTTAAATATGCGTCCTAGAGCCAAAAGGACCTCAATTCGTGATCACTCCCAAAAAATCCAAATTTTGATGAAAATCCTCAAAAAATTGAAATTTTTATATGAGAAACTTATTTTGGCCATAACTCCTTAAATATGCGTCCTAGAGCCAAAAGGACCTCAATTCGTGACCACCCCCAAAAAATCCAAATTTCGACGAAAATCCTCAAAAAATTGAAATTTTATATGAAAAACTTATTTTGGCCATAACTCCTTAAATATGCGTCCTAGAGCCAAAAGGACCTCAATTCGTGATCACTCCCAAAAAATCAAAATTTTGATGAAAATCCTCAAAAAATTGAAATTTTTATATGAAAAACTTATTTTGGCCATAACTCCTTAAATATGCGTCCTAGAGCCAAAAGGACCTCAATTCGTGACCACCCCCAAAAAATCAAAATTTCGACGAAAATCCTCAAAAAAATGAAATTTTTATATGAAAAACTTATTTTGGGCCATAACTCCTTAAATATGCGTCCTAGAGCCAAAAGGACCTCAATTCGTGACCACCCCCTAAAAATCCAAATTTCGACGAAAATCCTCAAAAAATTGAAATTTTTATATGAAAAACTTATTTTGGCCATAACTCCTTAAATATGCGTCCTAGAGCCAAAAGGACCTCAATTCGTGACCACCCCCAAAAAATCCAAATTTCGACGAAAATCCTCAAAAAATTGAAATTTTTATATGAAAAACTTATTTTGGCCATAACTCCTTAAATATGCGTCCTAGAGCCAAAAGGACCTCAATTCGTGATCACTCCCAAAAAATCAAAATTTTGATGAAAATCCTCAAAAAATTGAATTTTTTATATGAGAAACTTATTTTGGCCATAACTCCTTAAATATGCGTCCTAGAGCCAAAAGGACCTCAATTCGTGACCACCCCCAAAAAATCCAAATTTCGACGAAAATCCTCAAAAAATTGAAATTTTATATGAAAAACTTATTTTGGCCATAACTCCTTAAATATGCGTCCTAGAGCCAAAAGGACCTCAATTCGTGATCACTCCCACAAAATCAAAATTTTTATGACAATCCTCAAAAAATTGAAATTTTTATATGAAAAACTTATTTTGGCCATAACTCCTTAAATATGCGTCCTAGAGCCAAAAGGACCTCAATTCGTGACCACCCCCAAAAAATCAAAATTTTGATGAAAGTCCTCAAAAAATTGAAATTTTTATATGAAAAACTTATTTTGGCCATAACTCCTTAAATATGCGTCCTAGAGCCAAAAGGACCTCAATTCGTGACCATCCCCAAAAAATCAAAATTTTGATGAAAATCCTCAAAAAAAAAAAAAAAATCAAAATTTCGACGAAAATCCTCAAAAAATTGAAATTTTTATATGAAAAACTTATTTTGGCCATAACTCCTTAAATATGCGCCCTAGAGCCAAAAGGACCTCAATTCGTGACCATCCCCAAAAAATCCAAATTTCGACGAAAATCCTCAAAAAATTGAAATTTTTATATGAAAAACTTATTTTGGCCATAACTCCTTAAATATGCGTCCTAGAGCCAAAAGGACCTCAATTCGTGACCATCCCCAAAAAATCAAAATTTTGATGAAAATCCTCAAAAAATTGAAATTTTTATATGAAAAACTTATTTTGGCCATAACTCCTTAAATATGCGTCCTAGAGCCAAAAGGACCTCAATTCGTGACCATCCCCAAAAAATCAAAATTTTGATGAAAATCCTCAAAAAATTGAAATTTTTATATGAAAAACTTATTTTGGCCATAACTCCTTAAATATGCTTCCTAGAGCCAAAAGGGCCTCAATTCGTGACCATCCCCAAAAAATCAAAATTTTGATGAAAATCCTCAAAAAATTGAAATTTTTATATGAAAAACTTATTTTGGCCATAACTCCTTAAATATGCGTCCTAGAGCCAAAAGGACCTCAATTCGTGACCACCCCCAAAAAATCCAAATTTCGACGAAAATCCTCAAAAAAATGAAATTTTTATATGAAAAACTTATTTTGGCCATAACTCCTTAAATATGCGTCCTAGAGCCAAAAGGACCTCAATTCGTGACCATCCCCAAAAAATCAAAATTTTGATGAAAATTCTCAAAAAATTGAAATTTTTATATGAAAAACTTATTTTGGCCATAACTCCTTAAATATGCGTCCTAGAGCCAAAAGGACCTCAATTCGTGACCACCCCCAAAAAATCCAAATTTCGACGAAAATCCTCAAAAAATTGAAATTTTTATATGAAAAACTTATTTTGGGCCATAACTCCTTAAATATGCGTCCTAGAGCCAAAAGGACCTCAATTCGTGATCACTCCCAAAAAATCAAAATTTCGACGAAAATCCTCAAAAAATTGAAATTTTTATATGAAAAACTTATTTTGGCCATAACTCCTTAAATATGCGCCCTAGAGCCAAAAGGACCTCAATTCGTGACCATCCCCAAAAAATCCAAATTTCGACGAAAATCCTCAAAAAATTGAAATTTTTATATGAAAAACTTATTTTGGCCATAACTCCTTAAATATGCGTCCTAGAGCCAAAAGGACCTCAATTCGTGACCATCCCCAAAAAATCAAAATTTTGATGAAAATCCTCAAAAAATTGAAATTTTTATATGAAAAACTGATTTTGGCCATAACTCCTTAAATATGCGTCCTAGAGCCAAAAGGACCTCAATTCGTGACCATCCCCAAAAAATCAAAATTTTGATGAAAATCCTCAAAAAATTGAAATTTTTATATGAAAAACTTATTTTGGCCATAACTCCTTAAATATGCTTCCTAGAGCCAAAAGGACCTCAATTCGTGACCATCCCCAAAAAATCAAAATTTTGATGAAAATCCTCAAAAAATTGAAATTTTTATATGAAAAACTTATTTTGGCCATAACTCCTTAAATATGCGTCCTAGAGCCAAAAGGACCTCAATTCGTGACCACCCCCAAAAAATCCAAATTTCGACGAAAATCCTCAAAAAAATGAAATTTTTATATGAAAAACTTATTTTGGCCATAACTCCTTAAATATGCGTCCTAGAGCCAAAAGGACCTCAATTCGTGATCACTCCCAAAAAATCAAAATTTTGATGAAAATCTTCAAAAAATTGAAATTTTATATGAAAAACTTATTTTGGCCATAACTCCTTAAATATGCGTCCTAGAGCCAAAAGGACCTCAATTCGTGACCACCCCCAAAAAATCAAAATTTTGATGAAAATCCTCAAAAAATTTAAATTTTTATATGAAAAACTTATTTTGGCCATAACTCCTTAAATATGCGTCCTAGAGCCAAAAGGACCTCAATTCGTGACCACCCCCTAAAAATCCAAATTTCGACGAAAATCCTCAAAAAATTGAAATTTTTATATGAAAAACTTATTTTGGCCATAACTCCTTAAATATGCGTCCTAGAGCCAAAAGGACCTCAATTCGTGACCACCCCCAAAAAATCCAAATTTCGACGAAAATCCTCAAAAAATTGAAATTTTTATATGAAAAACTTATTTTGGCCATAACTCCTTAAATATGCGTCCTAGAGCCAAAAGGACCTCAATTCGTGATCACTCCCAAAAAATCAAAATTTTGATGAAAATCCTCAAAAAATTGAAATTTTTATATGAGAAACTTATTTTGGCCATAACTCCTTAAATATGCGTCCTAGAGCCAAAAGGACCTCAATTCGTGACCACCCCCAAAAAATCCAAATTTCGACGAAAATCCTCAAAAAATTGAAATTTTATATGAAAAACTTATTTTGGCCATAACTCCTTAAATATGCGTCCTAGAGCCAAAAGGACCTCAATTCGTGATCACTCCCACAAAATCAAAATTTTTATGACAATCCTCAAAAAATTGAAATTTTTATATGAAAAACTTATTTTGGCCATAACTCCTTAAATATGCGTCCTAGAGCCAAAAGGACCTCAATTCGTGACCACCCCCAAAAAATCAAAATTTTGATGAAAGTCCTCAAAAAATTGAAATTTTTATATGAAAAACTTATTTTGGCCATAACTCCTTAAATATGCGTCCTAGAGCCAAAAGGACCTCAATTCGTGACCATCCCCAAAAAATCAAAATTTTGATGAAAATCCTCAAAAAATTGAAATTTTTATATGAAAAACTTATTTTGGCCATAACTCCTTAAATATGCGTCCTAGAGCCAAAAGGACCTCAATTCGTGACCACCCCCAAAAAATCCAAATTTCGACGAAAATCCTCAAAAAATTGAAATTGTTATATGAAAAACTTATTTTGGGCCATAACTCCTTAAATATGCGTCCTAGAGCCAAAAGGACCTCAATTCGTGATCACTCCCAAAAAATCAAAATTACGACGAAAATCCTCAAAAAATTGAAATTTTTATATGAAAAACTTATTTTGGCCATAACTCCTTAAATATGCGCCCTAGAGCCAAAAGGACCTCAATTCGTGACCATCCCCAAAAAATCCAAATTTCGACGAAAATCCTCAAAAAATTGAAATTTTTATATGAAAAACTTATTTTGGCCATAACTCCTTAAATATGCGTCCTAGAGCCAAAAGGACCTCAATTCGTGACCATCCCCAAAAAATCAAAATTTTGATGAAAATCCTCAAAAAATTGAAATTTTTATATGAAAAACTTATTTTGGCCATAACTCCTTAAATATGCGTCCTAGAGCCAAAAGGACCTCAATTCGTGACCATCCCCAAAAAATCAAAATTTTGATGAAAATCCTCAAAAAATTGAAATTTTTATATGAAAAACTTATTTTGGCCATAACTCCTTAAATATGCTTCCTAGAGCCAAAAGGACCTCAATTCGTGACCATCCCCAAAAAATCAAAATTTTGATGAAAATCCTCAAAAAATTGAAATTTTTATATGAAAAACTTATTTTGGCCATAACTCCTTAAATATGCGTCCTAGAGCCAAAAGGACCTCAATTCGTGACCACCCCCAAAAAATCAAAATTTCGACGAAAATCCTCAAAAAAATGAAATTTTTATATGAAAAACTTATTTTGGCCATAACTCCTTAACTATGCGTCCTAGAGCCAAAAGGACCTCAATTCGTGATCACTCCCAAAAAATCAAAATTTTGATGAAAATCTTCAAAAAATTGAAATTTTATATGAAAAACTTATTTTGGCCATAACTCCTTAAATATGCGTCCTAGAGCCAAAAGGACCTCAATTCGTGACCACCCCCAAAAAATCAAAATTTTGATGAAAATCCTCAAAAAATTTAAATTTTTATATGAAAAACTTATTTTGGCCATAACTCCTTAAATATGCGTCCTAGAGCCAAAAGGACCTCAATTCGTGACCACCCCCTAAAAATCCAAATTTCGACGAAAATCCTCAAAAAATTGAAATTTTTATATGAAAAACTTATTTTGGCCATAACTCCTTAAATATGCGTCCTAGAGCCAAAAGGACCTCAATTCGTGACCACCCCCAAAAAATCCAAATTTCGACGAAAATCCTCAAAAAATTGAAATTTTTATATGAAAAACTTATTTTGGCCATAACTCCTTAAATATGCGTCCTAGAGCCAAAAGGACCTCAATTCGTGACCACCCCCTAAAAATCCAAATTTCGACGAAAATCCTCAAAAAATTGAAATTTTTATATGAAAAACTTATTTTGGCCATAACTCCTTAAATATGCGTCCTAGAGCCAAAAGGACCTCAATTCGTGACCATCCCCAAAAAATCAAAATTTTGATGAAAATCCTCAAAAAATTGAAATTTTTATATGAAAAACTTATTTTGGCCATAACTCCTTAAATATGCGTCCTAGAGCCAAAAGGACCTCAATTCGTGACCACCCCCAAAAAATCCAAATTTTGATGAAAATCCTCAAAAAATTGAAATTTTTATATGAAAAACTTATTTTGGCCATAACTCCTTAAATATGCGTCCTAGAGCCAAAAGGACCTCAATTCGTGACCACCCCCAAAAAATCCAAATTTTGATGAAAATCCTCAAAAAAATGAAATTTTTATATGAAAAACTTATTTTGGCCATAACTCCTTAAATATGCGTCCTAGAGCCAAAAGGACCTCAATTCGTGATCACTCCCAAAAAATCCAAATTTCGACGAAAATCCTCAAAAAATTGAAATTTTTATATGAAAAACTTATTTTGGCCATAACTCCTTAAATATGCGTCCTAGAGCCAAAATGACCTCAATTCGTGACCACCCCCAAAAAATCAAAATTTTGATGAAAATCCTCAAAAAATTGAAATTTTTATATGAAAAACTTATTTTGGCCATAACTCCTTAAATATGCGTCCTAGAGCCAAAAGGACCTCAATTCGTGATCACTCCCAAAAAATCAAAATTTCGACGAAAATCCTCAAAAAAATGAAATTTTTATATGAAAAACTTATTTGGGCCATAACTCCTTAAATATGCGTCCTAGAGCCAAAAGGACCTCAATTCGTGACCACCCCCTAAAATCCAAATTTCGACGAAAATCCTCAAAAAATTGAAATTTTTATATGAAAAACTTATTTTGGCCATAACTCCTTAAATATGCGTCCTAGAGCCAAAAGGACCTCAATTCGTGACCACCCCCAAAAAATCCAAATTTCGACGAAAATCCTCAAAAAATTGAAATTTTATATGAAAAATTTATTTTGGCCACAACTCCTTAAATATGCGTCCTAGAGCCAAAAGGACCTCAATTCGTGACCATCCCCAAAAAATCCAAATTTCGACGAAAATCCTCAAAAAATTGAAATTTTTATATGAAAAACTTATTTTGGCCATAACTCCTTAAATATGCGTCCTAGAGCCAAAAGGACCTCAATTCGTGACCACCCCCAAAAAATCCAAATTTCGACGAAAATCCTCAAAAAAATGAAATTTTTATATGAAAAACTTATTTTGGCCATAACTCCTTAAATATGCGTCCTAGAGCCAAAATGACCTCAATTCGTGATCACTCCCAAAAAATCCAAATTTCGACGAACATCCTCAAAAAAATGAAATTTTTATATGAAAAACTTATTTTGGCCACAACTCCTTAAATATGCGTCCTAGAGCCAAAAGGACCTCAATTCGTGACCATCCCCAAAAAATCCAAATTTTGATGAAAATCCTCAAAAAATTGAAATTTTTATATGAAAAACTTATTTTGGCCATAACTCCTTAAATATGCGTCCTAGAGCCAAAAGGACCTCAATTCGTGACCACCCCCAAAAAATCCAAATTTCGACGAAAATCCTCAAAAAATTGAAATTTTTATATGAAAAACTTATTTTGGCCATAACTCCTTAAATATGCGTCCTAGAGCCAAAAGGACCTCAATTCGTGACCACCCCCTAAAAATCCAAATTTCGACGAAAATCCTCAAAAAATTGAAATTTTTATATGAAAAACTTATTTTGGCCATAACTCCTTAAATATGCGTCCTAGAGCCAAAAGGACCTCAATTCGTGACCATCCCCAAAAAATCAAAATTTTGATGAAAATCCTCAAAAAATTGAAATTTTTATATGAAAAACTTATTTTGGCCATAACTCCTTAAATATGCGTCCTAGAGCCAAAAGGACCTCAATTCGTGACCACCCCCAAAAAATCCAAATTTTGATGAAAATCCTCAAAAAATTGAAATTTTTATATGAAAAACTTATTTTGGCCATAACTCCTTAAATATGCGTCCTAGAGCCAAAAGGACCTCAATTCGTGACCACCCCCAAAAAATCCAAATTTTGATGAAAATCCTCAAAAAAATGAAATTTTTATATGAAAAACTTATTTTGGCCATAACTCCTTAAATATGCGTCCTAGAGCCAAAAGGACCTCAATTCGTGATCACTCCCAAAAAATCCAAATTTCGACGAAAATCCTCAAAAAATTGAAATTTTTATATGAAAAACTTATTTTGGCCATAACTCCTTAAATATGCGTCCTAGAGCCAAAATGACCTCAATTCGTGACCACCCCCAAAAAATCAAAATTTTGATGAAAATCCTCAAAAAATTGAAATTTTTATATGAAAAACTTATTTTGGCCATAACTCCTTAAATATGCGTCCTAGAGCCAAAAGGACCTCAATTCGTGATCACTCCCAAAAAATCAAAATTTCGACGAAAATCCTCAAAAAAATGAAATTTTTATATGAAAAACTTATTTGGGCCATAACTCCTTAAATATGCGTCCTAGAGCCAAAAGGACCTCAATTCGTGACCACCCCCTAAAAATCCAAATTTCGACGAAAATCCTCAAAAAATTGAAATTTTTATATGAAAAACTTATTTTGGCCATAACTCCTTAAATATGCGTCCTAGAGCCAAAAGGACCTCAATTCGTGACCACCCCCAAAAAATCCAAATTTCGACGAAAATCCTCAAAAAATTGAAATTTTATATGAAAAATTTATTTTGGCCACAACTCCTTAAATATGCGTCCTAGAGCCAAAAGGACCTCAATTCGTGACCATCCCCAAAAAATCCAAATTTCGACGAAAATCCTCAAAAAATTGAAATTTTTATATGAAAAACTTATTTTGGCCATAACTCCTTAAATATGCGTCCTAGAGCCAAAAGGACCTCAATTCGTGACCACCCCCAAAAAATCCAAATTTCGACGAAAATCCTCAAAAAAATGAAATTTTTATATGAAAAACTTATTTTGGCCATAACTCCTTAAATATGCGTCCTAGAGCCAAAATGACCTCAATTCGTGATCACTCCCAAAAAATCCAAATTTCGACGAACATCCTCAAAAAAATGAAATTTTTATATGAAAAACTTATTTTGGCCACAACTCCTTAAATATGCGTCCTAGAGCCAAAAGGACCTCAATTCGTGACCATCCCCAAAAAATCCAAATTTTGATGAAAATCCTCAAAAAATTGAAATTTTTATATGAAAAACTTATTTTGGCCATAACTCCTTAAATATGCGTCCTAGAGCCAAAAGGACCTCAATTCGTGACCACCCCCAAAAAATCCAAATTTCGACGAAAATCCTCAAAAAATTGAAATTTTTATATGAAAAACTTATTTTGGCCATAACTCCTTAAATATGCGTCCTAGAGCCAAAAGGACCTCAATTCGTGACCACCCCCAAAAAATCCAAATTTCGACGAAAATCCTCAAAAAATTGAAATTTTTATATGAAAAACTTATTTTGGCCATAACTCCTTAAATATGCGTCCTAGAGCCAAAAGGACCTCAATTCGTGACCACCCCCAAAAAATCCAAATTTCGACGAAAATCCTCAAAAAATTGAAATTTTATATGAAAAATTTATTTTGGCCATAACTCCTTAAATATGCGTCCTAGAGCCAAAAGGACCTCAATTCGTGACCACCCCCAAAAAATTCAAATTTCGACGAAAATCCTCAAAAAATTGAAATTTTTATATGAAAAACTTATTGTGGCCATAACTCCTTAAATATGCGTCCTAGAGCCAAAAGGACCTCAATTCGTGACCACCCGCAAAAAATCCAAATTTCGACGAAAATCCTCAAAAAAATGAAATTTTTATATGAAAAACTTATTTTGGCCATAACTCCTTAAATATGCGTCCTAGAGCCAAAAGGACCTCAATTCGTGATCACTCCCAAAAAATCAAAATTTTGATGAAAATCCTCAAAAAATTTAAATTTTTATATGAAAAACTTATTTTGGCCATAACTCCTTAAATATGCGTCCTAGAGCCAAAAGGACCTCAATTCGTGACCATCCCCAAAAAATCAAAATTTTGATGAAAATCCTCAAAAAATTGAAATTTTTATATGAAAAACTTATTTTGGCCATAACTCCTTAAATATGCGTCCTAGAGCCAAAAGGACCTCAATTCGTGATCACTCCCAAAAAATCAAAATTTTGATGAAAATCCTCAAAAAATTGAAATTTTTATATGAAAAACTTATTTTGGCCATAACTCCTTAAATATGCGTCCTAGAGCCAAAAGGACCTCAATTCGTGATCACTCCCAAAAAATCAAAATTTTGATGAAAATCCTCAGAAAATTGAAATTTTTATATGAAAAACTTATTGTGGCCATAACTCCTTAAATATGCGTCCTAGAGCCAAAAGGACCTCAATTCGTGACCACCCCCAAAAAATCCAAATTTCGACGAAAATCCTCAAAAAATTGAAATTTTATATGAAAAACTTATTTTGGCCATAACTCCTTAAATATGCGTCCTAGAGCCAAAAGGACCTCAATTCGTGATCACTCCCAAAAAATCAAAATTTCGACGAAAATCCTCAAAAAAATGAAGTTTTTATATGAAAAACTTATTTTGGCCATAACTCCTTAAATATGCGTCCTAGAGCCAAAAGGACCTCAATTCGTGACCATCCCCAAAAAATCAAAATTTCGACGAAAATCCTCAAAAAATTGAAATTTTTATATGAAAAACTTATTTTGGCCATAACTCCTTAAATATGCGTCCTAGAGCCAAAATGACCTCAATTCGTGACCACCCCCAAAAAATCCAAATTTCGACGAACATCCTCAAAAAAATGAAATTTTTATATGAAAAACTTATTTTGGCCATAACTCCTTAAATATGCTTCCTAGAGCCAAAAGGACCTCAATTCGTGACCACCCCCAAAAAATCCAAATTTTGATGAAAATCCTCAAAAAATTGAAATTTTTATATGAAAAACTTATTTTGGCCATAACTCCTTAAATATGCGTCCTAGAGCCAAAAGGACCTCAATTCGTGATCACTCCCAAAAAATCAAAATTTCGACGAAAATCCTCAAAAAAATGAAATTTTTATATGAAAAACTTATTTGGGCCATAACTCCTTAAATATGCGTCCTAGAGCCAAAAGGACCTCAATTCGTGACCATCCCCAAAAAATCAAAATTTTGATGAAAATCCTCAAAAAATTGAAATTTTTATATGAAAAACTTATTTTGGCCATAACTCCTTAAATATGCTTCCTAGAGCCAAAAGGACCTCAATTCGTGACCACCCCCAAAAAATCCAAATTTCGACGAAAATTCTCAAAAAAAAATCAAATTTTTATATGAAAAACTTATTTTGGCCATAACTCCTTAAATATGCGTCCTAGAGCCAAAAGGACCTCAATTCGTGACCACCCCCTAAAAATCCAAATTTCGACGAAAATCCTCAAAAAATTGAAATTTTTATATGAAAAACTTATTTTGGCCATAACTCCTTAAATATGCGTCCTAGAGCCAAAAGGACCTCAATTCGTGACCACCCCCAAAAAATCCAAATTTCGACGAAAATCCTCAAAAAATTGAAATTTTATATGAAAAATTTATTTTGGCCACAACTCCTTAAATATGCGTCCTAGAGCCAAAAGGACCTCAATTCGTGACCATCCCCAAAAAATCCAAATTTCGACGAAAATCCTCAAAAAATTGAAATTTTTATATGAAAAACTTATTTTGGCCATAACTCCTTAAATATGCGTCCTAGAGCCAAAAGGACCTCAATTCGTGACCACCCCCAAAAAATCCAAATTTCGACGAAAATCCTCAAAAAAATGAAATTTTTATATGAAAAACTTATTTTGGCCATAACTCCTTAAATATGCGTCCTAGAGCCAAAATGACCTCAATTCGTGATCACTCCCAAAAAATCCAAATTTCGACGAAAATCCTCAAAAAAATGAAATTTTTATATGAAAAACTTATTTTGGCCACAACTCCTTAAATATGCGTCCTAGAGCCAAAAGGACCTCAATTCGTGACCATCCCCAAAAAATCCAAATTTTGATGAAAATCCTCAAAAAATTGAAATT
The DNA here is from genome assembly GCF_050003625.1 of Haematobia irritans. NCBI lineage: Eukaryota > Metazoa > Arthropoda > Insecta > Diptera > Muscidae > Haematobia > Haematobia irritans. Next base: position 1,189,297 of record NW_027445852.1, on the reverse strand, counting down.
TTTATATGAAAAACTTATTTTGGCCATAACTCCTTAAATATGCGTCCTAGAGCCAAAAGGACCTCAATTCGTGACCACCCCCAAAAAATCCAAATTTCGACGAAAATCCTCAAAAAATTGAAATTTTTATATGAAAAACTTATTTTGGCCATAACTCCTTAAATATGCGTCCTAGAGCCAAAAGGACCTCAATTCGTGACCACCCCCAAAAAATCCAAATTTCGACGAAAATCCTCAAAAAATTGAAATTTTATATGAAAAATTTATTTTGGCCATAACTCCTTAAATATGCGTCCTAGAGCCAAAAGGACCTCAATTCGTGACCACCCCCAAAAAATCCAAATTTCGACGAAAATCCTCAAAAAATTGAAATTTTTATATGAAAAACTTATTTTGGCCATAACTCCTTAAATATGCGTCCTAGAGCCAAAAGGACCTCAATTCGTGACCACCCCCTAAAAATCCAAATTTCGACGAAAATCCTCAAAAAATTGAAATTTTTATATGAAAAACTTATTTTGGCCATAACTCCTTAAATATGCGTCCTAGAGCCAAAAGGACCTCAATTCGTGATCACTCCCACAAAATCAAAATTTTGATGACAATCCTCAAAAAATTGAAATTTTTATATGAAAAACTTATTTTGGCCATAACTCCTTAAATATGCGTCCTAGAGCCAAAAGGACCTCAATTCGTGACCACCCCCAAAAAATCCAAATTTCGACGAAAATCCTCAAAAAAATGAAATTTTTATATGAAAAACTTATTTTGGCCATAACTCCTTAAATATGCGTCCTAGAGCCAAAAGGACCTCAATTCGTGACCATCCCCAAAAAATCCAAATTTCGACGAAAATCCTCAAAAAATTGAAATTTTTATATGAAAAACTTATTTTGGCCATAACTCCTTAAATATGCGTCCTAGAGCCAAAAGGACCTCAATTCGTGACCACCCCCAAAAAAACCAAATTTCGACGAAAATCCTCAAAAAAATGAAATTTTTATATGAAAAACTTATTTTGGCCATAACTCCTTAAATATGCGTCCTAGAGCCAAAATGACCTCAATTCGTGATCACTCCCAAAAAATCCAAATTTCGACGAAAATCCTCAAAAAATTTAAATTTTTATATGAAAAACTTATTTTGGCCATAACTCCTTAAATATGCGTCCTAGAGCCAAAAGGACCTCAATTCGTGACCACCCCCTAAAAATCCAAATTTCGACGAAAATCCTCAAAAAATTGAAATTTTTATATGAAAAACTTATTTTGGCCATAACTCCTTAAATATGCGTCCTAGAGCCAAAAGGACCTCAATTCGTGACCACCCCCAAAAAATCCAAATTTCGACGAAAATCCTCAAAAAATTGAAATTTTTATATGAAAAACTTATTTTGGGCCATAACTCCTTAAATATGCGTCCTAGAGCCAAAAGGACCTCAATTCGTGACCATCCCCAAAAAATCAAAATTTTGATGAAAATCCTCAAAAAATTGAAAATTTTATATGAAAAACTTATTTTGGCCATAACTCCTTAAATATGCGTCCTAGAGCCAAAAGGACCTCAATTCGTGACCATCCCCAAAAAATCAAAATTTTGATGAAAATCCTCAAAAAATAGAAATTTTTATATGAAAAACTTATTTTGGGCCATAACTCCTTAAATATGCGTCCTAGAGCCAAAAGGACCTCAATTCGTGATCACTCCCAAAAAATCAAAATTTTGATGAAAATCCTCAGAAAATTGAAATTTTTATATGAAAAACTTATTGTGGCCATAACTCCTTAAATATGCGTCCTAGAGCCAAAAGGACCTCAATTCGTGACCACCCCCAAAAAATCCAAATTTCGACGAAAATCCTCAAAAAATTGAAATTTATATGAAAAACTTATTTTGGGCCATAACTCCTTAAATATGCGTCCTAGAGCCAAAAGGACCTCAATTCGTGACCACCCCCAAAAAATCCAAATTTCGACGAAAATCCTCAAAAAATTGAAATTTTTATATGAAAAACTTATTTTGGCCATAACTCCTTAAATATGCGTCCTAGAGCCAAAAGGACCTCAATTCGTGACCATCCCCAAAAAATCAAAATTTCGACGAAAATCCTCAAAAAATTGAAATTTTTATATGAAAAACTTATTTTGGCCATAACTCCTTAAATATGCGTCCTAGCGCCAAAAGGACCTCAATTCGTGATCACTCCCACAAAATCAAAATTTTGATGAAAATCCTCAGAAAATTGAAATTTTTATATGAAAAACTTATTGTGGCCATAACTCCTTAAATATGCGTCCTAGAGCCAAAAGGACCTCAATTCGTGACCACCCCCAAAAAATCCAAATTTCGACGAAAATCCTCAAAAAATTGAAATTTTTATATGAAAAACTTATTTTGGCCACAACTCCTTAAATATGCGTCCTAGAGCCAAAAGGACCTCAATTCGTGACCACCCGCAAAAAATCCAAATTTTGATGAAAATCCTCAAAAAATTGAAATTTTTATATGAAAAACTTATTTTGGGCCATAACTCCTTAAATATGCGTCCTATAGCCAAAAGGACCTCAATTCGTGACCACCCCCAAAAAATCCAAATTTCGACGAAAATCCTCAAAAAAATGAAATTTTTATATGAAAAACTTATTTTGCCCATAACTCCTTAAATATGCGTCCTAGAGCCAAAAGGACCTCAATTCGTGATCACTCCCAAAAAATCAAAATTTTGATGAAAATCCTCAGAAAATTGAAATTTTTATATGAAAAACTTATTGTGGCCATAACTCCTTAAATATGCGTCCTAGAGCCAAAATGACCTCAATTCGTGATCACTCCCACAAAATCAAAATTTCGACGAAAATCCTCAATCCTCAAAAAATTGAAATTTATATGAAAAACTTATTTTGGGCCATAACTCCTTAAATATGCGTCCTAGAGCCAAAAGGACCTCAATTCGTGACCACCCCCAAAAAATCCAAATTTCGACGAAAATCCTCAAAAAATTGAAATTTTTATATGAAAAACTTATTTTGGCCATAACTCCTTAAATATGCGTCCTAGAGCCAAAAGGACCTCAATTCGTGATCACTCCCACACAATCAAAATTTCGACGAAAATCCTCAAAAAAATGAAATTTTTATATGAAAAACTTATTGTGGCCATAACTCCTTAAATATGCGTCCTAGAGCCAAAAGGACCTCAATTCGTGACCATCCCCAAAAAATCAAAATTTCGACGAAAATCCTCAAAAAATTGAAATTTTTATATGAAAAACTTATTTTGGCCATAACTCCTTAAATATGCGTCCTAGCGCCAAAAGGACCTCAATTCGTGATCACTCCCACAAAATCAAAATTTTGATGAAAATCCTCAGAAAATTGAAATTTTTATATGAAAAACTTATTGTGGCCATAACTCCTTAAATATGCGTCCTAGAGCCAAAAGGACCTCAATTCGTGACCACCCCCAAAAAATCCAAATTTCGACGAAAATCCTCAAAAAATTGAAATTTTTATATGAAAAACTTATTTTGGCCACAACTCCTTAAATATGCGTCCTAGAGCCAAAAGGACCTCAATTCGTGACCACCCGCAAAAAATCCAAATTTTGATGAAAATCCTCAAAAAATTGAAATTTTTATATGAAAAACTTATTTTGGGCCATAACTCCTTAAATATGCGTCCTATAGCCAAAAGGACCTCAATTCGTGACCACCCCCAAAAAATCCAAATTTCGACGAAAATCCTCAAAAAAATGAAATTTTTATATGAAAAACTTATTTTGCCCATAACTCCTTAAATATGCGTCCTAGAGCCAAAAGGACCTCAATTCGTGATCACTCCCAAAAAATCAAAATTTTGATGAAAATCCTCAGAAAATTGAAATTTTTATATGAAAAACTTATTGTGGCCATAACTCCTTAAATATGCGTCCTAGAGCCAAAATGACCTCAATTCGTGATCACTCCCACAAAATCAAAATTTCGACGAAAATCCTCAAAAAAATGAAATTTTTATATGAAAAACTTATTTTGGCCATAACTCCTTAAATATGCGTCCTAGAGCCAAAAGGACCTCAATTCGTGATCACTCCCACAAAATCAAAATTTTGATGACAATCCTCAAAAAATTGAAATTTTTATATGAAAAACTTATTTTGGCCATAACTCCTTAAATATGCGTCCTAGAGCCAAAAGGACCTCAATTCGTGACCACCCCCAAAAAATCCAAATTTCGACGAAAATCCTCAAAAAAATGAAATTTTTATATGAAAAACTTATTTTGGCCATAACTCCTTAAATATGCGTCCTAGAGCCAAAAGGACCTCAATTCGTGACCATCCCCAAAAAATCCAAATTTCGACGAAAATCCTCAAAAAATTGAAATTTTTATATGAAAAACTTATTTTGGCCATAACTCCTTAAATATGCGTCCTAGAGCCAAAAGGACCTCAATTCGTGACCACCCCCAAAAAAAACCAAATTTCGACGAAAATCCTCAAAAAAATGAAATTTTTATATGAAAAACTTATTTTGGCCATAACTCCTTAAATATGCGTCCTAGAGCCAAAATGACCTCAATTCGTGATCACTCCCAAAAAATCCAAATTTCGACGAAAATCCTCAAAAAATTTAAATTTTTATATGAAAAACTTATTTTGGCCATAACTCCTTAAATATGCGTCCTAGAGCCAAAAGGACCTCAATTCGTGACCACCCCCTAAAAATCCAAATTTCGACGAAAATCCTCAAAAAATTGAAATTTTTATATGAAAAACTTATTTTGGCCATAACTCCTTAAATATGCGTCCTAGAGCCAAAAGGACCTCAATTCGTGACCACCCCCAAAAAATCCAAATTTCGACGAAAATCCTCAAAAAATTGAAATTTTTATATGAAAAACTTATTTTGGGCCATAACTCCTTAAATATGCGTCCTAGAGCCAAAAGGACCTCAATTCGTGACCATCCCCAAAAAATCAAAATTGTGATGAAAATCCTCAAAAAATTGAAAATTTTATATGAAAAACTTATTTTGGCCATAACTCCTTAAATATGCGTCCTAGAGCCAAAAGGACCTCAATTCGTGACCACCCGCAAAAAATCCAAATTTCGACGAAAATCCTCAAAAAATTGAAATTTTTATATGAAAAACTTATTTTGGCCATAACTCCTTAAATATGCGTCCTAGAGCCAAAAGGACCTCAATTCGTGACCATCCCCAAAAAATCAAAATTTTGATGAAAATCCTCAAAAAATAGAAATTTTTATATGAAAAACTTATTTTGGGCCATAACTCCTTAAATATGCGTCCTAGAGCCAAAAGGACCTCAATTCGTGATCACTCCCAAAAAATCAAAATTTTGATGAAAATCCTCAGAAAATTGAAATTTTTATATGAAAAACTTATTGTGGCCATAACTCCTTAAATATGCGTCCTAGAGCCAAAAGGACCTCAATTCGTGACCACCCCCAAAAAATCCAAATTTCGACGAAAATCCTCAAAAAATTGAAATTTATATGAAAAACTTATTTTGGGCCATAACTCCTTAAATATGCGTCCTAGAGCCAAAAGGACCTCAATTCGTGACCACCCCCAAAAAATCCAAATTTCGACGAAAATCCTCAAAAAATTGAAATTTTTATATGAAAAACTTATTTTGGCCATAACTCCTTAAATATGCGTCCTAGAGCCAAAAGGACCTCAATTCGTGATCACTCCCACAAAATCAAAATTTCGACGAAAATCCTCAAAAAAAATGAAATTTTTATATGAAAAACTTATTGTGGCCATAACTCCTTAAATATGCGTCCTAGAGCCAAAAGGACCTCAATTCGTGACCATCCCCAAAAAATCAAAATTTCGACGAAAATCCTCAAAAAATTGAAATTTTTATATGAAAAACTTATTTTGGCCATAACTCCTTAAATATGCGTCCTAGCGCCAAAAGGACCTCAATTCGTGATCACTCCCACAAAATCAAAATTTTGATGAAAATCCTCAGAAAATTGAAATTTTTATATGAAAAACTTATTGTGGCCATAACTCCTTAAATATGCGTCCTAGAGCCAAAAGGACCTCAATTCGTGACCACCCCCAAAAAATCCAAATTTCGACGAAAATCCTCAAAAAATTGAAATTTTTATATGAAAAACTTATTTTGGCCACAACTCCTTAAATATGCGTCCTAGAGCCAAAAGGACCTCAATTCGTGACCACCCGCAAAAAATCCAAATTTTGATGAAAATCCTCAAAAAATTGAAATTTTTATATGAAAAACTTATTTTGGGCCATAACTCCTTAAATATGCGTCCTATAGCCAAAAGGACCTCAATTCGTGACCACCCCCAAAAAATCCAAATTTCGACGAAAATCCTCAAAAAAATGAAATTTTTATATGAAAAACTTATTTTGCCCATAACTCCTTAAATATGCGTCCTAGAGCCAAAAGGACCTCAATTCGTGATCACTCCCAAAAAATCAAAATTTTGATGAAAATCCTCAGAAAATTGAAATTTTTATATGAAAAACTTATTGTGGCCATAACTCCTTAAATATGCGTCCTAGAGCCAAAATGACCTCAATTCGTGATCACTCCCACAAAATCAAAATTTCGACGAAAATCCTCAATCCTCAAAAAATTGAAATTTATATGAAAAACTTATTTTGGGCCATAACTCCTTAAATATGCGTCCTAGAGCCAAAAGGACCTCAATTCGTGACCACCCCCAAAAAATCCAAATTTCGACGAAAATCCTCAAAAAATTGAAATTTTTATATGAAAAACTTATTTTGGCCATAACTCCTTAAATATGCGTCCTAGAGCCAAAAGGACCTCAATTCGTGATCACTCCCACACAATCAAAATTTCGACGAAAATCCTCAAAAAAATGAAATTTTTATATGAAAAACTTATTGTGGCCATAACTCCTTAAATATGCGTCCTAGAGCCAAAAGGACCTCAATTCGTGACCATCCCCAAAAAATCAAAATTTCGACGAAAATCCTCAAAAAATTGAAATTTTTATATGAAAAACTTATTTTGGCCATAACTCCTTAAATATGCGTCCTAGCGCCAAAAGGACCTCAATTCGTGATCACTCCCACAAAATCAAAATTTTGATGAAAATCCTCAGAAAATTGAAATTTTTATATGAAAAACTTATTGTGGCCATAACTCCTTAAATATGCGTCCTAGAGCCAAAAGGACCTCAATTCGTGACCACCCCCAAAAAATCCAAATTTCGACGAAAATCCTCAAAAAATTGAAATTTTTATATGAAAAACTTATTTTGGCCACAACTCCTTAAATATGCGTCCTAGAGCCAAAAGGACCTCAATTCGTGACCACCCGCAAAAAATCCAAATTTTGATGAAAATCCTCAAAAAATTGAAATTTTTATATGAAAAACTTATTTTGGGCCATAACTCCTTAAATATGCGTCCTATAGCCAAAAGGACCTCAATTCGTGACCACCCCCAAAAAATCCAAATTTCGACGAAAATCCTCAAAAAAATGAAATTTTTATATGAAAAACTTATTTTGCCCATAACTCCTTAAATATGCGTCCTAGAGCCAAAAGGACCTCAATTCGTGATCACTCCCAAAAAATCAAAATTTTGATGAAAATCCTCAGAAAATTGAAATTTTTATATGAAAAACTTATTGTGGCCATAACTCCTTAAATATGCGTCCTAGAGCCAAAATGACCTCAATTCGTGATCACTCCCACAAAATCAAAATTTCGACGAAAATCCTCAAAAAAATGAAATTTTTATATGAAAAACTTATTTTGGCCATAACTCCTTAAATATGCGTCCTAGAGCCAAAAGGACCTCAATTCGTGACCATCCCCAAAAAATCAAAATTTTGATGAAAATCCTCAAAAAATAGAAATTTTTATATGAAAAACTTATTTTGGCCATAACTCCTTAAATATGCGTCCTAGAGCCAAAAGGACCTCAATTCGTGATCACTCCCAAAAAATCAAAATTTTGATGAAAATCCTCAAAAAATTGAAATTTTTATATGAAAAACTTATTTTGGCCATAACTCCTTAAATATGCGTCCTAGAGCCAAAAGGACCTCAATTCGTGACCACCCCCAAAAAATCCAAATTTCGACGAAAATCCTCAAAAAAATGAAATTTTTATATGAAAAACTTATTTTGGCCATAACTCCTTAAATATGCGTCCTAGAGCCAAAAGGACCTCAATTCGTGATCACTCCCAAAAAATCAAAATTTTGATGAAAATCCTCAAAAAATTGAAATTTTATATGAAAAATTTATTTTGGCCATAACTCCTTAAATATGCGTCCTAGAGCCAAAAGGACCTCAATTCGTGACCACCCGCAAAAAATCAAAATTTTGATGACAATCCTCAAAAAATTGAAAATTTTATATGAAAAACTTATTTTGGCCATAACTCCTTAAATATGCGTCCTAGAGCCAAAATGACCTCAATTCGTGATCACTCCCACAAAATCAAAATTTTGATGAAAATCCTCAAAAAAATGAAATTTTTATATGAAAAACTTATTTTGGCCATAACTCCTTAAATATGCGTCCTAGAGCCAAAAGGACCTCAATTCGTGACCACCCCCAAAAAATCAAAATTTCGACGAAAATCCTCAAAAAAATGAAATTTTATATGAAAAACTTATTTTGGCCATAACTCCTTAAATATGCGTCCTAGAGCCAAAATGACCTCAATTCGTGATCACTCCCACAAAATCAAAATTTCGACGAAAATCCTCAAAAAAATGAAATTTTTATATGAAAAACTTATTTTGGCCATAACTCCTTAAATATGCGTCCTAGAGCCAAAAGGACCTCAATTCGTGACCATCCCCAAAAAATCAAAATTTTGATGAAAATCCTCAAAAAATAGAAATTTTTATATGAAAAACTTATTTTGGCCATAACTCCTTAAATATGCGTCCTAGAGCCAAAAGGACCTCAATTCGTGATCACTCCCAAAAAATCAAAATTTTGATGAAAATCCTCAAAAAATTGAAATTTTATATGAAAAATTTATTTTGGCCATAACTCCTTAAATATGCGTCCTAGAGCCAAAAGGACCTCAATTCGTGACCACCCGCAAAAAATCAAAATTTTGATGACAATCCTCAAAAAATTGAAAATTTTATATGAAAAACTTATTTTGGCCATAACTCCTTAAATATGCGTCCTAGAGCCAAAATGACCTCAATTCGTGATCACTCCCACAAAATCAAAATTTTGATGAAAATCCTCAAAAAAATGAAATTTTTATATGAAAAACTTATTTTGGCCATAACTCCTTAAATATGCGTCCTAGAGCCAAAAGGACCTCAATTCGTGACCACCCCCAAAAAATCAAAATTTCGACGAAAATCCTCAAAAAAATGAAATTTTATATGAAAAACTTATTTTGGCCATAACTCCTTAAATATGCGTCCTAGAGCCAAAATGACCTCAATTCGTGATCACTCCCACAAAATCAAAATTTCGACGAAAATCCTCAAAAAAATGAAATTTTTATATGAAAAACTTATTTTGGCCATAACTCCTTAAATATGCGTCCTAGAGCCAAAAGGACCTCAATTCGTGACCATCCCCAAAAAATCAAAATTTTGATGAAAATCCTCAACAAATAGAAATTTTTATATGAAAAACTTATTTTGGCCATAACTCCTTAAATATGCGTCCTAGAGCCAAAAGGACCTCAATTCGTGATCACTCCCAAAAAATCAAAATTTTGATGAAAATCCTCAAAAAATTGAAATTTTTATATGAAAAACTTATTTTGGCCATAACTCCTTAAATATGCGTCCTAGAGCCAAAAGGACCTCAATTCGTGACCACCCCCAAAAAATCCAAATTTCGACGAAAATCCTCAAAAAAATGAAATTTTTATATGAAAAACTTATTTTGCCCATAACTCCTTAAATATGCGTCCTAGAGCCAAAAGGACCTCAATTCGTGATCACTCCCAAAAAATCAAAATTTTGATGAAAATCCTCAAAAAATTGAAATTTTATATGAAAAATTTATTTTGGCCATAACTCCTTAAATATGCGTCCTAGAGCCAAAAGGACCTCAATTCGTGACCACCCGCAAAAAATCAAAATTTTGATGACAATCCTCAAAAAATTGAAAATTTTATATGAAAAACTTATTTTGGCCATAACTCCTTAAATATGCGTCCTAGAGCCAAAATGACCTCAATTCGTGATCACTCCCACAAAATCAAAATTTTGATGAAAATCCTCAAAAAAATGAAATTTTTATATGAAAAACTTATTTTGGCCATAACTCCTTAAATATGCGTCCTAGAGCCAAAAGGACCTCAATTCGTGACCACCCCCAAAAAATCAAAATTTCGACGAAAATCCTCAAAAAAATGAAATTTTATATGAAAAACTTATTTTGGCCATAACTCCTTAAATATGCGTCCTAGAGCCAAAAGGACCTCAATTCGTGATCACTCCCAAAAAATCAAAATTTTGATGAAAATCCTCAAAAAATTGAAATATTTATATGAAAAACTTATTTTGGCCATAACTCCTTAAATATGCGTCCTAGAGCCAAAAGGACCTCAATTCGTGACCACCCCCAAAAAATCCAAATTTCGACGAAAATCCTCAAAAAAATGAAATTTTTATATGAAAAACTTATTTTGCCCATAACTCCTTAAATATGCGTCCTAGAGCCAAAAGGACCTCAATTCGTGATCACTCCCAAAAAATCAAAATTTTGATGAAAATCCTCAAAAAATTGAAATTTTATATGAAAAATTTATTTTGGCCATAACTCCTTAAATATGCGTCCTAGAGCCAAAAGGACCTCAATTCGTGACCACCCGCAAAAAATCAAAATTTTGATGACAATCCTCAAAAAATTGAAAATTTTATATGAAAAACTTATTTTGGCCATAACTCCTTAAATATGCGTCCTAGAGCCAAAATGACCTCAATTCGTGATCACTCCCACAAAATCAAAATTTTGATGAAAATCCTCAAAAAAATGAAATTTTTATATGAAAAACTTATTTTGGCCATAACTCCTTAAATATGCGTCCTAGAGCCAAAAGGACCTCAATTCGTGACCACCCCCAAAAAATCAAAATTTCGACGAAAATCCTCAAAAAAATGAAATTTTATATGAAAAACTTATTTTGGCCATAACTCCTTAAATATGCGTCCTAGAGCCAAAAGGACCTCAATTCGTGATCACTCCCACAAAATCAAAATTTTGATGAAAATCCTCAAAAAATAGAAATTTTTATATGAGAAACTTATTTTGGCCATAACTCCTTAAATATGCTTCCTAGAGCCAAAAGGACCTCAATTCGTGACCATCCCCAAAAAATCAAAATTTTGATGAAAATCCTCAAAAAATTGAAATTTTTATATGAAAAACTTATTTTGGCCATAACTCCTTAAATATGCGTCCTAGAGCCAAAAGGACCTCAATTCGAGACCACCCCCAAAAAATCCAAATTTCGACGAAAATCCTCAAAAAATTGAAATTTTTATATGAAAAACTTATTTTGGCCATAACTCCTTAAATATGCGTCCTAGAGCCAAAAGGACCTCAATTCGTGATCACTCCCACAAAATCAAAATTTTGATGACAATCCTCAAAAAATTGAAATTTTTATATGAAAAACTTATTTTGGCCATAACTCCTTAAATATGCGTCCTAGAGCCAAAATGACCTCAATTCGTGACCACCCCCAAAAAATCAAAATTTCTACGAAAATCCTCAAAAAAATGAAATTTTTATATGAAAAACTTATTTTGGCCATAACTCCTTAAATATGCGTCCTAGAGCCAAAAGGACCTCAATTCGTGACCATCCCCAAAAAATCAAAATTTTGATGAAAATCCTCAAAAAATTTAAATTTTTATATGAAAAACTTATTTTGGCCATAACTCCTTAAATATGCGTCCTAGAGCCAAAAGGACCTCAATTCGTGACCACCCCCTAAAAATCCAAATTTCGACGAAAATCCTCAAAAAATTGAAATTTTTATATGAAAAACTTATTTTGGCCATAACTCCTTAAATATGCGTCCTAGAGCCAAAAGGACCTCAATTCGTGACCATCCCCAAAAAATCAAAATTTTGATGAAAATCCTCAAAAAATTGAAATTTTTATATGAAAAACTTATTTTGGCCATAACTCCTTAAATATGCGTCCTAGAGCCAAAAGGACCTCAATTCGTGACCACCCCCAAAAAATCCAAATTTTGATGAAAATCCTCAAAAAATTGAAATTTTTATATGAAAAACTTATTTTGGCCATAACTCCTTAAATATGCGTCCTAGAGCCAAAAGGACCTCAATTCGTGACCACCCCCAAAAAATCAAAATTTTGATGAAAATCCTCAAAAAAATGAAATTTTTATATGAAAAACTTATTTTGGCCATAACTCCTTAAATATGCGTCCTAGAGCCAAAAGGACCTCAATTCGTGATCACTCCCAAAAAATCCAAATTTCGACGAAAATCCTCAAAAAATTGAAATTTTTATATGAAAAACTTATTTTGGCCATAACTCCTTAAATATGCGTCCTAGAGCCAAAATGACCTCAATTCGTGACCACCCCCAAAAAATCAAAATTTTGATGAAAATCCTCAAAAAATTGAAATTTTTATATGAAAAACTTATTTTGGCCATAACTCCTTAAATATGCGTCCTAGAGCCAAAAGGACCTCAATTCGTGATCACCCCCAAAAAATCCAAATTTCGACGAAAATCCTCAAAAAAATGAAATTTTTATATGAAAAACTTATTTGGGCCATAACTCCTTAAATATGCGTCCTAGAGCCAAAAGGACCTCAATTCGTGACCACCCCCTAAAAATCCAAATTTCGACGAAAATCCTCAAAAAATTGAAATTTTTATATGAAAAACTTATTTTGGCCATAACTCCTTAAATATGCGTCCTAGAGCCAAAAGGACCTCAATTCGTGACCACCCCCAAAAAATCCAAATTTCGACGAAAATCCTCAAAAAATTGAAATTTTATATGAAAAATTTATTTTGGCCACAACTCCTTAAATATGCGTCCTAGAGCCAAAAGGACCTCAATTCGTGACCATCCCCAAAAAATCCAAATTTCGACGAAAATCCTCAAAAAATTGAAATTTTTATATGAAAAACTTATTTTGGCCATAACTCCTTAAATATGCGTCCTAGAGCCAAAAGGACCTCAATTCGTGACCACCCCCAAAAAATCCAAATTTCGACGAAAATCCTCAAAAAAATGAAATTTTTATATGAAAAACTTATTTTGGCCATAACTCCTTAAATATGCGTCCTAGAGCCAAAATGACCTCAATTCGTGATCACTCCCAAAAAATCCAAATTTCGACGAAAATCCTCAAAAAAATGAAATTTTTATATGAAAAACTTATTTTGGCCACAACTCCTTAAATATGCGTCCTAGAGCCAAAAGGACCTCAATTCGTGACCATCCCCAAAAAATCCAAATTTTGATGAAAATCCTCAAAAAATTGAAATTTTTATATGAAAAACTTATTTTGGCCATAACTCCTTAAATATGCGTCCTAGAGCCAAAAGGACCTCAATTCGTGACCACCCCCAAAAAATCCAAATTTCGACGAAAATCCTCAAAAAATTGAAATTTTTATATGAAAAACTTATTTTGGCCATAACTCCTTAAATATGCGTCCTAGAGCCAAAAGGACCTCAATTCGTGACCACCCCCAAAAAATCCAAATTTCGACGAAAATCCTCAAAAAATTGAAATTTTATATGAAAAATTTATTTTGGCCATAACTCCTTAAATATGCGTCCTAGAGCCAAAAGGACCTCAATTCGTGACCACCCCCAAAAAATCCAAATTTCGACGAAAATCCTCAAAAAATTGAAATTTTTATATGAAAAACTTATTGTGGCCATAACTCCTTAAATGTGCGTCCTAGAGCCAAAAGGACCTCAATTCGTGACCACCCGCAAAAAATCCAAATTTCGACGAAAATCCTCAAAAAAATGAAATTTTTATATGAAAAACTTATTTTGGCCATAACTCCTTAAATATGCGTCCTAGAGCCAAAAGGACCTCAATTCGTGATCACTCCCAAAAAATCAAAATTTTGATGAAAATCCTCAAAAAATTTAAATTTTTATATGAAAAACTTATTTTGGCCATAACTCCTTAAATATGCGTCCTAGAGCCAAAAGGACCTCAATTCGTGACCATCCCCAAAAAATCAAAATTTTGATGAAAATCCTCAAAAAATTGAAATTTTTATATGAAAAACTTATTTTGGCCATAACTCCTTAAATATGCGTCCTAGAGCCAAAAGGACCTCAATTCGTGATCACTCCCAAAAAATCAAAATTTTGATGAAAATCCTCAAAAAATTGAAATTTTTATATGAAAAACTTATTTTGGCCATAACTCCTTAAATATGCGTCCTAGAGCCAAAAGGACCTGAATTCGTGATCACTCCCAAAAAATCCAAATTTCGACGAAAATCCTCAAAAAATTGAAATTTTTATATGAAAAACTTATTTTGGCCATAACTCCTTAAATATGCGTCCTAGAGCCAAAAGGACCTCAATTCGTGATCACTCCCAAAAAATCAAAATTTCGACGAAAATCCTCAAAAAAATGAAATTTTTATATGAAAAACTTATTTTGGCCATAACTCCTTAAATATGCGTCCTAGAGCCAAAAGGACCTCAATTCGTGACCATCCCCAAAAAATCAAAATTTCGACGAAAATCCTCAAAAAATTGAAATTTTTATATGAAAAACTTATTTTGGCCATAACTCCTTAAATATGCGTCCTAGAGCCAAAATGACCTCAATTCGTGACCACCCCCAAAAAATCCAAATTTCGACGAACATCCTCAAAAAAATGAAATTTTTATATGAAAAACTTATTTGGGCCATAACTCCTTAAATATGCGTCCTAGAGCCAAAAGGACCTCAATTCGTGACCACCCCCTAAAAATCCAAATTTCGACGAAAATCCTCAAAAAATTGAAATTTTTATATGAAAAACTTATTTTGGCCATAACTCCTTAAATATGCGTCCTAGAGCCAAAAGGACCTCAATTCGTGACCACCCCCAAAAAATCCAAATTTCGACGAAAATCCTCAAAAAAATGAAATTTTTATATGAAAAACTTATTTTGGCCATAACTCCTTAAATATGCGTCCTAGAGCCAAAATGACCTCAATTCGTGATCACTCCCAAAAAATCCAAATTTCGACGAAAATCCTCAAAAAAATGAAATTTTTATATGAAAAACTTATTTTGGCCACAACTCCTTAAATATGCGTCCTAGAGCCAAAAGGACCTCAATTCGTGACCATCCCCAAAAAATCCAAATTTTGATGAAAATCCTCAAAAAATTGAAATTTTTATATGAAAAACTTATTTTGGCCATAACTCCTTAAATATGCGTCCTAGAGCCAAAAGGACCTCAATTCGTGACCACCCCCAAAAAATCCAAATTTCGACGAAAATCCTCAAAAAATTGAAATTTTTATATGAAAAACTTATTTTGGCCATAACTCCTTAAATATGCGTCCTAGAGCCAAAAGGACCTCAATTCGTGACCACCCCCAAAAAATCCAAATTTCGACGAAAATCCTCAAAAAAATGAAATTTTTATATGAAAAACTTATTTTGGCCATAACTCCTTAAATATGCGTCCTAGAGCCAAAAGGACCTCAATTCGTGACCATCCCCAAAAAATCCAAATTTCGACGAAAATCCTCAAAAAATTGAAATTTTTATATGAAAAACTTATTTTGGCCATAACTCCTTAAATATGCGTCCTAGAGCCAAAAGGACCTCAATTCGTGACCACCCCCAAAAAATCCAAATTTCGACGAAAATCCTCAAAAAAATGAAATTTTTATATGAAAAACTTATTTTGGCCATAACTCCTTAAATATGCGTCCTAGAGCCAAAATGACCTCAATTCGTGATCACTCCCAAAAAATCCAAATTTCGACGAAAATCCTCAAAAAATTTAAATTTTTATATGAAAAACTTATTTTGGCCATAACTCCTTAAATATGCGTCCTAGAGCCAAAAGGACCTCAATTCGTGACCACCCCCTAAAAATCCAAATTTCGACGAAAATCCTCAAAAAATTGAAATTTTTATATGAAAAACTTATTTTGGCCATAACTCCTTAAATATGCGTCCTAGAGCCAAAAGGACCTCAATTCGTGACCACCCCCAAAAAATCCAAATTTCGACGAAAATCCTCAAAAAATTGAAATTTTTATATGAAAAACTTATTTTGGGCCATAACTCCTTAAATATGCGTCCTAGAGCCAAAAGGACCTCAATTCGTGACCATCCCCAAAAAATCAAAATTTTGATGAAAATCCTCAAAAAATTGAAAATTTTATATGAAAAACTTATTTTGGCCATAACTCCTTAAATATGCGTCCTAGAGCCAAAAGGACCTCAATTCGTGACCACCCGCAAAAAATCCAAATTTCGACGAAAATCCTCAAAAAATTGAAATTTTTATATGAAAAACTTATTTTGGCCATAACTCCTTAAATATGCGTCCTAGAGCCAAAAGGACCTCAATTCGTGACCATCCCCAAAAAATCAAAATTTTGATGAAAATCCTCAAAAAATAGAAATTTTTATATGAAAAACTTATTTTGGGCCATAACTCCTTAAATATGCGTCCTAGAGCCAAAAGGACCTCAATTCGTGATCACTCCCAAAAAATCAAAATTTTGATGAAAATCCTCAGAAAATTGAAATTTTTATATGAAAAACTTATTGTGGCCATAACTCCTTAAATATGCGTCCTAGAGCCAAAAGGACCTCAATTCGTGACCACCCCCAAAAAATCCAAATTTCGACGAAAATCCTCAAAAAATTGAAATTTATATGAAAAACTTATTTTGGGCCATAACTCCTTAAATATGCGTCCTAGAGCCAAAAGGACCTCAATTCGTGACCACCCCCAAAAAATCCAAATTTCGACGAAAATCTTCAAAAAATTGAAATTTTTATATGAAAAACTTATTTTGGCCATAACTCCTTAAATATGCGTCCTAGAGCCAAAAGGACCTCAATTCGTGATCACTCCCACAAAATCAAAATTTCGACGAAAATCCTCAAAAAAATGAAATTTTTATATGAAAAACTTATTGTGGCCATAACTCCTTAAATATGCGTCCTAGAGCCAAAAGGACCTCAATTCGTGACCATCCCCAAAAAATCAAAATTTCGACGATCCTCAAAAAATTGAAATTTTTATATGAAAAACTTATTTTGGCCATAACTCCTTAAATATGCGTCCTAGCGCCAAAAGGACCTCAATTCGTGATCACTCCCACAAAATCAAAATTTTGATGAAAATCCTCAGAAAATTGAAATTTTTATATGAAAAACTTATTGTGGCCATAACTCCTTAAATATGCGTCCTAGAGCCAAAAGGACCTCAATTCGTGACCACCCCCAAAAAATCCAAATTTCGACGAAAATCCTCAAAAAATTGAAATTTTTATATGAAAAACTTATTTTGGCCACAACTCCTTAAATATGCGTCCTAGAGCCAAAAGGACCTCAATTCGTGACCACCCCCAAAAAATCCAAATTTTGATGAAAATCCTCAAAAAATTGAAATTTTTATATGAAAAACTTATTTTGGGCCATAACTCCTTAAATATGCGTCCTATAGCCAAAAGGACCTCAATTCGTGACCACCCCCAAAAAATCCAAATTTCGACGAAAATCCTCAAAAAAATGAAATTTTTATATGAAAAACTTATTTTGCCCATAACTCCTTAAATATGCGTCCTAGAGCCAAAAGGACCTCAATTCGTGATCACTCCCAAAAAATCAAAATTTTGATGAAAATCCTCAGAAAATTGAAATTTTTATATGAAAAACTTATTGTGGCCATAACTCCTTAAATATGCGTCCTAGAGCCAAAATGACCTCAATTCGTGATCACTCCCACAAAATCAAAATTTCGACGAAAATCCTCAAAAAAATGAAATTTTTATATGAAAAACTTATTTTGGCCATAACTCCTTAAATATGCGTCCTAGAGCCAAAAGGACCTCAATTCGTGACCATTCCCAAAAAATCAAAATTTTGATGAAAATCCTCAAAAAATAGAAATTTTTATATGAAAAACTTATTTTGGCCATAACTCCTTAAATATGCGTCCTAGAGCCAAAAGGACCTCAATTCGTGATCACTCCCAAAAAATCAAAATTTTGATGAAAATCCTCAAAAAATTGAAATTTTTATATGAAAAACTTATTTTGGCCATAACTCCTTAAATATGCGTCCTAGAGCCAAAAGGACCTCAATTCGTGACCACCCCCAAAAAGTCCAAATTTCGACGAAAATCCTCAAAAAAATGAAATTTTTATATGAAAAACTTATTTTGCCCATAACTCCTTAAATATGCGTCCTAGAGCCAAAAGGACCTCAATTCGTGATCACTCCCAAAAAATCAAAATTTTGATGAAAATCCTCAAAAAATTGAAATTTTATATGAAAAATTTATTTTGGCCATAACTCCTTAAATATGCGTCCTAGAGCCAAAAGGACTTCAATTCGTGACCACCCGCAAAAAATCAAAATTTTGATGACAATCCTCAAAAAATTGAAAATTTTATATGAAAAACTTATTTTGGCCATAACTCCTTAAATATGCGTCCTAGAGCCAAAATGACCTCAATTCGTGATCACTCCCACAAAATCAAAATTTTGATGAACATCCTAAAAAAAATGAAATTTTTATATGAAAAACTTATTTTGGCCATAACTCCTTAAATATGCGTCCTAGAGCCAAAAGGACCTCAATTCGTGACCACCCCCAAAAAATCAAAATTTCGACGAAAATCCTCAAAAAAATGAAATTTTATATGAAAAACTTATTTTGGCCATAACTCCTTAAATATGCGTCCTAGAGCCAAAAGGACCTCAATTCGTGATCACTCCCACAAAATCAAAATTTTGATGAAAATCCTCAAAAAATAGAAATTTTTATATGAGAAACTTATTTTGGCCATAACTCCTTAAATATGCTTCCTAGAGCCAAAAGGACCTCAATTCGTGACCATCCCCAAAAAATCAAAATTTTGATGACAATCCTCAAAAAATTGAAATTTTTATATGAAAAACTTATTTTGGGCCATAACTCCTTAAATATGCGTCCTAGAGCCAAAAGGACCTCAATTCGTGACCATCCCCAAAAAATCAAAATTTTGATGAAAATCCTCAAAAAATTGAAATTTTTATATGAAAAACTTATTTTGGCCATAACTCCTTAAATATGCGTCCTAGAGCCAAAAGGACCTCAATTCGTGACCACCCCCAAAAAATCCAAATTTCGACGAAAATCCTCAAAAAATTGAAATTTTTATATGAAAAACTTATTTTGGCCATAACTCCTTAAATATGCGTCCTAGAGCCAAAAGGACCTCAATTCGTGATCACTCCCACAAAATCAAAATTTTGATGACAATCCTCAAAAAATTGAAATTTTTATATGAAAAACTTATTTTGGCCATAACTCCTTAAATATGCGTCCTAGAGCCAAAATGACCTCAATTCGTGACCACCCCCAAAAAATCAAAATTTCGACGAAAATCCTCAAAAAAATGAAATTTTTATATGAAAAACTTATTTTGGCCATAACTCCTTAAATATGCGTCCTAGAGCCAAAAGGACCTCAATTCGTGACCATCCCCAAAAAATCCAAATTTCGACGAAAATCCTCAAAAAATTGAAATTTTTATATAAAAAACTTATTTTGGCCATAACTCCTTAAATATGCGTCCTAGAGCCAAAAGGACCTCAATTCGTGACCACCCGCAAAAAATCCAAATTTCGACGAAAATCCTCAAAAAATTGAAATTTTTATATGAAAAACTTATTTTGGCCATAACTCCTTAAATATGCGTCCTAGAGCCAAAAGGACCTCAATTCGTGACCATCCCCAAAAAATCAAAATTTTGATGAAAATCCTCAAAAAATTTAAATTTTTATATGAAAAACTTATTTTGGCCATAACTCCTTAAATATGCGTCCTAGAGCCAAAAGGACCTCAATTCGTGACCACCCCCAAAAAATCCAAATTTCGACGAAAATCCTCAAAAAATTGAAATTTTTATATGAAAAACTTATTTTGGCCATAACTCCTTAAATATGCGTCCTAGAGCCAAAAGGACCTCAATTCGTGACCACCCCCAAAAAATCAAAATTTCGACGAAAATCCTCAAAAAAATGAAATTTTTATATGAAAAACTTATTTTGGCCATAACTCCTTAAATATGCGTCCTAGAGGCAAAAGGACCTCAATTCGTGACCACCCCCAAAAAATCCAAATTTCGACGAACATCCTCAAAAAAATGAAATTTTTATATGAAAAACTTATTTTGGCCATAACTCCTTAAATATGCGTCCTAGAGCCAAAAGGACCTCAATTCGTGACCATCCCCAAAAAATCAAAATTTTGATGAAATCCTCAAAAAATTGAAATTTTTATATGAAAAACTTATTTTGGGCCATAACTCCTTAAATATGCGTCCTAGCGCCAAAAGGACCTCAATTCGTGACCATCCCCAAAAAATCAAAATTTTGATGAAAATCCTCAAAAAATTGAAATTTTATATGAAAAACTTATTTTGGCCATAACTCCTTAAATATGCGTCCTAGAGCCAAAAGGACCTCAATTCGTGACCATCCCCAAAAAATCAAAATTTCGACGAAAATCCTCAAAAAAATGAAATTTTTATATGAAAAACTTATTTTGCCCATAACTCCTTAAATATGCGTCCTAGAGCCAAAAGGACCTCAATTCGTGACCACCCCCAAAAAATCAAAATTTTGATGAAAATCCTCAAAAAATTGAAATTTTTATATGAAAAACTTATTTTGGCCATAACTCCTTAAATATGCGTCCTAGAGCCAAAAGGACCTCAATTCGTGACCATCCCCAAAAAATCAAAATTTTGATGAAAATCCTCAACAAATTGAAATTTTTATATGAAAAACTTATTTTGGCCATAACTCCTTAAATATGCTTCCTAGAGCCAAAAGGACCTCAATTCGTGACCACCCGCAAAAAATCAAAATTTCGACGAAAATCCTCAAAAAAATGAAATTTTTATATGAAAAACTTATTTTGGCCATAACTCCTTAAATATGCGTCCTAGAGCCAAAAGGACCTCAATTCGTGATCACTCCCACAAAATCAAAATTTTGATGACAATCCTCAAAAAAATGAAATTTTTATATGAAAAACTTATTTTGGCCATAACTCCTTAAATATGCGTCCTAGAGCCAAAAGGACCTCAATTCGTGACCATCCCCAAAAAATCAAAATTTTGATGAAATCCTCAAAAAAATGAAATTTTTATATGAAAAACTTATTTTGGCCATAACTCCTTAAATATGCTTCCTAGAGCCAAAAGGACCTCAATTCGTGACCATCCCCAAAAAATCAAAATTTTGATGAAAATCCTCAAAAAATTGAAATTTTTATATGAAAAACTTATTTTGGCCATAACTCCTTAAATATGCGTCCTAGAGCCAAAAGGACCTCAATTCGTGACCATCCCCAAAAAATCAAAATTTTGATGAAAATCCTCAAAAAATTGAAATTTTTATATGAAAAACTTATTTTGGCCATAACTCCTTAAATATGCTTCCTAGAGCCAAAAGGACCTCAATTCGTGACCACCCCCAAAAAATCCAAATTTCGACGAAAATTCTCAAAAAATAGAAATTTTTATATAAAAAACTTATTTTGGCCATAACTCCTTAAATATGCGTCCTAGAGCCAAAAGGACCTCAATTCGTGATCACCCCCAAAAAATCAAAATTTCGACGAAAATCCTCAAAAAAATTAAATTTTTATATGAAAAACTTATTTTGGCCATAACTCCTTAAATATGCGTCCTATAGCCAAAAGGACCTCAATTCGTGACCATCCCCAAAAAATCAAAATTTTGATGAAAATCCTCAAAAAATTGAAAATTTTATATGAAAAACTTATTTTGGCCATAACTCCTTAAATATGCGTCCTAGAGCCAAAAGGACCTCAATTCGTGACCACCCGCAAAAAATCCAAATTTCGACGAAAATCCTCAAAAAATTTAAATTTTTATATGAAAAACTTATTTTGGCCATAACTCCTTAAATATGCGTCCTAGAGCCAAAAGGACCTCAATTCGTGACCATCCCCAAAAAATCAAAATTTTGATGAAATCCTCAAAAAATAGAAATTTTTATATGAGAAACTTATTTTGGCCATAACTCCTTAAATATGCGTCCTAGAGCCAAAAGGACCTCAATTCGTGACCACCCCCAATAAATCCAAATTTCGACGAAAATCCTCAAAAAATTGAAATTTTATATGAAAAACTTATTTTGGCCATAACTCCTTAAATATGCGTCCTAGAGCCAAAAGGACCTCAATTCGTGATCACTCCCAAAAAATCAAAATTTTGATGAAAATCCTCAAAAAATTGAAATTTTTATATGAAAAACTTATTGTGGCCATAACTCCTTAAATATGCGTCCTAGAGCCAAAAGGACCTCAATTCGTGACCACCCCCAAAAAATCCAAATTTCGACGAAAATCCTCAAAAAATTGAAATTTTTATATGAAAAACTTATTTTGGCCATAACTCCTTAAATATGCTTCCTAGAGCCAAAAGGACCTCAATTCGTGACCACCCCCAAAAAATCAAAATTTCGACGAAAATCCTCAAAAAAATGAAATTTTTATATGAAAAACTTATTTTGCCCATAACTCCTTAAATATGCGTCCTAGAGCCAAAAGGACCTCAATTCGTGATCACTCCCAAAAAATCAAAATTTTGATGAAAATCCTCAGAAAATTGAAATTTTTATATGAAAAACTTATTGTGGCCATAACTCCTTAAATATGCGTCCTAGAGCCAAAAGGACCTCAATTCGTGACCACCCCCACAAAATCAAAATTTTGATGACAATCCTCAAAAAATTGAAATTTTTATATGAAAAACTTATTTTGGCCATAACTCCTTAAATATGCGTCCTAGAGCCAAAATGACCTCAATTCGTGACCACCCCCAAAAAATCCAAATTTCGACGAAAATCCTCAAAAAATTGAAATTTTTATATGAAAAACTTATTTTGCCCATAACTCCTTAAATATGCGTCCTAGAGCCAAAAGGACCTCAATTCGTGATCACTCCCAAAAAATCAAAATTTTGATGAAAATCCTCAGAAAATTGAAATTTTTATATGAAAAACTTATTTTGGCCATAACTCCTTAAAAATGCGTCCTAGAGCCAAAAGGACCTCAATTCGTGATCACTCCCACAAAATCAAAATTTTGATGACAATCCTCAAAAAATTGAAATTTTTATATGAAAAACTTATTTTGGCCATAACTCCTTAAATATGCGTCCTAGAGCCAAAATGACCTCAATTCGTGACCACCCCCAAAATATCCAAATTTCGACGAAAATCCTCAAAAAATTGAAATTTTTATATGAAAAACTTATTTTGCCCATAACTCCTTAAATATGCGTCCTAGAGCCAAAAGGACCTCAATTCGTGATCACTCCCAAAATCCCAAACACTCGACGAAAATCCTCAAAAAATTGAAATTTATATGAAAAACTTATTTTGGGCCATAACTCCTTAAATATGCGTCCTAGAGCCAAAAGGACCTCAATACGTGATCACTCCCAAAAAATCAAAATTTTGATGAAAATCCTCAGAAAATTGAAATTTTTATATGAAAAACTTATTGTGGCCATAACTCCTTAAATATGCGTCCTAGAGCCAAAAGGACCTCAATTCGTGACCACCCCCAAAAAATCCAAATTTCGACGAAAATCCTCAAAAAATTGAAATTTATATGAAAAACTTATTTTGGGCCATAACTCCTTAAATATGCGTCCTAGAGCCAAAAGGACCTCAATTCGTGACCACCCCCAAAAAATCCAAATTTCGACGAAAATCCTCAAAAAATTGAAATTTTTATATGAAAAACTTATTTTGGGCCATAACTCCTAAATATGCGTCCTAGCGCCAAAAGGACCTCAATTCGTGATCACTCCCAAAAAAACCAAATTTCGACGAAAATCCTCAAAAAATTGAAATTTTTATATATTTTTTTTATAACTCCTTAAATATGCGTCCTAGAGCCAAAAGGACCTCAATTCGTGACCACCCCCAAAAAATCCAAATTTTGATGAAAATCCTCAAAAAATTGAAATTTTTATATAAAAAACTTATTTTGGCCATAACTCCTTAAATATGCGTCCTAGAGCCAAAAGGACCTCAATTCGTGATCACCCCCAATAAATCCAAATTTTGATGAAAATCCTCAAAAAATTGAAATTTTTATATGAAAAACTTATTTTGGCCATAACTCCTTAAATATGCGTCCTAGAGCCAAAAGGACCTCAATTCGTGACCACCCCCAAAAAATCAAAATTTTGATGAAAATCCACAAAAAATTGAAATTTTTATATGAAAAACTTATTTTGGGCCATAACTCCTTAAATATGCGTCCTAGAGCCAAAAGGACCTCAATTCGTGACCACCCCCAAAAAATCCAAATTTCGACGAAAATCCTCAAAAAATTGAAATTTTTATATGAAAAACTTATTTTGGCCATAACTCCTTAAATATGCGTCCTAGCGCCAAAAGGACCTCAATTCGTGACCATCCCCAAAAAATCAAAATTTTGATGAAATCCTCAAAAAATTGAAATTTTTATATGAAAAACTTATTTTGGGCCATAACTCCTTAAATATGCGTCCTAGAGCCAAAAGGACCTCAATTCGTGATCACTCCCAAAAAATCAAAATTTTGATGAAAATCCTCAAAAAATTGAAATTTTTATATGAAAAACTTATTTTGCCCATAACTCCTTAAATATGCGTCCTAGAGCCAAAAGGACCTCAATTCGTGATCACTCCCAAAAAATCAAAATTTTGATGAAAATCCTCAGAAAATTGAAATTTTTATATAAAAAACTTATTTTGGCCATAACTCCTTAAATATGCGTCCTAGAGCCAAAAGGACCTCAATTCGTGATCACCCCCAATAAATCCAAATTTTGATGAAAATCCTCAAAAAATTGAAATTTTTATATGAAAAACTTATTTTGGCCATAACTTCTTAAATATGCGTCCTAGAGCCAAAAGGACCTCAATTCGTGACCACCCCCAAAAAATCAAAATTTTGATGAAAATCCTCAAAAAATTGAAATTTTTATATGAAAAACTTATTTTGGGCCATAACTCCTTAAATATGCTTCCTAGAGCCAAAAGGACCTCAATTCGTGACCATCCCCAAAAAATCACAATTTCGACGAAAATCCTCAAAAAATTGAAATTTTTATATGAAAAACTTATTTTGGGCCATAACTCCTTAAATATGCTTCCTAGAGCCAAAAGGACCTCAATTCGTGACCACCCCCAAAAAATCAAAATTTCGACGAAAATCCTCAAAAAAATGAAATTTTTATATGAAAAACTTATTTTGCCCATAACTCCTTAAATATGCGTCCTAGAGCCAAAAGGACCTCAATTCGTGATCACTCCCAAAAAATCAAAATTTTGATGAAAATCCTCAGAAAATTGAAATTTTTATATGAAAAACTTATTGTGGCCATAACTCCTTAAATATGCGTCCTAGAGCCAAAAGGACCTCAATTCGTGACCACCCCCAAAAAATCCAAATTTCGACGAAAATCCTCAAAAAATTGAAATTTTTATATGAAAAACTTATTTTGGCCATAACTCCTTAAATATGCTTCCTAGAGCCAAAAGGACCTCAATTCGTGACCACCCCCAAAAAATCAAAATTTCGACGAAAATCCTCAAAAAAATGAAATTTTTATATGAAAAACTTATTTTGCCCATAACTCCTTAAATATGCGTCCTAGAGCCAAAAGGACCTCAATTCGTGATCACTCCCAAAAAATCAAAATTTTGATGAAAATCCTCAGAAAATTGAAATTTTTATATGAAAAACTTATTGTGGCCATAACTCCTTAAATATGCGTCCTAGAGCCAAAAGGACCTCAATTCGTGACCACCCCCACAAAATCAAAATTTTGATGACAATCCTCAAAAAATTGAAATTTTTATATGAAAAACTTATTTTGGCCATAACTCCTTAAATATGCGTCCTAGAGCCAAAATGACCTCAATTCGTGACCACCCCCAAAAAATCCAAATTTCGACGAAAATCCTCAAAAAATTGAAATTTTTATATGAAAAACTTATTTTGCCCATAACTCCTTAAATATGCGTCCTAGAGCCAAAATGACCTCAATTCGTGACCACCCCCAAAAAATCCAAATTTCGACGAAAATCCTCAGAAAATTGAAATTTTTATATGAAAAACTTATTGTGGCCATAACTCCTTAAATATGCGTCCTAGAGCCAAAAGGACCTCAATTCGTGATCACTCCCAAAATCCCAAACACTCGACGAAAATCCTCAAAAAATTGAAATTTATATGAAAAACTTATTTTGGGCCATAACTCCTTAAATATGCGTCCTAGAGCCAAAAGGACCTCAATACGTGATCACTCCCAAAAAATCAAAATTTTGATGAAAATCCTCAGAAAATTGAAATTTTTATATGAAAAACTTATTGTGGCCATAACTCCTTAAATATGCGTCCTAGAGCCAAAAGGACCTCAATTCGTGACCACCCCCAAAAAATCCAAATTTCGACGAAAATCCTCAAAAAATTGAAATTTATATGAAAAACTTATTTTGGGCCATAACTCCTTAAATATGCGTCCTAGAGCCAAAAGGACCTCAATTCGTGACCACCCCCAAAAAATCCAAATTTCGACGAAAATCCTCAAAAAATTGAAATTTTTATATGAAAAACTTATTTTGGGCCATAACTCCTAAATATGCGTCCTAGCGCCAAAAGGACCTCAATTCGTGATCACTCCCAAAAAAACCAAATTTCGACGAAAATCCTCAAAAAATTGAAATTTTTATATGAAAAACTTATTTTGGGCCATAACTCCTTAAATATGCGTCCTAGAGCCAAAAGGACCTCAATTCGTGACCACCCCCAAAAAATCCAAATTTTGATGAAAATCCTCAAAAAATTGAAATTTTTATATAAAAAACTTATTTTGGCCATAACTCCTTAAATATGCGTCCTAGAGCCAAAAGGACCTCAATTCGTGATCACCCCCAATAAATCCAAATTTTGATGAAAATCCTCAAAAAATTGAAATTTTTATATGAAAAACTTATTTTGGCCATAACTCCTTAAATATGCGTCCTAGAGCCAAAAGGACCTCAATTCGTGACCACCCCCAAAAAATCAAAATTTTGATGAAAATCCACAAAAAATTGAAATTTTTATATGAAAAACTTATTTTGGGCCATAACTCCTTAAATATGCGTCCTAGAGCCAAAAGGACCTCAATTCGTGACCACCCCCAAAAAATCCAAATTTCGACGAAAATCCTCAAAAAATTGAAATTTTTATATGAAAAACTTATTTTGGCCATAACTCCTTAAATATGCGTCCTAGCGCCAAAAGGACCTCAATTCGTGACCATCCCCAAAAAATCAAAATTTTGATGAAATCCTCAAAAAATTGAAATTTTTATATGAAAAACTTATTTTGGGCCATAACTCCTTAAATATGCGTCCTAGAGCCAAAAGGACCTCAATTCGTGATCACTCCCAAAAAATCAAAATTTTGATGAAAATCCTCAAAAAATTGAAATTTTTATATGAAAAACTTATTTTGCCCATAACTCCTTAAATATGCGTCCTAGAGCCAAAAGGACCTCAATTCGTGATCACTCCCAAAAAATCAAAATTTTGATGAAAATCCTCAGAAAATTGAAATTTTTATATAAAAAACTTATTTTGGCCATAACTCCTTAAATATGCGTCCTAGAGCCAAAAGGACCTCAATTCGTGATCACCCCCAATAAATCCAAATTTTGATGAAAATCCTCAAAAAATTTAAATTTTTATATGAAAAACTTATTTTGGCCATAACTTCTTAAATATGCGTCCTAGAGCCAAAAGGACCTCAATTCGTGACCACCCCCAAAAAATCAAAATTTTGATGAAAATCCTCAAAAAATTGAAATTTTTATATGAAAAACTTATTTTGGGCCATAACTCCTTAAATATGCTTCCTAGAGCCAAAAGGACCTCAATTCGTGACCATCCCCAAAAAATCACAATTTCGACGAAAATCCTCAAAAAATTGAAATTTTTATATGAAAAACTTATTTTGGGCCATAACTCCTTAAATATGCGTCCTAGAGCCAAAAGGACCTCAATTCGTGACCACCCCCTAAAAATCCAAATTTCGACGAACATCCTCAAAAAATTGAAATTTTTATATGAAAAACTTATTTTGGCCATAACTCCTTAAATATGCGTCCTAGAGCCAAAAGGATCTCAATTCGTGACCACCCCCAAAAAATCCAAATTTCGACGAAAATCCTCAAAAAAATGAAATTTTTATATGAAAAACTTATTTTGCCCATAACTCCTTAAATATGCGTCCTAGAGCCAAAAGGACCTCAATTCGTGACCACCCCCAAAAAATCAAAATTTCGACGAAAATCCTCAAAAAAATGAAATTTTTATATGAAAAACTTATTTTGGCCATAACTCCTTAAATATGCGTCCTAGAGCCAAAAGGACCTCAATTCGTGACCACCCCCAAAAAATCAAAATTTCGACGAAAATCCTCAAAAAAATGAAATTTTTATATGAAAAACTTATTTTGCCCATAACTCCTTAAATATGCGTCCTATAGCCAAAAGGACCTCAATTCGTGACCATCCCCAAAAAATCAAAATTTCGACGAAAATCCTCAAAAAAATGAAATTTTTATATGAAAAACTTATTTTGGCCATAACTCCTTAAATATGCGTCCTAGAGCCAAAAGGACCTCAATTCGTGATCACTCCCAAAAAATCAAAATTTTGATGAAAATCCTCAAAAAAATGAAATTTTTATATGAAAAACTTATTTTGGCCATAACTCCTTAAATATGCGTCCTAGAGCCAAAAGGACCTCAATTCGTGACCATCCCCAAAAAATCAAAATTTCGACGAAAATCCTCAAAAAAATGAAATTTTTATATGAAAAACTTATTTTGCCCATAACTCCTTAAATATGCGTCCTAGAGCCAAAAGGACCTCAATTCGTGATCACTCCCAAAAAATCAAAATTTCGACGAAAATCCTCAGAAAATTGAAATTTTTATATGAAAAACTTATTTTGGGCCATAACTCCTTAAATATGCGTCCTAGAGCCAAAAGGACCTCAATTCGTGATCACTCCCACAAAATCAAAATTTTGATGACAATCCTCAAAAAATTGAAATTTTTATATGAAAAACTTATTTTGGCCATAACTCCTTAAATATGCGTCCTAGAGCCAAAAGGACCTCAATTCGTGACCACCCCCAAAAAATCAAAATTTCGACGAAAATCCTCAAAAAAATGAAATTTTTATATGAAAAACTTATTTTGGCCATAACTCCTTAAATATGCGTCCTAGAGCCAAAAGGACCTCAATTCGTGATCACTCCCAAAAAATCAAAATTTTGATGAAAATCCTCAAAAAATTGAAATTTTTATATGAAAAACTTATTTTGGCCATAACTCCTTAAATATGCGTCCCAGAGACAAAATGACCTCAATTCGTGACCACCCCCAAAAAATCCAAATTTCGACGAAAATCCTCAAAAAATTTTAATTTTTATATGAAAAACTTATTTTGGCCATAACTCCTTAAATATGCGTCCTAGAGCCAAAAGGACCTCAATTCGTGACCATCCCCAAAAAATCAAAATTTTGATGAAAATCCTCAAAAAAATGAAATTTTTATATGAAAAACTTATTTTGGCCATAACTCCTTAAATATGCGTCCTAGAGCCAAAAGGACCTCAATTCGTGACCATCCCCAAAAAATCAAAATTTTGATGACAATCCTCAAAAAAATGAAATTTTTATATGAAAAACTTATTTTGGCCATAACTCCTTAAATATGCGTCCTAGAGCCAAAAGGACCTCAATTCGTGACCACCCCCAAAAAATCCAAATTTCGACGAAAATCCTCAAAAAATTGAAATTTTTATATGAAAAACTTATTTTGGCCATAACTCCTTAAATATGCGTCCTAGAGCCAAAAGGACCTCAATTCGTGACCACCCCCAAAAAATCAAAATTTTGATGAAAATCCTCAGAAAATTGAAATTTTTATATGAAAAACTTATTTTGGCCATAACTCCTTAAATATGCGTCCTAGAGCCAAAAGGACCTCAATTCGTGACCATCCCCAAAAAATCAAAATTTTGATGAAAATCCTCAGAAAATTGAAATTTTTATATGAAAAACTTATTTTCGCCATAACTCCTTAAATATGCGTCCTAGAGCCAAAAGGACCTCAATTCGTGACCATCCCCAAAAAATCAAAATTTTGATGAAAATCCTCAAAAAATTTAAATTTTTATATGAAAAACTTATTTTGGCCATAACTCCTTAAATATGCGTCCTAGAGCCAAAAGGACCTCAATTCGTGACCATCCCCAAAAAATCAAAATTTTGATGAAAATCCTCAAAAAATTGAAATTTTTATATGAAAAACTTATTTTGGCCATAACTCCTTAAATATGCGTCCTAGAGCCAAAAGGACCTCAATTCGTGATCACTCCCAAAAAATCAAAATTTTGATGAAAATCCTCAGAAAATTGAAATTTTTATATGAAAAACTTATTGTGGCCATAACTCCTTAAATATGCGTCCTAGAGCCAAAAGGACCTCAATTCGTGACCACCCCCAAAAAATCAAAATTTTGATGAAAATCCTCAAAAAAATGAAATTTTTATATGAAAAACTTATTTTGCCCATAACTCCTTAAATATGCGTCCTAGAGCCAAAAGGACCTCAATTCGTGACCACCCCCAAAAAATCAAAATTTTGATGAAAATCCTCAGAAAATTGAAATTTTTATATGAAAAACTTATTTTGGCCATAACTCCTTAAATATGCGTCCTAGAGCCAAAATGACCTCAATTCGTGACCACCCCCAAAAAATCCAAATTTCGACGAAAATCCTCAAAAAAATGAAATTTTTATATGAAAAACTTATTTTGGCCATAACTCCTTAAATATGCGAGCCAAAAGGACCTCAATTCGTGACCATCCCCAAAAAATCAAAATTTTGATGAAATCCTCAAAAAATAGAAATTTTTATATGAGAAACTTATTTTGGCCATAACTCCTTAAATATGCGTCCTAGAGCCAAAAGGACCTCAATTCGTGACCATCCCCAAAAAATCAAAATTTTGATGAAAATCCTCAAAAAATTTAAATTTTTATATGAAAAACTTATTTTGGCCATAACTCCTTAAATATGCGTCCTAGAGCCAAAAGGACCTCAATTCGTGACCACCCCCAAAAAATCAAAATTTTGATGAAAATCCTCAAAAAAATGAAATTTTTATATGAAAAACTTATTTTGGCCATAACTCCTTAAATATGCGTCCTAGAGCCAAAAGGACCTCAATTCGTGATCACTCCCAAAAAATCAAAATTTTGATGAAAATCCTCAGAAAATTGAAATTTTTATATGAAAAACTTATTGTGGCCATAACTCCTTAAATATGCGTCCTAGAGCCAAAAGGACCTCAATTCGTGACCACCCCCAAAAAATCCAAATTTCGACGAAAATCCTCAAAAAATTGAAATTTTTATATGAAAAACTTATTTGGGCCATAACTCCTTAAATATGCTTCCTAGAGCCAAAAGGACCTCAATTCGTGACCATCCCCAAAAAATCCAAATTTCGACGAAAATCCTCAAAAAATTGAAATTTTTATATGAAAAACTTATTTTGGGCCATAACTCCTTAAATTGCGTCCTAGAGCCAAAAGGACCTCAATTCGTGACCACCCCCTAAAAATCCAAATTTCGACGAACATCCTCAAAAAATTGAAATTTTTATATGAAAAACTTATTTTGGCCATAACTCCTTAAATATGCGTCCTAGAGCCAAAAGGACCTCAATTCGTGACAATCCCCAAAAAATCAAAATTTTGATGAAAATCCTCAAAAAAATGAAATTTTTATATGAAAAACTTATTTTGGCCATAACTCCTTAAATATGCGTCCTAGAGCCAAAAGGACCTCAATTCGTGACCACCCCCAAAAAATCAAAATTTCGACGAAAATCCTCAAAAAAATGAAATTTTTATATGAAAAACTTATTTTGGCCATAACTCCTTAAATATGCGTCCTAGAGCCAAAAGGACCTCAATTCGTGACCACCCCCAAAAAATCAAAATTTCGACGAAAATCCTCAAAAAAATGAAATTTTTATATGAAAAACTTATTTTGCCCATAACTCCTTAAATATGCGTCCTATAGCCAAAAGGACCTCAATTCGTGACCATCCCCAAAAAATCAAAATTTTGATGAAATCCTCAAAAAATAGAAATTTTTATATGAGAAACTTATTTTGGCCATAACTCCTTAAATATGCGTCCTAGAGCCAAAAGGACCTCAATTCGTGATCACTCCCAAAAAATCCAAATTTCGACGAACATCCTCAAAAAAATTGAAATTTTTATATGAAAAACTTATTTTGGGCCATAACTCCTTAAATATGCGTCCTAGAGCCAAAAGGACCTCAATTCGTGATCACTCCCAAAAAATCAAAATTTTGATGAAAATCCTCAAAAAATTGAAATTTTTATATGAAAAACTTATTTTGGCCATAACTCCTTAAATATGCGTCCTAGAGCCAAAAGGACCTCAATTCGTGATCACTCCCACAAAATCAAAATTTTGATGAAAATCCTCAAAAAATTGAAATTTTTATATGAAAAACTTATTTTGGCCATAACTCCTTAAATATGCGTCCTAGCGCCAAAAGGACCTCAATTCGTGACCACCCCCAAAAAATCAAAATTTTGATGAAAATCCTCAAAAAATTTAAATTTTTATATGAAAAATTTATTTTGGCCATAACTCCTTAAATATGCGTCCTAGAGCCAAAAGGACCTCAATTCGTGATCACTCCCACAAAATCAAAATTTTGATGACAATCCTCAAAAAAATGAAATTTTTATATGAAAAACTTATTTTGGCCATAACTCCTTAAATATGCGTCCTAGAGCCAAAATGACCTCAATTCGTGACCACCCCCAAAAAATCCAAATTTCGACGAAAATCCTCAAAAAATTGAAATTTTTATATGAAAAACTTATTTTGGCCATAACTCCTTAAATATGCGTCCTAGAGCCAAAAGGACCTCAATTCGTGACCATCCCCAAAAAATCAAAATTTTGATGAAAATCCTCAAAAAATTTAAATTTTTATATGAAAAACTTATTTTGGCCATAACTCCTTAAATATGCGTCCTAGAGCCAAAAGGACCTCAATTCGTGATCACTCCCAAAAAATCAAAATTTTGATGAAAATCCTCAAAAAATTGAAATTTTTATATGAAAAACTTATTTTGGCCATAACTCCTTAAATATGCGTCCTAGAGCCAAAAGGACCTCAATTCGTGACCACCCCCAAAAAATCCAAATTTCGACGAAAATCCTCA
Organism: Haematobia irritans; assembly: GCF_050003625.1. Lineage (NCBI taxonomy): Eukaryota > Metazoa > Arthropoda > Insecta > Diptera > Muscidae > Haematobia > Haematobia irritans. Next base: position 1,155,693 of record NW_027445852.1, on the reverse strand, counting down.
AAAAATTGAAATTTTATATGAAAAACTTATTTTGGCCATAACTCCTTAAATATGCGTCCTAGAGCCAAAAGGACCTCAATTCGTGACCATCCCCTAAAAATCCAAATTTCGACGAACATCCTCAAAAAATTGAAATTTTTATATGAAAAACTTATTTTGGCCATAACTCCTTAAATATGCGTCCTAGAGCCAAAAGGATCTCAATTCGTGACCACCCCCAAAAAATCCAAATTTCGACGAAAATCCTCAAAAAAATGAAATTTTTATATGAAAAACTTATTTTGCCCATAACTCCTTAAATATGCGTCCTAGAGCCAAAAGGACCTCAATTCGTGACCACCCCCAAAAAATCAAAATTTCGACGAAAATCCTCAAAAAAATGAAATTTTTATATGAAAAACTTATTTTGGCCATAACTCCTTAAATATGCGTCCTAGAGCCAAAAGGACCTCAATTCGTGACCACCCCCAAAAAATCAAAATTTCGACGAAAATCCTCAAAAAAATGAAATTTTTATATGAAAAACTTATTTTGCCCATAACTCCTTAAATATGCGTCCTATAGCCAAAAGGACCTCAATTCGTGACCATCCCCAAAAAATCAAAATTTCGACGAAAATCCTCAAAAAAATGAAATTTTTATATGAAAAACTTATTTTGGCCATAACTCCTTAAATATGCGTCCTAGAGCCAAAAGGACCTCAATTCGTGATCACTCCCAAAAAATCAAAATTTTGATGAAAATCCTCAAAAAAATGAAATTTTTATATGAAAAACTTATTTTGGCCATAACTCCTTAAATATGCGTCCTAGAGCCAAAAGGACCTCAATTCGTGACCATCCCCAAAAAATCAAAATTTCGACGAAAATCCTCAAAAAATTGAAATTTTTATATGAAAAACTTATTTTGGCCATAACTCCTTAAATATGCGTCCTAGAGCCAAAAGGACCTCAATTCGTGACCATCCCCAAAAAATCAAAATTTTGATGAAAATCCTCAAAAAATTTAAATTTTTATATGAAAAACTTATTTTGGCCATAACTCCTTAAATATGCGTCCTAGAGCCAAAAGGACCTCAATTCGTGACCACCCCCTAAAAATCCAAATTTCGACGAAAATCCTCAAAAAATTGAAATTTTTATATGAAAAACTTATTTTGGCCATAACTCCTTAAATATGCGTCCTAGAGCCAAAAGGACCTCAATTCGTGACCACCCCCTAAAAATCCAAATTTTGATGAAAATCCTCAAAAAATTGAAATTTTTATATGAAAAACTTATTTTGGCCATAACTCCTTAAATATGCTTCCTAGAGCCAAAAGGACCTCAATTCGTGACCACCCCCAAAAAATCTAAATTTTGATGAAAATCCTCAAAAAATTGAAATTTTTATATGAAAAACTTATTTTGGCCATAACTCCTTAAATATGCGTCCTAGAGCCAAAAGGACCTCAATTCGTGACCACCCCCAAAAAATCCAAATTTCGACGAAAATCCTCAAAAAATTGAAATTTATATGAAAAACTTATTTTGGCCATAACTCCTTAAATATGTGTCCTAGCGCCAAAAGGACCTCAATTCGTGACCACCCCCAAAAAATCCAAATTTCGACGAAAATCCTCAAAAAATTGAAATTTTTATATGAAAAACTTATTTGGGCCATAACTCCTTAAATATGCTTCCTAGAGCCAAAAGGACCTCAATTCGTGACCATCCCCAAAAAATCAAAATTTTGATGAAAATCCTCAAAAAATTGAAATTTTTATATGAAAAACTTATTTTGGCCATAACTCCTTAAATATGCGTCCTAGAGCCAAAAGGACCTCAATTCGTAATCACTCCCACAAAATCAAAATTTTGATGACAATCCTCAAAAAAATGAAATTTTTATATGAAAAACTTATTTTGGCCATAACTCCTTAAATATGCGTCCTAGAGCCAAAAGGACCTCAATTCGTGACCACCCCCACAAAATCCAAATTTCGACGAAAATCCTCAAAAAATTGAAATTTTTATATGAGAAACTTATTTTGGCCATAACTCCTTAAATATGCGTCCTAGAGCCAAAAGGACCTCAATTCGTGACCATCCCCAAAAAATCAAAATTTTGATGAAAATCCTCAAAAAATTGAAATTTTTATATGAAAAACTTATTTTGGCCATAACTCCTTAAATATGCTTCCTAGAGCCAAAAGGACCTCAATTCGTGACCACCCCCAAAAAATCAAAATTTCGACGAAAATCCTCAAAAAAATGAAATTTTTATATGAAAAACTTATTTTGGCCATAACTCCTTAAATATGCGTCCTAGAGCCAAAAGGACCTCAATTCGTGACCATCCCCAAAAAATCCAAATTTCGACGAAAATCCTCAAAAAATTGAAATTTTTATATGAAAAACTTATTTTGGCCATAACTCCTTAAATATGCTTCCTAGAGCCAAAAGGACCTCAATTCGTGACCACCCCCAAAAAATCAAAATTTCGACGAAAATCCTCAAAAAAATTGAAATTTTTATATGAAAAACTTATTTTGGCCATAACTCCTTAAATATGCGTCCTAGAGCCAAAAGGACCTCAATTCGTGATCACTCCCAAAAAATCAAAATTTCGACGAAAATCCTCAAAAAAATGAAATTTTTATATGAAAAACTTATTTTGGCCATAACTCCTTAAATATGCGTCCTAGAGCCAAAAGGACCTCAATTCGTGATCACTCCCAAAAAATCAAAATTTTGATGAAAATCCTCAAAAAATTGAAATTTTTATATGAAAAACTTATTTTGGCCATAACTCCTTAAATATGCGTCCTAGAGCCAAAAGGACCTCAATTCGTGACCACCCCCAAAAAATCCAAATTTCGACGAAAATCCTCAAAAAATTGAAATTTTTATATGAAAAACTTATTTTGGCCATAACTCCTTAAATATGCGTCCTAGAGCCAAAAGGACCTCAATTCGTGATCACTCCCACAAAATCAAAATTTTGATGAAATCCTCAAAAATATAAAATTTTTATATGAGAAACTTATTTTGGCCATAACTCCTTAAATATGCGTCCTAGAGCCAAAAGGACCTCAATTCGTGACCACCCCCAAAAAATCAAAATTTTGATGAAAATCCTCAAAAAAATGAAATTTTTATATGAAAAACTTATTTTGGCCATAACTCCTTAAATATGCGTCCTAGAGCCAAAAGGACCTCAATTCGTGACCACCCCCAAAAAATCCAAATTTCGACGAAAATCCTCAAAAAATTGAAATTTTTATATGAAAAACTTATTTTGGCCACAACTCCTTAAATATGCGTCCTAGAGCCAAAAGGACCTCAATTCGTGACCACCCCCAAAAAATCAAAATTTCGACGAAAATCCTCAAAAAAATGAAATTTTTATATGAAAAACTTATTTTGGCCATAACTCCTTAAATATGCGTCCTAGAGCCAAAAGGACCTCAATTCGTGATCACTCCCACAAAATCAAAATTTTGATGACAATCCTCAAAAAAATGAAATTTTTATATGAAAAACTTATTTTGGCCATAACTCCTTAAATATGCGTCCTAGAGCCAAAAGGACCTCAATTCGTGACCATCCCCAAAAAATCCAAATTTCGACGAAAATCCTCAAAAAAATGAAATTTTTATATGAAAAACTTATTTTGGCCATAACTCCTTAAATATGCGTCCTAGAGCCAAAAGGACCTCAATTCGTGACCACCCCCTAAAAATCCAAATTTTGATGAAAATCCTCAAAAAATTGAAATTTTTATATGAAAAACTTATTTTGGCCATAACTCCTTAAATATGCTTCCTAGAGCCAAAAGGACCTCAATTCGTGACCACCCCCAAAAAATCAAAATTTTGATGAAAATCCTCAAAAAATTGAAATTTTTATATGAAAAACTTATTTTGGCCATAACTCCTTAAATATGCGTCCTAGAGCCAAAAGGACCTCAATTCGTGACCACCCCCAAAAAATCCAAATTTCGACGAAAATCCTCAAAAAATTGAAATTTATATGAAAAACTTATTTTGGCCATAACTCCTTAAATATGTGTCCTAGCGCCAAAAGGACCTCAATTCGTGACCACCCCCAAAAAATCCAAATTTCGACGAAAATCCTCAAAAAATTGAAATTTTTATATGAAAAACTTATTTGGGCCATAACTCCTTAAATATGCTTCCTAGAGCCAAAAGGACCTCAATTCGTGACCATCCCCAAAAAATCAAAATTTTGATGAAAATCCTCAAAAAATTGAAATTTTTATATGAAAAACTTATTTTGGCCATAACTCCTTAAATATGCGTCCTAGAGCCAAAAGGACCTCAATTCGTGATCACTCCCACAAAATCAAAATTTTGATGACAATCCTCAAAAAAATGAAATTTTTATATGAAAAACTTATTTTGGCCATAACTCCTTAAATATGCGTCCTAGAGCCAAAAGGACCTCAATTCGTGACCACCCCCACAAAATCCAAATTTCGACGAAAATCCCCAAAAAATTGAAATTTTTATATGAGAAACTTATTTTGGCCATAACTCCTTAAATATGCGTCCTAGAGCCAAAAGGACCTCAATTCGTGACCATCCCCAAAAAATCAAAATTTTGATGAAAATCCTCAAAAAATTGAAATTTTTATATGAAAAACTTATTTTGGCCATAACTCCTTAAATATGCTTCCTAGAGCCAAAAGGACCTCAATTCGTGACCACCCCCAAAAAATCAAAATTTCGACGAAAATCCTCAAAAAAATGAAATTTTTATATGAAAAACTTATTTTGGCCATAACTCCTTAAATATGCGTCCTAGAGCCAAAAGGACCTCAATTCGTGACCATCCCCAAAAAATCCAAATTTCGACGAAAATCCTCAAAAAATTGAAATTTTTATATGAAAAACTTATTTTGGCCATAACTCCTTAAATATGCTTCCTAGAGCCAAAAGGACCTCAATTCGTGACCACCCCCAAAAAATCAAAATTTCGACGAAAATCCTCAAAAAAATTGAAATTTTTATATGAAAAACTTATTTTGGCCATAACTCCTTAAATATGCGTCCTAGAGCCAAAAGGACCTCAATTCGTGATCACTCCCAAAAAATCAAAATTTCGACGAAAATCCTCAAAAAAATGAAATTTTTATATGAAAAACTTATTTTGGCCATAACTCCTTAAATATGCGTCCTAGAGCCAAAAGGACCTCAATTCGTGACCATCCCCAAAAAATCCAAATTTCGACGAAAATCCTCAAAAAATTGAAATTTTTATATGAAAAACTTATTTTGGCCATAACTCCTTAAATATGCTTCCTAGAGCCAAAAGGACCTCAATTCGTGACCACCCCCAAAAAATCCAAATTTCGACGAAAATCCTCAAAAAATTGAAATTTTTATATGAAAAACTTATTTGGGCCATAACTCCTTAAATATGCCTCCTAGAGCCAAAAGGACCTCAATTCGTGATCACTCCCAAAAAATCAAAATTTCGACGAAAATCCTCAAAAAAATGAAATTTTTATATGAAAAACTTATTTTGGCCATAACTCCTTAAATATGCGTCCTAGAGCCAAAAGGACCTCAATTCGTGATCACTCCCAAAAAATCAAAATTTTGATGAAAATCCTCAAAAAATTGAAATTTTTATATGAAAAACTTATTTTGGCCATAACTCCTTAAATATGCGTCCTAGAGCCAAAAGGACCTCAATTCGTGACCACCCCCAAAAAATCCAAATTTCGACGAAAATCCTCAAAAAATTGAAATTTTTATATGAAAAACTTATTTTGGCCATAACTCCTTAAATATGCGTCCTAGAGCCAAAAGGACCTCAATTCGTGATCACTCCCACAAAATCAAAATTTTGATGAAATCCTCAAAAAATAGAAATTTTTATATGAGAAACTTATTTTGGCCATAACTCCTTAAATATGCGTCCTAGAGCCAAAAGGACCTCAATTCGTGACCACCCCCAAAAAATCCAAATTTCGACGAAAATCCTCAAAAAATTGAAATTTTTATATGAAAAACTTATTTTGGCCACAACTCCTTAAATATGCGTCCTAGAGCCAAAAGGACCTCAATTCGTGACCACCCCCAAAAAATCAAAATTTCGACGAAAATCCTCAAAAAAATGAAATTTTTATATGAAAAACTTATTTTGGCCATAACTCCTTAAATATGCGTCCTAGAGCCAAAAGGACCTCAATTCGTGATCACTCCCACAAAATCAAAATTTTGATGACAATCCTCAAAAAAATGAAATTTTTATATGAAAAACTTATTTTGGCCATAACTCCTTAAATATGCGTCCTAGAGCCAAAAGGACCTCAATTCGTGACCATCCCCAAAAAATCCAAATTTCGACGAAAATCCTCAAAAAAATGAAATTTTTATATGAAAAACTTATTTTGGCCATAACTCCTTAAATATGCGTCCTAGAGCCAAAAGGACCTCAATTCGTGACCACCCCCTAAAAATCCAAATTTTGATGAAAATCCTCAAAAAATTGAAATTTTTATATGAAAAACTTATTTTGGCCATAACTCCTTAAATATGCTTCCTAGAGCCAAAAGGACCTCAATTCGTGACCACCCCCAAAAAATCAAAATTTTGATGAAAATCCTCAAAAAATTGAAATTTTTATATGAAAAACTTATTTTGGCCATAACTCCTTAAATATGCGTCCTAGAGCCAAAAGGACCTCAATTCGTGACCACCCCCAAAAAATCCAAATTTCGACGAAAATCCTCAAAAAATTGAAATTTATATGAAAAACTTATTTTGGCCATAACTCCTTAAATATGTGTCCTAGCGCCAAAAGGACCTCAATTCGTGACCACCCCCAAAAAATCCAAATTTCGACGAAAATCCTCAAAAAATTTAAATTTTTATATGAAAAACTTATTTGGGCCATAACTCCTTAAATATGCTTCCTAGAGCCAAAAGGACCTCAATTCGTGACCATCCCCAAAAAATCAAAATTTTGATGAAAATCCTCAAAAAATTGAAATTTTTATATGAAAAACTTATTTTGGCCATAACTCCTTAAATATGCGTCCTAGAGCCAAAAGGACCTCAATTCGTGATCACTCCCACAAAATCAAAATTTTGATGACAATCCTCAAAAAAATGAAATTTTTATATGAAAAACTTATTTTGGCCATAACTCCTTAAATATGCGTCCTAGAGCCAAAAGGACCTCAATTCGTGACCACCCCCACAAAATCCAAATTTCGACGAAAATCCTCAAAAAATTGAAATTTTTATATGAGAAACTTATTTTGGCCATAACTCCTTAAATATGCGTCCTAGAGCCAAAAGGACCTCAATTCGTGACCATCCCCAAAAAATCAAAATTTTGATGAAAATCCTCAAAAAATTGAAATTTTTATATGAAAAACTTATTTTGGCCATAACTCCTTAAATATGCTTCCTAGAGCCAAAAGGACCTCAATTCGTGACCACCCCCAAAAAATCAAAATTTCGACGAAAATCCTCAAAAAAATGAAATTTTTATATGAAAAACTTATTTTGGCCATAACTCCTTAAATATGCGTCCTAGAGCCAAAAGGACCTCAATTCGTGACCATCCCCAAAAAATCCAAATTTCGACGAAAATCCTCAAAAAATTGAAATTTTTATATGAAAAACTTATTTTGGCCATAACTCCTTAAATATGCTTCCTAGAACCAAAAGGACCTCAATTCGTGACCACCCCCAAAAAATCAAAATTTCGACGAAAATCCTCAAAAAAATTGAAATTTTTATATGAAAAACTTATTTTGGCCATAACTCCTTAAATATGCGTCCTAGAGCCAAAAGGACCTCAATTCGTGATCACTCCCAAAAAATCAAAATTTCGACGAAAATCCTCAAAAAAATGAAATTTTTATATGAAAAACTTATTTTGGCCATAACTCCTTAAATATGCGTCCTAGAGCCAAAAGGACCTCAATTCGTGACCATCCCCAAAAAATCCAAATTTCGACGAAAATCCTCAAAAAATTGAAATTTTTATATGAAAAACTTATTTTGGCCATAACTCCTTAAATATGCTTCCTAGAGCCAAAAGGACCTCAATTCGTGACCACCCCCAAAAAATCCAAATTTCGACGAAAATCCTCAAAAAAATGAAATTTTTATATGAAAAACTTATTTTGGCCATAACTCCTTAAATATGCGTCCTAGAGCCAAAAGGACCTCAATTCGTGATCACTCCCAAAAAATCAAAATTTCGACGAAAATCCTCAAAAAAATGAAATTTTTATATGAAAAACTTATTTTGGCCATAACTCCTTAAATATGCGTCCTAGAGCCAAAAGGACCTCAATTCGTGACCACCCCCAAAAAATCCAAATTTCGACGAAAATCCTCAAAAAATTGAAATTTTTATATGAAAAACTTATTTTGGCCATAACTCCTTAAATATGCGTCCTAGAGCCAAAAGGACCTCAATTCGTGATCACTCCCACAAAATCAAAATTTTGATGAAATCCTCAAAAAATAGAAATTTTTATATGAGAAACTTATTTTGGCCATAACTCCTTAAATATGCGTCCTAGAGCCAAAAGGACCTCAATTCGTGACCACCCCAAAAAATCAAAATTTTGATGAAAATCCTCAAAAAAATGAAATTTTTATATGAAAAACTTATTTTGGCCATAACTCCTTAAATATGCGTCCTAGAGCCAAAAGGACCTCAATTCGTGACCACCCCCAAAAAATCCAAATTTCGACGAAAATCCTCAAAAAATTGAAATTTTTATATGAAAAACTTATTTTGGCCACAACTCCTTAAATATGCGTCCTAGAGCCAAAAGGACCTCAATTCGTGACCACCCCCTAAAAATCCAAATTTTGATGAAAATCCTCAAAAAATTGAAATTTTTATATGAAAAACTTATTTTGGCCATAACTCCTTAAATATGCTTCCTAGAGCCAAAAGGACCTCAATTCGTGACCACCCCCAAAAAATCAAAATTTTGATGAAAATCCTCAAAAAATTGAAATTTTTATATGAAAAACTTATTTTGGCCATAACTCCTTAAATATGCGTCCTAGAGCCAAAAGGACCTCAATTCGTGACCACCCCCAAAAAATCCAAATTTCGACGAAAATCCTCAAAAAATTGAAATTTATATGAAAAACTTATTTTGGCCATAACTCCTTAAATATGTGTCCTAGCGCCAAAAGGACCTCAATTCGTGACCACCCCCAAAAAATCCAAATTTCGACGAAAATCCTCAAAAAATTGAAATTTTTATATGAAAAACTTATTTGGGCCATAACTCCTTAAATATGCTTCCTAGAGCCAAAAGGACCTCAATTCGTGACCATCCCCAAAAAATCAAAATTTTGATGAAAATCCTCAAAAAATTGAAATTTTTATATGAAAAACTTATTTTGGCCATAACTCCTTAAATATGCTTCCTAGAGCCAAAAGGACCTCAATTCGTGACCACCCCCAAAAAATCAAAATTTCGACGAAAATCCTCAAAAAAATGAAATTTTTATATGAAAAACTTATTTTGGCCATAACTCCTTAAATATGCGTCCTAGAGCCAAAAGGACCTCAATTCGTGACCATCCCCAAAAAATCCAAATTTCGACGAAAATCCTCAAAAAATTGAAATTTTTATATGAAAAACTTATTTTGGCCATAACTCCTTAAATATGCTTCCTAGAACCAAAAGGACCTCAATTCGTGACCACCCCCAAAAAATCAAAATTTCGACGAAAATCCTCAAAAAAATTGAAATTTTTATATGAAAAACTTATTTTGGCCATAACTCCTTAAATATGCGTCCTAGAGCCAAAAGGACCTCAATTCGTGATCACTCCCAAAAAATCAAAATTTCGACGAAAATCCTCAAAAAAATGAAATTTTTATATGAAAAACTTATTTTGGCCATAACTCCTTAAATATGCGTCCTAGAGCCAAAAGGACCTCAATTCGTGACCATCCCCAAAAAATCCAAATTTCGACGAAAATCCTCAAAAAATTGAAATTTTTATATGAAAAACTTATTTTGGCCATAACTCCTTAAATATGCTTCCTAGAGCCAAAAGGACCTCAATTCGTGACCACCCCCAAAAAATCCAAATTTCGACGAAAATCCTCAAAAAATTGAAATTTTTATATGAAAAACTTATTTGGGCCATAACTCCTTAAATATGCTTCCTAGAGCCAAAAGGACCTCAATTCGTGACCATCCCCAAAAAATCAAAATTTTGATGAAAATCCTCAAAAAATTGAAATTTTTATATGAAAAACTTATTTTGGCCATAACTCCTTAAATATGCGTCCTAGAGCCAAAAGGACCTCAATTCGTGATCACTCCCACAAAATCAAAATTTTGATGACAATCCTCAAAAAAATGAAATTTTTATATGAAAAACTTATTTTGGCCATAACTCCTTAAATATGCGTCCTAGAGCCAAAAGGACCTCAATTCGTGACCACCCCCACAAAATCCAAATTTCGACGAAAATCCTCAAAAAATTGAAATTTTTATATGAGAAACTTATTTTGGCCATAACTCCTTAAATATGCGTCCTAGAGCCAAAAGGACCTCAATTCGTGACCATCCCCAAAAAATCAAAATTTTGATGAAAATCCTCAAAAAATTGAAATTTTTATATGAAAAACTTATTTTGGCCATAACTCCTTAAATATGCTTCCTAGAGCCAAAAGGACCTCAATTCGTGACCACCCCCAAAAAATCAAAATTTCGACGAAAATCCTCAAAAAAATGAAATTTTTATATGAAAAACTTATTTTGGCCATAACTCCTTAAATATGCGTCCTAGAGCCAAAAGGACCTCAATTCGTGACCATCCCCAAAAAATCCAAATTTCGACGAAAATCCTCAAAAAATTGAAATTTTTATATGAAAAACTTATTTTGGCCATAACTCCTTAAATATGCTTCCTAGAGCCAAAAGGACCTCAATTCGTGACCATCCCCAAAAAATCAAAATTTTGATGAAAATCCTCAAAAAATTGAAATTTTTATATGAAAAACTTATTTTGGCCATAACTCCTTAAATATGCGTCCTAGAGCCAAAAGGACCTCAATTCGTGATCACTCCCACAAAATCAAAATTTTGATGACAATCCTCAAAAAAATGAAATTTTTATATGAAAAACTTATTTTGGCCATAACTCCTTAAATATGCGTCCTAGAGCCAAAAGGACCTCAATTCGTGACCACCCCCACAAAATCCAAATTTCGACGAAAATCCTCAAAAAATTGAAATTTTTATATGAGAAACTTATTTTGGCCATAACTCCTTAAATATGCGTCCTAGAGCCAAAAGGACCTCAATTCGTGACCATCCCCAAAAAATCAAAATTTTGATGAAAATCCTCAAAAAATTGAAATTTTTATATGAAAAACTTATTTTGGCCATAACTCCTTAAATATGCTTCCTAGAGCCAAAAGGACCTCAATTCGTGACCACCCCCAAAAAATCAAAATTTCGACGAAAATCCTCAAAAAAATGAAATTTTTATATGAAAAACTTATTTTGGCCATAACTCCTTAAATATGCGTCCTAGAGCCAAAAGGACCTCAATTCGTGACCATCCCCAAAAAATCCAAATTTCGACGAAAATCCTCAAAAAATTGAAATTTTTATATGAAAAACTTATTTTGGCCATAACTCCTTAAATATGCTTCCTAGAACCAAAAGGACCTCAATTCGTGACCACCCCCAAAAAATCAAAATTTCGACGAAAATCCTCAAAAAAATTGAAATTTTTATATGAAAAACTTATTTTGGCCATAACTCCTTAAATATGCGTCCTAGAGCCAAAAGGACCTCAATTCGTGATCACTCCCAAAAAATCAAAATTTCGACGAAAATCCTCAAAAAAATGAAATTTTTATATGAAAAACTTATTTTGGCCATAACTCCTTAAATATGCGTCCTAGAGCCAAAAGGACCTCAATTCGTGACCATCCCCAAAAAATCCAAATTTCGACGAAAATCCTCAAAAAATTGAAATTTTTATATGAAAAACTTATTTTGGCCATAACTCCTTAAATATGCTTCCTAGAGCCAAAAGGACCTCAATTCGTGACCACCCCCAAAAAATCCAAATTTCGACGAAAATCCTCAAAAAAATGAAATTTTTATATGAAAAACTTATTTTGGCCATAACTCCTTAAATATGCGTCCTAGAGCCAAAAGGACCTCAATTCGTGATCACTCCCAAAAAATCAAAATTTCGACGAAAATCCTCAAAAAAATGAAATTTTTATATGAAAAACTTATTTTGGCCATAACTCCTTAAATATGCGTCCTAGAGCCAAAAGGACCTCAATTCGTGACCACCCCCAAAAAATCCAAATTTCGACGAAAATCCTCAAAAAATTGAAATTTTTATATGAAAAACTTATTTTGGCCATAACTCCTTAAATATGCGTCCTAGAGCCAAAAGGACCTCAATTCGTGATCACTCCCACAAAATCAAAATTTTGATGAAATCCTCAAAAAATAGAAATTTTTATATGAGAAACTTATTTTGGCCATAACTCCTTAAATATGCGTCCTAGAGCCAAAAGGACCTCAATTCGTGACCACCCCCAAAAAATCAAAATTTTGATGAAAATCCTCAAAAAAATGAAATTTTTATATGAAAAACTTATTTTGGCCATAACTCCTTAAATATGCGTCCTAGAGCCAAAAGGACCTCAATTCGTGACCACCCCCAAAAAATCCAAATTTCGACGAAAATCCTCAAAAAATTGAAATTTTTATATGAAAAACTTATTTTGGCCACAACTCCTTAAATATGCGTCCTAGAGCCAAAAGGACCTCAATTCGTGACCACCCCCAAAAAATCAAAATTTCGACGAAAATCCTCAAAAAAATGAAATTTTTATATGAAAAACTTATTTTGGCCATAACTCCTTAAATATGCGTCCTAGAGCCAAAAGGACCTCAATTCGTGATCACTCCCACAAAATCAAAATTTTGATGACAATCCTCAAAAAAATGAAATTTTTATATGAAAAACTTATTTTGGCCATAACTCCTTAAATATGCGTCCTAGAGCCAAAAGGACCTCAATTCGTGACCATCCCCAAAAAATCCAAATTTCGACGAAAATCCTCAAAAAAATGAAATTTTTATATGAAAAACTTATTTTGGCCATAACTCCTTAAATATGCGTCCTAGAGCCAAAAGGACCTCAATTCGTGACCACCCCCTAAAAATCCAAATTTTGATGAAAATCCTCAAAAAATTGAAATTTTTATATGAAAAACTTATTTTGGCCATAACTCCTTAAATATGCTTCCTAGAGCCAAAAGGACCTCAATTCGTGACCACCCCCAAAAAATCAAAATTTTGATGAAAATCCTCAAAAAATTGAAATTTTTATATGAAAAACTTATTTTGGCCATAACTCCTTAAATATGCGTCCTAGAGCCAAAAGGACCTCAATTCGTGACCACCCCCAAAAAATCCAAATTTCGACGAAAATCCTCAAAAAATTGAAATTTATATGAAAAACTTATTTTGGCCATAACTCCTTAAATATGTGTCCTAGCGCCAAAAGGACCTCAATTCGTGACCACCCCCAAAAAATCCAAATTTCGACGAAAATCCTCAAAAAATTGAAATTTTTATATGAAAAACTTATTTGGGCCATAACTCCTTAAATATGCTTCCTAGAGCCAAAAGGACCTCAATTCGTGACCATCCCCAAAAAATCAAAATTTTGATGAAAATCCTCAAAAAATTGAAATTTTTATATGAAAAACTTATTTTGGCCATAACTCCTTAAATATGCTTCCTAGAGCCAAAAGGACCTCAATTCGTGACCACCCCCAAAAAATCAAAATTTCGACGAAAATCCTCAAAAAAATGAAATTTTTATATGAAAAACTTATTTTGGCCATAACTCCTTAAATATGCGTCCTAGAGCCAAAAGGACCTCAATTCGTGACCATCCCCAAAAAATCCAAATTTCGACGAAAATCCTCAAAAAATTGAAATTTTTATATGAAAAACTTATTTTGGCCATAACTCCTTAAATATGCTTCCTAGAACCAAAAGGACCTCAATTCGTGACCACCCCCAAAAAATCAAAATTTCGACGAAAATCCTCAAAAAAATTGAAATTTTTATATGAAAAACTTATTTTGGCCATAACTCCTTAAATATGCGTCCTAGAGCCAAAAGGACCTCAATTCGTGATCACTCCCAAAAAATCAAAATTTCGACGAAAATCCTCAAAAAAATGAAATTTTTATATGAAAAACTTATTTTGGCCATAACTCCTTAAATATGCGTCCTAGAGCCAAAAGGACCTCAATTCGTGACCATCCCCAAAAAATCCAAATTTCGACGAAAATCCTCAAAAAATTGAAATTTTTATATGAAAAACTTATTTTGGCCATAACTCCTTAAATATGCTTCCTAGAGCCAAAAGGACCTCAATTCGTGACCACCCCCAAAAAATCCAAATTTCGACGAAAATCCTCAAAAAATTGAAATTTTTATATGAAAAACTTATTTGGGCCATAACTCCTTAAATATGCTTCCTAGAGCCAAAAGGACCTCAATTCGTGACCATCCCCAAAAAATCAAAATTTTGATGAAAATCCTCAAAAAATTGAAATTTTTATATGAAAAACTTATTTTGGCCATAACTCCTTAAATATGCGTCCTAGAGCCAAAAGGACCTCAATTCGTGATCACTCCCACAAAATCAAAATTTTGATGACAATCCTCAAAAAAATGAAATTTTTATATGAAAAACTTATTTTGGCCATAACTCCTTAAATATGCGTCCTAGAGCCAAAAGGACCTCAATTCGTGACCACCCCCACAAAATCCAAATTTCGACGAAAATCCTCAAAAAATTGAAATTTTTATATGAGAAACTTATTTTGGCCATAACTCCTTAAATATGCGTCCTAGAGCCAAAAGGACCTCAATTCGTGACCATCCCCAAAAAATCAAAATTTTGATGAAAATCCTCAAAAAATTGAAATTTTTATATGAAAAACTTATTTTGGCCATAACTCCTTAAATATGCTTCCTAGAGCCAAAAGGACCTCAATTCGTGACCACCCCCAAAAAATCAAAATTTCGACGAAAATCCTCAAAAAAATGAAATTTTTATATGAAAAACTTATTTTGGCCATAACTCCTTAAATATGCGTCCTAGAGCCAAAAGGACCTCAATTCGTGACCATCCCCAAAAAATCCAAATTTCGACGAAAATCCTCAAAAAATTGAAATTTTTATATGAAAAACTTATTTTGGCCATAACTCCTTAAATATGCTTCCTAGAGCCAAAAGGACCTCAATTCGTGACCACCCCCAAAAAATCAAAATTTCGACGAAAATCCTCAAAAAAATTGAAATTTTTATATGAAAAACTTATTTTGGCCATAACTCCTTAAATATGCGTCCTAGAGCCAAAAGGACCTCAATTCGTGATCACTCCCAAAAAATCAAAATTTCGACGAAAATCCTCAAAAAAATGAAATTTTTATATGAAAAACTTATTTTGGCCATAACTCCTTAAATATGCGTCCTAGAGCCAAAAGGACCTCAATTCGTGATCACTCCCAAAAAATCAAAATTTTGATGAAAATCCTCAAAAAATTGAAATTTTTATATGAAAAACTTATTTTGGCCATAACTCCTTAAATATGCGTCCTAGAGCCAAAAGGACCTCAATTCGTGACCACCCCCAAAAAATCCAAATTTCGACGAAAATCCTCAAAAAATTGAAATTTTTATATGAAAAACTTATTTTGGCCATAACTCCTTAAATATGCGTCCTAGAGCCAAAAGGACCTCAATTCGTGATCACTCCCACAAAATCAAAATTTTGATGAAATCCTCAAAAAATAGAAATTTTTATATGAGAAACTTATTTTGGCCATAACTCCTTAAATATGCGTCCTAGAGCCAAAAGGACCTCAATTCGTGACCACCCCCAAAAAATCAAAATTTTGATGAAAATCCTCAAAAAAATGAAATTTTTATATGAAAAACTTATTTTGGCCATAACTCCTTAAATATGCGTCCTAGAGCCAAAAGGACCTCAATTCGTGACCACCCCCAAAAAATCCAAATTTCGACGAAAATCCTCAAAAAATTGAAATTTTTATATGAAAAACTTATTTTGGCCACAACTCCTTAAATATGCGTCCTAGAGCCAAAAGGACCTCAATTCGTGACCACCCCCAAAAAATCAAAATTTCGACGAAAATCCTCAAAAAAATGAAATTTTTATATGAAAAACTTATTTTGGCCATAACTCCTACAATATGCGTCCTAGAGCCAAAAGGACCTCAATTCGTGATCACTCCCACAAAATCAAAATTTTGATGACAATCCTCAAAAAAATGAAATTTTTATATGAAAAACTTATTTTGGCCATAACTCCTTAAATATGCGTCCTAGAGCCAAAAGGACCTCAATTCGTGACCATCCCCAAAAAATCCAAATTTCGACGAAAATCCTCAAAAAAATGAAATTTTTATATGAAAAACTTATTTTGGCCATAACTCCTTAAATATGCGTCCTAGAGCCAAAAGGACCTCAATTCGTGACCACCCCCTAAAAATCCAAATTTTGATGAAAATCCTCAAAAAATTGAAATTTTTATATGAAAAACTTATTTTGGCCATAACTCCTTAAATATGCTTCCTAGAGCCAAAAGGACCTCAATTCGTGACCACCCCCAAAAAATCAAAATTTTGATGAAAATCCTCAAAAAATTGAAATTTTTATATGAAAAACTTATTTTGGCCATAACTCCTTAAATATGCGTCCTAGAGCCAAAAGGACCTCAATTCGTGACCACCCCCAAAAAATCCAAATTTCGACGAAAATCCTCAAAAAATTGAAATTTATATGAAAAACTTATTTTGGCCATAACTCCTTAAATATGTGTCCTAGCGCCAAAAGGACCTCAATTCGTGACCACCCCCAAAAAATCCAAATTTCGACGAAAATCCTCAAAAAATTGAAATTTTTATATGAAAAACTTATTTGGGCCATAACTCCTTAAATATGCTTCCTAGAGCCAAAAGGACCTCAATTCGTGACCATCCCCAAAAAATCAAAATTTTGATGAAAATCCTCAAAAAATTGAAATTTTTATATGAAAAACTTATTTTGGCCATAACTCCTTAAATATGCGTCCTAGAGCCAAAAGGACCTCAATTCGTGATCACTCCCACAAAATCAAAATTTTGATGACAATCCTCAAAAAAATGAAATTTTTATATGAAAAACTTATTTTGGCCATAACTCCTTAAATATGCGTCCTAGAGCCAAAAGGACCTCAATTCGTGACCACCCCCACAAAATCCAAATTTCGACGAAAATCCTCAAAAAATTGAAATTTTTATATGAGAAACTTATTTTGGCCATAACTCCTTAAATATGCGTCCTAGAGCCAAAAGGACCTCAATTCGTGACCATCCCCAAAAAATCAAAATTTTGATGAAAATCCTCAAAAAATTGAAATTTTTATATGAAAAACTTATTTTGGCCATAACTCCTTAAATATGCTTCCTAGAGCCAAAAGGACCTCAATTCGTGACCACCCCCAAAAAATCAAAATTTCGACGAAAATCCTCAAAAAAATGAAATTTTTATATGAAAAACTTATTTTGGCCATAACTCCTTAAATATGCGTCCTAGAGCCAAAAGGACCTCAATTCGTGACCATCCCCAAAAAATCCAAATTTCGACGAAAATCCTCAAAAAATTGAAATTTTTATATGAAAAACTTATTTTGGCCATAACTCCTTAAATATGCTTCCTAGAGCCAAAAGGACCTCAATTCGTGACCACCCCCAAAAAATCAAAATTTCGACGAAAATCCTCAAAAAAATTGAAATTTTTATATGAAAAACTTATTTTGGCCATAACTCCTTAAATATGCGTCCTAGAGCCAAAAGGACCTCAATTCGTGATCACTCCCAAAAAATCAAAATTTCGACGAAAATCCTCAAAAAAATGAAATTTTTATATGAAAAACTTATTTCGGCCATAACTCCTTAAATATGCGTCCTAGAGCCAAAAGGACCTCAATTCGTGATCACTCCCAAAAAATCAAAATTTTGATGAAAATCCTCAAAAAATTGAAATTTTTATATGAAAAACTTATTTTGGCCATAACTCCTTAAATATGCGTCCTAGAGCCAAAAGGACCTCAATTCGTGACCACCCCCAAAAAATCCAAATTTCGACGAAAATCCTCAAAAAATTGAAATTTTTATATGAAAAACTTATTTTGGCCATAACTCCTTAAATATGCGTCCTAGAGCCAAAAGGACCTCAATTCGTGATCACTCCCACAAAATCAAAATTTTGATGAAATCCTCAAAAAATAGAAATTTTTATATGAGAAACTTATTTTGGCCATAACTCCTTAAATATGCGTCCTAGAGCCAAAAGGACCTCAATTCGTGACCACCCCCAAAAAATCAAAATTTTGATGAAAATCCTCAAAAAAATGAAATTTTTATATGAAAAACTTATTTTGGCCATAACTCCTTAAATATGCGTCCTAGAGCCAAAAGGACCTCAATTCGTGACCACCCCCAAAAAATCAAAATTTCGACGAAAATCCTCAAAAAAATGAAATTTTTATATGAAAAACTTATTTTGGCCATAACTCCTTAAATATGCGTCCTAGAGCCAAAAGGACCTCAATTCGTGATCACTCCCACAAAATCAAAGTTTTGAAGACAATCCTCAAAAAAATGAAATTTTTATATGAAAAACTTATTTTGGCCATAACTCCTTATATATGCGTCCTAGAGCCAAAAGGACCTCAATTCGTGACCATCCCCAAAAAATCCAAATTTCGACGAAAATCCTCAAAAAAATGAAATTTTTATATGAAAAACTTATTTTGGCCATAACTCCTTAAATATGCGTCCTAGAGCCAAAAGGACCTCAATTCGTGACCACCCCCAAAAAATCAAAATTTCGACGAAAATCCTCAAAAAAATGAAATTTTTATATGAAAAACTTATTTTGGCCATAACTCCTTAAATATGCTTCCTAGAGCCAAAAGGACCTCAATTCGTGATCACTCCCAAAAAATCAAAATTTTGATGAAAATCCTCAAAAAATTGAAATTTTTATATGAAAAACTTATTTTGGCCATAACTCCTTAAATATGCGTCCTAGAGCCAAAATGACCTCAATTCGTGACCACCCCCAAAAAATCCAAATTTCGACGAAAATCCTCAAAAAATTGAAATTTTTATATGAAAAACTTATTTTGGCCATAACTCCTTAAATATGCTTCCTAGAGCCAAAAGGACCTCAATTCGTGATCACTCCCACAAAATCAAAATTTCGACGAAAATCCTCAAAAAATTTAAATTTTTATATAAAAAACTTATTTTGGCCATAACTCCTTAAATATGCGTCCTAGAGCCAAAAGGACCTCAATTCGTGACCATCCCCAAAAAATCAAAATTTTGATGAAAATCCTCAAAAAATTGAAATTTTTATATGAAAAACTTATTTTGGCCATAACTCCTTAAATATGCGTCCTAGCGCCAAAAGGACCTCAATTCGTGACCACCCCCAAAAAATCAAAATTTTGATGAAAATCCTCAAAAAATTTAAATTTTTATATGAAAAACTTATTTTGGCCATAACTCCTTAAATATGCGTCCTAGAGCCAAAAGGACCTCAATTCGTGATCACTCCCAAAAAAATCAAAATTTTGATGAAAATCCTCAAAAAAATGAAATTTTTATATGAAAAACTTATTTTGGCCATAACTCCTTAAATATGCGTCCTAGAGCCAAAAGGACCTCAATTCGTGACCATCCCCAAAAAATCAAAATTTTGATGAAAATCCTCAAAAAATTGAAAATTTTATATGAAAAATTTATTTTGGCCATAACTCCTTAAATATGCGTCCTAGAGCCAAAAGGACCTCAATTCGTGACCACCCCCAAAAAATCAAAATTTTGATGAAAATCCTCAAAAAATTTAAATTTTTATATGAAAAACTTATTTTGGCCATAACTCCTTAAATATGCGTCCTAGAGCCAAAAGGACCTCAATTCGTGACCACCCCCAAAAAATCAAAATTTCGACGAAAATCCTCAAAAAAATGAAATTTTTATATGAAAAACTTATTTTGGCCATAACTCCTTAAATATGCGTCCTAGAGCCAAAAGGACCTCAATTCGTGATCACTCCCACAAAATCAAAATTTTGATGACAATCCTCAAAAAAATGAAATTTTTATATGAAAAACTTATTTTGGCCATAACTCCTTAAATATGCTTCCTAGAGCCAAAAGGACCTCAATTCGTGACCATCCCCAAAAAATCAAAATTTTGATGAAAATCCTCAAAAAAATGAAATTTTTATATGAAAAACTTATTGTGGCCATAACTCCTTAAATATGCGTCCTAGAGCCAAAAGGACCTCAATTCGTGACCATCCCCAAAAAATCAAAATTTTGATGAAAATCCTCAAAAAATTGAAAATTTTATATGAAAAATTTATTTTGGCCATAACTCCTTAAATATGCGTCCTAGCGCCAAAAGGACCTCAATTCGTGACCACCCCCAAAAAATCAAAATTTTGATGAAAATCCTCAAAAAATTTAAATTTTTATATGAAAAACTTATTTTGGCCATAACTCCTTAAATATGCGTCCTAGAGCCAAAAGGACCTCAATTCGTGATCACTCCCAAAAAATCAAAATTTTGTTGAAAATCCTCAAAAAAATGAAATTTTTATATGAAAAACTTATTTTGGCCATAACTCCTTAAATATGCGTCCTAGAGCCAAAAGGACCTCAATTCGTGACCACCCCCAAAAAATCAAAATTTCGACGAAAATCCTCAAAAAAATGAAATTTTTATATGAAAAACTTATTTTGGCCATAACTCCTTAAATATGCGTCCTAGAGCCAAAAGGACCTCAATTCGTGACCACCCCCAAAAAATCCAAATTTTGATGAAAATCCTCAGAAAATTGAAATTTTTATATGAAAAACTTATTTTGGCCATAACTCCTTAAATATGCGTCCTAGAGCCAAAAGGACCTCAATTCGTGACCACCCCCAAAAAATCCAAATTTCGACGAACATCCTCAAAAAAATGAAATTTTTATATGAAAAACTTATTTTGGCCATAACTCCTTAAATATGCGTCCTAGAGCCAAAAGGACCTCAATTCGTGATCACTCCCAAAAAATCCAAATTTCGACGAAAATCCTCAAAAAATTGAAATTTTTATATGAAAAACTTATTTTGGCCATAACTCCTTAAATATGCGTCCTAGAGCCAAAAGGACCTCAATTCGTGACCATCCCCAAAAAATCAAAATTTTGATGAAATCCTCAAAAAATAGAAATTTTTATATGAGAAACTTATTTTGGCCATAACTCCTTAAATATGCGTCCTAGAGCCAAAAGGACCTCAATTCGTGACCACCCCCAAAAAATCAAAATTTCGACGAAAACCTCAAAAAAATGAAATTTTTATATGAAAAACTTATTTTGGCCATAACTCCTTAAATATGCGTCCTAGAGCCAAAAGGACCTCAATTCGTGATCACTCCCAAAAAATCCAAATTTCGACGAAAATCCTCAAAAAATTGAAATTTTTATATGAAAAACTTATTTTGGCCATAACTCCTTAAATATGCGTCCTAGAGCCAAAAGGACCTCAATTCGTGACCATCCCCAAAAAATCCAAATTTCGACGAAAATCCTCAAAAAATTGAAATTTTATATGAAAAACTTATTTTGGCCATAACTCCTTAAATATGTGTCCTAGAGCCAAAAGGACCTCAATTCGTGATCACTCCCAAAAAATCACAATTTTGATGAAAATCCTCAGAAAATTGAAATTTTTATATGAAAAACTTATTGTGGCCATAACTCCTTAAATATGCGTCCTAGAGCCAAAAGGACCTCAATTCGTGATCACTCCCAAAAAATCAAAATTTCGACGAAAATCCTCAAAAAAATGAAATTTTTATATGAAAAACTTATTTTGGCCATAACTCCTTAAATATGCGTCCTAGAGCCAAAAGGACCTCAATTCGTGACCACCCCCAAAAAATCCAAATTTCGACGAAAATCCTCAAAAAATTGAAATTTTTATATGAAAAACTTATTTTGGCCATAACTCCTTAAATATGCGTCCTAGAGCCAAAAGGACCTCAATTCGTGACCACCCCCTAAAAATCCAAATTTCGACGAAAATCCTCAAAAAATTGAAATTTTTATATGAAAAACTTATTTTGGCCATAACTCCTTAAATATGCGTCCTAGAGCCAAAAGGACCTCAATTCGTGACCACCCCCAAAAAATCAAAATTTCGACGAAAATCCTCAAAAAAATGAAATTTTTATATGAAAAACTTATTTTGGCCACAACTCCTTAAATATGCGTCCTAGAGCCAAAAGGACCTCAATTCGTGACCACCCCCAAAAAATCCAAATTTCGACGAAAATCCTCAAAAAATTGAAATTTTTATATGAAAAACTTATTTTGGCCATAACTCCTTAAATATGCGTCCTAGAGCCAAAAGGACCTCAATTCGTGATCACTCCCAAAAAATCAAAATTTTGATGAAAATCCTCAAAAAATTGAAATTTTTATATGAAAAACTTATTTTGGACATAACTCCTTAAATATGCGTCCTAGAGCCAAAAGGACCTCAATTCGTGACCACCCCCAAAAAATCAAAATTTCGACGAAAATCCTCAAAAAAATGAAATTTTTATATGAAAAACTTATTTTGGGCCATAACTCCTTAAATATGCGTCCTAGAGCCAAAAGGACCTCAATTCGTGACCACCCCCTAAAAATCCAAATTTCGACGAAAATCCTCAAAAAATTGAAATTTTTATATGAAAAACTTATTTTGGCCATAACTCCTTAAATATGCGTCCTAGAGCCAAAAGGACCTCAATTCGTGACCACCCCCAAAAAATCCAAATTTCGACTAAAATCCTCAAAAAATTTAAATTTTTATATGAAAAACTTATTTTGGCCATAACTCCTTAAATATGCGTCCTAGAGCCAAAAGGACCTCAATTCGTGACCGTCCCCAAAAAATCAAAATTTCGACGAAAATCCTCAAAAAATTGAAATTTTTATATGAAAAACTTATTGTGGCCATAACTCCTTAAATATGCGTCCTAGAGCCAAAAGGACCTCAATTCGTGACCACCCCCAAAAAATCCAAATTTCGACGAAAATCCTCAAAAAATTGCAATTTTTATATGAAAAACTTATTTTGGCCATAACTCCTTAAATATGCTTCCTAGAGCCAAAAGGACCTCAATTCGTGACCATCCCCAAAAAATCAAAATTTTGATGAAAATCCTCAAAAAATTGAAAATTTTATATGAAAAACTTATTTTGGCCATAACTCCTTAAATATGCGTCCTAGAGCCAAAAGGACCTCAATTCGTGACCACCCGCAAAAAATCCAAATTTCGACGAAAATCCTCAAAAAAATGAAATTTTTATATGAAAAACTTATTTTGGCCATAACTCCTTAAATATGCGTCCTAGAGCCAAAAGGACCTCAATTCGTGACCATCCCCAAAAAATCAAAATTTTGATGAAAATCCTCAAAAAATTGAAATTTTTATATGAAAAACTTATTTTGGCCATAACTCCTTAAATATGCGTCCTAGAGCCAAAAGGACCTCAATTCGTGATCACTCCCAAAAAATCAAAATTTTGATGAAAATCCTCAAAAAATTTAAATTTTTATATGAAAAACTTATTTTGGCCATAACTCCTTAAATATGCGTCCTAGAGCCAAAAGGACCTCAATTCGTGATCACTCCCACAAAATCAAAATTTCGACGAAAATCCTCAAAAAATTTAAATTTTTATATAAAAAACTTATTTTGGCCATAACTCCTTAAATATGCGTCCTAGAGCCAAAAGGACCTCAATTCGTGACCATCCCCAAAAAATCAAAATTTTGATGAAAATCCTCAAAAAAATGAAATTTTTATATGAAAAACTTATTTTGGCCATAACTCCTTAAATATGCGTCCTAGAGCCAAAAGGACCTCAATTCGTGACCACCCCCAAAAAATCAAAATTTTGATGAAAATCCTCAAAAAATTGAAATTTTTATATGAAAAACTTATTTTGGCCATAACTCCTTAAATATGCGTCCTAGAGCCAAAAGGACCTCAATTCGTGACCACCCCCAAAAAATCAAAATTTCGACGAAAATCCTCAAAAAAATGAAATTTTTATATGAAAAACTTATTTTGGCCATAACTCCTTAAATATGCGTCCTAGAGCCAAAAGGACCTCAATTCGTGACCATCCCCAAAAAATCAAAATTTTGATGAAAATCCTCAGAAAATTGAAATTTTTATATGAAAAACTTATTTTGGCCATAACTCCTTAAATATGCTTCCTAGAGCCAAAAGGACCTCAATTCGTGACCACCCCCAAAAAATCAAAATTTTGATGAAATCCTCAAAAAATAGAAATTTTTATATGAAAAACTTATTTTGGCCATAACTCCTTAAATATGCGTCCTAGAGCCAAAAGGACCTCAATTCGTGATCACTCCCACAAAATCAAAATTTTGATGACAATCCTCAAAAACATGAAATTTTTATATAAAAAACTTATTTTGGCCATAACTCCTTAAATATGCGTCCTAGAGCCAAAAGGACCTCAATTCGTGACCATCCCCAAAAAATCAAAATTTTGATGAAAATCCTCAAAAAATTGAAATTTTTATATGAAAAACTTATTGTGGCCATAACTCCTTAAATATGCGTCCTAGAGCCAAAAGGACCTCAATTCGTGACCACCCCCAAAAAATCCAAATTTCGACGAAAATCCTCAAAAAATTGCAATTTTTATATGAAAAACTTATTTTGGCCATAACTCCTTAAATATGCTTCCTAGAGCCAAAAGGACCTCAATTCGTGACCATCCCCAAAAAATCAAAATTTTGATGAAAATCCTCAAAAAATTGAAAATTTTATATGAAAAACTTATTTTGGCCATAACTCCTTAAATATGCGTCCTAGAGCCAAAAGGACCTCAATTCGTGACCACCCCCAAAAAATCAAAATTTTGATGAAAATCCTCAAAAAATTGAAATTTTTATATGAAAAACTTATTTTGGCCATAACTCCTTAAATATGCGTCCTAGAGCCAAAAGGACCTCAATTCGTGACCACCCCCAAAAAATCAAAATTTCGACGAAAATCCTCAAAAAATTGAAATTTTTATATGAAAAACTTATTTTGGCCATAACTCCTTAAATATGCGTCCTAGAGCCAAAAGGACCTCAATTCGTGACCACCCCCAAAAAATCAAAATTTCGACTAAAATCCTCAAAAAATTTAAATTTTTATATGAAAAACTTATTTTGGCCATAACTCCTTAAATATGCGTCCTAGAGCCAAAAGGACCTCAATTCGTGACCGTCCCCAAAAAATCAAAATTTCGACGAAAATCCTCAAAAAATTGAAATTTTTATATGAAAAACTTATTGTGGCCATAACTCCTTAAATATGCGTCCTAGAGCCAAAAGGACCTCAATTCGTGACCACCCCCAAAAAATCCAAATTTCGACGAAAATCCTCAAAAAATTGCAATTTTTATATGAAAAACTTATTTTGGCCATAACTCCTTAAATATGCTTCCTAGAGCCAAAAGGACCTCAATTCGTGACCACCCGCAAAAAATCCAAATTTCGACGAAAATCCTCAAAAAAATGAAATTTTTATATGAAAAACTTATTTTGGCCATAACTCCTTAAATATGCGTCCTAGAGCCAAAAGGACCTCAATTCGTGACCATCCCCAAAAAATCAAAATTTTGATGAAAATCCTCAAAAAATTGAAATTTTTATATGAAAAACTTATTTTGGCCATAACTCCTTAAATATGCGTCCTAGAGCCAAAAGGACCTCAATTCGTGATCACTCCCAAAAAATCAAAATTTTGATGAAAATCCTCAAAAAATTTAAATTTTTATATGAAAAACTTATTTTGGCCATAACTCCTTAAATATGCGTCCTAGAGCCAAAAGGACCTCAATTCGTGATCACTCCCACAAAATCAAAATTTCGACGAAAATCCTCAAAAAATTTAAATTTTTATATAAAAAACTTATTTTGGCCATAACTCCTTAAATATGCGTCCTAGAGCCAAAAGGACCTCAATTCGTGACCATCCCCAAAAAATCAAAATTTTGATGAAAATCCTCAAAAAAATGAAATTTTTATATGAAAAACTTATTTTGGCCATAACTCCTTAAATATGCGTCCTAGAGCCAAAAGGACCTCAATTCGTGACCACCCCCAAAAAATCAAAATTTTGATGAAAATCCTCAAAAAATTGAAATTTTTATATGAAAAACTTATTTTGGCCATAACTCCTTAAATATGCGTCCTAGAGCCAAAAGGACCTCAATTCGTGACCACCCCCAAAAAATCAAAATTTCGACGAAAATCCTCAAAAAAATGAAATTTTTATATGAAAAACTTATTTTGGCCATAACTCCTTAAATATGCGTCCTAGAGCCAAAAGGACCTCAATTCGTGACCATCCCCAAAAAATCAAAATTTTGATGAAAATCCTCAGAAAATTGAAATTTTTATATGAAAAACTTATTTTGGCCATAACTCCTTAAATATGCTTCCTAGAGCCAAAAGGACCTCAATTCGTGACCACCCCCAAAAAATCAAAATTTTGATGAAATCCTCAAAAAATAGAAATTTTTATATGAAAAACTTATTTTGGCCATAACTCCTTAAATATGCGTCCTAGAGCCAAAAGGACCTCAATTCGTGATCACTCCCACAAAATCAAAATTTTGATGACAATCCTCAAAAACATGAAATTTTTATATAAAAAACTTATTTTGGCCATAACTCCTTAAATATGCGTCCTAGAGCCAAAAGGACCTCAATTCGTGACCATCCCCAAAAAATCAAAATTTTGATGAAAATCCTCAAAAAATTGAAATTTTTATATGAAAAACTTATTTTGGCCATAACTCCTTAAATATGCGTCCTAGAGCCAAAAGGACCTCAATTCGTGATCACTCCCACAAAATCAAAATTTTGATGACAATCCTCAAAAAAATGAAATTTTTATATGAAAAACTTATTTTGGCCACAACTCCTTAAATATGCGTCCTAGAGCCAAAAGGACCTCAATTCGTGATCACTCCCAAAAAATCAAAATTTCGACGAAAATCCTCAAAAAATTGAAATTTTTATATGAAAAACTTATTTTGGCCATAACTCCTTAAATATGCGTCCTAGAGCCAAAAGGACCTCAATTCGTGACCATCCCCAAAAAATCAAAATTTTGATGAAATCCTCAAAAAATTGAAATTTTTATATGAAAAACTTATTTTGGCCATAACTCCTTAAATATGCGTCCTAGAGCCAAAAGGACCTCAATTCGTGACCATCCCCAAAAAATCAAAATTTTGATGAAAATCCTCAAAAAATTTAAATTTTTATATGAAAAACTTATTTTGGCCATAACTCCTTAAATATGCGTCCTAGAGCCAAAAGGACCTCAATTCGTGACCATCCCCAAAAAATCAAAATTTTGATGACAATCCTCAAAAAATTGAAATTTTTATATGAAAAACTTATTTTGGCCATAACTCCTTAAATATGCGTCCTAGAGCCAAAAGGACCTCAATTCGTGACCACCCCCAAAAAATCCAAATTTCGACGAAAATCCTCAAAAAATTGAAATTTATATGAAAAACTTATTTTGGCCATAACTCCTTAAATATGCGTCCTAGAGCCAAAAGGACCTCAATTCGTGACCACCCCCAAAAAATCCAAATTTCGACGAAAATCCTCAAAAAATTGAAATTTTTATATGAAAAACTTATTTTGGCCATAACTCCTTAAATATGCGTCCTAGAGCCAAAATGACCTCAATTCGTGACCACTCCCAAAAAATCAAAATTTTGATGAAAATCCTCAAAAAAATGAAATTTTTATATGAAAAACTTATTTTGGCCATAACTCCTTAAATATGCGTCCTAGAGCCAAAAGGACCTCAATTCGTGACCACCCCCAAAAAATCCAAATTTCGACGAAAATCCTCAAAAAATTGAAATTTTATATGAAAAACTTATTTTGGCCATAACTCCTTAAATATGCGTCCTAGAGCCAAAAGGACCTCAATTCGTGATCACTCCCAAAAAATCAAAATTTTGATGAAAATCCTCAAAAAATTGAAATTTTTATATGAAAAACTTATTTTGGGCCATAACTCCTTAAATATGCGTCCTAGAGCCAAAAGGACCTCAATTCGTGACCACCCCCAAAAAATCCAAATTTCGACGAAAATCCTCAAAAAATTTAAATTTTTATATGAAAAACTTATTTTGGCCATAACTCCTTAAATATGCGTCCTAGAGCCAAAAGGACCTCAATTCGTGACCACCCCCTAAAAATCCAAATTTCGACGAAAATCCTCAAAAAATTGAAATTTTTATATGAAAAACTTATTTTGGCCATAACTCCTTAAATATCGTCCTAGAGCCAAAAGGACCTCAATTCGTGACCACCCCCTAAAAATCCAAATTTCGACGAAAATCCTCAAAAAATTGAAATTTTTATATGAAAAACTTATTTTGGCCATAACTCCTTAAATATGCTTCCTAGAGCCAAAAGGACCTCAATTCGTGACCATCCCCAAAAAATCAAAATTTTGATGAAAATCCTCAAAAAAATGAAATTTTTATATGAAAAACTTATTTTGGCCATAACTCCTTAAATATGCGTCCTAGAGCCAAAAGGACCTCAATTCGTGATCACTCCCAAAAAATCAAAATTTCGACGAAAATCCTCAAAAAAATGAAATTTTTATATGAAAAACTTATTTTGGGCCATAACTCCTTAAATATGCGTCCTAGAGCCAAAAGGACCTCAATTCGTGACCACCCCCTAAAAATCCAAATTTCGACGAAAATCCTCAAAAAAATGAAATTTTTATATGAAAAACTTATTTTGGCCATAACTCCTTAAATATGCGTCCTAGAGCCAAAAGGACCTCAATTCGTGATCACTCCCACAAAATCAAAATTTTGATGACAATCCTCAAAAAATTGAAATTTTTATATGAAAAACTTATTTTGGCCATAACTCCTTAAATATGCTTCCTAGAGCCAAAAGGACCTCAATTCGTGACCACCCCCAAAAAATCCAAATTTTGATGAAAATCCTCAGAAAATTGAAATTTTTATATGAAAAACTTATTGTGGCCATAACTCCTTAAATATGCGTCCTAGAGCCAAAAGGACCTCAATTCGTGACCACCCCCAAAAATCCAAATTTCGACGAAAATCCTCAAAAAATTGAAATTTTTATATGAAAAACTTATTTTGGCCATAACTCCTTAAATATGCGTCCTAGAGCCAAAAGGACCTCAATTCGTGACCACCCCCAAAAAATCCAAATTTCGACGAAAATCCTCAAAAAATTGAAATTTTTATATGAAAAACTTATTTTGGCCACAACTCCTTAAATATGCGTCCTAGAGCCAAAAGGACCTCAATTCGTGACCACCCCCAAAAAATCAAAATTTCGACGAAAATCCTCAAAAAAATGAAATTTTTATATGAAAAACTTATTTTGGCCATAACTCCTTAAATATGCGTCCTAGAGCCAAAAGGACCTCAATTCGTGACCATCCCCAAAAAATCCAAATTTCGACGAAAATCCTCAAAAAAATGAAATTTTTATATGAAAAACTTATTTTGGCCATAACTCCTTAAATATGCGTCCTAGAGCCAAAAGGACCTCAATTCGTGACCACCCCCAAAAAATCAAAATTTCGACGAAAATCCTCAAAAAAATGAAATTTTTATATGAAAAACTTATTTTGTCCATAACTCCTTAAATATGCGTCCTAGAGCCAAAAGGACCTCAATTCGTGACCATCCCCAAAAAATCCAAATTTCGACGAAAATCCTCAAAAAATTGAAATTTTTATATGAAAAACTTATTTTGGCCATAACTCCTTAAATATGCTTCCTAGAGCCAAAAGGACCTCAATTCGTGATCACTCCCAAAAAATCAAAATTTTGATGAAAATCCTCAAAAAATTTAAATTTTTATATGAAAAACTTATTTTGGCCATAACTCCTTAAATATGCGTCCTAGAGCCAAAAGGACCTCAATTCGTGATCACTCCCAAAAAATCCAAATTTCGACGAAAATCCTCAAAAAAATGAAATTTTTATATGAAAAACTTATTTTGGCCACAACTCCTTAAATATGCGTCCTAGCGCCATAAGGACCTCAATTCGTGACCATCCCCAAAAAATCCAAATTTCGACGAAAATCCTCAAAAAATTGAAATTTTATATGAAAAACTTATTTTGGCCATAACTCCTTAAATATGTGTCCTAGAGCCAAAAGGACCTCAATTCGTGATCACTCCCAAAAAATCACAATTTTGATGAAAATCCTCAGAAAATTGAAATTTTTATATGAAAAACTTATTGTGGCCATAACTCCTTAAATATGCGTCCTAGAGCCAAAAGGACCTCAATTCGTGATCACTCCCAAAAAATCAAAATTTCGACGAAAATCCTCAAAAAAATGAAATTTTTATATGAAAAACTTATTTTGGCCATAACTCCTTAAATATGCGTCCTAGAGCCAAAAGGACCTCAATTCGTGACCACCCCCAAAAAATCCAAATTTCGACGAAAATCCTCAAAAAATTGAAATTTTTATATGAAAAACTTATTTTGGGCCATAACTCCTTAAATATGCGTCCTAGAGCCAAAAGGACCTCAATTCGTGACCACCCCCTAAAAATCCAAATTTCGACGAAAATCCTCAAAAAATTGAAATTTTTATATGAAAAACTTATTTTGGCCATAACTCCTTAAATATGCGTCCTAGAGCCAAAAGGACCTCAATTCGTGACCACCCCCAAAAAATCAAAATTTCGACGAAAATCCTCAAAAAAATGAAATTTTTATATGAAAAACTTATTTTGGCCACAACTCCTTAAATATGCGTCCTAGAGCCAAAAGGACCTCAATTCGTGACCACCCCCAAAAAATCCAAATTTCGACGAAAATCCTCAAAAAATTGAAATTTTTATATGAAAAACTTATTTTGGCCATAACTCCTTAAATATGCGTCCTAGAGCCAAAAGGACCTCAATTCGTGATCACTCCCAAAAAATCAAAATTTTGATGAAAATCCTCAAAAAATTGAAATTTTTATATGAAAAACTTATTTTGGACATAACTCCTTAAATATGCGTCCTAGAGCCAAAAGGACCTCAATTCGTGACCACCCCCAAAAAATCAAAATTTCGACGAAAATCCTCAAAAAAATGAAATTTTTATATGAAAAACTTATTTTGGGCCATAACTCCTTAAATATGCGTCCTAGAGCCAAAAGGACCTCAATTCGTGACCACCCCCTAAAAATCCAAATTTCGACGAAAATCCTCAAAAAATTGAAATTTTTATATGAAAAACTTATTTTGGCCATAACTCCTTAAATATGCGTCCTAGAGCCAAAAGGACCTCAATTCGTGACCACCCCCAAAAAATCCAAATTTCGACTAAAATCCTCAAAAAATTTAAATTTTTATATGAAAAACTTATTTTGGCCATAACTCCTTAAATATGCGTCCTAGAGCCAAAAGGACCTCAATTCGTGACCGTCCCCAAAAAATCAAAATTTCGACGAAAATCCTCAAAAAATTGAAATTTTTATATGAAAAACTTATTGTGGCCATAACTCCTTAAATATGCGTCCTAGAGCCAAAAGGACCTCAATTCGTGACCACCCCCAAAAAATCCAAATTTCGACGAAAATCCTCAAAAAATTGCAATTTTTATATGAAAAACTTATTTTGGCCATAACTCCTTAAATATGCTTCCTAGAGCCAAAAGGACCTCAATTCGTGACCATCCCCAAAAAATCAAAATTTTGATGAAAATCCTCAAAAAATTGAAAATTTTATATGAAAAACTTATTTTGGCCATAACTCCTTAAATATGCGTCCTAGAGCCAAAAGGACCTCAATTCGTGACCACCCGCAAAAAATCCAAATTTCGACGAAAATCCTCAAAAAAATGAAATTTTTATATGAAAAACTTATTTTGGCCATAACTCCTTAAATATGCGTCCTAGAGCCAAAAGGACCTCAATTCGTGACCATCCCCAAAAAATCAAAATTTTGATGAAAATCCTCAAAAAATTGAAATTTTTATATGAAAAACTTATTTTGGCCATAACTCCTTAAATATGCGTCCTAGAGCCAAAAGGACCTCAATTCGTGATCACTCCCAAAAAATCAAAATTTTGATGAAAATCCTCAAAAAATTTAAATTTTTATATGAAAAACTTATTTTGGCCATAACTCCTTAAATATGCGTCCTAGAGCCAAAAGGACCTCAATTCGTGATCACTCCCACAAAATCAAAATTTCGACGAAAATCCTCAAAAAATTTAAATTTTTATATAAAAAACTTATTTTGGCCATAACTCCTTAAATATGCGTCCTAGAGCCAAAAGGACCTCAATTCGTGACCATCCCCAAAAAATCAAAATTTTGATGAAAATCCTCAAAAAAATGAAATTTTTATATGAAAAACTTATTTTGGCCATAACTCCTTAAATATGCGTCCTAGAGCCAAAAGGACCTCAATTCGTGACCACCCCCAAAAAATCAAAATTTTGATGAAAATCCTCAAAAAATTGAAATTTTTATATGAAAAACTTATTTTGGCCATAACTCCTTAAATATGCGTCCTAGAGCCAAAAGGACCTCAATTCGTGACCACCCCCAAAAAATCAAAATTTCGACGAAAATCCTCAAAAAAATGAAATTTTTATATGAAAAACTTATTTTGGCCATAACTCCTTAAATATGCGTCCTAGAGCCAAAAGGACCTCAATTCGTGACCATCCCCAAAAAATCAAAATTTTGATGAAAATCCTCAGAAAATTGAAATTTTTATATGAAAAACTTATTTTGGCCATAACTCCTTAAATATGCTTCCTAGAGCCAAAAGGACCTCAATTCGTGACCACCCCCAAAAAATCAAAATTTTGATGAAATCCTCAAAAAATAGAAATTTTTATATGAAAAACTTATTTTGGCCATAACTCCTTAAATATGCGTCCTAGAGCCAAAAGGACCTCAATTCGTGATCACTCCCACAAAATCAAAATTTTGATGACAATCCTCAAAAACATGAAATTTTTATATAAAAAACTTATTTTGGCCATAACTCCTTAAATATGCGTCCTAGAGCCAAAAGGACCTCAATTCGTGACCATCCCCAAAAAATCAAAATTTTGATGAAAATCCTCAAAAAATTGAAATTTTTATATGAAAAACTTATTGTGGCCATAACTCCTTAAATATGCGTCCTAGAGCCAAAAGGACCTCAATTCGTGACCACCCCCAAAAAATCCAAATTTCGACGAAAATCCTCAAAAAATTGCAATTTTTATATGAAAAACTTATTTTGGCCATAACTCCTTAAATATGCTTCCTAGAGCCAAAAGGACCTCAATTCGTGACCATCCCCAAAAAATCAAAATTTTGATGAAAATCCTCAAAAAATTGAAAATTTTATATGAAAAACTTATTTTGGCCATAACTCCTTAAATATGCGTCCTAGAGCCAAAAGGACCTCAATTCGTGACCACCCCCAAAAAATCAAAATTTTGATGAAAATCCTCAAAAAATTGAAATTTTTATATGAAAAACTTATTTTGGCCATAACTCCTTAAATATGCGTCCTAGAGCCAAAAGGACCTCAATTCGTGACCACCCCCAAAAAATCAAAATTTCGACGAAAATCCTCAAAAAATTGAAATTTTTATATGAAAAACTTATTTTGGCCATAACTCCTTAAATATGCGTCCTAGAGCCAAAAGGACCTCAATTCGTGACCACCCCCAAAAAATCCAAATTTCGACTAAAATCCTCAAAAAATTTAAATTTTTATATGAAAAACTTATTTTGGCCATAACTCCTTAAATATGCGTCCTAGAGCCAAAAGGACCTCAATTCGTGACCGTCCCCAAAAAATCAAAATTTCGACGAAAATCCTCAAAAAATTGAAATTTTTATATGAAAAACTTATTGTGGCCATAACTCCTTAAATATGCGTCCTAGAGCCAAAAGGACCTCAATTCGTGACCACCCCCAAAAAATCCAAATTTCGACGAAAATCCTCAAAAAATTGCAATTTTTATATGAAAAACTTATTTTGGCCATAACTCCTTAAATATGCTTCCTAGAGCCAAAAGGACCTCAATTCGTGACCATCCCCAAAAAATCAAAATTTTGATGAAAATCCTCAAAAAATTGAAAATTTTATATGAAAAACTTATTTTGGCCATAACTCCTTAAATATGCGTCCTAGAGCCAAAAGGACCTCAATTCGTGACCACCCGCAAAAAATCCAAATTTCGACGAAAATCCTCAAAAAAATGAAATTTTTATATGAAAAACTTATTTTGGCCATAACTCCTTAAATATGCGTCCTAGAGCCAAAAGGACCTCAATTCGTGACCATCCCCAAAAAATCAAAATTTTGATGAAAATCCTCAAAAAATTGAAATTTTTATATGAAAAACTTATTTTGGCCATAACTCCTTAAATATGCGTCCTAGAGCCAAAAGGACCTCAATTCGTGATCACTCCCAAAAAATCAAAATTTTGATGAAAATCCTCAAAAAATTTAAATTTTTATATGAAAAACTTATTTTGGCCATAACTCCTTAAATATGCGTCCTAGAGCCAAAAGGACCTCAATTCGTGATCACTCCCACAAAATCAAAATTTCGACGAAAATCCTCAAAAAATTTAAATTTTTATATAAAAAACTTATTTTGGCCATAACTCCTTAAATATGCGTCCTAGAGCCAAAAGGACCTCAATTCGTGACCATCCCCAAAAAATCAAAATTTTGATGAAAATCCTCAAAAAAATGAAATTTTTATATGAAAAACTTATTTTGGCCATAACTCCTTAAATATGCGTCCTAGAGCCAAAAGGACCTCAATTCGTGACCACCCCCAAAAAATCAAAATTTTGATGAAAATCCTCAAAAAATTGAAATTTTTATATGAAAAACTTATTTTGGCCATAACTCCTTAAATATGCGTCCTAGAGCCAAAAGGACCTCAATTCGTGACCACCCCCAAAAAATCAAAATTTCGACGAAAATCCTCAAAAAAATGAAATTTTTATATGAAAAACTTATTTTGGCCATAACTCCTTAAATATGCGTCCTAGAGCCAAAAGGACCTCAATTCGTGACCATCCCCAAAAAATCAAAATTTTGATGGAAATCCTCAGAAAATTGAAATTTTTATATGAAAAACTTATTTTGGCCATAACTCCTTAAATATGCTTCCTAGAGCCAAAAGGACCTCAATTCGTGACCACCCCCAAAAAATCAAAATTTTGATGAAATCCTCAAAAAATAGAAATTTTTATATGAAAAACTTATTTTGGCCATAACTCCTTAAATATGCGTCCTAGAGCCAAAAGGACCTCAATTCGTGATCACTCCCACAAAATCAAAATTTTGATGACAATCCTCAAAAACATGAAATTTTTATATAAAAAACTTATTTTGGCCATAACTCCTTAAATATGCGTCCTAGAGCCAAAAGGACCTCAATTCGTGACCATCCCCAAAAAATCAAAATTTTGATGAAAATCCTCAAAAAATTGAAATTTTTATATGAAAAACTTATTTTGGCCATAACTCCTTAAATATGCGTCCTAGAGCCAAAA
Organism: Haematobia irritans; assembly: GCF_050003625.1. Taxonomy (NCBI): domain Eukaryota; kingdom Metazoa; phylum Arthropoda; class Insecta; order Diptera; family Muscidae; genus Haematobia; species Haematobia irritans. Next base: position 1,119,892 of record NW_027445852.1, on the reverse strand, counting down.
GGACCTCAATTCGTGATCACTCCCACAAAATCAAAATTTTGATGACAATCCTCAAAAAAATGAAATTTTTATATGAAAAACTTATTTTGGCCACAACTCCTTAAATATGCGTCCTAGAGCCAAACGGACCTCAATTCGTGATCACTCCCAAAAAATCAAAATTTCGACGAAAATCCTCAAAAAATTGAAATTTTTATATGAAAAACTTATTTTGGCCATAACTCCTTAAATATGCGTCCTAGAGCCAAAAGGACCTCAATTCGTGACCATCCCCAAAAAATCAAAATTTTGATGAAATCCTCAAAAAATTGAAATTTTTATATGAAAAACTTATTTTGGCCATAACTCCTTAAATATGCGTCCTAGAGCCAAAAGGACCTCAATTCGTGACCATCCCCAAAAAATCAAAATTTTGATGAAAATCCTCAAAAAATTTAAATTTTTATATGAAAAACTTATTTTGGCCATAACTCCTTAAATATGCGTCCTAGAGCCAAAAGGACCTCAATTCGTGACCATCCCCAAAAAATCAAAATTTTGATGACAATCCTCAAAAAATTGAAATTTTTATATGAAAAACTTATTTTGGCCATAACTCCTTAAATATGCGTCCTAGAGCCAAAAGGACCTCAATTCGTGACCACCCCCAAAAAATCCAAATTTCGACGAAAATCCTCAAAAAATTGAAATTTATATGAAAAACTTATTTTGGCCATAACTCCTTAAATATGCGTCCTAGAGCCAAAAGGACCTCAATTCGTGACCACCCCCAAAAAATCCAAATTTCGACGAAAATCCTCAAAAAATTGAAATTTTTATATGAAAAACTTATTTTGGCCATAACTCCTTAAATATGCGTCCTAGAGCCAAAATGACCTCAATTCGTGACCACTCCCAAAAAATCAAAATTTTGATGAAAATCCTCAAAAAAATGAAATTTTTATATGAAAAACTTATTTTGGCCATAACTCCTTAAATATGCGTCCTAGAGCCAAAAGGACCTCAATTCGTGACCACCCCCAAAAAATCCAAATTTCGACGAAAATCCTCAAAAAATTGAAATTTTATATGAAAAACTTATTTTGGCCATAACTCCTTAAATATGCGTCCTAGAGCCAAAAGGACCTCAATTCGTGATCACTCCCAAAAAATCAAAATTTTGATGAAAATCCTCAAAAAATTGAAATTTTTATATGAAAAACTTATTTTGGGCCATAACTCCTTAAATATGCGTCCTAGAGCCAAAAGGACCTCAATTCGTGACCACCCCCAAAAAATCCAAATTTCGACGAAAATCCTCAAAAAATTTAAATTTTTATATGAAAAACTTATTTTGGCCATAACTCCTTAAATATGCGTCCTAGAGCCAAAAGGACCTCAATTCGTGACCACCCCCTAAAAATCCAAATTTCGACGAAAATCCTCAAAAAATTGAAATTTTTATATGAAAAACTTATTTTGGCCATAACTCCTTAAATATCGTCCTAGAGCCAAAAGGACCTCAATTCGTGACCACCCCCTAAAAATCCAAATTTCGACGAAAATCCTCAAAAAATTGAAATTTTTATATGAAAAACTTATTTTGGCCATAACTCCTTAAATATGCTTCCTAGAGCCAAAAGGACCTCAATTCGTGACCATCCCCAAAAAATCAAAATTTTGATGAAAATCCTCAAAAAAATGAAATTTTTATATGAAAAACTTATTTTGGCCATAACTCCTTAAATATGCGTCCTAGAGCCAAAAGGACCTCAATTCGTGATCACTCCCAAAAAATCAAAATTTCGACGAAAATCCTCAAAAAAATGAAATTTTTATATGAAAAACTTATTTTGGGCCATAACTCCTTAAATATGCGTCCTAGAGCCAAAAGGACCTCAATTCGTGACCACCCCCTAAAAATCCAAATTTCGACAAAAATCCTCAAAAAAATGAAATTTTTATATGAAAAACTTATTTTGGCCATAACTCCTTAAATATGCGTCCTAGAGCCAAAAGGACCTCAATTCGTGATCACTCCCACAAAATCAAAATTTTGATGACAATCCTCAAAAAATTGAAATTTTTATATGAAAAACTTATTTTGGCCATAACTCCTTAAATATGCTTCCTAGAGCCAAAAGGACCTCAATTCGTGACCACCCCCAAAAAATCCAAATTTTGATGAAAATCCTCAGAAAATTGAAATTTTTATATGAAAAACTTATTGTGGCCATAACTCCTTAAATATGCGTCCTAGAGCCAAAAGGACCTCAATTCGTGACCACCCCCAAAAATCCAAATTTCGACGAAAATCCTCAAAAAATTGAAATTTTTATATGAAAAACTTATTTTGGCCATAACTCCTTAAATATGCGTCCTAGAGCCAAAAGGACCTCAATTCGTGACCACCCCCAAAAAATCCAAATTTCGACGAAAATCCTCAAAAAATTGAAATTTTTATATGAAAAACTTATTTTGGCCACAACTCCTTAAATATGCGTCCTAGAGCCAAAAGGACCTCAATTCGTGACCACCCCCAAAAAATCAAAATTTCGACGAAAATCCTCAAAAAAATGAAATTTTTATATGAAAAACTTATTTTGGCCATAACTCCTTAAATATGCGTCCTAGAGCCAAAAGGACCTCAATTCGTGACCATCCCCAAAAAATCCAAATTTCGACGAAAATCCTCAAAAAAATGAAATTTTTATATGAAAAACTTATTTTGGCCATAACTCCTTAAATATGCGTCCTAGAGCCAAAAGGACCTCAATTCGTGACCACCCCCAAAAAATCAAAATTTCGACGAAAATCCTCAAAAAAATGAAATTTTTATATGAAAAACTTATTTTGTCCATAACTCCTTAAATATGCGTCCTAGAGCCAAAAGGACCTCAATTCGTGACCATCCCCAAAAAATCCAAATTTCGACGAAAATCCTCAAAAAATTGAAATTTTTATATGAAAAACTTATTTTGGCCATAACTCCTTAAATATGCTTCCTAGAGCCAAAAGGACCTCAATTCGTGATCACTCCCAAAAAATCAAAATTTTGATGAAAATCCTCAAAAAATTTAAATTTTTATATGAAAAACTTATTTTGGCCATAACTCCTTAAATATGCGTCCTAGAGCCAAAAGGACCTCAATTCGTGATCACTCCCAAAAAATCCAAATTTCGACGAAAATCCTCAAAAAAATGAAATTTTTATATGAAAAACTTATTTTGGCCACAACTCCTTAAATATGCGTCCTAGCGCCAAAAGGACCTCAATTCGTGACCACCCCCAAAAAATCCAAATTTCGACGAAAATCCTCAAAAAATTTAAATTTTTATATGAAAAACTTATTTTGGCCATAACTCCTTAAATATGCGTCCTAGAGCCAAAAGGACCTCAATTCGTGACCACCCCCAAAAAATCAAAATTTCGACGAAAATCCTCAAAAAAATGAAATTTTATATGAAAAACTTATTTTGGCCATAACTCCTTAAATATGCGTCCTAGAGCCAAAAGGACCTCAATTCGTGACCATCCCCAAAAAATCAAAATTTTGATGAAAATCCTCAAAAAATTGAAATTTTTATATGAAAAACTTATTTTGGCCATAACTCCTTAAATATGCGTCCTAGAGCCAAAAGGACCTCAATTCGTGATCACTCCCAAAAAATCAAAATTTTGATGAAAATCCTCAAAAAAATGAAATTTTTATATGAAAAACTTATTTTGGCCATAACTCCTTAAATATGCGTCCTAGAGCCAAAAGGACCTCAATTCGTGACCACCCCCAAAAAATCCAAATTTCGACGAAAATCCTCAAAAAATTGAAATTTTATATGAAAAACTTATTTTGGCCATAACTCCTTAAATATGCGTCCCAGAGCCAAAAGGACCTCAATTCGTGATCACTCCCAAAAAATCAAAATTTTGATGAAAATCCTCAAAAAATTGAAATTTTTATATGAAAAACTTATTTTGGGCCATAACTCCTTAAATATGCGTCCTAGAGCCAAAAGGACCTCAATTCGTGACCACCCCCAAAAAATCCAAATTTCGACGAAAATCCTCAAAAAATTGAAATTTTTATATGAAAAACTTATTTTGGCCATAACTCCTTAAATATGCGTCCTAGAGCCAAAAGGACCTCAATTCGTGACCACCCCCTAAAAATCCAAATTTCGACGAAAATCCTCAAAAAAATGAAATTTTTATATGAAAAACTTATTTTGGCCATAACTCCTTAAATATGCGTCCTAGAGCCAAAAGGACCTCAATTCGTGATCACTCCCACAAAATCAAAATTTTGATGACAATCCTCAAAAAATTGAAATTTTTATATGAAAAACTTATTTTGGCCATAACTCCTTAAATATGCTTCCTAGAGCCAAAAGGACCTCAATTCGTGACCACCCCCAAAAAATCCAAATTTTGATGAAAATCCTCAGAAAATTGAAATTTTTATATGAAAAACTTATTGTGGCCATAACTCCTTAAATATGCGTCCTAGAGCCAAAAGGACCTCAATTCGTGACCACCCCCAAAAATCCAAATTTCGACGAAAATCCTCAAAAAATTGAAATTTTTATATGAAAAACTTATTTTGGCCATAACTCCTTAAATATGCGTCCTAGAGCCAAAAGGACCTCAATTCGTGACCACCCCCAAAAAATCCAAATTTCGACGAAAATCCTCAAAAAATTGAAATTTTTATATGAAAAACTTATTTTGGCCACAACTCCTTAAATATGCGTCCTAGAGCCAAAAGGACCTCAATTCGTGACCACCCCCAAAAAATCAAAATTTCGACGAAAATCCTCAAAAAAATGAAATTTTTATATGAAAAACTTATTTTGGCCATAACTCCTTAAATATGCGTCCTAGAGCCAAAAGGACCTCAATTCGTGACCATCCCCAAAAAATCCAAATTTCGACGAAAATCCTCAAAAAAATGAAATTTTTATATGAAAAACTTATTTTGGCCATAACTCCTTAAATATGCGTCCTAGAGCCAAAAGGACCTCAATTCGTGACCACCCCCAAAAAATCAAAATTTCGACGAAAATCCTCAAAAAAATGAAATTTTTATATGAAAAACTTATTTTGGCCATAACTCCTTAAATATGCGTCCTAGAGCCAAAAGGACCTCAATTCGTGACCATCCCCAAAAAATCCAAATTTCGACGAAAATCCTCAAAAAATTGAAATTTTTATATGAAAAACTTATTTTGGCCATAACTCCTTAAATATGCTTCCTAGAGCCAAAAGGACCTCAATTCGTGATCACTCCCAAAAAATCAAAATTTTGATGAAAATCCTCAAAAAATTTAAATTTTTATATGAAAAACTTATTTTGGCCATAACTCCTTAAATATGCGTCCTAGAGCCAAAAGGACCTCAATTCGTGATCACTCCCAAAAAATCCAAATTTCGACGAAAATCCTCAAAAAATTTAAATTTTTATATGAAAAACTTATTTTGGCCACAACTCCTTAAATATGCGTCCTAGCGCCAAAAGGACCTCAATTCGTGACCACCCCCAAAAAATCCAAATTTCGACGAAAATCCTCAAAAAATTTAAATTTTTATATGAAAAACTTATTTTGGCCATAACTCCTTAAATATGCGTCCTAGAGCCAAAAGGACCTCAATTCGTGACCACCCCCAAAAAATCAAAATTTCGACGAAAATCCTCAAAAAAATGAAATTTTATATGAAAAACTTATTTTGGCCATAACTCCTTAAATATGCGTCCTAGAGCCAAAAGGACCTCAATTCGTGACCATCCCCAAAAAATCAAAATTTTGATGAAAATCCTCAAAAAATTGAAATTTTTATATGAAAAACTTATTTTGGGCCATAACTCCTTAAATATGCGTCCTAGAGCCAAAAGGACCTCAATTCGTGATCACTCCCAAAAAATCAAAATTTTGATGAAAATCCTCAAAAAATTGAAATTTTTATATGAAAAACTTATTTTGGCCATAACTCCTTAAATATGCGTCCTAGAGCCAAAAGGACCTCAATTCGTGACCACCCCCAAAAAATCCAAATTTTGATGAAAATCCTCAAAAAATTGAAAATTTTATATGAAAAATTTATTTTGGCCATAACTCCTTAAATATGCGTCCTAGAGCCAAAAGGACCTCAATTCGTGACCACCCCCAAAAAATCCAAATTTCGACGAAAATCCTCAAAAAATTGAAATTTTTATATGAAAAACTTATTTTGGCCATAACTCCTTAAATATGCGTCCTAGAGCCAAAAGGACCTCAATTCGTGACCACCCCCAAAAAATCCAAATTTCGACGAAAATCCTCAAAAAATTGAAAATTTTATATGAAAAATTTATTTTGGCCATAACTCCTTAAATATGCGTCCTAGAGCCAAAAGGACCTCAATTCGTGACCACCCCCAAAAAATCCAAATTTTGATGAAAATCCTCAAAAAATTGAAAATTTTATATGAAAAACTTATTTTGGCCATAACTCCTTAAATATGCGACCTAGAGCCAAAAGGACCTCAATTCATGACCATCCCCAAAAAATCCAAATTTCGACGAAAATCCTCAAAAAATTGAAATTTTTATATGAAAAACTTATTTTGGCCATAACTCCTAAATATGCGTCCTAGAGCCAAAAGGACCTCAATTCGTGATCACTCCCAAAAAATCACAATTTTGATGAAAATCCTCAGAAAATTGAAATTTTTATATGAAAAACTTATTGTGGCCATAACTCCTTAAATATGCGTCCTAGAGCCAAAAGGACCTCAATTCGTGACCATCCCCAAAAAATCAAAATTTTGATGAAAATCCTCAAAAAATTGAAATTTTTATATAAAAAACTTATTTTGGCCATAACTCCTTAAATATGCGTCCTAGAGCCAAAAGGACCTCAATTCGTGACCACCCCCAAAAAATCCAAATTTCGACGAAAATCCTCAAAAAAATGAAACTTTTATATGAAAAACTTATTTTGGCCATAACTCCTTAAATATGCGTCCTAGAGCCAAAAGGACCTCAATTCGTGACCATCCCCAAAAAATCAAAATTTTGATGAAAATCCTCAAAAAATTGAAATTTTTATATGAAAAACTTATTTTGGGCCATAACTCCTTAAATATGCGTCCTAGAGCCAAAAGACCCTCAATTCGTGACCACCCCCAAAAAATCCAAATTTCGACGAAAATCCTCAAAAAATTGAAATTTTTATATGAAAAACTTATTTTGGCCATAACTCCTTAAATATGCGTCCTAGAGCCAAAATGACCTCAATTCGTGACCACCCTCAAAAAATCCAAATTTCGACGAAACTCCTCAAAAAATTGAAATTTTTATATGAAAAACTTATTTTGGCCATAACTCCTTAAATATGCGTCCTAGAGCCAAAAGGACCTCAATTCGTGACCATCCCCAAAAAATCAAAATTTTGATGAAAATCCTCAAAAAATTGAAATTTTTATATGAAAAACTTATTTTGGCCATAACTCCTTAAATATGCTTCCTAGAGCCAAAAGGACCTCAATTCGTGACCACCCCCAAAAAATCCAAATTTCGACGAAAATCCTCAAAAAAATGAAATTTTTATATGAAAAACTTATTTTGGCCATAACTCCTTAAATATGCGTCCTAGAGCCAAAAGGACCTCAATTCGTGACCATCCCCAAAAAATAAAAATTTTGATGAAAATCCTCAAAAAATTGAAATTTTTATATGAAAAACTTATTTTGGCCATAACTCCTTAAATATGCGTCCTAGAGCCAAAAGGACCTCAATTCGTGATCACTCCCACAAAATCAAAATTTTGATGACAATCCTCAAAAAAATGAAATTTTTATATGAAAAACTTATTTTGGCCATAACTCCTTAAATATGCGTCCTAGAGCCAAAAGGACCTCAATTCGTGACCACCCCCAAAAAATCCAAATTTCGACGAAAATCCTCAAAAAATTGAAATTTTTATATGAAAAACTTATTTTGGCCATAACTCCTTAAATATGCGTCCTAGAGCCAAAAGGACCTCAATTCGTGACCATCCCCAAAAAATCAAAATTTTGATGAAAATCCTCAAAAAATTGAAATTTTTATATGAAAAACTTATTTTGGCCATAACTCCTTAAATATGCTTCCTAGAGCCAAAAGGACCTCAATTCGTGACCACCCCCAAAAAATCAAAATTTCGACGAAAATCCTCAAAAAAATGAAATTTTTATATGAAAAACTTATTTTGGCCATAACTCCTTAAATATGCGTCCTAGAGCCAAAAGGACCTCAATTCGTGACCACCCCCAAAAAATCCAAATTTCGACGAAAATCCTCAAAAAAATGAAATTTTTATATGAAAAACTTATTTTGGCCATAACTCCTTAAATATGCGTCCTAGAGCCAAAAGGACCTCAATTCGTGATCACTCCCAAAAAATCAAAATTTTGATGAAAATCCTCAAAAAATTGAAATTTTTATATGAAAAACTTATTTTGGCCATAACTCCTTAAATATGCGTCCTAGAGCCAAAAGGACCTCAATTCGTGATCACTCCCAAAAAATCAAAATTTTGATGAAAATCCTCAAAAAATTGAAATTTTTATATAAAAAACTTATTTTGGCCATAACTCCTTAAATATGCGTCCTAGAGCCAAAAGGACCTCAATTCGTGACCATCCCCAAAAAATCAAAATTTCGACGAAAATCCTCAAAAAAATGAAATTTTTATATGAAAAACTTATTTTGGCCATAACTCCTTAAATATGCGTCCTAGAGCCAAAAGGACCTCAATTCGTGATCACTCCCAAAAAATCAAAATTTTGATGAAAATCCTCAAAAAATTGAAATTTTTATATGAAAAACTTATTTTGGCCATAACTCCTTAAATATGCGTCCTAGAGCCAAAAGGACCTCAATTCGTGACCACCCCCAAAAAATCCAAATTTCGACGAAAATCCTCAAAAAAATGAAATTTTTATATGAAAAACTTATTTTGGCCATAACTCCTTAAATATGCGTCCTAGAGCCAAAAGGACCTCAATTCGTGATCACTCCCACAAAATCAAAATTTTGATGAAAATCCTCAAAAAATTGAAATTTTTATATGAAAAACTTATTTTGGCCATAACTCCTTAAATATGCTTCCTAGAGCCAAACGGACCTCAATTCGTGACCATCCCCAAAAAATCAAAATTTTGATGAAAATCCTCAAAAAATTGAAATTTTTATATGAAAAACTTATTTTGGCCATAACTCCTTAAATATGCGTCCTAGAGCCAAAATGACCTCAATTCGTGACCACCCCCAAAAAATCCAAATTTCGACGAAAATCCTCAAAAAATTGAAATTTATATGAAAAACTTATTTTGGCCATAACTCCTTAAATATGCGTCCTAGAGCCAAAAGGACCTCAATTCGTGACCACCCCCAAAAAATCAAAATTTTGATGAAAATCCTCAAAAAAATGAAATTTTTATATGAAAAACTTATTTTGGCCATAACTCCTTAAATATGCGTCCTAGAGCCAAAAGGACCTCAATTCGTGACTATCCCCAAAAAATCAAAATTTTGATGAAAATCCTCAAAAAATTGAAATTTTTATATGAAAAACTTATTTTGGCCATAACTCCTTAAATATGCTTCCTAGAGCCAAAAGGACCTCAATTCGTGACCACCCCCAAAAAATCCAAATTTCGACGAAAATCCTCAAAAAAATGAAATTTTTATATGAAAAACTTATTTTGGCCATAACTCCTTAAATATGCGTCCTAGAGCCAAAAGGACCTCAATTCGTGATCACTCCCAAAAAATCAAAATTTTGATGAAAATCCTCAAAAAATTGAAATTTTTATATGAAAAACTTATTTTGGCCATAACTCCTTAAATATGCGTCCTAGAGCCAAAAGGACCTCAATTCGTGACCATCCCCAAAAAATCCAAATTTCGACGAAAATCCTCAAAAAATTGAAATTTTTATATGAAAAACTTATTTTGGCCATAACTCCTTAAATATGCGTCCTAGAGCCAAAAGGACCTCAATTCGTGACCATCCCCAAAAAATCAAAATTTTGATGAAATCCTCAAAAAATAGAAATTTTTATATGAGAAACTTATTTTGGCCATAACTCCTTAAATATGCGTCCTAGAGCCAAAAGGACCTCAATTCGTGACCACCCCCAAAAATCCAAATTTCGACGAAAATCCTCAAAAAAATGAAATTTTTATATGAAAAACTTATTTTGGCCATAACTCCTTAAATATGCGTCCTAGAGCCAAAAGGACCTCAATTCGTGACCACCCCCAAAAAATCCAAATGTTGATGAAAATCCTCAGAAAATTGAAATTTTTATATGAAAAACTTATTTTGGCCATAACTCCTTAAATATGCGTCCTAGAGCCAAAAGGACCTCAATTCGTGACCACCCCCAAAAAATCCAAATTTCGACGAAAATCCTCAAAAAATTGAAATTTTTATATGAAAAACTTATTTTGGCCATAACTCCTTAAATATGCGTCCTAGAGCCAAAAGGACCTCAATTCGTGACCATCCCCAAAAAATCAAAATTTTGATGAAAATCCTCAAAAAATTGAAATTTTTATATGAAAAACTTATTTTGGCCATAACTCCTTAAATATGCTTCCTAGAGCCAAAAGGACCTCAATTCGTGACCACCCCCAAAAAATCAAAATTTCGACGAAAATCCTCAAAAAATTGAAATTTTTATATGAAAAACTTATTTTGGCCATAACTCCTTAAATATGCGTCCTAGAGCCAAAAGGACCTCAATTCGTGACCATCCCCAAAAAATCAAAATTTTGATGAAAATCCTCAAAAAATTGAAATTTTTATATGAAAAACTTATTTTGGCCATAACTCCTTAAATATGCTTCCTAGAGCCAAAAGGACCTCAATTCGTGACCACCCCCAAAAAATCAAAATTTCGACGAAAATCCTCAAAAAAATGAAATTTTTATATGAAAAACTTATTTTGGCCATAACTCCTTAAATATGCGTCCTAGAGCCAAAAGGACCTCAATTCGTGACCACCCCCAAAAAATCCAAATTTCGACGAAAATCCTCAAAAAAATGAAATTTTTATATGAAAAACTTATTTTGGCCATAACTCCTTAAATATGCGTCCTAGAGCCAAAAGGACCTCAATTCGTGATCACTCCCAAAAAATCAAAATTTTGATGAAAATCCTCAAAAAATTGAAATTTTTATATGAAAAACTTATTTTGGCCATAACTCCTTAAATATGCGTCCTAGAGCCAAAAGGACCTCAATTCGTGATCACTCCCAAAAAATCAAAATTTTGATGAAAATCCTCAAAAAATTGAAATTTTTATATAAAAAACTTATTTTGGCCATAACTCCTTAAATATGCGTCCTAGAGCCAAAAGGACCTCAATTCGTGACCATCCCCAAAAAATCAAAATTTCGACGAAAATCCTCAAAAAAATGAAATTTTTATATGAAAAACTTATTTTGGCCATAACTCCTTAAATATGCGTCCTAGAGCCAAAAGGACCTCAATTCGTGATCACTCCCAAAAAATCAAAATTTTGATGAAAATCCTCAAAAAATTGAAATTTTTATATGAAAAACTTATTTTGGCCATAACTCCTTAAATATGCGTCCTAGAGCCAAAAGGACCTCAATTCGTGATCACTCCCACAAAATCAAAATTTTGATGAAAATCCTCAAAAAATTGAAATTTTTATATGAAAAACTTATTTTGGCCATAACTCCTTAAATATGCTTCCTAGAGCCAAAAGGACCTCAATTCGTGACCATCCCCAAAAAATCAAAATTTTGATGAAAATCCTCAAAAAATTGAAATTTTTATATGAAAAACTTATTTTGGCCATAACTCCTTAAATATGCGTCCTAGAGCCAAAATGACCTCAATTCGTGACCACCCCCAAAAAATCCAAATTTCGACGAAAATCCTCAAAAAATTGAAATTTATATGAAAAACTTATTTTGGCCATAACTCCTTAAATATGCGTCCTAGAGCCAAAAGGACCTCAATTCGTGACCACCCCCAAAAAATCAAAATTTTGATGAAAATCCTCAAAAAAATGAAATTTTTATATGAAAAACTTATTTTGGCCATAACTCCTTAAATATGCGTCCTAGAGCCAAAAGGACCTCAATTCGTGACCATCCCCAAAAAATCAAAATTTTGATGAAAATCCTCAAAAAATTGAAATTTTTATATGAAAAACTTATTTTGGCCATAACTCCTTAAATATGCTTCCTAGAGCCAAAAGGACCTCAATTCGTGACCACCCCCAAAAAATCCAAATTTCGACGAAAATCCTCAAAAAAATGAAATTTTTATATGAAAAACTTATTTTGGCCATAACTCCTTAAATATGCGTCCTAGAGCCAAAAGGACCTCAATTCGTGATCACTCCCAAAAAATCAAAATTTTGATGAAAATCCTCAAAAAATTGAAATTTTTATATGAAAAACTTATTTTGGCCATAACTCCTTAAATATGCGTCCTAGAGCCAAAAGGACCTCAATTCGTGACCATCCCCAAAAAATCCAAATTTCGACGAAAATCCTCAAAAAATTGAAATTTTTATATGAAAAACTTATTTTGGCCATAACTCCTTAAATATGCGTCCTAGAGCCAAAAGGACCTCAATTCGTGACCATCCCCAAAAAATCAAAATTTTGATGAAATCCTCAAAAAATAGAAATTTTTATATGAGAAACTTATTTTGGCCATAACTCCTTAAATATGCGTCCTAGAGCCAAAAGGACCTCAATTCGTGACCATCCCCAAAAAATCAAAATTTTGATGAAAATCCTCAAAAAATTGAAATTTTTATATGAAAAACTTATTTTGGCCATAACTCCTTAAATATGCGTCCTAGAGCCAAAAGGACCTCAATTCGTGACCACCCCCAAAAAATCCAAATGTTGATGAAAATCCTCAGAAAATTGAAATTTTTATATGAAAAACTTATTTTGGCCATAACTCCTTAAATATGCGTCCTAGAGCCAAAAGGACCTCAATTCGTGACCACCCCCAAAAAATCCAAATTTCGACGAAAATCCTCAAAAAATTGAAATTTTTATATGAAAAACTTATTTTGGCCATAACTCCTTAAATATGCGTCCTAGAGCCAAAAGGACCTCAATTCGTGATCACTCCCACAAAATCAAAATTTTGATGACAATCCTCAAAAAATTGAAATTTTTATATGAAAAACTTATTTTGGCCATAACTCCTTAAATATGCGTCCTAGAGCCAAAAGGACCTCAATTCGTGACCACCCCCAAAAAATCCAAATTTCGACGAAAATCCTCAAAAAATTGAAATTTTTATATGAAAAACTTATTTTGGCCATAACTCCTTAAATATGCGTCCTAGAGCCAAAATGACCTCAATTCGTGACCACCCTCAAAAAATCCAAATTTCGACGAAAATCCTCAAAAAATTGAAATTTTTATATGAAAAACTTATTTTGGCCATAACTCCTTAAATATGCGTCCTAGAGCCAAAAGGACCTCAATTCGTGACCATCCCCAAAAAATCAAAATTTTGATGAAATCCTCAAAAAATAGAAATTTTTATATGAGAAACTTATTTTGGCCATAACTCCTTAAATATGCGTCCTAGAGCCAAAAGGACCTCAATTCGTGACCACCCCCAAAAAATCCAAATTTCGACGAAAATCCTCAAAAAAATGAAATTTTTATATGAAAAACTTATTTTGGCCATAACTCCTTAAATATGCGTCCTAGAGCCAAAAGGACCTCAATTCGTGACCACCCCCAAAAAATCCAAATGTTGATGAAAATCCTCAGAAAATTGAAATTTTTATATGAAAAACTTATTTTGGCCATAACTCCTTAAATATGCGTCCTAGAGCCAAAAGGACCTCAATTCGTGACCACCCCCAAAAAATCCAAATTTCGACGAAAATCCTCAAAAAATTGAAATTTTTATATGAAAAACTTATTTTGGCCATAACTCCTTAAATATGCGTCCTAGAGCCAAAAGGACCTCAATTCGTGATCACTCCCACAAAATCAAAATTTTGATGACAATCCTCAAAAAATTGAAATTTTTATATGAAAAACTTATTTTGGCCATAACTCCTTAAATATGCGTCCTAGAGCCAAAATGACCTCAATTCGTGACCACCCCCAAAAAATCCAAATTTCGACGAAAATCCTCAAAAAATTGAAATTTTGATATGAAAAACTTATTTTGCCCATAACTCCTTAAATATGCGTCCTAGAGCCAAAAGGACCTCAATTCGTGATCACTCCCAAAAAATCAAAATTTTGATGAAAATCCTCAGAAAATTGAAATTTTTATATGAAAAACTTATTTTGGCCATAACTCCTTAAATATGCGTCCTAGAGCCAAAAGGACCTCAATTCGTGACCACCCCCAAAAAATCAAAATTTTGATGAAAATCCTCAAAAAATTTAAATTTTTATATGAAAAACTTATTTTGGCCATAACTCCTTAAATATGCGTCCTAGAGCCAAAAGGACCTCAATTCGTGATCACTCCCACAAAATCAAAATTTTGATGACAATCCTCAAAAAAATTTAAATTTTTATATGAAAAACTTATTTTGGCCATAACTCCTTAAATATGCGTCCTAGAGCCAAAAGGACCTCAATTCGTGACCATCCCCAAAAAATCAAAATTTTGATGAAAATCCTCAAAAAATTGAAATTTTTATATAAAAAACTTATTTTGGCCATAACTCCTTAAATAAGTTCTTTGTTATCCATTGTTTAGAAGTTTTTCTCACTTTGCTTTCTAAATCACTAAAATAGTTTTTTTATCTCATTTTTTTTTCTAATTTATAAAAAAGTGTATATTTAGTTATTCTTTATTCTTATCCTTTATAATTTATTACTGTTAGTTTTTATTCCAATTTTTATTTTGTTATTTTTGTCAAATTTTTAGATATTTAAAGTTACTATTGTAGTCTTTTTTATAACCATTTTATATTGGCCTAAAGGCTTGGTTATTTTCACAATAAATATAAATAAATAAATAAATAAATATGCGTCCTAGAGCCAAAAGGACCTCAATTCGTGATCACTCCCACAAAATCAAAATTTTGATGACAATCCTCAAAAAATTGAAATTTTTATATAAAAAACTTATTTTGGCCATAACTCCTTAAATATGCGTCCTAGAGCCAAAAGGACCTCAATTCGTGATCACTCCCAAAAAATCCAAATTTCGACGAAAATCCTCAAAAAATTGAAATTTTTATATGAAAAACTTATTTTGGCCATAACTCCTTAAATATGCGTCCTAGAGCCAAAAGGACCTCAATTCGTGACCATCCCCAAAAAATCAAAATTTTGATGAAAATCCTCAAAAAATTGAAATTTTTATATAAAAAACTTATTTTGGCCATAACTCCTTAAATATGCGTCCTAGAGCCAAAAGGACCTCAATTCGTGACCACCCCCAAAAAATCCAAATTTCGACGAAAATCCTCAAAAAAATGAAATTTTTATATGAAAAACTTATTTTGGCCATAACTCCTTAAATATGCGTCCTAGAGCCAAAAGGACCTCAATTCGTGACCATCCCCAAAAAATCAAAATTTTGATGAAAATCCTCAAAAAATTGAAATTTTTATATGAAAAACTTATTTTGGGCCATAACTCCTTAAATATGCGTCCTAGAGCCAAAAGGACCTCAATTCGTGACCACCCCCAAAAAATCCAAATTTCGACGAAAATCCTCAAAAAATTGAAATTTTTATATGAAAAACTTATTTTGGCCATAACTCCTTAAATATGCGTCCTAGAGCCAAAATGACCTCAATTCGTGACCACCCTCAAAAAATCCAAATTTCGACGAAAATCCTCAAAAAATTGAAATTTTTATATGAAAAACTTATTTTGGCCATAACTCCTTAAATATGCGTCCTAGAGCCAAAAGGACCTCAATTCGTGACCATCCCCAAAAAATCAAAATTTTGATGAAAATCCTCAAAAAATTGAAATTTTTATATGAAAAACTTATTTTGGCCATAACTCCTTAAATATGCTTCCTAGAGCCAAAAGGACCTCAATTCGTGACCACCCCCAAAAAATCAAAATTTCGACGAAAATCCTCAAAAAAATGAAATTTTTATATGAAAAACTTATTTTGGCCATAACTCCTTAAATATGCGTCCTAGAGCCAAAAGGACCTCAATTCGTGACCATCCCCAAAAAATCAAAATTTTGATGAAAATCCTCAAAAAATTGAAATTTTTATATGAAAAACTTATTTTGGCCATAACTCCTTAAATATGCGTCCTAGAGCCAAAAGGACCTCAATTCGTGATCACTCCCACAAAATCAAAATTTTGATGACAATCCTCAAAAAAATGAAATTTTTATATGAAAAACTTATTTTGGCCATAACTCCTTAAATATGCGTCCTAGAGCCAAAAGGACCTCAATTCGTGACCACCCCCAAAAAATCCAAATTTCGACGAAAATCCTCAAAAAATTGAAATTTTTATATGAAAAACTTATTTTGGCCATAACTCCTTAAATATGCGTCCTAGAGCCAAAAGGACCTCAATTCGTGACCATCCCCAAAAAATCAAAATTTTGATGAAAATCCTCAAAAAATTGAAATTTTTATATGAAAAACTTATTTTGGCCATAACTCCTTAAATATGCTTCCTAGAGCCAAAAGGACCTCAATTCGTGACCACCCCCAAAAAATCAAAATTTCGACGAAAATCCTCAAAAAAATGAAATTTTTATATGAAAAACTTATTTTGGCCATAACTCCTTAAATATGCGTCCTAGAGCCAAAAGGACCTCAATTCGTGATCACTCCCAAAAAATCAAAATTTTGATGAAAATCCTCAAAAAATTGAAATTTTTATATGAAAAACTTATTTTGGCCATAACTCCTTAAATATGCGTCCTAGAGCCAAAAGGACCTCAATTCGTGATCACTCCCAAAAAATCAAAATTTTGATGAAAATCCTCAAAAAATTGAAATTTTTATATAAAAAACTTATTTTGGCCATAACTCCTTAAATATGCGTCCTAGAGCCAAAAGGACCTCAATTCGTGACCATCCCCAAAAAATCAAAATTTCGACGAAAATCCTCAAAAAAATGAAATTTTTATATGAAAAACTTATTTTGGCCATAACTCCTTAAATATGCGTCCTAGAGCCAAAAGGACCTCAATTCGTGATCACTCCCAAAAAATCAAAATTTTGATGAAAATCCTCAAAAAATTTAAATTTTTATATGAAAAACTTATTTTGGCCATAACTCCTTAAATATGCGTCCTAGAGCCAAAAGGACCTCAATTCGTGACCACCCCCAAAAAATCCAAATTTCGACGAAAATCCTCAAAAAAATGAAATTTTTATATGAAAAACTTATTTTGGCCATAACTCCTTAAATATGCGTCCTAGAGCCAAAAGGACCTCAATTCGTGATCACTCCCACAAAATCAAAATTTTGATGAAAATCCTCAAAAAATTGAAATTTGTATATGAAAAACTTATTTTGGCCATAACTCCTTAAATATGCTTCCTAGAGCCAAAAGGACCTCAATTCGTGACCATCCCCAAAAAATCAAAATTTTGATGAAAATCCTCAAAAAATTGAAATTTTTATATGAAAAACTTATTTTGGCCATAACTCCTTAAATATGCGTCCTAGAGCCAAAATGACCTCAATTCGTGACCACCCCCAAAAAATCCAAATTTCGACGAAAATCCTCAAAAAATTGAAATTTATATGAAAAACTTATTTTGGCCATAACTCCTTAAATATGCGTCCTAGAGCCAAAAGGACCTCAATTCGTGACCACCCCCAAAAAATCAAAATTTTGATGAAAATCCTCAAAAAAATGAAATTTTTATATGAAAAACTTATTTTGGCCATAACTCCTTAAATATGCGTCCTAGAGCCAAAAGGACCTCAATTCGTGACCATCCCCAAAAAATCAAAATTTTGATGAAAATCCTCAAAAAATTTAAATTTTTATATGAAAAACTTATTTTGGCCATAACTCCTTAAATATGCTTCCTAGAGCCAAAAGGAGCTCAATTCGTGACCACCCCCAAAAAATCCAAATTTCGACGAAAATCCTCAAAAAAATGAAATTTTTATATGAAAAACTTATTTTGGCCATAACTCCTTAAATATGCGTCCTAGAGCCAAAAGGACCTCAATTCGTGATCACTCCCAAAAAATCAAAATTTTGATGAAAATCCTCAAAAAATTGAAATTTTTATATGAAAAACTTATTTTGGCCATAACTCCTTAAATATGCGTCCTAGAGCCAAAAGGACCTCAATTCGTGACCATCCCCAAAAAATCCAAATTTCGACGAAAATCCTCAAAAAATTGAAATTTTTATATGAAAAACTTATTTTGGCCATAACTCCTTAAATATGCGTCCTAGAGCCAAAAGGACCTCAATTCGTGACCATCCCCAAAAAATCAAAATTTTGATGAAATCCTCAAAAAATAGAAATTTTTATATGAGAAACTTATTTTGGCCATAACTCCTTAAATATGCGTCCTAGAGCCAAAAGGACCTCAATTCGTGACCACCCCCAAAAAATCCAAATTTCGACGAAAATCCTCAAAAAAATGAAATTTTTATATGAAAAACTTATTTTGGCCATAACTCCTTAAATATGCGTCCTAGAGCCAAAAGGACCTCAATTCGTGACCACCCCCAAAAAATCCAAATTTTGATGAAAATCCTCAGAAAATTGAAATTTTTATATGAAAAACTTATTTTGGCCATAACTCCTTAAATATGCGTCCTAGAGCCAAAAGGACCTCAATTCGTGACCACCCCCAAAAAATCCAAATTTCGACGAAAATCCTCAAAAAATTGAAATTTTTATATGAAAAACTTATTTTGGCCATAACTCCTTAAATATGCGTCCTAGAGCCAAAAGGACCTCAATTCGTGATCACTCCCACAAAATCAAAATTTTGATGACAATCCTCAAAAAATTGAAATTTTTATATGAAAAACTTATTTTGGCCATAACTCCTTAAATATGCGTCCTAGAGCCAAAATGACCTCAATTCGTGACCACCCCCAAAAAATCCAAATTTCGACGAAAATCCTCAAAAAATTGAAATTTTGATATGAAAAACTTATTTTGCCCATAACTTCTTAAATATGCGTCCTAGAGCCAAAAGGACCTCAATTCGTGATCACTCCCAAAAAATCAAAATTTTGATGAAAATCCTCAGAAAATTGAAATTTTTATATGAAAAACTTATTTTGGCCATAACTCCTTAAATATGCGTCCTAGAGCCAAAAGGACCTCAATTCGTGATCACTCCCACAAAATCAAAATTTTGATGACAATCCTCAAAAAAATTTAAATTTTTATATGAAAAACTTATTTTGGCCATAACTCCTTAAATATGCGTCCTAGAGCCAAAAGGACCTCAATTCGTGATCACTCCCACAAAATCAAAATTTTGATGACAATCCTCAAAAAAATGAAATTTTTATATGAAAAACTTATTTTGGCCATAACTCCTTAAATATGCGTCCTAGAGCCAAAATGAACTCAATTCGTGACCACCCCCAAAAAATCCAAATTTCGACGAAAATCCTCAAAAAATTGAAATTTTTATATGAAAAACTTATTTTGGCCACAACTCCTTAAATATGCGTCCTAGAGCCAAAAGGACCTCAATTCGTGACCACCCCCAAAAAATCAAAATTTCGACGAAAATCCTCAAAAAAATTAAATTTTTATATGAAAAACTTATTTTGGCCATAACTCCTTAAATATGCGTCCTAGAGCCAAAAGGACCTCAATTCGTGATCACTCCCAAAAAATCAAAATTTTGATGAAAATCCTCAAAAAATTGAAATTTTTATGTAAAAAACTTATTTTGGCCATAACTCCTTAAATATGCGTCCTAGAGCCAAAAGGACCTCAATTCGTGACCATCCCCAAAAAATCAAAATTTTGATGAAAATCCTCAAAAAATTTAAATTTTTATATGAAAAACTTATTTTGGCCATAACTCCTTAAATATGCGTCCTAGAGCCAAAAGGACCTCAATTCGTGACCACCCCCAAAAAATCAAAATTTCGACGAAAATCCTCAAAAAAATGAAATTTTTATATGAAAAACTTATTTTGGCCATAACTCCTTAAATATGCGTCCTAGAGCCAAAAGGACCTCAATTCGTGATCACTCCCAAAAAATCAAAATTTTGATGAAAATCCTCAAAAAATTGAAATTTTTATATGAAAAACTTATTTTGGCCATAACTCCTTAAATATGCGTCCTAGCGCCGAAAAGACCTCAATTCGTGACCACCCCCAAAAAATCCAAATTTCGACGAAAATCCTCAAAAAAGTGAAATTTTTATATGAAAAACTTATTTTGGCCATAACTCCTTAAATATGCGTCCTAGAGCCAAAAGGACCTCAATTTGTGATCACTCCCACAAAATCAAAATTTTGATGACAATCCTCAAAAAAATGAAATTTTTATATGAAAAACTTATTTTGGCCATAACTCCTTAAATATGCGTCCTAGAGCCAAAAGGACCTCAATTCGTGATCACTCCCAAAAAATCCAAATTTCGACGAAAATCCTCAAAAAATTGAAATTTTTATATGAAAAACTTAGTTTGGCCATAACTCCTTAAATATGCGTCCTAGAGCCAAAAGGACCTCAATTCGTGACCACCCCCAAAAAATCCAAATTTCGACGAACATCCTCAAAAAAATGAAATTTTTATATGAAAAACTTATTTTGGCCATAACTCCTTAAATATGCGTCCTAGAGCCAAAATGACCTCAATTCGTGATCACTCCCAAAAAATCAAAATTTTGATGAAAATCCTCAAAAAATTGAAATTTTTATATGAAAAACTTATTTTGGCCATAACTCCTTAAATATGCGTCCTAGAGCCAAAAGGACCTCAATTCATGACCACCCCCAAAAAATCCAAATTTCGACGAACATCCTCAAAAAAATGAAATTTTTATATGAAAAACTTATTTTGGCCATAACTCCTTAAATATGCGTCCTAGAGCCAAAAGGACCTCAATTCGTGATCACTCCCACAAAATCAAAATTTTGATGACAATCCTCAAAAAAATGAAATTTTTATATGAAAAACTTATTTTGGCCATAACTCCTTAAATATGCGTCCTAGAGCCAAAAGGACCTCAATTCGTGACCATCCCCAAAAAATCAAAATTTCGACGAAAATCCTCAAAAAAATGAAATTTTTATATGAAAAACTTATTTTGGCCATAACTCCTTAAATATGCGTCCTAGAGCCAAAAGGACCTCAATTCGTGACCATCCCCAAAAAATCAAAATTTTGATGAAATCCTCAAAAAATAGAAATTTTTATATGAGAAACTTATTTTGGCCATAACTCCTTAAATATGCGTCCTAGAGCCAAAAGGACCTCAATTCGTGATCACTCCCACAAAATCAAAATTTTGATGACAATCCTCAAAAAATTGAAATTTTTATATGAAAAACTTATTTGGGCCATAACTCCTTAAATATGCGTCCTAGAGCCAAAAGGACCTCAATTCGTGATCACTCCCACAAAATCAAAATTTTGATGAAAATCCTCAAAAAATTGAAATTTTTATATGAAAAACTTATTTTGGCCATAACTCCTTAAATATGCGTCCTAGAGCCAAAAGGACCTCAATTCGTGACCACCCCTAAAAATTAAAATTTCGACGAAAATCCTCAAAAAATTGAAATTTTTATATGAAAAACTTATTTTGGCCATAACTCCTTAAATATGCGTCCTAGAGCCAAAAGGACCTCAATTCGTGACCACCCCCAAAAAATCCAAATTTCGACGAACATCCTCAAAAAAATGAAATTTTTATATGAAAAACTTATTTTGGCCATAACTCCTTAAATATGCGTCCTAGAGCCAAAAGGACCTCAATTCGTGATCACTCCCACAAAATCAAAATTTTGATGACAATCCTCAAAAAAATGAAATTTTTATATGAAAAACTTATTTTGGCCATAACTCCTTAACTATGCGTCCTAGAGCCAAAAGGACCTCAATTCGTGACCACCCCCAAAAAATCCAAATTTCGACGAAAATCCTCAAAAAATTGAAATTTATATGAAAAACTTATTTTGGGCCATAACTCCTTAAATATGCGTCCTAGAGCCAAAAGGACCTCAATTCGTGACCACCCCCAAAAAATCAAAATTTTGATGAAATCCTCAAAAAATAGAAATTTTTATATGAGAAACTTATTTTGGCCATAACTCCTTAAATATGCGTCCTAGAGCCAAAAGGACCTCAATTCGTGACCATCCCCAAAAAATCAAAATTTTGATGAAAATCCTCAAAAAATTGAAATTTTTATATGAAAAACTTATTTTGGCCATAACTCCTTAAATATGCGTCCTAGAGCCAAAAGGACCTCAATTCGTGACCATCCCCAAAAAATCAAAATTTTGATGAAAATCCTCAAAAAAATGAAATTTTTATATGAAAAACTTATTTTGGCCATAACTCCTTAAATATGCGTCCTAGAGCCAAAAGGACCTCAATTCGTGACCATCCCCAAAAAATCAAAATTTTGATGAAAATCCTCAAAAAATTGAAATTTTTATATGAAAAACTTATTTTGGCCATAACTCCTTAAATATGCGTCCTAGAGCCAAAAGGACCTCAATTCGTGACCACCCCCAAAAAATCCAAATTTCGACGAAAATCCTCAAAAAATTGAAATTTTTATATGAAAAACTTATTTTGGCCACAACTCCTTAAATATGCGTCCTAGAGCCAAAAGGACCTCAATTCGTGACCACCCCCAAAAAATCAAAATTTCGACGAAAATCCTCAAAAAAATGAAATTTTTATATGAAAAACTTATTTTGGCCATAACTCCTTAAATATGCGTCCTAGAGCCAAAAGGACCTCAATTCGTGACCACCCCCAAAAAATCCAAATTTCGACGAAAATTCTCAAAAAAAAATCAAATTTTTATATGAAAAACTTATTTTGGCCATAACTCCTTAAATATGCGTCCTAGAGCCAAAAGGACCTCAATTCGTGATCACTCCCAAAAAATCAAAATTTTGATGAAAATCCTCAAAAAATTGAAATTTTTATATGAAAAACTTATTTTGGCCATAACTCCTTAAATATGCGTCCTAGAGCCAAAAGGACCTCAATTCGTGACCACCCCCAAAAAATCCAAATTTCGACGAAAATCCTCAAAAAAATGAAATTTTTATATGAAAAACTTATTTTGGCCATAACTCCTTAAATATGCGTCCTAGAGCCAAAAGGACCTCAATTCGTGATCACTCCCACAAAATCAAAATTTTGATGAAAATCCTCAAAAAATTGAAATTTTTATATGAAAAACTTATTTTGGCCATAACTCCTTAAATATGCTTCCTAGAGCCAAAAGGACCTCAATTCGTGACCATCCCCAAAAAATCAAAATTTTGATGAAAATCCTCAAAAAATTGAAATTTTTATATGAAAAACTTATTTTGGCCATAACTCCTTAAATATGCGTCCTAGAGCCAAAATGACCTCAATTCGTGACCACCCCCAAAAAATCCAAATTTCGACGAAAATCCTCAAAAAATTGAAATTTATATGAAAAACTTATTTTGGCCATAACTCCTTAAATATGCGTCCTAGAGCCAAAAGGACCTCAATTCGTGACCACCCCCAAAAAATCAAAATTTTGATGAAAATCCTCAAAAAAATGAAATTTTTATATGAAAAACTTATTTTGGCCATAACTCCTTAAATATGCGTCCTAGAGCCAAAAGGACCTCAATTCGTGACCATCCCCAAAAAATCAAAATTTTGATGAAAATCCTCAAAAAAATGAAATTTTTATATGAAAAACTTATTTTGGCCATAACTCCTTAAATATGCTTCCTAGAGCCAAAAGGACCTCAATTCGTGACCACCCCCAAAAAATCCAAATTTCGACGAAAATCCTCAAAAAAATGAAATTTTTATATGAAAAACTTATTTTGGCCATAACTCCTTAAATATGCGTCCTAGAGCCAAAAGGACCTCAATTCGTGATCACTCCCAAAAAATCAAAATTTTGATGAAAATCCTCAAAAAATTGAAATTTTTATATGAAAAACTTATTTTGGCCATAACTCCTTAAATATGCGTCCTAGAGCCAAAAGGACCTCAATTCGTGACCATCCCCAAAAAATCCAAATTTCGACGAAAATCCTCAAAAAATTGAAATTTTTATATGAAAAACTTATTTTGGCCATAACTCCTTAAATATGCGTCCTAGAGCCAAAAGGACCTCAATTCGTGACCATCCCCAAAAAATCAAAATTTCGACGAAAATCCTCAAAAAATAGAAATTTTTATATGAGAAACTTATTTTGGCCATAACTCCTTAAATATGCGTCCTAGAGCCAAAAGGACCTCAATTCGTGACCACCCCCAAAAAATCCAAATTTCGACGAAAATCCTCAAAAAAATGAAATTTTTATATGAAAAACTTATTTTGGCCATAACTCCTTAAATATGCGTCCTAGAGCCAAAAGGACCTCAATTCGTGACCACCCCCAAAAAATCCAAATTTTGATGAAAATCCTCAAAAAATTGAAATTTTTATATGAAAAACTTATTTTGGCCATAACTCCTTAAATATGCGTCCTAGAGCCAAAAGGACCTCAATTCGTGACCACCCCCAAAAAATCCAAATTTCGACGAAAATCCTCAAAAAAATGAAATTTTTATATGAAAAACTTATTTTGGCCATAACTCCTTAAATATGCGTCCTAGAGCCAAAAGGACCTCAATTCGTGATCACTCCCACAAAATCAAAATTTTGATGAAAATCCTCAAAAAATTGAAATTTTTATATGAAAAACTTATTTTGGCCATAACTCCTTAAATATGCGTCCTAGAGCCAAAAGGACCTCAATTCGTGACCACCCCCAAAAAATCCAAATTTCGACGAAAATCCTCAAAAAATTGAAATTTTTATATGAAAAACTTATTTTGGCCATAACTCCTTAAATATGCGTCCTAGAGCCAAAAGGACCTCAATTCGTGACCACCCCCAAAAAATCCAAATTTCGACGAAAATTCTCAAAAAAAAATCAAATTTTTATATGAAAAACTTATTTTGGCCATAACTCCTTAAATATGCGTCCTAGAGCCAAAAGGACCTCAATTCGTGATCACTCCCAAAAAATCAAAATTTTGATGAAAATCCTCAAAAAATTGAAATTTTTATATGAAAAACTTATTTTGGCCATAACTCCTTAAATATGCGTCCTAGAGCCAAAAGGACCTCAATTCGTGACCACCCCCAAAAAATCCAAATTTCGACGAAAATCCTCAAAAAAATGAAATTTTTATATGAAAAACTTATTTTGGCCATAACTCCTTAAATATGCGTCCTAGAGCCAAAAGGACCTCAATTCGTGATCACTCCCACAAAATCAAAATTTTGATGAAAATCCTCAAAAAATTGAAATTTTTATATGAAAAACTTATTTTGGCCATAACTCCTTAAATATGCTTCCTAGAGCCAAAAGGACCTCAATTCGTGACCATCCCCAAAAAATCAAAATTTTGATGAAAATCCTCAAAAAATTGAAATTTTTATATGAAAAACTTATTTTGGCCATAACTCCTTAAATATGCGTCCTAGAGCCAAAATGACCTCAATTCGTGACCACCCCCAAAAAATCCAAATTTCGACGAAAATCCTCAAAAAATTGAAATTTATATGAAAAACTTATTTTGGCCATAACTCCTTAAATATGCGTCCTAGAGCCAAAAGGACCTCAATTCGTGACCACCCCCAAAAAATCAAAATTTTGATGAAAATCCTCAAAAAAATGAAATTTTTATATGAAAAACTTATTTTGGCCATAACTCCTTAAATATGCGTCCTAGAGCCAAAGGACCTCAATTCGTGACCATCCCCAAAAAATCAAAATTTTGATGAAAATCCTCAAAAAAATGAAATTTTTATATGAAAAACTTATTTTGGCCATAACTCCTTAAATATGCTTCCTAGAGCCAAAAGGACCTCAATTCGTGACCACCCCCAAAAAATCCAAATTTCGACGAAAATCCTCAAAAAAATGAAATTTTTATATGAAAAACTTATTTTGGCCATAACTCCTTAAATATGCGTCCTAGAGCCAAAAGGACCTCAATTCGTGATCACTCCCAAAAAATCAAAATTTTGATGAAAATCCTCAAAAAATTGAAATTTTTATATGAAAAACTTATTTTGGCCATAACTCCTTAAATATGCGTCCTAGAGCCAAAAGGACCTCAATTCGTGACCATCCCCAAAAAATCCAAATTTCGACGAAAATCCTCAAAAAATTGAAATTTTTATATGAAAAACTTATTTTGGCCATAACTCCTTAAATATGCGTCCTAGAGCCAAAAGGACCTCAATTCGTGACCATCCCCAAAAAATCAAAATTTTGATGAAATCCTCAAAAAATAGAAATTTTTATATGAGAAACTTATTTTGGCCATAACTCCTTAAATATGCGTCCTAGAGCCAAAAGGACCTCAATTCGTGACCACCCCCAAAAAATCCAAATTTTGATGAAAATCCTCAGAAAATTGAAATTTTTATATGAAAAACTTATTTTGGCCATAACTCCTTAAATATGCGTCCTAGAGCCAAAAGGACCTCAATTCGTGACCATCCCCAAAAAATCCAAATTTCGACGAAAATCCTCAAAAAATTGAAATTTTATATGAAAAACTTATTTTGGCCATAACTCCTTAAATATGCGTCCTAGAGCCAAAAGGACCTCAATTCGTGATCACTCCCAAAAAATCAAAATTTTGATGAAAATCCTCAAAAAAATGAAATTTTATATGAAAAACTTATTTTGGCCATAACTCCTTAAATATGCGTCCTAGAGCCAAAAGGACCTCAATTCGTGATCACTCCCAAAAAATCAAAATTTTGATGAAAATCCTCAAAAAATTTAAATTTTTATATGAAAAACTTATTTTGGCCATAACTTCTTAAATATGCTTCCTAGAGCCAAAAGGACCTCAATTCGTGACCACCCCCAAAAAATCAAAATTTCGACGAAAATCCTCAAAAAAATGAAATTTTTATATGAAAAACTTATTTTGCCCATAACTCCTTAAATATGCGTCCTAGAGCCAAAAGGACCTCATTTCGTGATCACTCCCAAAAAATCAAAATTTTGATGAAAATCCTCAGAAAATTGAAATTTTTATATGAAAAACTTATTGTGGCCATAACTCCTTAAATATGCGTCCTAGAGCCAAAAGGACCTCAATTCGTGACCACCCCCAAAAAATCCAAATTTCGACGAAAATCCTCAAAAAATTGAAATTTTTATATGAAAAACTTATTTTGGCCATAACTCCTTAAATATGCTTCCTAGAGCCAAAAGGACCTCAATTCGTGACCATCCCCAAAAAATCAAAATTTTGATGAAAATCCTCAAAAAATTGAAATTTTTATATGAAAAACTTATTTTGGCCATAACTCCTTAAATATGCGTCCTAGAGCCAAAAGGACCTCAATTCGTGACCACCCCCAAAAAATCCAAATTTCGACGAAAATCCTCAAAAAATTGAAATTTTTATATGAAAAACTTATTTTGGCCATAACTCCTTAAATATGCGTCCTAGAGCCAAAAGGACCTCAATTCGTGATCACTCCCACAAAATCAAAATTTTGATGAAAATCCTCAAAAAATTGAAATTTTTATATGAAAAACTTATTTTGGCCATAACTCCTTAAATATGCTTCCTAGAGCCAAAAGGACCTCAATTCGTGACCATCCCCAAAAAATCAAAATTTTGATGAAAATCCTAAAAAAATTGAAATTTTTATATGAAAAACTTATTTTGGCCATAACTCCTTAAATATGCGTCCTAGAGCCAAAATGACCTCAATTCGTGACCACCCCCAAAAAATCCAAATTTCGACGAAAATCCTCAAAAAATTGAAATTTATATGAAAAACTTATTTTGGCCATAACTCCTTAAATATGCGTCCTAGAGCCAAAAGGACCTCAATTCGTGACCACCCCCAAAAAATCAAAATTTTGATGAAAATCCTCAAAAAAATGAAATTTTTATATGAAAAACTTATTTTGGCCATAACTCCTTAAATATGCGTCCTAGAGCCAAAAGGACCTCAATTCGTGACCATCCCCAAAAAATCAAAATTTTGATGAAAATCCTCAAAAAATTTAAATTTTTATATGAAAAACTTATTTTGGCCATAACTCCTTAAATATGCTTCCTAGAGCCAAAAGGAGCTCAATTCGTGACCACCCCCAAAAAATCCAAATTTCGACGAAAATCCTCAAAAAAATGAAATTTTTATATGAAAAACTTATTTTGGCCATAACTCCTTAAATATGCGTCCTAGAGCCAAAAGGACCTCAATTCGTGATCACTCCCAAAAAATCAAAATTTTGATGAAAATCCTCAAAAAATTGAAATTTTTATATGAAAAACTTATTTTGGCCATAACTCCTTAAATATGCGTCCTAGAGCCAAAAGGACCTCAATTCGTGACCATCCCCAAAAAATCCAAATTTCGACGAAAATCCTCAAAAAATTGAAATTTTTATATGAAAAACTTATTTTGGCCATAACTCCTTAAATATGCGTCCTAGAGCCAAAAGGACCTCAATTCGTGACCATCCCCAAAAAATCAAAATTTTGATGAAATCCTCAAAAAATAGAAATTTTTATATGAGAAACTTATTTTGGCCATAACTCCTTAAATATGCGTCCTAGAGCCAAAAGGACCTCAATTCGTGACCACCCCCAAAAAATCCAAATTTCGACGAAAATCCTCAAAAAAATGAAATTTTTATATGAAAAACTTATTTTGGCCATAACTCCTTAAATATGCGTCCTAGAGCCAAAAGGACCTCAATTCGTGACCACCCCCAAAAAATCCAAATTTTGATGAAAATCCTCAGAAAATTGAAATTTTTATATGAAAAACTTATTTTGGCCATAACTCCTTAAATATGCGTCCTAGAGCCAAAAGGACCTCAATTCGTGACCACCCCCAAAAAATCCAAATTTCGACGAAAATCCTCAAAAAATTGAAATTTTTATATGAAAAACTTATTTTGGCCATAACTCCTTAAATATGCGTCCTAGAGCCAAAAGGACCTCAATTCGTGATCACTCCCACAAAATCAAAATTTTGATGACAATCCTCAAAAAATTGAAATTTTTATATGAAAAACTTATTTTGGCCATAACTCCTTAAATATGCGTCCTAGAGCCAAAATGACCTCAATTCGTGACCACCCCCAAAAAATCCAAATTTCGACGAAAATCCTCAAAAAATTGAAATTTTGATATGAAAAACTTATTTTGCCCATAACTTCTTAAATATGCGTCCTAGAGCCAAAAGGACCTCAATTCGTGATCACTCCCAAAAAATCAAAATTTTGATGAAAATCCTCAGAAAATTGAAATTTTTATATGAAAAACTTATTTTGGCCATAACTCCTTAAATATGCGTCCTAGAGCCAAAAGGACCTCAATTCGTGATCACTCCCACAAAATCAAAATTTTGATGACAATCCTCAAAAAAATTTAAATTTTTATATGAAAAACTTATTTTGGCCATAACTCCTTAAATATGCGTCCTAGAGCCAAAAGGACCTCAATTCGTGATCACTCCCACAAAATCAAAATTTTGATGACAATCCTCAAAAAAATGAAATTTTTATATGAAAAACTTATTTTGGCCATAACTCCTTAAATATGCGTCCTAGAGCCAAAATGAACTCAATTCGTGACCACCCCCAAAAAATCCAAATTTCGACGAAAATCCTCAAAAAATTGAAATTTTTATATGAAAAACTTATTTTGGCCACAACTCCTTAAATATGCGTCCTAGAGCCAAAAGGACCTCAATTCGTGACCACCCCCAAAAAATCAAAATTTCGACGAAAATCCTCAAAAAAATTAAATTTTTATATGAAAAACTTATTTTGGCCATAACTCCTTAAATATGCGTCCTAGAGCCAAAAGGACCTCAATTCGTGATCACTCCCAAAAAATCAAAATTTTGATGAAAATCCTCAAAAAATTGAAATTTTTATGTAAAAAACTTATTTTGGCCATAACTCCTTAAATATGCGTCCTAGAGCCAAAAGGACCTCAATTCGTGACCATCCCCAAAAAATCAAAATTTTGATGAAAATCCTCAAAAAATTTAAATTTTTATATGAAAAACTTATTTTGGCCATAACTCCTTAAATATGCGTCCTAGAGCCAAAAGGACCTCAATTCGTGACCACCCCCAAAAAATCAAAATTTCGACGAAAATCCTCAAAAAAATGAAATTTTTATATGAAAAACTTATTTTGGCCATAACTCCTTAAATATGCGTCCTAGAGCCAAAAGGACCTCAATTCGTGATCACTCCCAAAAAATCAAAATTTTGATGAAAATCCTCAAAAAATTGAAATTTTTATATGAAAAACTTATTTTGGCCATAACTCCTTAAATATGCGTCCTAGCGCCGAGAAGACCTCAATTCGTGACCACCCCCAAAAAATCCAAATTTCGACGAAAATCCTCAAAAAAGTGAAATTTTTATATGAAAAACTTATTTTGGCCATAACTCCTTAAATATGCGTCCTAGAGCCAAAAGGACCTCAATTTGTGATCACTCCCACAAAATCAAAATTTTGATGACAATCCTCAAAAAAATGAAATTTTTATATGAAAAACTTATTTTGGCCATAACTCCTTAAATATGCGTCCTAGAGCCAAAAGGACCTCAATTCGTGATCACTCCCAAAAAATCCAAATTTCGACGAAAATCCTCAAAAAATTGAAATTTTTATATGAAAAACTTAGTTTGGCCATAACTCCTTAAATATGCGTCCTAGAGCCAAAAGGACCTCAATTCGTGACCACCCCCAAAAAATCCAAATTTCGACGAACATCCTCAAAAAAATGAAATTTTTATATGAAAAACTTATTTTGGCCATAACTCCTTAAATATGCGTCCTAGAGCCAAAAGGACCTCAATTCGTGATCACTCCCAAAAAATCAAAATTTTGATGAAAATCCTCAAAAAATTGAAATTTTTATATGAAAAACTTATTTTGGCCATAACTCCTTAAATATGCGTCCTAGAGCCAAAAGGACCTCAATTCATGACCACCCCCAAAAAATCCAAATTTCGACGAACATCCTCAAAAAAATGAAATTTTTATATGAAAAACTTATTTTGGCCATAACTCCTTAAATATGCGTCCTAGAGCCAAAAGGACCTCAATTCGTGATCACTCCCACAAAATCAAAATTTTGATGACAATCCTCAAAAAAATGAAATTTTTATATGAAAAACTTATTTTGGCCATAACTCCTTAAATATGCGTCCTAGAGCCAAAAGGACCTCAATTCGTGACCATCCCCAAAAAATCAAAATTTCGACGAAAATCCTCAAAAAAATGAAATTTTTATATGAAAAACTTATTTTGGCCATAACTCCTTAAATATGCGTCCTAGAGCCAAAAGGACCTCAATTCGTGACCATCCCCAAAAAATCAAAATTTTGATGAAATCCTCAAAAAATAGAAATTTTTATATGAGAAACTTATTTTGGCCATAACTCCTTAAATATGCGTCCTAGAGCCAAAAGGACCTCAATTCGTGATCACTCCCACAAAATCAAAATTTTGATGACAATCCTCAAAAAATTGAAATTTTTATATGAAAAACTTATTTGGGCCATAACTCCTTAAATATGCGTCCTAGTGCCAAAAGGACCTCAATTCGTGATCACTCCCACAAAATCAAAATTTTGATGAAAATCCTCAAAAAATTGAAATTTTTATATGAAAAACTTATTTTGGCCATAACTCCTTAAATATGCGTCCTAGAGCCAAAAGGACCTCAATTCGTGACCACCCCCAAAAAATCCAAATTTCGACGAACATCCTCAAAAAAATGAAATTTTTATATGAAAAACTTATTTTGGCCATAACTCCTTAAATATGCGTCCTAGAGCCAAAAGGACCTCAATTCGTGATCACTCCCAAAAAATCAAAATTTTGATGAAAATCCTCAAAAAATTGAAATTTTTATATGAAAAACTTATTTTGGCCATAACTCCTTAAATATGCGTCCTAGCGCCGAAAAGACCTCAATTCGTGACCACCCCCAAAAAATCCAAATTTCGACGAAAATCCTCAAAAAAGTGAAATTTTTATATGAAAAACTTATTTTGGCCATAACTCCTTAAATATGCGTCCTAGAGCCAAAAGGACCTCAATTTGTGATCACTCCCACAAAATCAAAATTTTGATGACAATCCTCAAAAAAATGAAATTTTTATATGAAAAACTTATTTTGGCCATAACTCCTTAAATATGCGTCCTAGAGCCAAAAGGACCTCAATTCGTGATCACTCCCAAAAAATCCAAATTTCGACGAAAATCCTCAAAAAATTGAAATTTTTATATGAAAAACTTAGTTTGGCCATAACTCCTTAAATATGCGTCCTAGAGCCAAAAGGACCTCAATTCGTGACCACCCCCAAAAAATCCAAATTTCGACGAACATCCTCAAAAAAATGAAATTTTTATATGAAAAACTTATTTTGGCCATAACTCCTTAAATATGCGTCCTAGAGCCAAAAGGACCTCAATTCGTGATCACTCCCAAAAAATCAAAATTTTGATGAAAATCCTCAAAAAATTGAAATTTTTATATGAAAAACTTATTTTGGCCATAACTCCTTAAATATGCGTCCTAGAGCCAAAAGGACCTCAATTCATGACCACCCCCAAAAAATCCAAATTTCGACGAACATCCTCAAAAAAATGAAATTTTTATATGAAAAACTTATTTTGGCCATAACTCCTTAAATATGCGTCCTAGAGCCAAAAGGACCTCAATTCGTGATCACTCCCACAAAATCAAAATTTTGATGACAATCCTCAAAAAAATGAAATTTTTATATGAAAAACTTATTTTGGCCATAACTCCTTAAATATGCGTCCTAGAGCCAAAAGGACCTCAATTCGTGACCATCCCCAAAAAATCAAAATTTCGACGAAAATCCTCAAAAAAATGAAATTTTTATATGAAAAACTTATTTTGGCCATAACTCCTTAAATATGCGTCCTAGAGCCAAAAGGACCTCAATTCGTGACCATCCCCAAAAAATCAAAATTTTGATGAAATCCTCAAAAAATAGAAATTTTTATATGAGAAACTTATTTTGGCCATAACTCCTTAAATATGCGTCCTAGAGCCAAAAGGACCTCAATTCGTGATCACTCCCACAAAATCAAAATTTTGATGACAATCCTCAAAAAATTGAAATTTTTATATGAAAAACTTATTTGGGCCATAACTCCTTAAATATGCGTCCTAGAGCCAAAAGGACCTCAATTCGTGATCACTCCCACAAAATCAAAATTTTGATGAAAATCCTCAAAAAATTGAAATTTTTATATGAAAAACTTATTTTGGCCATAACTCCTTAAATATGCGTCCTAGAGCCAAAAGGACCTCAATTCGTGACCACCCCTAAAAATTAAAATTTCGACGAAAATCCTCAAAAAATTGAAATTTTTATATGAAAAACTTATTTTGGCCATAACTCCTTAAATATGCGTCCTAGAGCCAAAAGGACCTCAATTCGTGACCACCCCCAAAAAATCCAAATTTCGACGAACATCCTCAAAAAAATGAAATTTTTATATGAAAAACTTATTTTGGCCATAACTCCTTAAATATGCGTCCTAGAGCCAAAAGGACCTCAATTCGTGATCACTCCCACAAAATCAAAATTTTGATGACAATCCTCAAAAAAATGAAATTTTTATATGAAAAACTTATTTTGGCCATAACTCCTTAACTATGCGTCCTAGAGCCAAAAGGACCTCAATTCGTGACCACCCCCAAAAAATCCAAATTTCGACGAAAATCCTCAAAAAATTGAAATTTATATGAAAAACTTATTTTGGGCCATAACTCCTTAAATATGCGTCCTAGAGCCAAAAGGACCTCAATTCGTGACCACCCCCAAAAAATCAAAATTTTGATGAAATCCTCAAAAAATAGAAATTTTTATATGAGAAACTTATTTTGGCCATAACTCCTTAAATATGCGTCCTAGAGCCAAAAGGACCTCAATTCGTGACCATCCCCAAAAAATCAAAATTTTGATGAAAATCCTCAAAAAATTGAAATTTTTATATGAAAAACTTATTTTGGCCATAACTCCTTAAATATGCGTCCTAGAGCCAAAAGGACCTCAATTCGTGACCATCCCCAAAAAATCAAAATTTTGATGAAAATCCTCAAAAAAATGAAATTTTTATATGAAAAACTTATTTTGGCCATAACTCCTTAAATATGCGTCCTAGAGCCAAAAGGACCTCAATTCGTGACCATCCCCAAAAAATCAAAATTTTGATGAAAATCCTCAAAAAATTGAAATTTTTATATGAAAAACTTATTTTGGCCATAACTCCTTAAATATGCGTCCTAGAGCCAAAAGGACCTCAATTCGTGACCACCCCCAAAAAATCCAAATTTCGACGAAAATCCTCAAAAAATTGAAATTTTTATATGAAAAACTTATTTTGGCCACAACTCCTTAAATATGCGTCCTAGAGCCAAAAGGACCTCAATTCGTGACCACCCCCAAAAAATCAAAATTTCGACGAAAATCCTCAAAAAAATGAAATTTTTATATGAAAAACTTATTTTGGCCATAACTCCTTAAATATGCGTCCTAGAGCCAAAAGGACCTCAATTCGTGACCACCCCCAAAAAATCCAAATTTCGACGAAAATTCTCAAAAAAAAATCAAATTTTTATATGAAAAACTTATTTTGGCCATAACTCCTTAAATATGCGTCCTAGAGCCAAAAGGACCTCAATTCGTGATCACTCCCAAAAAATCAAAATTTTGATGAAAATCCTCAAAAAATTGAAATTTTTATATGAAAAACTTATTTTGGCCATAACTCCTTAAATATGCGTCCTAGAGCCAAAAGGACCTCAATTCGTGACCACCCCCAAAAAATCCAAATTTCGACGAAAATCCTCAAAAAAATGAAATTTTTATATGAAAAACTTATTTTGGCCATAACTCCTTAAATATGCGTCCTAGAGCCAAAAGGACCTCAATTCGTGATCACTCCCACAAAATCAAAATTTTGATGAAAATCCTCAAAAAATTGAAATTTTTATATGAAAAACTTATTTTGGCCATAACTCCTTAAATATGCTTCCTAGAGCCAAAAGGACCTCAATTCGTGACCATCCCCAAAAAATCAAAATTTTGATGAAAATCCTCAAAAAATTGAAATTTTTATATGAAAAACTTATTTTGGCCATAACTCCTTAAATATGCGTCCTAGAGCCAAAATGACCTCAATTCGTGACCACCCCCAAAAAATCCAAATTTCGACGAAAATCCTCAAAAAATTGAAATTTATATGAAAAACTTATTTTGGCCATAACTCCTTAAATATGCGTCCTAGAGCCAAAAGGACCTCAATTCGTGACCACCCCCAAAAAATCAAAATTTTGATGAAAATCCTCAAAAAAATGAAATTTTTATATGAAAAACTTATTTTGGCCATAACTCCTTAAATATGCGTCCTAGAGCCAAAAGGACCTCAATTCGTGACCATCCCCAAAAAATCAAAATTTTGATGAAAATCCTCAAAAAAATGAAATTTTTATATGAAAAACTTATTTTGGCCATAACTCCTTAAATATGCTTCCTAGAGCCAAAAGGACCTCAATTCGTGACCACCCCCAAAAAATCCAAATTTCGACGAAAATCCTCAAAAAAATGAAATTTTTATATGAAAAACTTATTTTGGCCATAACTCCTTAAATATGCGTCCTAGAGCCAAAAGGACCTCAATTCGTGATCACTCCCAAAAAATCAAAATTTTGATGAAAATCCTCAAAAAATTGAAATTTTTATATGAAAAACTTATTTTGGCCATAACTCCTTAAATATGCGTCCTAGAGCCAAAAGGACCTCAATTCGTGACCATCCCCAAAAAATCCAAATTTCGACGAAAATCCTCAAAAAATTGAAATTTTTATATGAAAAACTTATTTTGGCCATAACTCCTTAAATATGCGTCCTAGAGCCAAAAGGACCTCAATTCGTGACCATCCCCAAAAAATCAAAATTTCGACGAAAATCCTCAAAAAATAGAAATTTTTATATGAGAAACTTATTTTGGCCATAACTCCTTAAATATGCGTCCTAGAGCCAAAAGGACCTCAATTCGTGACCACCCCCAAAAAATCCAAATTTCGACGAAAATCCTCAAAAAAATGAAATTTTTATATGAAAAACTTATTTTGGCCATAACTCCTTAAATATGCGTCCTAGAGCCAAAAGGACCTCAATTCGTGACCACCCCCAAAAAATCCAAATTTTGATGAAAATCCTCAAAAAATTGAAATTTTTATATGAAAAACTTATTTTGGCCATAACTCCTTAAATATGCGTCCTAGAGCCAAAAGGACCTCAATTCGTGACCACCCCCAAAAAATCCAAATTTCGACGAAAATCCTCAAAAAAATGAAATTTTTATATGAAAAACTTATTTTGGCCATAACTCCTTAAATATGCGTCCTAGAGCCAAAAGGACCTCAATTCGTGATCACTCCCACAAAATCAAAATTTTGATGAAAATCCTCAAAAAATTGAAATTTTTATATGAAAAACTTATTTTGGCCATAACTCCTTAAATATGCGTCCTAGAGCCAAAAGGACCTCAATTCGTGACCACCCCCAAAAAATCCAAATTTCGACGAAAATCCTCAAAAAATTGAAATTTTTATATGAAAAACTTATTTTGGCCATAACTCCTTAAATATGCGTCCTAGAGCCAAAAGGACCTCAATTCGTGACCACCCCCAAAAAATCCAAATTTCGACGAAAATTCTCAAAAAAAAATCAAATTTTTATATGAAAAACTTATTTTGGCCATAACTCCTTAAATATGCGTCCTAGAGCCAAAAGGACCTCAATTCGTGATCACTCCCAAAAAATCAAAATTTTGATGAAAATCCTCAAAAAATTGAAATTTTTATATGAAAAACTTATTTTGGCCATAACTCCTTAAATATGCGTCCTAGAGCCAAAAGGACCTCAATTCGTGACCACCCCCAAAAAATCCAAATTTCGACGAAAATCCTCAAAAAAATGAAATTTTTATATGAAAAACTTATTTTGGCCATAACTCCTTAAATATGCGTCCTAGAGCCAAAAGGACCTCAATTCGTGATCACTCCCACAAAATCAAAATTTTGATGAAAATCCTCAAAAAATTGAAATTTTTATATGAAAAACTTATTTTGGCCATAACTCCTTAAATATGCTTCCTAGAGCCAAAAGGACCTCAATTCGTGACCATCCCCAAAAAATCAAAATTTTGATGAAAATCCTCAAAAAATTGAAATTTTTATATGAAAAACTTATTTTGGCCATAACTCCTTAAATATGCGTCCTAGAGCCAAAATGACCTCAATTCGTGACCACCCCCAAAAAATCCAAATTTCGACGAAAATCCTCAAAAAATTGAAATTTATATGAAAAACTTATTTTGGCCATAACTCCTTAAATATGCGTCCTAGAGCCAAAAGGACCTCAATTCGTGACCACCCCCAAAAAATCAAAATTTTGATGAAAATCCTCAAAAAAATGAAATTTTTATATGAAAAACTTATTTTGGCCATAACTCCTTAAATATGCGTCCTAGAGCCAAAAGGACCTCAATTCGTGACCATCCCCAAAAAATCAAAATTTTGATGAAAATCCTCAAAAAAATGAAATTTTTATATGAAAAACTTATTTTGGCCATAACTCCTTAAATATGCTTCCTAGAGCCAAAAGGACCTCAATTCGTGACCACCCCCAAAAAATCCAAATTTCGACGAAAATCCTCAAAAAAATGAAATTTTTATATGAAAAACTTATTTTGGCCATAACTCCTTAAATATGCGTCCTAGAGCCAAAAGGACCTCAATTCGTGATCACTCCCAAAAAATCAAAATTTTGATGAAAATCCTCAAAAAATTGAAATTTTTATATGAAAAACTTATTTTGGCCATAACTCCTTAAATATGCGTCCTAGAGCCAAAAGGACCTCAATTCGTGACCATCCCCAAAAAATCCAAATTTCGACGAAAATCCTCAAAAAATTGAAATTTTTATATGAAAAACTTATTTTGGCCATAACTCCTTAAATATGCGTCCTAGAGCCAAAAGGACCTCAATTCGTGACCATCCCCAAAAAATCAAAATTTTGATGAAATCCTCAAAAAATAGAAATTTTTATATGAGAAACTTATTTTGGCCATAACTCCTTAAATATGCGTCCTAGAGCCAAAAGGACCTCAATTCGTGACCACCCCCAAAAAATCCAAATTTTGATGAAAATCCTCAGAAAATTGAAATTTTTATATGAAAAACTTATTTTGGCCATAACTCCTTAAATATGCGTCCTAGAGCCAAAAGGACCTCAATTCGTGACCATCCCCAAAAAATCCAAATTTCGACGAAAATCCTCAAAAAATTGAAATTTTATATGAAAAACTTATTTTGGCCATAACTCCTTAAATATGCGTCCTAGAGCCAAAAGGACCTCAATTCGTGATCACTCCCAAAAAATCAAAATTTTGATGAAAATCCTCAAAAAAATGAAATTTTATATGAAAAACTTATTTTGGCCATAACTCCTTAAATATGCGTCCTAGAGCCAAAAGGACCTCAATTCGTGATCACTCCCAAAAAATCAAAATTTTGATGAAAATCCTCAAAAAATTTAAATTTTTATATGAAAAACTTATTTTGGCCATAACTTCTTAAATATGCTTCCTAGAGCCAAAAGGACCTCAATTCGTGACCACCCCCAAAAAATCAAAATTTCGACGAAAATCCTCAAAAAAATGAAATTTTTATATGAAAAACTTATTTTGCCCATAACTCCTTAAATATGCGTCCTAGAGCCAAAAGGACCTCATTTCGTGATCACTCCCAAAAAATCAAAATTTTGATGAAAATCCTCAGAAAATTGAAATTTTTATATGAAAAACTTATTGTGGCCATAACTCCTTAAATATGCGTCCTAGAGCCAAAAGGACCTCAATTCGTGACCACCCCCAAAAAATCCAAATTTCGACGAAAATCCTCAAAAAATTGAAATTTTTATATGAAAAACTTATTTTGGCCATAACTCCTTAAATATGCTTCCTAGAGCCAAAAGGACCTCAATTCGTGACCATCCCCAAAAAATCAAAATTTTGATGAAAATCCTCAAAAAATTGAAATTTTTATATGAAAAACTTATTTTGGCCATAACTCCTTAAATATGCGTCCTAGAGCCAAAAGGACCTCAATTCGTGACCACCCCCAAAAAATCCAAATTTCGACGAAAATCCTCAAAAAATTGAAATTTTTATATGAAAAACTTATTTTGGCCATAACTCCTTAAATATGCGTCCTAGAGCCAAAAGGACCTCAATTCGTGATCACTCCCACAAAATCAAAATTTTGATGACAATCCTCAAAAAATTGAAATTTTTATATGAAAAACTTATTTTGGCCATAACTCCTTAAATATGCGTCCTAGAGCCAAAATGACCTCAATTCGTGACCACCCCCAAAAAATCCAAATTTCGACGAAAATCCTCAAAAAATTGAAATTTTTATATGAAAAACTTATTTTGCCCATAACTCCTTAAATATGCGTCC
This sequence comes from Haematobia irritans, assembly GCF_050003625.1. Classification (NCBI taxonomy): domain Eukaryota; kingdom Metazoa; phylum Arthropoda; class Insecta; order Diptera; family Muscidae; genus Haematobia; species Haematobia irritans. The sequence goes on along the minus strand of NW_027445852.1, from coordinate 1,080,139 downwards.
TAGAGCCAAAAGGACCTCAATTCGTGATCACTCCCAAAAAATCAAAATTTTGATGAAAATCCTCAGAAAATTGAAATTTTTATATGAAAAACTTATTGTGGCCATAACTCCTTAAATATGCGTCCTAGAGCCAAAAGGACCTCAATTCGTGACCACCCCCAAAAAATCAAAATTTTGATGAAAATCCTCAAAAAATTTAAATTTTTATATGAAAAACTTATTTTGGCCATAACTCCTTAAATATGCGTCCTAGAGCCAAAAGGACCTCAATTCGTGATCACTCCCACAAAATCAAAATTTTGATGACAATCCTCAAAAAAATTTAAATTTTTATATGAAAAACTTATTTTGGCCATAACTCCTTAAATATGCGTCCTAGAGCCAAAAGGACCTCAATTCGTGATCACTCCCACAAAATCAAAATTTTGATGACAATCCTCAAAAAAATGAAATTTTTATATGAAAAACTTATTTTGGCCATAACTCCTTAAATATGCGTCCTAGAGCCAAAATGAACTCAATTCGTGACCACCCCCAAAAAATCCAAATTTCGACGAAAATCCTCAAAAAATTGAAATTTTTATATGAAAAACTTATTTTGGCCACAACTCCTTAAATATGCGTCCTAGAGCCAAAAGGACCTCAATTCGTGACCACCCCCAAAAAATCAAAATTTCGACGAAAATCCTCAAAAAAATGAAATTTTTATATGAAAAACTTATTTTGGCCATAACTCCTTAAATATGCGTCCTAGAGCCAAAAGGACCTCAATTCGTGATCACTCCCAAAAAATCAAAATTTTGATGAAAATCCTCAAAAAATTGAAATTTTTATATAAAAAAACTTATTTTGGCCATAACTCCTTAAATATGCGTCCTAGAGCCAAAAGGACCTCAATTCGTGACCATCCCCAAAAAATCAAAATTTTGATGAAAATCCTCAAAAAATTGAAATTTTTATATGAAAAACTTATTTTGGCCATAACTCCTTAAATATGCGTCCTAGAGCCAAAAGGACCTCAATTCGTGACCACCCCCAAAAAATCAAAATTTCGACGAAAATCCTAAAAAAAATGAAATTTTTATATGAAAAACTTATTTTGGCCATAACTCCTTAAATATGCGTCCTAGAGCCAAAAGGACCTCAATTCGTGATCACTCCCAAAAAATCAAAATTTTGATGAAAATCCTCAAAAAATTGAAATTTTTATATGAAAAACTTATTTTGGCCATAACTCCTTAAATATGCGTCCTAGCGCCAAAAGGACCTCAATTCGTGACCACCCCCAAAAAATCCAAATTTCGACGAAAATCCTCAAAAAATTGAAATTTTTATATGAAAAACTTATTTTGGCCATAACTCCTTAAATATGCGTCCTAGAGCCAAAAGGACCTCAATTCGTGATCACTCCCACAAAATCAAAATTTTGATGACAATCCTCAAAAAAATGAAATTTTTATATGAAAAACTTATTTTGGCCATAACTCCTTAAATATGCGTCCTAGAGCCAAAAGGACCTCAATTCGTGATCACTCCCAAAAAATCCAAATTTCGACGAAAATCCTCAAAAAATTGAAATTTTTATATGAAAAACTTATTTTGGCCATAACTCCTTAAATATGCGTCCTAGAGCCAAAAGGACCTCAATTCGTGACCACCCCCAAAAAATCCAAATTTCGACGAACATCCTCAAAAAAATGAAATTTTTATATGAAAAACTTATTTTGGCCATAACTCCTTAAATATGCGTCCTAGAGCCAAAAGGACCTCAATTCGTGATCACTCCCAAAAAATCAAAATTTTGATGAAAATCCTCAAAAAATTGAAATTTTTATATGAAAAACTTATTTTGGCCATAACTCCTTAAATATGCGTCCTAGAGCCAAAAGGACCTCAATTCGTGACCACCTCCAAAAAATCCAAATTTCGACGAACATCCTCAAAAAAATGAAATTTTTATATGAAAAACTTATTTTGGCCATAACTCCTTAAATATGCGTCCTAGAGCCAAAAGGACCTCAATTCGTGATCACTCCCACAAAATCAAAATTTTGATGACAATCCTCAAAAAAATGAAATTTTTATATGAAAAACTTATTTTGGCCATAACTCCTTAAATATGCGTCCTAGAGCCAAAAGGACCTCAATTCGTGACCATCCCCAAAAAATCAAAATTTCGACGAAAATCCTCAAAAAAATGAAATTTTTATATGAAAAACTTATTTTGGCCATAACTCCTTAAATATGCGTCCTAGAGCCAAAAGGACCTCAATTCGTGACCATCCCCAAAAAATCAAAATTTTGATGAAATCCTCAAAAAATAGAAATTTTTATATGAGAAACTTATTTTGGCCATAACTCCTTAAATATGCGTCCTAGAGCCAAAAGGACCTCAATTCGTGATCACTCCCACAAAATCAAAATTTTGATGACAATCCTCAAAAAATTGAAATTTTTATATGAAAAACTTATTTGGGCCATAACTCCTTAAATATGCGTCCTAGAGCCAAAAGGACCTCAATTCGTGATCACTCCCACAAAATCACAATTTTGATGAAAATCCTCAAAAAATTGAAATTTTTATATGAAAAACTTATTTTGGCCATAACTCCTTAAATATGCGTCCTAGAGCCAAAAGGACCTCAATTCGTGACCACCCCCAAAAAATCAAAATTTCGACGAAAATCCTCAAAAAATTGAAATTTTTATATGAAAAACTTATTTTGGCCATAACTCCTTAAATATGCGTCCTAGAGCCAAAAGGACCTCAATTCGTGACCATCCCCAAAAAATCAAAATTTTGATGAAAATCCTCAAAAAATTGAAATTTTTATATGAAAAACTTATTTTGGCCATAACTCCTTAAATATGCGTCCTAGAGCCAAAAGGACCTCAATTCGTGACCACCCCCAAAAAATCCAAATTTCGACGAACATCCTCAAAAAAATGAAATTTTTATATGAAAAACTTATTTTGGCCATAACTCCTTAAATATGCGTCCTAGAGCCAAAAGGACCTCAATTCGTGATCACTCCCACAAAATCAAAATTTTGATGAAAATCCTCAAAAAATTGAAATTTTTATATGAAAAACTTATTTTGGCCATAACTCCTTAACTATGCGTCCTAGAGCCAAAAGGACCTCAATTCGTGACCACCCCCAAAAAATCCAAATTTCGACGAACATCCTCAAAAAAATGAAATTTTTATATGAAAAACTTATTTTGGCCATAACTCCTTAAATATGCGTCCTAGAGCCAAAAGGACCTCAATTCGTGATCACTCCCACAAAATCAAAATTTTGATGACAATCCTCAAAAAAATGAAATTTTTATATGAAAAACTTATTTTGGCCATAACTCCTTAACTATGCGTCCTAGAGCCAAAAGGACCTCAATTCGTGACCACCCCCAAAAAATCCAAATTTCGACGAAAATCCTCAAAAAATTGAAATTTATATGAAAAACTTATTTTGGGCCATAACTCCTTAAATATGCGTCCTAGAGCCAAAAGGACCTCAATTCGTGACCACCCCCAAAAAATCAAAATTTTGATGAAATCCTCAAAAAATAGAAATTTTTATATGAGAAACTTATTTTGGCCATAACTCCTTAAATATGCGTCCTAGAGCCAAAAGGACCTCAATTCGTGACCATCCCCAAAAAATCAAAATTTTGATGAAAATCCTCAAAAAATTGAAATTTTTATATGAAAAACTTATTTTGACCATAACTCCTTAAATATGCGTCCTAGAGCCAAAAGGACCTCAATTCGTGACCATCCCCAAAAAATCAAAATTTTGATGAAAATCCTCAAAAAAATGAAATTTTTATATGAAAAACTTATTTTGGCCATAACTCCTTAAATATGCGTCCTAGAGCCAAAAGGACCTCAATTCGTGACCATCCCCAAAAAATCAAAATTTTGATGAAAATCCTCAAAAAATTGAAATTTTTATATGAAAAACTTATTTTGGCCATAACTCCTTAAATATGCGTCCTAGAGCCAAAAGGACCTCAATTCGTGACCACCCCCAAAAAATCCAAATTTCGACGAAAATCCTCAAAAAATTGAAATTTTTATATGAAAAACTTATTTTGGCCACAACTCCTTAAATATGCGTCCTAGAGCCAAAAGGACCTCAATTCGTGACCACCCCCAAAAAATCAAAATTTCGACGAAAATCCTCAAAAAAATGAAATTTTTATATGAAAAACTTATTTTGGCCATAACTCCTTAAATATGCGTCCTAGAGCCAAAAGGACCTCAATTCGTGACCACCCCCAAAAAATCCAAATTTCGACGAAAATTCTCAAAAAAAAATCAAATTTTTATATGAAAAACTTATTTTGGCCATAACTCCTTAAATATGCGTCCTAGAGCCAAAAGGACCTCAATTCGTGATCACTCCCAAAAAATCAAAATTTTGATGAAAATCCTCAAAAAATTGAAATTTTTATATGAAAAACTTATTTTGGCCATAACTCCTTAAATATGCGTCCTAGAGCCAAAAGGACCTCAATTCGTGACCACCCCCAAAAAATCCAAATTTCGACGAAAATCCTCAAAAAAATGAAATTTTTATATGAAAAACTTATTTTGGCCATAACTCCTTAAATATGCGTCCTAGAGCCAAAAGGACCTCAATTCGTGATCACTCCCACAAAATCAAAATTTTGATGAAAATCCTCAAAAAATTGAAATTTTTATATGAAAAACTTATTTTGGCCATAACTCCTTAAATATGCTTCCTAGAGCCAAAAGGACCTCAATTCGTGACCATCCCCAAAAAATCAAAATTTTGATGAAAATCCTCAAAAAATTGAAATTTTTATATGAAAAACTTATTTTGGCCATAACTCCTTAAATATGCGTCCTAGAGCCAAAATGACCTCAATTCGTGACCACCCCCAAAAAATCCAAATTTCGACGAAAATCCTCAAAAAATTGAAATTTATATGAAAAACTTATTTTGGCCATAACTCCTTAAATATGCGTCCTAGAGCCAAAAGGACCTCAATTCGTGACCACCCCCAAAAAATCAAAATTTTGATGAAAATCCTCAAAAAAATGAAATTTTTATATGAAAAACTTATTTTGGCCATAACTCCTTAAATATGCGTCCTAGAGCCAAAAGGACCTCAATTCGTGACCATCCCCAAAAAATCAAAATTTTGATGAAAATCCTCAAAAAAATGAAATTTTTATATGAAAAACTTATTTTGGCCATAACTCCTTAAATATGCTTCCTAGAGCCAAAAGGACCTCAATTCGTGACCACCCCCAAAAAATCCAAATTTCGACGAAAATCCTCAAAAAAATGAAATTTTTATATGAAAAACTTATTTTGGCCATAACTCCTTAAATATGCGTCCTAGAGCCAAAAGGACCTCAATTCGTGATCACTCCCAAAAAATCAAAATTTTGATGAAAATCCTCAAAAAATTGAAATTTTTATATGAAAAACTTATTTTGGCCATAACTCCTTAAATATGCGTCCTAGAGCCAAAAGGACCTCAATTCGTGACCATCCCCAAAAAATCCAAATTTCGACGAAAATCCTCAAAAAATTGAAATTTTTATATGAAAAACTTATTTTGGCCATAACTCCTTAAATATGCGTCCTAGAGCCAAAAGGACCTCAATTCGTGACCATCCCCAAAAAATCAAAATTTTGATGAAATCCTCAAAAAATAGAAATTTTTATATGAGAAACTTATTTTGGCCATAACTCCTTAAATATGCGTCCTAGAGCCAAAAGGACCTCAATTCGTGACCACCCCCAAAAAATCCAAATTTCGACGAAAATCCTCAAAAAAATGAAATTTTTATATGAAAAACTTATTTTGGCCATAACTCCTTAAATATGCGTCCTAGAGCCAAAAGGACCTCAATTCGTGACCACCCCCAAAAAATCCAAATTTTGATGAAAATCCTCAGAAAATTGAAATTTTTATATGAAAAACTTATTTTGGCCATAACTCCTTAAATATGCGTCCTAGAGCCAAAAGGACCTCAATTCGTGACCATCCCCAAAAAATCCAAATTTCGACGAAAATCCTCAAAAAATTGAAATTTTATATGAAAAACTTATTTTGGCCATAACTCCTTAAATATGCGTCCTAGAGCCAAAAGGACCTCAATTCGTGATCACTCCCAAAAAATCAAAATTTTGATGAAAATCCTCAAAAAAATGAAATTTTATATGAAAAACTTATTTTGGCCATAACTCCTTAAATATGCGTCCTAGAGCCAAAAGGACCTCAATTCGTGATCACTCCCAAAAAATCAAAATTTTGATGAAAATCCTCAAAAAATTTAAATTTTTATATGAAAAACTTATTTTGGCCATAACTTCTTAAATATGCTTCCTAGAGCCAAAAGGACCTCAATTCGTGACCACCCCCAAAAAATCAAAATTTCGACGAAAATCCTCAAAAAAATGAAATTTTTATATGAAAAACTTATTTTGCCCATAACTCCTTAAATATGCGTCCTAGAGCCAAAAGGACCTCATTTCGTGATCACTCCCAAAAAATCAAAATTTTGATGAAAATCCTCAGAAAATTGAAATTTTTATATGAAAAACTTATTGTGGCCATAACTCCTTAAATATGCGTCCTAGAGCCAAAAGGACCTCAATTCGTGACCACCCCCAAAAAATCCAAATTTCGACGAAAATCCTCAAAAAATTGAAATTTTTATATGAAAAACTTATTTTGGCCATAACTCCTTAAATATGCTTCCTAGAGCCAAAAGGACCTCAATTCGTGACCATCCCCAAAAAATCAAAATTTTGATGAAAATCCTCAAAAAATTGAAATTTTTATATGAAAAACTTATTTTGGCCATAACTCCTTAAATATGCGTCCTAGAGCCAAAAGGACCTCAATTCGTGACCACCCCCAAAAAATCCAAATTTCGACGAAAATCCTCAAAAAATTGAAATTTTTATATGAAAAACTTATTTTGGCCATAACTCCTTAAATATGCGTCCTAGAGCCAAAAGGACCTCAATTCGTGATCACTCCCACAAAATCAAAATTTTGATGACAATCCTCAAAAAATTGAAATTTTTATATGAAAAACTTATTTTGGCCATAACTCCTTAAATATGCGTCCTAGAGCCAAAATGACCTCAATTCGTGACCACCCCCAAAAAATCCAAATTTCGACGAAAATCCTCAAAAAATTGAAATTTTTATATGAAAAACTTATTTTGCCCATAACTCCTTAAATATGCGTCCTAGAGCCAAAAGGACCTCAATTCGTGATCACTCCCAAAAAATCAAAATTTTGATGAAAATCCTCAGAAAATTGAAATTTTTATATGAAAAACTTATTTTGGCCATAACTCCTTAAATATGCGTCCTAGAGCCAAAAGGACCTCAATTCGTGACCACCCCCAAAAAATCAAAATTTTGATGAAAATCCTCAAAAAATTTAAATTTTTATATGAAAAACTTATTTTGGCCATAACTCCTTAAATATGCGTCCTAGAGCCAAAAGGACCTCAATTCGTGATCACTCCCACAAAATCAAAATTTTGATGACAATCCTCAAAAAAATTTAAATTTTTATATGAAAAACTTATTTTGGCCATAACTCCTTAAATATGCGTCCTAGAGCCAAAAGGACCTCAATTCGTGATCACTCCCACAAAATCAAAATTTTGATGACAATCCTCAAAAAAATGAAATTTTTATATGAAAAACTTATTTTGGCCATAACTCCTTAAATATGCGTCCTAGAGCCAAAATGAACTCAATTCGTGACCACCCCCAAAAAATCCAAATTTCGACGAAAATCCTCAAAAAATTGAAATTTTTATATGAAAAACTTATTTCGGCCACAACTCCTTAAATATGCGTCCTAGAGCCAAAAGGACCTCAATTCGTGACCACCCCCAAAAAATCAAAATTTCGACGAAAATCCTCAAAAAAATGAAATTTTTATATGAAAAACTTATTTTGGCCATAACTCCTTAAATATGCGTCCTAGAGCCAAAAGGACCTCAATTCGTGATCACTCCCAAAAAATCAAAATTTTGATGAAAATCCTCAAAAAATTGAAATTTTTATATAAAAAAACTTATTTTGGCCATAACTCCTTAAATATGCGTCCTAGAGCCAAAAGGACCTCAATTCGTGACCATCCCCAAAAAATCAAAATTTTGATGAAAATCCTCAAAAAATTGAAATTTTTATATGAAAAACTTATTTTGGCCATAACTCCTTAAATATGCGTCCTAGAGCCAAAAGGACCTCAATTCGTGACCACCCCCAAAAAATCAAAATTTCGACGAAAATCCTAAAAAAAATGAAATTTTTATATGAAAAACTTATTTTGGCCATAACTCCTTAAATATGCGTCCTAGAGCCAAAAGGACCTCAATTCGTGATCACTCCCAAAAAATCAAAATTTTGATGAAAATCCTCAAAAAATTGAAATTTTTATATGAAAAACTTATTTTGGCCATAACTCCTTAAATATGCGTCCTAGCGCCAAAAGGACCTCAATTCGTGACCACCCCCAAAAAATCCAAATTTCGACGAAAATCCTCAAAAAATTGAAATTTTTATATGAAAAACTTATTTTGGCCATAACTCCTTAAATATGCGTCCTAGAGCCAAAAGGACCTCAATTCGTGATCACTCCCACAAAATCAAAATTTTGATGACAATCCTCAAAAAAATGAAATTTTTATATGAAAAACTTATTTTGGCCATAACTCCTTAAATATGCGTCCTAGAGCCAAAAGGACCTCAATTCGTGATCACTCCCAAAAAATCCAAATTTCGACGAAAATCCTCAAAAAATTGAAATTTTTATATGAAAAACTTATTTTGGCCATAACTCCTTAAATATGCGTCCTAGAGCCAAAAGGACCTCAATTCGTGACCACCCCCAAAAAATCCAAATTTCGACGAACATCCTCAAAAAAATGAAATTTTTATATGAAAAACTTATTTTGGCCATAACTCCTTAAATATGCGTCCTAGAGCCAAAAGGACCTCAATTCGTGATCACTCCCAAAAAATCAAAATTTTGATGAAAATCCTCAAAAAATTGAAATTTTTATATGAAAAACTTATTTTGGCCATAACTCCTTAAATATGCGTCCTAGAGCCAAAAGGACCTCAATTCGTGACCACCTCCACAAAATCCAAATTTCGACGAACATCCTCAAAAAAATGAAATTTTTATATGAAAAACTTATTTTGGCCATAACTCCTTAAATATGCGTCCTAGAGCCAAAAGGACCTCAATTCGTGATCACTCCCACAAAATCAAAATTTTGATGACAATCCTCAAAAAAATGAAATTTTTATATGAAAAACTTATTTTGGCCATAACTCCTTAAATATGCGTCCTAGAGCCAAAAGGACCTCAATTCGTGACCATCCCCAAAAAATCAAAATTTCGACGAAAATCCTCAAAAAAATGAAATTTTTATATGAAAAACTTATTTTGGCCATAACTCCTTAAATATGCGTCCTAGAGCCAAAAGGACCTCAATTCGTGACCATCCCCAAAAAATCAAAATTTTGATGAAATCCTCAAAAAATAGAAATTTTTATATGAGAAACTTATTTTGGCCATAACTCCTTAAATATGCGTCCTAGAGCCAAAAGGACCTCAATTCGTGATCACTCCCACAAAATCAAAATTTTGATGACAATCCTCAAAAAATTGAAATTTTGATATGAAAAACTTATTTGGGCCATAACTCCTTAAATATGCGTCCTAGAGCCAAAAGGACCTCAATTCGTGATCACTCCCACAAAATCACAATTTTGATGAAAATCCTCAAAAAATTGAAATTTTTATATGAAAAACTTATTTTGGCCATAACTCCTTAAATATGCGTCCTAGAGCCAAAAGGACCTCAATTCGTGACCACCCCCAAAAAATCAAAATTTCGACGAAAATCCTCAAAAAATTGAAATTTTTATATGAAAAACTTATTTTGGCCATAACTCCTTAAATATGCGTCCTAGAGCCAAAAGGACCTCAATTCGTGACCATCCCCAAAAAATCAAAATTTTGATGAAAATCCTCAAAAAATTGAAATTTTTATATGAAAAACTTATTTTGGCCATAACTCCTTAAATATGCGTCCTAGAGCCAAAAGGACCTCAATTCGTGACCACCCCCAAAAAATCCAAATTTCGACGAACATCCTCAAAAAAATGAAATTTTTATATGAAAAACTTATTTTGGCCATAACTCCTTAAATATGCGTCCTAGAGCCAAAAGGACCTCAATTCGTGATCACTCCCACAAAATCAAAATTTTGATGACAATCCTCAAAAAAATGAAATTTTTATATGAAAAACTTATTTTGGCCATAACTCCTTAAATATGCGTCCTAGAGCCAAAAGGACCTCAATTCGTGACCACCCCCAAAAAATCCAAATTTCGACGAAAATCCTCAAAAAATTGAAATTTATATGAAAAACTTATTTTGGGCCATAACTCCTTAAATATGCGTCCTAGAGCCAAAAGGACCTCAATTCGTGACCACCCCCAAAAAATCAAAATTTTGATGAAATCCTCAAAAAATAGAAATTTTTATATGAGAAACTTATTTTGGCCATAACTCCTTAAATATGCGTCCTAGAGCCAAAAGGACCTCAATTCGTGACCATCCCCAAAAAATCAAAATTTTGATGAAAATCCTCAAAAAATTGAAATTTTTATATGAAAAACTTATTTTGGCCATAACTCCTTAAATATGCGTCCTAGAGCCAAAAGGACCTCAATTCGTGACCACCCCCAAAAAATCAAAATTTCGACGAAAATCCTAAAAAAAATGAAATTTTTATATGAAAAACTTATTTTGGCCATAACTCCTTAAATATGCGTCCTAGAGCCAAAAGGACCTCAATTCGTGATCACTCCCAAAAAATCAAAATTTTGGTGAAAATCCTCAAAAAATTGAAATTTTTATATGAAAAACTTATTTTGGCCATAACTCCTTAAATATGCGTCCTAGCGCCAAAAGGACCTCAATTCGTGACCACCCCCAAAAAATCCAAATTTCGACGAAAATCCTCAAAAAATTGAAATTTTTATATGAAAAACTTATTTTGGCCATAACTCCTTAAATATGCGTCCTAGAGCCAAAAGGACCTCAATTCGTGATCACTCCCACAAAATCAAAATTTTGATGACAATCCTCAAAAAAATGAAATTTTTATATGAAAAACTTATTTTGGCCATAACTCCTTAAATATGCGTCCTAGAGCCAAAAGGACCTCAATTCGTGATCACTCCCAAAAAATCCAAATTTCGACGAAAATCCTCAAAAAATTGAAATTTTTATATGAAAAACTTATTTTGGCCATAACTCCTTAAATATGCGTCCTAGAGCCAAAAGGACCTCAATTCGTGACCACCCCCAAAAAATCCAAATTTCGACGAACATCCTCAAAAAAATGAAATTTTTATATGAAAAACTTATTTTGGCCATAACTCCTTAAATATGCGTCCTAGAGCCAAAAGGACCTCAATTCGTGATCACTCCCAAAAAATCAAAATTTTGATGAAAATCCTCAAAAAATTGAAATTTTTATATGAAAAACTTATTTTGGCCATAACTCCTTAAATATGCGTCCTAGAGCCAAAAGGACCTCAATTCGTGACCACCTCCAAAAAATCCAAATTTCGACGAACATCCTCAAAAAAATGAAATTTTTATATGAAAAACTTATTTTGGCCATAACTCCTTAAATATGCGTCCTAGAGCCAAAAGGACCTCAATTCGTGATCACTCCCACAAAATCAAAATTTTGATGACAATCCTCAAAAAAATGAAATTTTTATATGAAAAACTTATTTTGGCCATAACTCCTTAAATATGCGTCCTAGAGCCAAAAGGACCTCAATTCGTGACCATCCCCAAAAAATCAAAATTTCGACGAAAATCCTCAAAAAAATGAAATTTTTATATGAAAAACTTATTTTGGCCATAACTCCTTAAATATGCGTCCTAGAGCCAAAAGGACCTCAATTCGTGACCATCCCCAAAAAATCAAAATTTTGATGAAATCCTCAAAAAATAGAAATTTTTATATGAGAAACTTATTTTGGCCATAACTCCTTAAATATGCGTCCTAGAGCCAAAAGGACCTCAATTCGTGATCACTCCCACAAAATCAAAATTTTGATGACAATCCTCAAAAAATTGAAATTTTTATATGAAAAACTTATTTGGGCCATAACTCCTTAAATATGCGTCCTAGAGCCAAAAGGACCTCAATTCGTGATCACTCCCACAAAATCACAATTTTGATGAAAATCCTCAAAAAATTGAAATTTTTATATGAAAAACTTATTTTGGCCATAACTCCTTAAATATGCGTCCTAGAGCCAAAAGGACCTCAATTCGTGACCACCCCCAAAAAATCAAAATTTCGACGAAAATCCTCAAAAAATTGAAATTTTTATATGAAAAACTTATTTTGGCCATAACTCCTTAAATATGCGTCCTAGAGCCAAAAGGACCTCAATTCGTGACCATCCCCAAAAAATCAAAATTTTGATGAAAATCCTCAAAAAATTGAAATTTTTATATGAAAAACTTATTTTGGCCATAACTCCTTAAATATGCGTCCTAGAGCCAAAAGGACCTCAATTCGTGACCACCCCCAAAAAATCCAAATTTCGACGAACATCCTCAAAAAAATGAAATTTTTATATGAAAAACTTATTTTGGCCATAACTCCTTAAATATGCGTCCTAGAGCCAAAAGGACCTCAATTCGTGATCACTCCCACAAAATCAAAATTTTGATGACAATCCTCAAAAAAATGAAATTTTTATATGAAAAACTTATTTTGGCCATAACTCCTTAAATATGCGTCCTAGAGCCAAAAGGACCTCAATTCGTGACCACCCCCAAAAAATCCAAATTTCGACGAAAATCCTCAAAAAATTGAAATTTATATGAAAAACTTATTTTGGGCCATAACTCCTTAAATATGCGTCCTAGAGCCAAAAGGACCTCAATTCGTGACCACCCCCCAAAAATCAAAATTTTGATGAAATCCTCAAAAAATAGAAATTTTTATATGAGAAACTTATTTTGGCCATAACTCCTTAAATATGCGTCCTAGAGCCAAAAGGACCTCAATTCGTGACCATCCCCAAAAAATCAAAATTTTGATGAAAATCCTCAAAAAATTGAAATTTTTATATGAAAAACTTATTTTGGCCATAACTCCTTAAATATGCGTCCTAGAGCCAAAAGGACCTCAATTCGTGACCATCCCCAAAAAATCAAAATTTTGATGAAAATCCTCAAAAAAATGAAATTTTTATATGAAAAACTTATTTTGGCCATAACTCCTTAAATATGCGTCCTAGAGCCAAAAGGACCTCAATTCGTGACCACCCCCAAAAAATCCAAATTTCGACGAAAATTCTCAAAAAAAAATCAAATTTTTATATGAAAAACTTATTTTGGCCATAACTCCTTAAATATGCGTCCTAGAGCCAAAAGGACCTCAATTCGTGACCACCCCCAAAAAATCCAAATTTCGACGAAAATCCTCAAAAAATTGAAATTTTTATATGAAAAACTTATTTTGGGCCATAACTCCTTAAATATGCGTCCTAGAGCCAAAAGGACCTCAATTCGTGATCACTCCCAAAAAATCAAAATTTTGATTAAAATCCTCAAAAAATTGAAATTTTTATATGAAAAACTTATTTTGGCCATAACTCCTTAAATATGCGTCCTAGCGCCAAAAGGACCTCAATTCGTGACCATCCCCAAAAAATCAAAATTTTGATGAAAATCCTCAAAAAATTTAAAATTTTATAGGAAAAACTTATTTTGGCCATAACTCCTTAAATATGCGTCCTAGAGCCAAAAGGACCTCAATTCGTGACCACCCGCAAAAAATCCAAATTTCGACGAAAATCCTCAAAAAAATGAAATTTTTATATGAAAAACTTATTTTGGCCATAACTCCTTAAATATGCGTCCTAGAGCCAAAAGGACCTCAATTCGTGACCACCCCCAAAAAATCAAAATTTCGACGAAAATCCTCAAAAAATTGAAATTTTTATATAAAAAACTTATTTTGGCCATAACTCCTTAAATATGCGTCCTAGAGCCAAAAGGACCTCAATTCGTGACCACCCCCAAAAAATCAAAATTTCGACGAAAATCCTCAAAAAAATGAAATTTTTATATGAAAAACTTATTTTGCCCATAACTCCTTAAATATGCGTCCTAGAGCCAAAAGGACCTCAATTCGTGATCACTCCCAAAAAATCAAAATTTTGATGAAAATCCTCAGAAAATTGAAATTTTTATATGAAAAACTTATTTTGGCCATAACTCCTTAAATATGCGTCCTATAGCCAAAAGGACCTCAATTCGTGACCACCCGCAAAAAATCCAAATTTCGACGAAAATCCTCAAAAAATTGAAATTTTTATATGAAAAACTTATTTTGGCCATAACTCCTTAAATATGCGTCCTAGAGCCAAAAGGACCTCAATTCGTGACCACCCGCAAAAAATTCAAATTTCAACGAAAATCCTCAAAAAATTGAAATTTTTATATGAAAAACTTATTTTGGCCATAACTCCTTAAATATGCTTCCTAGAGCCAAAAGGACCTCAATTCGTGACCACCCCCAAAAAATCAAAATTTTGATAAAAATCCTCAAAAAATTGAAAATTTTATATGAAAAACTTATTTTGGCCATAACTCCTTAAATATGCGTCCTAGAGCCAAAAGGACCTCAATTCGTGATCACTCCCAAAAAATCAAAATTTTGATGAAAATCCTCAAAAAATTGAAATTTTTATATGAAAAACTTATTTTGGCCATAACTCCTTAAATATGCTTCCTAGAGCCAAAAGGACCTCAATTCGTGACCACCCCCAAAAAATCAAAATTTCGACGAAAATCCTCAAAAAAATGAAATTTTTATATGAAAAACTTATTTTGGCCATAACTCCTTAAATATGCGTCCTATAGCCAAAAGGACCTCAATTCGTGATCACTCCCAAAAAATCAAAATTTTGATGAAAATCCTCAAAAAATTGAAATTTTTATATGAAAAACTTATTTTGGGCCATAACTCCTTAAATATGCGTCCTAGAGCCAAAAGGACCTCAATTCGTGACCACCCCCAACAAATCCAAATTTCGACGAAAATCCTCAAAAAATTGAAATTTTTATATGAAAAACTTATTTTGGCCACAACTCCTTAAATATGCGTCCTAGAGCCAAAAGGACCTCAATTCGTGATCACTCCCAAAAAATCAAAATTTCGACGAAAATCCTCAAAAAATTGAAATTTTTATATGAAAAACTTATTTTGGCCATAACTCCTTAAATATGCGTCCTAGAGCCAAAAGGACCTCAATTCGTGACCACCCCCAAAAAATCCAAATTTCGACGAAAATCCTCAAAAAAATGAAATTTTTATATGAAAAACTTATTTTGGCCATAACTCCTTAAATATGCGTCCTAGAGCCAAAAGGACCTCAATTCGTGACCACCCCCAAAAAATCAAAATTTCGACGAAAATCCTCAAAAAAATGAAATTTTTATATGAAAAACTTATTTTGGCCATAACTCCTTAAATATGCGTCCTAGAGCCAAAAGGACCTCAATTCGTGATCACTCCTACAAAAACAAAATTTTGATGACAATCCTCAAAAAAATGAAATTTTTATATGAAAAACTTATTTTGGCCATAACTCCTTAAATATGCGTCCTAGAGCCAAAAGGACCTCAATTCGTGACCATCCCCAAAAAATCAAAATTTTGATGAAATCCTCAAAAAATAGAAATTTTTATATGAGAAACTTATTTTGGCCATAACTCCTTAAATATGCGTCCTAGAGCCAAAAGGACCTCAATTCGTGACCATCCCCAAAAAATCAAAATTTTGATGAAAATCCTCAAAAAATTGAAATTTTTATATGAAAAACTTATTTTGGCCACAACTCCTTAAATATGCGTCCTAGAGCCAAAAGGACCTCAATTCGTGACCACCCCCAAAAAATCAAAATTTCGACGAAAATCCTCAAAAAAATGAAATTTTTATATGAAAAACTTATTTTGGCCATAACTCCTTAAATATGCGTCCTAGAGCCAAAAGGACCTCAATTCGTGATCACTCCCAAAAAAACAAAATTTTGATGAAAATCCTCAAAAAATTTAAATTTTTAGATGAAAAACTTATTTTGGCCATAACTCCTTAAATATGCGTCCTAGAGCCAAAATGACCTCAATTCGTGACCACCCCCAAAAAATCAAAATTTTGATGAAAATCCTCAAAAAATTGAAATTTTTATATGAAAAACTTATTTTGGCCATAACTCCTTAAATATGCGTCCCAGAGCCAAAATGACCTCAATTCGTGACCACCCCCAAAAAATCCAAATTTCGACGAACATCCTCAAAAAAATGAAATTTTTATATGAAAAACTTATTTTGGCCATAACTCCTTAAATATGCGTCCTAGAGCCAAAAGGACCTCAATTCGTGACCACCCCCAAAAAATCCAAATTTCGACGAAAATCCTCAAAAAATTGAAATTTTTATATGAAAAACTTATTTTGGCCATAACTCCTTAAATATGCGTCCTAGGCCAAAATGACCTCAATTCGTGACCACCCCCAAAAAATCAAAATTTTGATGAAAATCCTCAAAAAATTGAAATTTTTATATGAAAAACTTATTTTGGCCATAACTCCTTAAATATGCGTCCCAGAGCCAAAATGACCTCAATTCGTGACCACCCCCAAAAAATCCAAATTTCGACGAACATCCTCAGAAAATTGAAATTTTTATATGAAAAACTTATTGTGGCCATAACTCCTTAAATATGCGTCCTAGAGCCAAAATGACCTCAATTCGTGACCACCCCCAAAAAATCCAAATTTCGACGAAAATCCTCAAAAAATTGAAATTTTTATATGAAAAACTTATTTTGGCCACAACTCCTTAAATATGCGTCCTAGAGCCAAAAGGACCTCAATTCGCGACCACCCCCAAAAAATCAAAATTTTGATGACAATCCTCAAAAAAATGAAATTTTTATATGAAAAACTTATTTTGGCCATAACTCCTTAAATATGCGTCCTAGAGCCAAAAGGACCTCAATTCGTGACCATCCCCAAAAAATCAAAATTTTGATGAAATCCTCAAAAAATAGCAATTTTTATATGAGAAACTTATTTTGGCCATAACTCCTTAAATATGCGTCCTAGAGCCAAAAGGACCTCAATTCGTGACCATCCCCAAAAAATCAAAATTTTGATGAAAATCCTCAAAAAATTGAAATTTTTATATGAAAAACTTATTTTGGCCATAACTCCTTAAATATGCTTCCTAGAGCCAAAAGGACCTCAATTCGTGACCACCCCCAAAAAATCAAAATTTCGACGAAAATCCTCAAAAAAATGAAATTTTTATATGAAAAACTTATTTTGGCCATAACTCCTTAAATATGCGTCCTAGAGCCAAAAGGACCTCATTTCGTGATCACTCCCAAAAAATCAAAATTTTGATGAAAATCCTCAAAAAATTTAAATTTTTATATGAAAAACTTATTTTGGCCATAACTCCTTAAATATGCGTCCTAGAGCCAAAAGGACCTCAATTCGTGATCACTCCCAAAAAATCCAAATTTCGACGAACATCCTCAAAAAATTGAAATTTTTATATGAAAAACTTATTTTGGCCATAACTCCTTAAATATGCTTCCTAGAGCCAAAACGACCTCAATTCGTGATCACTCCCAAAAAATCAAAATTTTGATGAAAATCCTCAAAAAATTGAAATTTTTATATGAAAAACTTATTTTGGCCATAACTCCTTAAATATGCGTCCTAGAGCCAAAAGGACCTCAATTCGTGATCACTCCCAAAAAATCAAAATTTTGATGAAAATCCTCAAAAAATTTAAATTTTTATATGAAAAACTTATTTTGCCCATAACTCCTTAAATATGCGTCCTAGAGCCAAAATGACCTCAATTCGTGACCACCCCCAAAAAATCAAAATTTTGATGAAAATCCTCAAAAAATTGAAATTTTTATATGAAAAACTTATTTTGGCCATAACTCCTTAAATATGCGTCCTAGAGCCAAAAGGACCTCAATTCGTGACCATCCCCAAAAAATCAAAATTTTGATGAAAATCCTCAAAAAATTGAAATTTTTATATGAAAAACTTATTTTGGCCACAACTCCTTAAATATGCGTCCTAGAGCCAAAAGGACCTCAATTCGTGACCACCCCCAAAAAATCAAAATTTCGACGAAAATCCTCAAAAAAATGAAATTTTTATATGAAAAACTTATTTTGGCCATAACTCCTTAAATATGCGTCCTAGAGCCAAAAGGACCTCAATTCGTGACCACCCCCAAAAAATCCAAATTTCGACGAAAATCCTCAAAAAATTGAAATTTATATGAAAAACTTATTTTGGGCCATAACTCCTTAAATATGCGTCCTAGAGCCAAAAGGACCTCAATTCGTGACCATCCCCAAAAAATCAAAATTTTGATGAAAATCCTCAAAAAATTTAAATTTTTATATGAAAAACTTATTTTGGCCATAACTCCTTAAATATGCGTCCTAGAGCCAAAAGGACCTCAATTCGTGACCACCCCCAAAAAATCAAAATTTCGACGAAAATCCCCACAAAAATGAAATTTTTATATGAAAAACTTATTTTGGCCATAACTCCTTAAATATGCGTCCTAGCGCCAAAAGGACCTCAATTCGTGACCACCCCCAAAAAATCAAAATTTCGACGAAAATCCTCAAAAAAATGAAATTTTTATATGAAAAACTTATTTTGGCCATAACTCCTTAAATATGCGTCCTAGAGCCAAAAGGACCTCAATTCGTGACCACCCCCAATAAATCCAAATTTTGATGAAAATCCTCAAAAAATTTAAATTTTTATATAAAAAAACTTATTTTGGCCATAACTCCTTAAATATGCGTCCTAGAGCCAAAAGGACCTCAATTCGTGACCATCCCCAAAAAATCAAAATTTTGATGAAATCCTCAAAAAATTGAAATTTTTATATGAAAAACTTATTTTGGCCATAACTCCTTAAATATTCGTCCTAGAGCCAAAAGGACCTCAATTCGTGACCACCCCCAAAAAATCAAAATTTCGACGAAAATCCTCAAAAAAATGAAATTTTTATATGAAAAACTTATTTTGCCCATAACTCCTTAAATATGCGTCCTAGAGCCAAAAGGACCTCAATTCGTGATCACTCCCAAAAAATCAAAATTTTGATGAAAATCCTCAAAAAATTGAAATTTTTATATGAAAAACTTATTTTGGCCATAACTCCTTAAATATGCGTCCTAGAGCCAAAAGGACCTCAATTCGTGACCACCCCCAAAAAAATCAAAATTTTGATGAAAATCCTCAAAAAATTTAAATTTTTATATGAAAAACTTATTTTGGCCATAACTCCTTAAATATGCGTCCTAGAGCCAAAAGGACCTCAATTCGTGACCATCCCCAAAAAATCAAAATTTTGATGAAAATCCTCAAAAAATTGAAATTTTTATATGAAAAACTTATTTTGGCCACAACTCCTTAAATATGCGTCCTAGAGCCAAAAGGACCTCAATTCGTGACCATCCCCAAAAAATCAAAATTTTGATGAAATCCTCAAAAAATTGAAATTTTTATTTGAAAAACTTATTTTGGCCATAACTCCTTAAATATGCGTCCTAGAGCCAAAATGACCTCAATTCGTGACCACCCCCAAAAAATCCAAATTTCGACGAAAATCCTCAAAAAATTGAAATTTTTATATGAAAAACTTATTTTGGCCATAACTCCTTAAATATGCGTCCTAGAGCCAAAAGGACCTCAATTCGTGACCACCCGCAAAAAATCCAAATTTCGACGAAAATCCTCAAAAAAATGAAATTTTTATATGAAAAACTTATTTTGGGCCATAACTCCTTAAATATGCGTCCTAGAGCCAAAAGGACCTCAATTCGTGATCACTCCCAAAAAATCAAAATTTTGATGAAAATCCTCAAAAAATAGAAATTTTTATATGAAAAACTTATTTTGGGCCATAACTCCTTAAATATGCGTCCTAGAGCCAAAAGGACCTCAATTCGTGACCACCCCCAAAAAATCCAAATTTCGACGAAAATCCTCAAAAAATTGAAATTTTTATATGAAAAACTTATTTTGGGCCATAACTCCTTAAATATGCGTCCTAGAGCCAAAAGGACCTCAATTCGTGATCACTCCCAAAAAATCAAAATTTTGATGAAAATCCTCAAAAAATTGAAATTTTTATATGAAAAACTTATTTTGGCCATAACTCCTTAAATATGCGTCCTATAGCCAAAAGGACCTCAATTCGTGATCACTCCCACAAAATCAAAATTTTGATGAAAATCCTCAAAAAATTGAAATTTTTATATAAAAAACTTATTTTGGCCATAACTCCTTAAATATGCTTCCTAGAGCCAAAAGGACCTCAATTCGTGACCATCCCCAAAAAATCAAAATTTCGACGAAAATCCTCAAAAAAATGAAATTTTTATATGAAAAACTTATTTTGGCCATAACTCCTTAAATATGCGTCCTAGAGCCAAAAGGACCTCAATTCGTGACCACCCCCAAAAAATCAAAATTTCGACGAAAATCCTCAAAAAATTGAAATTTATATGAAAAACTTATTTTGGGCCATAACTCCTTAAATATGCGTCCTATAGCCAAAAGGACCTCAATTCGTGATCACTCCCAAAAAATCAAAATTTTGATGAAAATCCTCAAAAAATAGAAATTTTTATATGAAAAACTTATTTTGGCCATAACTCCTTAAATATGCGTCCTAGAGCCAAAAGGACCTCAATTCGTGACCATTCCCAAAAAATCAAAATTTCGACGAAAATCCTCAAAAAAATGAAATTTTTATATGAAAAACTTATTTTGGCCATAACTCCTTAAATATGCGTCCTAGAGCCAAAAGGACCTCAATTCGTGATCACTCCCAAAAAATCAAAATTTCGACGAAAATCCTCAAAAAATTGAAATTTTTATATGAAAAACTTATTTTGGCCATAACTCCTTAAATATGCGTCCTAGAGCCAAAAGGACCTCAATTCGTGATCACTCCCAAAAAATCAAAATTTTGATGAAAATCCTCAAAAAATAGAAATTTTTATATGAAAAACTTATTTTGGCCATAACTCCTTAAATATGCGTCCTAGAGCCAAAAGGACCTCAATTCGTGATCACTCCCACAAAATCAAAATTTTGATGACAATCCTCAAAAAAATTAAATTTTTATATAAAAAACTTATTTTGGCCATAACTCCTTAAATATGCGTCCTAGAGCCAAAAGGACCTCAATTCGTGATCACCCCCAATAAATCCAAATTTTGATGAAAATCCTCAAAAAATTGAAATTTTTATATGAAAAACTTATTTTGGCCATAACTCCTTAAATATGCTTCCTAGAGCCAAAAGGACCTCAATTCGTGATCACCCCCAATAAATCCAAATTTTGATGAAAATCCTCAAAAAATTGAAATTTTTATATGAAAAACTTATTTTGGCCATAACTCCTTAAATATGCGTCCTAGAGCCAAAAGGACCTCAATTCGTGACCACCCCCAAAAAATCCAAATTTTGATGAAAATCCTCAAAAAATTGAAATTTTATATGAAAAACTTATTTTGGCCATAACTCCTTAAATATGCTTCCTAGAGCCAAAAGGACCTCAATTCGTGACCACTCCCAAAAAATCAAAATTTTGATGAAAATCCTCAAAAAATTGAAATTTTTATATGAAAAACTTATTTTGGCCATAACTCCTTAAATATGCTTCCTAGAGCCAAAAGGACCTCAATTCGTGACCATCCCCAAAAAATCAAAATTTTGATGAAAATCCTCAAAAAATTTAAATTTTTATATGAAAAACTTATTTTGGCCATAACTCCTTAAATATGCGTCCTAGAGCCAAAAGGACCTCAATTCGTGATCACTCCCAAAAAATCAAAATTTTGATGAAAATCCTCAGAAAATTGAAATTTTTATATGAAAAACTTATTTTGGGCCATAACTCCTTAAATATGCGTCCTAGAGCCAAAAGGACCTCAATTCGTGACCATCCCCAAAAAATCAAAATTTCGACGAAAATCCTCAAAAAAATGAAATTTTTATATGAAAAACTTATTTTGGCCATAACTCCTTAAATATGCGTCCTAGAGCCAAAAGGACCTCAATTCGTGACCACCCCCAAAAAATCCAAATTTCGACGAAAATCCTCAAAAAATTGAAATTTTTATATGAAAAACTTATTTTGGCCACAACTCCTTAAATATGCGTCCTAGAGCCAAAAGGACCTCAATTCGTGATCACCCCCAAAAAATCCAAATGTCGACGAAAATTCTCAAAAAAAAATCAAATTTTTATATGAAAAATTTATTTTGGCCATAACTCCTTAAATATGCGTCCTAGAGCCAAAAGGACCTCAATTCGTGACCATCCCCAAAAAATCAAAATTTTGATGAAAATCCTCAAAAAATTTAAATTTTTATATGAAAAACTTATTTTGGCCATAACTCCTTAAATATGCGTCCTAGAGCCAAAAGGACCTCAATTCGTGATCACTCCCAAAAAATCAAAATTTTGATGAAAATCCTCAAAAAATTGAAATTTTTATATGAAAAACTTATTTTGGCCATAACTCCTTAAATATGCGTCCTAGCGCCAAAAGGACCTCAATTCGTGACCATCCCCAAAAAATCAAAATTTCGACGAAAATCCTCAAAAAAATCAAATTTTTATATGAAAAACTTATTTTGCCCATAACTCCTTAAATATGCGTCCTAGAGCCAAAAGGACCTCAATTCGTGATCACTCCCAAAAAATCAAAATTTTGATGAAAATCCTCAGAAAATTGAAATTTTTATATGAAAAACTTATTTTGGGCCATAACTCCTTAAATATGCGTCCTAGAGCCAAAAGGACCTCAATTCGTGACCATCCCCAAAAAATCAAAATTTCGACGAAAATCCTCAAAAAAATGAAATTTTTATATGAAAAACTTATTTTGGCCATAACTCCTTAAATATGCGTCCTAGAGCCAAAAGGACCTCAATTCGTGATCACTCCCAAAAAATCCAAATTTCGACGAAAATCCTCAAAAAATTGAAATTTTTATATGAAAAACTTATTTTGGCCACAACTCCTTAAATATGCGTCCTAGAGCCAAAAGGACCTCAATTCGTGATCACCCCCAAAAAATCCAAATTTCGACGAAAATCCTCAAAAAATTGAAATTTTTATATGAAAAACTTATTGTGGCCATAACTCCTTAAATATGCGTCCTAGAGCCAAAAGGACCTCAATTCGTGACCACCCCCAAAAAATCCAAATTTCGACGAAAATTCTCACAAAATTGAAAATTTTATATGAAAAACTTATTTTGGCCATAACTCCTTAAATATGCGTCCTAGAGCCAAAAGGACCTCAATTCGTCCATCCCCAAAAAATCAAAATTTTGATGAAAATCCTCAAAAAATTGAAATTTTTATATGAAAAACTTATTTTGGCCATAACTCCTTAAATATGCGTCCTAGCGCCAAAAGGACCTCAATTCGTGACCATCCCCAAAAAATCAAAATTTTGATGAAAATCCTCAAAAAATTGAAAATTTTATATGAAAAACTTATTTTGGCCATAACTCCTTAAATATGCTTCCTAGAGCCAAAAGGACCTCAATTCGTGACCATCCCCAAAAAATCAAAATTTTGATGAAAATCCTCAAAAAATTGAAATTTTTATATGAAAAACTTATTTTGCCCATAACTCCTTAAATATGCGTCCTAGAGCCAAAAGGACCTCAATTCGTGATCACTCCCAAAAAATCAAAATTTTGATGAAAATCCTCAGAAAATTGAAATTTTTATATGAAAAACTTATTTTGGGCCATAACTCCTTAAATATGCGTCCTAGAGCCAAAAGGACCTCAATTCGTGATCACTCCCAAAAAATCAAAATTTTGATGAAAATCCTCAGAAAATTGAAATTTTTATATGAAAAACTTATTTTGGGCCATAACTCCTTAAATATGCGTCCTAGAGCCAAAAGGACCTCAATTCGTGATCACTCCCAAAAAATCAAAATTTTGATGAAAATCCTCAAAAAATTGAAATTTTTATATGAAAAACTTAATTTGGCCATAACTCCTTAAATATGCGTCCTAGCGCCAAAAGGACCTCAATTCGTGACCATCCCCAAAAAATCAAAATTTCGACGAAAATCCTCAAAAAAATGAAATTTTTATATGAAAAACTTATTTTGCCCATAACTCCTTAAATATGCGTCCTAGAGCCAAAAGGACCTCAATTCGTGATCACTCCCAAAAAATCAAAATTTTGATGAAAATCCTCAGAAAATTGAAATTTTTATATGAAAAACTTATTTTGGGCCATAACTCCTTAAATATGCGTCATAGAGCCAAAAGGACCTCAATTCGTGACCATCCCCAAAAAATCAAAATTTCGACGAAAATCCTCAAAAAAATGAAATTTTTATATGAAAAACTTATTTTGGCCATAACTCCTTAAATATGCGTCCTAGAGCCAAAAGGACCTCAATTCGTGACCACCCCCAAAAAATCCAAATTTCGACGAAAATTCTCAAAAAAAAAATCAAATTTTTATATGAAAAATTTATTTTGGCCATAACTCCTTAAATATGCGTCCTAGAGCCAAAAGGACCTCAATTCGTGATCACTCCCAAAAAATCAAAATTTTGATGAAAATCCTCAAAAAATTGAAATTTTTATATGAAAAACTTATTTTGGCCATAACTCCTTAAATATGCGTCCTAGAGCCAAAAGGACCTCAATTCGTGACCACTCCCAAAAAATCAAAATTTTGATGAAAATCCTCAGAAAATTGAAATTTTTATATGAAAAACTTATTTTGGGCCATAACTCCTTAAATATGCGTCATAGAGCCAAAAGGACCTCAATTCGTGACCATCCCCAAAAAATCAAAATTTCGACGAAAATCCTCAAAAAAATGAAATTTTTATATGAAAAACTTATTTTGGCCATAACTCCTTAAATATGCGTCCTAGAGCCAAAAGGACCTCAATTCGTGATCACTCCCAAAAAATCAAAATTTTGATGAAAATCCTCAAAAAATTGAAATTTTTATATGAAAAACTTATTTTGGCCATAACTCCTTAAATATGCGTCCTAGAGCCAAAAGGACCTCAATTCGTGATCACTCCCAAAAAATCAAAATTTTGATGAAAATCCTCAGAAAATTGAAATTTTTATATGAAAAACTTATTGTGGCCATAACTCCTTAAATATGCGTCCTAGAGCCAAAAGGACCTCAATTCGTGACCACCCCCAAAAAATCCAAATTTCGACGAAAATCCTCAAAAAATTGAAATTTTTATATGAAAAACTTATTTTGGCCATAACTCCTTAAATATGCGTCCTAGAGCCAAAAGGACCTCAATTCGTGACCATCCCCAAAAAATCAAAATTTTGATGAAAATCCTCAAAAAATTGAAATTTTTATATGAAAAACTTATTTTGGCCATAACTCCTTAAATATGCGTCCTAGAGCCAAAAGGACCTCAATTCGTGACCACCCCCAAAAAATCCAAATTTCGACGAAAATTCTCAAAAAAATGAAATTTTTATATGAAAAACTTATTTGGGCCATAACTCCTTAAATATGCTTCCTAGAGCCAAAAGGACCTCAATTCGTGACCATCCCCAAAAAATCCAAATTTTGATGAAAATCCTCAAAAAATTGAAATTTTTATATGAAAAACTTATTTTGGCCATAACTCCTTAAATATGCTTCCTAGAGCCAAAAGGACCTCAATTCGTGACCACCCCCAAAAAATCAAAATTTTGATGAAAATCCTCAAAAAATTGAAATTTTTATATGAAAAACTTATTTTGGCCATAACTCCTTAAATATGCGTCCTAGAGCCAAAAGGACCTCAATTCGTGACCACCCCCAAAAAATCCAAATTTCGACGAAAATTCTCAAAAAAATGAAATTTTTATATGAAAAACTTATTTTGGCCATAACTCCTTAAATATGCTTCCTAGAGCCAAAAGGACCTCAATTCGTGACCATCCCCAAAAAATCCAAATTTCGACGAAAATCCTCAAAAAAATGAAATTTTTATATGAAAAACTTATTTTGCCCATAACTCCTTAAATATGCGTCCTAGAGCCAAAAGGACCTCAATTCGTGACCACCCGCAAAAAATCCAAATTTCGACGAAAATCCTCAAAAAAATGAAATTTTTATATGAAAAACTTATTTTGGCCATAACTCCTTAAATATGCGTCCTAGAGCCAAAAGGACCTCAATTCGTGATCCCTCCCAAAAAATCAAAATTTTGATGAAAATCCTCAAAAAAATGAAATTTTTATATGAAAAACTTATTTTGGCCATAACTCCTTAAATATGCTTCCTAGAGCCAAAAGGACCGCAATTCGTGACCACCCCCAAAAAATCAAAATTTTGATGAAAATCCTCAAAAAATTGAAATTTTTATATGAAAAACTTATTTTGGCCATAACTCCTTAAATATGCGTCCTAGAGCCAAAAGGACCTCAATTCGTGACCACCCCCAAAAAATCCAAATTTCGACGAAAATTCTCAAACAAATGAAATTTTTATATGAAAAACTTATTTTGGCCATAACTCCTTAAATATGCTTCCTAGAGCCAAAAGGACCTCAATTCGTGACCATCCCCAAAAAATCAAAATTTTGATGAAAATCCTCAAAAAATTGAAATTTTTATATGAAAAACTTATTTTGGCCATAACTCAATTCGTGACCACCCCCAAAAAATCCAAATTTCGACGAAAATTCTCAAAAAAAAAATCAAATTTTTATATGAAAAACTTATTTTGGCCATAACTCCTTAAATATGCGTCCTAGCGCCAAAAGGACCTCAATTCGTGACCATCCCCAAAAAATCAAAATTTTGATGAAAATCCTCAAAAAATTGAAAATTTTATATGAAAAACTTATTTTGGCCATAACTCCTTAAATATGCGTCCTAGAGCCAAAAGGACCTCAATTCGTGACCACCCGCAAAAAATCCAAATTTCGACGAAAATCCTCAAAAAAATGAAATTTTTATATGAAAAACTTATTTTGGCCATAACTCCTTAAATATGCGTCCTAGAGCCAAAAGGACCTCAATTCGTGATCACTCCCAAAAAATCAAAATTTTGATGAAAATCCTCAAAAAAATGAAATTTTTATATGAAAAACTTATTTTGGCCATAACTCCTTAAATATGCGTCCTAGAGCCAAAAGGACCTCAATTCGTGACCATCCCCAAAAAATCAAAATTTTGATGAAAATCCTCAAAAAAATAGAAATTTTTATATGAGAAACTTATTTTGGCCATAACTCCTTAAATATGCGTCCTAGAGCCAAAAGGACCTCAATTCGTGACCATCCCCAAAAAATCCAAATTTCGACGAAAATCCTCAAAAAAATGAAATTTTTATATGAAAAACTTATTTTGGCCATAACTCCTTAAATATGCTTCCTAGAGCCAAAAGGACCTCAATTCGTGACCATCCCCAAAAAATCAAAATTTTGATGAAAATCCTCAAAAAATTGAAATTTTTATATGAAAAACTTATTTTGGCCATAACTCCTTAAATATGCGTCCTAGAGCCAAAAGGACCTCAATTCGTGACCACCCCCAAAAAATCCAAATTTCGACGAAAATCCTCAAAAAAGTGAAATTTTTATATGAAAAACTTATTTTGGCCATAACTCCTTAAATATGCGTCCTAGAGCCAAAAGGACCTCAATTCGTGATCACTCCCAAAAAATCAAAATTTTGATGAAAATCCTCAAAAAATTGAAATTTTTATATGAAAAACTTATTTTGGCCATAACTCCTTAAATATGCGTCCTAGCGCCAAAAGGACCTCAATTCGTGACCACCCCCAAAAAATCCAAATTTCGACGAAAATCTTCAAAAAAATGAAATTTTTATATGAAAAACTTATTTTGGCCATAACTCCTTAAATATGCGTCCTAGAGCCAAAAGGACCTCAATTCGTGATCACTCCCACAAAATCAAAATTTTGATGACAATCCTCAAAAAATTGAAATTTTTATATGAAAAACTTATTTTGGCCATAACTCCTTAAATATGCGTCCTAGAGCCAAAAGGACCTCAATTCGTGACCACCCCCAAAAAATCCAAATTTCGACGAACATCCTCAAAAAAATGAAATTTTTATATGAAAAACTTATTTTGGCCATAACTCCTTAAATATGCGTCCTAGAGCCAAAAGGACCTCAATTCGTGATCACTCCCAAAAAATCAAAATTTTGATGAAAATCCTCAAAAAATTGAAATTTTTATATGAAAAACTTATTTTGGCCATAACTCCTTAAATATGCGTCCTAGAGTCAAAAGGACCTCAATTCGTGACCACCCCCAAAAAATCCAAATTTCGACGAAAATTCTCAAAAAAAAATCAAATTTTTATATGAAAAACTTATTTTGGCCATAACTCCTTAAATATGCGTCCTAGAGCCAAAAGGACCTCAATTCGTGACCACCCCCAAAAATTCCAAATTTCGACGAAAATCCTCAAAAAATTGAAATTTTTATATGAAAAACTTATTTTGGCCATAACTCCTTAAATATGCGTCCTAGAGCCAAAAGGACCTCAATTCGTGACCACCCCCTAAAAATCCAAATTTCGACGAAAATCCTCAAAAAATTGAAATTTTTATATGAAAAACTTATTTTGGCCATAACTCCTTAAATATCCGTCCTAGAGCCAAAAGGACCTCAATTCGTGATCACTCCCAAAAAATCAAAATTTCGACGAAAATCCTCAAAAAAATGAAATTTTTATATGAAAAACTTATTTTGGCCATAACTCCTTAAATATGCGTCCTAGAGCCAAAAGGACCTCAATTCGTGATCACTCCCAAAAAATCAAAATTTTGATGAAAATCCTCAAAAAATTTAAATTTTTATATGAAAAACTTATTTTGGCCATAACTCCTTAAATATGCGTCCTAGAGCCAAAAGAACCTCAATTCGTGACCATCCCCAAAAAATCAAAATTTTGATGAAAATCCTCAAAAAATTGAAATTTTTATATGAAAAACTTATTTTGGCCATAACTCCTTAAATATGCTTCCTAGAGCCAAAAGGACCTCAATTCGTGATCACTCCCAAAAAATCAAAATTTTGATGAAAATCCTCAAAAAATTGAAATTTTTATATGAAAAACTTATTTTGGCCATAACTCCTTAAATATGCGTCCTAGAGCCAAAAGGACCTCAATTCGTGATCACTCCCAAAAAATCAAAATTTTGATGAAAATCCTCAAAAAATTGAAATTTTTATATGAAAAACTTATTTTGGCCATAACTCCTTAAATATGCGTCCTAGAGCCAAAAGGACCTCAATTCGTGATCACTCCCAAAAAATCAAAATTTTGATGAAAATCCTCAAAAAATTGAAATTTTTATATGAAAAACTTATTTTGGCCATAACTCCTTAAATATGCGTCCTAGAGCCAAAAGGACCTCAATTCGTGATCACTCCCACAAAATCAAAATTTTGATGACAATCCTCAAAAAATTGAAATGTTTATATGAAAAACTTATTTTGGCCATAACTCCTTAAATATGCGTCCTAGAGCCAAAAGGACCTCAATTCGTGACCACCCCCAAAAAATCCAAATTTCGACGAAAATCCTCAAAAAATTGAAATTTTTATATGAAAAACTTATTTTGGGCCATAACTCCTTAAATATGCTTCCTAGAGCCAAAAGGACCTCAATTCGTGACCACCCCCAAAAAATCCAAATTTCGACGAAAATCCTCAAAAAAATGAAATTTTTATATGAAAAACTTATTTTGCCCATAACTCCTTAAATATGCGTCCTAGAGCCAAAAGGACCTCAATTCGTGACCACCCCCAAAAAATCCAAATTTCGACGAAAATCCTCAAAAAAATGAAATTTTTATATGAAAAACTTATTTTGGCCATAACTCCTTAAATATGCGTCCTAGAGCCAAAAGGACCTCAATTCGTGATCACTCCCAAAAAATCAAAATTTTGATGAAAATCCTCAAAAAAATGAAATTTTTATATGAAAAACTTATTTTGGCCATAACTCCTTAAATATGCTTCCTAGAGCCAAAAGGACCTCAATTCGTGACCACCCCCAAAAAATCAAAATTTTGATGAAAATCCTCAAAAAATTTAAATTTTTATATGAAAAACTTATTTTGGCCATAACTCCTTAAATATGCGTCCTAGAGCCAAAAGGACCTCAATTCGTGACCACCCCCAAAAAATCCAAATTTCGACGAAAATTCTCAAAAAAATGAAATTTTTATATGAAAAACTTATTTTGGCCATAACTCCTTAAATATGCTTCCTAGAGCCAAAAGGACCTCAATTCGTGACCATCCCCAAAAAATCAAAATTTTGATGAAAATCCTCAAAAAATTGAAATTTTTATATGAAAAACTTATTTTGGCCATAACTCCTTAAATATGCTTCCTAGAGCCAAAAGGACCTCAATTCGTGACCACCCCCAAAAAATCCAAATTTCGACGAAAATTCTCAAAAAAAATCAAATTTTTATATGAAAAACTTATTTTGGCCATAACTCCTTAAATATGCGTCCTAGCGCCAAAAGGACCTCAATTCGTGACCATCCCCAAAAAATCAAAATTTTGATGAAAATCCTCAAAAAATTGAAAATTTTATATGAAAAACTTATTTTGGCCATAACTCCTTAAATATGCGTCCTAGAGCCAAAAGGACCTCAATTCGTGACCACCCGCAAAAAATCCAAATTTCGACGAAAATCCTCAAAAAAATGAAATTTTTATATGAAAAACTTATTTTGGCCATAACTCCTTAAATATGCGTCCTAGAGCCAAAAGGACCTCAATTCGTGATCACTCCCAAAAAATCAAAATTTTGGTGAAAATCCTCAAAAAAATGAAATTTTTATATGAAAAACTTATTTTGGCCATAACTCCTTAAATATGCGTCCTAGAGCCAAAAGGACCTCAATTCGTGACCATCCCCAAAAAATCAAAATTTTGATGAAAATCCTCAAAAAATAGAAATTTTTATATGAGAAACTTATTTTGGCCATAACTCCTTAAATATGCGTCCTAGAGCCAAAAGGACCTCAATTCGTGACCATCCCCAAAAAATCCAAATTTCGACGAAAATCCTCAAAAAAATGAAATTTTTATATGAAAAACTTATTTTGGCCATAACTCCTTAAATATGCTTCCTAGAGCCAAAAGGACCTCAATTCGTGACCATCCCCAAAAAATCAAAATTTTGATGAAAATCCTCAAAAAATTGAAATTTTTATATGAAAAACTTATTTTGGCCATAACTCCTTAAATATGCGTCCTAGAGCCAAAAGGACCTCAATTCGTGACCACCCCCAAAAAATCCAAATTTCGACGAAAATCCTCAAAAAAATGAAATTTTTATATGAAAAACTTATTTTGGCCATAACTCCTTAAATATGCGTCCTAGAGCCAAAAGGACCTCAATTCGTGACCATCCCCAAAAAATCAAAATTTTGATGAAAATCCTCAAAAAATTGAAATTTTTATATGAAAAACTTATTTTGGCCATAACTCCTTAAATATGCGTCCTAGAGCCAAAAGGACCTCAATTCGTGATCACTCCCAAAAAATCAAAATTTTGATGAAAATCCTCAAAAAATTGAAATTTTTATATGAAAAACTTATTTTGGCCATAACTCCTTAAATATGCGTCCTAGCGTCAAAAGGACCTCAATTCGTGACCACCCCCAAAAAATCTAAATTTCGACGAAAATCTTCAAAAAAATGAAATTTTTATATGAAAAACTTATTTTGGCCATAACTCCTTAAATATGCGTCCTAGAGCCAAAAGGACCTCAATTCGTGATCACTCCCACAAAATCAAAATTTTGATGACAATCCTCAAAAAATTGAAATTTTTATAGAAAAACTTATTTTGGCCATAACTCCTTAAATATGCGTCCTAGAGCCAAAAGGACCTCAATTCGTGACCACCCCCAAAAAATCCAAATTTCGACGAACATCCTCAAAAAAATGAAATTTTTATATGAAAAACTTATTTTGGCCATAACTCCTTAAATATGCGTCCTAGAGCCAAAAGGACCTCAATTCGTGATCACTCCCAAAAAATCAAAATTTTGATGAAAATCCTCAAAAAATTGAAATTTTTATATGAAAAACTTATTTTGGCCATAACTCCTTAAATATGCGTCCTAGAGTCAAAAGGACCTCAATTCGTGACCACCCCCAAAAAATCCAAATTTCGACGAAAATCCTCAAAAAAAAATCAAATTTTTATATGAAAAACTTATTTTGGCCATAACTCCTTAAATATGCGTCCTAGAGCCAAAAGACCTCAATTCGTGACCACCCCCAAAAATTCCAAATTTCGACGAAAATCCTCAAAAAATTGAAATTTTTATATGAAAAACTTATTTTGGCCATAACTCCTTAAATATGCGTCCTAGAGCCAAAAGGACCTCAATTCGTGATCACTCCCAAAAAATCAAAATTTTGATGAAAATCCTCAAAAAATTGAAATTTTTATATGAAAAACTTATTTTGGCCATAACTCCTTAAATATGCGTCCTAGAGCCAAAAGGACCTCAATTCGTGACCACCCCCTAAAAATCCAAATTTCGACGAAAATCCTCAAAAAATTGAAATTTTTATATGAAAAACTTATTTTGGCCATAACTCCTTAAATATGCGTCCTAGAGCCAAAAGGACCTCAATTCGTGATCACTCCCAAAAAATCAAAATTTCGACGAAAATCCTCAAAAAAATGAAATTTTTATATGAAAAACTTATTTTGGCCATAACTCCTTAAATATGCGTCCTAGAGCCAAAAGGACCTCAATTCGTGATCACTCCCAAAAAATCAAAATTTTGATGAAAATCCTCAAAAAATTTAAATTTTTATATGAAAAACTTATTTTGGCCATAACTCCTTAAATATGCGTCCTAGAGCCAAAAGAACCTCAATTCGTGACCATCCCCAAAAAATCAAAATTTTGATGAAAATCCTCAAAAAATTGAAATTTTTATATGAAAAACTTATTTTGGCCATAACTCCTTAAATATGCGTCCTAGAGCCAAAAGGACCTCAATTCGTGACCACCCCCAAAAAATCAAAATTTCGACGAAAATCCTCAAAAAAATGAAATTTTTATATGAAAAACTTATTTTGGCCATAACTCCTTAAATATGCGTCCTAGAGCCAAAAGGACCTCAATTCGTGATCACTTCCAAAAAATCAAAATTTTGATGAAAATCCTCAAAAAATTGAAATTTTTATATGAAAAACTTATTTTGGCCATAACTCCTTAAATATGCGTCCTAGAGCCAAAAGGACCTCAATTCGTGATCACTCCCAAAAAATCAAAATTTTGATGAAAATCCTCAAAAAATTGAAATTTTTATATGAAAAACTTATTTTGGACATAACTCCTTAAATATGCGTCCTAGAGCCAAAAGGACCTCAATTCGTGATCACTCCCAAAAAATCAAAATTTTGATGAAAATCCTCAAAAAATTGAAATTTTTATATGAAAAACTTATTTTGGCCATAACTCCTTAAATATGCGTCCTAGAGCCAAAAGGACCTCAATTCGTGATCACTCCCACAAAATCAAAATTTTGATGACAATCCTCAAAAAATTGAAATGTTTATATGAAAAACTTATTTTGGCCATAACTCCTTAAATATGCGTCCTAGAGCCAAAAGGACCTCAATTCGTGACCACCCCCAAAAAATCCAAATTTCGACGAAAATCCTCAAAAAATTGAAATTTTTATATGAAAAACTTATTTTGGGCCATAACTCCTTAAATATGCTTCCTAGAGCCAAAAGGACCTCAATTCGTGACCATCCCCAAAAAATCAAAATTTTGATGACAATCCTCAAAAAATTGAAATTTTATATGAAAAATTTATTTTGGCCATAACTCCTTAAATATGCGTCCTAGAGCCAAAAGGACCTCAATTCGTGACCATCCCCAAAAAATCAAAATTTTGATGAAAATCCTCAAAAAATTGAAATTTTTATATGAAAAACTTATTGTGGCCATAACTCCTTAAATATGCGTCCTAGAGCCAAAAGGACCTCAATTCGTGACCACCCCCAAAAAATCCAAATTTCGACGAAAATCCTCAAAAAATTGAAATTTTTATATGAAAAACTTATTTTGGCCATAACTCCTTAAATATGCGTCCTAGAGCCAAAAGGACCTCAATTCGTGACCACCCCCTAAAAATCCAAATTTCGACGAACATCCTCAAAAAATTGAAATTTTTATATGAAAAACTTATTTTGGCCATAACTCCTTAAATATGCGTCCTAGAGCCAAAAGGACCTCAATTCGTGACCATCCCCAAAAAATCAAAATTTTGATGAAAATCCTCAAAAAATTGAAATTTTTATATGAAAAACTTATTTTGGCCATAACTCCTTAAATATGCGTCCTAGAGCCAAAAGGACCTCAATTCGTGACCACCCCCTAAAAATCCAAATTTCGACGAAAATCCTCAAAAAATTGAAATTTTTATATGAAAAACTTATTTTGGCCATAACTCCTTAAATATGCGTCCTAGAGCCAAAAGGACCTCAATTCGTGACCATCCCCAAAAAATCAAAATTTTGATGAAAATCCTCAAAAAATTGAAATTTTTATATGAAAAACTTATTTTGGCCATAACTCCTTAAATATGCGTCCTAGAGCCAAAAGGACCTCAATTCGTGACCACCCCCAAAAAATCAAAATTTCGACGAAAATCCTCAAAAAAATGAAATTTTTATATGAAAAACTTATTTTGGCCATAACTCCTTAAATATGCGTCCTAGAGCCAAAAGGACCTCAATTCGTGATCACTCCCAAAAAATCAAAATTTTGATGAAAATCCTCAAAAAATTGAAATTTTTATATGAAAAACTTATTTTGGCCATAACTCCTTAAATATGCGTCCTAGCGCCAAAAGGACCTCAATTCGTGACCACCCCCAAAAAATCAAAATTTTGATGAAAATCCTCAAAAAATTGAAATTTTTATATGAAAAACTTATTTTGGCCATAACTCCTTAAATATGCGTCCTAGCGCCAAAAGGACCTCAATTCGTGACCACCCCCAAAAAATCCAAATTTCGACGAAAATCCTCAAAAAAATGAAATTTTTATATGAAAAACTTATTTTGGGCCATAACTCCTTAAATATGCGTCCTAGAGCCAAAAGGACCTCAATTCGTGATCACTCCCAAAAAATCAAAATTTTGATGAAAATCCTCAAAAAATTTAAATTTTTATATGAAAAACTTATTTTGGCCATAACTCCTTAAATATGCGTCCTAGCGCCAAAAGGACCTCAATTCGTGACCACCCCCAAAAAATCAAAATTTTGATGAAAATCCTCAAAAAATTGAAATTTTTATATGAAAAACTTATTTTGGCCATAACTCCTTAAATATGCGTCCTAGCGCCAAAAGGACCTCAATTCGTGACCACCCCCAAAAAATCCAAATTTCGACGAAAATCCTCAAAAAAATGAAATTTTTATATGAAAAACTTATTTTGGCCATAACTCCTTAAATATGCGTCCTAGAGCCAAAAGGACCTCAATTCGTGACCATCCCCAAAAAATCAAAATTTCAACGAAAATCCTCAAAAAAATGAAATTTTTATATGAAAAATTTATTTTGGCCATAACTCCTTAAATATGCGTCCTAGCGCCAAAAGGACCTCAATTCGTGATCACTCCCAAAAAATCAAAATTTTGATGAAAATCCTCAAAAAATTGAAATTTTTATATGAAAAACTTATTTTGGCCATAACTCCTTAAATATGCGTCCTAGCGCCAAAAGGACCTCAATTCGTGACCATCCCCAAAAAATCAAAATTTTGATGAAAATCCTCAAAAAATTGAAAATTTTATATGAAAAACTTATTTTGGCCATAACTCCTTAAATATGCGTCCTAGAGCCAAAAGGACCTCAATTCGTGACCACCCGCAAAAAATCCAAATTTCGACGAAAATCCTCAAAAAATTGAAATTTTTATATGAAAAACTTATTTTGGCCATAACTCCTTAAATATGCGTCCTAGAGCCAAAAGGACCTCAATTCGTGACCATCCCCAAAAAATCAAAATTTTGATGAAAATCCTCAAAAAATTGAAATTTTTATATGAAAAACTTATTTTGGCCATAACTCCTTAAATATGCGTCCTAGAGCCAAAAGGACCTCAATTCGTGACCACCCCCTAAAAATCCAAATTTCGACGAAAATCCTCAAAAAATTGAAATTTTTATATGAAAAACTTATTTTGGCCATAACTCCTTAAATATGCGTCCTAGAGCCAAAAGGACCTCAATTCGTGACCATCCCCAAAAAATCAAAATTTTGATGAAAATCCTCAAAAAATTGAAATTTTTATATGAAAAACTTATTTTGGCCATAACTCCTTAAATATGCGTCCTAGAGCCAAAAGGACCTCAATTCGTGACCACCCCCAAAAAATCAAAATTTCGACGAAAATCCTCAAAAAAATGAAATTTTTATATGAAAAACTTATTTTGGCCATAACTCCTTAAATATGCGTCCTAGAGCCAAAAGGACCTCAATTCGTGATCACTCCCAAAAAATCAAAATTTTGATGAAAATCCTCAAAAAATTGAAATTTTTATATGAAAAACTTATTTTGGCCATAACTCCTTAAATATGCGTCCTAGCGCCAAAAGGACCTCAATTCGTGACCACCCCCAAAAAATCCAAATTTCGACGAAAATCCTCAAAAAAATGAAATTTTTATATGAAAAACTTATTTTGGGCCATAACTCCTTAAATATGCGTCCTAGAGCCAAAAGGACCTCAATTCGTGATCACTCCCAAAAAATCAAAATTTTGATGAAAATCCTCAAAAAATTGAAATTTTTATATGAAAAACTTATTTTGGCCATAACTCCTTAAATATGCGTCCTAGCGCCAAAAGGACCTCAATTCGTGACCACCCCCAAAAAATCAAAATTTTGATGAAAATCCTCAAAAAATTGAAATTTTTATATGAAAAACTTATTTTGGCCATAACTCCTTAAATATGCGTCCTAGCGCCAAAAGGACCTCAATTCGTGACCACCCCCAAAAAATCCAAATTTCGACGAAAATCCTCAAAAAAATGAAATTTTTATATGAAAAACTTATTTTGGCCATAACTCCTTAAATATGCGTCCTAGAGCCAAAAGGACCTCAATTCGTGACCATCCCCAAAAAATCAAAATTTCAACGAAAATCCTCAAAAAAATGAAATTTTTATATGAAAAATTTATTTTGGCCGTAACTCCTTAAATATGCGTCCTAGCGCCAAAAGGACCTCAATTCGTGATCACTCCCAAAAAATCAAAATTTTGATGAAAATCCTCAAAAAATTGAAATTTTTATATGAAAAACTTATTTTGGCCATAACTCCTTAAATATGCGTCCTAGCGCCAAAAGGACCTCAATTCGTGACCATCCCCAAAAAATCAAAATTTTGATGAAAATCCTCAAAAAATTGAAAATTTTATATGAAAAACTTATTTTGGCCATAACTCCTTAAATATGCGTCCTAGAGCCAAAAGGACCTCAATTCGTGACCACCCGCAAAAAATCCAAATTTCGACGAAAATCCTCAAAAAATTGAAATTTTTATATGAAAAACTTATTTTGGCCATAACTCCTTAAATATGCGTCCTAGAGCCAAAAGGACCTCAATTCGTGACCATCCCCAAAAAATCACAATTTTGATGAAAATCCTCAAAAAATTGAAATTTTTATATGAAAAACTTATTTTGGCCATAACTCCTTAAATATGCTTCCTAGAGCCAAAAGGACCTCAATTCGTGACCACCCCCAAAAAATCAAAATTTCGACGAAAATCCTCAAAAAAATGAAATTTTTATATGAAAAACTTATTGTGGCCATAACTCCTTAAATATGCGTCCTATAGCCAAAAGGACCTCAATTCGTGACCATCCCCAAAAAATCAAAATTTTGATGAAAATCCTCAAAAAATTGAAATTTTTATATGAAAAACTTATTTTGGCCATAACTCCTTAAATATGCTTCCTAGAGCCAAAAGGACCTCAATTCGTGATCACCCCCAAAAAATCCAAATTTCGACGAAAATTCTCAAAAAAAAAATCAAATTTTTATATGAAAAACTTATTTTGGCCATAACTCCTTAAATATGCGTCCTAGCGCCAAAAGGACCTCAATTCGTGACCATCCCCAAAAAATCAAAATTTTGATGAAAATCCTCAAAAAATTGAAAATTTTATATGAAAAACTTATTTTGGCCATAACTCCTTAAATATGCGTCCTAGAGCCAAAAGGACCTCAATTCGTGACCACCCGCAAAAAATCCAAATTTCGACGAAAATCCTCAAAAAATTGAAATTTTTATATGAAAAACTTATTTTGGCCATAACTCCTTAAATATGCGTCCTAGAGCCAAAAGGACCTCAATTCGTGACCATCCCCAAAAAATCAAAATTTTGATGAAAATCCTCAAAAAATTGAAATTTTTATATGAAAAACTTATTTTGGCCATAACTCCTTAAATATGCGTCCTAGAGCCAAAAGGACCTCAATTCGTGATCACTCCCACAAAATCAAAATTTTGATGAAAATCCTCAAAAAATTGAAATTTTTATATGAAAAACTTATTTTGGCCATAACTCCTTAAATATGCGTCCTAGAGCCAAAAGGACCTCAATTCGTGACCATCCCCAAAAAATCAAAATTTTGATGAAAATCCTCAAAAAATTGAAATTTTTATATGAAAAACTTATTTTGGCCATAACTCCTTAAATATGCGTCCTAGAGCCAAAAGGACCTCAATTCGTGACCACCCCCAAAAAATCAAAATTTCGACGAAAATCCTCAAAAAATTGAAATTTTTATATGAAAAACTTATTTTGGCCATAACTCCTTAAATATGCGTCCTAGAGCCAAAAGGACCTCAATTCGTGACCACCCCCAAAAAATCCAAATTTCGACGAACATCCTCAAAAAAATTGAAATTTTTATATGAAAAACTTATTGTGGCCATAACTCCTTAAATATGCGTCCTAGAGCCAAAAGGACCTCAATTCGTGACCACCCCCAAAAAATCCAAATTTCGACGAAAATTCTCAAAAAATTGAAATTTTTATATGAAAAACTTATTTTGGCCATAACTCCTTAAATATGCGTCCTAGAGCCAAAAGGACCTCAATTCGTGACCATCCCCAAAAAATCAAAATTTTGATGAAAATCCTCAAAAAATTGAAATTTTTATATAAAAAACTTATTTTGGCCATAACTCCTTAAATATGCGTCCTAGAGCCAAAATGACCTCAATTCGTGACCACCCCCAAAAAATCCAAATTTTGATGAAAATCCTCAAAAAATTGAAATTTTTATATGAAAAACTTATTTTGGCCATAACTCCTTAAATATGCGTCCTAGAGCCAAAAGGACCTCAATTCGTGACCACCCCCAAAAAATCCAAATTTCGACGAAAATCCTCAAAAAATTGAAATTTTTATATGAAAAACTTATTGTGGCCATAACTCCTTAAATATGCGTCCTAGAGCCAAAAGGACCTCAATTCGTGACCACCCCCAAAAAATCCAAATTTCGACGAAAATTCTCAAAAAAAAATCAAATTTTTATATGAAAAACTTATTTTGGCCATAACTCCTTAAATATGCGTCCTAGAGCCAAAAGGACCTCAATTCGTGACCATCCCCAAAAAATCCAAATTTCGACGAAAATCCTCAAAAAATTGAAATTTTTATATGAAAAACTTATTTTGGGCCATAACTCCTTAAATATGCTTCCTAGAGCCAAAAGGACCTCAATTCGTGACCATCCCCAAAAAATCAAAATTTTGATGAAATCCTCAAAAAATTGAAATTTTATATGAAAAATTTATTTTGGCCATAACTCCTTAAATATGCGTCCTAGTGCCAAAAGGACCTCAATTCGTGACCACCCCCAAAAAATCAAAATTTCGACGAAAATCCTCAAAAAAATTGAAATTTTTATATGAAAAACTTATTTTGGCCATAACTCCTTAAATATGCGTCCTAGAGCCAAAAGGACCTCAATTCGTGACCATCCCCAAAAAATCAAAATTTTGATGAAAATCCTAAAAAATTGAAATTTTTATATGAAAAACTTATTTTGGCCATAACTCCTTAAATATGCGTCCTAGAGTCGAAAGGACCTCAATTCGTGATCACTCCCACAAAATCAAAATTTTGATGACAATCCTCAAAAAATTGAAATTTTTATATGAAAAACTTATTGTGGCCATAGCTCCTTAAATATGCTTCCTAGAGCCAAAAGGACCTCAATTCGTGATCACTCCCACAAAATCAAAATTTCGACGAAAATCCTCAAAAAATTGAAATTTTTATATGAAAAACTTATTTTGGCCATAACTCCTTAAATATGCGTCCTAGAGCCAAAAGGACCTCAATTCGTGACCACCCCCAAAAAATCCAAATTTCGACGAAAATCCTCAAAAAATTGAAATTTTTATATGAAAAACTTATTTTGGCCACAACTCCTTAAATATGCGTCCTAGAGCCAAAAGGACCTCAATTCGTGACCATCCCCAAAAAATCAAAATTTTGATGAAAATCCTCAAAAAATTGAAATTTTTATATGAAAAACTTATTTTGGCCATAACTCCTTAAATATGCGTCCTAGAGCCAAAAGGACCTCAATTCGTGATCACTCCCAAAAAATCCAAATTTCGACGAAAATCCTCAAAAAATTGAAATTTTTATATGAAAAACTTATTTTGGCCATAACTCCTTAAATATGCGTCCTAGAGCCAAAAGGACCTCAATTCGTGACCATCCCCAAAAAATCAAAATTTTGATGAAAATCCTCAAAAAATTGAAATTTTTATATGAAAAACTTATTTTGGGCCATAACTCCTAAATATGCGTCCTAGAGCCAAAAGGACCTCAATTCGTGATCACTCCCAAAAAATCCAAATTTCGACGAAAATCCTCAAAAAATTGAAATTTTTATATGAAAAACTTATTTTGGCCATAACTCCTTAAATATGCGTCCCAGAGCCAAAAGGACCTCAATTCGTGACCATCCCCAAAAAATCAAAATTTTGATGAAAATCCTCAAAAAATTGAAATTTTTATATGAAAAACTTATTTTGGCCATAACTCCTTAAATATGCGTCCTAGAGCCAAAAGGACCTCAATTCGTGACCATCCCCAAAAAATCAAAATTTTGATGAAAATCCTCAAAAAATTGAAATTTTTATATGAAAAACTTATTTTGGCCATAACTCCTTAAATATGCGTCCTAGAGCCAAAAGGACCTCAATTCGTGACCACCCCCAAAAAAATCAAAATTTTGATGAAAATCCTCAAAAAATTTAAATTTTTATATGAAAAACTTATTTTGGCCATAACTCCTTAAATATGCGTCCTAGAGCCAAAAGGACCTCAATTCGTGACCACCCCCAAAAAATCCAAATTTCGACGAAAATCCTCAAAAAATTGAAATTTTTATATGAAAAACTTATTTTGGCCATAACTCCTTAAATATGCGTCCTAGAGCCAAAAGGACCTCAATTCGTGATCACTCCCAAAAAATCAAAATTTTGATGAAAATCCTCAAAAAATTGAAATTTTTATATGAGAAACTTATTTTGGCCATAACTCCTTAAATATGCGTCCTAGAGCCAAAAGGACCTCAATTCGTGACCACCCCCAAAAAATCCAAATTTCGACGAAAATCCTCAAAAAATTGAAATTTTTATATGAAAAACTTATTTTGGGCCATAACTCCTTAAATATGCGTCCTAGAGCCAAAAGGACCTCAATTCGTGACCACCCCCTAAAAATCCAAATTTCGACGAAAATCCTCAAAAAAATGAAATTTTTATATGAAAAACTTATTTTGGCCATAACTCCTTAAATATGCGTCCTAGAGCCAAAAGGACCTCAATTCGTGATCACTCCCAAAAAATCAAAATTTTGATGAAAATCCTCAAAAAATTGAAATTTTTATATGAAAAACTTATTTTGGCCATAACTCCTTAAATATGCGTCCTAGCGCCAAAAGGACCTCAATTCGTGATCACTCCCAAAAAATCAAAATTTTGATGAAAATCCTCAAAAAATTGAAATTTT
This sequence comes from Haematobia irritans, assembly GCF_050003625.1. Lineage (NCBI taxonomy): Eukaryota > Metazoa > Arthropoda > Insecta > Diptera > Muscidae > Haematobia > Haematobia irritans. The sequence continues at coordinate 1,037,823 of NW_027445852.1, read as the reverse complement.
TATATGAAAAACTTATTTTGGCCATAACTCCTTAAATATGCGTCCTAGCGCCAAAAGGACCTCAATTCGTGACCACCCCCAAAAAATCAAAATTTTGATGAAAATCCTCAAAAAATTGAAATTTTTATATGAAAAACTTATTTTGGCCATAACTCCTTAAATATGCGTCCTAGAGCCAAAAGGACCTCAATTCGTGATCACTCCCAAAAAATCAAAATTTTGATGAAAATCCTCAAAAAATTTAAATTTTTATATGAAAAACTTATTTTGGCCATAACTCCTTAAATATGCGTCCTAGAGCCAAAAGGACCTCAATTCGTGACCATCCCCAAAAAATCAAAATTTTGATGAAAATCCTCAAAAAAATGAAATTTTTATATGAAAAACTTATTTTGGCCATAACTCCTTAAATATGCGTCCTAGAGCCAAAAGGACCTCAATTCGTGACCATCCCCAAAAAATCAAAATTTTGATGAAATCCTCAAAACATAGAAATTTTTATATGAGAAACTTATTTTGGGCCATAACTCCTTAAATATGCTTCCTAGAGCCAAAAGGACCTCAATTCGTGACCACCCCCAAAAAATCCAAATTTCGACGAAAATCCTCAAAAAATTGAAATTTTTATATGAAAAACTTATTTTGGGCCATAACTCCTTAAATATGCGTCCTAGAGCCAAAAGGACCTCAATTCGTGACCACCCCCTAAAAATCCAAATTTCGACGAAAATCCTCAAAAAATTGAAATTTTTATATGAGAAACTTATTTTGGCCATAACTCCTTAAATATGCGTCCTAGAGCCAAAAGGACCTCAATTCGTGACCACCCCCAAAAAATCCAAATTTCGACGAAAATCCTCAAAAAATTGAAATTTTTATATAAAAAACTTATTTTGGCCATAACTCCTTAAATATGCGTCCTAGAGCCAAAAGGACCTCAATTCGTGACCACCCCCAAAAAATCAAAATTTCGACGAAAATCCTCAAAAAAATGAAATTTTTATATGAAAAACTTATTTTGGCCATAACTCCTTAAATATGCGTCCTAGAGCCAAAAGGACCTCAATTCGTGATCACTCCCAAAAAATCAAAATTTTGATGAAAATCCTCAGAAAATTGAAATTTTTATATGAAAAACTTATTGTGGCCATAACTCCTTAAATATGCGTCCTAGAGCCAAAAGGACCTCAATTCGTGACCATCCCCAAAAAATCAAAATTTTGATGAAAATCCTCAAAAAAATGAAATTTTTATATGAAAAACTTATTTTGGCCATAACTCCTTAAATATGCGTCCTAGAGTCAAAAGGACCTCAATTCGTGATCACTCCCACAAAATCAAAATTTTGATGACAATCCTCAAAAAATTGAAATTTTTATATGAAAAACTTATTTTGGCCATAACTCCTTAAATATGCGTCCTAGAGCCAAAATGACCTCAATTCGTGACCACCCCCAAAAAATCCAAATTTCGACGAAAATCCTCAAAAAATTGAAATTTTTATATGAAAAACTTATTTTGGCCATAACTCCTTAAATATGCGTCCTAGAGCCAAAAGGACCTCAATTCGTGATCACTCCCACAAAATCAAAATTTTGATGAAAATCCTCAAAAAATTGAAATTTTTATATGAAAAACTTATTTTGGCCATAACTCCTTAAATATGCGTCCTAGAGCCAAAAGGACCTCAATTCGTGACCATTCCCAAAAAATCAAAATTTTGATGAAAATCCTCAAAAAATTGAAATTTTTATATGAAAAACTTATTTTGGCCATAACTCCTTAAATATGCGTCCTAGAGCCAAAAGGACCTCAATTCGTGACCACCCCAAAAAAATCAAAATTTCGACGAAAATCCTCAAAAAAATGAAATTTTTATATGAAAAACTTATTTTGGCCATAACTCCTTAAATATGCGTCCTAGAGCCAAAAGGACCTCAATTCGTGATCACTCCCAAAAAATCAAAATTTTGATGAAAATCCTCAAAAAATTTAAATTTTTATATGAAAAACTTATTTTGGCCATAACTCCTTAAATATGCGTCCTAGAGCCAAAAGGACCTCAATTCGTGACCACCCCCTAAAAATCCAAATTTCGACGAAAATCCTCAAAAAATTGAAATTTTTATATGAAAAACTTATTTTGGCCATAACTCCTTAAATATGCGTCCTAGAGCCAAAAGGACCTCAATTCGTGATCACTCCCAAAAAATCAAAATTTTGATGAAAATCCTCAAAAAATTGAAATTTTTATATGAAAAACTTATTTTGGCCATAACTCCTTAAATATGCGTCCTAGAGCCAAAAGGACCTCAATTCGTGATCACTCCCAAAAAATCAAAATTTTGATGAAAATCCTCAAAAAATTGAAATTTTTATATGAAAAACTTATTTTGGCCATAACTCCTTAAATATGCGTCCTAGCGCCAAAAGGACCTCAATTCGTGACCATCCCCAAAAAATCAAAATTTTGATGAAAATCCTCAAAAAATTGAAAATTTTATATGAAAAACTTATTTTGGCCATAACTCCTTAAATATGCGTCCTAGAGCCAAAAGGACCTCAATTCGTGACCACCCGCAAAAAATCCAAATTTCGACGAAAATCCTCAAAAAAATGAAATTTTTATATGAAAAACTTATTTTGGCCATAACTCCTTAAATATGCGCCCTAGAGCCAAAAGGACCTCAATTCGTGATCACTCCCAAAAAATCAAAATTTTGATGAAAATCCTCAGAAAATTGAAATTTTTATATGAAAAACTTATTGTGGCCATAACTCCTTAAATATGCGTCCTAGAGCCAAAAGGACCTCAATTCGTGACCATCCCCAAAAAATCAAAATTTTGATGAAAATCCTCAAAAAATTGAAATTTTTATATGAAAAACTTATTTTGGCCATAACTCCTTAAATATGCGTCCTAGAGCCAAAAGGACCTCAATTCGTGACCACCCCCAAAAAATCCAAATTTCGACGAAAATCCTCAAAAAATTGAAATTTTTATATGAAAAACTTATTTTGCCCATAACTCCTTAAATATGCGTCCTAGAGCCAAAAGGACCTCAATTCGTGACCACCCCCAAAAAATCCAAATTTCGACGAACATCCTCAAAAAATTGAAATTTTTATATGAAAAACTTATTGTGGCCATAACTCCTTAAATATGCGTCCTAGAGCCAAAAGGACCTCAATTCGTGATCACTCCCAAAAAATCCAAATTTCGACGAAAATCCTCAAAAAATTGAAATTTTTATATGAAAAACTTATTTTGGCCATAACTCCTTAAATATGCGTCCTAGAGCCAAAAGGACCTCAATTCGTGACCACCCCCAAAAAATCAAAATTTCGACGAAAATCCTCAAAAAATTGAAATTTTTATATGAAAAACTTATTTTGGCCATAACTCCTTAAATATGCGTCCTATAGCCAAAAGGACCTCAATTCGTGATCACTCCCAAAAAATCCAAATTTCGACGAAAATCCTCAAAAAATTGAAATTTTTATATAAAAAACTTATTTTGGCCATAACTCCTTAAATATGCGTCCTAGAGCCAAAAGGACCTCAATTCGTGACCATCCCCAAAAAATCCAAATTTCGACGAAAATCCTCAAAAAAATGAAATTTTTATATGAAAAACTTATTTTGGCCATAACTCCTTAAATATGCGTCCTAGAGCCAAAAGGACCTCAATTCGTGACCACCCCCAAAAAATCCAAATTTCGACGAAAATCCTCAAAAAATTGAAATTTTTATATGAAAAATTTATTTTGGCCATAACTCCTTAAATATGCATCCTAGAGCCAAAAGGACCTCAATTCGTGACCATCCCCAAAAAATCAAAATTTTGATGAAAATCCTCAAAAAATTTAAATTTTTATATGAAAAACTTATTTTGGCCATAACTCCTTAAATATGCGTCCTAGAGCCAAAAGGACCTCAATTCGTGACCATCCCCAAAAAATCAAAATTTTGATGAAAATCCTCAAAAAATTGAAATTTTTATATGAAAAACTTATTTTGGCCATAACTCCTTAAATATGCGTCCTAGAGCCAAAATGACCTCAATTCGTGACCATCCCCAAAAAATCCAAATTTCGACGAAAATCCTCAAAAAATTGAAATTTTTATATGAAAAACTTATTTTGCCCATAACTCCTTAAATATGCGTCCTAGAGCCACAAGGACCTCAATTCGTGACCACCCCCAAAAAATCCAAATTGCGACGAACATCCTCAAAAAATTGAAATTTTTATATGAAAAACTTATTTTGGCCATAACTCCTTAAATATGCGTCCTAGAGCCAAAAGGACCTCAATTCGTGACCATCCCCAAAAAATCAAAATTTTGATGAAAATCCTCAAAAAATTGAAAATTTTATATGAAAAACTTATTTTGGCCATAACTCCTTAAATATGCGTCCTAGAGCCAAAAGGACCTCAATTCGTGACCACCCGCAAAAAATCCAAATTTCGACGAAAATCCTCAAAAAATTGAAAATTTTATATGAAAAACTTATTTTGGCCATAACTCCTTAAATATGCTTCCTAGAGCCAAAAGGACCTCAATTCGTGACCACCCCCAAAAAATCAAAATTTCGACGAAAATCCTCAAAAAAATTAAATTTTTATATGAAAAACTTATTTTGGCCATAACTCCTTAAATATGCGTCCTAGAGCCAAAAGGACCTCAATTCGTGACCACCCGCAAAAAATCCAAATTTCGACGAAAATCCTCAAAAAAATGAAATTTTTATATGAAAAACTTATTTTGGCCATAACTCCTTAAATATGCGTCCTAGAGCCAAAAGGACCTCAATTCGTGACCATCCCCAAAAAATCAAAATTTCGACGAAAATCCTCAAAAAAATGAAATTTTTATATGAAAAACTTATTTTGGCCATAACTCCTTAAATATGCGTCCTAGAGCCAAAAGGACCTCAATTCGTGATCACTCCCAAAAAATCAAAATTTTGATGAAAATCCTCAAAAAATTTAAATTTTTATATGAAAAACTTATTTTGGCCATAACTCCTTAAATATGCGTCCTAGAGCCAAAAGGACCTCAATTCGTGACCACCCCCAAAAAATCCAAATTTCGACGAAAATCCTCAAAAAATTGAAATTTTTATATGAAAAACTTATTTTGGCCATAACTCCTTAAATATGCGTCCTAGAGCCAAAAGGACCTCAATTCGTGACCATCCCCAAAAAATCAAAATTTTGATGAAAATCCTCAAAAAATTGAAATTTTATATGAAAAATTTATTTTGGCCATAACTCCTTAAATATGCGTCCTAGAGCCAAAAGGACCTCAATTCGTGACCACCCGCAAAAAATCCAAATTTCGACGAAAATCCTCAAAAAAATGAAATTTTTATATGAAAAACTTATTTTGGCCATAACTCCTTAAATATGCGTCCTAGAGCCAAAAGGACCTCAATTCGTGATCACTCCCAAAAAATCAAAAGTTTGATGAAAATCCTCAAAAAATTTAAATTTTTATATGAAAAACTTATTTTGGCCATAACTCCTTAAATATGCGTCCTAGAGCCAAAAGGACCTCAATTCGTGATCACTCCCACAAAATCAAAATTTTGATGACAATCCTCAAAAAATTGAAATATTTATATGAAAAACTTATTTTGGCCATAACTCCTTAAATATGCGTCCTAGAGCCAAAATGACCTCAATTCGTGACCACCCCCAAAAAATCCAAATTTCGACGAAAATCCTCAAAAAATTGAAATTTTTATATGAAAAACTTATTTTGGCCATAACTCCTTAAATATGCGTCCTAGAGCCAAAAGGACCTCAATTCGTGACCACCCCCAAAAAATCCAAATTTCGACGAAAATCCTCAAAAAATTGAAATTTTTATATGAAAAACTTATTTTGGCCATAACTCCTTAAATATGCTTCCTAGAGCCAAAAGGACCTCAATTCGTGACCATCCCCAAAAAATCAAAATTTTGATGAAAATCCTCAAAAAATTGAAATTTTTATATGAAAAACTTATTTTGGCCATAACTCCTTAAATATGCGTCCTAGAGCCAAAAGGACCTCAATTCGTGACCACCCCCAAAAAATCCAAATTTCGACGAAAATCCTCAAAAAATTGAAATTTTTATATGAAAAACTTATTTTGGGCCATAACTCCTTAAATATGCGTCCTAGCGCCAAAAGGACCTCAATTCGTGATCACTCCCAAAAAATCAAAATTTTGATGAAAATCCTCAAAAAATTGAAATTTTTATATGAAAAACTTATTTTGGCCATAACTCCTTAAATATGCGTCCTAGAGCCAAAAGGACCTCAATTCGTGACCACCCCCAAAAAATCCAAATTTCGACGAAAATCCTCAAAAAATTGAAATTTTTATATGAAAAACTTATTTTGGCCACAACTCCTTAAATATGCGTCCTAGAGCCAAAAGGACCTCAATTCGTGACCATCCCCAAAAAATCAAAATTTTGATGAAAATCCTCAAAAAAATGAAATTTTTATATGAAAAACTTATTTTGGCCATAACTCCTTAAATATGCGTCCTAGAGCCAAAAGGACCTCAATTCGTGATCACTCCCAAAAAATCAAAATTTTGATGAAAATCCTCAAAAAATTGAAATTTTTATATAAAAAACTTATTTTGGCCATAACTCCTTAAATATGCGTCCTAGAGCCAAAAGGACCTCAATTCGTGACCATCCCCAAAAAATCAAAATTTTGATGAAAATCCTCAAAAAATTGAAATTTTTATATGAAAAACTTATTTTGGCCATAACTCCTTAAATATGCGTCCTAGAGCCAAAAGGACCTCAATTCGTGACCACCCCCAAAAAATCAAAATTTCGACGAAAATCCTCAAAAAAATGAAATTTTGATATGAAAAACTTATTTTGCCCATAACTCCTTAAATATGCGTCCTAGAGCCAAAAGGACCTCAATTCGTGACCACCCCCAAAAAATCAAAATTTTGATGAAATCCTCAAAAAATTGAAATTTTTATATGAAAAACTTATTTTGGCCATAACTCCTTAAATATGCGTCCTAGAGCCAAAAGGACCTCAATTCGTGACCATCCCCAAAAAATCAAAATTTTGATGACAATCCTCAAAAAATTGAAATTTTTATATGAAAAACTTATTTTGGCCATAACTCCTTAAATATGCGTCCTAGAGCCAAAATGACCTCAATTCGTGATCACTCCCAAAAAATCAAAATTTTGATGAAAATCCTCAAAAAATTTAAATTTTTATATGAAAAACTTATTTTGGCCATAACTCCTTAAATATGCGTCCTAGCGCCAAAAGGACCTCAATTCGTGACCATCCCCAAAAAATCAAAATTTTGATGAAAATCCTCAAAAAATTGAAAATTTTATATGAAAAACTTATTTTGGCCATAACTCCTTAAATATGCGTCCTAGAGCCAAAAGGACCTCAATTCGTGACCACCCGCAAAAAATCCAAATTTCGACGAAAATCCTCAAAAAAATGAAATTTTTATATGAAAAACTTATTTTGGCCACAACTCCTTAAATATGCGTCCTAGAGCCAAAAGGACCTCAATTCGTGATCACTCCCAAAAAATCAAAATTTTGATGAAAATCCTCAAAAAATTGAAATTTTTATATGAAAAACTTATTTTGGCCATAACTCCTTAAATATGCGTCCTAGAGCCAAAAGGACCTCAATTCGTGACCATCCCCAAAAAATCAAAATTTTGATGAAAATCCTCAAAAAAATGAAATTTTTATATGAAAAACTTATTTTGGCCATAACTCCTTAAATATGCTTCCTAGAGCCAAAAGGACCTCAATTCGTGACCACCCCCAAAAAATCAAAATTTCGACGAAAATCCTCAAAAAAATGAAATTTTTATATGAAAAACTTATTTTGGCCATAACTCCTTAAATATGCGTCCTAGAGCCAAAAGGACCTCAATTCGTGATCACTCCCAAAAAATCAAAATTTTGATGAAAATCCTCAAAAAATTTAAATTTTTATATGAAAAACTTATTTTGGCCATAACTCCTTAAATATGCGTCCTAGAGCCAAAAGGACCTCAATTCGTGATCACTCCCACAAAATCAAAATTTTGATGACAATCCTCAAAAAATTGAAATTTTTATATGAAAAACTTATTTTGGCCATAACTCCTTAAATATGCGTCCTAGAGCCAAAATGACCTCAATTCGTGACCACCCCCAAAAAATCCAAATTTCGACGAAAATCCTCAAAAAATTGAAATTTTTATATGAAAAACTTATTTTGGCCATAACTCCTTAAATATGCGTCCTAGAGCCAAAAGGACCTCAATTCGTGACCACCCCCAAAAAATCCAAATTTCGACGAAAATCCTCAAAAAATTGAAATTTTTATATGAAAAACTTATTTTGGCCATAACTCCTTAAATATGCTTCCTAGAGCCAAAAGGACCTCAATTCGTGACCATCCCCAAAAAATCAAAATTTTGATGAAAATCCTCAAAAAATTGAAATTTTTATATGAAAAACTTATTTTGGCCATAACTCCTTAAATATGCGTCCTAGAGCCAAAAGGACCTCAATTCGTGACCACCCCCAAAAAATCCAAATTTCGACGAAAATCCTCAAAAAATTGAAATTTTTATATGAAAAACTTATTTTGGGCCATAACTCCTTAAATATGCGTCCTAGCGCCAAAAGGACCTCAATTCGTGATCACTCCCAAAAAATCAAAATTTTGATGAAAATCCTCAAAAAATTGAAATTTTTATATGAAAAACTTATTTTGGCCATAACTCCTTAAATATGCGTCCTAGAGCCAAAAGGACCTCAATTCGTGACCACCCCCAAAAAATCCAAATTTCGACGAAAATCCTCAAAAAATTGAAATTTTTATATGAAAAACTTATTTTGGCCACAACTCCTTAAATATGCGTCCTAGAGCCAAAAGGACCTCAATTCGTGACCACCCGCAAAAAATCAAAATTTTGATGAAAATCCTCAAAAAATTGAAATTTTTATATGAAAAACTTATTTTGGCCATAACTCCTTAAATATGCTTCCTAGAGCCAAAAGGACCTCAATTCGTGACCATCCCCAAAAAATCAAAATTTTGATGAAAATCCTCAAAAAATTGAAATTTTTATATGAAAAACTTATTTTGGCCATAACTCCTTAAATATGCGTCCTAGAGCCAAAAGGACCTCAATTCGTGACCACCCCCAAAAAATCCAAATTTCGACGAAAATCCTCAAAAAATTGAAATTTTTATATGAAAAACTTATTTTGGGCCATAACTCCTTAAATATGCGTCCTAGAGCCAAAAGGACCTCAATTCGTGACCACCCCCTAAAAATCCAAATTTCGACGAAAATCCTCAAAAAATTGAAATTTTTATATGAAAAACTTATTTTGGCCATAACTCCTTAAATATGCTTCCTAGAGCCAAAAGGACCTCAATTCGTGACCACCCCCAAAAAATCAAAATTTCGACGAAAATCCTCAAAAAAATTAAATTTTTATATGAAAAACTTATTTTGGCCATAACTCCTTAAATATGCGTCCTAGAGCCAAAAGGACCTCAATTCGTGACCACCCGCAAAAAATCCAAATTTCGACGAAAATCCTCAAAAAAATGAAATTTTTATATGAAAAACTTATTTTGGCCATAACTCCTTAAATATGCGTCCTAGAGCCAAAAGGACCTCAATTCGTGACCATCCCCAAAAAATCAAAATTTCGACGAAAATCCTCAAAAAAATGAAATTTTTATATGAAAAACTTATTTTGGCCATAACTCCTTAAATATGCGTCCTAGAGCCAAAAGGACCTCAATTCGTGATCACTCCCAAAAAATCAAAATTTTGATGAAAATCCTCAAAAAATTTAAATTTTTATATGAAAAACTTATTTTGGCCATAACTCCTTAAATATGCGTCCTAGAGCCAAAAGGACCTCAATTCGTGACCACCCCCAAAAAATCCAAATTTCGACGAAAATCCTCAAAAAATTGAAATTTTTATATGAAAAACTTATTTTGGCCATAACTCCTTAAATATGCGTCCTAGAGCCAAAAGGACCTCAATTCGTGACCATCCCCAAAAAATCAAAATTTTGATGAAAATCCTCAAAAAATTGAAATTTTATATGAAAAATTTATTTTGGCCATAACTCCTTAAATATGCGTCCTAGAGCCAAAAGGACCTCAATTCGTGACCACCCGCAAAAAATCCAAATTTCGACGAAAATCCTCAAAAAAATGAAATTTTTATATGAAAAACTTATTTTGGCCATAACTCCTTAAATATGCGTCCTAGAGCCAAAAGGACCTCAATTCGTGATCACTCCCAAAAAATCAAAATTTTGATGAAAATCCTCAAAAAATTTAAATTTTTATATGAAAAACTTATTTTGGCCATAACTCCTTAAATATGCGTCCTAGAGCCAAAAGGACCTCAATTCGTGATCACTCCCACAAAATCAAAATTTTGATGACAATCCTCAAAAAATTGAAATATTTATATGAAAAACTTATTTTGGCCATAACTCCTTAAATATGCGTCCTAGAGCCAAAATGACCTCAATTCGTGACCACCCCCAAAAAATCCAAATTTCGACGAAAATCCTCAAAAAATTGAAATTTTTATATGAAAAACTTATTTTGGCCATAACTCCTTAAATATGCGTCCTAGAGCCAAAAGGACCTCAATTCGTGACCACCCCCAAAAAATCCAAATTTCGACGAAAATCCTCAAAAAATTGAAATTTTTATATGAAAAACTTATTTTGGCCATAACTCCTTAAATATGCTTCCTAGAGCCAAAAGGACCTCAATTCGTGACCATCCCCAAAAAATCAAAATTTTGATGAAAATCCTCAAAAAATTGAAATTTTTATATGAAAAACTTATTTTGGCCATAACTCCTTAAATATGCGTCCTAGAGCCAAAAGGACCTCAATTCGTGACCACCCCCAAAAAATCCAAATTTCGACGAAAATCCTCAAAAAATTGAAATTTTTATATGAAAAACTTATTTTGGGCCATAACTCCTTAAATATGCGTCCTAGCGCCAAAAGGACCTCAATTCGTGATCACTCCCAAAAAATCAAAATTTTGATGAAAATCCTCAAAAAATTGAAATTTTTATATGAAAAACTTATTTTGGCCATAACTCCTTAAATATGCGTCCTAGAGCCAAAAGGACCTCAATTCGTGACCACCCCCAAAAAATCCAAATTTCGACGAAAATCCTCAAAAAATTGAAATTTTTATATGAAAAACTTATTTTGGCCACAACTCCTTAAATATGCGTCCTAGAGCCAAAAGGACCTCAATTCGTGACCATCCCCAAAAAATCAAAATTTTGATGAAAATCCTCAAAAAAATGAAATTTTTATATGAAAAACTTATTTTGGCCATAACTCCTTAAATATGCGTCCTAGAGCCAAAAGGACCTCAATTCGTGATCACTCCCAAAAAATCAAAATTTTGATGAAAATCCTCAAAAAATTGAAATTTTTATATAAAAAACTTATTTTGGCCATAACTCCTTAAATATGCGTCCTAGAGCCAAAAGGACCTCAATTCGTGACCATCCCCAAAAAATCAAAATTTTGATGAAAATCCTCAAAAAATTTAAATTTTTATATGAAAAACTTATTTTGGCCATAACTCCTTAAATATGCGTCCTAGAGCCAAAAGGACCTCAATTCGTGACCACCCCCAAAAAATCAAAATTTCGACGAAAATCCTCAAAAAAATGAAATTTTTATATGAAAAACTTATTTTGCCCATAACTCCTTAAATATGCGTCCTAGAGCCAAAAGGACCTCAATTCGTGACCACCCCCAAAAAATCAAAATTTTGATGAAATCCTCAAAAAATTGAAATTTTTATATGAAAAACTTATTTTGGCCATAACTCCTTAAATATGCGTCCTAGAGCCAAAAGGACCTCAATTCGTGACCATCCCCAAAAAATCAAAATTTTGATGACAATCCTCAAAAAATTGAAATTTTTATATGAAAAACTTATTTTGGCCATAACTCCTTAAATATGCGTCCTAGAGCCAAAATGACCTCAATTCGTGATCACTCCCAAAAAATCAAAATTTTGATGAAAATCCTCAAAAAATTGAAATTTTTATATGAAAAACTTATTTTGGCCATGACTCCTTAAATATGCGTCCTAGCGCCAAAAGGACCTCAATTCGTGACCATCCCCAAAAAATCAAAATTTTGATGAAAATCCTCAAAAAATTGAAAATTTTATATGAAAAACTTATTTTGGCCATAACTCCTTAAATATGCGTCCTAGAGCCAAAAGGACCTCAATTCGTGACCACCCGCAAAAAATCCAAATTTCGACGAAAATCCTCAAAAAAATGAAATTTTTATATGAAAAACTTATTTTGGCCACAACTCCTTAAATATGCGTCCTAGAGCCAAAAGGACCTCAATTCGTGATCACTCCCAAAAAATCAAAATTTTGATGAAAATCCTCAAAAAATTGAAATTTTTATATGAAAAACTTATTTTGGCCATAACTCCTTAAATATGCGTCCTAGAGCCAAAAGGACCTCAATTCGTGACCATCCCCAAAAAATCAAAATTTTGATGAAAATCCTCAAAAAAATGAAATTTTTATATGAAAAACTTATTTTGGCCATAACTCCTTAAATATGCTTCCTAGAGCCAAAAGGACCTCAATTCGTGACCACCCCCAAAAAATCAAAATTTCGACGAAAATCCTCAAAAAAATGAAATTTTTATATGAAAAACTTATTTTGGCCATAACTCCTTAAATATGCGTCCTAGAGCCAAAAGGACCTCAATTCGTGATCACTCCCAAAAAATCAAAATTTTGATGAAAATCCTCAAAAAATTTAAATTTTTATATGAAAAACTTATTTTGGCCATAACTCCTTAAATATGCGTCCTAGAGCCAAAAGGACCTCAATTCGTGACCACTCCCACAAAATCAAAATTTTGATGACAATCCTCAAAAAATTGAAATTTTTATATGAAAAACTTATTTTGGCCATAACTCCTTAAATATGCGTCCTAGAGCCAAAATGACCTCAATTCGTGACCACCCCCAAAAAATCCAAATTTCGACGAAAATCCTCAAAAAATTGAAATTTTTATATGAAAAACTTATTTTGGCCATAACTCCTTAAATATGCGTCCTAGAGCCAAAAGGACCTCAATTCGTGACCACCCCCAAAAAATCCAAATTTCGACGAAAATCCTCAAAAAATTTAAATTTTTATATGAAAAACTTATTTTGGCCATAACTCCTTAAATATGCTTCCTAGAGCCAAAAGGACCTCAATTCGTGACCATCCCCAAAAAATCAAAATTTTGATGAAAATCCTCAAAAAATTGAAATTTTTATATGAAAAACTTATTTTGGCCATAACTCCTTAAATATGCGTCCTAGAGCCAAAAGGACCTCAATTCGTGACCACCCCCAAAAAATCCAAATTTCGACGAAAATCCTCAAAAAATTGAAATTTTTATATGAAAAACTTATTTTGGGCCATAACTCCTTAAATATGCGTCCTAGCGCCAAAAGGACCTCAATTCGTGATCACTCCCAAAAAATCAAAATTTTGATGAAAATCCTCAAAAAATTGAAATTTTTATATGAAAAACTTATTTTGGCCATAACTCCTTAAATATGCGTCCTAGAGCCAAAAGGACCTCAATTCGTGACCACCCCCAAAAAATCCAAATTTCGACGAAAATCCTCAAAAAATTGAAATTTTTATATGAAAAACTTATTTTGGCCACAACTCCTTAAATATGCGTCCTAGAGCCAAAAGGACCTCAATTCGTGACCACCCGCAAAAAATCAAAATTTTGATGAAAATCCTCAAAAAATTGAAATTTTTATATGAAAAACTTATTTTGGCCATAACTCCTTAAATATGCTTCCTAGAGCCAAAAGGACCTCAATTCGTGACCATCCCCAAAAAATCAAAATTTTGATGAAAATCCTCAAAAAATTGAAATTTTTATATGAAAAACTTATTTTGGCCATAACTCCTTAAATATGCGTCCTAGAGCCAAAAGGACCTCAATTCGTGACCACCCCCAAAAAATCCAAATTTCGACGAAAATCCTCAAAAAATTGAAATTTTTATATGAAAAACTTATTTTGGGCCATAACTCCTTAAATATGCGTCCTAGAGCCAAAAGGACCTCAATTCGTGACCACCCCCTAAAAATCCAAATTTCGACGAAAATCCTCAAAAAATTGAAATTTTTATATGAAAAACTTATTTTGGCCATAACTCCTTAAATATGCGTCCTAGAGCCAAAAGGACCTCAATTCGTGACCACCCCCAAAAAATCAAAATTTCGACGAAAATCCTCAAAAAAATGAAATTTTTATATGAAAAACTTATTTTGGCCATAACTCCTTAAATATGCTTCCTAGAGCCAAAAGGACCTCAATTCGTGACCACCCCCAAAAATCCAAATTTCGACGAAAATCCTCAAAAAATTGAAATTTTTATATGAAAAACTTATTGTGGCCATAACTCCTTAAATATGCGTCCTAGAGCCAAAAGGACCTCAATTCGTGACCATCCCCAAAAAATCAAAATTTTGATGAAAATCCTCAAAAAATTGAAATTTTTATATGAAAAACTTATTTTGGCCATAACTCCTTAAATATGCGTCCTAGAGCCAAAAGGACCTCAATTCTTGACCATCCCCAAAAAATCCAAATTTCGACGAAAATCCTCAAAAAATTGAAATTTTTATATGAAAAACTTATTTTGGCCATAACTCCTTAAATATGCGTCCTAGAGCCAAAAGGACCTCAATTCGTGACCACCCCCAAAAAATCAAAATTTTGATGAAAATCCTCAAAAAATTGAAATTTTTATATAAAAAACTTATTTTGGCCATAACTCCTTAAATATGCGTCCTAGAGCCAAAAGGACCTCAATTCGTGACCATCCCCAAAAAATCCAAATTTCGACGAAAATCCTCAAAAAATAGAAATTTTTATATGAGAAACTTATTTTGGCCATAACTCCTTAAATATGCGTGCTAGAGCCAAAAGGACCTCAATTCGTGATCACTCCCAAAAAATCAAAATTTTGATGAAAATCCTCAAAAAATTGAAATTTTTATATGAAAAACTTATTTTGGCCATAACTCCTTAAATATGCGTCCTAGAGCCAAAAGGACCTCAATTCGTGACCACCCCCAAAAAATCCAAATTTCGACGAAAATCCTCAAAAAATTGAAATTTTTATATGAAAAACTTATTTGGGCCATAACTCCTTAAATATGCGTCCTAGAGCCAAAAGGACCTCAATTCGTGATCACTCCCAAAAAATCAAAATTTTGATGAATATCCTCAAAAAATTTAAATTTTTATATGAAAAACTTATTTTGGCCATAACTCCTTAAATATGCGTCCTAGAGCCAAAAGGACCTCAATTCGTGACCATCCCCAAAAAATCAAAATTTTGATGAAAATCCTCAAAAAATTGAAATTTTTATATGAAAAACTTATTGTGGCCATAACTCCTTAAATATGCGTCCTAGAGCCAAAAGGACCTCAATTCGTGACCACCCCCAAAAAATCCAAATTTCGACGAAAATCCTCAAAAAATTTAAATTTTTATATGAAAAACTTATTTTGGCCATAACTCCTTAAATATGCGTCCTAGAGCCAAAAGGACCTCAATTCGTGACCATCCCCAAAAAATCAAAATTTTGATGAAATTCTTAAAAAAATAGAAATTTTTATATGAGAAACTTATTTTGGCCATAACTCCTTAAATATGCGTCCTAGAGCCAAAATGACCTCAATTCGTGACCATCCCCAAAAAATCAAAATTTTGATGAAATCCTCAAAAAATAGAAATTTTTATATGAGAAACTTATTTTGGCCATAACTCCTTAAATATGCGTCCTAGAGCCAAAAGGACCTCAATTCGTGACCACCCCCAAAAAATCCAAATTTCGACGAAAATCCTCAAAAAATTGAAATTTTATATGAAAAACTTATTTTGGCCATAACTCCTTAAATATGCGTCCTAGAGCCAAAATGACCTCAATTCGTGACCACCCCCAAAAAATCCAAATTTCGACGAAAATCCTCAAAAAATTTAAATTTTTATATGAAAAACTTATTTTGGCCATAACTCCTTAAATATGCGTCCTAGAGCCAAAAGGACCTCAATTCGTGACCACCCCCAAAAAATCCAAATTTCGACGAAAATCCTCAAAAAATTGAAATTTTTATATGAAAAACTTATTTTGGCCATAACTCCTTAAATATGCGTCCTAGAGCCAAAAGGACCTCAATTCGTGACCACCCCCAAAAAATCCAAATTTTGATGAAAATCCTCAAAAAATTGAAATTTTTATATGAAAAACTTATTTTGGCCATAACTCCTTAAATATGCGTCCTAGAGCCAAAAGGACCTCAATTCGTGACCACCCCCAAAAAATCCAAATTTCGACGAAAATCCTCAAACAATTGAAATTTTTATATGAAAAACTTATTTTGGCCATAACTCCTTAAATATGCGTCCTAGAGCCAAAAGGACCTCAATTCGTGACCACCCCCAAAAAATCCAAATTTCGACGAAAATCCTCAAAAAATTTAAATTTTTATATGAAAAACTTATTTTGGCCATAACTCCTTAAATATGCGTCCTAGAGCCAAAAGGACCTCAATTCGTGACCATTCCCAAAAAATCAAAATTTTGATGAAAATCCTCAAAAAATTGAAATTTTTATATGAAAAACTTATTTTGGCCATAACTCCTTAAATATGCGTCCTAGAGCCAAAAGGACCTCAATTCGTGACCACCCCCAAAAAATCAAAATTTCGACGAAAATCCTCAAAAAAATGAAATTTTTATATGAAAAACTTATTTTGGCCATAACTCCTTAAATATGCGTCCTAGAGCCAAAAGGACCTCAATTCGTGATCACTCCCAAAAAATCAAAATTTTGATGAAAATCCTCAAAAAATTTAAATTTTTATATGAAAAACTTATTTTGGCCATAACTCCTTAAATATGCGTCCTAGAGCCAAAAGGACCTCAATTCGTGACCACCCCCTAAAAATCCAAATTTCGACGAAAATCCTCAAAAAATTGAAATTTTTATATGAAAAACTTATTTTGGCCATAACTCCTTAAATATGCGTCCTAGAGCCAAAAGGACCTCAATTCGTGATCACTCCCAAAAAATCAAAATTTTGATGAAAATCCTCAAAAAATTGAAATTTTTATATGAAAAACTTATTTTGGCCATAACTCCTTAAATATGCGTCCTAGAGCCAAAAGGACCTCAATTCGTGATCACTCCCAAAAAATCAAAATTTTGATGAAAATCCTCAAAAAATTGAAATTTTTATATGAAAAACTTATTTTGGCCATAACTCCTTAAATATGCGTCCTAGCGCCAAAAGGACCTCAATTCGTGACCATCCCCAAAAAATCAAAATTTTGATGAAAATCCTCAAAAAATTGAAAATTTTATATGAAAAACTTATTTTGGCCATAACTCCTTAAATATGCGTCCTAGAGCCAAAAGGACCTCAATTCGTGACCACCCGCAAAAAATCCAAATTTCGACGAAAATCCTCAAAAAAATGAAATTTTTATATGAAAAACTTATTTTGGCCATAACTCCTTAAATATGCGTCCTAGAGCCAAAAGGACCTCAATTCGTGACCACCCCCAAAAAATCAAAATTTCGACGAAAATCCTCAAAAAAATGAAATTTTTATATGAAAAACTTATTTTGCCCATAACTCCTTAAATATGCGTCCTAGAGCCAAAAGGACCTCAATTCGTGACCATCCCCAAAAAATCAAAATTTTGATGAAAATCCTCAAAAAATTGAAATTTTTATATGAAAAACTTATTTTGGCCATAACTCCTTAAATATGCGTCCTAGAGCCAAAATGACCTCAATTCGTGACCATCCCCAAAAAATCCAAATTTCGACGAAAATCCTCAAAAAATTGAAATTTTTATATGAAAAACTTATTTTGCCCATAACTCCTTAAATATGCGTCCTAGAGCCAAAAGGACCTCAATTCGTGACCACCCCCAAAAAATCCAAATTTCGACGAACATCCTCAAAAAATTGAAATTTTTATATGAAAAACTTATTGTGGCCATAACTCCTTAAATATGCGTCCTAGAGCCAAAAGGACCTCAATTCGTGATCACTCCCAAAAAATCCAAATTTCGACGAAAATCCTCAAAAAATTGAAATTTTTATATGAAAAACTTATTTTGGCCATAACTCCTTAAATATGCGTCCTAGAGCCAAAAGGACCTCAATTCGTGACCACCCCCAAAAAATCAAAATTTCGACGAAAATCCTCAAAAAATTTAAATTTTTATATGAAAAACTTATTTTGGCCATAACTCCTTAAATATGCGTCCTAGCGCCAAAAGGACCTCAATTCGTGATCACTCCCAAAAAATCCAAATTTCGACGAAAATCCTCAAAAAATTGAAATTTTTATATAAAAAACTTATTTTGGCCATAACTCCTTAAATATGCGTCCTAGAGCCAAAAGGACCTCAATTCGTGACCATCCCCAAAAAATCAAAATTTTGATGAAAATCCTCAAAAAATTTAAATTTTTATATGAAAAACTTATTTTGGCCATAACTCCTTAAATATGCGTCCTAGAGCCAA
Source organism: Haematobia irritans (assembly GCF_050003625.1). Classification (NCBI taxonomy): domain Eukaryota; kingdom Metazoa; phylum Arthropoda; class Insecta; order Diptera; family Muscidae; genus Haematobia; species Haematobia irritans. The sequence continues at coordinate 1,019,144 of NW_027445852.1, read as the reverse complement.
AAGGACCTCAATTCGTGACCATCCCCAAAAAATCAAAATTTTGATGAAAATCCTCAAAAAATTGAAATTTTTATATGAAAAACTTATTTTGGCCATAACTCCTTAAATATGCGTCCTAGCGCCAAAAGGACCTCAATTCGTGATCACTCCCAAAAAATCCAAATTTCGACGAAAATCCTCAAAAAATTGAAATTTTTATATGAAAAACTTATTTTGGCCATAACTCCTTAAATATGCGTCCTAGAGCCAAAAGGAGCTCAATTCGTGATCACTCCCACAAAATCAAAATTTTGATGACAATCCTCAAAAAATTGAAATATTTATATGAAAAACTTATTTTGGCCATAACTCCTTAAATATGCGTCCTAGAGCCAAAATGACCTCAATTCGTGACCACCCCCAAAAAATCCAAATTTCGACGAAAATCCTCAAAAAATTGAAATTTTTATATGAAAAACTTATTTTGGCCATAACTCCTTAAATATGCGTCCTAGAGCCAAAAGGACCTCAATTCGTGACCATCCCCAAAAAATCAAAATTTTGATGAAAATCCTCAAAAAATTGAAATTTTATATGAAAAATTTATTTTGGCCATAACTCCTTAAATATGCGTCCTAGAGCCAAAAGGACCTCAATTCGTGACCACCCGCAAAAAATCCAAATTTCGACGAAAATCCTCAAAAAAATGAAATTTTTATATGAAAAACTTATTTTGGGCCATAACTCCTAAATATGCGTCCTAGCGCCAAAAGGACCTCAATTCGTGATCACTCCCAAAAAATCAAAATTTTGATGAAAATCCTCAAAAAATTTAAATTTTTATATGAAAAACTTATTTTGGCCATAACTCCTTAAATATGCGTCCTAGAGCCAAAAGGACCTCAATTCGTGATCACTCCCACAAAATCAAAATTTTGATGACAATCCTCAAAAAATTGAAATATTTATATGAAAAACTTATTTTGGCCATAACTCCTTAAATATGCGTCCTAGAGCCAAAATGACCTCAATTCGTGACCACCCCCAAAAAATCCAAATTTCGACGAAAATCCTCAAAAAATTGAAATTTTTATATGAAAAACTTATTTTGGCCATAACTCCTTAAATATGCGTCCTAGAGCCAAAAGGACCTCAATTCGTGATCACTCCCAAAAAATCAAAATTTTGATGAAAATCCTCAAAAAATTTAAATTTTTATATAAAAAACTTATTTTGGCCATAACTCCTTAAATATGCGTCCTAGAGCCAAAAGGACCTCAATTCGTGACCATCCCCAAAAAATCAAAATTTTGATAAAAATCCTCAAAAAATTTAAATTTTTATATGAAAAACTTATTTTGGCCATAACTCCTTAAATATGCGTCCTAGAGCCAAAAGGACCTCAATTCGTGACCACCCCCAAAAAATCAAAATTTCGACGAAAATCCTCAAAAAAATGAAATTTTTATATGAAAAACTTATTTTGCCCATAACTCCTTAAATATGCGTCCTAGAGCCAAAAGGACCTCAATTCGTGACCACCCCCAAAAAATCAAAATTTTGATGAAATCCTCAAAAAATTGAAATTTTTATATGAAAAACTTATTTTGGCCATAACTCCTTAAATATGCGTCCTAGAGCCAGAAGGACCTCAATTCGTGACCATCCCCAAAAAATCAAAATTTTGATGACAATCCTCAAAAAATTGAAATTTTTATATGAAAAACTTATTTTGGCCATAACTCCTTAAATATGCGTCCTAGAGCCAAAATGACCTCAATTCGTGACCATCCCCAAAAAATCAAAATTTTGATGACAATCCTCAAAAAATTGAAATTTTTATATGAAAAACTTATTTTGGCCATAACTCCTTAAATATGCGTCCTAGAGCCAAAATGACCTCAATTCGTGATCACTCCCAAAAAATCAAAATTTTGATGAAAATCCTCAAAAAATTGAAATTTTTATATGAAAAACTTATTTTGGCCATAACTCCTTAAATATGCGTCCTAGCGCCAAAAGGACCTCAATTCGTGACCATCCCCAAAAAATCAAAATTTTGATGAAAATCCTCAAAAAATTGAAAATTTTATATGAAAAACTTATTTTGGCCATAACTCCTTAAATATGCGTCCTAGAGCCAAAAGGACCTCAATTCGTGACCACCCGCAAAAAATCCAAATTTCGACGAAAATCCTCAAAAAAATGAAATTTTTATATGAAAAACTTATTTTGGCCACAACTCCTTAAATATGCGTCCTAGAGCCAAAAGGACCTCAATTCGTGATCACTCCCAAAAAATCAAAATTTTGATGAAAATCCTCAAAAAATTGAAATTTTTATATGAAAAACTTATTTTGGCCATAACTCCTTAAATATGCGTCCTAGAGCCAAAAGGACCTCAATTCGTGACCATCCCCAAAAAATCAAAATTTTGATGAAAATCCTCAAAAAAATGAAATTTTTATATGAAAAACTTATTTTGGCCATAACTCCTTAAATATGCTTCCTAGAGCCAAAAGGACCTCAATTCGTGACCACCCCCAAAAAATCAAAATTTCGACGAAAATCCTCAAAAAAATGAAATTTTTATATGAAAAACTTATTTTGGCCATAACTCCTTAAATATGCGTCCTAGAGCCAAAAGGACCTCAATTCGTGATCACTCCCAAAAAATCAAAATTTTGATGAAAATCCTCAAAAAATTTAAATTTTTATATGAAAAACTTATTTTGGCCATAACTCCTTAAATATGCGTCCTAGAGCCAAAAGGACCTCAATTCGTGATCACTCCCACAAAATCAAAATTTTGATGACAATCCTCAAAAAATTGAAATTTTTATATGAAAAACTTATTTTGGCCATAACTCCTTAAATATGCGTCCTAGAGCCAAAATGACCTCAATTCGTGACCACCCCCAAAAAATCCAAATTTCGACGAAAATCCTCAAAAAATTGAAATTTTTATATGAAAAACTTATTTTGGCCATAACTCCTTAAATATGCGTCCTAGAGCCAAAAGGACCTCAATTCGTGACCACCCCCAAAAAATCCAAATTTCGACGAAAATCCTCAAAAAATTGAAATTTTTATATGAAAAACTTATTTTGGCCATAACTCCTTAAATATGCTTCCTAGAGCCAAAAGGACCTCAATTCGTGACCATCCCCAAAAAATCAAAATTTTGATGAAAATCCTCAAAAAATTGAAATTTTTATATGAAAAACTTATTTTGGCCATAACTCCTTAAATATGCGTCCTAGAGCCAAAAGGACCTCAATTCGTGACCACCCCCAAAAAATCCAAATTTCGACGAAAATCCTCAAAAAATTGAAATATTTATATGAAAAACTTATTTTGGGCCATAACTCCTTAAATATGCGTCCTAGCGCCAAAAGGACCTCAATTCGTGATCACTCCCAAAAAATCAAAATTTTGATGAAAATCCTCAAAAAATTGAAATTTTTATATGAAAAACTTATTTTGGCCATAACTCCTTAAATATGCGTCCTAGAGCCAAAAGGACCTCAATTCGTGACCACCCCCAAAAAATCCAAATTTCGACGAAAATCCTCAAAAAATTGAAATTTTTATATGAAAAACTTATTTTGGCCACAACTCCTTAAATATGCGTCCTAGAGCCAAAAGGACCTCAATTCGTGACCACCCGCAAAAAATCAAAATTTTGATGAAAATCCTCAAAAAATTGAAATTTTTATATGAAAAACTTATTTTGGCCATAACTCCTTAAATATGCTTCCTAGAGCCAAAAGGACCTCAATTCGTGACCATCCCCAAAAAATCAAAATTTTGATGAAAATCCTCAAAAAATTGAAATTTTTATATGAAAAACTTATTTTGGCCATAACTCCTTAAATATGCGTCCTAGAGCCAAAAGGACCTCAATTCGTGACCACCCCCAAAAAATCCAAATTTCGACGAAAATCCTCAAAAAATTGAAATTTTTATATGAAAAACTTATTTTGGGCCATAACTCCTTAAATATGCGTCCTAGAGCCAAAAGGACCTCAATTCGTGACCACCCCCTAAAAATCCAAATTTCGACGAAAATCGTCAAAAAATTGAAATTTTTATATGAAAAACTTATTTTGGCCATAACTCCTTAAATATGCGTCCTAGAGCCAAAAGGACCTCAATTCGTGACCACCCCCAAAAAATCAAAATTTCGACGAAAATCCTCAAAAAAATAAAATTTTTATATGAAAAACTTATTTTGGCCATAACTCCTTAAATATGCTTCCTAGAGCCAAAAGGACCTCAATTCGTGACCACCCCCAAAAAATCCAAATTTCGACGAAAATCCTCAAAAAATTGAAATTTTTATATGAAAAACTTATTGTGGCCATAACTCCTTAAATATGCGTCCTAGAGCCAAAAGGACCTCAATTCGTGACCATCCCCAAAAAATCCAAATTTCGACGAAAATCCTCAAAAAATAGAAATTTTTATATGAGAAACTTATTTTGGCCATAACTCCTTAAATATGCGTCCTAGAGCCAAAAGGACCTCAATTCGTGATCACTCCCAAAAAATCAAAATTTTGATGAAAATCCTCAAAAAATTGAAATTTTTATATGAAAAACTTATTTTGGCCATAACTCCTTAAATATGCGTCCTAGAGCCAAAAGGACCTCAATTCGTGACCACCCCCAAAAAATCCAAATTTCGACGAAAATCCTCAAAAAATTGAAATTTTTATATGAAAAACTTATTTGGGCCATAACTCCTTAAATATGCGTCCTAGAGCCAAAAGGACCTCAATTCGTGACCACCCCCAAAAAATCCAAATTTCGACGAAAATCCTCAAAAAATTGAAATTTTATATGAAAAACTTATTTTGGCCATAACTCCTTAAATATGCGTCCTAGAGCCAAAATGACCTCAATTCGTGACCACCCCCAAAAAATCCAAATTTCGACGAAAATCCTCAAAAAATTTAAATTTTTATATGAAAAACTTATTTTGGCCATAACTCCTTAAATATGCGTCCTAGAGCCAAAAGGACCTCAATTCGTGACCACCCCCAAAAAATCCAAATTTCGACGAAAATCCTCAAAAAATTGAAATTTTTATATGAAAAACTTATTTTGGCCATAACTCCTTAAATATGCGTCCTAGAGCCAAAAGGACCTCAATTCGTGACCACCCCCAAAAAATCCAAATTTTGATGAAAATCCTCAAAAAATTGAAATTTTTATATGAAAAACTTATTTTGGCCATAACTCCTTAAATATGCGTCCTAGAGCAAAAAGGACCTCAATTCGTGACCACCCCCAAAAAATCCAAATTTCGACGAAAATCCTCAAAAAATTGAAATTTTTATATGAAAAACTTATTTTGGCCATAACTCCTTAAATATGCGTCCTAGAGCCAAAAGGACCTCAATTCGTGACCACCCCCAAAAAATCCAAATTTCGACGAAAATCCTCAAAAAATTTAAATTTTTATATGAAAAACTTATTTTGGCCATAACTCCTTAAATATGCGTCCTAGAGCCAAAAGGACCTCAATTCGTGACCATTCCCAAAAAATCAAAATTTTGATGAAAATCCTCAAAAAATTGAAATTTTTATATGAAAAACTTATTTTGGCCATAACTCCTTAAATATGCGTCCTAGAGCCAAAAGGACCTCAATTCGTGACCACCCCCAAAAAATCAAAATTTCGACGAAAATCCTCAAAAAAATGAAATTTTTATATGAAAAACTTATTTTGGCCATAACTCCTTAAATATGCGTCCTAGAGCCAAAAGGACCTCAATTCGTGATCACTCCCAAAAAATCAAAATTTTGATGAAAATCCTCAAAAAATTTAAATTTTTATATGAAAAACTTATTTTGGCCATAACTCCTTAAATATGCGTCCTAGAGCCAAAAGGACCTCAATTCGTGACCACCCCCAAAAAATCAAAATTTCGACGAAAATCCTCAAAAAAATGAAATTTTTATATGAAAAACTTATTTTGGCCATAACTCCTTAAATATGCGTCCTAGAGCCAAAAGGACCTCAATTCGTGATCACTCCCAAAAAATCAAAATTTTGATGAAAATCCTCAAAAAATTGAAATTTTTATATGAAAAACTTATTTTGGCCATAACTCCTTAAATATGCGTCCTAGAGCCAAAAGGACCTCAATTCGTGATCACTCCCAAAAAATCAAAATTTTGATGAAAATCCTCAAAAAATTGAAATTTTTATATGAAAAACTTATTTTGGCCATAACTCCTTAAATATGCGTCCTAGCGCCAAAAGGACCTCAATTCGTGACCATCCCCAAAAAATCAAAATTTGATGAAAATCCTCAAAAAATTGAAAATTTTATATGAAAAACTTATTTTGGCCATAACTCCTTAAATATGCGTCCTAGAGCCAAAAGGACCTCAATTCGTGACCACCCCCAAAAAATCCAAATTTCGACGAAAATCCTCAAAAAATTGAAATATTTATATGAAAAACTTATTTTGGGCCATAACTCCTTAAATATGCGTCCTAGCGCCAAAAGGACCTCAATTCGTGATCACTCCCAAAAAATCAAAATTTTGATGAAAATCCTCAAAAAATTGAAATTTTTATATGAAAAACTTATTTTGGCCATAACTCCTTAAATATGCGTCCTAGAGCCAAAAGGACCTCAATTCGTGACCACCCCCAAAAAATCCAAATTTCGACGAAAATCCTCAAAAAATTGAAATTTTTATATGAAAAACTTATTTTGGCCACAACTCCTTAAATATGCGTCCTAGAGCCAAAAGGACCTCAATTCGTGACCACCCGCAAAAAATCAAAATTTTGATGAAAATCCTCAAAAAATTGAAATTTTTATATGAAAAACTTATTTTGGCCATAACTCCTTAAATATGCTTCCTAGAGCCAAAAGGACCTCAATTCGTGACCATCCCCAAAAAATCAAAATTTTGATGAAAATCCTCAAAAAATTGAAATTTTTATATGAAAAACTTATTTTGGCCATAACTCCTTAAATATGCGTCCTAGAGCCAAAAGGACCTCAATTCGTGACCACCCCCAAAAAATCCAAATTTCGACGAAAATCCTCAAAAAATTGAAATTTTTATATGAAAAACTTATTTTGGGCCATAACTCCTTAAATATGCGTCCTAGAGCCAAAAGGACCTCAATTCGTGACCACCCCCTAAAAATCCAAATTTCGACGAAAATCCTCAAAAAATTGAAATTTTTATATGAAAAACTTATTTTGGCCATAACTCCTTAAATATGCGTCCTAGAGCCAAAAGGACCTCAATTCGTGACCACCCCCAAAAAATCAAAATTTCGACGAAAATCCTCAAAAAAATAAAATTTTTATATGAAAAACTTATTTTGGCCATAACTCCTTAAATATGCTTCCTAGAGCCAAAAGGACCTCAATTCGTGACCACCCCCAAAAAATCCAAATTTCGACGAAAATCCTCAAAAAATTGAAATTTTTATATGAAAAACTTATTGTGGCCATAACTCCTTAAATATGCGTCCTAGAGCCAAAAGGACCTCAATTCGTGACCATCCCCAAAAAATCAAAATTTTGATGAAAATCCTCAAAAAATTGAAATTTTTATATGAAAAACTTATTTTGGCCATAACTCCTTAAATATGCGTCCTAGAGCCAAAAGGACCTCAATTCGTGACCATCCCCAAAAAATCCAAATTTCGACGAAAATCCTCAAAAAATTGAAATTTTTATATGAAAAACTTATTTTGGCCATAACTCCTTAAATATGCGTCCTAGAGCCAAAAGGACCTCAATTCGTGACCACCCCCAAAAAATCAAAATTTTGATGAAAATCCTCAAAAAATTGAAATTTTTATATAAAAAACTTATTTTGGCCATAACTCCTTAAATATGCGTCCTAGAGCCAAAAGGACCTCAATTCGTGACCATCCCCAAAAAATCCAAATTTCGACGAAAATCCTCAAAAAATAGAAATTTTTATATGAGAAACTTATTTTGGCCATAACTCCTTAAATATGCGTCCTAGAGCCAAAAGGACCTCAATTCGTGATCACTCCCAAAAAATCAAAATTTTGATGAAAATCCTCAAAAAATTGAAATTTTTATATGAAAAACTTATTTTGGCCATAACTCCTTAAATATGCGTCCTAGAGCCAAAAGGACCTCAATTCGTGACCACCCCCAAAAAATCCAAATTTCGACGAAAATCCTCAAAAAATTGAAATTTTTATATGAAAAACTTATTTGGGCCATAACTCCTTAAATATGCGTCCTAGAGCCAAAAGGACCTCAAGTCGTGATCACTCCCAAAAAATCAAAATTTTGATGAATATCCTCAAAAAATTTAAATTTTTATATGAAAAACTTATTTTGGCCATAACTCCTTAAATATGCGTCCTAGAGCCAAAAGGACCTCAATTCGTGACCATCCCCAAAAAATCAAAATTTTGATGAAAATCCTCAAAAAATTGAAATTTTTATATGAAAAACTTATTGTGGCCATAACTCCTTAAATATGCGTCCTAGAGCCAAAAGGACCTCAATTCGTGACCACCCCCAAAAAATCCAAATTTCGACGAAAATCCTCAAAAAATTTAAATTTTTATATGAAAAACTTATTTTGGCCATAACTCCTTAAATATGCGTCCTAGAGCCAAAAGGACCTCAATTCGTGACCATCCCCAAAAAATCAAAATTTTGATGAAATTCTTAAAAAAATAGAAATTTTTATATGAGAAACTTATTTTGGCCATAACTCCTTAAATATGCGTCCTAGAGCCAAAATGACCTCAATTCGTGACCATCCCCAAAAAATCAAAATTTTGATGAAATCCTCAAAAAATAGAAATTTTTATATGAGAAACTTATTTTGGCCATAACTCCTTAAATATGCGTCCTAGAGCCAAAAGGACCTCAATTCGTGACCACCCCCAAAAAATCCAAATTTCGACGAAAATCCTCAAAAAATTGAAATTTTATATGAAAAACTTATTTTGGCCATAACTCCTTAAATATGCGTCCTAGAGCCAAAATGACCTCAATTCGTGACCACCCCCAAAAAATCCAAATTTCGACGAAAATCCTCAAAAAATTTAAATTTTTATATGAAAAACTTATTTTGGCCATAACTCCTTAAATATGCGTCCTAGAGCCAAAAGGACCTCAATTCGTGACCACCCCCAAAAAATCCAAATTTCGACGAAAATCCTCAAAAAATTGAAATTTTTATATGAAAAACTTATTTTGGCCATAACTCCTTAAATATGCGTCCTAGAGCCAAAAGGACCTCAATTCGTGACCACCCCCAAAAAATCCAAATTTTGATGAAAATCCTCAAAAAATTGAAATTTTTATATGAAAAACTTATTTTGGCCATAACTCCTTAAATATGCGTCCTAGAGCAAAAAGGACCTCAATTCGTGACCACCCCCAAAAAATCCAAATTTCGACGAAAATCCTCAAAAAATTGAAATTTTTATATGAAAAACTTATTTTGGCCATAACTCCTTAAATATGCGTCCTAGAGCCAAAAGGACCTCAATTCGTGACCACCCCCAAAAAATCCAAATTTCGACGAAAATCCTCAAAAAATTTAAATTTTTATATGAAAAACTTATTTTGGCCATAACTCCTTAAATATGCGTCCTAGAGCCAAAAGGACCTCAATTCGTGACCATTCCCAAAAAATCAAAATTTTGATGAAAATCCTCAAAAAATTGAAATTTTTATATGAAAAACTTATTTTGGCCATAACTCCTTAAATATGCGTCCTAGAGCCAAAAGGACCTCAATTCGTGACCACCCCCAAAAAATCAAAATTTCGACGAAAATCCTCAAAAAAATGAAATTTTTATATGAAAAACTTATTTTGGCCATAACTCCTTAAATATGCGTCCTAGAGCCAAAAGGACCTCAATTCGTGATCACTCCCAAAAAATCAAAATTTTGATGAAAATCCTCAGAAAATTGAAATTTTTATATGAAAAACTTATTGTGGCCATAACTCCTTAAATATGCGTCCTATAGCCAAAAGGACCTCAATTCGTGACCATCCCCAAAAAATCAAAATTTTGATGAAAATCCTCAAAAAATTGAAATTTTTATATGAAAAACCTATTTTGGCCATAACTCCTTAAATATGCGTCCTAGAGCCAAAATGACCTCAATTCGTGACCATCCCCAAAAAATCCAAATTTCGACGAAAATCCTCAAAAAATTGAAATTTTTATATGAAAAACTTATTTTGCCCATAACTCCTTAAATATGCGTCCTAGAGCCAAAAGGACCTCAATTCGTGACCACCCCCTAAAAATCCAAATTTCGACGAAAATCCTCAAAAACATGAAATTTTTATATGAAAAACTTATTTTGGCCATAACTCCTTAAATATGCGTCCTAGAGCCAAAAGGACCTCAATTCGTGACCACCCCCAAAAAATCAAAATTTCGACGAAAATCCTCAAAAAAATGAAATTTTTATATGAAAAACTTATTTTGCCCATAACTCCTTAAATATGCGTCCTAGAGCCAAAAGGACCTCAATTCGTGATCACTCCCAAAAAATCAAAATTTTGATGAAAATCCTCAGAAAATTGAAATTTTTATATGAAAAACTTATTGTGGCCATAACTCCTTAAATATGCGTCCTAGAGCCAAAAGGACCTCAATTCGTGACCATCCCCAAAAAATCAAAATTTTGATGAAAATCCTCAAAAAATTGAAATTTTTATATGAAAAACTTATTTTGGCCATAACTCCTTAAATATGCGTCCTAGAGCCAAAATGACCTCAATTCGTGACCATCCCCAAAAAATCCAAATTTCGACGAAAATCCTCAAAAAATTGAAATTTTTATATGAAAAACTTATTTTGCCCATAACTCCTTAAATATGCGTCCTAGAGCCAAAAGGACCTCAATTCGTGACCACCCCCAAAAAATCCAAATTTCGACGAACATCCTCAAAAAATTGAAATTTTTATATGAAAAACTTATTGTGGCCATAACTCCTTAAATATGCGTCCTAGAGCCAAAAGGACCTCAATTCGTGATCACTCCCAAAAAATCCAAATTTCGACGAAAATCCTCAAAAAATTGAAATTTTTATATGAAAAACTTATTTTGGCCATAACTCCTTAAATATGCGTCCTAGAGCCAAAAGGACCTCAATTCGTGACCACCCCCAAAAAATCAAAATTTCGACGAAAATCCTCAAAAAATTGAAATTTTTATATGAAAAACTTATTTTGGCCATAACTCCTTAAATATGCGTCCTATAGCCAAAAGGACCTCAATTCGTGATCACTCCCAAAAAATCCAAATTTCGACGAAAATCCTCAAAAAATTGAAATTTTTATATAAAAAACTTATTTTGGCCATAACTCCTTAAATATGCGTCCTAGAGCCAAAAGGACCTCAATTCGTGACCATCCCCAAAAAATCAAAATTTTGATGAAAATCCTCAAAAAATTTAAATTTTTATATGAAAAACTTATTTTGACCATAACTCCTTAAATATGCGTCCTAGAGCCAAAAGGACCTCAATTCGTGACCATCCCCAAAAAATCAAAATTTTGATGAAAATCCTCAAAAAATTGAAATTTTTATATGGAAAACTTATTTTGGCCATAACTCCTTAAATATGCGTCCTAGAGCCAAAAGGACCTCAATTCGTGACCACCCGCAAAAAATCCAAATTTCGACGAAAATCCTCAAAAAAATGAAATTTTTATATGAAAAACTTATTTTGGCCATAACTCCTTAAATATGCGTCCTAGAGCCAAAATGACCTCAATTCGTGACCACCCCCAAAAAATCCAAATTTCGACGAAAATCCTCAAAAAATTGAAATTTTTATATGAAAAATTTATTTTGGCCATAACTCCTTAAATATGCGTCCTAGAGCCAAAAGGACCTCAATTCGTGACCATCCCCAAAAAATCAAAATTTTGATGAAAATCCTCAAAAAATTTAAATTTTTATATGAAAAACTTATTTTGGCCATAACTCCTTAAATATGCGTCCTAGCGCCAAAAGGACCTCAATTCGTGACCATCCCCAAAAAATCAAAATTTTGATGAAAATCCTCAAAAAATTGAAAATTTTATATGAAAAACTTATTGTGGCCATAACTCCTTAAATATGCGTCCTAGAGCCAAAAGGACCTCAATTCGTGACCATCCCCAAAAAATCAAAATTTTGATGAAAATCCTCAAAAAATTGAAATTTTTATATGAAAAACTTATTTTGGCCATAACTCCTTAAATATGCGTCCTAGAGCCAAAATGACCTCAATTCGTGACCATCCCCAAAAAATCCAAATTTCGACGAAAATCCTCAAAAAATTGAAATTTTTATATGAAAAACTTATTTTGCCCATAACTCCTTAAATATGCGTCCTAGAGCCAAAAGGACCTCAATTCGTGACCACCCCCAAAAAATCCAAATTTCGACGAACATCCTCAAAAAATTGAAATTTTTATATGAAAAACTTATTTTGGCCATAACTCCTTAAATATGCGTCCTAGAGCCAAAAGGACCTCAATTCGTGACCATCCCCAAAAAATCAAAATTTTGATGAAAATCCTCAAAAAATTTAAAATTTTATATGAAAAACTTATTTTGGCCATAACTCCTTAAATATGCGTCCTAGAGCCAAAAGGACCTCAATTCGTGACCACCCGCAAAAAATCCAAATTTCGACGAAAATCCTCAAAAAATTGAAAATTTTATATGAAAAACTTATTTTGGCCATAACTCCTTAAATATGCTTCCTAGAGCCAAAAGGACCTCAATTCGTGACCACCCCCAAAAAATCAAAATTTCGACGAAAATCCTCAAAAAAATGAAATTTTTATATGAAAAACTTATTTTGGCCATAACTCCTTAAATATGCGTCCTAGAGCCAAAAGGACCTCAATTCGTGACCACCCGCAAAAAATCCAAATTTCGACGAAAATCCTCAAAAAAATGAAATTTTTATATGAAAAACTTATTTTGGCCATAACTCCTTAAATATGCGTCCTAGAGCCAAAAGGACCTCAATTCGTGACCATCCCCAAAAAATCAAAATTTCGACGAAAATCCTCAAAAAAATGAAATTTTTATATGAAAAACTTATTTTGGCCATAACTCCTTAAATATGCGTCCTAGAGCCAAAAGGACCTCAATTCGTGATCACTCCAAAAAATCAAAATTTTGATGAAAATCCTCAAAAAATTTAAATTTTTATATGAAAAACTTATTTTGGCCATAACTCCTTAAATATGCGTCCTAGAGCCAAAAGGACCTCAATTCGTGACCACCCCCAAAAAATCCAAATTTCGACGAAAATCCTCAAAAAATTGAAATTTTTATATGAAAAACTTATTTTGGCCATAACTCCTTAAATATGCGTCCTAGAGCCAAAAGGACCTCAATTCGTGACCACCCCCAAAAAATCAAAATTTCGACGAAAATCCTCAAAAAAATGAAATTTTTATATGAAAAACTTATTTTGGCCATAACTCCTTAAATATGCGTCCCAGAGCCAAAATGACCTCAATTCGTGACCACCCCCAAAAAATCCAAATTTCGACAAAAATCCTCAAAAAATTGAAATTTTTATATGAAAAACTTATTTTGGCCATAACTCCTTAAATATGCGTCCTAGAGCCAAAAGGACCTCAATTCGTGACCATCCCCAAAAAATCAAAATTTTGATGAAAATCCTCAAAAAATTGAAATTTTATATGAAAAATTTATTTTGGCCATAACTCCTTAAATATGCGTCCTAGAGCCAAAAGGACCTCAATTCGTGACCACCCGCAAAAAATCCAAATTTCGACGAAAATCCTCAAAAAAATGAAATTTTTATATGAAAAACTTATTTTGGCCATAACTCCTTAAATATGCGTCCTAGAGCCAAAAGGACCTCAATTCGTGATCACTCCCAAAAAATCAAAATTTTGATGAAAATCCTCAAAAAATTTAAATTTTTATATGAAAAACTTATTTTGGCCATAACTCCTTAAATATGCGTCCTAGAGCCAAAAGGACCTCAATTCGTGACCATCCCCAAAAAATCAAAATTTTGATGAAATCCTCAAAAAATTGCAATTTTTATATGAAAAACTTATTTTGGCCATAACTCCTTAAATATGCGTCCTAGAGCCAAAAGGACCTCAATTCGTGATCACTCCCAAAACATCAAAATTTTGATGAAAATCCTCAAAAAATTGAAATTTTTATATGAAAAACTTATTTTGGCCATAACTCCTTAAATATGCGTCCTAGAGCCAAAAGGACCTCAATTCGTGATCACTCCCACAAAATCAAAATTTTGATGACAATCCTCAAAAAATTGAAATATTTATATGAAAAACTTATTTTGGCCATAACTCCTTAAATATGCGTCCTAGAGCCAAAATGACCTCAATTCGTGACCATCCCCAAAAAATCAAAATTTTGATGAAATCCTCAAAAAATAGAAATTTTTATATGAGAAACTTATTTTGGCCATAACTCCTTAAATATGCGTCCTAGAGCCAAAAGGACCTCAATTCGTGACCATTCCCAAAAAATCAAAATTTTGATGAAAATCCTCAAAAAATTGAAATTTTTATATGAAAAACTTATTTTGGCCATAACTCCTTAAATATGCGTCCTAGAGCCAAAAGGACCTCAATTCGTGACCACCCCCAAAAAATCAAAATTTCGACGAAAATCCTCAAAAAAATGAAATTTTTATATGAAAAACTTATTTTGGCCATAACTCCTTAAATATGCGTCCTAGAGCCAAAAGGACCTCAATTCGTGATCACTCCCACAAAATCAAAATTTTGATGAAATCCTCAAAAAATAGAAATTTTTATATGAGAAACTTATTTTGGCCATAACTCCTTAAATATGCGTCCTAGAGCCAAAAGGACCTCAATTCGTGACCACCCCCAAAAAATCCAAATTTCGACGAAAATCCTCAAAAAATTGAAATTTTATATGAAAAACTTATTTTGGCCATAACTCCTTAAATATGCGTCCTAGAGCCAAAATGACCTCAATTCGTGACCACCCCCAAAAAATCCAAATTTCGACGAAAATCCTCAAAAAATTTAAATTTTTATATGAAAAACTTATTTTGGCCATAACTCCTTAAATATGCGTCCTAGAGCCAAAAGGACCTCAATTCGTGACCACCCCCAAAAAATCCAAATTTCGACGAAAATCCTCAAAAAATTGAAATTTTTATATGAAAAACTTATTTTGGCCATAACTCCTTAAATATGCGTCCTAGAGCCAAAAGGACCTCAATTCGTGACCACCCCCAAAAAATCCAAATTTTGATGAAAATCCTCAAAAAATTGAAATTTTTATATGAAAAACTTATTTTGGCCATAACTCCTTAAATATGCGTCCTAGAGCAAAAAGGACCTCAATTCGTGACCACCCCCAAAAAATCCAAATTTCGACGAAAATCCTCAAAAAATTGAAATTTTTATATGAAAAACTTATTTTGGCCATAACTCCTTAAATATGCGTCCTAGAGCCAAAAGGACCTCAATTCGTGACCACCCCCAAAAAATCCAAATTTCGACGAAAATCCTCAAAAAATTTAAATTTTTATATGAAAAACTTATTTTGGCCATAACTCCTTAAATATGCGTCCTAGAGCCAAAAGGACCTCAATTCGTGACCATTCCCAAAAAATCAAAATTTTGATGAAAATCCTCAAAAAATTGAAATTTTTATATGAAAAACTTATTTTGGCCATAACTCCTTAAATATGCGTCCTAGAGCCAAAAGGACCTCAATTCGTGACCACCCCCAAAAAATCAAAATTTCGACGAAAATCCTCAAAAAAATGAAATTTTTATATGAAAAACTTATTTTGGCCATAACTCCTTAAATATGCGTCCTAGAGCCAAAAGGACCTCAATTCGTGATCACTCCCAAAAAATCAAAATTTTGATGAAAATCCTCAGAAAATTGAAATTTTTATATGAAAAACTTATTGTGGCCATAACTCCTTAAATATGCGTCCTATAGCCAAAAGGACCTCAATTCGTGACCATCCCCAAAAAATCAAAATTTTGATGAAAATCCTCAAAAAATTGAAATTTTTATATGAAAAACCTATTTTGGCCATAACTCCTTAAATATGCGTCCTAGAGCCAAAATGACCTCAATTCGTGACCATCCCCAAAAAATCCAAATTTCGACGAAAATCCTCAAAAAATTGAAATTTTTATATGAAAAACTTATTTTGCCCATAACTCCTTAAATATGCGTCCTAGAGCCAAAAGGACCTCAATTCGTGACCACCCCCTAAAAATCCAAATTTCGACGAAAATCCTCAAAAACATGAAATTTTTATATGAAAAACTTATTTTGGCCATAACTCCTTAAATATGCGTCCTAGAGCCAAAAGGACCTCAATTCGTGACCACCCCCAAAAAATCAAAATTTCGACGAAAATCCTCAAAAAAATGAAATTTTTATATGAAAAACTTATTTTGCCCATAACTCCTTAAATATGCGTCCTATAGCCAAAAGGACCTCAATTCGTGATCACTCCCAAAAAATCCAAATTTCGACGAAAATCCTCAAAAAATTGAAATTTTTATATAAAAAACTTATTTTGGCCATAACTCCTTAAATATGCGTCCTAGAGCCAAAAGGACCTCAATTCGTGACCATCCCCAAAAAATCAAAATTTTGATGAAAATCCTCAAAAAATTTAAATTTTTATATGAAAAACTTATTTTGACCATAACTCCTTAAATATGCGTCCTAGAGCCAAAAGGACCTCAATTCGTGACCATCCCCAAAAAATCAAAATTTTGATGAAAATCCTCAAAAAATTGAAATTTTTATATGGAAAACTTATTTTGGCCATAACTCCTTAAATATGCGTCCTAGAGCCAAAAGGACCTCAATTCGTGACCACCCGCAAAAAATCCAAATTTCGACGAAAATCCTCAAAAAAATGAAATTTTTATATGAAAAACTTATTTTGGCCATAACTCCTTAAATATGCGTCCTAGAGCCAAAATGACCTCAATTCGTGACCACCCCCAAAAAATCCAAATTTCGACGAAAATCCTCAAAAAATTGAAATTTTTATATGAAAAATTTATTTTGGCCATAACTCCTTAAATATGCGTCCTAGAGCCAAAAGGACCTCAATTCGTGACCATCCCCAAAAAATCAAAATTTTGATGAAAATCCTCAAAAAATTTAAATTTTTATATGAAAAACTTATTTTGGCCATAACTCCTTAAATATGCGTCCTAGCGCCAAAAGGACCTCAATTCGTGACCATCCCCAAAAAATCAAAATTTTGATGAAAATCCTCAAAAAATTGAAAATTTTATATGAAAAACTTATTGTGGCCATAACTCCTTAAATATGCGTCCTAGAGCCAAAAGGACCTCAATTCGTGACCATCCCCAAAAAATCAAAATTTTGATGAAAATCCTCAAAAAATTGAAATTTTTATATGAAAAACTTATTTTGGCCATAACTCCTTAAATATGCGTCCTAGAGCCAAAATGACCTCAATTCGTGACCATCCCCAAAAAATCCAAATTTCGACGAAAATCCTCAAAAAATTGAAATTTTTATATGAAAAACTTATTTTGCCCATAACTCCTTAAATATGCGTCCTAGAGCCAAAAGGACCTCAATTCGTGACCACCCCCAAAAAATCCAAATTTCGACGAACATCCTCAAAAAATTGAAATTTTTATATGAAAAACTTATTTTGGCCATAACTCCTTAAATATGCGTCCTAGAGCCAAAAGGACCTCAATTCGTGACCATCCCCAAAAAATCAAAATTTTGATGAAAATCCTCAAAAAATTGAAAATTTTATATGAAAAACTTATTTTGGCCATAACTCCTTAAATATGCGTCCTAGAGCCAAAAGGACCTCAATTCGTGACCACCCGCAAAAAATCCAAATTTCGACGAAAATCCTCAAAAAATTGAAAATTTTATATGAAAAACTTATTTTGGCCATAACTCCTTAAATATGCTTCCTAGAGCCAAAAGGACCTCAATTCGTGACCACCCCCAAAAAATCAAAATTTCGACGAAAATCCTCAAAAAAATGAAATTTTTATATGAAAAACTTATTTTGGCCATAACTCCTTAAATATGCGTCCTAGAGCCAAAAGGACCTCAATTCGTGACCACCCGCAAAAAATCCAAATTTCGACGAAAATCCTCAAAAAAATGAAATTTTTATATGAAAAACTTATTTTGGCCATAACTCCTTAAATATGCGTCCTAGAGCCAAAAGGACCTCAATTCGTGACCATCCCCAAAAAATCAAAATTTCGACGAAAATCCTCAAAAAAATGAAATTTTTATATGAAAAACTTATTTTGGCCATAACTCCTTAAATATGCGTCCTAGAGCCAAAAGGACCTCAATTCGTGATCACTCCAAAAAATCAAAATTTTGATGAAAATCCTCAAAAAATTTAAATTTTTATATGAAAAACTTATTTTGGCCATAACTCCTTAAATATGCGTCCTAGAGCCAAAAGGACCTCAATTCGTGACCACCCCCAAAAAATCAAAATTTCGACGAAAATCCTCAAAAAAATGAAATTTTTATATGAAAAACTTATTTTGGCCATAACTCCTTAAATATGCGTCCCAGAGCCAAAATGACCTCAATTCGTGACCACCCCCAAAAAATCCAAATTTCGACAAAAATCCTCAAAAAATTGAAATTTTTATATGAAAAACTTATTTTGGCCATAACTCCTTAAATATGCGTCCTAGAGCCAAAAGGACCTCAATTCGTGACCATCCCCAAAAAATCAAAATTTTGATGAAAATCCTCAAAAAATTGAAATTTTATATGAAAAATTTATTTTGGCCATAACTCCTTAAATATGCGTCCTAGAGCCAAAAGGACCTCAATTCGTGACCACCCGCAAAAAATCCAAATTTCGACGAAAATCCTCAAAAAAATGAAATTTTTATATGAAAAACTTATTTTGGCCATAACTCCTTAAATATGCGTCCTAGAGCCAAAAGGACCTCAATTCGTGATCACTCCCAAAAAATCAAAATTTTGATGAAAATCCTCAAAAAATTTAAATTTTTATATGAAAAACTTATTTTGGCCATAACTCCTTAAATATGCGTCCTAGAGCCAAAAGGACCTCAATTCGTGATCACTCCCACAAAATCAAAATTTTGATGACAATCCTCAAAAAATTGAAATATTTATATGAAAAACTTATTTTGGCCATAACTCCTTAAATATGCGTCCTAGAGCCAAAATGACCTCAATTCGTTACCACCCCCAAAAAATCCAAATTTCGACGAAAATCCTCAAAAAATTGAAATTTTTATATGAAAAACTTATTTTGGCCATAACTCCTTAAATATGCGTCCTAGAGCCAAAAGGACCTCAATTCGTGACCACCCCCAAAAAATCCAAATTTCGACGAAAATCCTCAAAAAATTGAAATTTTTATATGAAAAACTTATTTTGGCCATAACTCCTTAAATATGCTTCCTAGAGCCAAAAGGACCTCAATTCGTGACCATCCCCAAAAAATCAAAATTTTGATGAAAATCCTCAAAAAATTGAAATTTTATATGAAAAATTTATTTTGGCCATAACTCCTTAAATATGCGTCCTAGAGCCAAAAGGACCTCAATTCGTGACCACCCGCAAAAAATCCAAATTTCGACGAAAATCCTCAAAAAAATGAAATTTTTATATGAAAAACTTATTTTGGCCATAACTCCTTAAATATGCGTCCTAGAGCCAAAAGGACCTCAATTCGTGATCACTCCCAAAAAATCAAAATTTTGATGAAAATCCTCAAAAAATTTAAATTTTTATATGAAAAACTTATTTTGGCCATAACTCCTTAAATATGCGTCCTAGAGCCAAAAGGACCTCAATTCGTGATCACTCCCACAAAATCAAAATTTTGATGACAATCCTCAAAAAATTGAAATATTTATATGAAAAACTTATTTTGGCCATAACTCCTTAAATATGCGTCCTAGAGCCAAAATGACCTCAATTCGTTACCACCCCCAAAAAATCCAAATTTCGACGAAAATCCTCAAAAAATTGAAATTTTTATATGGAAAACTTATTTTGGCCATAACTCCTTAAATATGCGTCCTAGAGCCAAAAGGACCTCAATTCGTGACCACCCCCAAAAAATCCAAATTTCGACGAAAATCCTCAAAAAATTGAAATTTTTATATGAAAAACTTATTTTGGCCATAACTCCTTAAATATGCTTCCTAGAGCCAAAAGGACCTCAATTCGTGACCATCCCCAAAAAATCAAAATTTTGATGAAAATCCTCAAAAAATTGAAATTTTTATATGAAAAACTTATTTTGGCCATAACTCCTTAAATATGCGTCCTAGAGCCAAAAGGACCTCAATTCGTGACCACCCCCAAAAAATCCAAATTTCGACGAAAATCCTCAAAAAATTGAAATTTTTATATGAAAAACTTATTTTGGGCCATAACTCCTTAAATATGCGTCCTAGCGCCAAAAGGACCTCAATTCGTGATCACTCCCAAAAAATCAAAATTTTGATGAAAATCCTCAAAAAATTGAAATTTTTATATGAAAAACTTATTTTGGCCATAACTCCTTAAATATGCGTCCTAGAGCCAAAAGGACCTCAATTCGTGACCACCCCCAAAAAATCCAAATTTCGACGAAAATCCTCAAAAAATTGAAATTTTTATATGAAAAACTTATTTTGGCCACAACTCCTTAAATATGCGTCCTAGAGCCAAAAGGACCTCAATTCGTGACCATCCCCAAAAAATCAAAATTTTGATGAAAATCCTCAAAAAATTTAAATTTTTATATGAAAAACTTATTTTGGCCATAACTCCTTAAATATGCGTCCTAGAGCCAAAAGGACCTCAATTCGTGACCATCCCCAAAAAATCAAAATTTTGATGAAAATCCTCAAAAAATTTAAATTTTTATATGAAAAACTTATTTTGGCCATAACTCCTTAAATATGCGTCCTAGAGCCAAAAGGACCTCAATTCGTGACCATCCCCAAAAAATCAAAATTTTGATGAAAATCCTCAAAAAAATGAAATTTTTATATGAAAAACTTATTTTGGCCATAACTCCTTAAATATGCTTCCTAGAGCCAAAAGGACCTCAATTCGTGACCACCCCCAAAAAATCAAAATTTCGACGAAAATCCTCAAAAAAAATGAAATTTTTATATGAAAAACTTATTTTGGCCATAACTCCTTAAATATGCGTCCTAGAGCCAAAAGGACCTCAATTCGTGATCACTCCCAAAAAATCAAAATTTTGATGAAAATCCTCAAAAAATTTAAATTTTTATATGAAAAACTTATTTTGGCCATAACTCCTTAAATATGCGTCCTAGAGCCAAAAGGACCTCAATTCGTGATCACTCCCACAAAATCAAAATTTTGATGACAATCCTCAAAAAATTGAAATTTTTATATGAAAAACTTATTTTGGCCATAACTCCTTAAATATGCGTCCTAGAGCCAAAATGACCTCAATTCGTGACCACCCCCAAAAAATCCAAATTTCGACGAAAATCCTCAAAAAATTGAAATTTTTATATGAAAAACTTATTTTGGCCATAACTCCTTAAATATGCGTCCTAGAGCCAAAAGGACCTCAATTCGTGACCACCCCCAAAAAATCCAAATTTCGACGAAAATCCTCAAAAAATTGAAATTTTTATATGAAAAACTTATTTTGGCCATAACTCCTTAAATATGTTTCCTAGAGCCAAAAGGACCTCAATTCGTGACCATCCCCAAAAAATCAAAATTTTGATGAAAATCCTCAAAAAATTGAAATTTTTATATGAAAAACTTATTTTGGCCATAACTCCTTAAATATGCGTCCTAGAGCCAAAAGGACCTCAATTCGTGACCACCCCCAAAAAATCCAAATTTCGACGAAAATCCTCAAAAAATTGAAATTTTTATATGAAAAACTTATTTTGGCCACAACTCCTTAAATATGCGTCCTAGAGCCAAAAGGACCTCAATTCGTGACCACCCGCAAAAAATCAAAATTTTGAGGAAAATCCTCAAAAAATTGAAATTTTTATATGAAAAACTTATTTTGGCCATAACTCCTTAAATATGCTTCCTAGAGCCAAAAGGACCTCAATTCGTGACCATCCCCAAAAAATCAAAATTTTGATGAAAATCCTCAAAAAATTGAAATTTTTATATGAAAAACTTATTTTGGCCATAACTCCTTAAATATGCGTCCTAGAGCCAAAAGGACCTCAATTCGTGACCACCCCCAAAAAATCCAAATTTCGACGAAAATCCTCAAAAAATTGAAATTTTTATATGAAAAACTTATTTTGGGCCATAACTCCTTAAATATGCGTCCTAGAGCCAAAAGGACCTCAATTCGTGACCACCCCCTAAAAATCCAAATTTCGACGAAAATCCTCAAAAAATTGAAATTTTTATATGAAAAACTTATTTTGGCCATAACTCCTTAAATATGCGTCCTAGAGCCAAAAGGACCTTAATTCGTGACCACCCCCAAAAAATCAAAATTTCGACGAAAATCCTCAAAAAAATGAAATTTTTATATGAAAAACTTATTTTGGCCATAACTCCTTAAATATGCTTCCTAGAGCCAAAAGGACCTCAATTCGTGACCACCCCCAAAAAATCCAAATTTCGACGAAAATCCTCAAAAAATTGAAATTTTTATATGAAAAACTTATTGTGGCCATAACTCCTTAAATATGCGTCCTAGAGCCAAAAGGACCTCAATTCGTGACCATCCCCAAAAAATCAAAATTTTGATGAAAATCCTCAAAAAATTGAAATTTTTATATGAAAAACTTATTTTGGCCATAACTCCTTAAATATGCGTCCTAGAGCCAAAAGGACCTCAATTCGTGACCATCCCCAAAAAATCCAAATTTCGACGAAAATCCTCAAAAAATTGAAATTTTTATATGAAAAACTTATTTTGGCCATAACTCCTTAAATATGCGTCCTAGAGCCAAAAGGACCTCAATTCGTGACCACCCCCAAAAAATCAAAATTTTGATGAAAATCCTCAAAAAATTGAAATTTTTATATAAAAAACTTATTTTGGCCATAACTCCTTAAATATGCGTCCTAGAGCCAAAAGGACCTCAATTCGTGACCATCCCCAAAAAATCCAAATTTCGACGAAAATCCTCAAAAAATAGAAATTTTTATATGAGAAACTTATTTTGGCCATAACTCCTTAAATATGCGTCCTAGAGCCAAAAGGACCTCAATTCGTGATCACTCCCAAAAAATCAAAATTTTGATGAAAATCCTCAAAAAATTGAAATTTTTATATGAAAAACTTATTTTGGCCATAACTCCTTAAATATGCGTCCTAGAGCCAAAAGGACCTCAATTCGTGACCACCCCCAAAAAATCCAAATTTCGACGAAAATCCTCAAAAAATTGAAATTTTTATATGAAAAACTTATTTGGGCCATAACTCCTTAAATATGCGTCCTAGAGCCAAAAGGACCTCAATTCGTGATCACTCCCAAAAAATCAAAATTTTGATGAATATCCTCAAAAAATTTTAATTTTTATATGAAAAACTTATTTTGGCCATAACTCCTTAAATATGCGTCCTAGAGCCAAAAGGACCTCAATTCGTGACCATCCCCAAAAAATCAAAATTTTGATGAAAATCCTCAAAAAATTTAAATTTTTATATGAAAAACTTATTTTGGCCATAACTCCTTAAATATGCGTCCTAGAGCCAAAAGGACCTCAATTCGTGATCACTCCCAAAAAATCAAAATTTTGATGAAAATCCTCAAAAAATTTAAATTTTTATATGAAAAACTTATTTTGGCCATAACTCCTTAAATATGCGTCCTAGAGCCAAAAGGACCTCAATTCGTGATCACTCCCACAAAATCAAAATTTTGATGACAATCCTCAAAAAATTGAAATATTTATATGAAAAACTTATTTTGGCCATAACTCCTTAAATATGCGTCCTAGAGCCAAAATGACCTCAATTCGTTACCACCCCCAAAAAATCCAAATTTCGACGAAAATCCTCAAAAAATTGAAATTTTTATATGGAAAACTTATTTTGGCCATAACTCCTTAAATATGCGTCCTAGAGCCAAAAGGACCTCAATTCGTGACCACCCCCAAAAAATCCAAATTTCGACGAAAATCCTCAAAAAATTGAAATTTTTATATGAAAAACTTATTTTGGCCATAACTCCTTAAATATGCTTCCTAGAGCCAAAAGGACCTCAATTCGTGACCATCCCCAAAAAATCAAAATTTTGATGAAAATCCTCAAAAAATTGAAATTTTTATATGAAAAACTTATTTTGGCCATAACTCCTTAAATATGCGTCCTAGAGCCAAAAGGACCTCAATTCGTGACCACCCCCAAAAAATCCAAATTTCGACGAAAATCCTCAAAAAATTGAAATTTTTATATGAAAAACTTATTTTGGGCCATAACTCCTTAAATATGCGTCCTAGCGCCAAAAGGACCTCAATTCGTGATCACTCCCAAAAAATCAAAATTTTGATGAAAATCCTCAAAAAATTGAAATTTTTATATGAAAAACTTATTTTGGCCATAACTCCTTAAATATGCGTCCTAGAGCCAAAAGGACCTCAATTCGTGACCACCCCCAAAAAATCCAAATTTCGACGAAAATCCTCAAAAAATTGAAATTTTTATATGAAAAACTTATTTTGGCCACAACTCCTTAAATATGCGTCCTAGAGCCAAAAGGACCTCAATTCGTGACCATCCCCAAAAAATCAAAATTTTGATGAAAATCCTCAAAAAATTTAAATTTTTATATGAAAAACTTATTTTGGCCATAACTCCTTAAATATGCGTCCTAGAGCCAAAAGGACCTCAATTCGTGACCATCCCCAAAAAATCAAAATTTTGATGAAAATCCTCAAAAAATTTAAATTTTTATATGAAAAACTTATTTTGGCCATAACTCCTTAAATATGCGTCCTAGAGCCAAAAGGACCTCAATTCGTGACCATCCCCAAAAAATCAAAATTTTGATGAAAATCCTCAAAAAAATGAAATTTTTATATGAAAAACTTATTTTGGCCATAACTCCTTAAATATGCTTCCTAGAGCCAAAAGGACCTCAATTCGTGACCACCCCCAAAAAATCAAAATTTCGACGAAAATCCTCAAAAAAAATGAAATTTTTATATGAAAAACTTATTTTGGCCATAACTCCTTAAATATGCGTCCTAGAGCCAAAAGGACCTCAATTCGTGATCACTCCCAAAAAATCAAAATTTTGATGAAAATCCTCAAAAAATTTAAATTTTTATATGAAAAACTTATTTTGGCCATAACTCCTTAAATATGCGTCCTAGAGCCAAAAGGACCTCAATTCGTGATCACTCCCACAAAATCAAAATTTTGATGACAATCCTCAAAAAATTGAAATTTTTATATGAAAAACTTATTTTGGCCATAACTCCTTAAATATGCGTCCTAGAGCCAAAATGACCTCAATTCGTGACCACCCCCAAAAAATCCAAATTTCGACGAAAATCCTCAAAAAATTGAAATTTTTATATGAAAAACTTATTTTGGCCATAACTCCTTAAATATGCGTCCTAGAGCCAAAAGGACCTCAATTCGTGACCACCCCCAAAAAATCCAAATTTCGACGAAAATCCTCAAAAAATTGAAATTTTTATATGAAAAACTTATTTTGGCCATAACTCCTTAAATATGTTTCCTAGAGCCAAAAGGACCTCAATTCGTGACCATCCCCAAAAAATCAAAATTTTGATGAAAATCCTCAAAAAATTGAAATTTTTATATGAAAAACTTATTTTGGCCATAACTCCTTAAATATGCGTCCTAGAGCCAAAAGGACCTCAATTCGTGACCACCCCCAAAAAATCCAAATTTCGACGAAAATCCTCAAAAAATTGAAATTTTTATATGAAAAACTTATTTTGGGCCATAACTCCTTAAATATGCGTCCTAGCGCCAAAAGGACCTCAATTCGTGATCACTCCCAAAAAATCAAAATTTTGATGAAAATCCTCAAAAAATTGAAATTTTTATATGAAAAACTTATTTTGGCCATAACTCCTTAAATATGCGTCCTAGAGCCAAAAGGACCTCAATTCGTGACCACCCCCAAAAAATCCAAATTTCGACGAAAATCCTCAAAAAATTGAAATTTTTATATGAAAAACTTATTTTGGCCACAACTCCTTAAATATGCGTCCTAGAGCCAAAAGGACCTCAATTCGTGACCACCCGCAAAAAATCAAAATTTTGATGAAAATCCTCAAAAAATTGAAATTTTTATATGAAAAACTTATTTTGGCCATAACTCCTTAAATATGCTTCCTAGAGCCAAAAGGACCTCAATTCGTGACCATCCCCAAAAAATCAAAATTTTGATGAAAATCCTCAAAAAATTGAAATTTTTATATGAAAAACTTATTTTGGCCATAACTCCTTAAATATGCGTCCTAGAGCCAAAAGGACCTCAATTCGTGACCACCCCCAAAAAATCCAAATTTCGACGAAAATCCTCAAAAAATTGAAATTTTTATATGAAAAACTTATTTTGGGCCATAACTCCTTAAATATGCGTCCTAGAGCCAAAAGGACCTCAATTCGTGACCACCCCCTAAAAATCCAAATTTCGACGAAAATCCTCAAAAAATTGAAATTTTTATATGAAAAACTTATTTTGGCCATAACTCCTTAAATATGCGTCCTAGAGCCAAAAGGACCTCAATTCGTGACCACCCCCAAAAAATCAAAATTTCGACGAAAATCCTCAAAAAAATGAAATTTTTATATGAAAAACTTATTTTGGCCATAACTCCTTAAATATGCTTCCTAGAGCCAAAAGGACCTCAATTCGTGACCACCCCCAAAAAATCCAAATTTCGACGAAAATCCTCAAAAAATTGAAATTTTTATATGAAAAACTTATTGTGGCCATAACTCCTTAAATATGCGTCCTAGAGCCAAAAGGACCTCAATTCGTGACCATCCCCAAAAAATCAAAATTTTGATGAAAATCCTCAAAAAATTGAAATTTTTATATGAAAAACTTATTTTGGCCATAACTCCTTAAATATGCGTCCTAGAGCCAAAAGGACCTCAATTCGTGACCATCCCCAAAAAATCCAAATTTCGACGAAAATCCTCAAAAAATTGAAATTTTTATATGAAAAACTTATTTTGGCCATAACTCCTTAAATATGCGTCCTAGAGCCAAAAGGACCTCAATTCGTGACCACCCCCAAAAAATCAAAATTTTGATGAAAATCCTCAAAAAATTGAAATTTTTATATAAAAAACTTATTTTGGCCATAACTCCTTAAATATGCGTCCTAGAGCCAAAAGGACCTCAATTCGTGACCATCCCCAAAAAATCCAAATTTCGACGAAAATCCTCAAAAAATAGAAATTTTTATATGAGAAACTTATTTTGGCCATAACTCCTTAAATATGCGTCCTAGAGCCAAAAGGACCTCAATTCGTGATCACTCCCAAAAAATCAAAATTTTGATGAAAATCCTCAAAAAATTGAAATTTTTATATGAAAAACTTATTTTGGCCATAACTCCTTAAATATGCGTCCTAGAGCCAAAAGGACCTCAATTCGTGACCACCCCCAAAAAATCCAAATTTCGACGAAAATCCTCAAAAAATTGAAATTTTTATATGAAAAACTTATTTGGGCCATAACTCCTTAAATATGCGTCCTAGAGCCAAAAGGACCTCAATTCGTGATCACTCCCAAAAAATCAAAATTTTGATGAATATCCTCAAAAAATTTAAATTTTTATATGAAAAACTTATTTTGGCCATAACTCCTTAAATATGCGTCCTAGAGCCAAAAGGACCTCAATTCGTGACCATCCCCAAAAAATCAAAATTTTGATGAAAATCCTCAAAAAATTGAAATTTTTATATGAAAAACTTATTGTGGCCATAACTCCTTAAATATGCGTCCTAGAGCCAAAAGGACCTCAATTCGTGACCACCCCCAAAAAATCCAAATTTCGACGAAAATCCTCAAAAAATTTAAATTTTTATATGAAAAACTTATTTTGGCCATAACTCCTTAAATATGCGTCCTAGAGCCAAAAGGACCTCAATTCGTGACCATCCCCAAAAAATCAAAATTTTGATGAAATTCTTAAAAAAATAGAAATTTTTATATGAGAAACTTATTTTGGCCATAACTCCTTAAATATGCGTCCTAGAGCCAAAATGACCTCAATTCGTGACCATCCCCAAAAAATCAAAATTTTGATGAAATCCTCAAAAAATAGAAATTTTTATATGAGAAACTTATTTTGGCCATAACTCCTTAAATATGCGTCCTAGAGCCAAAAGGACCTCAATTCGTGACCACCCCCAAAAAATCCAAATTTCGACGAAAATCCTCAAAAAATTGAAATTTTATATGAAAAACTTATTTTGGCCATAACTCCTTAAATATGCGTCCTAGAGCCAAAATGACCTCAATTCGTGACCACCCCCAAAAAATCCAAATTTCGACGAAAATCCTCAAAAAATTTAAATTTTTATATGAAAAACTTATTTTGGCCATAACTCCTTAAATATGCGTCCTAGAGCCAAAAGGACCTCAATTCGTGACCACCCCCAAAAAATCCAAATTTCGACGAAAATCCTCAAAAAATTGAAATTTTTATATGAAAAACTTATTTTGGCCATAACTCCTTAAATATGCGTCCTAGAGCCAAAAGGACCTCAATTCGTGACCACCCCCAAAAAATCCAAATTTTGATGAAAATCCTCAAAAAATTGAAATTTTTATATGAAAAACTTATTTTGGCCATAACTCCTTAAATATGCGTCCTAGAGCCAAAAGGACCTCAATTCGTGACCACCCCCAAAAAATCCAAATTTCGACGAAAATCCTCAAAAAATTGAAATTTTTATATGAAAAACTTATTTTGGCCATAACTCCTTAAATATGCGTCCTAGAGCCAAAAGGACCTCAATTCGTGACCACCCCCAAAAAATCCAAATTTCGACGAAAATCCTCAAAAAATTTAAATTTTTATATGAAAAACTTATTTTGGCCATAACTCCTTAAATATGCGTCCTAGAGCCAAAAGGACCTCAATTCGTGACCATCCCCAAAAAATCAAAATTTTGATGAAAATCCTCAAAAAATTTAAATTTTTATATGAAAAACTTATTTTGGCCATAACTCCTTAAATATGCGTCCTAGAGCCAAAATGACCTCAATTCGTGACCACCCCCAAAAAATCAAAATTTTGATGAAATCCTCATAAAATAGAAATTTTTATATGAGAAACTTATTTTGGCCATAACTCCTTAAATATGCGTCCCAGAGCCAAAAGGACCTCAATTCGTGATCACTCCCAAAAAATCAAAATTTTGATGAAAATCCTCAAAAAATTGAAATTTTTATATAAAAAACTTATTTTGGCCATAACTCCTTAAATATGCGTCCTAGAGCCAAAAGGACCTCAATTCGTGACCATCCCCAAAAAATCAAAATTTTGATGACAATCCTCAAAAAATTGAAATTTTTATATGAAAAACTTATTTTGGCCATAACTCCTTAAATATGCGTCCTAGAGCCAAAAGGACCTCAATTCGTGATCACTCCCAAAAAATCAAAATTTTGATGACAATCCTCAAAAAAATTGAAATTTTTATATGAAAAACTTATTTTGGCCATAACTCCTTAAATATGCGTCCTAGAGCCAAAAGGACCTCAATTCGTGACCACCCCCAAAAAATCCAAATTTCAACGAAAATTCTCAAAAAAAAATGAAATTTTTATATGAAAAACTTATTTTGGCCATAACTCCTTAAATATGCGTCCTAGAGCCAAAAGGACCTCAATTCGTGACCACCCCCAAAAAATCCAAATTTCGACGAAAATCCTCAAAAAATTGAAATTTTTATATGAAAAACTTATTTTGGCCATAACTCCTTAAATATGCGTCCTAGAGCCAAAAGGACCTCAATTCGTGACCACCCCCAAAAAATCAAAATTTTGATGAAAATCCTCAAAAAATTTAAATTTTTATATGAAAAACTTATTTTGGCCATAACTCCTTAAATATGCGTCCTAGAGCCAAAAGGACCTCAATTCGTGACCACCCCCAAAAAATCAAAATTTCGACGAAAATCCTCAAAAAATTTAAATTTTTATATGAAAAACTTATTTTGGCCATAACTCCTTAAATATGCTTCCTAGAGCCAAAAGGACCTCAATTCGTGATCACTCCCAAAAAATCAAAATTTTGATGAAAATCCTCAAAAAATTGAAATTTTTATATGAAAAACTTATTTTGGCCATAACTCCTTAAATATGCGTCCTAGAGCCAAAAGGACCTCAATTCGTGACCACCCCCAAAAAATCCAAATTTCGACGAAAATCCTCAAAAAATTGAAATTTTTATATGAAAAACTTATTTTGGCCATAACTCCTTAAATATGCGTCCTAGAGCCAAAAGGACCTCAATTCGTGACCACCCCCAAAAAATCCAAATTTCGACGAAAATCCTCAAAAAATTGAAATTTATATGAAAAACTTATTTTGGGCCATAACTCCTTAAATATGCGTCCTAGAGCCAAAAGGACCTCAATTCGTGACCACCCCCAAAAAATCCAAATTTCGACGAAAATCCTCAAAAAATTGAAATTTTTATATGAAAAACTTATTTTGGCCATAACTCCTTAAATATGCGTCCTAGAGCCAAAAGGACCTCAATTCGTGACCATCCCCAAAAAATCAAAATTTTGATGAAAATCCTCAAAAAATTGAAATTTTTATATGAAAAACTTATTTTGGCCATAACTCCTTAAATATGCGTCCTAGAGCCAAAAGGACCTCAATTCGTGACCACCCCCAAAAAATCCAAATTTCGACGAAAATCCTCAAAAAATTGAAATTTTTATATGAAAAACTTATTTTGGCCATAACTCCTTAAATATGCGTCCTAGAGCCAAAAGGACCTCAATTCGTGACCACCCCCAAAAAATCTAAATTTCGACGAAAATCCTCAAAAAATTGAAATTTATATGAAAAACTTATTTTGGGCCATAACTCCTTAAATATGCGTCCTAGAGCCAAAAGGACCTCAATTCGTGACCACCCGCAAAAAATCCAAATTTCGACGAAAATCCTCAAAAAATTGAAATTTTTATATGAAAAACTTATTTTGGCCATAACTCCTTAAATATGCGTCCTAGAGCCAAAAGGACCTCAATTCGTGACCATCCCCAAAAAATCAAAATTTTGATGAAAATCCTCAAAAAAATGAAATTTTTATATGAAAAACTTATTTTGGCCATAACTCCTTAAATATGCGTCCTAGAGCCAAAAGGACCTCAATTCGTGACCATCCCCAAAAAATCAAAATTTTGATGAAATCCTCAAAAAATAGAAATTTTTATATGAGAAACTTATTTTGGCCATAACTCCTTAAATATGCGTCCTAGAGCCAAAAGGACCTCAATTCGTGACCATCCCCAAAAAATCCAAATTTCGACGAAAATCCTCAAAAAATTGAAATTTTTATATGAAAAACTTATTTTGGCCACAACTCCTTAAATATGCGTCCTAGAGCCAAAAGGACCTCAATTCGTGACCACCCCCAAAAAATCAAAATTTCGACGAAAATCCTCAAAAAAATGAAATTTTTATATGAAAAACTTATTTTGGCCATAATT
Source organism: Haematobia irritans (assembly GCF_050003625.1). Classification (NCBI taxonomy): domain Eukaryota; kingdom Metazoa; phylum Arthropoda; class Insecta; order Diptera; family Muscidae; genus Haematobia; species Haematobia irritans. The sequence continues at coordinate 987,426 of NW_027445852.1, read as the reverse complement.
CCTTAAATATGCGTCCTAGAGCCAAAAGGACCTCAATTCGTGATCACTCCCAAAAAATCAAAATTTTGATGAAAATCCTCAAAAAATTTAAATTTTTATATGAAAAACTTATTTTGGCCATAACTCCTTAAATATGCGTCCTAGAGCCAAAAGGACCTCAATTCGTGACCACCCCCAAAAAATCCAAATTTCGACGAAAATCCTCAAAAAATTGAAATTTTTATATGAAAAACTTATTTTGGCCATAACTCCTTAAATATGCGTCCCAGAGCCAAAATGACCTCAATTCGTGACCACCCCCAAAAAATCCAAATTTCGACGAAAATCCTCAAAAAATTGAAATTTTTATATGAAAAACTTATTTTGGCCATAACTCCTTAAATATGCGTCCCAGAGCCAAAATGACCTCAATTCGTGACCACCCCCAAAAAATCCAAATTTCGACGAAAATCCTCAAAAAATTGAAATTTTTATATGAAAAACTTATTTTGGGCCATAACTCCTTAAATATGCGTCCTAGAGCCAAAAGGACCTCAATTCGTGACCACCCCCAAAAAATCCAAATTTCGACGAAAATCCTCAAAAAATTGAAATTTATATGAAAAACTTATTTTGGGCCATAACTCCTTAAATATGCGTCCTAGAGCCAAAAGGACCTCAATTCGTGACCACCCGCAAAAAATCCAAATTTCGACGAAAATCCTCAAAAAATTGAAATTTTTATATGAAAAACTTATTTTGGCCATAACTCCTTAAATATGCGTCCTAGAGCCAAAAGGACCTCAATTCGTGACCATCCCCAAAAAATCAAAATTTTTATGAAATCCTCAAAAAATAGAAATTTTTATATGATAAACTTATTTTGGCCATAACTCCTTAAATATGCGTCCTAGAGCCAAAAGGACCTCAATTCGTGACCATCCCCAAAAAATCCAAATTTCGACGAAAATCCTCAAAAAATTGAAATTTTTATATGAAAAACTTATTTTGGCCACAACTCCTTAAATATGCGTCCTAGAGCCAAAAGGACCTCAATTCGTGACCACCCCCAAAAAATCAAAATTTCGACGAAAATCCTCAAAAAAATTAAATTTTTATATGAAAAACTTATTTTGGCCATAACTCCTTAAATATGCGTCCTAGAGCCAAAAGGACCTCAATTCGTGATCACTCCCAAAAAATCAAAATTTTGATGAAAATCCTCAAAAAATTTAAATTTTTATATGAAAAACTTATTTTGGCCATAACTCCTTAAATATGCGTCCTAGAGCCAAAAGGACCTCAATTCGTGACCACCCCCAAAAAATCCAAATTTCGACGAAAATCCTCAAAAAATTGAAATTTTTATATGAAAAACTTATTTTGGCCATAACTCCTTAAATATGCGTCCCAGAGCCAAAATGACCTCAATTCGTGACCACCCCCAAAAAATCCAAATTTCGACGAAAATCCTCAAAAAATTGAAATTTTTATATGAAAAACTTATTTTGGGCCATAACTCCTTAAATATGCGTCCTAGAGCCAAAAGGACCTCAATTCGTGACCACCCCCAAAAAATCCAAATTTTGATGAAAATCCTCAAAAAATTGAAATTTTTATACAAAAAACTTATTTTGGCCATAACTCCTTAAATATGCGTCCTAGAGCCAAAATGACCTCAATTCGTGACCACCCCCAAAAAATCCAAATTTCGACGAAAATCCTCAAAAAATTGAAATTTATATGAAAAACTTATTTTGGGCCATAACTCCTTAAATATGCGTCCTAGAGCCAAAAGGACCTCAATTCGTGACCACCCGCAAAAAATCCAAATTTCGACGAAAATCCTCAAAAAATTGAAATTTTTATATGAAAAACTTATTTTGGCCATAACTCCTTAAATATGCGTCCTAGAGCCAAAAGGACCTCAATTCGTGACCATCCCCAAAAAATCAAAATTTTTATGAAATCCTCAAAAAATAGAAATTTTTATATGATAAACTTATTTTGGCCATAACTCCTTAAATATGCGTCCTAGAGCCAAAAGGACCTCAATTCGTGACCATCCCCAAAAAATCCAAATTTCGACGAAAATCCTCAAAAAATTGAAATTTTTATATGAAAAACTTATTTTGGCCACAACTCCTTAAATATGCGTCCTAGAGCCAAAAGGACCTCAATTCGTGACCACCCCCAAAAAATCAAAATTTCGACGAAAATCCTCAAAAAAATTAAATTTTTATATGAAAAACTTATTTTGGCCATAACTCCTTAAATATGCGTCCTAGAGCCAAAAGGACCTCAATTCGTGATCACTCCCAAAAAATCAAAATTTTGATGAAAATCCTCAAAAAATTTAAATTTTTATATGAAAAACTTATTTTGGCCATAACTCCTTAAATATGCGTCCTAGAGCCAAAAGGACCTCAATTCGTGACCACCCCCAAAAAATCCAAATTTCGACGAAAATCCTCAAAAAATTGAAATTTTTATATGAAAAACTTATTTTGGCCATAACTCCTTAAATATGCGTCCCAGAGCCAAAATGACCTCAATTCGTGACCACCCCCAAAAAATCCAAATTTCGACGAAAATCCTCAAAAAATTGAAATTTTTATATGAAAAACTTATTTTGGGCCATAACTCCTTAAATATGCGTCCTAGAGCCAAAAGGACCTCAATTCGTGACCACCCCCAAAAAATCCAAATTTTGATGAAAATCCTCAAAAAATTGAAATTTTTATACAAAAAACTTATTTTGGCCATAACTCCTTAAATATGCGTCCTAGAGCCAAAATGACCTCAATTCGTGACCACCCCCAAAAAATCCAAATTTCGACGAAAATCCTCAAAAAATTGAAATTTTTATATGAAAAACTTATTTTGGCCATAACTCCTTAAATATGCGTCCTAGAGCCAAAAGGCCCTCAATTCGTGATCACTCCCAAAAAATCAAAATTTTGATGAAAATCCTCAAAAAATAGAAATTTTTATATGAGAAACTTATTTTGGCCATAACTCCTTAAATATGCGTCCAAGAGCCAAAAGGACCTCAATTCGTGATCACTCCCAAAAAATCAAAATTTTGATGAAAATCCTCAAAAAATTGAAATTTTTATATAAAAAACTTATTTTGGCCATAACTCCTTAAATATGCGTCCTAGAGCCAAAAGGACCTCAATTCGTGACCATCCCCAAAAAATCAAAATTTCGACGAAAAACCTCAAAAAATTGAAATTTTTATATGAAAAACTTATTTTGGCCATAACTCCTTAAATATGCGTCCTAGAGCCAAAAGGACCTCAATTCGTGATCATCCCCAAAAAATCAAAATTTTGATGAAAATCCTCAAAAAATTGAAATTTTTATATGAAAAACTTATTTTGGCCATAACTCCTTAAATATGCGTCCTAGAGCCAAAAGGACCTCAATTCGTGACCACCCCCAAAAAATCCAAATTTCGACGAAAATCCTCAAAAAAATGAAATTTTTATATGAAAAACTTATTTTGGCCATAACTCCTTAAATATGCGTCCTAGAGCCAAAAGGACCTCAATTCGTGATCACTCCCACAAAATCAAAATTTTGATGACAATCCTCAAAAAAATGAAATTTTTATATGAAAAACTTATTTTGGCCATAACTCCTTAAATATGCGTCCTAGAGCCAAAAGGACCTCAATTCGTGACCATCCCCAAAAAATCAAAATTTTGATGAAAATCCTCAAAAAATTGAAATTTTTATATGAAAAACTTATTTTGGCCATAACTCCTTAAATATGCGTCCTAGCGCCAAAAGGACCTCAATTCGTGACCATCCCCAAAAAATCAAAATTTTGATGAAAATCCTCAAAAAATTGAAATTTTTATATGAAAAACTTATTTTGGCCATAACTCCTTAAATATGCGTCCTAGAGCCAAAAGGACCTCAATTCGTGATCACTCCCAAAAAATCAAAATTTTGATGAAAATCCTCAAAAAAATGAAATTTTTATATGAAAAACTTATTTTGGCCATAACTCCTTAAATATGCGTCCTAGAGCCAAAAGGACCTCAATTCGTGACCACCCCCAAAAAATCCAAATTTCGACGAAAATCCTCAAAAAAATTAAATTTTTATATGAAAAACTTATTTTGGCCATAACTCCTTAAATATGCGTCCTAGAGCCAAAAGGACCTCAATTCGTGACCATCCCCAAAAAATCAAAATTTTGATGAAAATCCTCAAAAAATTGAAATTTTTATATGAAAAACTTATTTTGGCCATAACTCCTTAAATATGCGTCCTAGAGCCAAAAGGACCTCAATTCGTGACCACCCCCAAAAAATCCAAATTTCGACGAACATCCTCAAAAAAATGAAATTTTTATATGAAAAACTTATTTTGGCCATAACTCCTTAAATATGCGTCCTAGAGCCAAAAGGACCTCAATTCGTGATCACTCCCAAAAAATCAAAATTTTGATGAAAATCCTCAAAAAATTTAAATTTTTATATGAAAAACTTATTTTGGCCATAACTCCTTAAATATGCGTCCTAGAGCCAAAAGGACCTCAATTCGTGACCACCCCCAAAAAATCCAAATTTCGACGAAAATCCTCAAAAAATTGAAATTTTTATATGAAAAACTTATTTTGGCCATAACTCCTTAAATATGCGTCCTAGAGCCAAAAGGACCTCAATTCGTGACCACCCCCAAAAAATCCAAATTTCGACGAACATCCTCAAAAAAATGAAATTTTTATATGAAAAACTTATTTTGGCCATAACTCCTTAAATATGCGTCCTAGAGCCAAAAGGACCTCAATTCGTGATCACTCCCACAAAATCAAAATTTTGATGACAATCCTCAAAAAATTGAAATTTTTATATAAAAAACTTATTTTGGCCATAACTCCTTAAATATGCGTCCTAGAGCCAAAAGGACCTCAATTCGTGACCATCCCCAAAAAATCAAAATTTTGATGAAAATCCTCAAAAAATTTAAATTTTTATATGAAAAACTTATTTTGGCCATAACTCCTTAAATATGCGTCCTAGAGCCAAAAGGACCTCAATTCGTGACCATCCCCAAAAAATCAAAATTTTGATGAAAATCCTCAAAAAATTGAAATTTTTATATGAAAAACTTATTTTGGCCATAACTCCTTAAATATGCGTCCTAGAGCCAAAAGGACCTCAATTCGTGACCACCCCCAAAAAATCAAAATTTCGACGAAAATCCTCAAAAAAATGAAATTTTTATATGAAAAACTTATTTTGGCCATAACTCCTTAAATATGCGTCCTAGAGCCAAAAGGACCTCAATTCGTGATCACTCCCAAAAAATCAAAATTTTGATGAAAATCCTCAAAAAATTGAAATTTTTATATGAAAAACTTATTTTGGCCATAACTCTTTAAATATGCGTCCTAGAGCCAAAAGGACCTCAATTCGTGACCACCCCCAAAAAATCCAAATTTCGACGAAAATCCTCAAAAAATTGAAATTTTTATATGAAAAATTTATTTTGGGCCATAACTCCTTAAATATGCGTCCTAGAGCCAAAAGGACCTCAATTCGTGATCACTCCCAAAAAATCAAAATTTTGATGAAAATCCTCAAAAAATTGAAATTTTTATATGAAAAACTTATTTTGGCCATAACTCCTTAAATATGCGTCCTATAGCCAAAAGGACCTCAATTCGTGACCACCCCCAAAAAATCCAAATTTCGACGAAAATCCTCAAAAAAATGAAATTTTTATATGAAAAACTTATTTTGCCCATAACTCCTTAAATATGCGTCCTAGAGCCAAAAGGACCTCAATTCGTGATCACTCCCAAAAAATCAAAATTTTGATGAAAATCCTCAAAAAATTTAAATTTTTATATGAAAAACTTATTTTGGCCATAACTCCTTAAATATGCGTCCTAGAGCCAAAATGACCTCAATTCGTGACCACCCCCAAAAAATCCAAATTTCGACGAAAATCCTCAAAAAATTGAAATTTTTATATGAAAAACTTATTTTGGGCCATAACTCCTTAAATATGCGTCCTAGAGCCAAAAGGACCTCAATTCGTGACCACCCCCAAAAAATCCAAATTTTGATGAAAATCCTCAAAAAATTGAAATTTTTATATAAAAAACTTATTTTGGCCATAACTCCTTAAATATGCGTCCTAGAGCCAAAAGGACCTCAATTCGTGATCACCCCCAATAAATCCAAATTTCGACGAAAATCCTCAAAAAATTGAAATTTTATATGAAAAACTTATTTTGGCCATAACTCCTTAAATATGCGTCCTAGAGCCAAAAGGACCTCAATTCGTGACCACCCCCAAAAAATCAAAATTTTGATGAAAATCCTCAAAAAATTGAAATTTTTATATGAAAAACTTATTTTGGCCATAACTCCTTAAATATGCGTCCTAGAGCCAAAAGGACCTCAATTCGTGACCACCCCCAAAAAATCAAAATTTCGACGAAAATCCTCAAAAAAATGAAATTTTTATATGAAAAACTTATTTTGGCCATAACTCCTTAAATATGCGTCCTAGAGCCAAAAGGACCTCAATTCGTGATCACTCCCAAAAAATCAAAATTTTGATGAAAATCCTCAAAAAATTTAAATTTGTATATGAAAAACTTATTTTGGCCATAACTCCTTAAATATGCGTCCTAGAGCCAAAAGGACCTCAATTCGTGACCACCCCCAAAAAATCCAAATTTCGACGAAAATCATCAAAAAATTGAAATTTTTATATGAAAAACTTATTTTGGCCATAACTCCTTAAATATGCGTCCCAGAGCCAAAATGACCTCAATTCGTGACCACCCCCAAAAAATCCAAATTTCGACGAAAATCCTCAAAAAATTGAAATTTATATGAAAAACTTATTTTGGCCATAACTCCTTAAATATGCGTCCTAGAGCCAAAAGGACCTCAATTCGTGACCACCCCCAATAAATCCAAATTTCGACGAAAATCCTCAAAAAATTGAAATTTTATATGAAAAACTTATTTTGGCCATAACTCCTTAAATATGCGTCCTAGAGCCAAAAGGACCTCAATTCGTGATCACTCCCAAAAAATCAAAATTTCGACGAAAATCCTCAAAAAAATGAAATTTTTATATGAAAAACTTATTTTGGCCATAACTCCTTAAATATGCGTCCTAGAGCCAAAAGGACCTCAATTCGTGACCACCCCCAAAAAATCCAAATTTTGATGAAAATCCTCAAAAAATTGAAATTTTTATATGAAAAACTTATTTTGGGCCATAACTCCTTAAATATGCGTCCTAGCGCCAAAAGGACCTCAATTCGTGATCACTCCCAAAAAATCAAAATTTTGATGAAAATCCTCAAAAAATTGAAATTTTTATATGAAAAACTTATTTTGGCCATAACTCCTTAAATATGCTTCCTAGAGCCAAAAGGACCTCAATTCGTGATCACTCCCAAAAAATCAAAATTTCGACGAAAATCCTCAAAAAAATGAAATTTTTATATGAAAAACTTATTTTGGCCATAACTCCTTAAATATGCGTCCTAGAGCCAAAAGGACCTCAATTCGTGACCACCCCCAAAAAATCCAAATTTTGATGAAAATCCTCAAAAAATTGAAATTTTTATATGAAAAACTTATTTTGGGCCATAACTCCTTAAATATGCGTCCTAGCGCCAAAAGGACCTCAATTCGTGATCACTCCCAAAAAATCAAAATTTTGATGAAAATCCTCAAAAAATTTAAATTTTTATATGAAAAACTTATTTTGGGCCATAACTCCTTAAATATGCGTCCTAGCGTCAAAAGGACCTCAATTCGTGACCACCCCCAAAAAATCAAAATTTTGATGAAAATCCTCAAAAAATTGAAATTTTTATATGAAAAACTTATTTTGGCCATAACTCCTTTAATATGCGTCCTAGAGCCAAAAGGACCTCAATTCGTGACCATCCCCAAAAAATCAAAATTTTGATGAAAATCCTCAAAAAATTGAAATTTTTATATGAAAAACTTATTTTGGCCATAACTCCTTAAATATGCGTCCTAGAGCCAAAAGGACCTCAATTCGTGACCACCCCCAAAAAATCAAAATTTCGACGAAAATCCTCAAAAAAATGAAATTTTTATATGAAAAACTTATTTTGGCCATAACTCCTTAAATATGCGTCCTAGAGCCAAAAGGACCTCAATTCGTGATCACTCCCAAAAAATCAAAATTTTGATGAAAATCCTCAAAAAATTGAAATTTTTATATGAAAAACTTATTTTGGCCATAACTCCTTAAATATGCGTCCTAGAGCCAAAAGGACCTCAATTCGTGACCACCCCCAAAAAATCCAAATTTCGACGAAAATCCTCAAAAAATTGAAATTTTTATATGAAAAACTTATTTTGGGCCATAACTCCTTAAATATGCGTCCTAGAGCCAAAAGGACCTCAATTCGTGACCACCCCCAAAAAATCCAAATTTCGACGAACATCCTCAAAAAAAATGAAATTTTTATATGAAAAACTTATTTTGGCCATAACTCCTTAAATATGCGTCCTAGAGCCAAAAGGACCTCAATTCGTGACCACCCCCAAAAAATCAAAATTTCGACGAAAATCCTCAAAAAAATGAAATTTTTATATGAAAAACTTATTTTGCCCATAACTCCTTAAATATGCGTCCTAGAGCCAAAAGGACCTCAATTCGTGATCACTCCCAAAAAATCAAAATTTTGATGAAAATCCTCAGAAAATTGAAATTTTTATATGAAAAACTTATTGTGGCCATAACCCCTTAAATATGCGTCCTAGAGCCAAAAGGACCTCAATTCGTGATCACTCCCAAAAAATCAAAATTTCGACGAAAATCCTCAAAAAAATGAAATTTTTATATGAAAAACTTATTTTGGCCATAACTCCTTAAATATGCGTCCTAGAGCCAAAAGGACCTCAATTCGTGACCACCCCCAAAAAATCCAAATTTTGATGAAAATCCTCAAAAAATTGAAATTTTTATATGAAAAACTTATTTTGGGCCATAACTCCTTAAATATGCGTCCTAGCGCCAAAAGGACCTCAATTCGTGATCACTCCCAAAAAATCAAAATTTTGATGAAAATCCTCAAAAAATTTAAATTTTTATATGAAAAACTTATTTTGGGCCATAACTCCTTAAATATGCGTCCTAGCGTCAAAAGGACCTCAATTCGTGACCACCCCCAAAAAATCAAAATTTTGATGAAAATCCTCAAAAAATTGAAATTTTTATATGAAAAACTTATTTTGGCCATAACTCCTTTAATATGCGTCCTAGAGCCAAAAGGACCTCAATTCGTGACCATCCCCAAAAAATCAAAATTTTGATGAAAATCCTCAAAAAATTGAAATTTTTATATGAAAAACTTATTTTGGCCATAACTCCTTAAATATGCGTCCTAGAGCCAAAAGGACCTCAATTCGTGACCACCCCCAAAAAATCAAAATTTCGACGAAAATCCTCAAAAGAATGAAATTTTTATATAAAAACCTAATTTTGGCCATAACTCCTTAAATATGCGTCCTAGAGCCAAAAGGACCTCAATTCGTGATCACTCCCAAAAAATCAAAATTTTGATGAAAATCCTCAAAAAATTGAAATTTTTATATGAAAAACTTATTTTGGCCATAACTCCTTAAATATGCGTCCTAGAGCCAAAAGGACCTCAATTCGTGACCACCCCCAAAAAATCCAAATTTCGACGAAAATCCTCAAAAAATTGAAATTTTTATATGAAAAACTTATTTTGGGCCATAACTCCTTAAATATGCGTCCTAGAGCCAAAAGGACCTCAATTCGTGACCACCTCCAAAAAATCCAAATTTCGACGAACATCCTCAAAAAAAATGAAATTTTTATATGAAAAACTTATTTTGGCCATAACTCCTTAAATATGCGTCCTAGAGCCAAAAGGACCTCAATTCGTGATCACTCCCACAAAATCAAAATTTTGATGACAATCCTCAAAAAATTGAAATTTTTATATAAAAAACTTATTTTGGCCATAACTCCTTAAATATGCGTCCTAGAGCCAAAAGGACCTCAATTCGTGACCATCCCCAAAAAATCAAAATTTTGATGAAAATCCTCAAAAAATTTAAATTTTTATATGAAAAACTTATTTTGGCCATAACTCCTTAAATATGCGTCCTAGAGCCAAAAGGACCTCAATTCGTGACCATCCCCAAAAAATCAAAATTTTGATGAAAATCCTCAAAAAATTGAAATTTTTATATGAAAAACTTATTTTGGCCATAACTCCTTAAATATGCGTCCTAGAGCCAAAAGGACCTCAATTCGTGACCACCCCCAAAAAATCAAAATTTCGACGAAAATCCTCAAAAAATTGAAATTTTTATATGAAAAACTTATTTTGGGCCATAACTCCTTAAATATGCGTCCTAGAGCCAAAAGGACCTCAATTCGTGATTACTCCCAAAAAATCAAAATTTTGATGAAAATCCTCAAAAAAATGAAATTTTTATATGAAAAACTTATTTTGGCCACAACTCCTTAAATATGCGTCCTAGAGCCAAAAGGACCTCAATTCGTGACCACCCCCAAAAAATCAAAATTTCGACGAAAATCCTCAAAAAAATGAAATTTTTATATGAAAAACTTATTTTGGCCATAACTCCTTAAATATGCGTCCTAGAGCCAAAAGGACCTCAATTCGTGATCACTCCCAAAAAATCAAAATTTTGATGAAAATCCTCAAAAAATTTAAATTTTTATATGAAAAACTTATTTTGGCCATAACTCCTTAAATATGCGTCCTAGAGCCAAAATGACCTCAATTCGTGACCACCCCCAAAAAATCCAAATTTCGACGAAAATCCTCAAAAAATTGAAATTTTTATATGAAAAACTTATTTTGGGCCATAACTCCTTAAATATGCGTCCTAGAGCCAAAAGGACATCAATTCGTGACCACCCCCAAAAAATCCAAATTTTGATGAAAATCCTCAAAAAATTGAAATTTTTATATAAAAAACTTATTTTGGCCATAACTCCTTAAATATGCGTCCTAGAGCCAAAAGGACCTCAATTCGTGACCACCCCCAATAAATCCAAATTTCGACGAAAATCCTCAAAAAATTGAAATTTTATATGAAAAACTTATTTTGGCCATAACTCCTTAAATATGCGTCCTAGAGCCAAAAGGACCTCAATTCGTGACCACCCCCAAAAAATCAAAATTTTGATGAAAATCCTCAAAAAATTGAAATTTTTATATGAAAAACTTATTTTGGCCATAACTCCTTAAATATGCGTCCTAGAGCCAAAAGGACCTCAATTCGTGACCACCCCCAAAAAATCAAAATTTCGACGAAAATCCTCAAAAAAATGAAATTTTTATATGAAAAACTTATTTTGGCCATAACTCCTTAAATATGCGTCCTAGAGCCAAAAGGACCTCAATTCGTGATCACTCCCACAAAATCAAAATTTTGATGACAATCCTCAAAAAAATGAAATTTTTATATGAAAAACTTATTTTGGCCATAACTCCTTAAATATGCGTCCTAGAGCCAAAAGGACCTCAATTCGTGACCACCCCCAAAAAATCCAAATTTCGACGAAAATCCTCAAAAAATAGAAATTTTTATATGAAAAACTTATTTTGGCCATAACTCCTTAAATATGCGTCCTAGAGCCAAAAGGACCTCAATTCGTGATCACTCCCACAAAATCAAAATTTTGATGACAATCCTCAAAAAATTGAAATTTTTATATGAAAAACTTATTTTGGCCATAACTCCTTAAATATGCGTCCTAGAGCCAAAAGGACCTCAATTCGTGACCATCCCCAAAAAATCAAAATTTTGATGAAAATCCTCAAAAAATTGAAATTTTTATATGAAAAACTTATTTTGGCCACAACTCCTTAAATATGCGTCCTAGCGCCAAAAGGACCTCAATTCGTGACCATCCCCAAAAAATCAAAATTTTGATGAAATCCTCAAAAAATTGAAATTTTTATATGAAAAACTTATTTTGGCCATAACTCCTTAAATATGCGTCCTAGAGCCAAAAGGACCTCAATTCGAAAACTCAAAATTTTGATGAAAATCCTCAAAAAAATGAAATTTTTATATGAAAAACTTATTTTGGCCATAACTCCTTAAATATGCGTCCTAGAGCCAAAAGGACCTCAATTCGTGACCACCCCCAAAAAATCCAAATTTCGACGAAAATCCTCAAAAAATTGAAATTTTTATATGAAAAACTTATTTTGGCCATAACTCCTTAAATATGCGTCCTAGAGCCAAAAGGACCTCAATTCGTGATCACTCCCACAAAATCAAAATTTTAATGACAATCCTCAAAAAATTGAAATTTTATATGAAAAACTTATTTTGGCCATAACTCCTTAAATATGCTTCCTAGAGCCAAAGGACCTCAATTCGTGACCACCCCCAAAAAATCCAAATTTCGACGAAAATCCTCAAAAAATTGAAATTTTTATATGAAAAACTTATTTTGGCCATAACTCCTTAAATATGCGTCCTAGAGCCAAAAGGACCTCAATTCGTGATCACTCCCAAAAAATCAAAATTTTGATGAAAATCCTCAGAAAATTGAAATTTTTATATGAAAAACTTATTGTGGCCATAACTCCTTAAATATGCGTCCTAGAGCCAAAAGGACCTCAATTCGTGACCACCCCCAAAAAATCCAAATTTCGACGAAAATCCTCAAAAAATTGAAATTTTATATGAAAAATTTATTTTGGCCATAACTCCTTAAATATGCGTCCTAGAGCCAAAAGGACCTCAATTCGTGACCATCCCCAAAAAATCAAAATTTTGATGAAAATCCTCAAAAAATTGAAAATTTTATATGAAAAACTTATTTTGGCCATAACTCCTTAAATATGCGTCCTAGAGCCAAAAGGACCTCAATTCGTGACCATCCCCAAAAAATCAAAATTTTGATGAAAATCCTCAAAAAAATGAAATTTTTATATGAAAAACTTATTTTGGCCATAACTCCTTAAATATGCATCCTAGAGCCAAAAGGACCTCAATTCGTGATCACTCCCACAAAATCAAAATTTTGATGACAATCCTCAAAAAAATGAAATTTTTATATGAAAAACTTATTTTGGCCATAACTCCTTAAATATGCGTCCTAGAGCCAAAATGACCTCAATTCGTGATCACTCCCAAAAAATCAAAATTTTGATGAAAATCCTCAAAAAATTGAAATTTTTATATAAAAAACTTATTTTGGCCATAACTCCTTAAATATGCGTCCTATAGCCAAAAGGACCTCAATTCGTGATCACTCCCAAAAAATCAAAATTTCGACGAAAATCCTCAAAAAAATGAAATTTTTATATGAAAAACTTATTTTGGCCATAACTCCTTAAATATGCGTCCTAGAGCCAAAAGGACCTCAATTCGTGACCATCCCCAAAAAATCCAAATTTTGATGAAAATCCTCAAAAAATTTAAATTTTTATATGAAAAACTTATTTTGGCCATAACTCCTTAAATATGCGTCCTAGAGCCAAAAGGACCTCAATTCGTGACCACCCCCAAAAAATCCAAATTTCGACGAAAATCCTCAAAAAATTTAAATTTTTATATGAAAAACTTATTTTGGGCCATAACTCCTTAAATATGCGTCCTAGAGCCAAAAGGACCTCAATTCGTGACCACCCCCTAAAAATCCAAATTTCGACGAAAATCCTCAAAAAATTGAAATTTTTATATGAAAAACTTATTTTGGCCATAACTCCTTAAATATGCGTCCTAGAGCCAAAAGGACCTCAATTCGTGACCATCCCCAAAAAATCAAAATTTTGATGAAAATCCTCAAAAAATTTAAATTTTTATATGAAAAACTTATTTTGGCCATAACTCCTTAAATATGCGTCCTAGAGCCAAAAGGACCTCAATTCGTGACCACCCCCAAAAAATCCAAATTTCGACGAAAATCCTCAAAAAATTGAAATTTTTATATGAAAAACTTATTTTGGGCCATAACTCCTTAAATATGCGTCCTAGAGCCAAAAGGACCTCAATTCGTGACCACCCCCAAAAAATCAAAATTTTGATGAAAATCCTCAAAAAATTGAAATTTTTATATGAAAAACTTATTTTGGCCATAACTCCTTAAATATGCGTCCTAGAGCCAAAAGGACCTCAATTCGTGACCACCCCCAAAAAATCCAAATTTCGACGAAAATCCTCAAAAAATTGAAATTTTTATATAAAAAACTTATTTTGGCCATAACTCCTTAAATATGCGTCCTAGAGCCAAAAGGACCTCAATTCGTGACCACCCCCAAAAAATCCAAATTTCGACGAAAATCCTCAAAAAATTGAAATTTTTATATGAAAAACTTATTTTGGCCATAACTCCTTAAATATGCGTCCTAGAGCCAAAAGGACCTCAATTCGTGATCACTCCCTCAAAATCAAAATTTTGATGACAATCCTCAAAAAATTGAAATTTTTATATGAAAAACTTATTTTGGCCATAACTCCTTAAATATGCGTCCTAGAGCCAAAATGACCTCAATTCGTGACCACCCCCAAAAAATCCAAATTTCGACGAAAATCCTCAAAAAATTGAAATTTTTATATGAAAAACTTATTTTGGCCATAACTCCTTAAATATGCTTCCTAGAGCCAAAAGGACCTCAATTCGTGACCATCCCCAAAAAATCAAAATTTTGATGAAAATCCTCAAAAAATTGAAATTTTTATATGAAAAACTTATTTTGGCCATAACTCCTTAAATATGCGTCCTAGAGCCAAAAGGACCTCAATTCGTGACCACCCCCAAAAAATCCAAATTTCGACGAAAATCCTCAAAAAATTGAAATTTTTATATGAAAAACTTATTTTGGCCACAACTCCTTAAATATGCGTCCTAGAGCCAAAAGGACCTCAATTCGTGACCACCCCCAAAAAATCAAAATTTTGATGAAAATCCTCAAAAAAATGAAATTTTTATATGAAAAACTTATTTTGGCCATAACTCCTTAAATATGCGTCCTAGGGCCAAAAGGACCTCAATTCGTGATCACTCCCAAAAAATCAAAATTTTGATGAAAATCCTCAAAAAATTGAAATTTTTATATAAAAAACTTATTTTGGCCATAACTCCTTAAATATGCGTCCTAGAGCCAAAAGGACCTCAATTCGTGACCATCCCCAAAAAATCAAAATTTTGATGAAATCCTCAAAAAAATTAAATTTTTATATGAAAAACTTATTTTGGCCATAACTCCTTAAATATGCGTCCTAGAGCCAAAAGGACCTCAATTCGTGACCACCCCCAAAAAATCCAAATTTCGACGAAAATCCTCAAAAAAATGAAATTTTTATATGAAAAACTTATTTTGGCCATAACTCCTTAAATATGCGTCCTAGAGCCAAAAGGACCTCAATTCGTGACCATCCCCAAAAAATCAAAATTTTGATGAAAATCCTCAAAAAATTGAAATTTTTATATGAAAAACTTATTTTGGCCATAACTCCTTAAATATGCGTCCTAGAGCCAAAAGGACCTCAATTCGTGATCACTCCCAAAAAATCAAAATTTTGATGACAATCCTCAAAAAATTGAAATTTTTATATGAAAAACTTATTTTGGCCATAACTCCTTAAATATGCGTCCTAGAGCCAAAAGGACCTCAATTCGTGACCACCCCCAAAAAATCCAAATTTCGACGAAAATCCTCAAAAAAATGAAATTTTTATATGAAAAACTTATTTTGGCCATAACTCCTTAAATATGCGTCCTAGAGCCAAAAGGACCTCAATTCGTGACCACCCCCAAAAAATCCAAATTTCGACGAAAATCCTCAAAAAATTGAAATTTTTATATGAAAAACTTATTTTGGCCATAACTCCTTAAATATGCGTCCTAGAGCCAAAAGGACCTCAATTCGTGATCACTCCCTCAAAATCAAAATTTTGATGACAATCCTCAAAAAATTGAAATTTTTATATGAAAAACTTATTTTGGCCATAACTCCTTAAATATGCGTCCTAGAGCCAAAATGACCTCAATTCGTGACCACCCCCAAAAAATCCAAATTTCGACGAACATCCTCAAAAAAATGAAATTTTTATATGAAAAACTTATTTTGGCCATAACTCCTTAAATATGCGTCCTAGAGCCAAAAGGACCTCAATTCGTGATCACTCCCAAAAAATCAAAATTTTGATGAAAATCCTCAGAAAATTGAAATTTTTATATGAAAAACTTATTTTGGCCATAACTCCTTAAATATGCGTCCTAGAGCCAAAAGGACCTCAATTCGTGACCACCCCCAAAAAATCCAAATTTCGACGAACATCCTCAAAAAATTGAAATTTTTATATGAAAAACTTATTTTGGCCATAACTCCTTAAATATGCGTCCTAGAGCCAAAAGGACCTCAATTCGTGATCACTCCCAAAAAATCAAAATTTTGATGAAAATCCTCAAAAAATTGAAATTTTTATATGAAAAACTTATTTTGGCCATAACTCCTTAAATATGCGTCCTAGAGCCAAAAGGACCTCAATTCGTGATCACTCCCAAAAAATCACAATTTTGATGAAAATCCTCAGAAAATTGAAATTTTTATATGAAAAACTTATTTTGGCCATAACTCCTTAAATATGCGTCCTAGAGCCAAAAGGACCTCAATTCGTGATCACTCCCAAAAAATCAAAATTTTGATGAAAATCCTCAAAAAATTTAAATTTTTATATGAAAAACTTATTTTGGCCATAACTCCTTAAATATGCGTCCTAGAGCCAAAAGGACCTCAATTCGTGACCACCCCCAAAAAATCCAAATTTCGACGAAAATCCTCAAAAAATTGAAATTTTTATATGAAAAACTTATTTTGGCCATAACTCCTTAAATATGCGTCCTAGAGCCAAAAGGACCTCAATTCGTGACCACCCCCAAAAAATCCAAATTTCGACGAACATCCTCAAAAAAATGAAATTTTTATATGAAAAGCTTATTTTGGCCATAACTCCTTAAATATGCGTCCTAGCGCCAAAAGGACCTCAATTCGTGACAATCCCCAAAAAATCAAAATTTTGATGAAAATCCTCAAAAAAATGAAATTTTTATATGAGAAACTTATTTTGGCCATAACTCCTTAAATATGCGTCCTAGAGCCAAAAGGACCTCAATTCGTGATCACCCCCAAAAAATCAAAATTTTGATGAAAATCCTCAAAAAATTTAAATTTTTATATGAAAAACTTATTTTGGCCATAACTCCTTAAATATGCGTCCTAGAGCCAAAAGGACCTCAATTCGTGATCACTCCCACAAAATCAAAATTTTGATGACAATCCTCAAAAAATTTAAATTTTTATATGAAAAACTTATTTTGGCCATAACTCCTTAAATATGCGTCCTAGCGCCAAAAGGACCTCAATTCGTGACCATCCCCAAAAAATCAAAATTTTGATGAAAATCCTCAAAAAATTGAAAATTTTATATGAAAAACTTATTTTGGCCATAACTCCTTAAATATGCGTCCTAGAGCCAAAAGGACCTCAATTCGTGACCACCCGCAAAAAATCCAAATTTCGACGAAAATCCTCAAAAAAATGAAATTTTTATATGAAAAACTTATTTTGGCCATAACTCCTTAAATATGCTTCCTAGAGCCAAAAGGACCTCAATTCGTGACCATCCCCAAAAAATCAAAATTTCGACGAAAATCCTCAAAAAAATGAAATTTTTATATGAAAAACTTATTTTGGCCATAACTCCTTAAATATGCGTCCTAGAGCCAAAAGGACCTCAATTCGTGATCACTCCCAAAAAATCAAAATTTTGATGAAAATCCTCAAAAAATTTAAATTTTTATATGAAAAACTTATTTTGGCCATAACTCCTTAAATATGCGTCCTAGAGCCAAAAGGACCTCAATTCGTGACCACCCCCAAAAAATCCAAATTTCGACGAAAATCCTCAAAAAATTGAAATTTTTATATGAAAAACTTATTTTGGCCATAACTCCTTAAATATGCGTCCTAGAGCCAAAAGGACCTCAATTCGTGACCACCCCCAAAAAATCAAAATTTCGACGAAAATCCTCAAAAAAATGAAATTTTTATATGAAAAACTTATTTTGCCCATAACTCCTTAAATATGCGTCCTAGAGCCAAAAGGACCTCAATTCGTGATCACTCCCAAAAAATCAAAATTTTGATGAAAATCCTCAAAAAATTGAAATTTTTATATGAAAAACTTATTTTGGCCATAACTCCTTAAATATGCGTCCTAGAGCCAAAAGGACTTCAATTCGTGACCACCCCCAAAAAATCCAAATTTCGACGAACATCCTCAAAAAAATGAATTTTTTATATGAAAAACTTATTTTGGCCATAACTCCTTAAATATGCGTCCTAGAGCCAAAAGGACCTCAATTCGTGATCACTCCCACAAAATCAAAATTTTGATGACAATCCTCAAAAAAATTAAATTTTTATATGAAAAACTTATTTTGGCCATAACTCCTTAAATATGCGTCCTAGAGCCAAAAGGACCTCAATTCGTGACCATCCCCAAAAAATCAAAATTTCGACGAAAATCCTCAAAAAAATGAAATTTTTATATGAAAAACTTATTTTGGCCATAACTCCTTAAATATGCGTCCTAGAGCCAAAAGGACCTCAATTCGTGATCACTCCCAAAAAATCAAAATTTTGATGAAAATCCTCAAAAAATTGAAATTTTTATATGAAAAACTTATTTTGGCCATAACTCCTTAAATATGCGTCCTAGAGCCAAAAGGACCTCAATTCGTGACCACCCCCAAAAAATCCAAATTTCGACGAACATCCTCAAAAAACTGAAATTTTTATATGAAAAACTTATTTTGGCCATAACTCCTTAAATATGCGTCCTAGAGCCAAAAGGACCTCAATTCGTGATCACTCCCAAAAAATCAAAATTTTGATGAAAATCCTCAAAAAAATGAAATTTTTATATGAAAAGCTTATTTTGGCCATAACTCCTTATGCGTCCTAGCGCCAAAAGGACCTCAATTCGTGACAATCCCCAAAAAATCAAAATTTTGATGAAAATCCTCAAAAAAATGAAATTTTTATATGAGAAACTTATTTTGGCCATAACTCCTTAAATATGGTCCTAGAGCCAAAAGGACCTCAATTCGTGATCACCCCCAAAAAATCAAAATTTTGATGAAAATCCTCAAAAAATTTAAATTTTTATATGAAAAACTTATTTTGGCCATAACTCCTTAAATATGCGTCCTAGAGCCAAAAGGACCTCAATTCGTGATCACTCCCACAAAATCAAAATTTTGATGACAATCCTCAAAAAATTGAAATTTTTATATGAAAAACTTATTTTGGCCATAACTCCTTAAATATGCGTCCTAGAGCCAAAAGGACCTCAATTCGTGACCATCCCCAAAAAATCAAAATTTTGATGAAAATCCTCAAAAAATTGAAAATTTTATATGAAAAACTTATTTTGGCCATAACTCCTTAAATATGCGTCCTAGAGCCAAAAGGACCTCAATTCGTGGCCACCCGCAAAAAATCCAAATTTCGACGAAAATCCTCAAAAAAATGAAATTTTTATATGAAAAACTTATTTTGGCCATAACTCCTTAAATATGCTTCCTAGAGCCAAAAGGACCTCAATTCGTGACCATCCCCAAAAAATCAAAATTTCGACGAAAATCCTCAAAAAAATGAAATTTTTATATGAAAAACTTATTTTGGCCATAACTCCTTAAATATGCGTCCTAGAGCCAAAAGGACCTCAATTCGTGATCACTCCCAAAAAATCAAAATTTTGATGAAAATCCTCAAAAAATTTAAATTTTTATATGAAAAACTTATTTTGGCCATAACTCCTTAAATATGCGTCCTAGAGCCAAAAGGACCTCAATTCGTGATCACTCCCACAAAATCAAAATTTTGATGACAATCCTCAAAAAAATGAAATTTTTATATGAAAAACTTATTTTGGCCATAACTCCTTAAATATGCGTCCTAGAGCCAAAAGGACCTCAATTCGTGACCATCCCCAAAAAATCAAAATTTCGACGAAAATCCTCAAAAAAATGAAATTTTTATATGAAAAACTTATTTGGCCATAACTCCTTAAATATGCGTCCTAGAGCCAAAAGGACCTCAATTCGTGATCACTCCCAAAAAATCAAAATTTTGATGAAAATCCTCAAAAAATTGAAATTTTTATATGAAAAACTTATTTTGGCCATAACTCCTTAAATATGCGTCCTAGAGCCAAAAGGACCTCAATTCGTGACCACCCCCAAAAAATCCAAATTTCGACGAAAATCCTCAAAAAAATGAATTTTTATATGAAAAACTTATTTTGGCCATAACTCCTTAAATATGCGTCCTAGAGCCAAAAGGACCTCAATTCGTGATCACTCCCAAAAAATCAAAATTTTGATGAAAATCCTCAAAAAATTGAAATTTTTATATAAAAAACTTATTTTGGCCATAACTCCTTAAATATGCGTCCTAGAGCCAAAAGGACCTCAATTCGTGACCACCCCCAAAAAATCAAAATTTCGACGAAAATCCTCAAAAAAATGAAATTTTTATATGAAAAACTTATTTTGGCCATAACTCCTTAAATATGCGTCCTAGAGCCAAAAGGACCTCAATTCGTGACCACCCCCAAAAAATCCAAATTTCGACGAAAATCCTCAAAAAATTGAAATTTTTATATGAAAAACTTATTTTGGCCATAACTCCTTAAATATGCTTCCTAGAGCCAAAAGGACCTCAATTCGTGACCACCCCCAAAAAATCCAAATTTCGACGAAAATCCTCAAAAAATTGAAATTTTTATATGAAAAACTTATTTTGGCCATAACTCCTTAAATATGCTTCCTAGAGCCAAAAGGACCTCAATTCGTGACCATCCCCAAAAAATCAAAATTTTGATGAAAATCCTCAAAAAATTGAAAATTTTATATGAAAAACTTATTTTGGCCATAACTCCTTAAATATGCGTCCTAGAGCCAAAAGGACCTCAATTCGTGACCACCCGCAAAAAATCCAAATTTCGACGAAAATCCTCAAAAAAATGAAATTTTTATATGAAAAACTTATTTTGGCCATAACTCCTTAAATATGCGTCCTAGAGCCAAAAGGACCTCAATTCGTGATCACTCCCAAAAAATCAAAATTTTGATGAAAATCCTCAAAAAATTGAAATTTTTATATGAAAAACTTATTTTGGCCATAACTCCTTAAATATGCGTCCTAGCGCCAAAAGGACCTCAATTCGTGACCATCCCCAAAAAATCAAAATTTTTGATGAAAATCCTCAAAAAATTGAAAATTTTATATGAAAAACTTATTTTGGCCATAACTCCTTAAATATGCGTCCTAGAGCCAAAAGGACCTCAATTCGTGACCACCCGCAAAAAATACAAATTTCGACGAAAATCCTCAAAAAAATGAAATTTTTATATGAAAAACTTATTTTGGCCATAACTCCTTAAATATGCGTCCTAGAGCCAAAAGGACCTCAATTCGTGACCACCCCCAAAAAATCAAAATTTCGACGAAAATCCTCAAAAAAATGAAATTTTTATATGAAAAACTTATTTTGGCCATAACTCCTTAAATATGCTTCCTAGAGCCAAAAGGACCTCAATTCGTGACCATCCCCAAAAAATCAAAATTTCGACGAAAATCCTCAAAAAAATGAAATTTTTATATGAAAAACTTATTTTGGCCATAACTCCTTAAATATGCGTCCTAGAGCCAAAAGGACCTCAATTCGTGATCACTCCCAAAAAATCAAAATTTTGATGAAAATCCTCAAAAAATTTAAATTTTTATATGAAAAACTTATTTTGGCCATAACTCCTTAAATATGCGTCCTAGAGCCAAAAGGACCTCAATTCGTGACCACCCCCAAAAAATCCAAATTTCGACGAAAATCCTCAAAAAAATGAAATTTTTATATGAAAAACTTATTTTGGCCATAACTCCTTAAATATGCGTCCTAGAGCCAAAAGGACCTCAATTCGTGATCACTCCCAAAAAATCAAAATTTTGATGAAAATCCTCAAAAAATTTAAATTTTTATATGAAAAACTTATTTTGGCCATAACTCCTTAAATATGCGTCCTAGAGCCAAAAGGACCTCAATTCGTGACCACCCCCAAAAAATCCAAATTTCGACGAAAATCCTCAAAAAATTGAAATTTTTATATGAAAAACTTATTTTGGCCATAACTCCTTAAATATGCGTCCCAGAGCCAAAATGACCTCAATTCGTGACCACCCCCAAAAAATCCAAATTTCGACGAAAATCCTCAAAAAATTGAAATTTATATGAAAAACTTATTTTGGCCATAACTCCTTAAATATGTGTCCTAGAGCCAAAAGGACCTCAATTCGTGACCACCCCCAATAAATCCAAATTTCGACGAAAATCCTCAAAAAATTGAAATTTTATATGAAAAACTTATTTTGGCCATAACTCCTTAAATATGCGTCCTAGAGCCAAAAGGACCTCAATTCGTGATCACTCCCACAAAATCAAAATTTTGATGACAATCCTCAAAAAAATGAAATTTTTATATGAAAAACTTATTTTGGCCACAACTCCTTAAATATGCGTCCTAGAGCCAAAAGGACCTCAATTCGTGATCACTCCCAAAAAATCAAAATTTCGACGAAAATCCTCAAAAAAATGAAATTTTTATATGAAAAACTTATTTTGGCCATAACTCCTTAAATATGCGTCCTAGAGCCAAAAGGACCTCAATTCGTGATCACTCCCAAAAAATCAAAATTTTGATGAAAATCCTCAAAAAATTTAAATTTTTATATGAAAAACTTATTTTGGCCATAACTCCTTAAATATGCGTCCTAGAGCCAAAATGACCTCAATTCGTGACCACCCCCAAAAAATCCAAATTGCGACGAAAATCCTCAAAAAATTGAAATTTTATATGAAAAACTTATTTTGGCCATAACTCCTTAAATATGCGTCCTAGAGCCAAAAGGACCTCAATTCGTGATCACTCCCACAAAATCAAAATTTTGATGACAATCCTCAAAAAAATGAAATTTTTATATGAAAAACTTATTTTGGCCACAACTCCTTAAATATGCGTCCTAGAGCCAAAAGGACCTCAATTCGTGATCACTCCCAAAAAATCAAAATTTCGACGAAAATCCTCAAAAAAATGAAATTTTTATATGAAAAACTTATTTTGGCCATAACTCCTTAAATATGCGTCCTAGAGCCAAAAGGACCTCAATTCGTGACCACCCCCAAAAAATCAAAATTTTGATGAAAATCCTCAAAAAATTGAAATTTTTATATGAAAAACTTATTTTGGCCATAACTCCTTAAATATGCGTCCTAGAGCCAAAAGGACCTCAATTCGTGATCACTCCCAAAAAATCAAAATTTTGATGAAAATCCTCAAAAAATTGAAATTTTTATATGAAAAACTTATTTTGGCCATAACTCCTTAAATATGCGTCCTAGAGCCAAAAGGACCTCAATTCGTGACCACCCCCAAAAAATCCAAATTTCGACGAAAATCCTCAAAAAATTGAAATTTTATATGAAAAACTTATTTTGGCCATAACTCCTTAAATATGCGTCCTAGAGCCAAAAGGACCTCAATTCGTGATCACTCCCACAAAATCAAAATTTTGATGACAATCCTCAAAAAAATGAAATTTTTATATGAAAAACTTATTTTGGCCACAACTCCTTAAATATGCGTCCTAGAGCCAAAAGGACCTCAATTCGTGATCACTCCCAAAAAATCAAAATTTCGACGAAAATCCTCAAAAAAATGAAATTTTTATATGAAAAACTTATTTTGGCCATAACTCCTTAAATATGCGTCCTAGAGCCAAAAGGACCTCAATTCGTGATCACTCCCAAAAAATCAAAATTTTGATGAAAATCCTCAAAAAATGTAAATTTTTATATGAAAAACTTATTTTGGCCATAACTCCTTAAATATGCGTCCTAGAGCCAAAAGGACCTCAATTCGTGACCACCCCCAAAAAATCCAAATTTCGACGAAAATCCTCAAAAAATTGAAATTTTTATATGAAAAACTTATTTTGGCCATAACTCCTTAAATATGCGTCCTAGAGCCAAAATGACCTCAATTTGTGACCACCCCCAAAAAATCCAAATTTCGACGAAAATCCTCAAAAAATTGAAATTTTTATATGAAAAACTTATTTTGGCCATAACTCCTTAAATATGCGTCCTAGAGCCAAAAGGACCTCAATTCGTGACCATCCCCAAAAAATCAAAATTTTGATGAAAATCCTCAAAAAATTGAAATTTTTATATGAAAAACTTATTTTGGCCATAACTCCTTAAATATGCGTCCTAGAGCCAAAAGGACCTCAATTCGTGACCACCCCCAAAAAATCCAAATTTCGACGAACATCCTCAAAAAAATGAAATTTTTATATGAAAAACTTATTTTGGCCATAACTCCTTAAATATGCGTCCTAGAGCCAAAAGGACCTCAATTCGTGACCACCCCCAAAAAATCAAAATTTTGATGAAAATCCTCAAAAAAATGAAATTTTTATATGAAAAACTTATTTTGGCCATAACTCCTTAAATATGCGTCCTAGCGCCAAAAGGACCTCAATTCGTGACCATCCCCAAAAAATCAAAATTTTGATGAAAATCCTCAAAAAATTGAAATTTTTATATGAAAAACTTATTTTGGCCATAACTCCTTAAATATGCGTCCTAGAGCCAAAAGGACCTCAATTCGTGATCACTCCCAAAAAATCCAAATTTCGACGAAAATCCTCAAAAAATTGAAATTTTTATATGAAAAACTTATTTTGGCCATAACTCCTTAAATATGCGTCCTAGAGCCAAAAGGACCTCAATTCGTGACCATCCCCAAAAAATCAAAATTTTGATGAAATCCTCAAAAAATTGAAATTTTTATATGAAAAACTTATTTTGGCCATAACTCCTTAAATATGCTTCCTAGAGCCAAAAGGACCTCAATTCGTGACCATCCCCAAAAAATCAAAATTTTGATGAAATCCTCAAAAAATTGAAATTTTTATATGAAAAACTTATTTTGGCCATAACTCCTTAAATATGCGTCCTAGAGCCAAAAGGACCTCAATTCGTGATCACTCCCAAAAAATCAAAATTTTGATGAAAATCCGCAAAAAATTGAAATTTTTATATGAAAAACTTATTTTGGCCATAACTCCTTAAATATGCGTCCTAGAGCCAAAAGGACCTCAATTCGTGACCATCCCCAAAAAATCAAAATTTTGATGAAAATCCTCAAAAAATTTAAATTTTTATATGAAAAACTTATTTTGGCCATAACTCCTTAAATATGCGTCCTAGAGCCAAAAGGACCTCAATTCGTGATCACTCCCAAAAAATCCAAATTTCGACGAAAATCCTCAAAAAATTGAAATTTTTATATGAAAAACTTATTTTGGCCATAACTCCTTAAATATGCGTCCTAGAGCCAAAAGGACCTCAATTCGTGACCACCCCCAAAAAATCCAAATTTCGACGAACATCCTCAAAAAAATGAAATTTTTATATGAAAAACTTATTTTGGCCATAACTCCTTAAATATGCGTCCTAGAGCCAAAAGGACCTCAATTCGTGATCACTCCCACAAAATCAAAATTTTGATGAAAATCCTCAAAAAATTTAAATTTTTATATGAAAAACTTATTTTGGCCATAACTCCTTAAATATGCGTCCTAGAGCCAAAAGGACCTCAATTCGTGACCACCCCCAAAAAATCCAAATTTCGACGAAAATCCTCAAAAAATTGAAATTTTTATATGAAAAACTTATTTTGGCCATAACTCCTTAAATATGCGTCCTAGAGCCAAAAGGACCTCAATTCGTGATCACTCCCAAAAAATCAAAATTTTGATGAAAATCCTCAAAAAAATGAAATTTTTATATGAAAAACTTATTTTGGCCATAACTCCTTAAATATGCGTCCTAGCGCCAAAAGGACCTCAATTCGTGACCACCCCCAAAAAATCCAAATTTCGACGAAAATCCTCAAAAAATTTAAATTTTATATGAAAAACTTATTTTGGCCATAACTCCTTAAATATGCGTCCTAGAGCCAAAAGGACCTCAATTCGTGATCACTCCCAAAAAATCAAAATTTCGACGAAAATCCTCAAAAAATTGAAATTTTTATATGAAAAACTTATTTTGGCCATAACTCCTTAAATATGCGTCCTAGAGCCAAAAGGACCTCAATTCGTGACCACCCCCAAAAAATCAAAATTTTGATGAAAATCCTCAAAAAATTGAAATTTTTATATGAAAAACTTATTTTGGCCATAACTCCTTAAATATGCGTCCTAGAGCCAAAAGGACCTCAATTCGTGATCACTCCCAAAAAATCAAAATTTTGATGAAAATCCTCAAAAAATTGAAATTTTATATGAAAAATTTATTTTGGCCATAACTCCTTAAATATGCGTCCTAGAGCCAAAAGGACCTCAATTCGTGACCACCCCCAAAAAATCCAAATTTCGACGAAAATCCTCAAAAAATGAAATTTTTATATGAAAAACTTATTTTGGCCATAACTCCTTAAATATGCGTCCTAGAGCCAAAAGGACCTCAATTCGTGATCACTCCCACAAAATCAAAATTTTGATGACAATCCTCAAAAAATTGAAATTTTTATATGAAAAACTTATTTTGGCCATAACTCCTTAAATATGCGTCCTAGAGCCAAAATGACCTCAATTCGTGACCACCCCCAAAAAATCCAAATTTCGACGAAAATCCTCAAAAAATTGAAATTTTTATATGAAAAACTTATTTTGGCCATAACTCCTTAAATATGCGTCCTAGAGCCAAAAGGACCTCAATTCGTGACCATCCCCAAAAAATCAAAATTTTGATGAAATCCTCAAAAAATTGCAATTTTTATATGAAAAACTTATTTTGGCCATAACTCCTTAAATATGCGTCCTAGAGCCAAAAGGACCTCAATTCGTGATCACTCCCAAAACATCAAAATTTTGATGAAAATCCTCAAAAAATTGAAATTTTTATATGAAAAACTTATTTTGGCCATAACTCCTTAAATATGCGTCCTAGAGCCAAAAGGACCTCAATTCGTGATCACTCCCACAAAATCAAAATTTTGATGACAATCCTCAAAAAATTGAAATTTTTATATGAAAAACTTATTTGGGCCATAACTCCTTAAATATGCGTCCTAGAGCCAAAAGGACCTCAATTCGTGATCACTCCCACAAAATCAAAATTTTGATGACAATCCTCAAAAAAATGAAATTTTTATATGAAAAACTTATTTTGGCCATAACTCCTTAAATATGCGTCCTAGAGCCAAAAGGACCTCAATTCGTGACCATCCCCAAAAAATCAAAATTTTGATGAAATCCTCAAAAAATAGAAATTTTTATATGAGAAACTTATTTTGGCCATAACTCCTTAAATATGCGTCCTAGAGCCAAAAGGACCTCAATTCGTGACCATCCCCAAAAAATCAAAATTTTGATGAAAATCTTAAAAAAATTGAAATTTTTATATGAAAAACTTATTTTGGCCATAACTCCTTAAATATGCGTCCTAGAGCCAAAAGGACCTCAATTCGTGACCACCCCCAAAAAAACCAAATTTCGACGAACATCCTCAAAAAAATGAAATTTTTATATGAAAAACTTATTTTGGCCATAACTCCTTAAATATGCGTCCTAGAGCCAAAAGGACCTCAATTCGTGATCACTCCCAAAAAATCAAAATTTTGATGAAAATCCTCAAAAAATTGAAATTTTTATATGAAAAACTTATTTTGGCCATAACTCCTTAAATATGCGTCCTAGAGCCAAAAGGACCTCAATTCGTGACCACCCCCAAAAAATCCAAATTTCGACGAAAATCCTCAAAAAATTGAAATTTTTATATGAAAAACTTATTTTGGCCATAACTCCTTAAATATGCGTCCTAGAGCCAAAAGGACCTCAATTCGTGACCATCCCCAAAAAATCAAAATTTTGATGAAAATCCTCAAAAAATTGAAATTTTTATATGAAAAACTTATTTTGGCCATAACTCCTTAAATATGCGTCCTAGAGCCAAAAGGACCTCAATTCGTGACCACCCCCAAAAAATCAAAATTTCGACGAAAATCCTCAAAAAAATGAAATTTTTATATGAAAAATTTATTTTGGCCATAACTCCTTAAATATGCGTCCTAGCGCCAAAAGGACCTCAATTCGTGACCATCCCCAAAAAATCAAAATTTTGATGAAAATCCTCAAAAAATTGAAATTTTTATATGAAAAACTTATTTTGGCCATAACTCCTTAAATATGCGTCCTAGAGCCAAAAGGACCTCAATTCGTGATCACTCCCAAAAAATCCAAATTTCGACGAAAATCCTCAAAAAATTGAAATTTTTATATGAAAAACTTATTTTGGCCATAACTCCTTAAATATGCGTCCCAGAGCCAAAATGACCTCAATTCGTGACCACCCCCAAAAAATCCAAATTTCGACGAAAATCCTCAAAAAATTGAAATTTTTATATGAAAAACTTATTTTGGCCATAACTCCTTAAATATGCGTCCTAGAGCCAAAAGGACCTCAATTCGTGACCATCCCCAAAAAATCAAAATTTTGATGAAAATCCTCAAAAAATTGAAATTTTATATGAAAAATTTATTTTGGCCATAACTCCTTAAATATGCGTCCTAGAGCCAAAAGGACCTCAATTCGTGACCACCCCCAAAAAATCCAAATTTCGACGAAAATCCTCAAAAAAATGAAATTTTTATATGAAAAACTTATTTTGGCCATAACTCCTTAAATATGCGTCCTAGAGCCAAAAGGACCTCAATTCGTGACCACCCCCAAAAAATCAAAATTTCGACGAAAATCCTCAAAAAAATGAAATTTTTATATGAAAAACTTATTTTGCCCATAACTCCTTAAATATGCTTCCTAGAGCCAAAAGGACCTCAATTCGTGACCATCCCCAAAAAATCAAAATTTTGATGAAAATCCTCAAAAAATTGAAATTTTTATATGAAAAACTTATTTTGCCCATAACTCCTTAAATATGCTTCCTAGAGCCAAAAGGACCTCAATTCGTGATCACTCCCAAAAAATCAAAATTTCGACGAAAATCCTCAAAAAAATGAAATTTTTACATGAAAAACTTATTTTGGCCATAACTCCTTAAATATGCGTCCTAGAGCCAAAAGGACCTCAATTCGTGATCACTCCCAAAAAATCAAAATTTTGATGAAAATCCTCAAAAAATTGAAATTTTTATATAAAAAACTTATTTTGGCCATAACTCCTTAAATATGCGTCCTAGAGCCAAAAGGACCTCAATTCGTGACCATCCCCAAAAAATCAAAATTTTGATGAAAATCCTCAAAAAATTGAAATTTTTATATGAAAAACTTATTTTGGCCATAACTCCTTAAATATGCGTCCTAGAGCCAAAAGGACCTCAATTCGTGACCATCCCCAAAAAATCAAAATTTTGATGAAAATCCTCAAAAAATTGAAATTTTTATATGAAAAACTTATTTTGGCCATAACTCCTTAAATATGCTTCCTAGAGCCAAAAGGACCTCAATTCGTGACCATCCCCAAAAAATCAAAATTTTGATGAAAATCCTCAAAAAAATGAAATTTTTATATGAAAAACTTATTTTGGCCATAACTCCTTAAATATGCGTCCTAGAGCCAAAAGGACCTCAATTCGTGACCACCCCCAAAAAATCCAAATTTCGACGAAAATCCTCAAAAAATTGAAATTTTTATATGAAAAACTTATTTTGGCCATAACTCCTTAAATATGCGTCCTAGAGCCAAAAGGACCTCAATTCGTGATCACTCCCAAAAAATCCAAATTTCGACGAAAATCCTCAAAAAATTGAAATTTTTATATGAAAAACTTATTTTGGCCATAACTCCTTAAATATGCGTCCTAGAGCCAAAAGGACCTCAATTCGTGACCACCCCCAAAAAATCAAAATTTCGACGAAAATCCGCAAAAAAATGAAATTTTTATATGAAAAACTTATTTTGGCCATAACTCCTTAAATATGCGTCCTAGAGCCAAAAGGACCTCAATTCGTGACCACCCCCAATAAATCCAAATTTCGACGAAAATCCTCAAAAAATTTAAATTTTTATATGAAAAACTTATTTTGGCCATAACTCCTTAAATATGCGTCCTAGAGCCAAAAGGACCTCAATTCGTGACCATCCCCAAAAAATCAAAATTTCGACGAAAATCCTCAAAAAATTGAAATTTTTATATGAAAAACTTATTTTGGCCATAACTCCTTAAATATGCGTCCTAGAGCCAAAAGGACCTCAATTCGTGACCATCCCCAAAAATTCAAAATTTTGATGAAAATCCTCAAAAAATTGAAATTTTTATATGAAAAACTTATTTTGGCCATAACTCCTTAAATATGCGTCCTAGAGCCAAAAGGACCTCAATTCGTGACCACCCCCAAAAAATCCAAATTTCGACGAAAATCCTCAAAAAAATGAAATTTTTATATGAAAAACTTATTTTGGCCATAACTCCTTAAATATGCGTCCTAGAGCCAAAAGGACCTCAATTCGTGACCACCCCCAAATATCAAAATTTCGACGAAAATCCTCAAAAAAATGAAATTTTTATATGAAAAACTTATTTTGCCCATAACTCCTTAAATATGCTTCCTAGAGCCAAAAGGACCTCAATTCGTGACCATCCCCAAAAAATCAAAATTTTGATGAAAATCCTCAAAAAATTGAAATTTTTATATGAAAAACTTATTTTGCCCATAACTCCTTAAATATGCTTCCTAGAGCCAAAAGGACCTCAATTCGTGATCACTCCCAAAAAATCAAAATTTCGACGAAAATCCTCAAAAAAATGAAATTTTTATATGAAAAACTTATTTTGGCCATAACTCCTTAAATATGCGTCCTAGAGCCAAAAGGACCTCAATTCGTGATCACTCCCAAAAAATCAAAATTTTGATGAAAATCCTCAAAAAATTTAAATTTTTATATAAAAAACTTATTTTGGCCATAACTCCTTAAATATGCGTCCTAGAGCCAAAAGGACCTCAATTCGTGACCATCCCCAAAAAATCAAAATTTTGATGAAAATCCTCAAAAAATTGAAATTTTTATATGAAAAACTTATTTTGGCCATAACTCCTTAAATATGCGTCCTAGAGCCAAAAGGACCTCAATTCGTGACCATCCCCAAAAAATCAAAATTTTGATGAAAATCCTCAAAAAATTGAAATTTTTATATGAAAAACTTATTTTGGCCATAACTCCTTAAATATGCGTCCTAGAGCCAAAAGGACCTCAATTCGTGACCATCCCCAAAAAATCAAAATTTTGATGAAAATCCTCAAAAAATTGAAATTTTTATATGAAAAACTTATTTTGGCCATAACTCCTTAAATATGCGTCCTAGAGCCGAAATGACCTCAATTCGTGACCACCCCCAAAAAATCCAAATTTCGACGAAAATCCTCAAAAAATTGAAATTTTTATATGAAAAACTTATTTTGGCCATAACTCCTTAAATATGCTTCCTAGAGCCAAAAGGACCTCAATTCGTGACCATCCCCAAAAAATCAAAATTTTGATGAAAATCCTCAAAAAAATGAAATTTTTATATGAAAAACTTATTTTGGCCATAACTCCTTAAATATGCGTCCTAGAGCCAAAAGGACCTCAATTCGTGACCACCCCCAAAAAATCCAAATTTCGACGAAAATCCTCAAAAAATTGAAATTTTTATATGAAAAACTTATTTTGGCCATAACTCCTTAAATATGCGTCCTAGAGCCAAAAGGACCTCAATTCGTGATCACTCCCAAAAAATCCAAATTTCGACGAAAATCCTCAAAAAATTTAAATTTTTATATGAAAAACTTATTTTGGCCATAACTCCTTAAATATGCGTCCTAGAGCCAAAAGGACCTCAATTCGTGACCACCCCCAAAAAATCAAAATTTCGACGAAAATCCTCAAAAAAATGAAATTTTTATATGAAAAACTTATTTTGGCCATAACTCCTTAAATATGCGTCCTAGAGCCAAAAGGACCTCAATTCGTGACCACCCCCAATAAATCCAAATTTCGACGAAAATCCTCAAAAAATTTAAATTTTTATATGAAAAACTTATTTTGGCCATAACTCCTTAAATATGCGTCCTAGAGCCAAAAGGACCTCAATTCGTGACCATCCCCAAAAAATCAAAATTTTGATGAAAATCCTCAAAAAATTGAAATTTTTATATGAAAAACTTATTTTGGCCATAACTCCTTAAATATGCGTCCTAGAGCCAAAAGGACCTCAATTCGTGACCACCCCCAAAAAATCAAAATTTCGACGAAAATTCTCAAAAAAATGAAATTTTTATATGAAAAACTTATTTTGGCCATAACTCCTTAAATATGCGTCCTAGAGCCAAAAGGACCTCAATTCGTGACCACCCCCAAAAAATCCAAATTTCGACGAACATCCTCAAAAAAATGAAATTTTTATATGAAAAACTTATTTTGGCCATAACTCCTTAAATATGCGTCCTAGAGCCAAAAGGACCTCAATTCGTGACCACCCCCAAAAAATCAAAATTTCGACGAAAATCCTCAAAAAAATGAAATTTTTATATGAAAAACTTATTTTGGCCATAACTCCTTAAATATGCGTCCTAGAGGCAAAAGGACCTCAATTCGTGACCACCCCCAAAAAATCCAAATTTCGACGAACATCCTCAAAAAAATGAAATTTTTATATGAAAAACTTATTTTGGCCATAACTCCTTAAATATGCGTCCTAGAGCCAAAAGGACCTCAATTCGTGATCACTCCCAAAAAATCAAAATTTTGATGAAAATCCTCAAAAAATTTAAATTTTTATATGAAAAACTTATTTTGGCCATAACTCCTTAAATATGCGTCCTAGAGCCAAAAGGACCTCAATTCGTGACCACCCCCAAAAAATCAAAATTTCGACGAAAATCCTCAAAAAAATGAAATTTTTATATGAAAAACTTATTTTGGCCATAACTCCTTAAATATGCGTCCTAGAGCCAAAAGGACCTCAATTCGTGACCACCCCCAAAAAATCAAAATTTTGATGAAAATCCTCAAAAAATTGAAATTTTTATATGAAAAACTTATTTTGGCCATAACTCCTTAAATATGCGTCCTAGAGCCAAAAGGACCTCAATTCGTGATCACTCCCAAAAAATCAAAATTTTGATGAAAATCCTCAAAAAATAGAAATTTTTATATGAAAAACTTATTTTGGCCATAACTCCTTAAATATGCGTCCTAGAGCCAAAAGGACCTCAATTCGTGACCACCCCCAATAAATCCAAATTTCGACGAAAATCCTCAAAAAATTGAAATTTTTATATGAAAAACTTATTTTGGCCATAACTCCTTAAATATGCGTCCTAGAGCCAAAAGGACCTCAATTCGTGATCACTCCCAAAAAATCAAAATTTTGATGAAAATCCTCAAAAAGTTGAAATTTTTATATGAAAAACTTATTTTGGGCCATAACTCCTTAAATATGCGTCCTAGAGCCAAAAGGACCTCAATTCGTGATCACTCCCAAAAAATCAAAATTTTGATGAAAATCCTCAACAAATTGAAATTTTTATATGAAAAACTTATTTTGGCCATAACTCCTTAAATATGCGTCCTAGAGCCAAAAGGACCTCAATTCGTGACCACCCCCAAAAAATCCAAATTTCGACGAAAATCCTCAAAAAAATGAAATTTTTATATGAAAAACTTATTTTGGCCATAACTCCTTAAATATGCGTCCTAGAGCCAAAAGGACCTCAATTCGTGACCACCCCCAAAAAATCAAAATTTTGATGAAAATCCTCAAAAAATTGAAATTTTTATATGAAAAACTTATTTTGGCCATAACTCCTTAAATATGCGTCCTAGAGCCAAAAGGACCTCAATTCGTGACCACCCCCAAAAAATCCAAATTTCGACGAAAATCCTCAAAAAAATGAAATTTTTATATGAAAAACTTATTTTGGCCATAACTCCTTAAATATGCGTCCTAGAGCCAAAAGGACCTCAATTCGTGATCACTCCCAAAAAATCAAAATTTTGATGAAAATCCTCAAAAAATAGAAATTTTTATATGAGAAACTTATTTTGGCCATAACTCCTTAAATATGCGTCCTAGAGCCAAAAGGACCTCAATTCGTGACCACCCCCAATAAATCCAAATTTCGACGAAAATCCTCAAAAAATTGAAATTTTTATATGAAAATCTTATTTTGGCCATAACTCCTTAAATATGCGTCCTAGAGCCAAAAGGACCTCAATTCGTGATCACTCCCAAAAAATCAAAATTTTGATGAAAATCCTCAAAAAATTGAAATTTTTATATGAAAAACTTATTTTGGCCATAACTCCTTAAATATGCGTCCTAGAGCCAAAAGGACCTCAATTCGTGACCACCCCCAAAAAATCAAAATTTTGATGAAAATCCTCAAAAAATTGAAATTTTTATATGAAAAACTTATTTTGGCCATAACTCCTTAAATATGCGTCCTAGAGCCAAAAGGACCTCAATTCGTGACCACCCCCAAAAAATCAAAATTTTGATGAAAATCCTCAAAAAATTGAAATTTTTATATGAAAAACTTATTTTGGCCATAACTCCTTAAATATGCGTCCTAGAGCCAAAAGGACCTCAATTCGTGACCATCCCCAAAAAATCAAAATTTTGATGAAAATCCTCAAAAAATTTAAATTTTTATATGAAAAACTTATTTTGGCCATAACTCCTTAAATATGCGTCCTAGAGCCAAAAGGACCTCAATTCGTGACCATCCCCAAAAAATCAAAATTTTGATGAAAATCCTCAAAAAATTTAAATTTTTATATGAAAAACTTATTTTGGCCATAACTCCTTAAATATGCGTCCTAGAGCCAAAAGGACCTCAATTCGTGACCACCCCCAAAAAATCCAAATTTCGACGAAAATCCTCAAAAAATTGAAATTTATATGAAAAACTTATTTTGGGCCTTAACTCCTTAAATATGCGTCCTAGAGCCAAAAGGACCTCAATTCGTGACCACCCCCAAAAAATCAAAATTTTGATGAAATCCTCAAAAAATAGAAATTTTTATATGAAAAACTTATTTTGGCCATAACTCCTTAAATATGCTTCCTAGAGCCAAAAGGACCTCAATTCGTGACCACCCCCAATAAATCCAAATTTCGACGAAAATCCTCAAAAAATTGAAATTTTATATGAAAAACTTATTTTGGCCATAACTCCTTAAATATGCGTCCTATAGCCAAAAGGACCTCAATTCGTGATCACTCCCAAAAAATCAAAATTTTGATGAAAATCCTCAAAAAATAGAAATTTTTATATGAAAAACTTATTTTGGGCCATAACTCCTTAAATATGCGTCCTAGAGCCAAAAGGACCTCAATTCGTGACCACCCCCAAAAAATCAAAATTTCGACGAAAATCCTCAAAAAAATGAAATTTTTATATGAAAAACTTATTTTGGCCATAACTCCTTAAATATGCGTCGTAGAGGCAAAAGGACCTCAATTCGTGACCACCCCCAAAAAATCCAAATTTCGACGAACATCCTCAAAAAAATGAAATTTTTATATGAAAAACTTATTTTGGCCATAACTCCTTAAATATGCGTCCTAGAGCCAAAAGGACCTCAATTCGTGATCACTCCCAAAAAATCAAAATTTTGATGAAAATCCTCAAAAAATTTAAATTTTTATATGAAAAACTTATTTTGGCCATAACTCCTTAAATATGCGTCCTAGAGCCAAAAGGACCTCAATTCGTGACCACCCCCAAAAAATCAAAATTTCGACGAAAATCCTCAAAAAAATGAAATTTTTATATGAAAAACTTATTTTGGCCATAACTCCTTAAATATGCGTCCTAGAGCCAAAAGGACCTCAATTCGTGACCACCCCCAAAAAATCAAAATTTTGATGAAAATCCTCAAAAAATTGAAATTTTTATATGAAAAACTTATTTTGGCCATAACTCCTTAAATATGCGTCCTAGAGCCAAAAGGACCTCAATTCGTGATCACTCCCAAAAAATCAAAATTTTGATGAAAATCCTCAAAAAATAGAAATTTTTATATGAAAAACTTATTTTGGCCACAACTCCTTAAATATGCGTCCTAGAGCCAAAAGGACCTCAATTCGTGACCACCCCCAATAAATCCAAATTTCGACGAAAATCCTCAAAAAATTGAAATTTTTATATGAAAAACTTATTTTGGCCATAACTCCTTAAATATGCGTCCTAGAGCCAAAAGGACCTCAATTCGTGACCATCCCCAAAAAATCAAAATTTTGATGAAAATCCTCAAAAAATTTAAATTTTTATATGAAAAACTTATTTTGGCCATAACTCCTTAAATATGCGTCCTAGAGCCAAAAGGACCTCAATTCGTGACCACCCCCAAAAAATCCAAATTTCGACGAAAATCCTCAAAAAATTGAAATTTATATGAAAAACTTATTTTGGGCCATAACTCCTTAAATATGCGTCCTAGAGCCAAAAGGACCTCAATTCGTGACCACCCCCAAAAAATCAAAATTTTGATGAAATCCTCAAAAAATAGAAATTTTTATATGAAAAACTTATTTTGGCCATAACTCCTTAAATATGCTTCCTAGAGCCAAAAGGACCTCAATTCGTGACCACCCCCAATAAATCCAAATTTCGACGAAAATCCTCAAAAAATTGAAATTTTATATGAAAAACTTATTTTGGCCATAACTCCTTAAATATGCGTCCTAGAGCCAAAAGGACCTCAATTCGTGATCACTCCCAAAAAATCAAAATTTTGATGAAAATCCTCAAAAAATTTAAATTTTTATATGAAAAACTTATTTTGGCCATAACTCCTTAAATATGCGTCCTAGAGCCAAAAGGACCTCAATTCGTGACCACCCCCAAAAAATCCAAATTTTGATGAAAATCCTCAAAAAATTGAAATTTTATATGAAAAACTTATTTTGGCCATAACTCCTTAAATATGCGTCCTAGAGCCAAAAGGACCTCAATTCGTGACCACCCCCAAAAAATCAAAATTTCGACGAAAATCCTCAAAAAATTGAAATTTTTATATGAAAAACTTATTTTGGCCATAACTCCTTAAATATGCGTCCTAGAGCCAAAAGGACCTCAATTCGTGACCATCCCCAAAAAATCAAAATTTTGATGAAAATCCTCAAAAAATTTAAATTTTTATATGAAAAACTTATTTTGGCCATAACTCCTTAAATATGCGTCCTAGAGCCAAAAGGACCTCAATTCGTGACCACCCCCAAAAAATCCAAATTTCGACGAAAATCCTCAAAAAATTGAAATTTATATGAAAAACTTATTTTGGGCCATAACTCCTTAAATATGCGTCCTAGAGCCAAAATGACCTCAATTCGTGACCACCCCCAAAAAATCAAAATTTTGATGAAATCCTCAAAAAATAGAAATTTTTATATGAAAAACTTATTTTGGCCATAACTCCTTAAATATGCTTCCTAGAGCCAAAAGGACCTCAATTCGTGACCACCCCCAATAAATCCAAATTTCGACGAAAATCCTCAAAAAATTGAAATTTTATATGAAAAACTTATTTTGGCCATAACTCCTTAAATATGCGTCCTATAGCCAAAAGGACCTCAATTCGTGATCACTCCCAAAAAATCAAAATTTTGATGAAAATCCTCAAAAAATAGAAATTTTTATATGAAAAACTTATTTTGGGCCATAACTCCTTAAATATGCGTCCTAGAGCCAAAAGGACCTCAATTCGAAATTTTTATATGAAAAACTTATTTTGGCCATAACTCCTTAAATATGCGTCCTAGAGCCAAAAGGACCTCAATTCGTGACCACCCCCAAAAAATCAAAATTTCGACGAAAATCCTCAAAAAAATGAAATTTTTATATGAAAAACTTATTTTGGCCATAACTCCTTAAATATGCGTCGTAGAGGCAAAAGGACCTCAATTCGTGACCACCCCCAAAAAATCCAAATTTCGACGAACATCCTCAAAAAAATGAAATTTTTATATGAAAAACTTATTTTGGCCATAACTCCTTAAATATGCGTCCTAGAGCCAAAAGGACCTCAATTCGTGATCACTCCCAAAAAATCAAAATTTTGATGAAAATCCTCAAAAAATTTAAATTTTTATATGAAAAACTTATTTTGGCCATAACTCCTTAAATATGCGTCCTAGAGCCAAAAGGACCTCAATTCGTGACCACCCCCAAAAAATCAAAATTTCGACGAAAATCCTCAAAAAAATGAAATTTTTATATGAAAAACTTATTTTGGCCATAACTCCTTAAATATGCGTCCTAGAGCCAAAAGGACCTCAATTCGTGACCACCCCCAAAAAATCAAAATTTTGATGAAAATCCTCAAAAAATTGAAATTTTTATATGAAAAACTTATTTTGGCCATAACTCCTTAAATATGCGTCCTAGAGCCAAAAGGACCTCAATTCGTGATCACTCCCAAAAAATCAAAATTTTGATGAAAATCCTCAAAAAATAGAAATTTTTATATGAAAAACTTATTTTGGCCATAACTCCTTAAATATGCGTCCTAGAGCCAAAAGGACCTCAATTCGTGACCACCCCCAATAAATCCAAATTTCGACGAAAATCCTCAAAAAATTGAAATTTTTATATGAAAAACTTATTTTGGCCATAACTCCTTAAATATGCGTCCTAGAGCCAAAAGGACCTCAATTCGTGATCACTCCCA
Source organism: Haematobia irritans (assembly GCF_050003625.1). NCBI lineage: Eukaryota > Metazoa > Arthropoda > Insecta > Diptera > Muscidae > Haematobia > Haematobia irritans. Next base: position 948,583 of record NW_027445852.1, on the reverse strand, counting down.
AAAAATCAAAATTTTGATGAAAATCCTCAAAAAATTGAAATTTTTATATGAAAAACTTATTTTGGGCCATAACTCCTTAAATATGCGTCCTAGAGCCAAAAGGACCTCAATTCGTGATCACTCCCAAAAAATCAAAATTTTGATGAAAATCCTCAAAAAATTGAAATTTTTATATGAAAAACTTATTTTGGCCATAACTCCTTAAATATGCGTCCTAGAGCCAAAAGGACCTCAATTCGTGACCACCCCCAAAAAATCCAAATTTCGACGAAAATCCTCAAAAAAATGAAATTTTTATATGAAAAACTTATTTTGGCCATAACTCCTTAAATATGCGTCCTAGAGCAAAAGGACCTCAATTCGTGACCACCCCCAAAAAATCAAAATTTTGATGAAAATCCTCAAAAAATTGAAATTTTTATATGAAAAACTTATTTTGGCCATAACTCCTTAAATATGCGTCCTAGAGCCAAAAGGACCTCAATTCGTGACCACCCCCAAAAAATCCAAATTTCGACGAAAATCCTCAAAAAAATGAAATTTTTATATGAAAAACTTATTTTGGCCATAACTCCTTAAATATGCGTCCTAGAGCCAAAAGGACCTCAATTCGTGATCACTCCCAAAAAATCAAAATTTTGATGAAAATCCTCAAAAAATAGAAATTTTTATATGAGAAACTTATTTTGGCCATAACTCCTTAAATATGCGTCCTAGAGCCAAAAGGACCTCAATTCGAGACCACCCCCAATAAATCCAAATTTCGACGAAAATCCTCAAAAAATTGAAATTTTTATATGAAAAACTTATTTTGGCCATAACTCCTTAAATATGCGTCCTAGAGCCAAAAGGACCTCAATTCGTGATCACTCCCAAAAAATCAAAATTTTGATGAAAATCCTCAAAAAATTGAAATTTTTAGATGAAAAACTTATTTTGGCCATAACTCCTTAAATATGCGTCCTAGAGCCAAAAGGACCTCAATTCGTGACCACCCCCAAAAAATCAAAATTTTGATGAAAATCCTCAAAAAATTGAAATTTTTATATGAAAAACTTATTTTGGCCATAACTCCTTAAATATGCGTCCTAGAGCCAAAAGGACCTCAATTCGTGACCACCCCCAAAAAATCAAAATTTTGATGAAAATCCTCAAAAAATTGAAATTTTTATATGAAAAACTTATTTTGGCCATAACTCCTTAAATATGCGTCCTAGAGCCAAAAGGACCTCAATTCGTGACCACCCCCAAAAAATCAAAATTTCGACGAAAATCCTCAAAAAATTGAAATTTTTATATGAAAAACTTATTTTGGCCATAACTCCTTAAATATGCGTCCTAGAGCCAAAAGGACCTCAATTCGTGACCATCCCCAAAAAATCTAAATTTTGATGAAAATCCTCAAAAAATTTAAATTTTTATATGAAAAACTTATTTTGGCCATAACTCCTTAAATATGCGTCCTATAGCCAAAAGGACCTCAATTCGTGACCACCCCCAAAAAATCCAAATTTCGACGAAAATCCTCAAAAAATTGAAATTTATATGAAAAACTTATTTTGGGCCATAACTCCTTAAATATGCGTCCTAGAGCCAAAAGGACATCAATTCGAAATTTTTATATGAAAAACTTATTTTGGCCATAACTCCTTAAATATGCGTCCTAGAGCCAAAAGGACCTCAATTCGTGACCACCCCCAAAAAATTAAAATTTCGACGAAAATCCTCAAAAAAATGAAATTTTTATATGAAAAACTTATTTTGGCCATAACTCCTTAAATATGCGTCCTAGAGGCAAAAGGACCTCAATTCGTGACCACCCCCAAAAAATCCAAATTTCGACGAACATCCTCAAAAAAATGAAATTTTTATATGAAAAACTTATTTTGGCCATAACTCCTTAAATATGCGTCCTAGAGCCAAAAGGACCTCAATTCGTGATCACTCCCAAAAAATCAAAATTTTGATGAAAATCCTCAAAAAATTTAAATTTTTATATGAAAAACTTATTTTGGCCATAACTCCTTAAATATGCGTCCTAGAGCCAAAAGGACCTCAATTCGTGATCACTCCCAAAAAATCAAAATTTTGATGAAAATCCTCAAAAAATAGAAATTTTTATATGAGAAACTTATTTTGGCCATAACTCCTTAAATATGCGTCCTAGAGCCAAAAGGACCTCAATTCGTGACCACCCCCAATAAATCCAAATTTCGACGAAAATCCTCAAAAAATTGAAATTTTTATATGAAAAACTTATTTTGGCCATAACTCCTTAAATATGCGTCCTAGAGCCAAAAGGACCTCAATTCGTGATCACTCCCAAAAAATCAAAATTTTGATGAAAATCCTCAAAAAATTGAAATTTTTATATGAAAAACTTATTTTGGCCATAACTCCTTAAATATGCGTCCTAGAGCCAAAAGGACCTCAATTCGTGACCACCCCCAAAAAATCAAAATTTTGATGAAAATCCTCAAAAAATTGAAATTTTTATATGAAAAACTTATTTTGGCCATAACTCCTTAAATATGCGTCCTAGAGCCAAAAGGACCTCAATTCGTGACCACCCCCAAAAAATCAAAATTTTGATGAAAATCCTCAAAAAATTGAAATTTTTATATGAAAAACTTATTTTGGCCATAACTCCTTAAATATGCGTCCTAGAGCCAAAAGGACCTCAATTCGTGACCACCCCCAAAAAATCAAAATTTCGACGAAAATCCTCAAAAAATTGAAATTTTTATATGAAAAACTTATTTTGGCCATAACTCCTTAAATATGCGTCCTAGAGCCAAAAGGACCTCAATTCGTGACCATCCCCAAAAAATCTAAATTTTGATGAAAATCCTCAAAAAATTGAAATTTTTATATGAAAAACTTATTTTGGCCATAACTCCTTAAATATGCGTCCTAGAGCCAAAAGGACCTCAATTCGTGACCACCCCCAAAAAATCCAAATTTCGACGAAAATCCTCAAAAAATTGAAATTTATATGAAAAACTTATTTTGGGCCATAACTCCTTAAATATGCGTCCTAGAGCCAAAAGGACCTCAATTCGAAATTTTTATATGAAAAACTTATTTTGGCCATAACTCCTTAAATATGCGTCCTAGAGCCAAAAGGACCTCAATTCGTGACCACCCCCAAAAAATCAAAATTTCGACGAAAATCCTCAAAAAAATGAAATTTTTATATGAAAAACTTATTTTGGCCATAACTCCTTAAATATGCGTCCTAGAGGCAAAAGGACCTCAATTCGTGACCACCCCCAAAAAATCCAAATTTCGACGAACATCCTCAAAAAAATGAAATTTTTATATGAAAAACTTATTTTGGCCATAACTCCTTAAATATGCGTCCTAGAGCCAAAAGGACCTCAATTCGTGATCACTCCCAAAAAATCAAAATTTTGATGAAAATCCTCAAAAAATTTAAATTTTTATATGAAAAACTTATTTTGGCCATAACTCCTTAAATATGCGTCCTAGAGCCAAAAGGACCTCAATTCGTGACCACCCCTAAAAAATCAAAATTTCGACGAAAATCCTCAAAAAAATGAAATTTTTATATGAAAAACTTATTTTGGCCATAACTCCTTAAATATGCGTGCTAGAGCCAAAAGGACCTCAATTCGTGACCACCCCCAAAAAATCAAAATTTTGATGAAAATCCTCAAAAAATTGAAATTTTTATATGAAAAACTTATTTTGGCCATAACTCCTTAAATATGCGTCCTAGAGCCAAAAGGACCTCAATTCGTGACCATCCCCAAAAAATCTAAATTTTGATGAAAATCCTCAAAAAATTTAAATTTTTATATGAAAAACTTATTTTGGCCATAACTCCTTAAATATGCGTCCTATAGCCAAAAGGACCTCAATTCGTGACCACCCCCAAAAAATCCAAATTTCGACGAAAATCCTCAAAAAATTGAAATTTATATGAAAAACTTATTTTGGGCCATAACTCCTTAAATATGCGTCCTAGAGCCAAAAGGACATCAATTCGAAATTTTTATATGAAAAACTTATTTTGGCCATAACTCCTTAAATATGCGTCCTAGAGCCAAAAGGACCTCAATTCGTGACCACCCCCAAAAAATCAAAATTTCGACGAAAATCCTCAAAAAAATGAAATTTTTATATGAAAAACTTATTTTGGCCATAACTCCTTAAATATGCGTCCTAGAGGCAAAAGGACCTCAATTCGTGACCACCCCCAAAAAATCCAAATTTCGACGAACATCCTCAAAAAAATGCAATTTTTATATGAAAAACTTATTTTGGCCATAACTCCTTAAATATGCGCCCTAGAGCCAAAAGGACCTCAATTCGTGATCACTCCCAAAAAATCAAAATTTTGATGAAAATCCTCAAAAAATTTAAATTTTTATATGAAAAACTTATTTTGGCCATAACTCCTTAAATATGCGTCCTAGAGCCAAAAGGACCTCAATTCGTGATCACTCCCAAAAAATCAAAATTTTGATGAAAATCCTCAAAAAATAGAAATTTTTATATGAGAAACTTATTTTGGCCATAACTCCTTAAATATGCGTCCTAGAGCCAAAAGGACCTCAATTCGTGACCACCCCCAATAAATCCAAATTTCGACGAAAATCCTCAAAAAATTGAAATTTTTATATGAAAAACTTATTTTGGCCATAACTCCTTAAATATGCGTCCTAGAGCCAAAAGGACCTCAATTCGTGATCACTCCCAAAAAATCAAAATTTTGATGAAAATCCTCAAAAAATTGAAATTTTTATATGAAAAACTTATTTTGGCCATAACTCCTTAAATATGCGTCCTAGAGCCAAAAGGACCTCAATTCGTGACCACCCCCAAAAAATCAAAATTTTGATGAAAATCCTCAAAAAATTGAAATTTTTATATGAAAAACTTATTTTGGCCATAACTCCTTAAATATGCGTCCTAGAGCCAAAAGGACCTCAATTCGTGACCACCCCCAAAAAATCAAAATTTTGATGAAAATCCTCAAAAAATTGAAATTTTTATATGAAAAACTTATTTTGGCCATAACTCCTTAAATATGCGTCCTAGAGCCAAAAGGACCTCAATTCGTGACCACCCCCAAAAAATCAAAATTTCGACGAAAATCCTCAAAAAATTGAAATTTTTATATGAAAAACTTATTTTGGCCATAACTCCTTAAATATGCGTCCTAGAGCCAAAAGGACCTCAATTCGTGACCATCCCCAAAAAATCTAAATTTTGATGAAAATCCTCAAAAAATTTAAATTTTTATATGAAAAACTTATTTTGGCCATAACTCCTTAAATATGCGTCCTAGAGCCAAAAGGACCTCAATTCGTGACCACCCCCAAAAAATCCAAATTTCGACGAAAATCCTCAAAAAATTGAAATTTATATGAAAAACTTATTTTGGGCCATAACTCCTTAAATATGCGTCCTAGAGCCAAAAGGACCTCAATTCGAAATTTTTATATGAAAAACTTATTTTGGCCATAACTCCTTAAATATGCGTCCTAGAGCCAAAAGGACCTCAATTCGTGACCACCCCCAAAAAATCAAAATTTCGACGAAAATCCTCAAAAAAATGAAATTTTTATATGAAAAACTTATTTTGGCCATAACTCCTTAAATATGCGTCCTAGAGGCAAAAGGACCTCAATTCGTGACCACCCCCAAAAAATCCAAATTTCGACGAACATCCTCAAAAAAATGAAATTTTTATATGAAAAACTTATTTTGGCCATAACTCCTTAAATATGCGTCCTAGAGCCAAAAGGACCTCAATTCGTGATCACTCCCAAAAAATCAAAATTTTGATGAAAATCCTCAAAAAATTTAAATTTTTATATGAAAAACTTATTTTGGCCATAACTCCTTAAATATGCGTCCTAGAGCCAAAAGGACCTCAATTCGTGACCACCCCCAAAAAATCAAAATTTCGACGAAAATCCTCAAAAAAATGAAATTTTTATATGAAAAACTTATTTTGGCCATAACTCCTTAAATATGCGTGCTAGAGCCAAAAGGACCTCAATTCGTGACCACCCCCAAAAAATCAAAATTTTGATGAAAATCCTCAAAAAATTGAAATTTTTATATGAAAAACTTATTTTGGCCATAACTCCTTAAATATGCGTCCTAGAGCCAAAAGGACCTCAATTCGTGATCACTCCCAAAAAATCAAAATTTTGATGAAAATCCTCAAAAAATAGAAATTTTTATATGAAAAACTTATTTTGGCCATAACTCCTTAAATATGCGTCCTAGAGCCAAAAGGACCTCAATTCGTGACCACCCCCAATAAATCCAAATTTCGACGAAAATCCTCAAAAAATTGAAATTTTTATATGAAAAACTTATTTTGGCCATAACTCCTTAAATATGCGTCCTAGAGCCAAAAGGACCTCAATTCGTGATCACTCCCAAAAAATCAAAATTTTGATGAAAATCCTCAAAAAATTGAAATTTTTATATGAAAAACTTATTTTGGGCCATAACTCCTTAAATATGCGTCCTAGAGCCAAAAGGACCTCAATTCGTGATCACTCCCAAAAAATCAAAATTTTGATGAAAATCCTCAAAAAATTGAAATTTTTATATGAAAAACTTATTTTGGCCATAACTCCTTAAATATGCGTCCTAGAGCCAAAAGGACCTCAATTCGTGACCACCCCCAAAAAATCCAAATTTCGACGAAAATCCTCAAAAAAATGAAATTTTTATATGAAAAACTTATTTTGGCCATAACTCCTTAAATATGCGTCCTAGAGCCAAAAGGACCTCAATTCGTGACCACCCCCAAAACATCAAAATTTTGATGAAAATCCTCAAAAAATTGAAATTTTTATATGAAAAACTTATTTTGGCCATAACTCCTTAAATATGCGTCCTAGAGCCAAAAGGACCTCAATTCGTGACCACCCCCAAAAAATCCAAATTTCGACGAAAATCCTCAAAAAAATGAAATTTTTATATGAAAAACTTATTTTGGCCATAACTCCTTAAATATGCGTCCTAGAGCCAAAAGGACCTCAATTCGTGATCACTCCCAAAAAATCAAAATTTTGATGAAAATCCTCAAAAAATAGAAATTTTTATATGAGAAACTTATTTTGGCCATAACTCCTTAAATATGCGTCCTAGAGCCAAAAGGACCTCAATTCGTGACCACCCCCAATAAATCCAAATTTCGACGAAAATCCTCAAAAAATTGAAATTTTTATATGAAAAACTTATTTTGGCCATAACTCCTTAAATATGCGTCCTAGAGCCAAAAGGACCTCAATTCGTGATCACTCCCAAAAAATCAAAATTTTGATGAAAATCCTCAAAAAATTGAAATTTTTATATGAAAAACTTATTTTGGCCATAACTCCTTAAATATGCGTCCTAGAGCCAAAAGGACCTCAATTCGTGACCACCCCCAAAAAATCAAAATTTTGATGAAAATCCTCAAAAAATTGAAATTTTTATATGAAAAACTTATTTTGGCCATAACTCCTTAAATATGCGTCCTAGAGCCAAAAGGACCCCAATTCGTGACCACCCCCAAAAAATCAAAATTTTGATGAAAATCCTCAAAAAATTGAAATTTTTATATGAAAAACTTATTTTGGCCATAACTCCTTAAATATGCGTCCTAGAGCCAAAAGGACCTCAATTCGTGACCACCCCCAAAAAATCAAAATTTCGACGAAAATCCTCAAAAAATTGAAATTTTTATATGAAAAACTTATTTTGGCCATAACTCCTTAAATATGCGTCCTAGAGCCAAAAGGACCTCAATTCGTGACCATCCCCAAAAAATCTAAATTTTGATGAAAATCCTCAAAAAATTTAAATTTTTATATGAAAAACTTATTTTGGCCATAACTCCTTAAATATGCGTCCTAGAGCCAAAAGGACCTCAATTCGTGACCACCCCCAAAAAATCCAAATTTCGACGAAAATCCTCAAAAAATTGAAATTTATATGAAAAACTTATTTTGGGCCATAACTCCTTAAATATGCTTCCTAGAGCCAAAAGGACCTCAATTCGTGACCACCCCCAAAAAATCAAAATTTTGATGAAATCCTCAAAAAATAGAAATTTTTATATGAAAAACTTATTTTGGCCATAACTCCTTAAATATGCTTCCTAGAGCCAAAAGGACCTCAATTCGTGACCACCCCCAATAAATCCAAATTTCGACGAAAATCCTCAAAAAATTGAAATTTTATATGAAAAACTTATTTTGGCCATAACTCCTTAAATATGCGTCCTAGAGCCAAAAGGACCTCAATTCGTGATCACTCCCAAAAAATCAAAATTTTGATGAAAATCCTCAAAAAATTTAAATTTTTATATGAAAAACTTATTTTGGCCATAACTCCTTAAATATGCGTCCTAGAGCCAAAAGGACCTCAATTCGTGACCACCCCCAAAAAATCCAAATTTTGATGAAAATCCTCAAAAAATTGAAATTTTATATGAAAAACTTATTTTGGCCATAACTCCTTAAATATGCGTCCTAGAGCCAAAAGGACCTCAATTCGTGACCACCCCCAAAAAATCAAAATTTCGACGAAAATCCTCAAAAAATTGAAATTTTTATATGAAAAACTTATTTTGGCCATAACTCCTTAAATATGCGTCCTAGAGCCAAAAGGACCTCAATTCGTGACCATCCCCAAAAAATCAAAATTTTGATGAAAATCCTCAAAAAATTTAAATTTTTATATGAAAAACTTATTTTGGCCATAACTCCTTAAATATGCGTCCTAGAGCCAAAAGGACCTCAATTCGTGACCACCCCCAAAAAATCCAAATTTCGACGAAAATCCTCAAAAAATTGAAATTTATATGAAAAACTTATTTTGGGCCATAACTCCTTAAATATGCGTCCTAGAGCCAAAAGGACCTCAATTCGTGACCACCCCCAAAAAATCAAAATTTTGATGAAATCCTCAAAAAATAGAAATTTTTATATGAAAAACTTATTTTGGCCATAACTCCTTAAATATGCTTCCTAGAGCCAAAAGGACCTCAATTCGTGACCACCCCCAATAAATCCAAATTTCGACGAAAATCCTCAAAAAATTGAAATTTTATATGAAAAACTTATTTTGGCCATAACTCCTTAAATATGCGTCCTATAGCCAAAAGGACCTCAATTCGTGATCACTCCCAAAAAATCAAAATTTTGATGAAAATCCTCAAAAAATAGAAATTTTTATATGAAAAACTTATTTTGGGCCATAACTCCTTAAATATGCGTCCTAGAGCCAAAAGGACCTCAATTCGTGACCACCCCCAAAAAATCCAAATTTCGACGAAAATCCTCAAAAAATTGAAATTTTTATATGAAAAACTTATTTTGGCCACAACTCCTTAAATATGCGTCCTAGAGCCAAAAGGACCTCAATTCGTGACCATCCCCAAAAAATCAAAATTTTGATGAAAATCCTCAAAAAATTTAAATTTTTATATGAAAAACTTATTTTGGCCATAACTCCTTAAATATGCGTCCTAAAGCCAAAATGACCTCAATTCGTGACCACCCCCAAAAAATCCAAATTTCGACGAAAGTCCTCAAAAAAATGAAATTTTTATATGAAAAACTTATTTTGGCCATAACTCCTTAAATATGCGTCCTAGAGCCAAAAGGACCTCAATTCGTGACCACCCCCAAAAAATCAAAATTTTGATGAAAATCCTCAAAAAATTGAAATTTTTATATGAAAAACTTATTTTGGCCATAACTCCTTAAATATGCGTCCTAGAGCCAAAAGGACCTCAATTCGTGACCACCCCCAAAAAATCCAAATTTCGACGAAAATCCTCAAAAAAATGAAATTTTTATATGAAAAACTTATTTTGGCCATAACTCCTTAAATATGCGTCCTAGAGCCAAAAGGACCTCAATTCGTGACCACCCGCAAAAAATCCAAATTTCGACGAAAATCCTCAAAAAATAGAAATTTTTATATGAAAAACTTATTTTGGCCATAACTCCTTAAATATGCGTCCTAGAGCCAAAATGACCTCAATTCGTGACCACCCCCAAAAAATCCAAATTTCGACGAAAATCCTCAAAAAATTGAAATTTTTATATGAAAAACTTATTTTGCCCATAACTCCTTAAATATGCGTCCTAGAGCCAAAAGGACCTCAATTCGTGATCACTCCCAAAAAATCAAAATTTCGACGAAAATCCTCAAAAAATTTAAATTTTTATATGAAAAACTTATTTTGGCCATAACTCCTTAAATATGCGTCCTAGAGCCAAAAGGACCTCAATTCGTGATCACTCCCAAAAAATCAAAATTTTGATGAAAATCCTCAAAAAATTGAAATTTTTATATGAAAAACTTATTTTGGCCATAACTCCTTAAATATGCGTCCTAGAGCCAAAAGGACCTCAATTCGTGACCATCCCCAAAAAATCAAAATTTTGATGAAATCCTCAAAAAATAGAAATTTTTATATGAGAAACTTATTTTGGCCATAACTCCTTAAATATGCGTCCCAGAGCCAAAATGACCTCAATTCGTGACCACCCGCAAAAAATCCAAATTTCGACGAAAATCCTCAAAAAATTGAAATTTATATGAAAAACTTATTTTGGGCCATAACTCCTTAAATATGCGTCCTAGAGCCAAAAGGACCTCAATTCGTGACCACCCCCAAAAAATCAAAATTTTGATGAAAATCCTCAAAAAATTGAAAATTTTATATGAAAAACTTATTTTGGCCATAACTCCTTAAATATGCGTCCTAGAGCCAAAAGAACCTCAATTCGTGATCACTCCCACAAAATCAAAATTTCGACGAAAATCCTCAAAAAATTTAAATTTTTATATGAAAAACTTATTTTGGCCATAACTCCTTAAATATGCGTCCTAGAGCCAAAAGGACCTCAATTCGTGACCACCCCCAAAAAATCAAAATTTCGACGAAAATCCTCAAAAAAATGAAATTTTTATATGAAAAACTTATTTTGCCCATAACTCCTTAAATATGCGTCCTAGAGCCAAAAGGACCTCAATTCGTGACCACCCCCAAAAAATCAAAATTTCGACGAAAATCCTCAAAAAATTGAAATTTTTATATGAAAAACTTATTTTGGCCATAACTCCTTAAATATGCGTCCTAGAGCCAAAAGGACCTCAATTCGTGATCACTCCCAAAAAATCAAAATTTTGATGAAAATCCTCAAAAAATTGAAATTTTTATATGAAAAACTTATTTTGGCCATAACTCCTTAAATATGCGTCCTAGAGCCAAAAGGACCTCAATTCGTGACCATCCCCAAAAAATCAAAATTTTGATGAAAATCCTCAAAAAATTGAAATTTTTATATAAAAAACTTATTTTGGCCATAACTCCTTAAATATGTGTCCTAGAGCCAAAAGGACCTCAATTCGTGACCACCCCCAAAAAATCCAAATTTTGATGAAAATCCTCAGAAAATTGAAATTTTTATATGAAAAACTTATTGTGGCCATAACTCCTTAAATATGCGTCCTATCGCCAAAAGGACCTCAATTCGTGACCATCCCCAAAAAATCAAAATTTTGATGAAATCCTCAAAAAATAGAAATTTTTATATGAGAAACTTATTTTGGCCATAACTCCTTAAATATGCGTCCCAGAGCCAAAATGACCTCAATTCGTGACCACCCGCAAAAAATCCAAATTTCGACGAAAATCCTCAAAAAATTGAAATTTATATGAAAAACTTATTTTGGGCCATAACTCCTTAAATATGCGTCCTAGAGCCAAAAGGACCTCAATTCGTGACCACCCCCCAAAAAATCAAAATTTTGATGAAAATCCTCAAAAAATTGAAAATTTTATATGAAAAACTTATTTTGGCCATAACTCCTTAAATATGCGTCCTAGAGCCAAAAGGACCTCAATTCGTGATCACTCCCACAAAATCAAAATTTCGACGAAAATCCTCAAAAAATTTAAATTTTTATATGAAAAACTTATTTTGGCCATAACTCCTTAAATATGCGTCCTAGAGCCAAAAGGACCTCAATTCGTGACCACCCCCAAAAAATCAAAATTTCGACGAAAATCCTCAAAAAAATGAAATTTTTATATGAAAAACTTATTTTGCCCATAACTCCTTAAATATGCGTCCTAGAGCCAAAAGGACCTCAATTCGTGACCACCCCCAAAAAATCAAAATTTCGACGAAAATCCTCAAAAAATTGAAATTTTTATATGAAAAACTTATTTTGGCCATAACTCCTTAAATATGCGTCCTAGAGCCAAAAGGACCTCAATTCGTGATCACTCCCAAAAAATCAAAATTTTGATGAAAATCCTCAAAAAATTGAAATTTTTATATGAAAAACTTATTTTGGCCATAACTCCTTAAATATGCGTCCTAGAGCCAAAAGGACCTCAATTCGTGACCATCCCCAAAAAATCAAAATTTTGATGAAAATCCTCAAAAAATTGAAATTTTTATATAAAAAACTTATTTTGGCCATAACTCCTTAAATATGTGTCCTAGAGCCAAAAGGACCTCAATTCGTGACCACCCCCAAAAAATCCAAATTTTGATGAAAATCCTCAGAAAATTGAAATTTTTATATGAAAAACTTATTGTGGCCATAACTCCTTAAATATGCGTCCTAGAGCCAAAAGGACCTCAATTCGTGACCATCCCCAAAAAATCAAAATTTCGACGAAAATCCTCAAAAAAATGAAATTTTTATATGAAAAACTTATTTTGGCCATAACTCCTTAAATATGCGTCCTAGAGCCAAAAGGACCTCAATTCGTGACCACCCCCAAAAAATCCAAATTTCGACGAAAATCCTCAAAAAATTGAAATTTTTATATAAAAAACTTATTTTGGCCATAACTCCTTAAATATGCGTCCCAGAGCCAAAATGACCTCAATTCGTGACCACCCCCAAAAAATCAAAATTTTGATGAAAATCCTCAGAAAATTGAAATTTTTATATGAAAAACTTATTGTGGTCATAACTCCTTAAATATGCGTCCTAGAGCCAAAAGGACCTCAATTCGTGACCATCCCCAAAAAATCAAAATTTCGACGAAAATCCTCAAAAAAATGAAATTTTTATATGAAAAACTTATTTTGGCCATAACTCCTTAAATATGCGTCCTAGAGCCAAAAGGACCTCAATTCGTGACCACCCCCAAAAAATCCAAATTTCGACGAAAATCCTCAAAAAATTTAAATTTTTATATGAAAACCTTATTTTGGCCATAACTCCTTAAATATGCGTCCTAGAGCCAAAAGGACCTCAATTTGTGACCACCCCCAAAAAATCCAAATTTCGACGAAAATCCTCAAAAAAATGAAATTTTTATATGAAAAACTTATTTTGGCCATAACTCCTTAAATATGCGTCCTAGAGCCAAAAGGACCTCAATTCGTGATCACTCCCAAAAAATCAAAATTTTGATGAAAATCCTCAGAAAATTGAAATTTTTATATGAAAAACTTATTGTGGCCATAACTCCTTAAATATGCGTCCTAGAGCCAAAAGGACCTCAATTCGTGACCATCCCCAAAAAATCAAAATTTTGATGAAAATCCTCAAAAAATTGAAATTTTTATATGAAAAACTTATTTTGGCCATAACTCCTTAAATATGCGTCCTAGAGCCAAAATGACCTCAATTCGTGATCACTCCCAAAAAATCAAAATTTCGACGAAAATCCTCAAAAAATTTAAATTTTTATATGAAAAACTTATTTTGGCCATAACTCCTTAAATATGCGTCCTAGAGCCAAAAGGACCTCAATTCGTGACCACCCCCAAAAAATCAAAATTTTGATGAAAATCCTCAAAAAATTGAAATTTTTATATGAAAAACTTATTTTGGGCCATAACTCCTTAAATATGCTTCCTAGAGCCAAAAGGACCTCAATTCGTGACCATCCCCAAAAAATCAAAATTTTGATGACAATCCTCAAAAAATTGAAATTTTATATGAAAAATTTATTTTGGCCATAACTCCTTAAATATGCGTCCTAGAGCCAAAAGGACCTCAATTCGTGACCACCCCCAAAAAATCCAAATTTCGACGAAAATCCTCAAAAAAATGAAATTTTTATATGAAAAACTTATTTTGGCCATAACTCCTTAAATATGCGTCCTAGAGCCAAAAGGACCTCAATTCGTGATCACTCCCACAAAATCAAAATTTTGATGACAATCCTCAAAAAATTGAAATTTTTATATGAAAAACTTATTTTGGCCATAACTCCTTAAATATGCGTCCAGAGCCAAAATGACCTCAATTCGTGACCACCCCCAAAAAATCCAAATTTCGACGAAAATCCTCAAAAAATTGAAATTTTTATATGAAAAACTTATTTTGGCCATAACTCCTTAAATATGCTTCCTAGAGCCAAAAGGACCTCAATTCGTGACCATCCCCAAAAAATCAAAATTTTGATGAAAATCCTCAAAAAATTTAAATTTTTATATGAAAAACTTATTTTGGCCATAACTCCTTAAATATGCGTCCTAGAGCCAAAAGGACCTCAATTCGTGACCACCCCCAAAAAATCCAAATTTCGACGAAAATCCTCAAAAAATTGAAATTTTTATATGAAAAACTTATTTTGGCCATAACTCCTTAAATATGCGTCCCAGAGCCAAAATGACCTCAATTCGTGACCACCCCCAAAAAATCCAAATTTCGACGAAAATCCTCAAAAAATTGAAATTTTTATATGAAAAACTTATTTTGGCCATAACTCCTTAAATATGCTTCCTAGAGCCAAAAGGACCTCAATTCGTGACCATCCCCAAAAAATCAAAATTTTGATGAAAATCCTCAAAAAATTGAAATTTTTATATGAAAAACTTATTTTGGCCATAACTCCTTAAATATGCTTCCTAGAGCCAAAAGGACCTCATTTCGTGACCACCCCCAAAAAATCAAAATTTCGACGAAAATCCTCAAAAAAATGAAATTTTTATATGAAAAACTTATTTTGGCCATAACTCCTTAAATATGCGTCCTAGAGCCAAAAGGACCTCAATTCGTGACCACCCCCAAAAAATCAAAATTTCGACGAAAATCCTCAAAAAAATGAAATTTTTATATGAAAAACTTATTTTGGCCATAACTCCTTAAATATGCGTCCTAGAGCCAAAAGGACCTCAATTCGTGACCACCCCCTAAAAATCCAAATTTCGACGAAAATCCTCAAAAAATTGAAATTTTTATATGAAAAACTTATTTTGGCCATAACTCCTTAAATATGCGTCCCAGAGCCAAAATGACCTCAATTCGTGACCACCCCCAAAAAATCCAAATTTCGACGAAAATCCTCAAAAAATTGAAATTTTATATGAAAAACTTATTTTGGCCATAACTCCTTAAATATGCTTCCTAGAGCCAAAAGGACCTCAATTCGTGACCACCCCCAAAAAATCCAAATTTCGACGAAAATCCTCAAAAAATTGAAATTTTTATATGAAAAACTTATTTTGGCCATAACTCCTTAAATATGCGTCCCAGAGCCAAAAGGACCTCAATTCGTGACCACCCCCTAAAAATCCAAATTTCGACGAAAATCCTCAAAAAAATGAAATTTTTATATGAAAAACTTATTTTGGCCATAACTCCTTAAATATGCGTCCTAGAGCCAAAAGGACCTCAATTCGTGACCACCCCCAAAAAATCAAAATTTTGATGACAATCCTCAAAAAATTGAAATTTTTATATGAAAAACTTATTTTGGCCATAACTCCTTAAATACGCGTCCTAGAGCCAAAATGACCTCAATTCGTGATCACTCCCAAAAAATCAAAATTTTGATGAAAATCCTCAAAAAATTGAAATTTTTATATAAAAAACTTATTTTGGCCATAACTCCTTAAATATGCGTCCTAGAGCCAAAAGGACCTCAATTCGTGACCATCCCCAAAAAATCCAAATTTCGACGAAAATCCTCAAAAAATTGAAATTTTTATATGAAAAACTTATTTTGGGCCATAACTCCTTAAATATGCGTCCTAGAGCCAAAAGGACCTCAATTCGTGACCATCCCCAAAAAATCACAATTTTGATGAAAATCCTCAAAAAATTGAAATTTTTATATGAAAAACTTATTTTGGGCCATAACTCCTTAAATATGCGTCCTAGAGCCAAAAGGACCTCAATTCGTGACCACCCCCAAAAAATCCAAATTTCGACGAAAATCCTCAAAAAATTGAAATTTTTATATGAAAAACTTATTTTGGGCCATAACTCCTTAAATATGCGTCCTAGAGCCAAAAGGACCTCAATTCGTGATCACTCCCAAAAAATCAAAATTTTGATGAAAATCCTCAAAAAAATGAAATTTTTATATGAAAAACTTATTTTGGCCATAACTCCTTAAATATGCGTCCTAGAGCCAAAAGGACTTCAATTCGTGACCATCCCCACAAAATCAAAATTTTGATGAAAATCCTCAAAAAATGAAATTTTTATATGAAAAACTTATTTTGGCCATAACTCCTTAAATATGCGTCCTAGAGCCAAAAGGACCTCAATTCGTGACCACCCCCAAAAAATCAAAATTTCGACGAAAATCCTCAAAAAAATGAAATTTTTATATGAAAAACTTATTTTGGCCATAACTCCTTAAATATGCGTCCTAGAGCCAAAAGGACCTCAATTCGTGACCATCCCCAAAAAATCAAAATTTCGACGAAAATCCTCAAAAAAATGAAATTTTTATATGAAAAACTTATTTTGGCCATAACTCCTTAAATATGCTTCCTAGAGCCAAAAGGACCTCAATTCGTGATCACTCCCAAAAAATCAAAATTTCGACGAAAATCCTCAAAAAATTGAAATTTTTATATAAAAAACTTATTTTGGCCATAACTCCTTAAATATGCGTCCTAGAGCCAAAAGGACCTCAATTCGTGACCACCCCCAAAAAATCAAAATTTCGACGAAAATCCTCAAAAAAATGAAATTTTTATATGAAAAACTTATTTTGGCCATAACTCCTTAAATATGCTTCCTAGAGCCAAAAGGACCTCAATTCGTGACCATCCCCAAAAAATCAAAATTTCGACGAAAATCCTCAAAAAATGAAATTTTTATATGAAAAACTTATTTTGGCCATAACTCCTTAAATATGCGTCCTAGAGCCAAAATGACCTCAATTCGTGACCACCCCCAAAAAATCAAAATTTTGATGAAAATCCTCAAAAAATTGAAATTTTTATATAAAAAACTTATTTTGGCCATAACTCCTTAAATATGCGTCCTAGAGCCAAAAGGACCTCAATTCGTGACCACCCCCAAAAAATCAAAATTTCGACGAAAATCCTAAAAAAAATGAAATTTTTATATGAAAAACTTATTTTGGCCATAACTCCTTAAATATGCTTCCTAGAGCCAAAAGGACCTCAATTCGTGACCACCCCCAAAAAATCAAAATTTCGACGAAAATCCTCAAAAAATTGAAATTTTTATATGAAAAACTTATTTGGGCCATAACTCCTTAAATATGCGTCCTAGAGCCAAAATGACCTCAATTCGTGACCACCCCCAAAAAATCAAAATTTTGATGAAAATCCTCAAAAAATTGAAATTTTTATATAAAAAACTTATTTTGGCCATAACTCCTTAAATATGCGTCCTAGAGCCAAAAGGACCTCAATTCGTGACCACCCCCAAAAAATCAAAATTTTGATGAAAATCCTCAAAAAATTGAAATTTTTATATAAAAAACTTATTTTGGCCATAACTCCTTAAATATGCGTCCTAGAGCCAAAAGGACCTCAATTCGTGACCATCCCCAAAAAATCAAAATTTCGACGAAAATCCTCAAAAAAAATGAAATCTTTATATGAAAAACTTATTTTGGCCATAACTCCTTAAATATGCGTCCTAGAGCCAAAAGGACCTCAATTCGTGACCATCCCCAAAAAATCAAAATTTCGACGAAAATCCTCAAAAAATTGAAATTTTTATATGAAAAATTTATTTTGGCCATAACTCCTTAAATATGCGTCCTAGAGCCAAAATGACCTCGATTCGTGACCACCCCCAAAAAATCCAAATTTCGACGAAAATCCTCAAAAAATTGAAATTTTTATATGAAAAATTTATTTTGGGCCATAACTCCTTAAATATGCGTTCTAGAGCCAAAAGGACCTCAATTCGTGACCACCCCCAAAAAATCCAAATTTCGACGAAAATCCTCAAAAAATTGAAGTTTTTATATGAAAAACTTATTTTGGCCATAACTCCTTAAATATGCGTCCTAGAGCCAAAAGGACCTCAATTCGTGACCATCCCCAATAAATCCAAATTTCGACGAAAATCCTCAAAAAATTGAAATTTTATATGAAAAACTTATTTTGGCCATAACTCCTTAAATATGCGTCCTAGAGCCAAAAGGACCTCAATTCGTGACCACCCCCAAAAAATCCAAATTTCGACGAAAATCCTCAAAAAATTGAAATTTTTATATGAAAAACTTATTTTGGCCATAACTCCTTAAATATGCGTCCTAGAGCCAAAAGGACCTCAATTCGTGACCACCCCCAAAAAATCAAAATTTCGACGAAAATCCTCAAAAAAATGAAATTTTTATATGAAAAACTTATTTTGGCCATAACTCCTTAAATATGCGTCCTAGAGCCAAAAGGACCTCAATTCGTGACCACCCCCAAAAAATCCAAATTTCGACGAAAATCCTCAAAAAATTGAAATTTTTATATGAAAAACTTATTTTGGCCATAACTCCTTAAATATGCGTCCTAGAGCCAAAAGGACCTCAATTCGTGATCACTCCCACAAAATCAAAATTTTGATGACAATCCTCAAAAAATTGAAATTTTTATATGAAAAACTTATTTTGGCCATAACTCCTTAAATATGCGTCCTAGCGCCAAAAGGACCTCAATTCGTGACCACCCCCAAAAAATCAAAATTTTGATGAAAATCCTCAAAAAAATGAAATTTTTATATGAAAAACTTATTTTGGCCATAACTCCTTAAATATGCGTCCTAGAGCCAAAAGGACCTCAATTCGTGATCACTCCCAAAAAATCCAAATTTCGACGAAAATCCTCAAAAAATTGAAATTTTTTATATGAAAAACTTATTTTGGCCATAACTCCTTAAATATGCGTCCTAGAGCCAAAAGGACCTCAATTCGTGACCATCCCCAAAAAATCAAAATTTTGATGAAAATCCTCAAAAAATTGAAATTTTTATATGAAAAACTTATTTTGGCCATAACTCCTTAAATATGCGTCCTAGCGCCAAAAGGACCTCAATTCGTGACCACCCCCAAAAAATCAAAATTTTGATGAAAATCCTCAAAAAAATGAAATTTTTATATGAAAAACTTATTTTGGCCATAACTCCTTAAATATGCGTCCTAGAGCCAAAAGGACCTCAATTCGTGATCACTCCCAAAAAATCAAAATTTTGATGAAATCCTCAAAAAATTGAAATTTTTATATGAAAAACTTATTTTGGCCATAACTCCTTAAATATGCGTCCTAGAGCCAAAAGGACCTCAATTCGTGACCATCCCCAAAAAATCAAAATTTCGACGAAAATCCTCAAAAAAATGAAATTTTTATATGAATAACTTATTTTGGCCATAACTCCTTAAATATGCGTCCTAGAGCCAAAATGACCTCAATTCGTGATCACTCCCAAAAAATCAAAATTTTGATGAAAATCCTCAAAAAATTGAAATTTTTATATGAAAAACTTATTTTGGCCATAACTCCTTAAATATGCGTCCTAGAGCCAAAAGGACCTCAATTCGTGACCATCCCCAAAAAATCAAAATTTTGATGAAAATCCTCAAAAAATTGAAATTTTTATATGAAAAACTTATTTTGGCCATAACTCCTTAAATATGCGTCCTAGAGCCAAAAGGACCTCAATTCGTGACCACCCCCAAAAAATCCAAATTTCGACGAAAATCCTCAAAAAAATGAAATTTTTATATGAAAAACTTATTTTGCCCATAACTCCTTAAATATGCGTCCTAGAGCCAAAAGGACCTCAATTCGTGATCACTCCCAAAAAATCAAAATTTTGATGAAAATCCTCAAAAAATTGAAATTTTTATATGAAAAACTTATTTTGGCCATAACTCCTTAAATATGCGTCCTAGAGCCAAAAGGACCTCAATTCGTGACCATCCCCAAAAAATCAAAATTTTGATGACAATCCTCAAAAAATTGAAATTTTTATATGAAAAACTTATTTTGGCCATAACTCCTTAAATATGCGTCCTAGAGCCAAAATGACCTCAATTCGTGACCACCCCCAAAAAATCCAAATTTCGACGAAAATCCTCAAAAAATTGAAATTTTTATATGAAAAACTTATTTTGGCCATAACTCCTTAAATATGCGTCCTAGAGCCAAAAGGACCTCAATTCGTGACCACCCCAAAAAAATCAAAATTTCGACGAAAATCCTCAAAAAAATGAAATTTTTATATGAAAAACTTATTTTGGCCATAACTCCTTAAATATGCGTCCTAGAGCCAAAAGGACCTCAATTCGTGACCACCCCCAAAAAATCAAAATTTTGATGAAAATCCTCAAAAAATTGAAATTTTTATATAAAAAACTTATTTTGGCCATAACTCCTTAAATATGCGTCCTAGAGCCAAAAGGACCTCAATTCGTGACCATCCCCAAAAAATCAAAATTTTGATGAAAATCCTCAAAAAATTGAAATTTTTATATGAAAAACTTATTTTGGCCATAACTCCTTAAATATGCGTCCTAGAGCCAAAAGGACCTCAATTCGTGACCACCCCCAAAAAATCAAAATTTCGACGAAAATCCTCAAAAAAATGAAATTTTTATATGAAAAACTTATTTTGGGCCATAACTCCTTAAATATGCGTCCTAGAGCCAAAAGGACCTCAATTCGTGACCACCCCCTAAAAATCCAAATTTCGACGAAAATCCTCAAAAAATTGAAATTTTTATATGAAAAACTTATTTTGGCCATAACTCCTTAAATATGCGTCCTAGAGCCAAAAGGACCTCAATTCGTGACCATCCCCAAAAAATCAAAATTTTGATGAAAATCCTCAAAAAATTTAAAATTTTATATGAAAAACTTATTTTGGCCATAACTCCTTAAATATGCGTCCTAGAGCCAAAAGGACCTCAATTAGTGACCACCCGCAAAAAATCCAAATTTCGACGAAAATCCTCAAAAAAATGAAATTTTTATATGAAAAACTTATTTTGGCCATAACTCCTTAAATATGCGTCCTAGAGCCAAAAGGACCTCAATTCGTGACCACCCCCAAAAAATCAAAATTTTGATGAAAATCCTCAAAAAATTGAAATTTTTATATGAAAAACTTATTTTGGCCATAACTCCTTAAATATGCGTCCTAGAGCCAAAAGGACCTCAATTCGTGACCACCCCCAAAAAATCAAAATTTTGATGAAAATCCTCAAAAAATTGAAATTTTTATATGAAAAACTTATTTTGGCCATAACTCCTTAAATATGCGTCCTAGAGCCAAAAGGACCTCAATTCGTGACCACCCCCAAAAAATCCAAATTTCGACGAAAATCCTCAAAAAAATGAAATTTTTATATGAAAAACTTATTTTGGCCATAACTCCTTAAATATGCGTCCCAGAGCCAAAAGGACCTCAATTCGTGATCACTCCCAAAAAATCAAAATTTCGACGAAAATCCTCAAAAAATTTAAATTTTTATATGAAAAACTTATTTTGGCCATAACTCCTTAAATATGCGTCCTAGAGCCAAAAGGACCTCAATTCGTGATCACTCCCACAAAATCAAAATTTTGATGACAATCCTCAAAAAATTGAAATTTTTATATGAAAAACTTATTTTGGCCATAACTCCTTAAATATGCGTCCTAGAGCCAAAAGGACCTCAATTCGTGATCACTCCCAAAAAATCAAAATTTTGATGAAAATCCTCAAAAAATTTAAATTTTTATATGAAAAACTTATTTTGGCCATAACTCCTTAAATATGCGTCCTAGAGCCAAAAGGACCTCAATTCGTGATCACTCCCACAAAATCAAAATTTTGATGACAATCCTCAAAAAATTGAAATTTTTATATGAAAAACTTATTTTGGCCATAACTCCTTAAATATGCGTCCTAGAGCCAAAATGACCTCAATTCGTGACCACCCCCAAAAAATCCAAATTTCGACGAAAATCCTCAAAAAATTGAAATTTTTATATGAAAAACTTATTTTGGCCATAACTCCTTAAATATGCTTCCTAGAGCCAAAAGGACCTCAATTCGTGACCACCCCCAAAAAATCCAAATTTCGACGAAAATCCTCAAAAAATTGAAATTTTTATATGAAAAACTTATTTTGGCCATAACTCCTTAAATATGCTTCCTAGAGCCAAAAGGACCTCAATTCGTGACCACCCCCAAAAAATCAAAATTTCGACGAAAATCCTCAAAAATTGAAATTTTTATATGAAAAACTTATTTTGGCCATAACTCCTTAAATATGCTTCCTAGAGCCAAAAGGACCTCAATTCGTGACCATCCCCAAAAAATCAAAATTTTGATGAAAATCCTCAAAAAATTTAAATTTTTATATGAAAAACTTATTTTGGCCAAAACTCCTTAAATATGCGTCCTAGAGCCAAAAGGACCTCAATTCGTGATCACTCCCTCAAAATCAAAATTTTGATGAAAATCCTCAAAAAATTTAAATTTTTATATGAAAAACTTATTTTGGCCATAACTCCTTAAATATGCGTCCTAGAGCCAAAAGGACCTCAATTCGTGATCACTCCCAAAAAATCAAAATTTTGATGAAAATCCTCAAAAAATTTAAATTTTTATATGAAAAACTTATTTTGGCCATAACTCCTTAAATATGCGTCCTAGAGCCAAAAGGACCTCAATTCGTGACCATCCCCAAAAAATCAAAATTTTGATGAAAATCCTCAAAAAATTTAAATTTTTATATGAAAAACTTATTTTGGCCATAACTCCTTAAATATGCGTCCTAGAGCCAAAAGGACCTCAATTCGTGACCATCCCCAAAAAATCAAAATTTTGATGAAAATCCTCAAAAAATTGAAATTTTTATATGAAAAACTTATTTTGGCCATAACTCCTTAAATATGCGTCCTAGAGCCAAAAGGACCTCAATTCGTGACCATCCCCAAAAAATCAAAATTTTGATGAAAATCCTCAAAAAATTGAAAATTTTATATAAAAAACTTATTTTGGCCATAACTCCTTAAATATGCGTCCTAGAGCCAAAAGGACCTCAATTCGTGATCACTCCCAAAAAATCAAAATTTCGACGAAAATCCTCAAAAAAATGAAATTTTTATATGAAAAACTTATTTTGGGCCATAACTCCTTAAATATGCGTCCTAGAGCCAAAAGAACCTCAATTCGTGACCACCCCCTAAAAATCCAAATTTCGACGAAAATCCTCAAAAAATTGAAATTTTTATATGAAAAACTTATTTTGGCCATAACTCCTTAAATATGCGTCCTAGAGCCAAAAGGACCTCAATTCGTGACCATCCCCAAAAAATCAAAATTTTGATGAAAATCCTCAAAAAATTTAAATTTTTATATAAAAAACTTATTTTGGCCATAACTCCTTAAATATGCGTCCTAGAGCCAAAAGGACCTCAATTCGTGACCATCCCCAAAAAATCAAAATTTTGATGAAAATCCTCAAAAAATTTAAATTTTTATATGAAAAACTTATTTTGGCCATAACTCCTTAAATATGCGTCCTAGAGCCAAAATGACCTCAATTCGTGACCACCCCCAAAAAATCCAAATTTCGACGAAAATCCTCAAAAAATTGAAATTTTTATATGAAAAATTTATTTTGGCCATAACTCCTTAAATATGCGTCCTAGAGCCAAAAGGACCTCAATTCGTGATCACTCCCACAAAATCAAAATTTTGATGAAAATCCTCAAAAAATTGAAATTTTTATATGAAAAACTTCTTTTGGCCATAACTCCTTAAATATGCGTCCCAGAGCCAAAATGACCTCAATTCGTGACCACCCCCAAAAAATCCAAATTTCGACGAAAATCCTCAAAAAAATGAAATTTTTATATGAAAAACTTATTTTGGCCATAACTCCTTAAATATGCGTCCTAGAGCCAAAAGGACCTCAATTCGTGATCACTCCCAAAAAATCAAAATTTTGATGAAAATCCTCAAAAAATTTAAATTTTTATATGAAAAACTTATTTTGGCCATAACTCCTTAAATATGCGTCCTAGAGCCAAAAGGACCTCAATTCGTGACCATCCCCAAAAAATCCAAATTTCGACGAAAATCCTCAAAAAATTGAAATTTTTATATGAAAAACTTATTTTGGCCATAACTTAAATATGCGTCCTAGAGCCAAAAGGACCTCAATTCGTGATCACTCCCACAAAATCAAAATTTTGATGAAAATCCTCAAAAAATTTAAATTTTTATATGAAAAACTTATTTTGGCCATAACTCCTTAAATATGCGTCCTAGAGCCAAAAGGACCTCAATTCGTGATCACTCCCACAAAATCAAAATTTTGATGACAATCCTCAAAAAATTGAAATTTTATATGAAAAACTTATTTTGGCCATAACTCCTTAAATATGCGTCCTAGAGCCAAAAGGACCTCAATTCGTGATCACTCCCAAAAAATCAAAATTTTGATGAAAATCCTCAAAAAATTTAAATTTTTATATGAAAAACTTATTTTGGCCATAACTCCTTAAATATGCGTCCTAGAGCCAAAAGGACCTCAATTCGTGATCACTCCCACAAAATCAAAATTTTGATGACAATCCTCAAAAAATTGAAATTTTTATATGAAAAACTTATTTTGGCCATAACTCCTTAAATATGCGTCCTAGAGCCAAAATGACCTCAATTCGTGACCACCCCCAAAAAATCCAAATTTCGACGAAAATCCTCAAAAATTGAAATTTTTATATGAAAAACTTATTTTGGCCATAACTCCTTAAATATGCTTCCTAGAGCCAAAAGGACCTCAATTCGTGACCATCCCCAAAAAATCAAAATTTTGATGAAAATCCTCAAAAAATTGAAATTTTTATATGAAAAACTTATTTTGGCCATAACTCCTTAAATATGCTTCCTAGAGCCAAAAGGACCTCAATTCGTGACCACCCCCAAAAAATCAAAATTTCGACGAAAATCCTCAAAAAATTGAAATTTTTATATGAAAAACTTATTTTGGCCATAACTCCTTAAATATGCGTCCTAGAGCCAAAAGGACCTCAATTCGTGACCACCCCCAAAAAATCAAAATTTTGATGAAAATCCTCAAAAAATTGAAATTTTTATATGAAAAACTTATTTTGGCCATAACTCCTTAAATATGCGTCCCAGAGCCAAAATGACCTCAATTCGTGACCACCCCCAAAAAATCCAAATTTCGACGAAAATCCTCAAAAAATTGAAATTTTTATATGAAAAACTTATTTTGGCCATAACTCCTTAAATATGCGTCCTAGAGCCAAAAGGACCTCAATTCGTGATCACTCCCACAAAATCAAAATTTCGACGAAAATCCTCAAAAAAATGAAATTTTTATATGAAAAACTTATTTTGGCCATAACTCCTTAAATATGCGTCCTAGAGCCAAAAGGACCTCAATTCGTGATCACTCCCAAAAAATCAAAATTTTGATGAAAATCCTCAAAAAATTGAAATTTTTATATAAAAAACTTATTTTGGCCATAACTCCTTAAATATGCGTCCTAGAGCCAAAAGGACCTCAATTCGTGACCACCCCCAAAAAATCCAAATTTCGACGAAAATCCTCAAAAAAATGAAATTTTTATATGAAAAACTTATTTTGGCCATAACTCCTTAAATATGCGTCCTAGAGCCAAAAGGACCTCAATTCGTGATCACTCCCAAAAAATCCAAATTTCGACGAAAATCCTCAAAAAATTGAAATTTTTATATGAAAAACTTATTTTGGGCCATAACTCCTTAAATATGCGTCCTAGAGCCAAAAGGACCTCAATTCGTGACCACCCCCTAAAAATCCAAATTTCGACGAAAATCCTCAAAAAATTGAAATTTTTATATGAAAAACTTATTTTGGCCATAACTCCTTAAATATGCGTCCTAGAGCCAAAAGGACCTCAATTCGTGACCACCCCCAAAAAATCAAAATTTCGACGAAAATCCTCAAAAAAATGACATTTTTATATAAAAAACTTATTTTGGCCATAACTCCTTAAATATGCTTCCTAGAGCCAAAAGGACCTCAATTCGTGACCATCCCCAAAAAATCAAAATTTTGATGAAAATCCTCAAAAAAATGAAATTTTTATATGAAAAACTTATTTTGGCCATAACTCCTTAAATATGCTTCCTAGAGCCAAAAGGACCTCAATTCGTGACCATCCCCAAAAAATCAAAATTTTGATGACAATCCTCAAAAAATTGAAATTTTTATATGAAAAACTTATTTTGGCCATAACTCCTTAAATATGCGTCCTAGAGCCAAAAGGACCTCAATTCGTGACCATCCCCAAAAAATCAAAATTTTGATGAAATCCTCAAAAAATTGAAATTTTTATATGAAAAACTTATTTTGGCCATAACTCCTTAAATATGCGTCCTAGAGCCAAAAGGACCTCAATTCGTGACCACCCCCAAAAAATCAAAATTTCGACGAAAATCCTCAAAAAAATGAAATTTTTATATGAAAAACTTATTTTGGCCATAACTCCTTAAATATGCGTCCTAGAGCCAAAAGGACCTCAATTCGTGACCATCCCCAAAAAATCAAAATTTTGATGAAAATCCTCAAAAAATTGAAATTTTTATATGAAAAACTTATTTTGGCCATAACTCCTTAAATATGCGTCCTAGAGCCAAAAGGACCTCAATTCGTGATCACTCCCAAAAAATCAAAATTTTGATGAAAATCCTCAAAAAATTGAAATTTTTATATGAAAAACTTATTTTGGCCATAACTCCTTAAATATGCGTCCTATAGCCAAAAGGACCTCAATTCGTGATCACTCCCAAAAAATCAAAATTTTGATGAAAATCCTCAAAAAATTGAAATTTTTATATAAAAAACTTATTTTGGCCATAACTCCTTAAATATGCGTCCTAGAGCCAAAAGGACCTCAATTCGTGACCATCCCCAAAAAATCAAAATTTTGATGAAAATCCTCAAAAAATTGAAAATTTTATATGAAAAACTTATTTTGGCCATAACTCCTTAAATATGCGTCCTAGAGCCAAAAGGACCTCAATTCGTGACCACCCGCAAAAAATCCAAATTTCGACGAAAATCCTCAAAAAATTGAAATTTTTATATGAAAAACTTATTTTGGCCATAACTCCTTAAATATGCGTCCTAGAGCCAAAAGGACCTCAATTCGTGATCACTCCCAAAAAATCAAAATTTTGATGAAAATCCTCAAAAAATTTAAATTTTTATATGAAAAACTTATTTTGGCCATAACTCCTTAAATATGCGTCCTAGAGCCAAAAGGACCTCAATTCGTGATCACTCCCACAAAATCAAAATTTTGATGACAATCCTCAAAAAATTGAAATTTTTATATGAAAAACTTATTTTGGCCATAACTCCTTAAATATGCGTCCTAGAGCCAAAATGACCTCAATTCGTGACCACCCCCAAAAAATCCAAATTTCGACGAAAATCCTCAAAAATTGAAATTTTTATATGAAAAACTTATTTTGGCCATAACTCCTTAAATATGCTTCCTAGAGCCAAAAGGACCTCAATTCGTGACCATCCCCAAAAAATCAAAATTTTGATGAAAATCCTCAAAAAATTGAAATTTTTATATGAAAAACTTATTTTGGCCATAACTCCTTAAATATGCTTCCTAGAGCCAAAAGGACCTCAATTCGTGACCACCCCCAAAAAATCAAAATTTCGACGAAAATCCTCAAAAAATTGAAATTTTTATATGAAAAACTTATTTTGGCCATAACTCCTTAAATATGCTTCCTAGAGCCAAAAGGACCTCAATTCGTGACCATCCCCAAAAAATCAAAATTTTGATGAAAATCCTCAAAAAATTGAAATTTTTATATGAAAAACTTATTTTGGCCATAACTCCTTAAATATGCGTCCTAGAGCCAAAAGGACCTCAATTCGTGACCACCCCCAAAAAATCCAAATTTCGACGAAAATCCTCAAAAAAATGAAATTTTTATATGAAAAACTTATTTTGGCCATAACTCCTTAAATATGCGTCCTAGAGCCAAAAGGACCTCAATTCGTGACCACCCCCAAAAAATCAAAATTTTGATGAAAATCCTCAAAAAATTGAAATTTTTATATGAAAAACTTATTTTGGCCATAACTCCTTAAATATGCGTCCCAGAGCCAAAATGACCTCAATTCGTGACCACCCCCAAAAAATCCAAATTTCGACGAAAATCCTCAAAAAATTGAAATTTTTATATGAAAAACTTATTTTGGCCATAACTCCTTAAATATGCGTCCTAGAGCCAAAAGGACCTCAATTCGTGATCACTCCCACAAAATCAAAATTTCGACGAAAATCCTCAAAAAAATGAAATTTTTATATGAAAAACTTATTTTGGCCATAACTCCTTAAATATGCGTCCTAGAGCCAAAAGGACCTCAATTCGTGATCACTCCCAAAAAATCAAAATTTTGATGAAAATCCTCAAAAAATTGAAATTTTTATATAAAAAACTTATTTTGGCCATAACTCCTTAAATATGCGTCCTAGAGCCAAAAGGACCTCAATTCGTGACCACCCCCAAAAAATCCAAATTTCGACGAAAATCCTCAAAAAAATGAAATTTTTATATGAAAAACTTATTTTGGCCATAACTCCTTAAATATGCGTCCTAGAGCCAAAAGGACCTCAATTCGTGATCACTCCCAAAAAATCCAAATTTCGACGAAAATCCTCAAAAAATTGAAATTTTTATATGAAAAACTTATTTTGGGCCATAACTCCTTAAATATGCGTCCTAGAGCCAAAAGGACCTCAATTCGTGACCACCCCCTAAAAATCCAAATTTCGACGAAAATCCTCAAAAAATTGAAATTTTTATATGAAAAACTTATTTTGGCCATAACTCCTTAAATATGCGTCCTAGAGCCAAAAGGACCTCAATTCGTGACCACCCCCAAAAAATCAAAATTTCGACGAAAATCCTCAAAAAAATTACATTTTTATATAAAAAACTTATTTTGGCCATAACTCCTTAAATATGCTTCCTAGAGCCAAAAGGACCTCAATTCGTGACCATCCCCAAAAAATCAAAATTTTGATGAAAATCCTCAAAAAAATGAAATTTTTATATGAAAAACTTATTTTGGCCATAACTCCTTAAATATGCTTCCTAGAGCCAAAAGGACCTCAATTCGTGACCATCCCCAAAAAATCAAAATTTTGATGACAATCCTCAAAAAATTGAAATTTTTATATGAAAAACTTATTTTGGCCATAACTCCTTAAATATGCGTCCTAGAGCCAAAAGGACCTCAATTCGTGACCATCCCCAAAAAATCAAAATTTTGATGAAATCCTCAAAAAATTGAAATTTTTATATGAAAAACTTATTTTGGCCATAACTCCTTAAATATGCGTCCTAGAGCCAAAAGGACCTCAATTCGTGACCACCCCCAAAAAATCAAAATTTCGACGAAAATCCTCAAAAAAATGAAATTTTTATATGAAAAACTTATTTTGGCCATAACTCCTTAAATATGCGTCCTAGAGCCAAAAGGACCTCAATTCGTGACCATCCCCAAAAAATCAAAATTTTGATGAAAATCCTCAAAAAATTGAAATTTTTATATGAAAAACTTATTTTGGCCATAACTCCTTAAATATGCGTCCTAGAGCCAAAAGGACCTCAATTCGTGATCACTCCCAAAAAATCAAAATTTTGATGAAAATCCTCAAAAAATTGAAATTTTTATATGAAAAACTTATTTTGGCCATAACTCCTTAAATATGCGTCCTATAGCCAAAAGGACCTCAATTCGTGATCACTCCCAAAAAATCAAAATTTTGATGAAAATCCTCAAAAAATTGAAATTTTTATATAAAAAACTTATTTTGGCCATAACTCCTTAAATATGCGTCCTAGAGCCAAAAGGACCTCAATTCGTGACCATCCCCAAAAAATCAAAATTTTGATGAAAATCCTCAAAAAATTTAAATTTTTATATGAAAAACTTATTTTGGCCATAACTCCTTAAATATGCGTCCTAGAGCCAAAAGGACCTCAATTCGTGACCATCCCCAAAAAATCAAAATTTTGATGAAAATCCTCAAAAAATTGAAAATTTTATATGAAAAACTTATTTTGGCCATAACTCCTTAAATATGCGTCCTAGAGCCAAAAGGACCTCAATTCGTGACCACCCGCAAAAAATCCAAATTTCGACGAAAATCCTCAAAAAAATGAAATTTTTATATGAAAAACTTATTTTGGCCATAACTCCTTAAATATGCGTCCTAGAGCCAAAAGGACCTCAATTCGTGATCACTCCCAAAAAATCAAAATTTTGATGAAAATCCTCAAAAAATTTAAATTTTTATATGAAAAACTTATTTTGGCCATAACTCCTTAAATATGCGTCCTAGAGCCAAAAGGACCTCAATTCGTGACCATCCCCAAAAAATCAAAATTTTGATGAAAATCCTCAAAAAATTTAAATTTTTATATGAAAAACTTATTTTGGCCATAACTCCTTAAATATGCGTCCTAGAGCCAAAAGGACCTCAATTCGTGATCACTCCCAAAAAATCAAAATTTTGATGAAAATCCTCAAAAAATTTAAATTTTTATATGAAAAACTTATTTTGGCCATAACTCCTTAAATATGCGTCCTATAGCCAAAAGGACCTCAATTTGTGATCACTCCCACAAAATCAAAATTTTGATGAAAATCCTCAAAAAATTGAAATTTTTATATGAAAAACTTATTTTGGCCATAACTCCTTAAATATGCGTCCTAGAGCCAAAATGACCTCAATTCGTGACCACCCCCAAAAAATCCAAATTTCGACGAAAATCCTCAAAAAATTGAAATTTTTATATGAAAAACTTATTTTGGCCATAACTCCTTAAATATGCGTCCTAGAGCCAAAAGGACCTCAATTCGTGACCATCCCCAAAAAATCAAAATTTTGATGAAAATCCTCAAAAAATTGAAATTTTTATATGAAAAACTTATTTTGGCCATAACTCCTTAAATATGCGTCCTAGAGCCAAAAGGACCTCAATTCGTGATCACTCCCAAAAAATCCAAATTTCGACGAAAATCCTCAAAAAATTGAAATTTTTATATGAAAAACTTATTTTGGCCATAACTCCTTAAATATGCGTCCTAGAGCCAAAAGGACCTCAATTCGTGATCACTCCCACAAAATCAAAATTTTGATGAAAATCCTCAAAAAATTGAAATTTTTATATGAAAAACTTATTTTGGCCATAACTCCTTAAATATGCGTCCTAGAGCCAAAATGACCTCAATTCGTGACCACCCCCAAAAAATTCAAATTTCGACGAAAATTCTCAAAAAAAATCAAATTTTTATATGAAAAACTTATTTTGGCCATAACTCCTTAAATATGCGTCCTAGAGCCAAAAGGACCTCAATTCGTGATCACTCCCACAAAATCAAAATTTTGATGACAATCCTCAAAAAAATGAAATTTTTATATGAAAAACTTATTTTGGCCATAACTCCTTAAATATGCGTCCTAGGACCTCAATTCGTGACCATCCCCAAAAAATCAAAATTTCGACGAAAATCCTCAAAAAAATGAAATTTTTATATGAAAAACTTATTTTGGCCATAACTCCTTAAATATGCGTCCTAGAGCCAAAAGGACCTCAATTCGTGATCACTCCCAAAAAATCAAAATTTTGATGAAAATTCTCAAAAAATTGAAATTTTTATATGAAAAACTTATTTTGGCCATAACTCCTTAAATATGCGTCCTAGAGCCAAAAGGACCTCAATTCGTGACCACCCCCAAAAAATCCAAATTTCGACGAAAATCCTCAAAAAATTGAAATTTTTATATGAAAAACTTATTTTGGGCCATAACTCCTTAAATATGCGTCCTAGAGCCAAAAGGACCTCAATTCGTGATCACTCCCAAAAAATCCAAATTTCGACGAAAATCCTCAAAAAATTGAAATTTTTATATGAAAAACTTATTTTGGCCATAACTCCTTAAATATGCGTCCTAGAGCCAAAAGGACCTCAATTCGTGATCACTCCCAAAAAATCAAAATTTTGATGAAAATCCTCAAAAAATTGAAATTTTATATGAAAAACTTATTTTGGCCATAACTCCTTAAATATGCGTCCTAGAGCCAAAAGGACCTCAATTCGTGATCACTCCCAAAAAATCAAAATTTTGATGAAAATCCTCAAAAAATTGAAATTTTTATATGAAAAACTTATTTTGGCCACAACTCCTTAAATATGCGTCCTAGAGCCAAAAGGACCTCAATTCGTGACCACCCCCAAAAAATCAAAATTTCGACGAAAATCCTCAAAAAAATGAAATTTTTATATGAAAAACTTATTTTGGCCATAACTCCTTAAATATGCGTCCTAGAGCCAAAAGGACCTCAATTCGTGATCACTCCCAAAAAATCAAATTTTTTATGAAAATCCTCAAAAAATTGAAATTTTTATATGAAAAACTTATTTTGGCCATAACTCCTTAAATATGCGTCCTAGAGCCAAAAGGACTTCAATTCGTGACCACCCCCAAAAAATCCAAATTTCGACGAAAATCCTCAAAAAATTGAAATTTTTATATGAAAAACTTATTTTGGCCATAACTCCTTAAATATGCGTCCTATAGCCAAAAGGACCCCAATTCGTGACCACCCCCAAAAAATCCAAATTTCGACGAAAATCCTCAAAAAAATGAAATTTTTATATGAAAAACTTATTTTGCCCATAACTCCTTAAATATGCGTCCTAGAGCCAAAAGGACCTCAATTCGTGACCACCCCCAAAAAATCCAAATTTCGACGAAAATCCTCAAAAAATTGAAATTTATATGAAAAACTTATTTTGGGCCATAACTCCTTAAATATGCGTCCTAGAGCCAAAAGGACCTCAATTCGTGACCACCCCCTAAAAATCCAAATTTCGACGAAAATCCTCAAAAAAATGAAATTTTTATATGAAAAACTTATTTTGGCCATAACTCCTTAAATATGCGTCCTAGAGCCAAAAGGACCTCAATTCGTGACCATCCCCAAAAAATCCAAATTTCGACGAAAATCCTCAAAAAATTGAAATTTTTATATGAAAAACTTATTTTGGCCATAACTCCTTAAATATGCGTCCTAGAGCCAAAAGGACCTCAATTCGTGACCACCCCCAAAAAATCCAAATTTCGACGAAAATCCTCAAAAAATTTAAATTTTTATATGAAAAACTTATTTTGGCCATAACTCCTTAAATATGCGTCCTAGAGCCAAAAGGACCTCAATTCGTGACCACCCGCAAAAAATCCAAATTTCGACGAAAATCCTCAAAAAAATGAAATTTTTATATGAACCATAACTCCTTAAATATGCGTCCTAGAGCCAAAAGGACTTCAATTCGTGACCATCCCCAAAAAATCCAAATTTCGACGAAAATCCTCAAAAAATTGAAATTTTTATATGAAAAACTTATTTTGGCCATAACTCCTTAAATATGCGTCCTAGAGCCAAAAGGACCTCAATTCGTGACCACCCCCAAAAAATCCAAATTTCGACGAAAATCCTCAGAAAATTGAAATTTTTATATGAAAAACTTATTTTGGCCATAACTCCTTAAATATGCTTCCTAGAGCCAAAAGGACCTCAATTCGTGACCACCCCCAAAAAATCAAAATTTCGACGAAAATTCTCAAAAAATTGAAATTTTTATATGAAAAACTTATTTTGGCCACAACTCCTTAAATATGCGTCCTAGAGCCAAAAGGACCTCAATTCGTGACCACCCCCAAAAAATCCAAATTTCGACGAAAATCCTCAAAAAATTGAAATTTTTATATGAAAAACTTATTTTGGCCACAACTCCTTAAATATGTGTCCTAGAGCCAAAAGGACCTCAATTCGTGATCACTCCCAAAAAATCAAAATTTTGATGAAAATCCTCAAAAAAATGAAATTTTTATATGAAAAACTTATTTTGACCACAACTCCTTAAATATGCGTCCTAGAGCCTCAATTCGTGACCATCCCCAAAAAATCAAAATTTTGATGAAAATCCTCAAAAAATTGAAATTTTTATATGAAAAACTTATTTTGGCCATAACTCCTTAAATATGCGTCCTAGAGCCAAAAGGACCTCAATTCGTGACCACCCCCAAAAAATCCAAATTTCGACGAAAATCCTCAAAAAATTGAAATTTTTATATGAAAAACTTATTTTGGCCATAACTCCTTAAATATGCGTCCTAGAGCCAAAAGGACCTCAATTCGTGACCACCCCCAAAAAATCCAAATTTCGACGAAAATCCTCAAAAAATTGAAATTTTTATATGAAAAACTTATTTTGGCCATAACTCCTTAAATATGCGTCCTAGAGCCAAAAGGACCTCAATTCGTGACCACCCCCAAAAAATCCAAATTTTGATGAAAATCCTCAAAAAAATGAAATTTTTATATGAAAAACTTATTTTGGCCATAACTCCTTAAATATGCGTCCTAGAGCCAAAAGGACCTCAATTCGTGATCACTCCCAAAAAATCAAAATTTTGATGAAAATCCTCAAAAAATTGAAATTTTTATATAAAAAACTTATTTTGGCCATAACTCCTTAAATATGCGTCCTAGAGCCAAAAGGACCTCAATTCGTGACCACCCCCAAAAAATCAAAATTTCGACGAAAATCCTCAAAAAAATGAAATTTTTATATGAAAAACTTATTTTGGCCATAACTCCTTAAATATGCGTCCTAGAGCCAAAAGGACCTCAATTCGTGATCACTCCCAAAAAATCAAAATTTTGATGAAAATCCTCAAAAAATTGAAATTTTTATATAAAAAACTTATTTTGGCCATAACTCCTTAAATATGCGTCCTAGAGCCAAAAGGACCTCAATTCGTGACCATCCCCAAAAAATCAAAATTTTGATGAAAATCCTCAAAAAATTGAAATTTTTATATGAAAAACTTATTTTGGCCATAACTCCTTAAATATGCGTCCTAGAGCCAAAAGGACCTCAATTCGTGACCATCCCCAAAAAATCAAAATTTTGATGAAAATCCTCAAAAAAATGAAATTTTTATATGAAAAACTTATTTTGCCCATAACTCCTTAAATATGCTTCCTAGAGCCAAAAGGACCTCAATTCGTGACCATCCCCAAAAAATCAAAATTTTGATGACAATCCTCAAAAAAATGAAATTATTATATGAAAAACTTATTTTGGCCATAACTCCTTAAATATGCGTCCTAGAGCCAAAAGGACCTCAATTCGTGACCACCCCCAAAAAATCCAAATTTTGATGAAAATCCTCAGAAAATTGAAATTTTTATATGAAAAACTTATTGTGGCCATAACTCCTTAAATATGCGTCCTAGAGCCAAAAGGACCTCAATTCGTGACCACCCCCAAAAAATCCAAATTTCGACGAAAATTCTCAAAAAAAAATCAAATTTTTATATGAAAAACTTATTTTGGCCATAACTCCTTAAATATGCGTCCTAGAGCCAAAAGGACCTCAATTCGTGACCATCCCCAAAAAATCAAAATTTTGATGAAAATCCTCAAAAAATTGAAATTTTTATATGAAAAACTTATTTTGGCCATAACTCCTTAAATATGCGTCCTAGAGCCAAAAGGACCTCAATTCGTGACCACCCCCAAAAAATCCAAATTTCAACGAAAATCCTCAAAAAATTGAAATTTTTATATGAAAAACTTATTGTGGCCATAACTCCTTAAATATGCGTCCTAGAGCCAAAAGGACCTCAATTCGTGACCACCCCCAAAAAATCCAAATTTCGACGAAAATTCTCAAAAAAAAATCAAATTTTTATATGAAAAACTTATTTTGGCCATAACTCCTTAAATATGCGTCCTAGAGCCAAAAGGACCTCAATTCGTGACCATCCCCAAAAAATCAAAATTTTGATGAAAATCCTCAAAAAATTGAAATTTTTATATGAAAAACTTATTTTGGCCATAACTCCTTAAATATGCGTCCTAGAGCCAAAAGGACCTCAATTCGTGACCATCCCCAAAAAATCAAAATTTTGATGAAAATCCTCAAAAAATTGAAATTTTTATATGAAAAACTTATTGTGGCCATAACTCCTTAAATATGCATCCTAGAGCCAAAAGGACCTCAATTCGTGACCACCCCCAAAAAATCCAAATTTCGACGAAAATTCTCAAAAAAAAATCAAATTTTTATATGAAAAACTTATTTTGGCCATAACTCCTTAAATATGCGTCCTAGAGCCAAAAGGACCTCAATTCGTGACCATCCCCAAAAAATCAAAATTTCGATGAAAATCCTCAAAAAATTTAAATTTTTATATGAAAAACTTATTTTGGCCATAACTCCTTAAATATGCGTCCTAGAGCCAAAAGGACCTCAATTCGTGACCACCCCCAAAAAATCAAAATTTCGACGAAAATCCTCAAAAAAATGAAATTTTTATATGAAAAACTTATTTTGGCCATAACTCCTTAAATATGCGTCCTAGAGCCAAAAGGACCTCAATTCGTGATCACTCCCAAAAAATCAAAATTTTGATGAAAATCCTCAGAAAATTGAAATTTTTATATGAAAAACTTATTTTGGCCATAACTTTTTAAATATGCGTCCTATAGCCAAAAGGACCTCAATTCGTGACCATCCCCAAAAAATCAAAATTTTGATGAAAATCCTCAAAAAATTGAAAATTTTATATGAAAAACTTATTTTGGCCATAACTCCTTAAATATGCGTCCTAGAGCCAAAAGGACCTCAATTCGTGACCACCCCCAAAAAATCCAAATTTCGACGAAAATCCTCAAAAAATTTAAATTTTTATATGAAAAACTTATTTTGGCCATAACTCCTTAAATATGCGTCCTAGAGCCAAAAGGACCTCAATTCGTGACCACCCGCAAAAAATCCAAATTTCGACGAAAATCCTCAAAAAATTGAAATTTTTATATGAAAAACTTATTTTGGCCATAACTCCTTAAATATGCGTCCTAGAGCCAAAAGGACCTCAATTCGTGACCATCCCCAAAAAATCAAAATTTTGATGAAAATCCTCAAAAAATTGAAATTTTTATATAAAAAACTTATTTTGGCCATAACTCCTTAAATATGCGTCCTAGAGCCAAAAGGACCTCAATTCGTGATCACTCCCAAAAAATCAAAATTTTGATGAAAATCCTCAAAAAAATGAAATTTTTATATGAAAAACTTATTTTGGCCATAACTCCTTAAATATGCGTCCTAGAGCCAAAAGGACCTCAATTCGTGACCATCCCCAAAAAATCAAAATTTTGATGAAATCCTCAACAAATAGAAATTTTTATATGAGAAACTTATTTTGGCCATAACTCCTTAAATATGCGTCCTAGAGCCAAAAGGACCTCAATTCGTGACCACCCCCAAAAAATCAAAATTTTGATGAAAATCCTCAAAAAATTGAAATTTTTATATGAAAAACTTATTTTGGCCATAACTCCTTAAATATGCGTCCTAGAGCCAAAAGGACCTCAATTCGTGACCACCCGCAAAAAATCCAAATTTCGACGAAAATCCTCAAAAAAATGAAATTTTTATATGAAAAACTTATTTTGGCCATAACTCCTTACATATGCGTCCTAGAGCCAAAAGGACCTCAATTCGTGATCACTCACAAAAAATCAAAATTTTGATGAAAATCCTCAAAAAAATGAAATTTTTATATGAAAAACTTATTTTGGCCATAACTCCTTAAATATGCGTTCTAGAGCCAAAAGGACCTCAATTCGTGACCATCCCCAAAAAATCAAAATTTTGATGAAAATCCTCAAAAAATTTAAATTTTTATATGAAAAACTTATTTTGGCCATAACTCCTTAAATATGCGTCCTAGAGCCAAAAGGACCTCAATTCGTGACCATCCCCAAAAAATCAAAATTTTGATGAAAATCCTCAAAAAATTGAAATTTTTATATAAAAAACTTATTTTGGCCATAACTCCTTAAATATGCGTCCTAGAGCCAAAAGGACCTCAATTCGTGACCATCCCCAAAAAATCAAAATTTTGATGAAAATCCTCCAAAAAAATGAAATTTTTATATGAAAAACTTATTTTGGCCATAACTCCTTAAATATGCGTCCTAGAGCCAAAAGGACCTCAATTCGTGACCATCCCCAAAAAATCAAAATTTTGATGAAATCCTCAAAAAATAGAAATTTTTATATAAGAAACTTATTTTGGCCATAACTCCTTAAATATGCGTCCTAGAGCCAAAAGGACCTCAATTCGTGACCACCCCCAAAAAATCCAAATTTCGACGAAAATTCTCAAAAAAAAATCAAATTTTTATATGAAAAACTTATTTTGGCCATAACTCCTTAAATATGCGTCCTAGAGCCAAAAGGACCTCAATTCGTGACCATCCCCAAAAAATCAAAATTTTGATGAAAATCCTCAAAAAATTTAAATTTTTATATGAAAAACTTATTTTGGCCATAACTCCTTAAATATGCGTCCTAGAGCCAAAAGGACCTCAATTCGTGACCACCCCCAAAAAATCAAAATTTCGACGAAAATCCTCAAAAAAATGAAATTTTTATATGAAAAACTTATTTTGGCCATAACTCCTTAAATATGCGTCCTAGAGCCAAAAGGACCTCAATTCGTGATCACTCCCAAAAAATCAAAATTTTGATGAAAATCCTCAAAAAAAATGAAATTTTTATATGAAAAACTTATTTTGGCCATAACTCCTTAAATATGCGTCCTAGAGCCAAAAGGACCTCAATTCGTGACCATCCCCAAAAAATCAAAATTTTGATGAAATCCTCAAAAAATAGAAATTTTTATATAAGAAACTTATTTTGGCCATAACTCCTTAAATATGCGTCCTAGAGCCAAAAGGACCTCAATTCGTGACCACCCCCAAAAAATCCAAATTTCGACGAAAATTCTCAAAAAAAAATCAAATTTTTATATGAAAAACTTATTTTGGCCATAACTCCTTAAATATGCGTCCTAGAGCCAAAAGGACCTCAATTCGTGACCATCCCCAAAAAATCAAAATTTTGATGAAAATCCTCAAAAAATTTAAATTTTTATATGAAAAACTTATTTTGGCCATAACTCCTTAAATATGCGTCCTAGA
Organism: Haematobia irritans; assembly: GCF_050003625.1. NCBI lineage: Eukaryota > Metazoa > Arthropoda > Insecta > Diptera > Muscidae > Haematobia > Haematobia irritans. The sequence goes on along the minus strand of NW_027445852.1, from coordinate 909,225 downwards.
GCCAAAAGGACCTCAATTCGTGACCACCCCCAAAAAATCAAAATTTCGACGAAAATCCTCAAAAAAATGAAATTTTTATATGAAAAACTTATTTTGGCCATAACTCCTTAAATATGCGTCCTAGAGCCAAAAGGACCTCAATTCGTGATCACTCCCACAAAATCAAAATTTTGATGAAAATCCTCAGAAAATTGAAATTTTTATATGAAAAACTTATTTTGGCCATAACTCCTTAAATATGCGTCCTATAGCCAAAAGGACCTCAATTCGTGACCATCCCCAAAAAATCAAAATTTTGATGAAAATCCTCAAAAAATTGAAAATTTTATATGAAAAACTTATTTTGGCCATAACTCCTTAAATATGCGTCCTAGAGCCAAAAGGACCTCAATTCGTGACCACCCCCAAAAAATCCAAATTTCGACGAAAATCCTCAAAAAATTTAAATTTTTATATGAAAAACTTATTTTGGCCATAACTCCTTAAATATGCGTCCTAGAGCCAAAAGGACCTCAATTCGTGACCACCCGCAAAAAATCCAAATTTCGACGAAAATCCTCAAAAAATTGAAATTTTTATATGAAAAACTTATTTTGGCCATAACTCCTTAAATATGCGTCCTAGAGCCAAAAGGACCTCAATTCGTGACCATCCCCAAAAAATCAAAATTTAGATGAAAATCCTCAAAAAATTGAAATTTTTATATAAAAAACTTATTTTGGCCATAACTCCTTAAATATGCGTCCTAGAGCCAAAAGGACCTCAATTCGTGATCACTCCCAAAAAATCAAAATTTTGATGAAAATCCTCAAAAAAATGAAATTTTTATATGAAAAACTTATTTTGGCCATAACTCCTTAAATATGCGTCCTAGAGCCAAAAGGACCTCAATTCGTGACCATCCCCAAAAAATCAAAATTTTGATGAAATCCTCAAAAAATAGAAATTTTTATATGAGAAACTTATTTTGGCCATAACTCCTTAAATATGCGTCCTAGAGCCAAAAGGACCTCAATTCGTGACCACCCCCAAAAAATCAAAATTTTGATGAAAATCCTCAAAAAATTTAAATTTTTATATGAAAAACTTATTTTGGCCATAACTCCTTAAATATGCGTCCTAGAGCCAAAAGGACCTCAATTCGTGACCACCCGCAAAAAATCCAAATTTCGACGAAAATCCTCAAAAAAATGAAATTTTTATATGAAAAACTTATTTTGGCCATAACTCCTTAAATATGCGTCCTAGAGCCAAAAGGACCTCAATTCGTGATCACTCCCAAAAAATCAAAATTTTGATGAAAATCCTCAAAAAAATGAAATTTTTATATGAAAAACTTATTTTGCCATAACTCCTTAAATATGCGTTCTAGAGCCAAAAGGACCTCAATTCGTGACCATCCCCAAAAAATCAAAATTTTGATGAAAATCCTCAAAAAATTTAAATTTTTATATGAAAAACTTATTTTGGCCATAACTCCTTAAATATGCGTCCTAGAGCCAAAAGGACCTCAATTCGTGACCATCCCCAAAAAATCAAAATTTTGATGAAAATCCTCAAAAAATTGAAATTTTTATATAAAAAACTTATTTTGGCCATAACTCCTTAAATATGCGTCCTAGAGCCAAAAGGACCTCAATTCGTGACCATCCCCAAAAAATCAAAATTTTGATGAAAATCCTCAAAAAATTGAAATTTTTAATAAAAAACTTATTTTGGCCATAACTCCTTAAATATGCGTCCTAGAGCCAAAAGGACCTCAATTCGTGATCACTCCCAAAAAATCAAAATTTTGATGAAAATCCTCAAAAAAATGAAATTTTTATATGAAAAACTTATTTTGGCCATAACTCCTTAAATATGCGTCCTAGAGCCAAAAGGACCTCAATTCGTGACCATCCCCAAAAAATCAAAATTTTGATGAAATCCTCAAAAAATAGAAATTTTTATATGAGAAACTTATTTTGGCCATAACTCCTTAAATATGCGTCCTAGAGCCAAAAGGACCTCAATTCGTGACCACCCCCAAAAAATCAAAATTTTGATGAAAATCCTCAAAAAAATCAAATTTTTATATGAAAAACTTATTTTGGCCATAACTCCTTAAATATGCGTCCTAGAGCCAAAAGGACCTCAATTCGTGACCATCCCCAAAAAATCAAAATTTTGATGAAAATCCTCAAAAAATTTAAATTTTTATATGAAAAACTTATTTTGGCCATAACTCCTTAAATATGCGTCCTAGAGCCAAAAGGACCTCAATTCGTGACCACCCCCAAAAAATCAAAATTTCGACGAAAATCCTCAAAAAAATGAAATTTTTATATGAAAAACTTATTTTGGCCATAACTCCTTAAATATGCGTCCTAGAGCCAAAAGGACCTCAATTCGTGATCACTCCCAAAAAATCAAAATTTCGATGAAAATCCTCAGAAAATTGAAATTTTTATATGAAAAACTTATTTTGGCCATAACTCCTTAAATATGCGTCCTAGAGCCAAAATGACCTCAATTCGTGACCACCCCCAAAAAATCCAAATTTCGACGAAAATCCTCAAAAAATTGAAATTTTTATATGAAAAACTTATTTTGGCCATAACTCCTTAAATATGCTTCCTAGAGCCAAAAGGACCTCAATTCGTGACCATCCCCAAAAAATCAAAATTTTGATGAAAATCCTCAAAAAATTGAAATTTTTATATGAAAAACTTATTTTGGCCATAACTCCTTAAATATGCGTCCTAGAGCCAAAAGGACCTCAATTCGTGACCATCCTCAAAAAATCAAAATTTTGATGAAAATCCTCAAAAAATTGAAATTTTTATATGAAAAACTTATTTTGGCCATAACTCCTTAAATATGCGTCCTAGAGCCAAAAGGACCTCAATTCGTGACCATCCCCAAAAAATCAAAATTTTGATGAAAATCCTCAGAAAATTGAAATTTTTATATGAAAAACTTATTTTGGCCATAACTCCTTAAATATGCGTCCTAGAGCCAAAAGGACCTCAATTCGTGATCACTCCCAAAAAATCAAAATTTTGATGAAAATCCTCAGAAAATTGAAATTTTTATATGAAAAACTTATTTTGGCCATAACTCCTTAAATATGCGTCCTAGAGCCAAAAGGACCTCAATTCGTGACCATCCCCAAAAAATCCAAATTTCGACGAAAATCCTCAAAAAAATGAAATTTTTATATGAAAAACTTATTTTGCCCATAACTCCTTAAATATGCGTCCTAGAGCCAAAAGGACCTCAATTCGTGATCACTCCCAAAAAATCAAAATTTTGATGAAAATCCTCAGAAAATTGAAATTTTTATATGAAAAACTTATTTTGGCCATAACTCCTTAAATATGCGTCCTAGAGCCAAAAGGACCTCAATTCGTGACCACCCCCAAAAAATCCAAATTTCGACGAAAATCCTCAAAAAATTGAAATTTTTATATGAAAAACTTATTTTGGGCCATAACTCCTTTAATATGCGTCCTAGAGCCAAAAGGACCTCAATTCGTGACCACCCCCAAAAAATCAAAATTTCGACGAAAATCCTCAAAAAAATGAAATTTTTATATGAAAAACTTATTTTGCCCATAACTCCTTAAATATGCGTCCTAGAGCCAAAAGGACCTCAATTCGTGATCACTCCCAAAAAATCAAAATTTTGATGAAAATCCTCAAAAAATTTAAATTTTTATATGAAAAACTTATTTTGGCCATAACTCCTTAAATATGCGTCCTAGAGCCAAAAGGACCTCAATTCGTGACCACCCCCAAAAAATCAAAATTTCGACGAAAATCCTCAAAAAATTGAAATTTTTATATGAAAAACTTATTTTGGCCATAACTCCTTAAATATGCGTCCTAGAGCCAAAAGGACCTCAATCCGTGACCACCCCCAAAAAATCCAAATTTCGACGAAAATCCTCAAAAAATTGAAATTTTTATATGAAAAACTTATTTTGGGCCATAACTCCTTAAATATGCGTCCTAGAGCCAAAAGGACCTCAATTCGTGACCACCCCCAAAAAATCAAAATTTCGACGAAAATCCTCAAAAAAATGAAATTTTTATATGAAAAACTTATTTTGCCCATAACTCCTTAAATATGCGTCCTAGAGCCAAAAGGACCTCAATTCGTGACCATCCCCAAAAAATCAAAATTTTGATGAAAATCCTCAAAAAATTTAAATTTTTATATGAAAAACTTATTTTGGCCATAACTCCTTAAATATGCGTCCTAGAGCCAAAAGGACCTCAATTCGTGATCACTCCCAAAAAATCAAAATTTCGACGAAAATCCTCAAAAAAATGAAATTTTTATATGAAAAACTTATTTTGGCCATAACTCCTTAAATATGCTTCCTAGAGCCAAAAGGACCTCAATTCGTGACCATCCCCAAAAAATCAAAATTTTGATGAAAATCCTCAAAAAATTGAAATTTTTATATGAAAAACTTATTTTGGCCATAACTCCTTAAATATGCGTCCTAGAGCCAAAAGGACCTCAATTCGTGACCACCCCCAAAAAATCCAAATTTCGACGAAAATCCTCAAAAAATTGAAATTTTTATATGAAAAACTTATTTTGGGCCATAACTCCTTAAATATGCGTCCTAGCGCCAAAAGGACCTCAATTCGTGATCACTCCCAAAAAATCAACATTTTGATGAAAATCCTCAAAAAATTGAAATTTTTATATGAAAAACTTATTTTGGCCATAACTCCTTAAATATGCGTGCTAGAGCCAAAAGGACCTCAATTCGTGACCACCCCCAAAAAATCCAAATTTCGACGAAAATCCTCAAAAAATTGAAATTTTTATATGAAAAACTTATTTTGGCCACAACTCCTTAAATATGCGTCCTAGAGCCAAAAGGACCTCAATTCGTGACCATCCCCAAAAAATCAAAATTTTGATGACAATCCTCAAAAAAAATGAAATTTTTATATGAAAAACTTATTTTGGCCATAACTCCTTAAATATGCGTCCTAGAGCCAAAAGGACCTCAATTCGTGACCACCCGCAAAAACCCCAAATTTCGACGAAAATCCTCAAAAAAATGAAATTTTTATATGAAAAACTTATTTTGGCCATAACTCCTTAAATATGCGTCCTAGAGCCAAAAGGACCTCAATTCGTGACCATCCCCAAAAAATCAAAATTTTGATGAAAATCCTCAAAAAATTTAAATTTTTATATGAAAAACTTATTTTGGCCATAACTCCTTAAATATGCGTCCTAGAGCCAAAAGGACCTCAATTCGTGACCGTCCCCAAAAAATCAAAATTTTGATGAAAATCCTCAAAAAATTTAAATTTTTATATGAAAAACTTATTTTGGCCATAACTCCTTAAATATGCGTCCTAGAGCCAAAAGGACCTCAATTCGTGACCACCCCCAAAAAATCAAAATTTCGACGAAAATCCTCAAAAAATTGAAATTTTTATATGAAAAACTTATTTTGGCCATAACTCCTTAAATATGCGTCCTAGAGCCAAAATGACCTCAATTCGTGACCACCCCCAAAAAATCCAAATTTCGACGAAAATCCTCAAAAAATTGAAATTTTTATATGAAAAACTTATTTTGGCCATAACTCCTTAAATATGCTTCCTAGAGCCAAAAGGACCTCAATTCGTGACCATCCCCAAAAAATCAAAATTTTGATGAAAATCCTCAAAAAATTGAAATTTTTATATGAAAAACTTATTTTGGCCATAACTCCTTAAATATGCGTCCTAGAGCCAAAAGGACCTCAATTCGTGACCACCCCCAAAAAATCCAAATTTCGACGAAAATCCTCAAAAAATTGAAATTTTTATATGAAAAACTTATTTTGGCCATAACTCCTTAAATATGCGTCCCAGAGCCAAAATGACCTCAATTCGTGACCACCCCCAAAAAATCCAAATTTCGACGAAAATCCTCAAAAAATTGAAATTTTTATATGAAAAACTTATTTGGGCCATAACTCCTTAAATATGCTTCCTAGAGCCAAAAGGACCTCAATTCGTGACCACCCCCAAAAAATCCAAATTTCGACGAAAATCCTCAAAAAATTTAAATTTTTATATGAAAAACTTATTTTGGCCATAACTCCTTAAATATGCGTCCTAGAGCCAAAAGGACCTCAATTCGTGATCACTCCCACAAAATCAAAATTTTGATGAAAATCCTCAAAAAATTGAAATTTTTATATGAAAAACTTATTTTGGCCATAACTCCTTAAATATGCGTCCTAGAGCCAAAAGGACCTCAATTCGTGACCATCCTCAAAAAATCAAAATTTTGATGAAAATCCTCAAAAAATTGAAATTTTTATATGAAAAACTTATTTTGGCCATAACTCCTTAAATATGCGTCCTAGAGCCAAAAGGACCTCAATTCGTGACCACTCCCAAAAAATCCAAATTTCGACGAAAATCCTCAAAAAATTGAAATTTTATATGAAAAATTTATTTTGGCCATAACTCCTTAAATATGCGTCCTAGAGCCAAAAGGACCTCAATTCGTGACCACCCGCAAAAAATCCAAATTTCGACGAAAATCCTCAAAAAAATGAAATTTTTATATGAAAAACTTATTTTGGCCATAACTCCTTAAATATGCGTCCTAGAGCCAAAAGGACCTCAATTCGTGACCACCCCCAAAAAATCCAAATTTCGACGAAAATCCTCAAAAAATTGAAATTTTTATATGAAAAACTTATTTTGGCCATAACTCCTTAAATATGCGTCCTAGAGCCAAAAGGACCTCAATTCGTGACCATCCCCAAAAAATCAAAATTTTGATGAAAATCCTCAAAAAATTGAAATTTTATATGAAAAATTTATTTTGGCCATAACTCCTTAAATATGCGTCCTAGAGCCAAAAGGACCTCAATTCGTGACCATCCCCAAAAAATCAAAATTTCGACGAAAATCCTCAAAAAAATGAAATTTTTATATGAAAAACTTATTTTGGCCATAACTCCTTAAATATGCGTCCTAGAGCCAAAAGGACCTCAATTCGTGATCACTCCCAAAAAATCAAAATTTCGACGAAAATCCTCAAAAAATTGAAATTTTTATATGAAAAACTTATTTTGGGCCATAACTCCTTAAATATGCGTCCTAGAGCCAAAAGGACCTCAATTCGTGATCACTCCCAAAAAATCCAAATTTCGACGAAAATCCTCAAAAAATTGAAATTTTTATATGAAAAACTTATTTTGGCCATAACTCCTTAAATATGCGTCCTAGAGCCAAAAGGACCTCAATTCGTGACCACCCCCAAAAAATCAAAATTTTGATGACAATCCTCAAAAAATTGAAATTTTTATATGAAAAACTTATTTGGGCCATAACTCCTTAAATATGCGTCCTAGAGCCAAACGGACCTCAATTCGTGATCACCCCCAAAAAATCCAAATTTCGACGAAAATCCTCAAAAAATTGAAATTTTTATATGAAAAACTTATTTTGGCCATAACTCCTTAAATATGCTTCCTAGAGCCAAAAGGACCTCAATTCGTGACCATCCCCAAAAAATCAAAATTTTGATGAAAATCCTCAAAAAATTGAAATTTTTATATGAAAAACTTATTTGGGCCATAACTCCTTAAATATGCGTCCTAGAGCCAAACGGACCTCAATTCGTGATCACCCCCAAAAAATCCAAATTTCGACGAAAATCCTCAAAAAATTGAAATTTTTATATAAAAAACTTATTTTGGCCATAACTCCTTAAATATGCGTCCTAGAGCCAAAAGGACCTCAATTCGTGACCATCCCCAAAAAATCAAAATTTTGATGAAAATCCTCAAAAAATTGAATTTTTTATATGAAAAACTTATTTTGGCCATAACTCCTTAAATATGCGTCCTAGAGCCAAAAGGACCTCAATTCGTGATCACTCCCACAAAATCAAAATTTTGATGAAAATCCTCAAAAAATTGAAATTTTTATATGAAAAACTTATTTTGGCCATAACTCCTTAAATATGCTTCCTAGAGCCAAAAGGACCTCAATTCGTGACCACCCCCAAAAAATCCAAATTTCGACGAAAATCCTCAAAAAAATGAAATTTTTATATGAAAAACTTATTTTGCCCATAACTCCTTAAATATGCGTCCTAGAGCCAAAAGGACCTCAATTCGTGATCACTCCCAAAAAATCAAAATTTTGATGAAAATCCTCAGAAAATTGAAATTTTTATATGAAAAACTTATTGTGGCCATAACTCCTTAAATATGCGTCCTAGAGCCAAAAGGACCTCAATTCGTGACCACCCCCAAAAAATCCAAATTTCGACGAAAATCCTCAAAAAATTGAAATTTTTATATGAAAAACTTATTTTGGCCATAACTCCTTAAATATGCGTCCTAGAGCCAAAAGGACCTCAATTCGTGACCATCCCCAAAAAATCAAAATTTTGATGAAAATCCTCAAAAAATTGAAATTTTATATGAAAAATTTATTTTGGCCATAACTCCTTAAATATGCGTCCTAGAGCCAAAAGGACCTCAATTCGTGACCACCCGCAAAAAATCCAAATTTCGACGAAAATCCTCAAAAAAATGAAATTTTTATATGAAAAACTTATTTTGGCCATAACTCCTTAAATATGCGTCCTAGAGCCAAAAGGACCTCAATTCGTGACCACCCCCAAAAAATCCAAATTTCGACGAAAATCCTCAAAAAATTGAAATTTTTATATGAAAAACTTATTTTGGCCATAACTCCTTAAATATGCGTCCTAGAGCCAAAAGGACCTCAATTCGTGACCATCCCCAAAAAATCAAAATTTTGATGAAAATCCTCAAAAAATTGAAATTTTATATGAAAAATTTATTTTGGCCATAACTCCTTAAATATGCGTCCTAGAGCCAAAAGGACCTCAATTCGTGACCATCCCCAAAAAATCAAAATTTCGACGAAAATCCTCAAAAAAATGAAATTTTTATATGAAAAACTTATTTTGGCCATAACTCCTTAAATATGCGTCCTAGAGCCAAAAGGACCTCAATTCGTGATCACTCCCAAAAAATCAAAATTTCGACGAACATCCTCAAAAAATTGAAATTTTTATATGAAAAACTTATTTTGGCCATAACTCCTTAAATATGCGTCCTAGAGCCAAAAGGACCTCAATTCGTGACCATCCCCAAAAAATCAAAATTTTGATGAAAATCCTCAGAAAATTTAAATTTTTATATGAAAAACTTATTTTGGCCATAACTCCTTAAATATGCGTCCTAGAGCCAAAATGACCTCAATTCGTGACCACCCCCAAAAAATCCAAATTTCGACGAAAATCCTCAAAAAATTGAAATTTTTATATGAAAAACTTATTTTGGCCATAACTCCTTAAATATGCGTCCTAGAGCCAAAAGGACCTCAATTCGTGATCACTCCCTCAAAATCAAAATTTTGATGACAATCCTCAAAAAATTGAAATTTTTATATGAAAAACTTATTTTGGCCATAACTCCTTAAATATGCGTCCTAGAGCCAAAAGGACCTCAATTCGTGACCACCCCCAAAAAATCCAAATTTCGACGAACATCCTCAAAAAAATGAAATTTTTATATGAAAAACTTATTTTGGCCATAGCTCCTTAAATATGCGTCCTAGAGCCAAAAGGACCTCAATTCGTGATCACTCCCACAAAATCAAAATTTCGACGAAAATCCTCAAAAAATTGAAATTTTTATATGAAAAACTTATTTTGGCCATAACTCCTTAAATATGCGTCCTAGAGCCAAAAGGACCTCAATTCGTGACCACCCCCAAAAAATCAAAATTTTGATGAAAATCCTCAAAAAATTGAAATTTTTATATAAAAAACTTATTTTGGCCATAACTCCTTAAATATGCGTCCTAGAGCCAAAAGGACCTCAATTCGTGACCATCCCCAAAAAATCAAAATTTTGATGAAAATCCTCAAAAAATTGAATTTTTTATATGAAAAACTTATTTTGGCCATAACTCCTTAAATATGCGTCCTAGAGCCAAAAGGACCTCAATTCGTGATCACTCCCACAAAATCAAAATTTTGATGAAAATCCTCAAAAAATTGAAATTTTTATATGAAAAACTTATTTTGGCCATAACTCCTTAAATATGCTTCCTAGAGCCAAAAGGACCTCAATTCGTGACCACCCCCAAAAAATCCAAATTTCGACGAAAATCCTCAAAAAAATGAAATTTTTATATGAAAAACTTATTTTGCCCATAACTCCTTAAATATGCGTCCTAGAGCCAAAAGGACCTCAATTCGTGATCACTCCCAAAAAATCAAAATTTTGATGAAAATCCTCAGAAAATTGAAATTTTTATATGAAAAACTTATTGTGGCCATAACTCCTTAAATATGCGTCCTAGAGCCAAAAGGACCTCAATTCGTGACCACCCCCAAAAAATCCAAATTTCGACGAAAATCCTCAAAAAATTGAAATTTTTATATGAAAAACTTATTTTGGCCATAACTCCTTAAATATGCGTCCTAGAGCCAAAAGGACCTCAATTCGTGACCATCCCCAAAAAATCAAAATTTTGATGAAAATCCTCAAAAAATTGAAATTTTTATATGAAAAACTTATTTTGGCCATAACTCCTTAAATATGCTTCCTAGAGCCAAAAGGACCTCAATTCGTGACCACCCCCAAAAAATCAAAATTTCGACGAAAATCCTCAAAAAAATGAAATTTTTATATGAAAAACTTATTTTGGCCATAACTCCTTAAATATGCGTCCTAGAGCCAAAAGGACCTCAATTCGTGATCACTCCCACAAAATCAAAATTTTGATGACAATCCTCAAAAAATTGAAATTTTTATATGAAAAACTTATTTTGGCCATAACTCCTTAAATATGCGTCCTAGAGCCAAAATGACCTCAATTCGTGACCACCCCCAAAAAATCCAAATTTCGACGAAAATCCTCAAAAAATTGAAATTTTTATATGAAAAACTTATTTTGGCCATAACTCCTTAAATATGCTTCCTAGAGCCAAAAGGACCTCAATTCGTGACCATCCCCAAAAAATCAAAATTTTGATGAAAATCCTCAAAAAATTGAAATTTTTATATGAAAAACTTATTTTGGCCATAACTCCTTAAATATGCGTCCTAGAGCCAAAAGGACCTCAATTCGTGACCACCCCCTAAAAATCCAAATTTCGACGAACATCCTCAAAAAATTGAAATTTTTATATGAAAAACTTATTTTGGCCATAACTCCTTAAATATGCGTCCTAGAGCCAAAAGGACCTCAATTCGTGACCATCCCCAAAAAATCAAAATTTTGATGAAAATCCTCAGAAAATTGAAATTTTTATATGAAAAACTTATTTTGGCCATAACTCCTTAAATATGCGTCCTAGAGCCAAAATGACCTCAATTCGTGACCACCCCCAAAAAATCCAAATTTCGACGAAAATCCTCAAAAAATTGAAATTTTTATATGAAAAACTTATTTTGGCCATAACTCCTTAAATATGCGTCCTAGAGCCAAAAGGACCTCAATTCGTGATCACTCCCTCAAAATCAAAATTTTGATGACAATCCTCAAAAAATTGAAATTTTTATATGAAAAACTTATTTTGGCCATAACTCCTTAAATATGCGTCCTAGAGCCAAAAGGACCTCAATTCGTGACCACCCCCAAAAAATCCAAATTTCGACGAACATCCTCAAAAAAATGAAATTTTTATATGAAAAACTTATTTTGGCCATAACTCCTTAAATATGCGTCCTAGAGCCAAAAGGACCTCAATTCGTGATCACTCCCACAAAATCAAAATTTCGACGAAAATCCTCAAAAAATTGAAATTTTTATATGAAAAACTTATTTTGGCCATAACTCCTTAAATATGCGTCCTAGAGCCAAAAGGACCTCAATTCGTGACCACCCCCAAAAAATCAAAATTTTGATGACAATCCTCAAAAAATTGAAATTTTTATATGAAAAACTTATTTTGGCCATAACTCCTTAAATATGCGTCCTAGAGCCAAAATGACCTCAATTCGTGACCACCCCCAAAAAATCCAAATTTCGACGAAAATCCTCAAAAAATTGAAATTTTTATATGAAAAACTTATTTTGGCCATAACTCCTTAAATATGCTTCCTAGAGCCAAAAGGACCTCAATTCGTGACCATCCCCAAAAAATCAAAATTTTGATGAAAATCCTCAAAAAATTGAAATTTTTATATGAAAAACTTATTTTGGCCATAACTCCTTAAATATGCGTCCTAGAGCCAAAAGGACCTCAATTCGTGATCACTCCCAAAAAATCAAAATTTTGATGAAAATCCTCAAAAAATTGAAATTTTTATATAAAAAACTTATTTTGGCCATAACTCCTTAAATATGCGTCCTAGAGCCAAAAGGACCTCAATTCGTGACCACCCCCTAAAAATCAAAATTTTGATGAAAATCCTCAAAAAATTGAAATTTTTATATGAAAAACTTATTTTGGCCATAACTCCTTAAATATGCGTCCTAGAGCCAAAAGGACCTCAATTCGTGATCACTCCCACAAAATCAAAATTTTGATGAAAATCCTCAAAAAATTGAAATTTTTATATGAAAAACTTATTTTGGCCATAACTCCTTAAATATGCTTCCTAGAGCCAAAAGGACCTCAATTCGTGACCACCCCCAAAAAATCCAAATTTCGATGAAAATCCTCAGAAAATTGAAATTTTTATATGAAAAACTTATTGTGGCCATAACTCCTTAAATATGCGTCCTAGAGCCAAAAGGACCTCAATTCGTGACCACCCCCAAAAAATCCAAATTTCGACGAAAATCCTCAAAAAATTGAAATTTTTATATGAAAAACTTATTTTGGCCATAACTCCTTAAATATGCGTCCTAGAGCCAAAAGGACCTCAATTCGTGACCATCCCCAAAAAATCAAAATTTTGATGAAAATCCTCAAAAAATTGAAATTTTTATATGAAAAACTTATTTTGGCCATAACTCCTTAAATATGCTTCCTAGAGCCAAAAGGACCTCAATTCGTGACCACCCCCAAAAAATCAAAATTTCGACGAAAATCCTCAAAAAAATGAAATTTTTATATGAAAAACTTATTTTGGCCATAACTCCTTAAATATGCTTCCTAGAGCCAAAAGGACCTCAATTCGTGATCACTCCCAAAAAATCAAAATTTTGATGAAAATCCTCAAAAAATTGAAATTTTTATATGAAAAACTTATTTTGGCCATAACTCCTTAAATATGCGTCCTAGAGCCAAAAGGACCTCAATTCGTGACCACCCCCAAAAAATCCAAATTTCGACGAAAATCCTCAAAAAATTGAAATTTTTATATGAAAAACTTATTTTGGCCATAACTCCTTAAATATGCTTCCTAGAGCCAAAAGGACCTCAATTCGTGACCATCCCCAAAAAATCAAAATTTTGATGAAAATCCTCAAAAAATTGAAATTTTTATATGAAAAACTTATTTTGGCCATAACTCCTTAAATATGCGTCCTAGAGCCAAAAGGACCTCAATTCGTGACCACCCCCTAAAAATCCAAATTTCGACGAACATCCTCAAAAAATTGAAATTTTTATATGAAAAACTTATTTTGGCCATAACTCCTTAAATATGCGTCCTAGAGCCAAAAGGACCTCAATTCGTGACCATCCCCAAAAAATCAAAATTTTGATGAAAATCCTCAGAAAATTGAAATTTTTATATGAAAAACTTATTTTGGCCATAACTCCTTAAATATGCGTCCTAGAGCCAAAATGACCTCAATTCGTGACCACCCCCAAAAAATCCAAATTTCGACGAAAATCCTCAAAAAATTGAAATTTTTATATGAAAAACTTATTTTGGCCATAACTCCTTAAATATGCGTCCTAGAGCCAAAAGGACCTCAATTCGTGATCACTCCCTCAAAATCAAAATTTTGATGACAATCCTCAAAAAATTGAAATTTTTATATGAAAAACTTATTTTGGCCATAACTCCTTAAATATGCGTCCTAGAGCCAAAAGGACCTCAATTCGTGACCACCCCCAAAAAATCCAAATTTCGACGAACATACTCAAAAAAATGAAATTTTTATATGAAAAACTTATTTTGGCCATAACTCCTTAAATATGCGTCCTAGAGCCAAAAGGACCTCAATTCGTGATCACTCCCAAAAAATCCAAATTTCGACGAAAATCCTCAAAAAATTGAAATTTTTATATGAAAAACTTATTTTGGCCATAACTCCTTAAATATGCGTCCTAGAGCCAAAAGGACCTCAATTCGTGACCATCCCCAAAAAATCAAAATTTTGATGAAAATCCTCAAAAAATTGAAATTTTTATATGAAAAACTTATTTTGGCCATAACTCCTTAAATATGCGTCCTAGAGCCAAAAGGACCTCAATTCGTGACCACCCCCTAAAAATCAAAATTTTGATGAAAATCCTCAAAAAATTGAAATTTTTATATGAAAAACTTATTTTGGCCATAACTCCTTAAATATGCGTCCTAGAGCCAAAAGGACCTCAATTCGTGACCATCCCCAAAAAATCAAAATTTTGATGAAAATCCTCAAAAAATTGAAATTTTTATATGAAAAACTTATTTTGGCCATAACTCCTTAAATATGCTTCCTAGAGCCAAAATGACCTCAATTCGTGACCACCCCCAAAAAATCCAAATTTCGACGAAAATCCTCAAAAAATTGAAATTTTTATATGAAAAACTTATTTTGGCCATAACTCCTTAAATATGCTTCCTAGAGCCAAAAGGACCTCAATTCGTGACCATCCCCAAAAAATCCAAATTTCGACGAAAATCCTCAAAAAATTGAAATTTTTATATGAAAAACTTATTTTGGGCCATAACTCCTTAAATATGCGTCCTAGAGCCAAAAGGACCTCAATTCGTGATCACTCCCAAAAAATCAAAATTTTGATGAAAATCCTCAAAAAATTGAAATTTTTATATGAAAAACTTATTTTGGCCATAACTCCTTAAATATGCGTCCTAGAGCCAAAAGGACCTCAATTCGTGACCACCCCCAAAAAATCCAAATTTCGACGAAAATCCTCAAAAAAATGAAATTTTTATATGAAAAACTTATTTTGGCCATAACTCCTTAAATATGCGTCCTAGAGCCAAAAGGACCTCAATTCGTGACCATCCCCAAAAAATCAAAATTTTGATGACAATCCTCAAAAAAATGAAATTTTTATATGAAAAACTTATTTTGGCCATAACTCCTTAAATATGCTTCCTAGAGCCAAAAGGACCTCAATTCGTGATCACTCCCAAAAAATCAAAATTTTGATGAAAATCCTCAAAAAATTGAAATTTTTATATGAAAAACTTATTTTGGCCATAACTCCTTAAATATGCGTCCTAGAGCCAAAAGGACCTCAATTCGTGACCACCCCCAAAAAATCAAAATTTCGACGAAAATCCTCAAAAAATTGAAATTTTTATATGAAAAACTTATTTTGGCCATAACTCCTTAAATATGCGTCCTAGAGCCAAAAGGACCTCAATTCGTGACCATCCCCAAAAAATCAAAATTTTGATGACAATCCTCAAAAAATTGAAATTTTTATATGAAAAACTTATTTTGGCCATAACTCCTTAAATATGCGTCCTAGAGCCAAAAGGACCTCAATTCGTGACCACCCGCAAAAAATCCAAATTTCGACGAAAATCCTCAAAAAAATGAAATTTTTATATGAAAAACTTATTTTGGCCATAACTCCTTAAATATGCTTCCTAGAGCCAAAAGGACCTCAATTCGTGACCATCCCCAAAAAATCAAAATTTTGATGAAAATCCTCAAAAAATTGAAATTTTTATATGAAAAACTTATTTTGGCCATAACTCCTTAAATATGCGTCCTAGAGCCAAAAGGACCTCAATTCGTGACCACCCCCAAAAAATCCAAATTTCGACGAAAATCCTCAAAAAAATGAAATTTTTATATGAAAAACTTATTTTGCCCATAACTCCTTAAATATGCGTCCTAGAGCCAAAAGGACCTCAATTCGTGACCATCCCCAAAAAATCAAAATTTTGATGACAATCCTCAAAAAAATGAAATTTTTATATGAAAAACTTATTTTGGCCATAACTCCTTAAATATGCTTCCTAGAGCCAAAAGGACCTCAATTCGTGATCACTCCCAAAAAATCAAAATTTTGATGAAAATCCTCAAAAAATTGAAATTTTTATATGAAAAACTTATTTTGGCCATAACTCCTTAAATATGCGTCCTAGAGCCAAAAGGACCTCAATTCGTGACCACCCCCAAAAAATCAAAATTTCGACGAAAATCCTCAAAAAATTGAAATTTTTATATGAAAAACTTATTTTGGCCATAACTCCTTAAATATGCGTCCTAGAGCCAAAAGGACCTCAATTCGTGACCATCCCCAAAAAATCAAAATTTTGATGACAATCCTCAAAAAATTGAAATTTTTATATGAAAAACTTATTTTGGCCATAACTCCTTAAATATGCGTCCTAGAGCCAAAAGGACCTCAATTCGTGACCACCCGCAAAAAATCCAAATTTCGACGAAAATCCTCAAAAAAATGAAATTTTTATATGAAAAACTTATTTTGGCCATAACTCCTTAAATATGCTTCCTAGAGCCAAAAGGACCTCAATTCGTGACCATCCCCAAAAAATCAAAATTTTGATGAAAATCCTCAAAAAATTGAAATTTTTATATGAAAAACTTATTTTGGCCATAACTCCTTAAATATGCTTCCTAGAGCCAAAAGGACCTCAATTCGTGACCACCCCCAAAAAATCAAAATTTCGACGAAAATCCTCAAAAAAATGAAATTTTTATATGAAAAACTTATTTTGCCCATAACTCCTTAAATATGCGTCCTAGAGCCAAAAGGACCTCAATTCGTGATCACTCCCAAAAAATCAAAATTTTGATGAAAATCCTCAGAAAATTGAAATTTTTATATGAAAAACTTATTGTGGCCATAACTCCTTAAATATGCGTCCTAGAGCCAAAAGGACCTCAATTCGTGACCACCCCCAAAAAATCAAAATTTCGACGAAAATCCTCAAAAAAATGAAATTTTTATATGAAAAACTTATTTTGGCCATAACTCCTTAAATATGCGTCCTAGAGCCAAAAGGACCTCAATTCGTGATCACTCCCAAAAAATCAAAATTTTGATGAAAATCCTCAAAAAATTGAAATTTTTATATAAAAAACTTATTTTGGCCATAACTCCTTAAATATGCGTCCTAGAGCCAAAAGGACCTCAATTCGTGACCATCCCCAAAAAATCAAAATTTTGATGAAAATCCTCAAAAAATTTAAATTTTTATATGAAAAACTTATTTTGGCCATAACTCCTTAAATATGCGTCCTAGAGCCAAAAGGACCTCAATTCGTGACCATCCCCAAAAAATCAAAATTTTGATGAAAATCCTCAAAAAATTGAAATTTTTATATGAAAAACTTATTTTGGCCATAACTCCTTAAATATGCGTCCTAGAGCCAAAAGGACCTCAATTCGTGACCATCCCCAAAAAATCAAAATTTCGACGAAAATCCTCAAAAAAAATGAAATTTTTATATGAAAAACTTATTTTGGCCATAACTCCTTAAATATGCGTCCTAGAGCCAAAAGGACCTCAATTCGTGACCACCCCCAAAAAATCAAAATTTCGACGAAAATCCTCAAAAAATTGAAATTTTTATATGAAAAACTTATTTTGGCCATAACTCCTTAAATATGCTTCCTAGAGCCAAAAGGACCTCAATTCGTGACCATCCCCAAAAAATCAAAATTTTGATGAAAATCCTCAAAAAATTGAAATTTTTATATGAAAAACTTATTTTGGCCATAACTCCTTAAATATGCGTCCTAGAGCCAAAAGGACCTCAATTCGTGATCACTCCCACAAAATCAAAATTTTGATGAAAATCCTCAAAAAATTGAAATTTTTATATGAAAAACTTATTTTGGCCATAACTCCTTAAATATGCGTCCTATAGCCAAAAGGACCTCAATTCGTGACCACCCCCAAAAAATCAAAATTTCGACGAAAATCCTCAAAAAAATGAAATTTTTATATGAAAAACTTATTTTGGCCATAACTCCTTAAATATGCGTCCTAGAGCCAAAAGGACCTCAATTCGTGACCACCCCCTAAAAATCCAAATTTCGACGAACATCCTCAAAAAATTGAAATTTTTATATGAAAAACTTATTTTGGCCATAACTCCTTAAATATGCGTCCTAGAGCCAAAAGGACCTCAATTCGTGACCATCCCCAAAAAATCAAAATTTTGATGAAAATCCTCAGAAAATTGAAATTTTTATATGAAAAACTTATTGTGGCCATAACTCTTTAAATATGCGTCCTAGAGCCAAAAGGACCTCAATTCGTGACCACCCCCAAAAAATCAAAATTTCGACGAAAATCCTCAAAAAAATGAAATTTTTATATGAAAAACTTATTTTGCCCATAACTCCTTAAATATGCGTCCTAGAGCCAAAAGGACCTCAATTCGTGATCACTCCCAAAAAATCACAATTTCGACGAAAATCCTCAAAAAATTGAAATTTTTATATGAAAAACTTATTTTGGCCATAACTCCTTAAATATGCTTCCTAGAGCCAAAAGGACCTCAATTCGTGACCACCCCCTAAAAATCCAAATTTCGACGAACATCCTCAAAAAATTGAAATTTTTATATGAAAAACTTATTTTGGCCATAACTCCTTAAATATGCGTCCTAGAGCCAAAAGGACCTCAATTCGTGACCATCCCCAAAAAATCAAAATTTTGATGAAAATCCTCAAAAAAATGAAATTTTTATATGAAAAACTTATTTTGGCCATAACTCCTTAAATATGCGTCCTAGAGCCAAAAGGACCTCAATTCGTGACCATCCCCAAAAAATCAAAATTTTGATGAAAATCCTCAAAAAATTTAAATTTTTATATGAAAAACTTATTTTGGCCATAACTCCTTAAATATGCGTCCTAGAGCCAAAAGGACCTCAATTCGTGACCACCCCCAAAAAATCCAAATTTCGACGAAAATCCTCAAAAAATTGAAATTTTTATATGAAAAACTTATTTTGGCCATAACTCCTTAAATATGCGTCCTAGAGCCAAAATGACCTCAATTCGTGACCACCCCCAAAAAATCCAAATTTCGACGAAAATCCTCAAAAAATTGAAATTTTTATATGAAAAACTTATTTTGGGCCATAACTCCTTAAATATGCGTCCTAGAGCCAAAAGGACCTCAATTCGTGACCATCCCCAAAAAATCAAAATTTTGATGACAATCCTCAAAAAAATGAAATTTTTATATGAAAAACTTATTTTGGCCATAACTCCTTAAATATGCTTCCTAGAGCCAAAAGGACCTCAATTCGTGATCACTCCCAAAAAATCAAAATTTTGATGAAAATCCTCAAAAAATTGAAATTTTTATATGAAAAGCTTATTTTGGCCATAACTCCTTAAATATGCGTCCTAGAGCCAAAATAAATATGCGTCCTAGAGCCAAAAGGACCTCAATTCGTGACCACCCCCAAAAAATCAAAATTTCGACGAAAATCCTCAAAAAAATGAATTTTTTATATGAAAAACTTATTTTGGCCATAACTCCTTAAATATGCGTCCTAGAGCCAAAAGGGCCTCAATTCGTGATCACTCCCAAAAAATCAAAATTTTGATGAAAATCCTCAAAAAATTGAAATTTTTATATAAAAAACTTATTTTGGCCATAACTCCTTAAATATGCGTCCTAGAGCCAAAAGGACCTCAATTCGTGACCATCCCCAAAAAATCAAAATTTTGATGAAAATCCTCAAAAAATTTAAATTTTTATATGAAAAACTTATTTTGGCCATAACTCCTTAAATATGCGTCCTAGAGCCAAAAGGACCTCAATTCGTGACCATCCCCAAAAAATCAAAATTTTGATGAAAATCCTCAAAAAATTGAAATTTTTATATGAAAAACTTATTTTGGCCATAACTCCTTAAATATGCGTCCTAGAGCCAAAAGGACCTCAATTCGTGACCATCCCCAAAAAATCAAAATTTTGATGAAAATCCTCAGAAAATTGAAATGTTTATATGAAAAACTTATTGTGGCCATAACTCTTTAAATATGCGTCCTAGAGCCAAAAGGACCTCAATTCGTGACCACCCCCAAAAAATCAAAATTTCGACGAAAATCCTCAAAAAAATGAAATTTTTATATGAAAAACTTATTTTGCCCATAACTCCTTAAATATGCGTCCTAGAGCCAAAAGGACCTCAATTCGTGATCACTCCCAAAAAATCACAATTTCGACGAAAATCCTCAAAAAATTGAAATTTTTATATGAAAAACTTATTTTGGGCATAACTCCTTAAATATGCGTCCTAGAGCCAAAAGGACCTCAATTCGTGACCACCCCCAAAAAATCCAAATTTCGACGAAAATCCTCAAAAAATTGAAATTTTTATATGAAAAACTTATTTTGGCCATAACTCCTTAAATATGCGTCCTAGAGCCAAAATGACCTCAATTCGTGACCACCCCCAAAAAATCCAAATTTCGACGAAAATCCTCAAAAAATTGAAATTTTTATATGAAAAACTTATTTTGGGCCATAACTCCTTAAATATGCGTCCTAGAGCCAAAAGGACCTCAATTCGTGACCATCCCCAAAAAATCAAAATTTTGATGACAATCCTCAAAAAAATGAAATTTTTATATGAAAAACTTATTTTGGCCATAACTCCTTAAATATGCTTCCTAGAGCCAAAAGGACCTCAATTCGTGATCACTCCCAAAAAATCAAAATTTTGATGAAAATCCTCAAAAAATTGAAATTTTTATATGAAAAGCTTATTTTGGCCATAACTCCTTAAATATGCGTCCTAGAGCCAAAAGGACCTCAATTCGTGACCACCCCCAAAAAATCAAAATTTCGACGAAAATCCTCAAAAAATTGAAATTTTTATATGAAAAACTTATTTTGGCCATAACTCCTTAAATATGCGTCCTAGAGCCAAAAGGACCTCAATTCGTGACCATCCCCAAAAAATCAAAATTTTGATGAAAATCCTCAAAAAATTGAAATTTTTATATGAAAAACTTATTTTGGCCATAACTCCTTAAATATGCGTCCTAGAGCCAAAAGGACCTCAATTCGTGACCACCCGCAAAAAATCCAAATTTCGACGAAAATCCTCAAAAAAATGAAATTTTTATATGAAAAACTTATTTTGGCCATAACTCCTTAAATATGCTTCCTAGAGCCAAAAGGACCTCAATTCGTGACCATCCCCAAAAAATCAAAATTTTGATGAAAATCCTCAAAAAATTGAAATTTTTATATGAAAAACTTATTTTGGCCATAACTCCTTAAATATGCTTCCTAGAGCCAAAAGGACCTCAATTCGTGACCACCCCCAAAAAATCAAAATTTCGACGAAAATCCTCAAAAAAATGAAATTTTTATATGAAAAACTTATTTTGCCCATAACTCCTTAAATATGCGTCCTAGAGCCAAAAGGACCTCAATTCGTGATCACTCCCAAAAAATCAAAATTTTGATGAAAATCCTCAGAAAATTGAAATTTTTATATGAAAAACTTATTGTGGCCATAACTCCTTAAATATGCGTCCTAGAGCCAAAAGGACCTCAATTCGTGACCACCCCCAAAAAATCCAAATTTCGACGAAAATCCTCAAAAAAATGAAATTTTTATATGAAAAACTTATTTTGGCCATAACTCCTTAAATATGCGTCCTAGAGCCAAAAGGACCTCAATTCGTGATCACTCCCAAAAAATCAAAATTTTGATGAAAATCCTCAAAAAATTGAAATTTTTATATAAAAAACTTATTTTGGCCATAACTCCTTAAATATGCGTCCTAGAGCCAAAAGGACCTCAATTCGTGACCATCCCCAAAAAATCAAAATTTTGATAAAAATCCTCAAAAAATTTAAATTTTTATATGAAAAACTTATTTTGGCCATAACTCCTTAAATATGCGTCCTAGAGCCAAAAGGACCTCAATTCGTGACCATCCCCAAAAAATCAAAATTTTGATGAAAATCCTCAAAAAATTGAAATTTTTATATGAAAAACTTATTTTGGCCATAACTCCTTAAATATGCGTCCTAGAGCCAAAAGGACCTCAATTCGTGACCATCCCCAAAAAATCAAAATTTCGACGAAAATCCTCAAAAAAATGAAATTTTTATATGAAAAACTTATTTTGGCCATAACTCCTTAAATATGCGTCCTAGAGCCAAAAGGACCTCAATTCGTGACCACCCCCAAAAAATCAAAATTTCGACGAAAATCCTCAAAAAATTGAAATTTTTATATGAAAAACTTATTTTGGCCATAACTCCTTAAATATGCTTCCTAGAGCCAAAAGGACCTCAATTCGTGACCATCCCCAAAAAATCAAAATTTTGATGAAAATCCTCAAAAAATTGAAATTTTTATATGAAAAACTTATTTTGGCCATAACTCCTTAAATATGCGTCCTAGAGCCAAAAGGACCTCAATTCGTGATCACTCCCACAAAATCAAAATTTTGATGAAAATCCTCAAAAAATTGAAATTTTTATATGAAAAACTTATTTTGGCCATAACTCCTTAAATATGCGTCCTATAGCCAAAAGGACCTCAATTCGTGACCACCCCCAAAAAATCAAAATTTCGACGAAAATCCTCAAAAAAATGAAATTTTTATATGAAAAACTTATTTTGGCCATAACTCCTTAAATATGCGTCCTAGAGCCAAAAGGACCTCAATTCGTGACCACCCCCTAAAAATCCAAATTTCGACGAACATCCTCAAAAAATTGAAATTTTTATATGAAAAACTTATTTTGGCCATAACTCCTTAAATATGCGTCCTAGAGCCAAAAGGACCTCAATTCGTGACCATCCCCAAAAAATCAAAATTTTGATGAAAATCCTCAGAAAATTGAAATTTTTATATGAAAAACTTATTGTGGCCATAACTCCCTAAATATGCGTCCTAGAGCCAAAAGGACCTCAATTCGTGACCACCCCCAAAAAATCAAAATTTCGACGAAAATCCTCAAAAAAATGAAATTTTTATATGAAAAACTTACTTTGCCCATAACTCCTTAAATATGCGTCCTAGAGCCAAAAGGACCTCAATTCGTGATCACTCCCAAAAAATCACAATTTCGACGAAAATCCTCAAAAACTTGAAATTTTTATATGAAAAACTTATTTTGGGCCATAACTCCTTAAATATGCGTCCTAGAACCAAAAGGACCTCAATTCGTGACCACCATCTAAAAATCCAAATTTCGACGAACATCCTCAAAAAATTGAAATTTTTATATGAAAAACTTATTTTGGCCATAACTCCTTAAATATGCGTCCTAGAGCCAAAAGGACCTCAATTCGTGACCATCCCCAAAAAATCAAAATTTTGATGAAAATCCTCAAAAAAATGAAATTTTTATATGAAAAACTTATTTTGGCCATAACTCCTTAAATATGCGTCCTAGAGCCAAAAGGACCTCAATTCGTGACCATCCCCAAAAAATCAAAATTTTGATGAAAATCCTCAAAAAATTTAAATTTTTATATGAAAAACTTATTTTGGCCATAACTCCTTAAATATGCGTCCTAGAGCCAAAAGGACCTCAATTCGTGACCACCCCCAAAAAATCCAAATTTCGACGAAAATCCTCAAAAAATTGAAATTTTTATATGAAAAACTTATTTTGGCCATAACTCCTTAAATATGCGTCCTAGAGCCAAAATGACCTCAATTCGTGACCACCCCCAAAAAATCCAAATTTCGACGAAAATCCTCAAAAAATTGAAATTTTTATATGAAAAACTTATTTTGGGCCATAACTCCTTAAATATGCGTCCTAGAGCCAAAAGGACCTCAATTCGTGACCATCCCCAAAAAATCAAAATTTTGATGAAAATCCTCAAAAAATTGAAATTTTTATATAAAAAACTTATTTTGGCCATAACTCCTTAAATATGCGTCCTAGAGCCAAAAGGACCTCAATTCGTGACCATCCCCAAAAAATCAAAATTTCGACGAAAATCCTCAAAAAATTGAAATTTTTATATGAAAAACTTATTTTGGCCATAACTCCTTAAATATGCTTCCTAGAGCCAAAAGGACCTCAATTCGTGACCATCCCCAAAAAATCAAAATTTTGATGAAAATCCTCAAAAAATTGAAATTTTTATATGAAAAACTTATTTTGGCCATAACTCCTTAAATATGCGTCCTAGAGCCAAAAGGACCTCAATTCGTGATCACTCCCAAAAAATCAAAATTTTGATGAAAATCCTCAAAAAATTGAAATTTTTATATGAAAAACTTATTTTGGCCATAACTCCTTAAATATGCGTCCTAGAGCCAAAAGGACCTCAATTCGTGACCACCCCCAAAAAATCAAAATTTTGATGAAAATCCTCAAAAAATTGAAATTTTTATATGAAAACTTATTTTGGCCATAACTCCTTAAATATGCGTCCTAGCGCCAAAAGGACCTCAATTCGTGACCACCCCCAAAAAATCCAAATTTCGACGAAAATCCTCAAAAAATTGAAATTTTTATATGAAAAACTTATTTTGGCCATAACTCCTTAAATATGCGTCCTAGAGCCAAAAGGACCTCAATTCGTGACCACCCCCAATAAATCCAAATTTCGACGAAAATCCTCAAAAAATTGAAATTTTATATGAAAAACTTATTTTGGCCATAACTCCTTAAATATGCGTCCTAGAGCCAAAAGGACCTCAATTCGTGATCACTCCCAAAAAATCAAAATTTTGATGAAAATCCTCAAAAAATTGAAATTTTATATGAAAAATTTATTTTGGCCATAACTCCTTAAATATGCGTCCTAGAGCCAAAAGGACCTCAATTCGTGACCATCCCCAAAAAATCAAAATTTTGATGAAAATCCTCAAAAAATTTAAATTTTTATATGAAAAACTTATTTTGGCCATAACTCCTTAAATATGCGTCCTAGAGCCAAAAGGACCTCAATTCGTGACCATCCCCAAAAAATCAAAATTTTGATGAAAATCCTCAAAAAAATTGAAATTTTTATATGAAAAACTTATTTTGGCCATAACTCCTTAAATATGCGTCCTAGAGCCAAAAGGACCTCAATTCGTGACCATCCCCAAAAAATCAAAATTTCGACGAAAATCCTCAAAAAAATGAAATTTTTATATGAAAAACTTATTTTGGCCATAACTCCTTAAATATGCGTCCTAGAGCCAAAAGGACCTCAATTCGTGACCATCCCCAAAAAATCAAAATTTTGATGAAAATCCTCAAAAAATTGAAATTTTTATATGAAAAACTTATTTTGGCCATAACTCCTTAAATATGCGTCCTAGAGCCAAAAGGACCTCAATTCGTGACCACCCCCAAAAAATCAAAATTTCGACGAAAATCCTCAAAAAAATGAAATTTTTATATGAAAAACTTATTTTGCCCATAACTCCTTAAATATGCGTCCTAGAGCCAAAAGGACCTCAATTCGTGACCATCCCCAAAAAATCAAAATTTTGATGAAAATCCTCAAAAAATTGAAATTTTTATATGAAAAACTTATTTTGGCCATAACTCCTTAAATATGCGTCCTAGAGCCAAAAGGACCTCAATTCGTGATCACTCCCACAAAATCAAAATTTTGATGAAAATCCTCAAAAATTGAAATTTTTATATGAAAAACTTATTTTGGCCATAACTCCTTAAATATGCGTCCTAGAGCCAAAAGGACCTCAATTCGTGATCACTCCCAAAAAATCAAAATTTTGATGAAAATCCTCAAAAAATTGAAATTTTTATATGAAAAACTTATTTTGGCCATAACTCCTTAAATATGCTTCCTAGAGCCAAAAGGACCTCAATTCGTGACCATCCCCAAAAAATCAAAATTTTGATGAAAATCCTCAAAAAATTGAAATTTTTATATGAAAAACTTATTTTGGCCATAACTCCTTTATGCGTCCTAGAGCCAAAATGACCTCAATTCGTGACCACCCCCAAAAAATCCAAATTTCGACGAAAATCCTCAAAAAATTGAAATTTTTATATGAAAAACTTATTTTGGCCATAACTCCTTAAATATGCGTCCTAGAGCCAAAAGGACCTCAATTCGTGATCACTCCCACAAAATCAAAATTTTGATGAAAATCCTCAAAAAATTGAAATTTTTATATGAAAAACTTATTTTGGCCATAACTCCTTAAATATGCGTCCTAGAGCCAAAAGGACCTCAATTCGTGACCACCCCCAAAAAATCCAAATTTCGACGAAAATCCTCAAAAAAATGAAATTTTTATATGAAAAACTTATTTTGCCCATAACTCCTTAAATATGCGTCCTAGCGCCAAAAGGACCTCAATTCGTGACCATCCCCAAAAAATCAAAATTTTGATGAAAATCCTCAAAAAATTGAAATTTTTATATGAAAAACTTATTTTGGCCATAACTCCTTAAATATGCGTCCTAGAGCCAAAAGGACCTCAATTCGTGACCATCCCCAAAAAATCAAAATTTTGATGAAAATCCTCAAAAAAATGAAATTTTTATATGAAAAACTTATTTTGGCCATAACTCCTTAAATATGCGTCCTAGAGCCAAAAGGACCTCAATTCGTGACCATCCCCAAAAAATCAAAATTTTGATGAAAATCCTCAAAAAATTGAAATTTTTATATGAAAAACTTATTTTGGCCATAACTCCTTAAATATGCGTCCTAGAGCCAAAAGGACCTCAATTCGTGACCATCCCCAAAAAATCAAAATTTTGATGAAAATCCTCAAAAAAATGAAATTTTTATATGAAAAACTTATTTTGGCCATAACTCCTTAAATATGCGTCCTAGAGCCAAAAGGACCTCAATTCGTGACCATCCCCAAAAAAATCAAAATTTTGATGAAAATCCTCAGAAAATTGAAATTTTTATATGAAAAACTTATTTTGGCCATAACTCCTTAAATATGCGTCCTAGAGCCAAAAGGACCTCAATTCGTGACCATCCCCAAAAAATCAAAATTTTGATGAAAATCCTCAAAAAATTTAAATTTTTATATGAAAAACTTATTTTGGCCATAACTCCTTAAATATGCGTCCTAGAGCCAAAAGGACCTCAATTCGTGACCATCCCCAAAAAATCAAAATTTTGATGAAAATCCTCAGAAAATTGAAATTTTTATATGAAAAACTTATTTTGGCCATAACTCCTTAAATATGCGTCCTAGAGCCAAAAGGACCTCAATTCGTGACCATCCCCAAAAAATCAAAATTTTGATGAAAATCCTCAGAAAATTGAAATTTTTATATGAAAAACTTATTTTGGCCATAACTCCTTAAATATGCGTCCTAGAGCCAAAAGGACCTCAATTCGTGACCATCCCCAAAAAATCAAAATTTTGATGAAAATCCTCAAAAAATTGAAATTTTTATATGAAAAACTTATTTTGGCCATAACTCCTTAAATATGCGTCCTAGAGCCAAAAGGACCTCAATTCGTGACCATCCCCAAAAAATCAAAATTTTGATGAAAATCCTCAAAAAATTGAAATTTTTATATGAAAAACTTATTTTGGCCATAACTCCTTAAATATGCGTCCTAGCGCCAAAAGGACCTCAATTTGTGACCATCCCCAAAAAATCAAAATTTTGATGAAAATCCTCAAAAAATTGAAAATTTTATATGAAAAACTTATTTTGGCCATAACTCCTTAAATATGCGTCCTAGAGCCAAAAGGACCTCAATTCGTGACCACCCGCAAAAAATCCAAATTTCGACGAAAATCCTCAAAAAAAATGAAATTTTTATATGAAAAACTTATTTTGGCCATAACTCCTTAAATATGCTTCCTAGAGCCAAAAGGACCTCAATTCGTGACCATCCCCAAAAAATCAAAATTTTGATGAAAATCCTCAAAAAATTGAAATTTTTATATGAAAAACTTATTTTGGCCATAACTCCTTAAATATGCGTCCTAGAGCCAAAAGGACCTCAATTCGTGACCACCCCCAAATAATCAAAATTTCGACGAAAATCCTCAAAAAAAATGAAATTTTTATATGAAAAACTTATTTTGGCCATAACTCCTTAAATATGCGTCCTAGAGCCAAAAGGACCTCAATTCGTGATCACTCCCACAAAATCAAAATTTTGATGACAATCCTCAAAAAAATGAAATTTTTATATGAAAAACTTATTTTGGCCATAACTCCTTAAATATGCGTCATAGAGCCAAAATGACCTCAATTCGTGACCACCCCCAAAAAATCCAAATTTCGACGAAAATCCTCAAAAAATTGAAATTTTTATATGAAAAATTTATTTTGGCCATAACTCCTTAAATATGCGTCCTAGAGCCAAAAGGACCTCAATTCGTGACCATCCCCAAAAAATCAAAATTTTGATGAAAATCCTCAGAAAATTGAAATTTTTATATGAAAAACTTATTTTGGCCATAACTCCTTAAATATGCGTCCTAGAGCCAAAAGGACCTCAATTCGTGACCATCCCCAAAAAATCAAAATTTTGATGAAAATCCTCAGAAAATTGAAATTTTTATATGAAAAACTTATTTTGGCCATAACTCCTTAAATATGCGTCCTAGAGCCAAAAGGACCTCAATTCGTGACCATCCCCAAAAAATCAAAATTTTGATGAAAATCCTCAAAAAATTGAAATTTTTATATGAAAAACTTATTTTGGCCATAACTCCTTAAATATGCGTCCTAGAGCCAAAAGGACCTCAATTCGTGACCATCCCCAAAAAATCAAAATTTTGATGAAAATCCTCAAAAAATTGAAATTTTTATATGAAAAATTTATTTTGGCCATAACTCCTTAAATATGCGTCCTAGCGCCCAAAGGACCTCAATTCGTGACCATCCCCAAAAAATCAAAATTTTGATGAAAATCCTCAAAAAATTGAAAATTTTATATGAAAAACTTATTTTGGCCATAACTCCTTAAATATGCGTCCTAGAGCCAAAAGGACCTCAATTCGTGACCACCCGCAAAAAATCCAAATTTCGACGAAAATCCTCAAAAAAATGAAATTTTTATATGAAAAACTTATTTTGGCCATAACTCCTTAAATATGCTTCCTAGAGCCAAAAGGACCTCAATTCGTGACCATCCCCAAAAAATCAAAATTTTGATGAAAATCCTCAAAAAATTGAAATTTTTATATGAAAAACTTATTTTGGCCATAACTCCTTAAATATGCGTCCTAGAGCCAAAAGGACCTCAATTCGTGACCACCCCCAAAAAATCAAAATTTCGACGAAAATCCTCAAAAAAATGAAATTTTTATATGAAAAACTTATTTTGGCCATAACTCCTTAAATATGCGTCCTAGAGCCAAAAGGACCTCAATTCGTGATCACTCCCACAAAATCAAAATTTTGATGACAATCCTCAAAAAAATGAAATTTGTATATGAAAAACTTATTTTGGCCATAACTCCTTAAATATGCGTCCTAGAGCCAAAATGACCTCAATTCGTGACCACCCCCAAAAAATCCAAATTTCGACGAAAATCCTCAAAAAATTGAAATTTTTATATGAAAAATTTATTTTGGCCATAACTCCTTAAATATGCGTCCTAGAGCCAAAAGGACCTCAATTCGTGATCACTCCCACAAAATCAAAATTTTGATGACAATCCTCAAAAAATTGAAATTTTTATATGAAAAACTTATTTTGGCCATAACTCCTTAAATATGCGTCCTAGAGCCAAAAGGACCTCAATTCGTGACCACCCCCTAAAAATCCAAATTTCGACGAACATCCTCAAAAAATTGAAATTTTTATATGAAAAACTTATTTTGGCCATAACTCCTTAAATATTCGTCCTAGCGCCAAAAGGACCTCAATTCGTGACCATCCCCAAAAAATCAAAATTTTGATGAAAATCCTCAGAAAATTGAAATTTTTATATGAAAAACTTATTTTGGCCATAACTCCTTAAATATGCGTCCCAGAGCCAAAAGGACCTCAATTCGTGACCATCCCCAAAAAATCAAAATTTTGATGAAAATCCTCAAAAAATTGAAAATTTTATATGAAAAACTTATTTTGGCCATAACTCCTTAAATATGCGTCCTAGAGCCAAAATGACCTCAATTCGTGACCATCCCCAAAAAATCAAAATTTTGATGAAAATCCTCAAAAAATTGAAATTTTTATATGAAAAACTTATTTTGGCCACAACTCCTTAAATATGCGTCCTAGAGCCAAAAGGACCTCAATTCGTGACCACCCGCAAAAAATCAAAATTTTGATGAAAATCCTCAAAAAATTGAAATTTTATATGAAAAATTTATTTTGGCCATAACTCCTTAAATATGCGTCCTAGAGCCAAAAGGACCTCAATTCGTGATCACTCCCACAAAATCAAAATTTTGATGACAATCCTCAAAAAAATGAAATTTTTATATGAAAAACTTATTTTGGCCATAACTCCTTAAATATGCGTCCTAGAGCCAAAATGACCTCAATTCGTGACCACCCCCAAAAATCCAAATTTCGACGAAAATCCTCAAAAAATTGAAATTTTTATATGAAAAACTTATTTTGGCCATAACTCCTTAAATATGCGTCCTAGAGCCAAAAGGACCTCAATTCGTGACCACCCCCAAAAAATCCAAATTTCGACGAAAATCCTCAAAAAATTGAAATTTTTATATGAAAAACTTATTTTGCCCATAACTCCTTAAATATGCGTCCTAGAGCCAAAAGGACCTCAATTCGTGATCACTCCCAAAAAATCCAAATTTTGATGAAAATCCTCAGAAAATTGAAATTTTTATATGAAAAACTTATTGTGGCCATAACTCCTTAAATATGCGTCCTAGAGCCAAAAGGACCTCAATTCGTGACCACCCCCAAAAAATCAAAATTTCGACGAAAATCCTCAAAAAAATGAAATTTTTATATGAAAAACTTATTTTGGGCCATAACTCCTTAAATATGCGTCCTAGAGCCAAAAGGACCTCAATTCGTGACCATCCCCAAAAAATCAAAATTTTGATGAAAATCCTCAAAAAATTGAAATTTTTATATGAAAAACTTATTGTGGCCATAACTCCTTAAATATGCGTCCTAGAGCCAAAAGGACCTCAATTCGTGATCACTCCCAAAAAATCCAAATTTCGACGAACATCCTCAAAAAATTGAAATTTTTATATGAAAAACTTATTTTGGCCATAACTCCTTAAATATGCGTCCTAGAGCCAAAAGGACCTCAATTCGTGACCATCCCCAAAAAATCAAAATTTTGATGAAAATCCTCAGAAAATTGAAATTTTTATATGAAAAACTTATTGTGGCCATAACTCCTTAAATATGCGTCCTAGAGCCAAAAGGACCTCAATTCGTGACCACCCCCTAAAAATCCAAATTTTGATGACAATCCTCAAAAAAATGAAATTTTTATATGAAAAACTTATTTTGGCCATAACTCCTTAAATATGCGTCCTAGAGCCAAAAGGACCTCAATTCGTGACCACCCGCAAAAAATCCAAATTTCGACGAAAATCCTCAAAAAAATTGAAATTTTTATATGAAAAACTTATTTTGGCCATAACTCCTTAAATATGCGTCCTAGAGCCAAAAGGACCTCAATTCGTGATCACTCCCACAAAATCAAAAGTTTGATGATAATCCTCAAAAAATTGAAATTTTTATATGAAAAACTTATTTTGGCCATAACTCCTTAAATATGCGTCCTAGAGCCAAAAGGACCTCAATTCGTGACCATCCCCAAAAAATCAAAATTTTGATGAAAATCCTCAAAAAAATGAAATTTTTATATGAAAAACTTATTTTGGCCATAACTCCTTAAATATGCGTCCTAGAGCCAAAAGGACCTCAATTCGTGATCACTCCCACAAAATCAAAATTTTGATGACAATCCTCAAAAAATTGAAATTTTTATATGAAAAACTTATTTTGGCCATAACTCCTTAAATATGCGTCCCAGAGCCAAAATGACCTCAATTCGTGACCACCCCCAAAAAATCCAAATTTCGACGAAAATCCTCAAAAAATAGAAATTTTTATATGAAAAACTTATTTTGGCCATAACTCCTTAAATATGCTTCCTAGAGCCAAAAGGACCTCAATTCGTGACCATCCCCAAAAAATCAAAATTTTGATGAAAATCCTCAAAAAATTGAAATTTTTATATGAAAAACTTATTTTGGCCATAACTCCTTAAATATGCGTCCTAGAGCCAAAAGGACCTCAATTCGTGATCACTCCCACAAAATCAAAAGTTTGATGACAATCCTCAAAAAATTGAAATTTTTATATGAAAAACTTATTTTGGCCATAACTCCTTAAATATGCGTCCTAGAGCCAAAAGGACCTCAATTCGTGACCATCCCCAAAAAATCAAAATTTTGATGAAAATCCTCAAAAAAATGAAATTTTTATATGAAAAACTTATTTTGGCCATAACTCCTTAAATATGCGTCCTAGAGCCAAAATCAAAATTTTGATGACAATCCTCAAACAATTGAAATTTTTATATGAAAAACTTATTTTGGCCATAACTCCTTAAATATGCGTCCCAGAGCCAAAATGACCTCAATTCGTGACCACCCCCAAAAAATCCAAATTTCGACGAAAATCCTCAAAAAATAGAAATTTTTATATGAAAAACTTATTTTGGCCATAACTCCTTAAATATGCGTCCTAGAGCCAAAAGGACCTCAATTCGTGACCATCCCCAAAAAATCAAAATTTTGATGAAAATCCTCAGAAAATTGAAATTTTTATATGAAAAACTTATTGTGGCCATAACTCCTTAAATATGCGTCCTAGAGCCAAAAGGACCTCAATTCGTGACCACCCCCAAAAAATCAAAATTTCGACGAAAATCCTCAAAAAAATGAAATTTTTATATGAAAAACTTATTTTGCCCATAACTCCTTAAATATGCGTCCTAGAGCCAAAAGGACCTCAATTCGTGATCACTCCCAAAAAATCAAAATTTCGACGAAAATCCTCAAAAAATTGAAAATTTTATATGAAAAACTTATTTTGGCCATAACTCCTTAAATATGCGTCCTAGAGCCAAAAGGACCTCAATTCGTGATCACTCCCACAAAATCAAAATTTTGATGACAATCCTCAAAAAAATGAAATTTTTATATGAAAAACTTATTTTGGCCATAACTCCTTAAATATGCGTCCTAGAGCCAAAAGGACCTCAATTCGTGATCACTCCCAAAAAATCAAAATTTCGACGAAAATCCTCAAAAAATTGAAAATTTTATATGAAAAACTTATTTTGGCCATAACTCCTTAAATATGCGTCCCAGAGCCAAAATGACCTCAATTCGTGACCACCCCCAAAAAATCCAAATTTCGACGAAAATCCTCAAAAAATTGAAATTTTTATATGAAAAACTTATTTTGGCCATAACTCCTTAAATATGCGTCCCAGAGCCAAAATGACCTCAATTCGTGACCACCCGCAAAAAATCCAAATTTTGATGAAAATCCTCAAAAAAATGAAATTTTTATATGAAAAACTTATTTTGGCCATAACTCCTTAAATATGCGTCCCAGAGCCAAAATGACCTCAATTCGTGACCACCCGCAAAAAATCCAAATTTCGACGAAAATTCTCAAAAAATTGAAAATTTTATATGAAAAACTTATTTTGGCCATAACTCCTTAAATATGCGTCCCAGAGCCAAAATGACCTCAATTCGTGACCACCCCCAAAAAATCCAAATTTCGACGAAAATCCTCAAAAAATTGAAATTTTTATATGAAAAACTTATTTTGGCCATAACTCCTTAAATATGCGTCCTAGCGCCAAATAAGTTTTTCATATAAAAATTTCAATTTTTTGAGGATTTTCATCAAAATTTTGATTTTTTGGGGATGGTCACGAATTGAGGTCCTTTTGGCTCTAGGACGCATATTTAAGGAGTTATGGCCCAAAATAAGTTTTTCATATAAATTTCAATTTTTTGAGGATTTTCGTCGAAATTTGGATTTTTTGGGGGTGGTCACGAATTGAGGTCCTTTTGGCGCTAGGACGCATATTTAAGGAGTTATGGCCAAAATAAGTTTTTCATATAAAAATTTCAATTTTTTGAGGATTTTCATCAAAATTTTGATTTTTTGGGAGTGATCACGAATTGAGGTCCTTTTGGCTCTAGGACGCATATTTAAGGAGTTATGGCCAAAATAAGTTTTTCATATAAAAATTTCAATTTTTTGAGGATTTTCGTCGAAATTTGGATTTTTTGGGGGTGGTCACGAATTGAGGTCCTTTTGGCTCTAGGACGCATATTTAAGGAGTTATGGCCAAAATAAGTTTTTCATATAAAAATTTCAATTTTTTGAGGATTGTCATCAAAATTTTGATTTTTTGGGGGTGGTCACGAATTGAGGTCCTTTTGGCTCTAGGACGCATATTTAAGGAGTTATGGCCCAAAATAAGTTTTTCATATAAATTTCAATTTTTTGAGGATTTTCGTCGAAATTTGGATTTTTGGGGGTGGTCACGAATTGAGGTCCTTTTGGCGCTAGGACGCATATTTAAGGAGTTATGGCCAAAATAAGTTTTTCATATAAAAATTTCAATTTTTTGAGGATTTTCGTCGAAATTTGGATTTTTAGGGGGTGGTCACGAATTGAGGTCCTTTTGGCTCTAGGACGCATATTTAAGGAGTTATGGCCAAAATAAGTTTTTCATATAAAAATTTCAATTTTTTGAGGATTTTCGTCGAAATTTGGATTTTTTGGGGGTGGTCACGAATTGAGGTCATTTTGGCTCTAGGACGCATATTTAAGGAGTTATGGCCAAAATAAGTTTTTCATATAAAAATTTCAATTTTTTGAGGATTTTCATCAAAATTTTGATTTTTTGGGGATGGTCACGAATTGAGGTCCTTTTGGCTCTAGGAAGCATATTTAAGGAGTTATGGCCAAAATAAGTTTTTCATATAAAAATTTCAATTTTTTGAGGATTTTCGTCGAAATTTGGATTTTTTGGGGGTGGTCACGAATTGAGGTCATTTTGGCTCTGGGACGCATATTTAAGGAGTTATGGCCAAAATAAGTTTTTCATATAAAAATTTCAATTTTTTGAGGATTTTCGTCGAAATTTGGATTTTTAGGGGGTGGTCACGAATTGAGGTCCTTTTGGCTCTAGGACGCATATTTAAGGAGTTATGGCCAAAATAAGTTTTTCATATAAAAATTTCAATTTTTTGAGGATTTTCATCAAAATTTTGATTTTTTGGGAGTGATCACGAATTGAGGTCCTTTTGGCTCTAGGACGCATATTTAAGGAGTTATGGCCAAAATAAGTTTTTCATATAAAAATTTCAATTTTTTGAGGATTTTCGTCGAAATTTGGATTTTTAGGGGGTGGTCACGAATTGAGGTCCTTTTGGCTCTAGGACGCATATTTAAGGAGTTATGGCCAAAATAAGTTTTTCATATAAAAATTTCAATTTTTTGAGGATTTTCATCAAAATTTTGATTTTTTGGGGATGGTCACGAATTGAGGTCCTTTTGGCTCTAGGACGCATATTTAAGGAGTTATGGCCAAAATAAGTTTTTCATATAAAAATTTCAATTTTTTGAGGATTGTCATCAAAATTTTGATTTTTTGGGAGTGATCACGAATTGAGGTCCTTTTGGCTCTAGGACGCATATTTAAGGAGTTATGGCCAAAATAAGTTTTTCATATAAAAATTTCAATTTTTTGAGGATTTTCGTCGAAATTTGGATTTTTTGGGGGTGGTCACGAATTGAGGTCATTTTGGCTCTAGGACGCATATTTAAGGAGTTATGGCCAAAATAAGTTTTTCATATAAAAATTTCAATTTTTTGAGGATTTTCATCAAAATTTTGATTTTTTGGGAGTGATCACGAATTGAGGTCCTTTTGGCTCTAGGACGCATATTTAAGGAGTTATGGCCAAAATAAGTTTTTCATATAAAAATTTCAATTTTTTGAGGATTGTCATCAAAATTTTGATTTTTTGGGGGTGGTCACGAATTGAGGTCCTTTTGGCTCTAGGACGCATATTTAAGGAGTTATGGCCAAAATAAGTTTTTCATATAAAAATTTCAATTTTTTGAGGATTTTCATCAAAATTTTGATTTTTTGGGGATGGTCACGAATTGAGGTCCTTTTGGCTCTGGGACGCATATTTAAGGAGTTGTGGCCAAAATAAGTTTTTCATATAAAAATTTCAATTTTTTGAGGATTTTCGTCGAAATTTGGATTTTTTGGGGGTGGTCACGAATTGAGGTCCTTTTGGCTCTAGGACGCATATTTAAGGAGTTATGGCCAAAATAAGTTTTTCATATAAAAATTTCAATTTTTTGAGGATTGTCATCAAAATTTTGATTTTTTGGGGGTGGTCACGAATTGAGGTCCTTTTGGCTCTAGGACGCATATTTAAGGAGTTATGGCCCAAAATAAGTTTTTCATGTAAATTTCAATTTTTTGAGGATTTTCGTCGAAATTTGGATTTTTTGGGGGTGGTCACGAATTGAGGTCCTTTTGGCGCTAGGACGCATATTTAAGGAGTTATGGCCAAAATAAGTTTTTCATATAAAAATTTCAATTTTTTGAGGATTTTCGTCGAAATTTGGATTTTTAGGGGGTGGTCACGAATTGAGGTCCTTTTGGCTCTAGGACGCATATTTAAGGAGTTATGGCCAAAATAAGTTTTTCATATAAAAATTTCAATTTTTTGAGGATTTTCGTCGAAATTTGGATTTTTTGGGGGTGGTCACGAATTGAGGTCATTTTGGCTCTAGGACGCATATTTAAGGAGTTATGGCCAAAATAAGTTTTTCATATAAAAATTTCAATTTTTTGAGGATTTTCATCAAAATTTTGATTTTTTGGGGATGGTCACGAATTGAGGTCCTTTTGGCTCTAGGAAGCATATTTAAGGAGTTATGGCCAAAATAAGTTTTTCATATAAAAATTTCAATTTTTTGAGGATTTTCGTCGAAATTTGGATTTTTTGGGGGTGGTCACGAATTGAGGTCATTTTGGCTCTGGGACGCATATTTAAGGAGTTATGGCCAAAATAAGTTTTTCATATAAAAATTTCAATTTTTTGAGGATTTTCGTCGAAATTTGGATTTTTAGGGGGTGGTCACGAATTGAGGTCCTTTTGGCTCTAGGACGCATATTTAAGGAGTTATGGCCAAAATAAGTTTTTCATATAAAAATTTCAATTTTTTGAGGATTTTCATCAAAATTTTGATTTTTTGGGAGTGATCACGAATTGAGGTCCTTTTGGCTCTAGGACGCATATTTAAGGAGTTATGGCCAAAATAAGTTTTTCATATAAAAATTTCAATTTTTTGAGGATTTTCGTCGAAATTTGGATTTTTTGGGGGTGGTCACGAATTGAGGTCATTTTGGCTCTAGGACGCATATTTAAGGAGTTATGGCCAAAATAAGTTTTTCATATAAAAATTTCAATTTTTTGAGGATTTTCATCAAAATTTTGATTTTTTGGGAGTGATCACGAATTGAGGTCCTTTTGGCTCTAGGACGTATATTTAAGGAGTTATGGCCAAAATAAGTTTTTCATATAAAAATTTCAATTTTTTGAGGATTTTCGTCGAAATTTGGATTTTTTGCGGGTGGTCACGAATTGAGGTCCTTTTGGCTCTAGGACGCATATTTAAGGAGTTATGGCCAAAATAAGTTTTTCATATAAAAATTTCAATTTTTTGAGGATTTTCATCAAAATTTTGATTTTTTGGGGATGGTCACGAATTGAGGTCCTTTTGGCTCTGGGACGCATATTTAAGGAGTTGTGGCCAAAATAAGTTTTTCATATAAAAATTTCAATTTTTTGAGGATTTTCGTCGAAATTTGGATTTTTTGGGGGTGGTCACGAATTGAGGTCCTTTTGGCTCTAGGACGCATATTTAAGGAGTTATGGCCAAAATAAGTTTTTCATATAAAAATTTCAATTTTTTGAGGATTTTCGTCGAAATTTGGATTTTTTGCGGGTGGTCACGAATTGAGGTCCTTTTGGCTCTAGGACGCATATTTAAGGAGTTATGGCCAAAATAAGTTTTTCATATAAAAATTTCAATTTTTTGAGGATTTTCATCAAAATTTTGATTTTTTGGGGATGGTCACGAATTGAGGTCCTTTTGGCTCTAGGAAGCATATTTAAGGAGTTATGGCCAAAATAAGTTTTTCATATAAAAATTTCAATTTTTTGAGGATTTTCGTCGAAATTTGGATTTTTTGCGGGTGGTCACGAATTGAGGTCCTTTTGGCTCTAGGACGCATATTTAAGGAGTTATGGCCAAAATAAGTTTTTCATATAAAAATTTCAATTTTTTGAGGATTGTCATCAAAATTTTGATTTTTTGGGGATGGTCACGAATTGAGGTCCTTTTGGCGCTAGGACGCATATTTAAGGAGTTATGGCCAAAATAAGTTTTTCATATAAAAATTTCAATTTTTTGAGGATTTTCATCAAAATTTTGATTTTTTGGGGGTGGTCACGAATTGAGGTCCTTTTGGCTCTAGGAAGCATATTTAAGGAGTTATGGCCAAAATAAGTTTTTCATATAAAAATTTCAATTTTTTGAGGATTTTCATCAAAATTTTGATTTTTTGGGGATGGTCACGAATTGAGGTCCTTTTGGCTCTAGGACGCATATTTAAGGAGTTATGGCCAAAATAAGTTTTTCATATAAAAATTTCAATTTTTTGAGGATTTTCATCAAAATTTTGATTTTTAGGGGGTGGTCACGAATTGAGGTCCTTTTGGCTCTAGGACGCATATTTAAGGAGTTATGGCCAAAATAAGTTTTTCATATAAAAATTTCAATTTTTTGAGGATTTTCATCAAAATTTTGATTTTTTGGGAGTGATCACGAATTGAGGTCCTTTTGGCTCTAGGACGTATATTTAAGGAGTTATGGCCAAAATAAGTTTTTCATATAAAAATTTCAATTTTTTGAGGATTTTCGTCGAAATTTGGATTTTTTGCGGGTGGTCACGAATTGAGGTCCTTTTGGCTCTAGGACGCATATTTAAGGAGTTATGGCCAAAATAAGTTTTTCATATAAAAATTTCAATTTTTTGAGGATTTTCATCAAAATTTTGATT
Organism: Haematobia irritans; assembly: GCF_050003625.1. Taxonomy (NCBI): domain Eukaryota; kingdom Metazoa; phylum Arthropoda; class Insecta; order Diptera; family Muscidae; genus Haematobia; species Haematobia irritans. Next base: position 870,048 of record NW_027445852.1, on the reverse strand, counting down.
TTTTGGGGATGGTCACGAATTGAGGTCCTTTTGGCTCTGGGACGCATATTTAAGGAGTTGTGGCCAAAATAAGTTTTTCATATAAAAATTTCAATTTTTTGAGGATTTTCGTCGAAATTTGGATTTTTTGGGGGTGGTCACGAATTGAGGTCCTTTTGGCTCTAGGACGCATATTTAAGGAGTTATGGCCAAAATAAGTTTTTCATATAAAAATTTCAATTTTTTGAGGATTTTCGTCGAAATTTGGATTTTTTGCGGGTGGTCACGAATTGAGGTCCTTTTGGCTCTAGGACGCATATTTAAGGAGTTATGGCCAAAATAAGTTTTTCATATAAAAATTTCAATTTTTTGAGGATTTTCATCAAAATTTTGATTTTTTGGGGATGGTCACGAATTGAGGTCCTTTTGGCTCTAGGAAGCATATTTAAGGAGTTATGGCCAAAATAAGTTTTTCATATAAAAATTTCAATTTTTTGAGGATTTTCGTCGAAATTTGGATTTTTTGCGGGTGGTCACGAATTGAGGTCCTTTTGGCTCTAGGACGCATATTTAAGGAGTTATGGCCAAAATAAGTTTTTCATATAAAAATTTCAATTTTTTGAGGATTGTCATCAAAATTTTGATTTTTTGGGGATGGTCACGAATTGAGGTCCTTTTGGCGCTAGGACGCATATTTAAGGAGTTATGGCCAAAATAAGTTTTTCATATAAAAATTTCAATTTTTTGAGGATTTTCATCAAAATTTTGATTTTTTGGGGGTGGTCACGAATTGAGGTCCTTTTGGCTCTAGGAAGCATATTTAAGGAGTTATGGCCAAAATAAGTTTTTCATATAAAAATTTCAATTTTTTGAGGATTTTCATCAAAATTTTGATTTTTTGGGGATGGTCACGAATTGAGGTCCTTTTGGCTCTAGGACGCATATTTAAGGAGTTATGGGCAAAATAAGTTTTTCATATAAAAATTTCAATTTTTTGAGGATTTTCATCAAAATTTTGATTTTTAGGGGGTGGTCACGAATTGAGGTCCTTTTGGCTCTAGGACGCATATTTAAGGAGTTATGGCCAAAATAAGTTTTTCATATAAAAATTTCAATTTTTTGAGGATTTTCATCAAAATTTTGATTTTGTGGGAGTGATCACGAATTGAGGTCCTTTTGGCTCTAGGACGCATATTTAAGGAGTTATGGCCAAAATAAGTTTTTCATATAAAAATTTCAATTTTTTGAGGATTTTCGTCGAAATTTGGATTTTTTGGGAGTGATCACGAATTGAGGTCCTTTTGGCTCTAGGACGCATATTTAAGGAGTTATGGCCAAAATAAGTTTTTCATATAAAAATTTCATTTTTTTGAGGATGTTCGTCGAAATTTGGATTTTTTGGGGGTGGTCACGAATTGAGGTCCTTTTGGCTCTAGGACGCATATTTAAGGAGTTATGGCCAAAATAAGTTTTTCATATAAAAATTTCAATTTTTTGAGGATTGTCATCAAAATTTTGATTTTGAGGGAGTGATCACGAATTGAGGTCCTTTTGGCTCTAGGACGCATATTTAAGGAGTTATGGCCAAAATAAGTTTTTCATATAAAAATTTCAATTTTTTTGAGGATTTTCGTCGAAATTTGGATTTTTTGGGGGTGGTCACGAATTGAGGTCCTTTTGGCTCTAGGACGCATATTTAAGGAGTTATGGCCAAAATAAGTTTTTCATATAAAAATTTCAATTTTTTGAGGATTTTCATCAAAATTTTGATTTTTTGGGAGTGATCACGAATTGAGGTCCTTTTGGCTCTAGGACGCATATTTAAGGAGTTATGGCCAAAATAAGTTTTTCATATAAAAATTTCATTTTTTTGAGGATTTCCGTCGAAATTTTGATTTTTTGGGGATGGTCACGAATTGAGGTCCTTTTGGCTCTAGGACGCATATTTAAGGAGTTATGGCCAAAATAAGTTTTTCATATAAAAATTTCATTTTTTTGAGGATTGTCATCAAAATTTTGATTTTGTGGGAGTGATCACGAATTGAGGTCCTTTTGGCTCTAGGACGCATATTTAAGGAGTTATGGCCAAAATAAGTTTTTCATATAAAAATTTGATTTTTTTTTGAGAATTTTCGTCGAAATTTTGATTTTTTGGGGATGGTCACGAATTGAGGTCCTTTTGGCTCTAGGACGCATATTTAAGGAGTTATGGCCAAAATAAGTTTTTCATATAAAAATTTCAATTTTTTGAGGATTTTCGTCGAAATTTGGATTTTTAGGGGGTGGTCACGAATTGAGGTCCTTTTGGCTCTAGGACGCATATTTAAGGAGTTATGGCCAAAATAAGTTTTTCATATAAAAATTTAAATTTTTTGAGGATTTTCATCAAAATTTTGATTTTTTGGGGATGGTCACGAATTGAGGTCCTTTTGGCTCTAGGACGCAAATTTAAGGAGTTATGGCCAAAATAAGTTTTTCATATAAAAATTTCAATTTTTTGAGGATTTTCATCAAAATTTGGATTTTTTGGGGGTGGTCACGAATTGAGGTCCTTTTGGCTCTAGGACGCATATTTAAGGAGTTATGGCCAAAATAAGTTTTTCATATAAAAATTTCATTTTTTTGAGGATTTTCGTCGAAATTTTGATTTTTTGGGGATGGTCACGAATTGAGGTCCTTTTGGCTCTAGGACGCATATTTAAGGAGTTATGGCCCAAAATAAGTTTTTCATATAAAAATTTCAATTTTTTGAGGATTTTCATCAAAATTTGGATTTTTTGGGGGTGGTCACGAATTGAGGTCCTTTTGGCGCTAGAACGCATATTTAAGGAGTTATGGCCAAAATAAGTTTTTCATATAAAAATTTCATTTTTTTGAGGATTTTCGTCGAAATTTTGATTTTTTGGGGGTGGTCACGAATTGAGGTCCTTTTGGCTCTAGGACGCATATTTAAGGAGTTATGGCCAAAATAAGTTTTTTATATAAAAATTTCAATTTTTTGAGGATTTTCATCAAAATTTTGATTTTTTGGGAGTGGTCACGAATTGAGGTCCTTTTGGCTCTAGGACGCATATTTAAGGAGTTATGGCCAAAATAAGTTTTTCATATAAAAATTTCATTTTTTTGAGGATTTTCGTCGAAATTTTGATTTTTTGGGGGTGGTCACGAATTGAGGTCCTTTTGGCTCTAGGACGCATATTTAAGGAGTTATGGCCCAAAATAAGTTTTTCATATAAAAATTTCAATTTTTTGAGGATTTTCGTCGAAATTTGGATTTTTTGGGGGTGGTCACGAATTGAGGTCCTTTTGGCGCTAGGACGCATATTTAAGGAGTTATGGCCAAAATAAGTTTTTCATATAAAAATTTCAATTTTTTGAGGATTTTCATCAAAATTTTGATTTTTTGGGAGTGATCACGAATTGAGGTCCTTTTGGCTCTAGGACGCATATTTAAGGAGTTATGGCCAAAATAAGTTTTTCATATAAAAATTTCAATTTTTTGAGGATTTTCGTCGAAATTTGGATTTTTAGGGGGTGGTCACGAATTGAGGTCCTTTTGGCTCTAGGACGCATATTTAAGGAGTTGTGGCCAAAATAAGTTTTTCATATAAAAATTTAAATTTTTTGAGGATTTTCATCAAAATTTTGATTTTTTGGGAGTGATCACGAATTGAGGTCCTTTTGGCTCTAGGACGCATATTTAAGGAGTTATGGCCACAATAAGTTTTTTATATAAAAATTTCAATTTTTTGAGGATTTTCATCAAAATTTTGATTTTTTGGGAGTGATCACGAATTGAGGTCCTTTTGGCTCTAGGACGCATATTTAAGGAGTTATGGCCAAAATAAGTTTTTCATATAAAAATTTCATTTTTTTGAGGATGTTCGTCGAAATTTGGATTTTTTGGGGGTGGTCACGAATTGAGGTCCTTTTGGCTCTAGGACGCATATTTAAGGAGTTATGGCCAAAATAAGTTTTTCATATAAAAATTTCAATTTTTTGAGGATTGTCATCAAAATTTTGATTTTGAGGGAGTGATCACGAATTGAGGTCCTTTTGGCTCTAGGACGCATATTTAAGGAGTTATGGCCAAAATAAGTTTTTCATATAAAAATTTCAATTTTTTGAGGATTTTCGTCGAAATTTGGATTTTTAGGGGGTGGTCACGAATTGAGGTCCTTTTGGCTCTAGGACGCATATTTAAGGAGTTATGGCCCAAAATAAGTTTTTCATATAAAAATTTCAATTTTTTGAGGATTTTCGTCGAAATTTGGATTTTTTGGGGGTGGTCACGAATTGAGGTCCTTTTGGCTCTAGGACGCATATTTAAGGAGTTATGGCCAAAATAAGTTTTTCATATAAAAATTTGATTTTTTTTTGAGAATTTTCGTCGAAATTTGGATTTTTTGGGGGTGGTCACGAATTGAGGTCCTTTTGGCTCTAGGACGCATATTTAAGGAGTTATGGCCAAAATAAGTTTTTCATATAAAAATTTCAATTTTTTGAGGATTTTCATCAAAATTTTGATTTTTTGGGGATGGTCACGAATTGAGGTCCTTTTGGCTCTAGGAAGCATATTTAAGGAGTTATGGCCCAAAATAAGTTTTTCATATAAAAATTTCAATTTTTTGAGGATTTTCGTCGAAATTTGGATTTTTTGGGGGTGGTCACGAATTGAGGTCCTTTTGGCTCTAGGACGCATATTTAAGGAGTTATGGCCAAAATAAGTTTTTCATATAAAAATTTCAATTTTTTGAGGATTTTCATCAAAATTGTGATTTTTTGGGGATGGTCACGAATTGAGGTCCTTTTGGCTCTAGGAAGCATATTTAAGGAGTTATGGCCAAAATAAGTTTTTCATATAAAAATTTCAATTTTTTGAGGATTTTCGTCGAAATTTTGATTTTTTGGGGGTGGTCACGAATTGAGGTCATTTTGGCTCTAGGACGCATATTTAAGGAGTTATGGCCCAAAATAAATTTTTCATATAAAAATTTCAATTTTTTGAGGATTTTCGTCGAAATTTGGATTTTTTGGCGGTGGTCACGAATTGAGGTCCTTTTGGCTCTAGGACGCATATTTAAGGAGTTATGGCCAAAATAAGTTTTTCATATAAAAATTTGATTTTTTTTTGAGAATTTTCGTCGAAATTTGGATTTTTTGGGGGTGGTCACGAATTGAGGTCCTTTTGGCTCTAGGACGCATATTTAAGGAGTTATGGCCAAAATAAGTTTTTCATATAAAAATTTAAATTTTTTGAGGATTTTCATCAAAATTTTGATTTTTTGGGGATGGTCACGAATTGAGGTCCTTTTGGCTCTAGGACGCATATTTAAGGAGTTATGGCCAAAATAAATTTTTCATATAAAAATTTCATTTTTTTGAGGATTTTCGTCGAAATTTTGATTTTTTGGGAGTGATCACGAATTGAGGTCCTTTTGGCTCTAGGACGCATATTTAAGGAGTTATGGCCAAAATAAGTTTTTCATATAAAATTTTCAATTTTTTGAGGATTTTCATCAAAATTTTGATTTTTTGGGGATGGTCACGAATTGAGGTCCTTTTGGCTCTAGGACGCATATTTAAGGAGTTATGGCCAAAATAAGTTTTTCATATAAAAATTTCATTTTTTTTGAGAATTTTCATCAAAATGTTGATTTTTTGGGGATGGTCACGAATTGAGGTCCTTTTGGCTCTAGGACGCATATTTAAGGAGTTATGGCCAAAATAAGTTTTTCATATAAAAATTTCAATTTTTTGAGAATTTTCGTCGAAATTTGGATTTTTTGGGGGTGGTCACGAATTGAGGTCCTTTTGGCTCTAGGACGCATATTTAAGGAGTTATGGCCAAAATAAGTTTTTCATATAAAAATTTAAATTTTTTGAGGATTTTCATCAAAATTTTGATTTTTTGGGGATGGTCACGAATTGAGGTCCTTTTGGCTCTAGGACGCATATTTAAGGAGTTATGGCCAAAATAAATTTTTCATATAAAAATTTCATTTTTTTGAGGATTTTCGTCGAAATTTTGATTTTTTGGGAGTGATCACGAATTGAGGTCCTTTTGGCTCTAGGACGCATATTTAAGGAGTTATGGCCAAAATAAGTTTTTCATATAAAATTTTCAATTTTTTGAGGATTTTCATCAAAATTTTGATTTTTTGGGGATGGTCACGAATTGAGGTCCTTTTGGCTCTAGGACGCATATTTAAGGAGTTATGGCCAAAATAAGTTTTTCATATAAAAATTTCATTTTTTTTGAGAATTTTCATCAAAATTTTGATTTTTTGGGGATGGTCACGAATTGAGGTCCTTTTGGCTCTAGGACGCATATTTAAGGAGTTATGGCCAAAATAAGTTTTTCATATAAAAATTTCAATTTTTTGAGGATTTTCGTCGAAATTTGGATTTTTAGGGGGTGGTCACGAATTGAGGTCCTTTTGGCTCTAGGACGCATATTTAAGGAGTTATGGCCAAAATAAGTTTTTCATATAAAAATTTAAATTTTTTGAGGATTTTCATCAAAATTTTGATTTTTTGGGGATGGTCACGAATTGAGGTCCTTTTGGCTCTAGGACGCATATTTAAGGAGTTATGGCCAAAATAAGTTTTTCATATAAAAATTTCAATTTTTTGAGGATTTTCATCAAAATTTTGATTTTTTGGGGGTGGTCACGAATTGAGGTCCTTTTGGCTCTAGGACGCATATTTAAGGAGTTATGGCCAAAATAAGTTTTTCATATAAAAATTTGATTTTTTTTTGAGAATTTTCGTCGAAATTTGGATTTTTTGGGGGTGGTCACGAATTGAGGTCCTTTTGGCTCTAGGACGCATATTTAAGGAGTTATGGCCAAAATAAGTTTTTCATATAAAAATTTCAATTTTTTGAGGATTTTCATCAAAATTTTGATTTTTTGGGGATGGTCACGAATTGAGGTCCTTTTGGCTCTAGGAAGCATATTTAAGGAGTTATGGCCCAAAATAAGTTTTTCATATAAAAATTTCAATTTTTTGAGGATTTTCGTCGAAATTTGGATTTTTTGGGGGTGGTCACGAATTGAGGTCCTTTTGGCTCTAGGACGCATATTTAAGGAGTTATGGCCAAAATAAGTTTTTCATATAAAAATTTGAATTTTTTGAGGATTTTCGTCGAAATTTTGATTTTTTGGGGGTGGTCACGAATTGAGGTCCTTTTGGCTCTAGGACGCATATTTAAGGAGTTATGGCCCAAATAAGTTTTTCATATAAAAATTTCATTTTTTTGAGGATTTTCGTCGAAATTTTGATTTTTTGGGGATGGTCACGAATTGAGGTCCTTTTGGCTCTAGGACGCATATTTAAGGAGTTATGGCCAAAATAAGTTTTTCATATAAAAATTTGATTTTTTTTTGAGAATTTTCGTCGAAATTTGGATTTTTTGGGGGTGGTCACGAATTGAGGTCCTTTTGGCTCTAGGACGCATATTTAAGGAGTTATGGCCACAATAAGTTTTTCATATAAAAATTTCAATTTTTTGAGGATTTTCGTCGAAATTTGGATTTTTTGGGGGTGGTCACGAATTGACGTCCTTTTGGCTATAGGACGCATATTTAAGGAGTTATGGCCAAAATAAGTTTTTCATATAAAAATTTCAATTTTTTGAGGATTTTCATCAAAATTTTGATTTTTTGGGAGTGATCACGAATTGAGGTCCTTTTGGCTCTAGGACGCATATTTAAGGAGTTATGGCCAAAATAAGTTTTTCATATAAAAATTTCATTTTTTTGAGGATTTTCGTCGAAATTTTGATTTTTTGGGGGTGGTCACGAATTGAGGTCCTTTTGGCTCTAGGACGCATATTTAAGGAGTTATGGCCAAAATAAGTTTTTCATATAAAAATTTCAATTTTTTGAGGATTTTCATCAAAATTTTGATTTTTTGGGGATGGTCACGAATTGAGGTCCTTTTGGCGCTAGGACGCATATTTAAGGAGTTATGGCCAAAATAAGTTTTTCATATAAAAATTTCAATTTTTTGAGGATTTTCATCAAAATTTTGATTTTTTGGGTATGGTCACGAATTGAGGTCCTTTTGGCTCTAGGAAGCATATTTAAGGAGTTATGGCCAAAATAAGTTTTTCATATAAAAATTTCAATTTTTTGAGAATTTTCGTCGAAATTTGGATTTTTTGGGGGTGGTCACGAATTGAGGTCCTTTTGGCTCTAGGACGCATATTTAAGGAGTTATGGCCACAATAAGTTTTTCATATAAAAATTTCAATTTTTTGAGGATTTTCGTCGAAATTTGGATTTTTTGGGGGTGGTCACGAATTGAGGTCCTTTTGGCTCTAGGACGCATATTTAAGGAGTTATGGCCAAAATAAGTTTTTCATATAAAAATTTCAATTTTTTGAGGATTTTCATCAAAATTTTGATTTTTTGGGGATGGTCACGAATTGAGGTCCTTTTGGCTCTAGGAAGCATATTTAAGGAGTTATGGCCAAAATAAGTTTTTCATATAAAAATTTCAATTTTTTGAGGATTTTCGTCGAAATTTGGATTTTTTGGGGGTGGTCACGAATTGAGGTCCTTTTGGCTATAGGACGCATATTTAAGGAGTTATGGCCAAAATAAGTTTTTCATATAAAAATTTCAATTTTCTGAGGATTTTCATCAAAATTTTGATTTTTTGGGAGTGATCACGAATTGAGGTCCTTTTGGCTCTAGGACGCATATTTAAGGAGTTATGGGCAAAATAAGTTTTTCATATAAAAATTTCATTTTTTTGAGGATTTTCGTCGAAATTTTGATTTTTTGGGGGTAGTCACGAATTGAGGTCCTTTTGGCTCTAGGACGCATATTTAAGGAGTTATGGCCAAAATAAGTTTTTCATATAAAAATTTCATTTTTTTGAGGATTTTCATCAAAATTTTGATTTTTTTGGGAGTGATCACGAATTGAGGTCCTTTTGGCTCTAGGACGCATATTTAAGGAGTTATGGCCAAAATAAGTTTTTCATATAAAAATTTCAATTTTTTGAGGATTTTCATCAAAATTTTGATTTTTTGGGAGTGATCACGAATTGAGGTCCTTTTGGCTCTAGGACGCATATTTAAGGAGTTATGGCCAAAATAAGTTTTTCATATAAAATTTTCAATTTTTTGAGGATTTTCATCAAAATTTTGATTTTTTGGGGATGGTCACGAATTGAGGTCCTTTTGGCTCTAGGACGCATATTTAAGGAGTTATGGCCAAAATAAGTTTTTCATATAAAAATTTCAATTTTTTGAGGATTTTCGTCGAAATTTGGATTTTTTGCGGGTGGTCACGAATTGAGGTCCTTTTGGCTCTAGGACGCATATTTAAGGAGTTATGGCCCAAAATAAGTTTTTCATATAAAAATTTCAATTTTTTGAGGATTTTCGTCGAAATTTTGATTTTTTGGGGGTGGTCACGAATTGAGGTCCTTTTGGCTCTAGGACGCATATTTAAGGAGTTATGGGCAAAATAAGTTTTTCATATAAAAATTTCATTTTTTTGAGGATTTTCGTCGAAATTTTGATTTTTTGGGGGTGATCACGAATTGAGGTCCTTTTGGCTCTAGGACGCATATTTAAGGAGTTATGGCCAAAATAAGTTTTTCATATAAAATTTTCAATTTTTTGAGGATTTTCATCAAAATTTTGATTTTTTGGGGATGGTCACGAATTGAGGTCCTTTTGGCTCTAGGACGCATATTTAAGGAGTTATGGCCAAAATAAGTTTTTCATATAAAAATTTCATTTTTTTTGAGAATTTTCATCAAAATTTTGATTTTTTGGGGATGGTCACGAATTGAGGTCCTTTTGGCTCTAGGACGCATATTTAAGGAGTTATGGCCAAAATAAGTTTTTCATATAAAAATTTCAATTTTTTGAGGATTTTCGTCGAAATTTGGATTTTTAGGGGGTGGTCACGAATTGAGGTCCTTTTGGCTCTAGGACGCATATTTAAGGAGTTATGGCCAAAATAAGTTTTTCATATAAAAATTTAAATTTTTTGAGGATTTTCATCAAAATTTTGATTTTTTGGGGATGGTCACGAATTGAGGTCCTTTTGGCTCTAGGACGCAAATTTAAGGAGTTATGGCCAAAATAAGTTTTTCATATAAAAATTTCAATTTTTTGAGGATTTTCATCAAAATTTTGATTTTTTGGGGGTGGTCACGAATTGAGGTCCTTTTGGCTCTAGGACGCATATTTAAGGAGTTATGGCCAAAATAAGTTTTTCATATAAAAATTTGATTTTTTTTTGAGAATTTTCGTCGAAATTTGGATTTTTTGGGGGTGGTCACGAATTGAGGTCCTTTTGGCTCTAGGACGCATATTTAAGGAGTTATGGCCAAAATAAGTTTTTCATATAAAAATTTCAATTTTTTGAGGATTTTCATCAAAATTTTGATTTTTTGGGGATGGTCACGAATTGAGGTCCTTTTGGCTCTAGGAAGCATATTTAAGGAGTTATGGCCCAAAATAAGTTTTTCATATAAAAATTTCAATTTTTTGAGGATTTTCGTCGAAATTTGGATTTTTTGGGGGTGGTCACGAATTGAGGTCCTTTTGGCTCTAGGACGCATATTTAAGGAGTTATGGCCAAAATAAGTTTTTCATATAAAAATTTCAATTTTTTGAGGATTTTCGTCGAAATTTTGATTTTTTGGGGGTGGTCACGAATTGAGGTCCTTTTGGCTCTAGGACGCATATTTAAGGAGTTATGGCCCAAATAAGTTTTTCATATAAAAATTTCATTTTTTTGAGGATTTTCGTCGAAATTTTGATTTTTTGGGGATGGTCACGAATTGAGGTCCTTTTGGCTCTAGGACGCATATTTAAGGAGTTATGGCCAAAATAAGTTTTTCATATAAAAATTTGATTTTTTTTTGAGAATTTTCGTCGAAATGTGGATTTTTTGGGGGTGGTCACGAATTGAGGTCCTTTTGGCTCTAGGACGCATATTTAAGGAGTTATGGCCACAATAAGTTTTTCATATAAAAATTTCAATTTTTTGAGGATTTTCGTCGAAATTTGGATTTTTTGGGGGTGGTCACGAATTGACGTCCTTTTGGCTATAGGACGCATATTTAAGGAGTTATGGCCAAAATAAGTTTTTCATATAAAAATTTCATTTTTTTGAGGATTTTCGTCGAAATTTTGATTTTTTGGGGGTGGTCACGAATTGAGGTCCTTTTGGCTCTAGGACGCATATTTAAGGAGTTATGGCCAAAATAAGTTTTTCATATAAAAATTTCAAATTTTTGAGGATTTTCATCAAAATTTTGATTTTTTGGGGATGGTCACGAATTGAGGTCCTTTTGGCGCTAGGACGCATATTTAAGGAGTTATGGCCAAAATAAGTTTTTCATATAAAAATTTAAATTTTTTGAGGATTTTCATCAAAATTTTGATTTTTTGGGTATGGTCACGAATTGAGGTCCTTTTGGCTCTAGGAAGCATATTTAAGGAGTTATGGCCAAAATAAGTTTTTCATATAAAAATTTCAATTTTTTGAGAATTTTCGTCGAAATTTGGATTTTTTGGGGGTGGTTACGAATTGAGGTCCTTTTGGCTCTAGGACGCATATTTAAGGAGTTATGGCCACAATAAGTTTTTCATATAAAAATTTCAATTTTTTGAGGATTTTCGTCGAAATTTGGATTTTTTGGGGGTGGTCACGAATTGAGGTCCTTTTGGCTCTAGGAAGCATATTTAAGGAGTTATGGCCAAAATAAGTTTTTCATATAAAAATTTCAATTTTTTGAGGATTTTCATCAAAATTTTGATTTTTTGGGGATGGTCACGAATTGAGGTCCTTTTGGCTCTAGGAAGCATATTTAAGGAGATATGGCCAAAATAAGTTTTTCATATAAAAATTTCAATTTTTTGAGGATTTTCGTCGAAATTTGGATTTTTTGGGGGTGGTCACGAATTGAGGTCCTTTTGGCTATAGGACGCATATTTAAGGAGTTATGGCCAAAATAAGTTTTTCATATAAAAATTTCAATTTTCTGAGGATTTTCATCAAAATTTTGATTTTTTGGGAGTGATCACGAATTGAGGTCCTTTTGGCTCTAGGACGCATATTTAAGGAGTTATGGGCAAAATAAGTTTTTCATATAAAAATTTCATTTTTTTGAGGATTTTCGTCGAAATTTTGATTTTTTGGGGGTGGTCACGAATTGAGGTCCTTTTGGCTCTAGGACGCATATTTAAGGAGTTATGGCCAAAATAAGTTTTTCATATAAAAATTTCATTTTTTTGAGGATTTTCATCAAAATTTTGATTTTTTTGGGAGTGATCACGAATTGAGGTCCTTTTGGCTCTAGGACGCATATTTAAGGAGTTATGGCCAAAATAAGTTTTTCATATAAAAATTTCAATTTTTTGAGGATTTACATCAAAATTTTGATTTTTTGGGAGTGATCACGAATTGAGGTCCTTTTGGCTCTAGGACGCATATTTAAGGAGTTATGGCCAAAATAAGTTTTTCATATAAAAATTTCATTTTTTTGAGGATTTTCATCAAAATTTTGATTTTTTTGGGAGTGATCACGAATTGAGGTCCTTTTGGCTCTAGGACGCATATTTAAGGAGTTATGGCCAAAATAAGTTTTTCATATAAAAATTTCAATTTTTTGAGGATTTTCGTCGAAATTTGGATTTTTTGCGGGTGGTCACGAATTGAGGTCCTTTTGGCTCTAGGACGCATATTTAAGGAGTTATGGCCCAAAATAAGTTTTTCATATAAAAATTTCAATTTTTTGAGGATTTTCGTCGAAATTTTGATTTTTTGGGGGTGGTCACGAATTGAGGTCCTTTTGGCTCTAGGACGCATATTTAAGGAGTTATGGGCAAAATAAGTTTTTCATATAAAAATTTCATTTTTTTGAGGATTTTCGTCGAAATTTTGATTTTTTGGGGGTGATCACGAATTGAGGTCCTTTTGGCTCTAGGACGCATATTTAAGGAGTTATGGCCAAAATAAGTTTTTCATATAAAAATTTCAATTTTTTGAGGATTTTCGTCGAAATTTGGATTTTTTGGGGGTGGTCACGAATTGAGGTCCTTTTGGCTCTAGGAAGCATATTTAAGGAGTTATGGCCAAAATAAGTTTTTCATATAAAAATTTCAATTTTTTGAGGATTTTCATCAAAATTTTGATTTTTTGGGGATGGTCACGAATTGAGGTCCTTTTGGCTCTAGGAAGCATATTTAAGGAGTTATGGCCAAAATAAGTTTTTCATATAAAAATTTCAATTTTTTGAGGATTTTCGTCGAAATTTGGATTTTTTGGGGGTGGTCACGAATTGAGGTCCTTTTGGCTATAGGACGCATATTTAAGGAGTTATGGCCAAAATAAGTTTTTCATATAAAAATTTCAATTTTCTGAGGATTTTCATCAAAATTTTGATTTTTTGGGAGTGATCACGAATTGAGGTCCTTTTGGCTCTAGGACGCATATTTAAGGAGTTATGGCCAAAATAAGTTTTTCATATAAAATTTTCAATTTTTTGAGGATTTTCATCAAAATTTTGATTTTTTGGGAGTGATCACGAATTGAGGTCCTTTTGGCTCTAGGACGCATATTTAAGGAGTTATGGCCAAAATAAGTTTTTCATATAAAATTTTCAATTTTTTGAGGATTTTCATCAAAATTTTGATTTTTTGGGGATGGTCACGAATTGAGGTCCTTTTGGCTCTAGGACGCATATTTAAGGAGTTATGGCCAAAATAAGTTTTTCATATAAAAATTTCAATTTTTTGAGGATTTTCGTCGAAATTTGGATTTTTTGCGGGTGGTCACGAATTGAGGTCCTTTTGGCTCTAGGACGCATATTTAAGGAGTTATGGCCCAAAATAAGTTTTTCATATAAAAATTTCAATTTTTTGAGGATTTTCGTCGAAATTTTGATTTTTTGGGGGTGGTCACGAATTGAGGTCCTTTTGGCTCTAGGACGCATATTTAAGGAGTTATGGGCAAAATAAGTTTTTCATATAAAAATTTCATTTTTTTGAGGATTTTCGTCGAAATTTTGATTTTTTGGGGGTGATCACGAATTGAGGTCCTTTTGGCTCTAGGACGCATATTTAAGGAGTTATGGCCAAAATAAGTTTTTCATATAAAAATTTCAATTTTTTGAGGATTTTCATCAAAATTTTGATTTTTTGGGGATGGTCACGAATTGAGGTCCTTTTGGCTCTAGGAAGCATATTTAAGGAGTTATGGCCAAAATAAGTTTTTCATATAAAAATTTCAATTTTTTGAGGATTTTCGTCGAAATTTGGATTTTTTTCGGGTGGTCACGAATTGAGGTCCTTTTGGCTCTAGGACGCATATTTAAGGAGTTATGGCCAAAATAAGTTTTTTATATAACAATTTCAATTTTTTGAGGATTTTCATCAAAATTTTGATTTTTTGGGAGTGATCACGAATTGAGGTCCTTTTGGCTCTAGGACGCATATTTAAGGAGTTATGGCCAAAATAAGTTTTTCATATAAAAATTTCAATTTTTTGAGGATTTTCATCAAAATTTTGATTTTTTGGGGATGGTCACGAATTGAGGTCCTTTTGGCTCTAGGACGCATATTTAAGGAGTTATGGCCAAAATAAGTTTTTCATATAAAAATTTGATTTTTTTTGAGAATTTTCGTCGAAATTTGGATTTTTTGGGGGTGGTCACGAATTGAGGTCCTTTTGGCTCTAGGACGCATATTTAAGGAGTTATGGCCAAAATAAATTTTTCATATAAAAATTTAAATTTTTTGAGGATTTTCATCAAAATTTTGATTTTTTGGGGATGGTCACGAATTGAGGTCCTTTTGGCTCTAGGACGCATATTTAAGGAGTTATGGCCAAAATAAGTTTCTCATATAAAAATTTCTATTTTTTGAGGATTTCATCAAAATTTTGATTTTTTGGGGATGGTCACGAATTGAGGTCCTTTTGGCTCTAGGACGCATATTTAAGGAGTTATGGCCAAAATAAGTTTTTCATATAAAAATTTCATTTTTTTGAGGATTTTCATCAAAATTTTGATTTTTTGGGAGTGATCACGAATTGAGGTCCTTTTGGCTCTAGGACGCAAATTTAAGGAGTTATGGCCAAAATAAGTTTTTCATATAAAAATTTCATTTTTTTGAGGATTTTCGTCGAAATTTGGATTTTTTGCGGGTGGTCACGAATTGAGGTCCTTTTGGCTCTAGGACGCATATTTAAGGAGTTATGGCCAAAATAAGTTTTTCATATAAAATTTTCATTTTTTTGAGGATTTTCATCAAAATTTTGATTTTTTGGGGATGGTCACGAATTGAGGTCCTTTTGGCTCTAGGACGCATATTTAAGGAGTTATGGCCAAAATAAGTTTTTCATATAAAAATTTCATTTTTTTGAGGATTTTCGTCGAAATTTTGATTTTTTGCGGGTGGTCACGAATTGAGGTCCTTTTGGCTCTAGGACGCATATTTAAGGAGTTATGGCCAAAATAAGTTTTTCATATAAAAATTTCAATTTTTTGAGAATTTTCGTCGAAATTTGGATTTTTTGGGGGTGGTCACGAATTGAGGTCCTTTTGGCTCTAGGACGCATATTTAAGGAGTTATGGCCACAATAAGTTTTTCATATAAAAATTTCAATTTTTTGAGGATTTTCGTCGAAATTTGGATTTTTTGGGGGTGGTCACGAATTGAGGTCCTTTTGGCTCTAGGACGCATATTTAAGGAGTTATGGCCAAAATAAGTTTTTCATATAAAAATTTCAATTTTTTGAGGATTTTCATCAAAATTTTGATTTTTTGGGGATGGTCACGAATTGAGGTCCTTTTGGCTCTAGGAAGCATATTTAAGGAGTTATGGCCAAAATAAGTTTTTCATATAAAAATTTCAATTTTTTGAGGATTTTCATCAAAATTTTGATTTTTTGGGGATGGTCACGAATTGAGGTCCTTTTGGCTCTAGGACGCATATTTAAGGAGTTATGGCCAAAATAAGTTTTTCATATAAAAATTTCAATTTTTTGAGGATTTTCATCAAAATTTAATTTTTTGGGGATGGTCACGAATTGAGGTCCTTTTGGCTCTAGGACGCATATTTAAGGAGTTATGGCCAAAATAAGTTTCTCATATAAAAATTTCTATTTTTTGAGGATTTCATCAAAATTTTGATTTTTTGGGGGTGGTCACGAATTGAGGTCCTTTTGGCTCTAGGACGCATATTTAAGGAGTTATGGCCAAAATAAGTTTTTCATATAAAAATTTCAATTTTCTGAGGATTTTCATCAAAATTTTGATTTTGTGGGAGTGATCACGAATTGAGGTCCTTTTGGCTCTAGGAAGCATATTTAAGGAGTTATGGCCAAAATAAGTTTTTCATATAAAAATTTGATTTTTTTTTGAGAATTTTCGTCGAAATTTGGATTTTTTGGGGGTGGTCACGAATTGAGGTCCTTTTGGCTCTAGGACGCATATTTAAGGAGTTATGGCCACAATAAGTTTTTCATATAAAAATTTCAATTTTTTGAGGATTTTCGTCGAAATTTGGATTTTTTGGGGGTGGTCACGAATTGAGGTCCTTTTGGCTCTAGGACGCATATTTAAGGAGTTATGGCCCAAAATAAGTTTTTCATATAAAAATTTCAATTTTTTGAGGATTTTCGTCGAAATTTGGATTTTTTGGGGGTGGTCACGAATTGAGGTCCTTTTGGCTCTAGGACGCATATTTAAGGAGTTATGGCCAAAATAAGTTTTTCATATAAAAATTTCAATTTTCTGAGGATTTTCATCAAAATTTTGATTTTTTGGGGATGGTCACGAATTGAGGTCCTTTTGGCTCTAGGACGCATATTTAAGGAGTTATGGCCAAAATAAGTTTTTCATATAAAAATTTCAATTTTTTGAGGATTTTCATCAAAATTTTGATTTTTTGGGGATGGTCACGAATTGAGGTCCTTTTGGCTCTAGGACGCATATTTAAGGAGTTATGGCCAAAATAAGTTTTTCATATAAAAATTTGATTTTTTTTTGAGGATTTTCGTCGAAATTTGGATTTTTTGGGGGTGGTCACGAATTGAGGTCCTTTTGGCTCTAGGACGCATATTTAAGGAGTTATGGCCAAAATAAGTTTTTCATATAAAAATTTCAATTTTCTGAGGATTTTCATCAAAATTTTGATTTTTTGGGGATGGTCACGAATTGAGGTCCTTTTGGCTCTAGAACGCATATTTAAGGAGTTATGGCCAAAATAAGTTTTTCATATAAAAATTTCAATTTTTTGAGGATTTTCATCAAAATTTTGATTTTTTGGGGATGGTCACGAATTGAGGTCCTTTTGGCTCTAGGACGCATATTTAAGGAGTTATGGCCAAAATAAGTTTCTCATATAAAAATTTCAATTTTTTGAGGATTTTCGTCGAAATTTTGATTTTGTGGGAGTGATCACGAATTGAGGTCCTTTTGGCTCTAGGACGCATATTTAAGGAGTTATGGCCAAAATAAGTTTTTCGTATAAAAATTTCATTTTTTTGAGGATTTTCGTCGAAATTTTGATTTTTTGGGGGTGGTCACGAATTGAGGTCCTTTTGGCTCTAGGACGCATATTTAAGGAGTTATGGCCAAAATAAGTTTTTCATATAAAAATTTCATTTTTTTGAGGATTTTCGTCGAAATTTGGATTTTTTGCGGGTGGTCACGAATTGAGGTCCTTTTGGCTCTAGGACGCATATTTAAGGAGTTATGGCCAAAATAAGTTTTTCATATAAAAATTTCAATTTTTTGAGGATTTTCATCAAAATTTTGATTTTTTGGGGATGGTCACGAATTGAGGTCCTTTTGGCTCTAGGAAGCATATTTAAGGAGTTATGGCCAAAATAAGTTTTTCATATAAAAATTTCAATTTTTTGAGGATTTTCGTCGAAATTTGGATTTTTTGGGGGTGGTCACGAATTGAGGTCATTTTGGCTCTAGGACGCATATTTAAGGAGTTATGGCCAAAATAAGTTTTTCATATAAAAATTTCAATTTTTTGAGGATTGTCATCAAAATTTTGATTTTGTGGGAGTGATCACGAATTGAGGTCCTTTTGGCTCTAGGACGCATATTTAAGGAGTTATGGCCAAAATAAGTTTTTCATATAAAAATTTCATTTTTTTGAGGATTTTCGTCGAAATTTTGATTTTTTGGGGGTGGTCACGAATTGAGGTCCTTTTGGCTCTAGGAAGCATATTTAAGGAGTTATGGCCAAAATAAGTTTTTCATATAAAAATTTAAATTTTTTGAGGATTTTCATCAAAATTTTGATTTTTTGGGGATGGTCACGAATTGAGGTCCTTTTGGCTCTAGGACGCATATTTAAGGAGTTATGGCCAAAATAAGTTTTTCGTATAAAATTTCAATTTTTTGAGGATTGTCATCAAAATTTTGATTTTTTGGGGGTGGTCACGAATTGAGGTCCTTTTGGCTCTAGGACGCATATTTAAGGAGTTATGGCCAAAATAAGTTTTTCATATAAAAATTTCATTTTTTTGAGGATTTTCGTCGAAATTTTGATTTTTTGGGGGTGGTCACGAATTGAGGTCCTTTTGGCTCTAGGACGCATATTTAAGGAGTTATGGCCAAAATAAGTTTTTCATATAAAAATTTCAATTTTTTGAGGATTTTCATCAAAATTTTGATTTTTTGGGAGTGATCACGAATTGAGGTCCTTTTGGCTCTAGGACGCATATTTAAGGAGTTGTGGCCAAAATAAGTTTTTCATATAAAAATTTCATTTTTTTGAGGATTTTCGTCGAAATTTGGATTTTTTGGGGGTGGTCACGAATTGAGGTCCTTTTGGCTATAGGAAGCATATTTAAGGAGTTATGGCCAAAATAAGTTTTTCATATAAAAATTTCAATTTTTTGAGGATTTTCGTCGAAATTTGGATTTTTTGGGGGTGGTCACGAATTGAGGTCATTTTGGCTCTAGGACGCATATTTAAGGAGTTATGGCCAAAATAAGTTTTTCATATAAAAATTTCAATTTTTTGAGGATTGTCATCAAAATTTTGATTTTGTGGGAGTGATCACGAATTGAGGTCCTTTTGGCTCTAGGAAGCATATTTAAGGAGTTATGGCCAAAATAAGTTTTTCATATAAAAATTTAAATTTTTTGAGGATTTTCATCAAAATTTTGATTTTTTGGGGATGGTCACGAATTGAGGTCCTTTTGGCTCTAGGACGCATATTTAAGGAGTTATGGCCAAAATAAGTTTTTCATATAAAATTTCAATTTTTTGAGGATTGTCATCAAAATTTTGATTTTTTGCGGGTGGTCACGAATTGAGGTCCTTTTGGCTCTAGGACGCATATTTAAGGAGTTATGGCCAAAATAAGTTTTTCATATAAAAATTTCATTTTTTTGAGGATTTTCGTCGAAATTTTGATTTTTTGGGGGTGGTCACGAATTGAGGTCCTTTTGGCTCTAGGACGCATATTTAAGGAGTTATGGCCAAAATAAGTTTTTCATATAAAAATTTCAATTTTTTGAGGATTTTCATCAAAATTTTGATTTTTTGGGAGTGATCACGAATTGAGGTCCTTTTGGCTCTAGGACGCATATTTAAGGAGTTGTGGCCAAAATAAGTTTTTCATATAAAAATTTCATTTTTTTGAGGATTTTCGTCGAAATTTGGATTTTTTGGGGGTGGTCACGAATTGAGGTCCTTTTGGCTATAGGACGCATATTTAAGGAGTTATGGCCAAAATAAGTTTTTCATATAAAAATTTCAATTTTCTGAGGATTTTCATCAAAATTTTGATTTTTTGGGAGTGATCACGAATTGAGGTCCTTTTGGCTCTAGGACGCATATTTAAGGAGTTATGGGCAAAATAAGTTTTTCATATAAAAATTTCATTTTTTTGAGGATTTTCGTCGAAATTTGGATTTTTTGGGGGTGGTCACGAATTGAGGTCCTTTTGGCTATAGGACGCATATTTAAGGAGTTATGGCCAAAATAAGTTTTTCATATAAAAATTTCAATTTTCTGAGTATTTTCATCAAAATTTTGATTTTTTGGGAGTGATCACGAATTGAGGTCCTTTTGGCTCTAGGACGCATATTTAAGGAGTTATGGGCAAAATAAGTTTTTCATATAAAAATTTCATTTTTTTGAGGATTTTCGTCGAAATTTTGATTTTTTGGGGGTGGTCACGAATTGAGGTCCTTTTGGCTCTAGGACGCATATTTAAGGAGTTATGGCCAAAATAAGTTTTTCATATAAAAATTTCATTTTTTTGAGGATTTTCGTCGAAATTTGGATTTTTTGCGGGTGGTCACGAATTGAGGTCCTTTTGGCTCTAGGACGCATATTTAAGGAGTTATGGCCAAAATAAGTTTTTCATATAAAAATTTCATTTTTTTGAGGATTTTCGTCGAAATTTTGATTTTTTGGGGGTGGTCACGAATTGAGGTCCTTTTGGCTCTAGGAAGCATATTTAAGGAGTTATGGCCAAAATAAGTTTTTCATATAAAAATTTCAATTTTTTGAGGATTTTCATCAAAATTTTGATTTTTTGGGGATGGTCACGAATTGAGGTCCTTTTGGCTCTAGGACGCATATTTAAGGAGTTATGGCCAAAATAAGTTTTTCATATAAAAATTTCAATTTTTTGAGGATTTTCATCAAAATTTTGATTTTTTGGGAGTGATCACGAATTGAGGTCCTTTTGGCTCTAGGACGCATATTTAAGGAGTTATGGCCAAAATAAGTTTTTCATATAAAAATTTCATTTTTTGAGGATTTTCGTCGAAATTTGGATTTTTTGCGGGTGGTCACGAATTGAGGTCCTTTTGGCTCTAGGACGCATATTTAAGGAGTTATGGCCAAAATAAGTTTTTCATATAAAAATTTCATTTTTTTCAGGATTTTCGTCGAAATTTTGATTTTTTGGGTGTGGTCACGAATTGAGGTCCTTTTGGCTCTAGGAAGCATATTTAAGGAGTTATGGCCAAAATAAGTTTTTCATATAAAAATTTCAATTTTTTGAGGATTTTCATCAAAATTTTGATTTTTTGGGGATGGTCACGAATTGAGGTGCTTTTGGCTCTAGGACGCATATTTAAGGAGTTATGGCCAAAATAAGTTTTTCATATAAAAATTTCAATTTTTTTGAGGATTTTCATCAAAATTTTGATTTTTTGGGAGTGATCACGAATTGAGGTCCTTTTGGCTCTAGGACGCATATTTAAGGAGTTATGGCCAAAATAAGTTTTTCATATAAAAATTTCAATTTTTTGAGGATTTTCATCAAAATTTTGATTTTTTGGGAGTGATCACGAATTGAGGTCCTTTTGGCGCTAGGACGCATATTTAAGGAGTTATGGCCCAAAATAAGTTTTTCATATAAAAATTTCAATTTTTTGAGGATTTTCGTCGAAATTTGGATTTTTTGGGGGTGGTCACGAATTGAGGTCCTTTTGGCTCTAGGACGCATATTTAAGGAGTTATGGCCAAAATAAGTTTTTCGTATAAAATTTCAATTTTTTGAGGATTGTCATCAAAATTTTGATTTTTTGGGGGTGGTCACGAATTGAGGTCCTTTTGGCGCTAGGACGCATATTTAAGGAGTTATGGCCCAAAATAAGTTTTTCATATAAAAATTTCAATTTTTTGAGGATTTTCGTCGAAATTTGGATTTTTTGGGGGTGGTCACGAATTGAGGTCCTTTTGGCTCTAGGAAGCATATTTAAGGAGTTATGGCCAAAATAAGTTTTTCATATAAAAATTTCAATTTTTTGAGGATTTTCATCAAAATTTTGATTTTTTGGGGATGGTCACGAATTGAGGTCCTTTTGGCTCTAGGAAGCATATTTAAGGAGTTATGGCCAAAATAAGTTTTTCATATAAAAATTTCAATTTTTTGAGGATTTTCGTCGAAATTTTGATTTTTTGGGGGTGGTCACGAATTGAGGTCCTTTTGGCTCTAGGACGCATATTTAAGGAGTTATGGCCAAAATAAGTTTTTCATATAAAAATTTCATTTTTTTGAGGATTTTCGTCGAAATTTGGATTTTTTGCGGGTGGTCACGAATTGAGGTCCTTTTGGCTCTAGGACGCATATTTAAGGAGTTATGGCCAAAATAAGTTTTTCATATAAAAATTTCAATTTTTTGAGGATTTTCATCAAAATTTTGATTTTTTGGGGATGGTCACGAATTGAGGTCCTTTTGGCTCTAGGAAGCATATTTAAGGAGTTATGGCCAAAATAAGTTTTTCATATAAAAATTTCAATTTTTTGAGGATTTTCGTCGAAATTTGGATTTTTTGGGGGTGGTCACGAATTGAGGTCATTTTGGCTCTAGGACGCATATTTAAGGAGTTATGGCCAAAATAAGTTTTTCATATAAAAATTTCAATTTTTTGAGGATTGTCATCAAAATTTTGATTTTGTGGGAGTGATCACGAATTGAGGTCCTTTTGGCTCTAGGACGCATATTTAAGGAGTTATGGCCAAAATAAGTTTTTCATATAAAAATTTCATTTTTTGAGGATTTTCGTCGAAATTTTGATTTTTTGGGGGTGGTCACGAATTGAGGTCCTTTTGGCTCTAGGAAGCATATTTAAGGAGTTATGGCCAAAATAAGTTTTTCATATAAAAATTTAAATTTTTTGAGGATTTTCATCAAAATTTTGATTTTTTGGGGATGGTCACGAATTGAGGTCCTTTTGGCTCTAGGACGCATATTTAAGGAGTTATGGCCAAAATAAGTTTTTCGTATAAAATTTCAATTTTTTGAGGATTGTCATCAAAATTTTGATTTTTTGGGGGTGGTCACGAATTGAGGTCCTTTTGGCTCTAGGACGCATATTTAAGGAGTTATGGCCAAAATAAGTTTTTCATATAAAAATTTCATTTTTTTGAGGATTTTCGTCGAAATTTTGATTTTTTGGGGGTGGTCACGAATTGAGGTCCTTTTGGCTATAGGACGCATATTTAAGGAGTTATGGCCAAAATAAGTTTTTCATATAAAAATTTCAATTTTTTGAGGATTTTCATCAAAATTTTGATTTTTTGGGAGTGATCACGAATTGAGGTCCTTTTGGCTCTAGGACGCATATTTAAGGAGTTGTGGCCAAAATAAGTTTTTCATATAAAAATTTCATTTTTTTGAGGATTTTCGTCGAAATTTGGATTTTTTGGGGGTGGTCACGAATTGAGGTCCTTTTGGCTATAGGAAGCATATTTAAGGAGTTATGGCCAAAATAAGTTTTTCATATAAAAATTTCAATTTTTTGAGGATTTTCGTCGAAATTTGGATTTTTTGGGGGTGGTCACGAATTGAGGTCATTTTGGCTCTAGGACGCATATTTAAGGAGTTATGGCCAAAATAAGTTTTTCATATAAAAATTTCAATTTTTTGAGGATTGTCATCAAAATTTTGATTTTGTGGGAGTGATCACGAATTGAGGTCCTTTTGGCTCTAGGAAGCATATTTAAGGAGTTATGGCCAAAATAAGTTTTTCATATAAAAATTTAAATTTTTTGAGGATTTTCATCAAAATTTTGATTTTTTGGGGATGGTCACGAATTGAGGTCCTTTTGGCTCTAGGACGCATATTTAAGGAGTTATGGCCAAAATAAGTTTTTCATATAAAATTTCAATTTTTTGAGGATTGTCATCAAAATTTTGATTTTTTGCGGGTGGTCACGAATTGAGGTCCTTTTGGCTCTAGGACGCATATTTAAGGAGTTATGGCCAAAATAAGTTTTTCATATAAAAATTTCATTTTTTTGAGGATTTTCGTCGAAATTTTGATTTTTTGGGGGTGGTCACGAATTGAGGTCCTTTTGGCTCTAGGACGCATATTTAAGGAGTTATGGCCAAAATAAGTTTTTCATATAAAAATTTCAATTTTTTGAGGATTTTCATCAAAATTTTGATTTTTTGGGAGTGATCACGAATTGAGGTCCTTTTGGCTCTAGGACGCATATTTAAGGAGTTGTGGCCAAAATAAGTTTTTCATATAAAAATTTCATTTTTTTGAGGATTTTCGTCGAAATTTGGATTTTTTGGGGGTGGTCACGAATTGAGGTCCTTTTGGCTATAGGACGCATATTTAAGGAGTTATGGCCAAAATAAGTTTTTCATATAAAAATTTCAATTTTCTGAGGATTTTCATCAAAATTTTGATTTTTTGGGAGTGATCACGAATTGAGGTCCTTTTGGCTCTAGGACGCATATTTAAGGAGTTATGGGCAAAATAAGTTTTTCATATAAAAATTTCATTTTTTTGAGGATTTTCGTCGAAATTTGGATTTTTTGGGGGTGGTCACGAATTGAGGTCTTTTGGCTATAGGACGCATATTTAAGGAGTTATGGCCAAAATAAGTTTTTCATATAAAAATTTCAATTTTCTGAGTATTTTCATCAAAATTTTGATTTTTTGGGAGTGATCACGAATTGAGGTCCTTTTGGCTCTAGGACGCATATTTAAGGAGTTATGGGCAAAATAAGTTTTTCATATAAAAATTTCATTTTTTTGAGGATTTTCGTCGAAATTTTGATTTTTTGGGGGTGGTCACGAATTGAGGTCCTTTTGGCTCTAGGACGCATATTTAAGGAGTTATGGCCAAAATAAGTTTTTCATATAAAAATTTCATTTTTTTGAGGATTTTCGTCGAAATTTGGATTTTTTGCGGGTGGTCACGAATTGAGGTCCTTTTGGCTCTAGGACGCATATTTAAGGAGTTATGGCCAAAATAAGTTTTTCATATAAAAATTTCATTTTTTTGAGGATTTTCGTCGAAATTTTGATTTTTTGGGGGTGGTCACGAATTGAGGTCCTTTTGGCTCTAGGAAGCATATTTAAGGAGTTATGGCCAAAATAAGTTTTTCATATAAAAATTTCAATTTTTTGAGGATTTTCATCAAAATTTTGATTTTTTGGGGATGGTCACGAATTGAGGTCCTTTTGGCTCTAGGACGCATATTTAAGGAGTTATGGCCAAAATAAGTTTTTCATATAAAAATTTCAATTTTTTGAGGATTTTCATCAAAATTTTGATTTTTTGGGAGTGATCACGAATTGAGGTCCTTTTGGCTCTAGGACGCATATTTAAGGAGTTATGGCCAAAATAAGTTTTTCATATAAAAATTTCATTTTTTGAGGATTTTCGTCGAAATTTGGATTTTTTGCGGGTGGTCACGAATTGAGGTCCTTTTGGCTCTAGGACGCATATTTAAGGAGTTATGGCCAAAATAAGTTTTTCATATAAAAATTTCATTTTTTTGAGGATTTTCGTCGAAATTTTGATTTTTTGGGTGTGGTCACGAATTGAGGTCCTTTTGGCTCTAGGAAGCATATTTAAGGAGTTATGGCCAAAATAAGTTTTTCATATAAAAATTTCAATTTTTTGAGGATTTTCATCAAAATTTTGATTTTTTGGGGATGGTCACGAATTGAGGTGCTTTTGGCTCTAGGACGCATATTTAAGGAGTTATGGCCAAAATAAGTTTTTCATATAAAAATTTCAATTTTTTTGAGGATTTTCATCAAAATTTTGATTTTTTGGGAGTGATCACGAATTGAGGTCCTTTTGGCTCTAGGACGCATATTTAAGGAGTTATGGCCAAAATAAGTTTTTCATATAAAAATTTCAATTTTTTGAGGATTTTCATCAAAATTTTGATTTTTTGGGAGTGATCACGAATTGAGGTCCTTTTGGCGCTAGGACGCATATTTAAGGAGTTATGGCCCAAAATAAGTTTTTCATATAAAAATTTCAATTTTTTGAGGATTTTCGTCGAAATTTGGATTTTTTGGGGGTGGTCACGAATTGAGGTCCTTTTGGCTCTAGGACGCATATTTAAGGAGTTATGGCCAAAATAAGTTTTTCATATAAAAATTTCAATTTTTTGAGGATTTTCATCAAAATTTTGATTTTTTGGGGATGGTCACGAATTGAGGTCCTTTTGGCTCTAGGAAGCATATTTAAGGAGTTATGGCCAAAATAAGTTTTTCATATAAAAATTTCAATTTTTTGAGGATTTTCGTCGAAATTTGGATTTTTTGGGGGTGGTCACGAATTGAGGTCCTTTTGGCTCTAGGACGCATATTTAAGGAGTTATGGCCAAAATAAGTTTTTCATATAAAAATTTCAATTTTTTGAGGATTTTCGTCGAAATTTGGATTTTTTGGGGGTGGTCACGAATTGAGGTCATTTTGGCTCTAGGACGCACATTTAAGGAGTTATGGCCAAAATAAGTTTTTCATATAAAAATTTCAATTTTTTGAGGATTGTCATCAAAATTTTGATTTTTTGGGGATGTTCACGAATTGAGGTCCTTTTGGCTCTAGGAAGCATATTTAAGGAGTTATGGCCAAAATAAGTTTTTCATATAAAAATTTCAATTTTTTGAGGATTTTCGTCGAAATTTGGATTTTTTGGGGGTGGTCACGAATTGAGGTCATTTTGGCTCTAGGACGCATATTTAAGGAGTTATGGCCAAAATAAGTTTTTCATATAAAAATTTCAATTTTTTGAGGATTGTCATCAAAATTTTGATTTTGTGGGAGTGATCACGAATTGAGGTCCTTTTGGCTCTAGGACGCATATTTAAGGAGTTATGGCCAAAATAAGTTTTTCATATAAAAATTTCATTTTTTTGAGGATTTTCGTCGAAATTTTGATTTTTTGGGGGTGGTCACGAATTGAGGTCCTTTTGGCTCTAGGAAGCATATTTAAGGAGTTATGGCCAAAATAAGTTTTTCATATAAAAATTTCAATTTTTTGAGGATTTTCATCAAAATTTTGATTTTTTGGGGATGGTCACGAATTGAGGTCCTTTTGGCTCTAGGACGCATATTTAAGGAGTTATGGCCAAAATAAGTTTTTCATATAAAAATTTGATTTTTTTTTGAGAATTTTCGTCGAAATTTGGATTTTTTGGGGGTGGTCACGAATTGAGGTCCTTTTGGCTCTAGGACGCATATTTAAGGAGTTATGGCCACAATAAGTTTTTCATATAAAAATTTCAATTTTTTGAGGATTTTCGTCGAAATTTGGATTTTTTGGGGGTGGTCACGAATTGAGGTCCTTTTGGCTCTAGGACGCATATTTAAGGAGTTATGGCCAAAATAAGTTTTTCATATAAAAATTTCAATTTTTTGAGGATTTTCATCAAAATTTTGATTTTTTGGGGATGGTCACGAATTGAGGTCCTTTTGGCTCTAGGAAGCATATTTAAGGAGTTATGGCCAAAATAAGTTTTTCATATAAAAATTTCAATTTTTTGAGGATTTTCGTCGAAATTTGGATTTTTTGGGGGTGGTCACGAATTGAGGTCATTTTGGCTCTAGGACGCATATTTAAGGAGTTATGGCCAAAATAAGTTTTTCATATAAAAATTTAAATTTTTTGAGGATTTTCGTCGAAATTTTGATTTTTTGGGGGTGGTCACGAATTGAGGTCCTTTTGGCTCTAGGACGCATATTTAAGGAGTTATGGCCAAAATAAGTTTTTCATATAAAAATTTCATTTTTTTGAGGATTTTCGTCGAAATTTGGATTTTTTGCGGGTGGTCACGAATTGAGGTCCTTTTGGCTCTAGGACGCATATTTAAGGAGTTATGGCCAAAATAAGTTTTTCATATAAAAATTTCATTTTTTTGAGGATTTTCGTCGAAATTTTGATTTTTTGGGGGTGGTCACGAATTGAGGTCCTTTTGGCTCTAGGAAGCATATTTAAGGAGTTATGGCCAAAATAAGTTTTTCATATAAAAATTTCAATTTTTTGAGGATTTTCATCAAAATTTTGATTTTTTGGGGATGGTCACGAATTGAGGTCCTTTTGGCTCTAGGACGCATATTTAAGGAGTTATGGCCAAAATAAGTTTTTCATATAAAAATTTCAATTTTTTGAGGATTTTCATCAAAATTTTGATTTTTTGGGAGTGATCACGAATTGAGGTCCTTTTGGCTCTAGGACGCATATTTAAGGAGTTATGGCCACAATAAGTTTTTCATATAAAAATTTCAATTTTTTGAGGATTTTCGTCGAAATTTGGATTTTTTGGGGGTGGTCACGAATTGAGGTCCTTTTGGCTCTAGGACGCATATTTAAGGAGTTATGGCCAAAATAAGTTTTTCATATAAAAATTTCAATTTTTTGAGGATTTTCATCAAAATTTTGATTTTTTGGGAGTGATCACGAATTGAGGTCCTTTTGGCTCTAGGAAGCATATTTAAGGAGTTATGGCCAAAATAAGTTTTTCATATAAAAATTTCAATTTTTTGAGGATTTTCGTCGAAATTTGGATTTTTTGGGGGTGGTCACGAATTGAGGTCATTTTGGCTCTAGGACGCATATTTAAGGAGTTATGGCCAAAATAAGTTTTTCATATAAAAATTTCAATTTTTTGAGGATTGTCATCAAAATTTTGATTTTGTGGGAGTGATCACGAATTGAGGTCCTTTTGGCTCTAGGACGCATATTTAAGGAGTTATGGCCAAAATAAGTTTTTCATATAAAAATTTCATTTTTTTGAGGATTTTCGTCGAAATTTTGATTTTTTGGGGGTGGTCACGAATTGAGGTCCTTTTGGCTCTAGGACGCATATTTAAGGAGTTATGGCCAAAATAAGTTTTTCATATAAAAATTTCAATTTTTTGAGGATTTTCATCAAAATTTTGATTTTTTGGGGGTGGTCACGAATTGAGGTCCTTTTGGCTCTAGGACGCATATTTAAGGAGTTATGGCCAAAATAAGTTTTTCATATAAAAATTTGATTTTTTTTTTGAGAATTTTCGTCGAAATTTGGATTTTTTGGGGGTGGTCACGAATTGAGGTCCTTTTGGCTCTAGGACGCATATTTAAGGAGTTATGGCCAAAATAAGTTTTTCATATAAAAATTTCAATTTTTTGAGGATTTTCATCAAAATTTTGATTTTTTGGGGATGGTCACGAATTGAGGTCCTTTTGGCTCTAGGACGCATATTTAAGGAGTTATGGCCAAAATAAGTTTTTCATATAAAAATTTCATTTTTTTGAGGATTTTCGTCGAAATTTGGATTTTTTGCGGGTGGTCACGAATTGAGGTCCTTTTGGCTCTAGGACGCATATTTAAGGAGTTATGGCCAAAATAAGTTTTTCATATAAAATTTTCAATTTTTTGAGGATGTTCGTCGAAATTTGGATTTTTTGGGGGTGGTCACGAATTGAGGTCTTTTGGCTCTAGGACGCATATTTAAGGAGTTATGGCCAAAATAAGTTTTTCATATAAAAATTTCAATTTTTTGAGGATTTTCATCAAAATTTTGATTTTTTGGGGATGGTCACGAATTGAGGTCCTTTTGGCTCTAGGACGCGTATTTAAGGAGTTATGGCCAAAATAAGTTTTTCATATAAAAATTTCAATTTTTTGAGGATTTTCATCAAAATTTTGATTTTTTGGGGATGGTCACGAATTGAGGTCCTTTTGGCTCTAGGACGCATATTTAAGGAGTTATGGCCAAAATAAGTTTTTCATATAAAAATTTAAATTTTTTGAGGATTTTCATCAAAATTTTGATTTTTTGGGAGTGATCACGAATTGAGGTCCTTTTGGCTCTAGGACGCATATTTAAGGAGTTATGGCCAAAATAAGTTTTTCATATAAAAATTTCATTTTTTTGAGGATTTTCGTCGAAATTTGGATTTTTTGCGGGTGGTCACGAATTGAGGTCCTTTTGGCTCTAGGACGCATATTTAAGGAGTTATGGCCAAAATAAGTTTTTCATATAAAATTTTCAATTTTTTGAGGATGTTCGTCGAAATTTGGATTTTTTGGGGGTGGTCACGAATTGAGGTCTTTTGGCTCTAGGACGCATATTTAAGGAGTTATGGCCAAAATAAGTTTTTCATATAAAAATTTCAATTTTTTGAGGATTTTCATCAAAATTTTGATTTTTTGGGGATGGTCACGAATTGAGGTCCTTTTGGCTCTAGGACGCATATTTAAGGAGTTATGGCCAAAATAAGTTTTTCATATAAAAATTTAAATTTTTTGAGGATTTTCATCAAAATTTTGATTTTTTGGGGATGGTCACGAATTGAGGTCCTTTTGGCTCTAGGACGCATATTTAAGGAGTTATGGCCAAAATAAGTTTTTCATATAAAAATTTCATTTTTTTGAGGATTTTCGTCGAAATTTTGATTTTTTGGGAGTGATCACGAATTGAGGTCCTTTTGGCTCTAGGACGCATATTTAAGGAGTTATGGCCAAAATAAGTTTTTTATATAAAAATTTCAATTTTTTGAGGATTTTCATCAAAATTTTGATTTTTTGGGAGTGATCACGAATTGAGGTCCTTTTGGCTCTAGGACGCATATTTAAGGAGTTATGGCCAAAATAAGTTTTTCATATAAAAATTTCATTTTTTTGAGGATTTTCGTCGAAATTTGGATTTTTTGGGGGTGGTCACGAATTGAGGTCCTTTTGGCTCTAGGAAGCATATTTAAGGAGTTATGGCCAAAATAAGTTTTTCATATAAAAATTTCAATTTTTTGAGGATTTTCATCAAAATTTTGATTTTTTGGGGATGGTCACGAATTGAGGTCCTTTTGGCTCTAGGACGCATATTTAAGGAGTTATGGCCAAAATAAGTTTTTCATATAAAAATTTCAATTTTTTGAGGATTTTCGTCGAAATTTGGATTTTTTGGGGGTGGTCACGAATTGAGGTCCTTTTGGCTCTAGGACGCATATTTAAGGAGTTATGGCCACAATAAGTTTTTCATATAAAAATTTCAATTTTTTGAGGATTTTCATCAAAATTTTGATTTTTTGGGAGTGATCACGAATTGAGGTCCTTTTGGCTCTAGGACGCATATTTCAGGAGTTATGGGCAAAATAAGTTTTTCATATAAAAATTTCATTTTTTTGAGTATTTTCGTCGAAATTTGGATTTTTTGGGGGTGGTCACGAATTGAGGTCCTTTTGGCTATAGGACGCATATTTAAGGAGTTATGGCCAAAATAAGTTTTTCATATAAAAATTTCAATTTTTTGAGGATTTTCATCAAAATTTTGATTTTTTGGGAGTGATCACGAATTGAGGTCCTTTTGGCTCTAGGACGCATATTTAAGGAGTTATGGCCAAAATAAGTTTTTCATATAAAAATTTCAATTTTTTGAGGATTTTCGTCGAAATTTGGATTTTTTGGGAGTGATCACGAATTGAGGTCCTTTTGGCTCTAGGACGCATATTTAAGGAGTTATGGCCAAAATAAGTTTTTTATATAAAAATTTCAATTTTTTGAGGATTTTCATCAAAATTTTGATTTTTTGGGAGTGATCACGAATTGAGGTCCTTTTGGCTCTAGGACGCATATTTAAGGAGTTATGGCCAAAATAAGTTTTTCATATAAAAATTTCATTTTTTTGAGGATTTTCGTCGAAATTTTGATTTTTTGGGGGTGGTCACGAATTGAGGTCCTTTTGGCTCTAGGAAGCATATTTAAGGAGTTATGGCCAAAATAAGTTTTTCATATAAAAATTTCAATTTTTTGAGGATTTTCATCAAAATTTTGATTTTTTGGGGATGGTCACGAATTGAGGTCCTTTTGGCTCTAGGACGCATATTTAAGGAGTTATGGCCAAAATAAGTTTTTCATATAAAAATTTCAATTTTTTGAGGATTTTCGTCGAAATTTGGATTTTTTGGGGGTGGTCACGAATTGAGGTCCTTTTGGTTCTAGGACGCATATTTAAGGAGTTATGGCCACAATAAGTTTTTCATATAAAAATTTCAATTTTCTGAGGATTTTCATCAAAATTTTGATTTTTTGGGAGTGATCACGAATTGAGGTCCTTTTGGCTCTAGGACGCATATTTAAGGAGTTATGGGCAAAATAAGTTTTTCATATAAAAATTTCATTTTTTTGAGGATTTTCGTCGAAATTTGGATTTTTTGGGGGTGGTCACGAATTGAGGTCCTTTTGGCTCTAGGACGCATATTTAAGGAGTTATGGCCAAAATAAGTTTTTCATATAAAATTTTCAATTTTTTGAGGATGTTCGTCGAAATTTGGATTTTTTGGGGGTGGTCACGAATTGAGGTCTTTTGGCTCTAGGACGCATATTTAAGGAGTTATGGCCAAAATAAGTTTTTCATATAAAAATTTCAATTTTTTGAGGATTTTCATCAAAATTTTGATTTTTTGGGGATGGTCACGAATTGAGGTCCTTTTGGCTCTAGGACGCATATTTAAGGAGTTATGGCCAAAATAAGTTTTTCATATAAAAATTTAAATTTTTTGAGGATTTTCATCAAAATTTTGATTTTTTGGGGATGGTCACGAATTGAGGTCCTTTTGGCTCTAGGACGCATATTTAAGGAGTTATGGCCAAAATAAGTTTTTCATATAAAAATTTCATTTTTTTGAGGATTTTCGTCGAAATTTTGATTTTTTGGGAGTGATCACGAATTGAGGTCCTTTTGGCTCTAGGACGCATATTTAAGGAGTTATGGTCAAAATAAGTTTTTTATATAAAAATTTCAATTTTTTGAGGATTTTCATTAAAATTTTGATTTTTTGGGAGTGATCACGAATTGAGGTCCTTTTGGCTCTAGGACGCATATTTAAGGAGTTATGGCCAAAATAAGTTTTTCATATAAAAATTTCATTTTTTTGAGGATTTTCGTCGAAATTTGGATTTTTTGGGGGTGGTCACGAATTGAGGTCCTTTTGGCTCTAGGACGCATATTTAAGGAGTTATGGCCAAAATAAGTTTTTCATATAAAAATTTCAATTTTTTGAGGATTTTCATCAAAATTTTGATTTTTTGGGAGTGATCACGAATTGAGGTCCTTTTGGCTCTAGGACGCATATTTAAGGAGTTATGGCCAAAATAAGTTTTTCATATAAAAATTTCATTTTTTTGAGGATTTTCGTCGAAATTTTAATTTTTTGGGGGTGGTCACGAATTGAGGTCCTTTTGGCTCTAGGAAGCATATTTAAGGAGTTATGGCCAAAATAAGTTTTTCATATAAAAATTTAAATTTTTTGAGGATTTTCATCAAAATTTTGATTTTTTGGGGATGGTCACGAATTGAGGTCCTTTTGGCTCTAGGACGCATATTTAAGGAGTTATGGCCAAAATAAGTTTTTCATATAAAAATTTCAATTTTTTGAGGATTTTCGTCGAAATTTGGATTTTTTGGGGGTGGTCACGAATTGAGGTCCTTTTGGCTCTAGGACGCATATTTAAGGAGTTATGGCCACAATAAGTTTTTCATATAAAAATTTCAATTTTCTGAGGATTTTCATCAAAATTTTGATTTTTTGGGAGTGATCACGAATTGAGGTCCTTTTGGCTCTAGGACGCATATTTCAGGAGTTATGGGCAAAATAAGTTTTTCATATAAAAATTTCATTTTTTTGAGGATTTTCGTCGAAATTTGGATTTTTTGGGGGTGGTCACGAATTGAGGTCCTTTTGGCTATAGGACGCATATTTAAGGAGTTATGGCCAAAATAAGTTTTTCATATAAAAATTTCAATTTTTTGAGGATTTTCATCAAAATTTTGATTTTTTGGGAGTGATCACGAATTGAGGTCCTTTTGGCTCTAGGACGCATATTTAAGGAGTTATGGCCAAAATAAGTTTTTCATATAAAAATTTCAATTTTTTGAGGATTTTCGTCGAAATTTGGATTTTTTGGGAGTGATCACGAATTGGGAGTGATCACGAATTGAGGTCCTTTTGGCTCTAGGACGCATATTTAAGGAGTTATGGCCAAAATAAGTTTTTCATATAAAAATTTCATTTTTTTGAGGATTTTCGTCGAAATTTTGATTTTTTGGGGGTGGTCACGAATTGAGGTCCTTTTGGCTCTAGGAAGCATATTTAAGGAGTTATGGCCAAAATAAGTTTTTCATATAAAAATTTCAATTTTTTGAGGATTTTCATCAAAATTTTGATTTTTTGGGGATGGTCACGAATTGAGGTCCTTTTGGCTCTAGGACGCATATTTAAGGAGTTATGGCCAAAATAAGTTTTTCATATAAAAATTTCAATTTTTTGAGGATTTTCGTCGAAATTTGGATTTTTTGGGGGTGGTCACGAATTGAGGTCCTTTTGGCTCTAGGACGCATATTTAAGGAGTTATGGCCACAATAAGTTTTTCATATAAAAATTTCAATTTTCTGAGGATTTTCATCAAAATTTTGATTTTTTGGGAGTGATCACGAATTGAGGTCCTTTTGGCTCTAGGACGCATATTTAAGGAGTTATGGGCAAAATAAGTTTTTCATATAAAAATTTCATTTTTTTGAGGATTTTCGTCGAAATTTGGATTTTTTGGGGGTGGTCACGAATTGAGGTCCTTTTGGCTCTAGGACGCATATTTAAGGAGTTATGGCCAAAATAAGTTTTTCATATAAAAATTTCAATTTTTTGAGGATTGTCATCAAAATTTTGATTTTTTGGGGATGGTCACGAATTGAGGTCCTTTTGGCTCTAGGACGCATATTTAAGGAGTTATGGCCAAAATAAGTTTTTCATATAAAAATTTCAATTTTTTGAGGATTGTCATCAAAATTTTGATTTTGTGGGGGTGGTCACGAATTGAGGTCATTTTGGCTCTAGGACGCATATTTAAGGAGTTATGGCCAAAATAAGTTTTTCATATAAAAATTTCATTTTTTTGAGGATTTTCGTCGAAATTTGGATTTTTTGCGGGTGGTCACGAATTGAGGTCCTTTTGGCTCTAGGACGCATATTTAAGGAGTTATGGCCAAAATAAGTTTTTCATATAAAAATTTAAATTTTTTGAGGATTTTCATCAAAATTTTGATTTTTTGGGGATGGTCACGAATTGAGGTCCTTTTGGCTCTAGGACGCATAGTTAAGGAGTTATGGCCAAAATAAATTTTTCATATAAAATTTCAATTTTTTGAGGATTGTCATCAAAATTTTGATTTTTTGGGGATGGTCACGAATTGAGGTCCTTTTGGCTCTAGGAAGCATATTTAAGGAGTTATGGTCCAAAATAAGTTTTTCATATAAAAATTTCAATTTTTTGAGGATTTTCGTCGAAATTTGGATTTTTTGGGGGTGGTCACGAATTGAGGTCCTTTTGGCTCTAGGAAGCATATTTAAGGAGTTATGGCCAAAATAAGTTTTTCATATAAAAATTTCAATTTTTTGAGGATTTTCATCAAAATTTTGATTTTTTGGGGGTGGTCACGAATTGAGGTCCTTTTGGCTCTAGGACGCATATTTAAGGAGTTATGGCCACAATAAGTTTTTCATATAAAAATTTCAATTTTTTGAGGATTTTCATCAAAATTTTGATTTTTTGGGAGTGATCACGAATTGAGGTCCTTTTGGCTCTAGGACGCATATTTAAGGAGTTATGGCCAAAATAAGTTTTTCATATAAAAATTTCAATTTTTTGAGGATTTTCATCAAAATTTTGATTTTTTGGGAGTGATCACGAATTGAGGTCCTTTTGGCTCTAGGACGCATATTTAAGGAGTTATGGCCAAAATAAGTTTTTCATATAAAAATTTCAATTTTTTGAGGATTTTCATCAAAATTTTGATTTTTTGGGAGTGATCACGAATTGAGGTCCTTTTGGCTCTAGGACGCATATTTAAGGAGTTATGGCCAAAATAAGTTTTTCATATAAAAATTTCATTTTTTTGAGGAGTTTCGTCGAAATTTTGATTTTTTGGGGGTGGTCACGAATTGAGGTCCTTTTGGCTCTAGGACGCATATTTAAGGAGTTATGGCCAAAATAAGTTTTTCATATAAAAATTTCAATTTTTTGAGGATTTTCATCAAAATTTTGATTTTTTGGGAGTGATCACGAATTGAGGTCCTTTTGGCTCTAGGACGCATATTTAAGGAGTTATGGCCAAAATAAGTTTTTTATATAAAAATTTCATTTTTTTGAGGATTTTCGTCGAAATTTGGATTTTTTGCGGGTGGTCACGAATTGAGGTCCTTTTGGCTCTAGGACGCATATTTAAGGAGTTATGGCCAAAATAAGTTTTTCATATAAAATTTTCAATTTTTTGAGGATTTTCATCAACATTTTGATTTTTTGGGGATGGTCACGAATTGAGGTCCTTTTGGCTCTAGGACGCATATTTAAGGAGTTATGGCCAAAATAAGTTTTTCATATAAAAATTTCAATTTTTTGAGGATTTTCATCAAAATTTTGATTTTTTGGAAGTGATCACGAATTGAGGTCCTTTTGGCTCTAGGACGCATATTTAAGGAGTTATGGCCAAAATAAGTTTTTCATATAAAAATTTCATTTTTTTGAGGATTTTCGTCGAAATTTTGATTTTTTGGGGGTGGTCACGAATTGAGGTCCTTTTGGCTCTAGGACGCATATTTAAGGAGTTATGGCCAAAATAAGTTTTTCATATAAAAATTTCAATTTTTTGAGGATTTTCATCAAAATTTTGATTTTTTGGGGATGGTCACGAATTGAGGTCCTTTTGGCTCTAGGACGCATATTTAAGGAGTTATGGCCCAAAATAAGTTTTTCATATAAAAATTTCAATTTTTTGAGGATTTTCATCAAAATTTGGATTTTTTGGGGGTGGTCACGAATTGAGGTCATTTTGGCTCTAGGACGCATATTTAAGGAGTTATGGCCAAAATAAGTTTTTCATATAAAAATTTCAATTTTTTGAGGATTGTCATCAAAATTTTGATTTTGTGGGAGTGATCACGAATTGAGGTCCTTTTGGCTCTAGGACGCATATTTAAGGAGTTATGGCCAAAATAAGTTTTTCATATAAAAATTTCAATTTTTTGAGGATTTTCGTCGAAATTTGGATTTTTTGGGGGTGGTCACGAATTGAGGTCCTTTTGGCTCTAGGACGCATATTTAAGGAGTTATGGCCAAAATAAGTTTTTCATATAAAAATTTAAATTTTTTGAGGATTTTCATCAAAATTTTGATTTTTTGGGAGTGATCACGAATTGAGGTCCTTTTGGCTCTAGGACGCATATTTAAGGAGTTATGGCCAAAATAAGTTTTTCATATAAAAATTTCATTTTTTTGAGGATTTTCGTCGAAATTTGGATTTTTTGCGGGTGGTCACGAATTGAGGTCCTTTTGGCTCTAGGACGCATATTTAAGGAGTTATGGCCAAAATAAGTTTTTCATATAAAAATTTCATTTTTTTGAGGATTTTCGTCGAAATTTGGATTTTTTGGGGGTGGTCACGAATTGAGGTCCTTTTGGCTCTAGGACGCATATTTAAGGAGTTATGGCCCAAAATAAGTTTTTCATATAAAAATTTCAATTTTTTGAGGATTTTCGTCGAAATTTGGATTTTTTTGGGGGTGGTCACGAATTGAGGTCCTTTTGGCTCTAGGAAGCATATTTAAGGAGTTATGGCCAAAATAAGTTTTTCATATAAAAATTTCAATTTTTTGAGGATTTTCATCAAAATTGTGATTTTTTGGGGATGGTCACGAATTGAGGTCCTTTTGGCTCTAGGACGCATATTTAAGGAGTTATGGCCAAAATAAGTTTTTCATATAAAAATTTCATTTTTTTGAGGATTTTCGTCGAAATTTGGATTTTTTGCGGGTGGTCACGAATTGAGGTCCTTTTGGCTCTAGGACGCATATTTAAGGAGTTATGGCCAAAATAAGTTTTTCATATAAAATTTTCAATTTTTTGAGGATTTTCATCAAAATTTTGATTTTTTGGGGATGGTCACGAATTGAGGTCCTTTTGGCGCTAGGACGCATATTTAAGGAGTTATGGCCAAAATAAGTTTTTCATATAAAAATTTCAATTTTTTGAGGATTTTCATCAAAATTTTGATTTTTTGGGAGTGATCACGAATTGAGGTCCTTTTGGCTCTAGGACGCATATTTAAGGAGTTATGGCCAAAATAAGTTTTTCATATAAAAATTTCATTTTTTTGAGGATTTTCGTCGAAATTTTGGTCACGAATTGAGGTCCTTTTGGCTCTAGGACGCATATTTAAGGAGTTGTGGCCAAAATAAGTTTTTCATATAAAAATTTCAATTTTTTGAGGATGTTCGTCGAAATTTGGATTTTTTGGGGGTGGTCACGAATTGAGGTCATTTTGGCTCTAGGACGCATATTTAAGGAGTTATGGCCACAATAAGTTTTTCATATAAAAATTTCAATTTTCTGAGGATGTTCGTCGAAATTTGGATTTTTTGGGGGTGGTCACGAATTGAGGTCATTTTGGCTCTGGGACGCATATTTAAGGAGTTATGGCCAAAATAAGTTTTTCATATAAAAATTTCAATTTTTTGAGGATTTTCATCAAAATTTTGATTTTTTGGGAGTGATCACGAATTGAGGTCCTTTTGGCTCTAGGACGCATATTTAAGGAGTTATGGCCAAAATAAGTTTTTCATATAAAAATTTCATTTTTTTGAGGATTTTCGTCGAAATTTGGATTTTTTGCGGGTGGTCACGAATTGAGGTCCTTTTGGCTCTAGGACGCATATTTAAGGAGTTATGGCCAAAATAAGTTTTTCATATAAAATTTTCAATTTTTTGAGGATTTTCATCAAAATTTTGATTTTTTGGGGATGGTCACGAATTGAGGTCCTTTTGGCTCTAGGACGCATATTTAAGGAGTTATGGCCAAAATAAGTTTTTCATATAAAAATTTCAATTTTTTGAGGATTTTCATCAAAATTTGGATTTTTTGGGAGTGATCACGAATTGAGGTCCTTTTGGCTCTAGGACGCATATTTAAGGAGTTATGGCCAAAATAAGTTTTTCATATAAAAATTTCATTATTTTGAGGATTTTCGTCGAAATTTTGATTTTTTGGGGGTGGTCACGAATTGAGGTCCTTTTGGCTCTAGGACGCATATTTAAGGAGTTATGGCCAAAATAAGTTTCTCATATAAAAATTTCTATTTTTTGAGGATTTCATCAAAATTTTGATTTTTTGGGGATGGTCACGAATTGAGGTCCTTTTGGCTCTAGGACGCATATTTAAGGAGTTATGGCCAAAATAAGTTTTTCATATAAAAATTTCATTTTTTTGAGGATTGTCATCAAAATTTTGATTTTGTGGGAGTGATCACGAATTGAGGTCCTTTTGGCTCTAGGACGCATATTTAAGGAGTTATGGCCAAAATAAGTTTTTCATATAAAAATTTAAATTTTTTGAGGATTTTCATCAAAATTTTGATTTTTTGGGGATGGTCACGAATTGAGGTCCTTTTGGCTCTAGGACGCATATTTAAGGAGTTATGGCCAAAATAAGTTTTTTATATAAAAATTTCAATTTTTTGAGGATTTTCATCAAAATTTTGATTTTTTGGGGGTGGTCACGAATTGAGGTCCTTTTGGCTCTAGGACGCATATTTAAGGAGTTATGGCCAAAATAAGTTTTTCATATAAAAATTTCATTTTTTTGAGGATTTTCGTCGAAATTTTGATTTTTTGGGGGTGGTCACGAATTGAGGTCCTTTTGGCTCTAGGAAGCATATTTAAGGAGTTATGGCCAAAATAAGTTTTTCATATAAAAATTTCAATTTTTTGAGGATTTTCATCAAAATTTTGATTTTTTGGGGATGGTCACGAATTGAGGTCCTTTTGGCTCTAGGACGCATATTTAAGGAGTTGTGGCCAAAATAAGTTTTTCATATAAAAATTTCAATTTTTTGAGGATTTTCGTCGAAATTTGGATTTTTGGGGGTGGTCACGAATTGAGGTCCTTTTGGCTCTAGGACGCATATTTAAGGAGTTATGGCCCAAAATAAGTTTTTCATATAAAAATTTCTATTTTTTGAGGATTTTCATCAAAATTTTGATTTTTTGGGAGTGATCACGAATTGAGGTCCTTTTGGCTCTAGGACGCATATTTAAGGAGTTATGGCCAAAATAAGTTTTTTATATAAAAATTTCATTTTTTTGAGGATTTTCGTCGAAATTTTGATTTTTTGGGGGTGGTCACGAATTGAGGTCCTTTTGGCTCTAGGAAGCATATTTAAGGAGTTATGGCCAAAATAAGTTTTTCATATAAAAATTTCAATTTTTTGAGGATTTTCATCAAAATTTTGATTTTTTGGGAGTGATCACGAATTGAGGTCCTTTTGGCTCTAGGACGCATATTTAAGGAGTTATGGGCAAAATAAGTTTTTCATATAAAAATTTCATTTTTTTGAGGATTTTCGTCGAAATTTTGATTTTTTGGGGGTGGTCACGAATTGAGGTCCTTTTGGCTCTAGGAAGCATATTTAAGGAGTTATGGCCAAAATAAGTTTTTCATATAAAAATTTCAATTTTTTGAGGATTTTCATCAAAATTTTGATTTTTTGGGAGTGATCACGAATTGAGGTCCTTTTGGCTCTAGGACGCATATTTAAGGAGTTATGGCCAAAATAAGTTTTTCATATAAAAATTTCAATTTTTTGAGGATTTTCATCAAAATTTGGATTTATTGGGGGTGATCACGAATTGAGGTCCTTTTGGCTCTAGGACGCATATTTAAGGAGTTATGGCCAAAATAAGTTTTTTATATAAAAATTTCAATTTTTTGAGGATTTTCATCAAAATTTGGATTTTTTGGGGGTGGTCACGAATTGAGGTCCTTTTGGCTCTAGGACGCATATTTAAGGAGTTATAGCCCAAAATAAGTTTTTCATATAAAAATTTCAATTTTTTGAGGATTTTCGTCGAAATTTGGATTTTTTGGGGGTGGTCACGAATTGAGGTCATTTTGGCTCTAGGACGCATATTTAAGGAGTTATGGCCAAAATAAGTTTTTCATATAAAAATTTAAATTTTTTGAGGATTTTCATCAAAATTTTGATTTTTTGGGAGTGATCACGAATTGAGGTCCTTTTGGCTCTAGGACGCATATTTAAGGAGTTATGGCCAAAATAAGTTTTTTATATAAAAATTTCATTTTTTTGAGGATTTTCGTCGAAATTTTGATTTTTTGGGGGTGGTCACGAATTGAGGTCCTTTTGGCTCTAGGACGCATATTTAAGGAGTTATGGCCAAAATAAGTTTTTCATATAAAAATTTAAATTTTTTGAGGATTTTCATCAAAATTTTGATTTTTTGGGGATGGTCACGAATTGAGGTCCTTTTGGCTCTAGGACGCATATTTAAGGAGTTATGGCCAAAATAAGTTTTTCATATAAAAATTTCAATTCTTTGAGGATTTTCGTCGAAATTTGGATTTTTTGGGGGTGGTCACGAATTGAGGTCATTTTGGCTCTAGGACGCATATTTAAGGAGTTATGGCCAAAATAAGTTTTTCATATAAAAATTTCATTTTTTTGAGGATTGTCATCAAAATTTTGATTTTGTGGGAGTGATCACGAATTGAGGTCCTTTTGGCTCTAGGACGCATATTTAAGGAGTTATGGCCAAAATAAGTTTTTCATATAAAAATTTAAATTTTTTGAGGATTTTCATCAAAATTTTGATTTTTTGGGGGTGGTCACGAATTGAGGTCCTTTTGGCGCTAGGACGCATATTTAAGGAGTTATGGCCAAAATAAGTTTTTCATATAAAAATTTCATTTTTTTGAGGATTTTCATCAAAATTTTGATTTTTTGGGGATGGTCACGAATTGAGGTCCTTTTGGCTCTAGGACGCATATTTAAGGAGTTATGGCCAAAATAAGTTTTTCATATAAAAATTTAAATTTTTTGAGGATTTTCATCAAAATTTTGGGGGTGGTCACGAATTGAGGTCCTTTTGGCTCTAGGAAGCATATTTAAGGAGTTATGGCCAAAATAAGTTTTTCATATAAAAATTTCAATTTTTTGAGGATTTTCATCAAAATTTTGATTTTTTGGGGATGGTCACGAATTGAGGTCCTTTTGGCTCTAGGACGCATATTTAAGGAGTTGTGGCCAAAATAAGTTTTTCATATAAAAATTTCAATTTTTTGAGGATTTTCGTCGAAATTTGGATTTTTGGGGGTGGTCACGAATTGAGGTCCTTTTGGCTCTAGGACGCATATTTAAGGAGTTATGGCCCAAAATAAGTTTTTCATATAAAAATTTCTATTTTTTGAGGATTTTCATCAAAATTTTGATTTTTTGGGAGTGATCACGAATTGAGGTCCTTTTGGCTCTAGGACGCATATTTAAGGAGTTATGGCCAAAATAAGTTTTTTATATAAAAATTTCATTTTTTTGAGGATTTTCGTCGAAATTTTGATTTTTTGGGGGTGGTCACGAATTGAGGTCCTTTTGGCTCTAGGAAGCATATTTAAGGAGTTATGGCCAAAATAAGTTTTTCATATAAAAATTTCAATTTTTTGAGGATTTTCATCAAAATTTTGATTTTTTGGGAGTGATCACGAATTGAGGTCCTTTTGGCTCTAGGACGCATATTTAAGGAGTTATGGGCAAAATAAGTTTTTCATATAAAAATTTCATTTTTTTGAGGATTTTCGTCGAAATTTTGATTTTTTGGGGGTGGTCACGAATTGAGGTCCTTTTGGCTCTAGGAAGCATATTTAAGGAGTTATGGCCAAAATAAGTTTTTCATATAAAAATTTCAATTTTTTGAGGATTTTCATCAAAATTTTGATTTTTTGGGAGTGATCACGAATTGAGGTCCTTTTGGCTCTAGGACGCATATTTAAGGAGTTATGGCCAAAATAAGTTTTTCATATAAAAATTTCAATTTTTTGAGGATTTTCATCAAAATTTGGATTTATTGGGGGTGATCACGAATTGAGGTCCTTTTGGCTCTAGGACGCATATTTAAGGAGTTATGGCCAAAATAAGTTTTTTATATAAAAATTTCAATTTTTTGAGGATTTTCATCAAAATTTGGATTTTTTGGGGGTGGTCACGAATTGAGGTCCTTTTGGCTCTAGGACGCATATTTAAGGAGTTATAGCCCAAAATAAGTTTTTCATATAAAAATTTCAATTTTTTGAGGATTTTCGTCGAAATTTGGATTTTTTGGGGGTGGTCACGAATTGAGGTCATTTTGGCTCTAGGACGCATATTTAAGGAGTTATGGCCAAAATAAGTTTTTCATATAAAAATTTAAATTTTTTGAGGATTTTCATCAAAATTTTGATTTTTTGGGAGTGATCACGAATTGAGGTCCTTTTGGCTCTAGGACGCATATTTAAGGAGTTATGGCCAAAATAAGTTTTTTATATAAAAATTTCATTTTTTTGAGGATTTTCGTCGAAATTTTGATTTTTTGGGGGTGGTCACGAATTGAGGTCCTTTTGGCTCTAGGACGCATATTTAAGGAGTTATGGCCAAAATAAGTTTTTCATATAAAAATTTAAATTTTTTGAGGATTTTCATCAAAATTTTGATTTTTTGGGGATGGTCACGAATTGAGGTCCTTTTGGCTCTAGGACGCATATTTAAGGAGTTATGGCCAAAATAAGTTTTTCATATAAAAATTTCAATTCTTTGAGGATTTTCGTCGAAATTTGGATTTTTTGGGGGTGGTCACGAATTGAGGTCATTTTGGCTCTAGGACGCATATTTAAGGAGTTATGGCCAAAATAAGTTTTTCATATAAAAATTTCATTTTTTTGAGGATTGTCATCAAAATTTTGATTTTGTGGGAGTGATCACGAATTGAGGTCCTTTTGGCTCTAGGACGCATATTTAAGGAGTTATGGCCAAAATAAGTTTTTCATATAAAAATTTAAATTTTTTGAGGATTTTCATCAAAATTTTGATTTTTTGGGGGTGGTCACGAA
The DNA here is from genome assembly GCF_050003625.1 of Haematobia irritans. Taxonomy (NCBI): domain Eukaryota; kingdom Metazoa; phylum Arthropoda; class Insecta; order Diptera; family Muscidae; genus Haematobia; species Haematobia irritans. The sequence continues at coordinate 826,373 of NW_027445852.1, read as the reverse complement.
TTGAGGTCCTTTTGGCGCTAGGACGCATATTTAAGGAGTTATGGCCAAAATAAGTTTTTCATATAAAAATTTCATTTTTTTGAGGATTTTCATCAAAATTTTGATTTTTTGGGGATGGTCACGAATTGAGGTCCTTTTGGCTCTAGGACGCATATTTAAGGAGTTATGGCCAAAATAAGTTTTTCATATAAAAATTTAAATTTTTTGAGGATTTTCATCAAAATTTTGATTTTTTGGGGATGGTCACGAATTGAGGTCCTTTTGGCTCTAGGACGCATATTTAAGGAGTTATGGCCAAAATAAGTTTTTCATATAAAATTTCAATTTTTTGAGGATTTTCGTCGAAATTTGGATTTTTTGGGAGTGATCACGAATTGAGGTCCTTTTGGCTCTAGGACGCATATTTAAGGAGTTATGGCCAAAATAAGTTTTTCATATAAAAATTTCATTTTTTTGAGGATTGTCATCAAAATTTTGATTTTGTGGGAGTGATCACGAATTGAGGTCCTTTTGGCTCTAGGACGCATATTTAAGGAGTTATGGCCAAAATAAGTTTTTCATATAAAAATTTCATTTTTTTGAGGATGTTCGTCGAAATTTGGATTTTTTGGGGGTGGTCACGAATTGAGGTCCTTTTGGCTCTAGGACGCATATTTAAGGAGTTATGGCCACAATAAGTTTTTCATATAAAAATTTCAATTTTCTGAGGATGTTCGTCGAAATTTGGATTTTTTGGGGGTGGTCACGAATTGAGGTCATTTTGGCTCTGGGACGCATATTTAAGGAGTTATGGCCAAAATAAGTTTTTCATATAAAAATTTCAATTTTTTGAGGATTTTCATCAAAATTTTGATTTTTTGGGAGTGATCACGAATTGAGGTCCTTTTGGCTCTAGGACGCATATTTAAGGAGTTATGGCCAAAATAAGTTTTTCATATAAAAATTTCATTTTTTTGAGGATTTTCGTCGAAATTTGGATTTTTTGCGGGTGGTCACGAATTGAGGTCCTTTTGGCTCTAGGACGCATATTTAAGGAGTTATGGCCAAAATAAGTTTTTCATATAAAATTTTCAATTTTTTGAGGATTTTCATCAAAATTTTGATTTTTTGGGGATGGTCACGAATTGAGGTCCTTTTGGCTCTAGGACGCATATTTAAGGAGTTATGGCCAAAATAAGTTTTTCATATAAAAATTTCAATTTTTTGAGGATTTTCATCAAAATTTGGATTTTTTGGGAGTGATCACGAATTGAGGTCCTTTTGGCTCTAGGACGCATATTTAAGGAGTTATGGCCAAAATAAGTTTTTTATATAAAAATTTCAATTTTTTGAGGATTTTCATCAAAATTTTGATTTTTTGGGGGTGGTCACGAATTGAGGTCCTTTTGGCTCTAGGACGCATATTTAAGGAGTTATGGCCAAAATAAGTTTTTCATATAAAAATTTCATTTTTTTGAGGATTTTCGTCGAAATTTTGATTTTTTGGGGGTGGTCACGAATTGAGGTCCTTTTGGCTCTAGGAAGCATATTTAAGGAGTTATGGCCAAAATAAGTTTTTCATATAAAAATTTCAATTTTTTGAGGATTTTCATCAAAATTTTGATTTTTTGGGGATGGTCACGAATTGAGGTCCTTTTGGCTCTAGGACGCATATTTAAGGAGTTGTGGCCAAAATAAGTTTTTCATATAAAAATTTCAATTTTTTGAGGATTTTCGTCGAAATTTGGATTTTTGGGGGTGGTCACGAATTGAGGTCCTTTTGGCTCTAGGACGCATATTTAAGGAGTTATGGCCCAAAATAAGTTTTTCATATAAAAATTTCATTTTTTTGAGGATTTTCGTCGAAATTTTAATTTTTTGGGGGTGGTCACGAATTGAGGTCCTTTTGGCTCTAGGAAGCATATTTAAGGAGTTATGGCCAAAATAAGTTTTTCATATAAAAATTTAAATTTTTTGAGGATTTTCATCAAAATTTTGATTTTTTGGGGATGGTCACGAATTGAGGTCCTTTTGGCTCTAGGACGCATATTTAAGGAGTTATGGCCAAAATAAGTTTTTCATATAAAAATTTCAATTTTTTGAGGATTTTCGTCGAAATTTGGATTTTTTGGGGGTGGTCACGAATTGAGGTCCTTTTGGCTCTAGGACGCATATTTAAGGAGTTATGGCCACAATAAGTTTTTCATATAAAAATTTCAATTTTCTGAGGATTTTCATCAAAATTTTGATTTTTTGGGAGTGATCACGAATTGAGGTCCTTTTGGCTCTAGGACGCATATTTCAGGAGTTATGGGCAAAATAAGTTTTTCATATAAAAATTTCATTTTTTTGAGGATTTTCGTCGAAATTTGGATTTTTTGGGGGTGGTCACGAATTGAGGTCCTTTTGGCTATAGGACGCATATTTAAGGAGTTATGGCCAAAATAAGTTTTTCATATAAAAATTTCAATTTTTTGAGGATTTTCATCAAAATTTTGATTTTTTGGGAGTGATCACGAATTGAGGTCCTTTTGGCTCTAGGACGCATATTTAAGGAGTTATGGCCAAAATAAGTTTTTCATATAAAAATTTCAATTTTTTGAGGATTTTCGTCGAAATTTGGATTTTTTGGGAGTGATCACGAATTGGGAGTGATCACGAATTGAGGTCCTTTTGGCTCTAGGACGCATATTTAAGGAGTTATGGCCAAAATAAGTTTTTCATATAAAAATTTCATTTTTTTGAGGATTTTCGTCGAAATTTTGATTTTTTGGGGGTGGTCACGAATTGAGGTCCTTTTGGCTCTAGGAAGCATATTTAAGGAGTTATGGCCAAAATAAGTTTTTCATATAAAAATTTCAATTTTTTGAGGATTTTCATCAAAATTTTGATTTTTTGGGGATGGTCACGAATTGAGGTCCTTTTGGCTCTAGGACGCATATTTAAGGAGTTATGGCCAAAATAAGTTTTTCATATAAAAATTTCAATTTTTTGAGGATTTTCGTCGAAATTTGGATTTTTTGGGGGTGGTCACGAATTGAGGTCCTTTTGGCTCTAGGACGCATATTTAAGGAGTTATGGCCACAATAAGTTTTTCATATAAAAATTTCAATTTTCTGAGGATTTTCATCAAAATTTTGATTTTTTGGGAGTGATCACGAATTGAGGTCCTTTTGGCTCTAGGACGCATATTTAAGGAGTTATGGGCAAAATAAGTTTTTCATATAAAAATTTCATTTTTTTGAGGATTTTCGTCGAAATTTGGATTTTTTGGGGGTGGTCACGAATTGAGGTCCTTTTGGCTCTAGGACGCATATTTAAGGAGTTATGGCCAAAATAAGTTTTTCATATAAAAATTTCAATTTTTTGAGGATTGTCATCAAAATTTTGATTTTTTGGGGATGGTCACGAATTGAGGTCCTTTTGGCTCTAGGACGCATATTTAAGGAGTTATGGCCAAAATAAGTTTTTCATATAAAAATTTCAATTTTTTGAGGATTGTCATCAAAATTTTGATTTTGTGGGGGTGGTCACGAATTGAGGTCATTTTGGCTCTAGGACGCATATTTAAGGAGTTATGGCCAAAATAAGTTTTTCATATAAAAATTTCATTTTTTTGAGGATTTTCGTCGAAATTTGGATTTTTTGCGGGTGGTCACGAATTGAGGTCCTTTTGGCTCTAGGACGCATATTTAAGGAGTTATGGCCAAAATAAGTTTTTCATATAAAAATTTAAATTTTTTGAGGATTTTCATCAAAATTTTGATTTTTTGGGGATGGTCACGAATTGAGGTCCTTTTGGCTCTAGGACGCATAGTTAAGGAGTTATGGCCAAAATAAATTTTTCATATAAAATTTCAATTTTTTGAGGATTGTCATCAAAATTTTGATTTTTTGGGGATGGTCACGAATTGAGGTCCTTTTGGCTCTAGGAAGCATATTTAAGGAGTTATGGTCCAAAATAAGTTTTTCATATAAAAATTTCAATTTTTTGAGGATTTTCGTCGAAATTTGGATTTTTTGGGGGTGGTCACGAATTGAGGTCCTTTTGGCTCTAGGAAGCATATTTAAGGAGTTATGGCCAAAATAAGTTTTTCATATAAAAATTTCAATTTTTTGAGGATTTTCATCAAAATTTTGATTTTTTGGGGGTGGTCACGAATTGAGGTCCTTTTGGCTCTAGGACGCATATTTAAGGAGTTATGGCCACAATAAGTTTTTCATATAAAAATTTCAATTTTTTGAGGATTTTCATCAAAATTTTGATTTTTTGGGAGTGATCACGAATTGAGGTCCTTTTGGCTCTAGGACGCATATTTAAGGAGTTATGGCCAAAATAAGTTTTTCATATAAAAATTTCAATTTTTTGAGGATTTTCATCAAAATTTTGATTTTTTGGGAGTGATCACGAATTGAGGTCCTTTTGGCTCTAGGACGCATATTTAAGGAGTTATGGCCAAAATAAGTTTTTCATATAAAAATTTCAATTTTTTGAGGATTTTCATCAAAATTTTGATTTTTTGGGAGTGATCACGAATTGAGGTCCTTTTGGCTCTAGGACGCATATTTAAGGAGTTATGGCCAAAATAAGTTTTTCATATAAAAATTTCATTTTTTTGAGGAGTTTCGTCGAAATTTTGATTTTTTGGGGGTGGTCACGAATTGAGGTCCTTTTGGCTCTAGGACGCATATTTAAGGAGTTATGGCCAAAATAAGTTTTTCATATAAAAATTTCAATTTTTTGAGGATTTTCATCAAAATTTTGATTTTTTGGGAGTGATCACGAATTGAGGTCCTTTTGGCTCTAGGACGCATATTTAAGGAGTTATGGCCAAAATAAGTTTTTTATATAAAAATTTCATTTTTTTGAGGATTTTCGTCGAAATTTGGATTTTTTGCGGGTGGTCACGAATTGAGGTCCTTTTGGCTCTAGGACGCATATTTAAGGAGTTATGGCCAAAATAAGTTTTTCATATAAAATTTTCAATTTTTTGAGGATTTTCATCAACATTTTGATTTTTTGGGGATGGTCACGAATTGAGGTCCTTTTGGCTCTAGGACGCATATTTAAGGAGTTATGGCCAAAATAAGTTTTTCATATAAAAATTTCAATTTTTTGAGGATTTTCATCAAAATTTTGATTTTTTGGAAGTGATCACGAATTGAGGTCCTTTTGGCTCTAGGACGCATATTTAAGGAGTTATGGCCAAAATAAGTTTTTCATATAAAAATTTCAATTTTTTGAGGATTTTCATCAAAATTTTGATTTTTTGGGGGTGGTCACGAATTGAGGTCCTTTTGGTTCTAGGACGCATATTTAAGGAGTTATGGCCACAATAAGTTTTTCATATAAAAATTTCAATTTTCTGAGGATTTTCATCAAAATTTTGATTTTTTGGGAGTGATCACGAATTGAGGTCCTTTTGGCTCTAGGACGCATATTTAAGGAGTTATGGGCAAAATAAGTTTTTCATATAAAAATTTCATTTTTTTGAGGATTTTCGTCGAAATTTGGATTTTTTGGGGGTGGTCACGAATTGAGGTCCTTTTGGCTCTAGGACGCATATTTAAGGAGTTATGGCCAAAATAAGTTTTTCATATAAAATTTTCAATTTTTTGAGGATGTTCGTCGAAATTTGGATTTTTTGGGGGTGGTCACGAATTGAGGTCTTTTGGCTCTAGGACGCATATTTAAGGAGTTATGGCCAAAATAAGTTTTTCATATAAAAATTTCAATTTTTTGAGGATTTTCATCAAAATTTTGATTTTTTGGGGATGGTCACGAATTGAGGTCCTTTTGGCTCTAGGACGCATATTTAAGGAGTTATGGCCAAAATAAGTTTTTCATATAAAAATTTAAATTTTTTGAGGATTTTCATCAAAATTTTGATTTTTTGGGGATGGTCACGAATTGAGGTCCTTTTGGCTCTAGGACGCATATTTAAGGAGTTATGGCCAAAATAAGTTTTTCATATAAAAATTTCATTTTTTTGAGGATTTTCGTCGAAATTTTGATTTTTTGGGAGTGATCACGAATTGAGGTCCTTTTGGCTCTAGGACGCATATTTAAGGAGTTATGGTCAAAATAAGTTTTTTATATAAAAATTTCAATTTTTTGAGGATTTTCATTAAAATTTTGATTTTTTGGGAGTGATCACGAATTGAGGTCCTTTTGGCTCTAGGACGCATATTTAAGGAGTTATGGCCAAAATAAGTTTTTCATATAAAAATTTCATTTTTTTGAGGATTTTCGTCGAAATTTGGATTTTTTGGGGGTGGTCACGAATTGAGGTCCTTTTGGCTCTAGGACGCATATTTAAGGAGTTATGGCCAAAATAAGTTTTTCATATAAAAATTTCAATTTTTTGAGGATTTTCATCAAAATTTTGATTTTTTGGGAGTGATCACGAATTGAGGTCCTTTTGGCTCTAGGACGCATATTTAAGGAGTTATGGCCAAAATAAGTTTTTCATATAAAAATTTCATTTTTTTGAGGATTTTCGTCGAAATTTTAATTTTTTGGGGGTGGTCACGAATTGAGGTCCTTTTGGCTCTAGGAAGCATATTTAAGGAGTTATGGCCAAAATAAGTTTTTCATATAAAAATTTAAATTTTTTGAGGATTTTCATCAAAATTTTGATTTTTTGGGGATGGTCACGAATTGAGGTCCTTTTGGCTCTAGGACGCATATTTAAGGAGTTATGGCCAAAATAAGTTTTTCATATAAAAATTTCAATTTTTTGAGGATTTTCGTCGAAATTTGGATTTTTTGGGGGTGGTCACGAATTGAGGTCCTTTTGGCTCTAGGACGCATATTTAAGGAGTTATGGCCACAATAAGTTTTTCATATAAAAATTTCAATTTTCTGAGGATTTTCATCAAAATTTTGATTTTTTGGGAGTGATCACGAATTGAGGTCCTTTTGGCTCTAGGACGCATATTTCAGGAGTTATGGGCAAAATAAGTTTTTCATATAAAAATTTCATTTTTTTGAGGATTTTCGTCGAAATTTGGATTTTTTGGGGGTGGTCACGAATTGAGGTCCTTTTGGCTATAGGACGCATATTTAAGGAGTTATGGCCAAAATAAGTTTTTCATATAAAAATTTCAATTTTTTGAGGATTTTCATCAAAATTTTGATTTTTTGGGAGTGATCACGAATTGAGGTCCTTTTGGCTCTAGGACGCATATTTAAGGAGTTATGGCCAAAATAAGTTTTTCATATAAAAATTTCAATTTTTTGAGGATTTTCGTCGAAATTTGGATTTTTTGGGAGTGATCACGAATTGGGAGTGATCACGAATTGAGGTCCTTTTGGCTCTAGGACGCATATTTAAGGAGTTATGGCCAAAATAAGTTTTTCATATAAAAATTTCATTTTTTTGAGGATTTTCGTCGAAATTTTGATTTTTTGGGGGTGGTCACGAATTGAGGTCCTTTTGGCTCTAGGAAGCATATTTAAGGAGTTATGGCCAAAATAAGTTTTTCATATAAAAATTTCAATTTTTTGAGGATTTTCATCAAAATTTTGATTTTTTGGGGATGGTCACGAATTGAGGTCCTTTTGGCTCTAGGACGCATATTTAAGGAGTTATGGCCAAAATAAGTTTTTCATATAAAAATTTCAATTTTTTGAGGATTTTCGTCGAAATTTGGATTTTTTGGGGGTGGTCACGAATTGAGGTCCTTTTGGCTCTAGGACGCATATTTAAGGAGTTATGGCCACAATAAGTTTTTCATATAAAAATTTCAATTTTCTGAGGATTTTCATCAAAATTTTGATTTTTTGGGAGTGATCACGAATTGAGGTCCTTTTGGCTCTAGGACGCATATTTAAGGAGTTATGGGCAAAATAAGTTTTTCATATAAAAATTTCATTTTTTTGAGGATTTTCGTCGAAATTTGGATTTTTTGGGGGTGGTCACGAATTGAGGTCCTTTTGGCTCTAGGACGCATATTTAAGGAGTTATGGCCAAAATAAGTTTTTCATATAAAAATTTCAATTTTTTGAGGATTGTCATCAAAATTTTGATTTTTTGGGGATGGTCACGAATTGAGGTCCTTTTGGCTCTAGGACGCATATTTAAGGAGTTATGGCCAAAATAAGTTTTTCATATAAAAATTTCAATTTTTTGAGGATTGTCATCAAAATTTTGATTTTGTGGGGGTGGTCACGAATTGAGGTCATTTTGGCTCTAGGACGCATATTTAAGGAGTTATGGCCAAAATAAGTTTTTCATATAAAAATTTCATTTTTTTGAGGATTTTCGTCGAAATTTGGATTTTTTGCGGGTGGTCACGAATTGAGGTCCTTTTGGCTCTAGGACGCATATTTAAGGAGTTATGGCCAAAATAAGTTTTTCATATAAAAATTTAAATTTTTTGAGGATTTTCATCAAAATTTTGATTTTTTGGGGATGGTCACGAATTGAGGTCCTTTTGGCTCTAGGACGCATAGTTAAGGAGTTATGGCCAAAATAAATTTTTCATATAAAATTTCAATTTTTTGAGGATTGTCATCAAAATTTTGATTTTTTGGGGATGGTCACGAATTGAGGTCCTTTTGGCTCTAGGAAGCATATTTAAGGAGTTATGGTCCAAAATAAGTTTTTCATATAAAAATTTCAATTTTTTGAGGATTTTCGTCGAAATTTGGATTTTTTGGGGGTGGTCACGAATTGAGGTCCTTTTGGCTCTAGGAAGCATATTTAAGGAGTTATGGCCAAAATAAGTTTTTCATATAAAAATTTCAATTTTTTGAGGATTTTCATCAAAATTTTGATTTTTTGGGGGTGGTCACGAATTGAGGTCCTTTTGGCTCTAGGACGCATATTTAAGGAGTTATGGCCACAATAAGTTTTTCATATAAAAATTTCAATTTTTTGAGGATTTTCATCAAAATTTTGATTTTTTGGGAGTGATCACGAATTGAGGTCCTTTTGGCTCTAGGACGCATATTTAAGGAGTTATGGCCAAAATAAGTTTTTCATATAAAAATTTCAATTTTTTGAGGATTTTCATCAAAATTTTGATTTTTTGGGAGTGATCACGAATTGAGGTCCTTTTGGCTCTAGGACGCATATTTAAGGAGTTATGGCCAAAATAAGTTTTTCATATAAAAATTTCAATTTTTTGAGGATTTTCATCAAAATTTTGATTTTTTGGGAGTGATCACGAATTGAGGTCCTTTTGGCTCTAGGACGCATATTTAAGGAGTTATGGCCAAAATAAGTTTTTCATATAAAAATTTCATTTTTTTGAGGAGTTTCGTCGAAATTTTGATTTTTTGGGGGTGGTCACGAATTGAGGTCCTTTTGGCTCTAGGACGCATATTTAAGGAGTTATGGCCAAAATAAGTTTTTCATATAAAAATTTCAATTTTTTGAGGATTTTCATCAAAATTTTGATTTTTTGGGAGTGATCACGAATTGAGGTCCTTTTGGCTCTAGGACGCATATTTAAGGAGTTATGGCCAAAATAAGTTTTTTATATAAAAATTTCATTTTTTTGAGGATTTTCGTCGAAATTTGGATTTTTTGCGGGTGGTCACGAATTGAGGTCCTTTTGGCTCTAGGACGCATATTTAAGGAGTTATGGCCAAAATAAGTTTTTCATATAAAATTTTCAATTTTTTGAGGATTTTCATCAACATTTTGATTTTTTGGGGATGGTCACGAATTGAGGTCCTTTTGGCTCTAGGACGCATATTTAAGGAGTTATGGCCAAAATAAGTTTTTCATATAAAAATTTCAATTTTTTGAGGATTTTCATCAAAATTTTGATTTTTTGGAAGTGATCACGAATTGAGGTCCTTTTGGCTCTAGGACGCATATTTAAGGAGTTATGGCCAAAATAAGTTTTTCATATAAAAATTTCATTTTTTTGAGGATTTTCGTCGAAATTTTGATTTTTTGGGGGTGGTCACGAATTGAGGTCCTTTTGGCTCTAGGACGCATATTTAAGGAGTTATGGCCAAAATAAGTTTTTCATATAAAAATTTCAATTTTTTGAGGATTTTCATCAAAATTTTGATTTTTTGGGGATGGTCACGAATTGAGGTCCTTTTGGCTCTAGGACGCATATTTAAGGAGTTATGGCCCAAAATAAGTTTTTCATATAAAAATTTCAATTTTTTGAGGATTTTCATCAAAATTTGGATTTTTTGGGGGTGGTCACGAATTGAGGTCATTTTGGCTCTAGGACGCATATTTAAGGAGTTATGGCCAAAATAAGTTTTTCATATAAAAATTTCAATTTTTTGAGGATTGTCATCAAAATTTTGATTTTGTGGGAGTGATCACGAATTGAGGTCCTTTTGGCTCTAGGACGCATATTTAAGGAGTTATGGCCAAAATAAGTTTTTCATATAAAAATTTCAATTTTTTGAGGATTTTCGTCGAAATTTGGATTTTTTGGGGGTGGTCACGAATTGAGGTCCTTTTGGCTCTAGGACGCATATTTAAGGAGTTATGGCCAAAATAAGTTTTTCATATAAAAATTTAAATTTTTTGAGGATTTTCATCAAAATTTTGATTTTTTGGGAGTGATCACGAATTGAGGTCCTTTTGGCTCTAGGACGCATATTTAAGGAGTTATGGCCAAAATAAGTTTTTCATATAAAAATTTCATTTTTTTGAGGATTTTCGTCGAAATTTGGATTTTTTGCGGGTGGTCACGAATTGAGGTCCTTTTGGCTCTAGGACGCATATTTAAGGAGTTATGGCCAAAATAAGTTTTTCATATAAAAATTTCATTTTTTTGAGGATTTTCGTCGAAATTTGGATTTTTTGGGGGTGGTCACGAATTGAGGTCCTTTTGGCTCTAGGACGCATATTTAAGGAGTTATGGCCCAAAATAAGTTTTTCATATAAAAATTTCAATTTTTTGAGGATTTTCGTCGAAATTTGGATTTTTTTGGGGGTGGTCACGAATTGAGGTCCTTTTGGCTCTAGGAAGCATATTTAAGGAGTTATGGCCAAAATAAGTTTTTCATATAAAAATTTCAATTTTTTGAGGATTTTCATCAAAATTGTGATTTTTTGGGGATGGTCACGAATTGAGGTCCTTTTGGCTCTAGGACGCATATTTAAGGAGTTATGGCCAAAATAAGTTTTTCATATAAAAATTTCATTTTTTTGAGGATTTTCGTCGAAATTTGGATTTTTTGCGGGTGGTCACGAATTGAGGTCCTTTTGGCTCTAGGACGCATATTTAAGGAGTTATGGCCAAAATAAGTTTTTCATATAAAATTTTCAATTTTTTGAGGATTTTCATCAAAATTTTGATTTTTTGGGGATGGTCACGAATTGAGGTCCTTTTGGCGCTAGGACGCATATTTAAGGAGTTATGGCCAAAATAAGTTTTTCATATAAAAATTTCAATTTTTTGAGGATTTTCATCAAAATTTTGATTTTTTGGGAGTGATCACGAATTGAGGTCCTTTTGGCTCTAGGACGCATATTTAAGGAGTTATGGCCAAAATAAGTTTTTCATATAAAAATTTCATTTTTTTGAGGATTTTCGTCGAAATTTTGGTCACGAATTGAGGTCCTTTTGGCTCTAGGACGCATATTTAAGGAGTTGTGGCCAAAATAAGTTTTTCATATAAAAATTTCAATTTTTTGAGGATGTTCGTCGAAATTTGGATTTTTTGGGGGTGGTCACGAATTGAGGTCATTTTGGCTCTAGGACGCATATTTAAGGAGTTATGGCCACAATAAGTTTTTCATATAAAAATTTCAATTTTCTGAGGATGTTCGTCGAAATTTGGATTTTTTGGGGGTGGTCACGAATTGAGGTCATTTTGGCTCTGGGACGCATATTTAAGGAGTTATGGCCAAAATAAGTTTTTCATATAAAAATTTCAATTTTTTGAGGATTTTCATCAAAATTTTGATTTTTTGGGAGTGATCACGAATTGAGGTCCTTTTGGCTCTAGGACGCATATTTAAGGAGTTATGGCCAAAATAAGTTTTTCATATAAAAATTTCATTTTTTTGAGGATTTTCGTCGAAATTTGGATTTTTTGCGGGTGGTCACGAATTGAGGTCCTTTTGGCTCTAGGACGCATATTTAAGGAGTTATGGCCAAAATAAGTTTTTCATATAAAATTTTCAATTTTTTGAGGATTTTCATCAAAATTTTGATTTTTTGGGGATGGTCACGAATTGAGGTCCTTTTGGCTCTAGGACGCATATTTAAGGAGTTATGGCCAAAATAAGTTTTTCATATAAAAATTTCAATTTTTTGAGGATTTTCATCAAAATTTGGATTTTTTGGGAGTGATCACGAATTGAGGTCCTTTTGGCTCTAGGACGCATATTTAAGGAGTTATGGCCAAAATAAGTTTTTCATATAAAAATTTCATTATTTTGAGGATTTTCGTCGAAATTTTGATTTTTTGGGGGTGGTCACGAATTGAGGTCCTTTTGGCTCTAGGACGCATATTTAAGGAGTTATGGCCAAAATAAGTTTCTCATATAAAAATTTCTATTTTTTGAGGATTTCATCAAAATTTTGATTTTTTGGGGATGGTCACGAATTGAGGTCCTTTTGGCTCTAGGACGCATATTTAAGGAGTTATGGCCAAAATAAGTTTTTCATATAAAAATTTCATTTTTTTGAGGATTGTCATCAAAATTTTGATTTTGTGGGAGTGATCACGAATTGAGGTCCTTTTGGCTCTAGGACGCATATTTAAGGAGTTATGGCCAAAATAAGTTTTTCATATAAAAATTTAAATTTTTTGAGGATTTTCATCAAAATTTTGATTTTTTGGGGATGGTCACGAATTGAGGTCCTTTTGGCTCTAGGACGCATATTTAAGGAGTTATGGCCAAAATAAGTTTTTTATATAAAAATTTCAATTTTTTGAGGATTTTCATCAAAATTTTGATTTTTTGGGGGTGGTCACGAATTGAGGTCCTTTTGGCTCTAGGACGCATATTTAAGGAGTTATGGCCAAAATAAGTTTTTCATATAAAAATTTCATTTTTTTGAGGATTTTCGTCGAAATTTTGATTTTTTGGGGGTGGTCACGAATTGAGGTCCTTTTGGCTCTAGGAAGCATATTTAAGGAGTTATGGCCAAAATAAGTTTTTCATATAAAAATTTCAATTTTTTGAGGATTTTCATCAAAATTTTGATTTTTTGGGGATGGTCACGAATTGAGGTCCTTTTGGCTCTAGGACGCATATTTAAGGAGTTGTGGCCAAAATAAGTTTTTCATATAAAAATTTCAATTTTTTGAGGATTTTCGTCGAAATTTGGATTTTTGGGGGTGGTCACGAATTGAGGTCCTTTTGGCTCTAGGACGCATATTTAAGGAGTTATGGCCCAAAATAAGTTTTTCATATAAAAATTTCTATTTTTTGAGGATTTTCATCAAAATTTTGATTTTTTGGGAGTGATCACGAATTGAGGTCCTTTTGGCTCTAGGACGCATATTTAAGGAGTTATGGCCAAAATAAGTTTTTTATATAAAAATTTCATTTTTTTGAGGATTTTCGTCGAAATTTTGATTTTTTGGGGGTGGTCACGAATTGAGGTCCTTTTGGCTCTAGGAAGCATATTTAAGGAGTTATGGCCAAAATAAGTTTTTCATATAAAAATTTCAATTTTTTGAGGATTTTCATCAAAATTTTGATTTTTTGGGAGTGATCACGAATTGAGGTCCTTTTGGCTCTAGGACGCATATTTAAGGAGTTATGGGCAAAATAAGTTTTTCATATAAAAATTTCATTTTTTTGAGGATTTTCGTCGAAATTTTGATTTTTTGGGGGTGGTCACGAATTGAGGTCCTTTTGGCTCTAGGAAGCATATTTAAGGAGTTATGGCCAAAATAAGTTTTTCATATAAAAATTTCAATTTTTTGAGGATTTTCATCAAAATTTTGATTTTTTGGGAGTGATCACGAATTGAGGTCCTTTTGGCTCTAGGACGCATATTTAAGGAGTTATGGCCAAAATAAGTTTTTCATATAAAAATTTCAATTTTTTGAGGATTTTCATCAAAATTTGGATTTATTGGGGGTGATCACGAATTGAGGTCCTTTTGGCTCTAGGACGCATATTTAAGGAGTTATGGCCAAAATAAGTTTTTTATATAAAAATTTCAATTTTTTGAGGATTTTCATCAAAATTTGGATTTTTTGGGGGTGGTCACGAATTGAGGTCCTTTTGGCTCTAGGACGCATATTTAAGGAGTTATAGCCCAAAATAAGTTTTTCATATAAAAATTTCAATTTTTTGAGGATTTTCGTCGAAATTTGGATTTTTTGGGGGTGGTCACGAATTGAGGTCATTTTGGCTCTAGGACGCATATTTAAGGAGTTATGGCCAAAATAAGTTTTTCATATAAAAATTTAAATTTTTTGAGGATTTTCATCAAAATTTTGATTTTTTGGGAGTGATCACGAATTGAGGTCCTTTTGGCTCTAGGACGCATATTTAAGGAGTTATGGCCAAAATAAGTTTTTTATATAAAAATTTCATTTTTTTGAGGATTTTCGTCGAAATTTTGATTTTTTGGGGGTGGTCACGAATTGAGGTCCTTTTGGCTCTAGGACGCATATTTAAGGAGTTATGGCCAAAATAAGTTTTTCATATAAAAATTTAAATTTTTTGAGGATTTTCATCAAAATTTTGATTTTTTGGGGATGGTCACGAATTGAGGTCCTTTTGGCTCTAGGACGCATATTTAAGGAGTTATGGCCAAAATAAGTTTTTCATATAAAAATTTCAATTCTTTGAGGATTTTCGTCGAAATTTGGATTTTTTGGGGGTGGTCACGAATTGAGGTCATTTTGGCTCTAGGACGCATATTTAAGGAGTTATGGCCAAAATAAGTTTTTCATATAAAAATTTCATTTTTTTGAGGATTGTCATCAAAATTTTGATTTTGTGGGAGTGATCACGAATTGAGGTCCTTTTGGCTCTTGGACGCATATTTAAGGAGTTATGGCCAAAATAAGTTTTTCATATAAAAATTTAAATTTTTTGAGGATTTTCATCAAAATTTTGATTTTTTGGGGGTGGTCACGAATTGAGGTCCTTTTGGCGCTAGGACGCATATTTAAGGAGTTATGGCCAAAATAAGTTTTTCATATAAAAATTTCATTTTTTTGAGGATTTTCATCAAAATTTTGATTTTTTGGGGATGGTCACGAATTGAGGTCCTTTTGGCTCTAGGACGCATATTTAAGGAGTTATGGCCAAAATAAGTTTTTCATATAAAAATTTAAATTTTTTGAGGATTTTCATCAAAATTTTGATTTTTTGGGGATGGTCACGAATTGAGGTCCTTTTGGCTCTAGGACGCATATTTAAGGAGTTATGGCCAAAATAAGTTTTTCATATAAAATTTCAATTTTTTGAGGATTTTCGTCGAAATTTGGATTTTTTGGGAGTGATCACGAATTGAGGTCCTTTTGGCTCTAGGACGCATATTTAAGGAGTTATGGCCAAAATAAGTTTTTCATATAAAAATTTCATTTTTTTGAGGATTGTCATCAAAATTTTGATTTTGTGGGAGTGATCACGAATTGAGGTCCTTTTGGCTCTAGGACGCATATTTAAGGAGTTA
The DNA here is from genome assembly GCF_050003625.1 of Haematobia irritans. Classification (NCBI taxonomy): domain Eukaryota; kingdom Metazoa; phylum Arthropoda; class Insecta; order Diptera; family Muscidae; genus Haematobia; species Haematobia irritans. Next base: position 810,812 of record NW_027445852.1, on the reverse strand, counting down.
TGGCCAAAATAAGTTTTTCATATAAAAATTTCATTTTTTTGAGGATGTTCGTCGAAATTTGGATTTTTTGGGGGTGGTCACGAATTGAGGTCCTTTTGGCTCTAGGACGCATATTTAAGGAGTTATGGCCACAATAAGTTTTTCATATAAAAATTTCAATTTTCTGAGGATGTTCGTCGAAATTTGGATTTTTTGGGGGTGGTCACGAATTGAGGTCATTTTGGCTCTGGGACGCATATTTAAGGAGTTATGGCCAAAATAAGTTTTTCATATAAAAATTTCAATTTTTTGAGGATTTTCATCAAAATTTTGATTTTTTGGGAGTGATCACGAATTGAGGTCCTTTTGGCTCTAGGACGCATATTTAAGGAGTTATGGCCAAAATAAGTTTTTCATATAAAAATTTCATTTTTTTGAGGATTTTCGTCGAAATTTGGATTTTTTGCGGGTGGTCACGAATTGAGGTCCTTTTGGCTCTAGGACGCATATTTAAGGAGTTATGGCCAAAATAAGTTTTTCATATAAAATTTTCAATTTTTTGAGGATTTTCATCAAAATTTTGATTTTTTGGGGATGGTCACGAATTGAGGTCCTTTTGGCTCTAGGACGCATATTTAAGGAGTTGTGGCCAAAATAAGTTTTTCATATAAAAATTTCAATTTTTTGAGGATTTTCGTCGAAATTTGGATTTTTGGGGGTGGTCACGAATTGAGGTCCTTTTGGCTCTAGGACGCATATTTAAGGAGTTATGGCCCAAAATAAGTTTTTCATATAAAAATTTCTATTTTTTGAGGATTTTCATCAAAATTTTGATTTTTTGGGAGTGATCACGAATTGAGGTCCTTTTGGCTCTAGGACGCATATTTAAGGAGTTATGGCCAAAATAAGTTTTTTATATAAAAATTTCATTTTTTTGAGGATTTTCGTCGAAATTTTGATTTTTTGGGGGTGGTCACGAATTGAGGTCCTTTTGGCTCTAGGAAGCATATTTAAGGAGTTATGGCCAAAATAAGTTTTTCATATAAAAATTTCAATTTTTTGAGGATTTTCATCAAAATTTTGATTTTTTGGGAGTGATCACGAATTGAGGTCCTTTTGGCTCTAGGACGCATATTTAAGGAGTTATGGGCAAAATAAGTTTTTCATATAAAAATTTCATTTTTTTGAGGATTTTCGTCGAAATTTTGATTTTTTGGGGGTGGTCACGAATTGAGGTCCTTTTGGCTCTAGGAAGCATATTTAAGGAGTTATGGCCAAAATAAGTTTTTCATATAAAAATTTCAATTTTTTGAGGATTTTCATCAAAATTTTGATTTTTTGGGAGTGATCACGAATTGAGGTCCTTTTGGCTCTAGGACGCATATTTAAGGAGTTATGGCCAAAATAAGTTTTTCATATAAAAATTTCAATTTTTTGAGGATTTTCATCAAAATTTGGATTTATTGGGGGTGATCACGAATTGAGGTCCTTTTGGCTCTAGGACGCATATTTAAGGAGTTATGGCCAAAATAAGTTTTTTATATAAAAATTTCAATTTTTTGAGGATTTTCATCAAAATTTGGATTTTTTGGGGGTGGTCACGAATTGAGGTCCTTTTGGCTCTAGGACGCATATTTAAGGAGTTATAGCCCAAAATAAGTTTTTCATATAAAAATTTCAATTTTTTGAGGATTTTCGTCGAAATTTGGATTTTTTGGGGGTGGTCACGAATTGAGGTCATTTTGGCTCTAGGACGCATATTTAAGGAGTTATGGCCAAAATAAGTTTTTCATATAAAAATTTAAATTTTTTGAGGATTTTCATCAAAATTTTGATTTTTTGGGAGTGATCACGAATTGAGGTCCTTTTGGCTCTAGACGCATATTTAAGGAGTTATGGCCAAAATAAGTTTTTTGTAAAAAATTTCATTTTTTTGAGGATTTTCGTCGAAATTTTGATTTTTTGGGGGTGGTCACGAATTGAGGTCCTTTTGGCTCTAGGACGCATATTTAAGGAGTTATGGCCAAAATAAGTTTTTCATATAAAAATTTAAATTTTTTGAGGATTTTCATCAAAATTTTGATTTTTTGGGGATGGTCACGAATTGAGGTCCTTTTGGCTCTAGGACGCATATTTAAGGAGTTATGGCCAAAATAAGTTTTTCATATAAAAATTTCAATTCTTTGAGGATTTTCGTCGAAATTTGGATTTTTTGGGGGTGGTCACGAATTGAGGTCATTTTGGCTCTAGGACGCATATTTAAGGAGTTATGGCCAAAATAAGTTTTTCATATAAAAATTTCATTTTTTTGAGGATTGTCATCAAAATTTTGATTTTGTGGGAGTGATCACGAATTGAGGTCCTTTTGGCTCTAGGACGCATATTTAAGGAGTTATGGCCAAAATAAGTTTTTCATATAAAAATTTAAATTTTTTGAGGATTTTCATCAAAATTTTGATTTTTTGGGGGTGGTCACGAATTGAGGTCCTTTTGGCGCTAGGACGCATATTTAAGGAGTTATGGCCAAAATAAGTTTTTCATATAAAAATTTCATTTTTTTGAGGATTTTCATCAAAATTTTGATTTTTTGGGGATGGTCACGAATTGAGGTCCTTTTGGCTCTAGGACGCATATTTAAGGAGTTATGGCCAAAATAAGTTTTTCATATAAAAATTTAAATTTTTTGAGGATTTTCATCAAAATTTTGATTTTTTGGGGATGGTCACGAATTGAGGTCCTTTTGGCTCTAGGACGCATATTTAAGGAGTTATGGCCAAAATAAGTTTTTCATATAAAATTTCAATTTTTTGAGGATTTTCGTCGAAATTTGGATTTTTTGGGAGTGATCACGAATTGAGGTCCTTTTGGCTCTAGGACGCATATTTAAGGAGTTATGGCCAAAATAAGTTTTTCATATAAAAATTTCATTTTTTTGAGGATTGTCATCAAAATTTTGATTTTGTGGGAGTGATCACGAATTGAGGTCCTTTTGGCTCTAGGACGCATATTTAAGGAGTTATGGCCAAAATAAGTTTTTCATATAAAAATTTCATTTTTTTGAGGATGTTCGTCGAAATTTGGATTTTTTGGGGGTGGTCACGAATTGAGGTCCTTTTGGCTCTAGGACGCATATTTAAGGAGTTATGGCCAAAATAAGTTTTTCATATAAAAATTTCAATTTTTTGAGGATTTCATCAAAATTTTGATTTTTTGGGGATGGTCACGAATTGAGGTCCTTTTGGCTATAGGACGCATATTTAAGGAGTTATGGCCAAAATAAGTTTTTCATATAAAAATTTCAATTTTTTGAGGATTTTCATCAAACTTTGGATTTATTGGGGGTGATCACGAATTGAGGTCCTTTTGGCTCTAGGACGCATATTTAAGGAGTTATGGCCCAAAATAAGTTTTTCATATAAAAATTTCAATTTTTTGAGGATTTTCGTCGAAATTTTGATTTTTTGGGGGTGGTCACGAATTGAGGTCCTTTTGGCTCTAGGACGCATATTTAAGGAGTTATGGCCAAAATAAGTTTTTCATATAAAAATTTCATTTTTTTGAGGATTTTCATCAAAATTTTGATTTTTTGGGGATGGTCACGAATTGAGGTCCTTTTGGCTCTAGGACGCATATTTAAGGAGTTATGGCCAAAATAAGTTTTTCATATAAAATTTCAATTTTTTGAGGATTTTCGTCGAAATTTGGATTTTTTGGGGGTGGTCACGAATTGAGGTCCTTTTGGCTCTAGGACGCATATTTAAGGAGTTATGGCCAAAATAAGTTTTTCATATAAAAATTTCAATTTTTTGAGGATTTTCATCAAAATTTTGATTTTGTGGGAGTGATCACGAATTGAGGTCCTTTTGGCTATAGGACGCATATTTGAGGAGTTATGGCCAAAATAAGTTTTTCATATAAAAATTTCAATTTTTTGAGGATTTTCATCAAAATTTGGATTTATTGGGGGTGATCACGAATTGAGGTCCTTTTGGCTCTAGGACGCATATTTAAGGAGTTATGGCCCAAAATAAGTTTTTCATATAAAAATTTCAATTTTTTGAGGATTTTCATCAAAATTTTGATTTTTTGGGAGTGATCACGAATTGAGGTCCTTTTGGCGCTAGGACGCATATTTAAGGAGTTATGGCCAAAATAAGTTTTTCATATAAAAATTTCATTTTTTTGAGGATTTTCGTCGAAATTTTGATTTTTTGGGGGTGGTCACGAATTGAGGTCCTTTTGGCTCTAGGAAGCATATTTAAGGAGTTATGGCCAAAATAAGTTTTTCATATAAAAATTTCAATTTTTTGAGGATTTTCATCAAAATTTTGATTTTTTGGGGATGGTCACGAATTGAGGTCCTTTTGGCTCTAGGACGCATATTTAAGGAGTTATGGCCAAAATAAGTTTCTCATATAAAAATTTCTATTTTTTGAGGATTTCATCAAAATTTTGATTTTTTGGGGATGGTCACGAATTGAGGTCCTTTTGGCTCTAGGACGCATATTTAAGGAGTTATGGCCAAAATAAGTTTCTCATATAAAAATTTCTATTTTTTGAGGATTTTCATCAAAATTTTGATTTTGTGGGAGTGATCACGAATTGAGGTCCTTTTGGCTCTAGGACGCATATTTAAGGAGTTATGGCCAAAATAAGTTTTTCATATAAAAATTTCATTTTTTTGAGGATTTTCGTCGAAATTTGGATTTTTTGGGGGTGGTCACGAATTGAGGTCCTTTTGGCTCTAGGACGCATATTTAAGGAGTTATGGCCAAAATAAGTTTTTCATATAAAATTTTCAATTTTTTGAGGATTTTCATCAAAATTTTGATTTTTTGGGGATGGTCACGAATTGAGGTCCTTTTGGCTCTAGGACGCATATTTAAGGAGTTATGGCCAAAATAAGTTTTTCATATAAAAATTTCATTTTTTTGAGGATTTTCATCAAAATTTTGATTTTTTGGGGATGGTCACGAATTGAGGTCCTTTTGGCTCTAGGACGCATATTTAAGGAGTTATGGCCAAAATAAGTTTTTCATATAAAATTTCAATTTTTTGAGGATTTTCGTCGAAATTTGGATTTTTTGGGGGTGGTCACGAATTGAGGTCCTTTTGGCTCTAGGACGCATATTTAAGGAGTTATGGCCAAAATAAGTTTTTCATATAAAAATTTCAATTTTTTGAGGATTTTCATCAAAATTTTGATTTTTTGGGAGTGATCACGAATTGAGGTCCTTTTGGCTCTAGGACGCATATTTAAGGAGTTATGGCCAAAATAAGTTTTTCATATAAAAATTTAAATTTTTTGAGGATTTTCATCAAAATTTTCATTTTTTGGGGATGGTCACGAATTGAGGTCCTTTTGGCTCTAGGACGCATATTTAAGGAGTTATGGCCAAAATAAGTTTTTCATATAAAAATTTCAATTTTTTGAGGATTTTCATCAAAATTTTGATTTTTTGGGGATGGTCACGAATTGAGGTCCTTTTGGCTCTAGGACGCATATTTAAGGAGTTATGGCCAAAATAAGTTTTTCATATAAAAATTTAAATTTTTTGAGGATTTTCATCAAAATTTTGATTTTTTGGGGATGGTCACGAATTGAGGTCCTTTTGGCTCTAGGACGCATATTTAAGGAGTTATGGCCAAAATAAGTTTTTCATATAAAATTTCAATTTTTTGAGGATTTTCGTCGAAATTTGGATTTATTGGGGGTGGTCACGAATTGAGGTCCTTTTGGCTCTAGGACGCATATTTAAGGAGTTATGGCCAAAATAAGTTTCTCATATAAAAATTTCTATTTTTTGAGGATTTTCATCAAAATTTTGATTTTTTGGGGATGGTCACGAATTGAGGTCCTTTTGGCTCTAGGACGCATATTTAAGGAGTTATGGCCAAAATAAGTTTTTCATATAAAATTTCAATTTTTTGAGGATTTTCATCAAAATTTTGATTTTTTGGGAGTGATCACGAATTGAGGTCCTTTTGGCTCTAGGACGCATATTTAAGGAGTTATGGCCAAAATAAGTTTTTCATATAAAAATTTCAATTTTTTGAGGATTTTCATCAAAATTTTGATTTTTTGGGGGTGGTCACGAATTGAGGTCCTTTTGGCGCTAGGACGCATATTTAAGGAGTTATGGCCCAAAATAAGTTTTTCATATAAAAATTTCAATTTTTTGAGGATTTTCATCAAAATTTTGATTTTTTGGGAGTGATCACGAATTGAGGTCCTTTTGGCGCTAGGACGCATATTTAAGGAGTTATGGCCAAAATAAGTTTTTCATATAAAAATTTCATTTTTTTGAGGATTTTCGTCGAAATTTTGATTTTTTGGGGGTGGTCACGAATTGAGGTCCTTTTGGCTCTAGGAAGCATATTTAAGGAGTTATGGCCAAAATAAGTTTTTCATATAAAAATTTCAATTTTTTGAGGATTTTCATCAAAATTTTGATTTTTTGGGGATGGTCACGAATTGAGGTCCTTTTGGCTCTAGGACGCATATTTAAGGAGTTATGGCCAAAATAAGTTTCTCATATAAAAATTTCTATTTTTTGAGGATTTCATCAAAATTTTGATTTTTTGGGGATGGTCACGAATTGAGGTCCTTTTGGCTCTAGGACGCATATTTAAGGAGTTATGGCCAAAATAAGTTTCTCATATAAAAATTTCTATTTTTTGAGGATTTTCATCAAAATTTTGATTTTTTGGGGATGGTCACGAATTGAGGTCCTTTTGGCTCTAGGACGCATATTTAAGGAGTTATGGCCAAAATAAGTTTCTCATATAAAAATTTCTATTTTTTGAGGATTTCATCAAAATTTTGATTTTTTGGGGGTGGTCACGAATTGAGGTCCTTTTGGCGCTAGGACGCATATTTAAGGAGTTATGGCCAAAATAAGTTTTTCATATAAAAATTTCATTTTTTTGAGGATTTTCATCAAAATTTTGATTTTTTGGGGATGGTCACGAATTGAGGTCCTTTTGGCTCTAGGACGCATATTTAAGGAGTTATGGCCAAAATAAGTTTTTCATATAAAAATTTAAATTTTTTGAGGATTTTCATCAAAATTTTGATTTTTTGGGGATGGTCACGAATTGAGGTCCTTTTGGCTCTAGGACGCATATTTAAGGAGTTATGGCCAAAATAAGTTTTTCATATAAAAATTTAAATTTTTTGAGGATTTTCATCAAAATTTTGATTTTTTGGGGATGGTCACGAATTGAGGTCCTTTTGGCTCTAGGACGCATATTTAAGGAGTTATGGCCAAAATAAGTTTTTCATATAAAAATTTCAATTTTTTGAGGATTTTCGTCGAAATTTGGATTTTTTGGGGGTGGTCACGAATTGAGGTCCTTTTGGCTCTAGGACGCATATTTAAGGAGTTATGGCCCAAAATAAGTTTTTCATATAAAAATTTCTATTTTTTGAGGATTTTCATCAAAATTTTGATTTTTTGGGAGTGATCACGAATTGAGGTCCTTTTGGCTATAGGACGCATATTTAAGGAGTTATGGGCAAAATAAGTTTTTCATATAAAAATTTCATTTTTTTGAGGATTTTCGTCGAAATTTTGATTTTTTGGGGGTGGTCACGAATTGAGGTCCTTTTGGCTCTAGGACGCATATTTAAGGAGTTATGGCCAAAATAAGTTTTTCATATAAAATTTTCAATTTTTTGAGGATTTTCATCAAAATTTTGATTTTTTGGGAGTGATCACGAATTGAGGTCCTTTTGGCGCTAGGACGCATATTTAAGGAGTTATGGCCCAAAATAAGTTTTTCATATAAAAATTTCAATTTTTTGAGGATTTTCATCAAAATTTTGATTTTTTGGGGATGGTCACGAATTGAGGTCCTTTTGGCTCTAGGACGCATATTTAAGGAGTTATGGCCAAAATAAGTTTTTCATATAAAAATTTCATTTTTTTGAGGATTTTCGTCGAAATTTGGATTTTTTGGGGGTGGTCACGAATTGAGGTCCTTTTGGCTCTAGGACGCATATTTAAGGAGTTATGGCCAAAATAAGTTTTTCATATAAAAATTTCAATTTTTTGAGGATTTTCATCAAAATTTTGATTTTTTGGGGGTGGTCACGAATTGAGGTCATTTTGGCTCTAGGACGCATATTTAAGGAGTTATGGCCAAAATAAGTTTTTCATATAAAAATTTCATTTTTTTGAGGATTTTCGTCGAAATTTTGATTTTTTGGGGGTGGTCACGAATTGAGGTCCTTTTGGCTCTAGGACGCATATTTAAGGAGTTATGGCCAAAATAAGTTTTTCATATAAAAATTTCAATTTTCTGAGGATTTTCATCAAAATTTTGATTTTTTGGGAGTGATCACGAATTGAGGTCCTTTTGGCTCTAGGACGCATATTTAAGGAGTTATGGCCCAAAATAAGTTTTTCATATAAAAATTTCATTTTTTTGAGGATTTTCATCAAAATTTTGATTTTTTGGGGATGGTCACGAATTGAGGTCCTTTTGGCTCTAGGACGCATATTTAAGGAGTTATGGCCAAAATAAGTTTTTCATATAAAAATTTCAATTTTTTGAGGATTTTCGTCGAAATTTGGATTTTTAGGGGGTGGTCACGAATTGAGGTCCTTTTGGCTCTAGGACGCATATTTAAGGAGTTATGGCCAAAATAAGTTTTTCATATAAAAATTTCAATTTTTTGAGGATTTTCGTCGAAATTTGGATTTTTTGGGGGGTGGTCACGAATTGAGGTCCTTTTGGCTCTAGGACGCATATTTAAGGAGTTATGGCCAAAATAAGTTTTTCATATAAAAATTTCAATTTTTTGAGGATTTTCATCAAAATTTTGATTTTTTGGGAGTGATCACGAATTGAGGTCCTTTTGGCTCTAGGACGCATATTTAAGGAGTTATGGCCAAAATAAGTTTTTCATATAAAAATTTCATTTTTTTGAGGATTTTCGTCGAAATTTGGATTTTTTGCGGGTGGTCACGAATTGAGGTCCTTTTGGCTCTAGGACGCATATTTAAGGAGTTATGGCCCAAAATAAGTTTTTCATATAAAAATTTCAATTTTCTGAGGATTTTCATCAAAATTTTGATTTTTTGGGAGTGATCACGAATTGAGGTCCTTTTGGCTCTAGGACGCATATTTAAGGAGTTATGGCCCAAAATAAGTTTTTCATATAAAAATTTCATTTTTTTGAGGATTTTCGTCGAAATTTGGATTTTTTGCGGGTGGTCACGAATTGAGGTCCTTTTGGCTCTAGGACGCATATTTAAGGAGTTATGGCCAAAATAAGTTTTTCATATAAAAATTTAAATTTTTTGAGGATTTTCATCAAAATTTTGATTTTTTGGGAGTGATCACGAATTGAGGTCCTTTTGGCTCTAGGACGCATATTTAAGGAGTTATGGCCCAAAATAAGTTTTTCATATAAAAATTTCAATTTTTTGAGGATTTTCATCAAAATTTTGATTTTGTGGGAGTGATCACGAATTGAGGTCCTTTTGGCTCTAGGACGCATATTTAAGGAGTTATGGCCCAAAATAAGTTTTTCATATAAAAATTTCATTTTTTTGAGGATTTTCGTCGAAATTTGGATTTTTTGCGGGTGGTCACGAATTGAGGTCCTTTTGGCTCTAGGACGCATATTTAAGGAGTTATGGCCAAAATAAGTTTTTCATATAAAAATTTAAATTTTTTGAGGATTTTCATCAAAATTTTGATTTTTTGGGAGTGATCACGAATTGAGGTCCTTTTGGCTCTAGGACGCATATTTAAGGAGTTATGGCCCAAAATAAGTTTTTCATATAAAAATTTCAATTTTTTGAGGATTTTCATCAAAATTTTGATTTTGTGGGAGTGATCACGAATTGAGGTCCTTTTGGCTCTAGGACGCATATTTAAGGAGTTATGGCCAAAATAAGTTTTTCATATAAAAATTTAAATTTTTTGAGGATTTTCATCAAAATTTTGATTTTTTGGGGATGGTCACGAATTGAGGTCCTTTTGGCTCTAGGACGCATATTTAAGGAGTTATGGCCAAAATAAGTTTTTCATATAAAAATTTCAATTTTTTGAGGATTTTCATAAAAATTTTGATTTTTTGGGGGTGGTCACGAATTGAGGTCCTTTTGGCTCTAGGAAGCATATTTAAGGAGTTATGGCCAAAATAAGTTTTTCATATAAAAATTTCATTTTTTTGAGGATTTTCGTCGAAATTTTGATTTTTTGGGGATGGTCACGAATTGAGGTCCTTTTGGCTCTAGGAAGCATATTTAAGGAGTTATGGCCAAAATAAGTTTTTCATATAAAAATTTCAATTTTTTGAGGATTTTCATCAAAATTTTGATTTTTTGGGAGTGATCACGAATTGAGGTCCTTTTGGCTCTAGGACGCATATTTAAGGAGTTATGGCCAAAATAAGTTTTTCATATAAAAATTTCAATTTTTTGAGGATTTTCATCAAAATTTTGATTTTTTGGGGATGGTCACGAATTGAGGTCCTTTTGGCTCTAGGACGCATATTTAAGGAGTTATGGCCAAAATAAGTTTTTCATATAAAAATTTAAATTTTTTGAGGATTTTCGTCGAAATTTTGATTTTTTGGGGATGGTCACGAATTGAGGTCCTTTTGGCGCTAGGACGCATATTTAAGGAGTTATGGCCAAAATAAGTTTTTCATATAAAAATTTCAATTTTTTGAGGATTTTCGTCGAAATTTGGATTTTTTGGGGGTGGTCACGAATTGAGGTCATTTTGGCTCTAGGACGCATATTTAAGGAGTTATGGCCAAAATAAGTTTTTCATATAAAAATTTCAATTTTTTGAGGATTGTCATCAAAATTTTGATTTTGTGGGAGTGATCACGAATTGAGGTCCTTTTGGCTCTAGGACGCATATTTAAGGAGTTATGGCCAAAATAAGTTTTTCATATAAAAATTTAAATTTTTTGAGGATTTTCATCAAAATTTTGATTTTTTGGGGATGGTCACGAATTGAGGTCCTTTTGGCTCTAGGACGCATATTTAAGGAGTTATGGCCAAAATAAGTTTCTCATATAAAAATTTCTATTTTTTGAGGATTTCATCAAAATTTTGATTTTTTGGGGATGGTCACGAATTGAGGTCCTTTTGGCTCTAGGACGCATATTTAAGGAGTTATGGCCAAAATAAGTTTTTCATATAAAAATTTCAATTTTTTGAGGATTTTCGTCGAAATTTGGATTTTTTGGGGGTGGTCACGAATTGAGGTCATTTTGGCTCTAGGACGCATATTTAAGGAGTTATGGCCAAAATAAGTTTTTCATATAAAAATTTCAATTTTTTGAGGATTTTCATCAAAATTTTGATTTTTTGGGGATGGTCACGAATTGAGGTCCTTTTGGCTCTAGGAAGCATATTTAAGGAGTTATGGCCAAAATAAGTTTTTCATATAAAAATTTCAATTTTTTGAGGATTTTCATCAAAATTTTGATTTTTTGGGGATGGTCACGAATTGAGGTCCTTTTGGCTCTAGGACGCATATTTAAGGAGTTATGGCCAAAATAAGTTTTTCATATAAAAATTTAAATTTTTTGAGGATTTTCATCAAAATTTTGATTTTTTGGGAGTGATCACGAATTGAGGTCCTTTTGGCTCTAGGACGCATATTTAAGGAGTTATGGCCAAAATAAGTTTTTCATATAAAAATTTAAATTTTTTGAGGATTTTCATCAAAATTTGGATTTTTTGGGGGTGGTCACGAATTGAGGTCCTTTTGGCTCTAGGACGCATATTTAAGGAGTTATGGCCCAAAATAAGTTTTTTATATAAAAATTTCAATTTTTTGAGGATTTTCATCAAAATTTTGATTTTTTGGGAGTGATCACGAATTGAGGTCCTTTTGGCTATAGGACGCATATTTAAGGAGTTATGGCCAAAATAAGTTTTTCATATAAAAATTTCATTTTTTTGAGGATTTTCGTCGAAATTTGGATTTTTTGCGGGTGGTCACGAATTGAGGTCCTTTTGGCTCTAGGACGCATATTTAAGGAGTTATGGCCAAAATAAGTTTTTCATATAAAATTTTCAATTTTTTGAGGATTTTCATCAAAATGTTGATTTTTTGGGGATGGTCACGAATTGAGGTCCTTTTGGCGCTAGGACGCATATTTAAGGAGTTATGGCCCAAAATAAGTTTTTCATATAAAAATTTTAATTTTTTGAGGATTTTCATCAAAATTTTGATTTTTTGGGAGTGATCACGAATTGAGGTCCTTTTGGCGCTAGGACGCATATTTAAGGAGTTATGGCCCAAAATAAGTTTTTCATATAAAAATTTCCATTTTTTGAGGATTTTCGTCGAAATTTGGATTTTTTGGGGGTGGTCACGAATTGAGGTCCTTTTGGCTCTAGGACGCATATTTAAGGAGTTATGGCCAAAATAAGTTTTTCATATAAAAATTTCATTTTTTTGAGGATTTTCGTCGAAATTTTGATTTTTTGGGGGTGGTCACGAATTGAGGTCCTTTTGGCTCTAGGAAGCATATTTAAGGAGTTATGGCCAAAATAAGTTTTTCATATAAAAATTTCAATTTTTTGAGGATTTTCATCAAAATTTTGATTTTTTGGGAGTGATCACGAATTGAGGTCCTTTTGGCTCTAGGACGCATATTTAAGGAGTTATGGCCAAAATAAGTTTTTCATATAAAAATTTCAATTTTTTGAGGATTTTCATCAAAATTGTGATTTTTTGGGAATGGTCACGAATTGAGGTCCTTTTGGCTCTAGGACGCATATTTAAGGAGTTATGGCCAAAATAAGTTTTTTATATAAAAATTTCAATTTTTTGAGGATTTTCATCAAAATTTTGATTTTGTGGGAGTGATCACGAATTGAGGTCCTTTTGGCTCTAGGACGCATATTTAAGGAGTTATGGCCAAAATAAGTTTTTCATATAAAAATTTAAATTTTTTGAGGATTTTCATCAAAATTTTGATTTTTTGGGAGTGATCACGAATTGAGGTCCTTTTGGCTCTAGGACGCATATTTAAGGAGTTATGGGCAAAATAAGTTTTTCATATAAAAATTTTAATTTTTTGAGGATTTTCGTCGAAATTTGGATTTTTTGGGGGTGGTCACGAATTGAGGTCCTTTTGGCTATAGGACGCATATTTAAGGAGTTATGGCCCAAAATAAGTTTTTCATATAAAAATTTCTATTTTTTGAGGATTTTCATCAAAATTTTGATTTTTTGGGAGTGATCACGAATTGAGGTCCTTTTGGCGCTAGGACGCATATTTAAGGAGTTATGGCCCAAAATAAGTTTTTCATATAAAAATTTCAATTTTTTGAGGATTTTCGTCGAAATTTGGATTTTTTGGGGGTGGTCACGAATTGAGGTCCTTTTGGCTCTAGGACGCATATTTAAGGAGTTATGGCCCAAAATAAGTTTTTCATATAAAAATTTCAATTTTTTGAGGATTTTCATCAAAATTTTGATTTTTTGGGAGTGATCACGAATTGAGGTCCTTTTGGCTCTAGGACGCATATTTAAGGAGTTATGGCCAAAATAAGTTTTTCATATAAAATTTTCAATTTTTTGAGGATTTTCATCAAAATTTTGATTTTTTGGGGATGGTCACGAATTGAGGTCCTTTTGGCTCTAGGACGCATATTTAAGGAGTTATGGCCAAAATAAATTTTTCATATAAATTTTCAATTTTTTGAGGATTTTCATCAAAATTTTGATTTTTTGGGAGTGATCACGAATTGAGGTCCTTTTGGCTCTAGGACGCATATTTAAGGAGTTATGGCCAAAATAAGTTTTTCATATAAAAATTTCTATTTTTTGAGGATTTTCATCAAAATTTTGATTTTTTGGGAGTGATCACGAATTGAGGTCCTTTTGGCTATAGGACGCGTATTTAAGGAGTTATGGCCAAAATAAGTTTTTCATATAAAAATTTCTATTTTTTGAGGATTTTCATCAAAATTTTGATTTTTTGGGGGTGGTCACGAATTGAGGTCCTTTTGGCGCTAGGACGCATATTTAAGGAGTTATGGCCAAAATAAGTTTTTCATATAAAAATTTCATTTTTTTGAGGATTTTCATCAAAATTTTGATTTTTTGGGGATGGTCACGAATTGAGGTCCTTTTGGCTCTAGGACGCATATTTAAGGAGTTATGGCCAAAATAAGTTTTTCATATAAAAATTTAAATTTTTTGAGGATTTTCATCAAAATTTTGATTTTTTGGGGATGGTCACGAATTGAGGTCCTTTTGGCTCTAGGACGCATATTTAAGGAGTTATGGCCAAAATAAGTTTTTCATATAAAAATTTAAATTTTTTGAGGATTTTCATCAAAATTTTGATTTTTTGGGGATGGTCACGAATTGAGGTCCTTTTGGCTCTAGGACGCATATTTAAGGAGTTATGGCCAAAATAAGTTTTTCATATAAAAATTTCATTTTTTTGAGGATTTTCGTCGAAATTTGGATTTTGTGGGGGTGGTCACGAATTGAGGTCCTTTTGGCTCTAGGACGCATATTTAAGGAGTTATGGCCAAAATAAGTTTTTCATATAAAAATTTCAATTTTTTGAGGATTTTCATCAAAATTTTGATTTTTTGGGAGTGATCACGAATTGAGGTCCTTTTGGCTCTAGGACGCATATTTAAGGAGTTATGGCCAAAATAAGTTTTTCATATAAAAATTTCATTTTTTGAGGATTTTCGTCGAAATTTTGATTTTTTAGGGGTGGTCACGAATTGAGGTCCTTTTGGCTCTAGGAAGCATATTTAAGGAGTTATGGCCAAAATAAGTTTTTCATATAAAAATTTCAATTTTTTGAGGATTTTCATCAAAATTTTGATTTTTTGGGAGTGATCACGAATTGAGGTCCTTTTGGCTCTAGGACGCATATTTAAGGAGTTATGGCCAAAATAAGTTTTTCATATAAAAATTTCAATTTTTTGAGGATTTTCATCAAAATTTTGATTTTTTGGGGATGGTCACGAATTGAGGTCCTTTTGGCTCTAGGACGCATATTTAAGGAGTTATGGCCAAAATAAGTTTTTTATATAAAAATTTCAATTTTTTGAGGATTTTCATCAAAATTTTGATTTTGTGGGAGTGATCACGAATTGAGGTCCTTTTGGCTATAGGACGCATATTTAAGGAGTTATGGCCAAAATAAGTTTTTCATATAAAAATTTCAATTTTTTGAGGATTTTCATCAAAATTTTGATTTTTTGGGAGTGATCACGAATTGAGGTCCTTTTGGCTCTAGGACGCATATTTAAGGAGTTATGGCCCAAAATAAGTTTTTCATATAAAAATTTCAATTTTTTGAGGATTTTCGTCGAAATTTGGATTTTTTGGGGGTGGTCACGAATTGAGGTCCTTTTGGCTCTAGGACGCATATTTAAGGAGTTATGGCCAAAATAAGTTTTTCATATAAAAATTTCAATTTTTTGATGATTTTCGTCGAAATTTGGATTTTTTGGGGGTGGTCACGAATTGAGGTCCTTTTGGCTCTAGGACGCATAATTAAGGAGTTATGGCCACAATAAGTTTTTCATATAAAAATTTCAATTTTCTGAGGATTTTCATCAAAATTTTGATTTTTTGGGAGTGATCACGAATTGAGGTCCTTTTGGCTCTAGGACGCATATTTAAGGAGTTATGGGCAAAATAAGTTTTTCATATAAAAATTTCATTTTTTTGAGGATTTTCATCAAAATTTTGATTTTTTGGGAGTGATCACGAATTGAGGTCCTTTTGGCTCTAGGACGCATATTTAAGGAGTTATGGCCCAAAATAAGTTTTTCATATAAAAATTTAAATTTTTTGAGGATTTTCATCAAAATTTTGATTTTTTGGGGATGGTCACGAATTGAGGTCCTTTTGGCTCTAGGACGCATATTTAAGGAGTTATGGCCAAAATAAGTTTTTCATATAAAAATTTCATTTTTTTGAGGATTTTCATCAAAATTTTGATTTTTTGGGAGTGATCACGAATTGAGGTCCTTTTGGCTCTAGGACGCATATTTAAGGAGTTATGGCCCAAAATAAGTTTTTCATATAAAAATTTCATTTTTTTGAGGATGTTCGTCGAAATTTGGATTTTTTGGGGGTGGTCACGAATTGAGGTCCTTTTGGCTCTAGGACGCATATTTAAGGAGTTATGGCCAAAATAAGTTTTTCATATAAAAATTTCAATTTTTTGAGGATTTTCATCAAAATTGTGATTTTTTGGGGATGGTCACGAATTGAGGTCCTTTTGGCTCTAGGACGCATATTTAAGGAGTTATGGCCCAAAATAAGTTTTTCATATAAATTTCAATTTTTTGAGGATTTTCGTCGAAATTTGGATTTTTTGGGGGTGGTCACGAATTGAGGTCATTTTGGCTCTAGGACGCATATTTAAGGAGTTATGGCCAAAATAAATTTTTCATATAAAATTTCAATTTTTTGAGGATTTTCATCAAAATTTTGATTTTTTGGGAGTGATCACGAATTGAGGTCCTTTTGGCGCTAGGACGCATATTTAAGGAGTTATGGCCCAAAATAAGTTTTTCATATAAAAATTTCAATTTTTTGAGGATTTTCGTCGAAATTTGGATTTTTTGGGGGTGGTCACGAATTGAGGTCCTTTTGGCTCTAGGACGCATATTTAAGGAGTTATGGCCAAAATAAGTTTTTCATATAAAAATTTCAATTTTTTGAGGATTTTCATCAAAATTGTGATTTTTTGGGGATGGTCACGAATTGAGGTCCTTTTGGCTCTAGGACGCATATTTAAGGAGTTATGGCCCAAAATAAGTTTTTCATATAAATTTCAATTTTTTGAGGATTTCATCAAAATTTTGATTTTGTGGGAGTGATCACGAATTGAGGTCCTTTTGGCTCTAGGACGCATATTTAAGGAGTTATGGCCAAAATAAGTTTTTCATATAAAAATTTCATTTTTTTGAGGATTGTCATCAAAATTTTGATTTTGTGGGAGTGATCACGAATTGAGGTCCTTTTGGCTCTAGGACGCATATTTAAGGAGTTATGGCCAAAATAAGTTTTTCATATAAAAATTTCATTTTTTTGAGGATTTTCGTCGAAATTTTGATTTTTTGGGGGTGGTCACGAATTGAGGTCCTTTTGGCTCTAGGACGCATATTTAAGGAGTTATGGCCAAAATAAGTTTTTCATATAAAAATTTCATTTTTTTGAGGATTTTCGTCGAAATTTTGATTTTTTGGGGGTGGTCACGAATTGAGGTCCTTTTGGCTCTAGGAAGCATATTTAAGGAGTTATGGCCAAAATAAGTTTTTCATATAAAAATTTAAATTTTTTGAGGATTTTCATCAAAATTTTGATTTTTTGGGGATGGTCACGAATTGAGGTCCTTTTGGCTCTAGGACGCATATTTAAGGAGTTATGGCCAAAATAAGTTTTTCATATAAAATTTCAATTTTTTGAGGATTTTCGTCGAAATTTGGATTTATTGGGGGTGGTCACGAATTGAGGTCCTTTTGGCTCTAGGACGCATATTTAAGGAGTTATGGTCAAAATAAGTTTCTCATATAAAAATTTCTATTTTTTGAGGATTTTCATCAAAATTTTGATTTTGTGGGAGTGATCACGAATTGAGGTCCTTTTGGCTCTAGGACGCATATTTAAGGAGTTATGGCCAAAATAAGTTTTTCATATAAAAATTTCATTTTTTTGAGGATTGTCATCAAAATTTTGATTTTGTGGGAGTGATCACGAATTGAGGTCCTTTTGGCTCTAGGACGCATATTTAAGGAGTTATGGCCAAAATAAGTTTTTCATATAAAAATTTCATTTTTTTGAGGATTTTCGTCGAAATTTTGATTTTTTGGGGGTGGTCACGAATTGAGGTCCTTTTGGCTCTAGGACGCATATTTAAGGAGTTATGGCCAAAATAAGTTTTTCATATAAAAATTTCATTTTTTTGAGGATTTTCGTCGAAATTTTGATTTTTTGGGGGTGGTCACGAATTGAGGTCCTTTTGGCTCTAGGAAGCATATTTAAGGAGTTATGGCCAAAATAAGTTTTTCATATAAAAATTTAAATTTTTTGAGGATTTTCATCAAAATTTTGATTTTTTGGGGATGGTCACGAATTGAGGTCCTTTTGGCTCTAGGACGCATATTTAAGGAGTTATGGCCAAAATAAGTTTTTCATATAAAATTTCAATTTTTTGAGGATTTTCGTCGAAATTTGGATTTATTGGGGGTGGTCACGAATTGAGGTCCTTTTGGCTCTAGGACGCATATTTAAGGAGTTATGGTCAAAATAAGTTTCTCATATAAAAATTTCTATTTTTTGAGGATTTTCATCAAAATTTTGATTTTTTGGGAGTGATCACGAATTGAGGTCCTTTTGGCTCTAGGACGCATATTTAAGGAGTTATGGCCAAAATAAGTTTTTCATATAAAAATTTCAATTTTTTGAGGATTTTCGTCGAAATTTGGATTTTTTGGAGGTGGTCACGAATTGAGGTCCTTTTGGCTCTAGGACGCATATTTAAGGAGTTATGGCCAAAATAAGTTTCTCATATAAAAATTTCTATTTTTTGAGGATTTCATCAAAATTTTGATTTTTTGGGGATGGTCACGAATTGAGGTCCTTTTGGCTCTAGGACGCATATTTAAGGAGTTATGGCCAAAATAAGTTTTTCATATAAAAATTTCATTTTTTTGAGGATTGTCATCAAAATTTTGATTTTGTGGGAGTGATCACGAATTGAGGTCCTTTTGGCTCTAGGACGCATATTTAAGGAGTTATGGCCAAAATAAGTTTTTCATATAAAAATTTCATTTTTTTGAGGATTTTCGTCGAAATTTTGATTTTTTGGGGGTGGTCACGAATTGAGGTCCTTTTGGCTCTAGGACGCATATTTAAGGAGTTATGGCCAAACTAAATTTTTCATATAAAATTTTCAATTTTTTGAGGATTTTCATCAAAATTTTGATTTTTTGGGGATGGTCACGAATTGAGGTCCTTTTGGCGCTAGGACGCATATTTAAGGAGTTATGGCCAAAATAAGTTTTTCATATAAAAATTTCATTTTTTTGAGGATTTTCATCAAAATTTTGATTTTTTGGGAGTGGTCACGAATTGAGGTCCTTTTGGCTCTATGACGCATATTTAAGGAGTTATGGCCAAAATAAGTTTTTCATATAAAAATTTCAATTTTTTGAGGATTTTCATCAAAATTTTGATTTTTTGGGGATGGTCACGAATTGAGGTCCTTTTGGCTCTAGGACGCATATTTAAGGAGTTATGGCCAAAATAAGTTTTTCATATAAAAATTTCAATTTTTTGAGGATTTTCATCAAAATTTTGATTTTTTGGGAGTGATCACGAATTGAGGTCCTTTTGGCTCTAGGACGCATATTTAAGGAGTTATGGCCAAAATAAGTTTTTCATATAAAATTTCAATTTTTTGAGGATTGTCATCAAAATTTTGATTTTTTGCGGGTGGTCACGAATTGAGGTCCTTTTGGCTCTAGGACGCATATTTAAGGAGTTATGGCCAAAATAAGTTTTTCATATAAAAATTTCATTTTTTTGAGGATTTTCGTCGAAATTTTGATTTTTTGGGGGTGGTCACGAATTGAGGTCCTTTTGGCTCTAGGACGCATATTTAAGGAGTTATGGCCAAAATAAGTTTTTCATATAAAAATTTCAATTTTTTGAGGATTTTCATCAAAATTTTGATTTTTTGGGGATGGTCACGAATTGAGGTCCTTTTGGCTCTAGGACGCATATTTAAGGAGTTATGGCCAAAATAAGTTTTTCATATAAAAATTTAAATTTTTTGAGGATTTTCATCAAAATTTTGATTTTTTGGGAGTGATCACGAATTGAGGTCCTTTTGGCTCTAGGACGCATATTTAAGGAGTTATGGCCAAAATAAGTTTTTTATATAAAAATTTCAATTTTTTGAGGATTTTCGTCGAAATTTTGATTTTTTGGGGGTGGTCACGAATTGAGGTCCTTTTGGCTCTAGGACGCATATTTAAGGAGTTATGGCCAAAATAAGTTTTTCATATAAAAATTTCATTTTTTTGAGGATTTTCGTCGAAATTTTGATTTTTTGGGGGTGGTCACGAATTGAGGTCCTTTTGGCTCTAGGACGCATATTTAATGAGTTATGGCCAAAATAAGTTTTTCATATAAAAATTTCAATTTTTTGAGGATTTTCATCAAAATTTTGATTTTTTGGGGATGGTCACGAATTGAGGTCCTTTTGGCTCTAGGACGCATATTTAAGGAGTTATGGCCAAAATAAGTTTTTCATATAAAAATTTAAATTTTTTGAGGATTTTCATCAAAATTTTGATTTTTTGGGAGTGATCACGAATTGAGGTCCTTTTGGCTCTAGGACGCATATTTAAGGAGTTATGGCCAAAATAAGTTTTTTATATAAAAATTTCAATTTTTTGAGGATTTTCGTCGAAATTTTGATTTTTTGGGGGTGGTCACGAATTGAGGTCCTTTTGGCTCTAGGACGCATATTTAAGGAGTTATGGCCAAAATAAGTTTTTCATATAAAAATTTAAATTTTTTGAGGATTTTCATCAAAATTTTGATTTTTTGGGGATGGTCACGAATTGAGGTCCTTTTGGCTCTAGGACGCATATTTAAGGAGTTATGGCCCAAAATAAGTTTTTCATATAAAAATTTCAATTTTTTGAGGATTTTCGTCGAAATTTGGATTTTTTGGGGGTGGTCACGAATTGAGGTCCTTTTGGCTCTAGGACGCATATTTAAGGAGTTATGGCCAAAATAAGTTTTTCATATAAAAATTTCAATTTTTTGAGGATTTTCATCAAAATTTTGATTTTTTGGGAGTGATCACGAATTGAGGTCCTTTTGGCTCTAGGACGCATATTTAAGGAGTTATGGCCAAAATAAGTTTTTCATATAAAAATTTCATTTTTTTGAGGATTTTCGTCGAAATTTTGATTTTTTGGGGGTGGTCACCAATTGAGGTCCTTTTGGCTCTAGGACGCATATTTAAGGAGTTATGGCCCAAAATAAGTTTTTCATATAAAAATTTCAATTTTTTGAGGATTTTCATCAAAATTTTGATTTTTTGGGGATGGTCACGAATTGAGGTCCTTTTGGCTCTAGGACGCATATTTAAGGAGTTATGGCCAAAATAAGTTTTTCATATAAAAATTTCTATTTTTTGAGGATTTTCGTCGAAATTTGGATTTTTTGGGGGTGGTCACGAATTGAGGTCCTTTTGGCTCTAGGACGCATATTTAAGGAGTTATGGCCAAAATAAGTTTTTCATATAAAAATTTCTATTTTTTGAGGATTTTCATCAAAATTTTGATTTTTTGGGAGTGATCACGAATTGAGGTCCTTTTGGCTCTAGGACGCATATTTAAGGAGTTATGGCCAAAATAAGTTTTTCATATAAAAATTTCATTTTTTTGAGGATTGTCATCAAAATTTTGATTTTGTGGGAGTGGTCACGAATTGAGGTCCTTTTGGCTCTAGGACGCATATTTAAGGAGTTATGGCCAAAATAAGTTTTTCATATAAAAATTTCATTTTTTTGAGGATTTTCATCAAAATATGGTGGTCACGAATTGAGGTCCTTTTGGCTCTAGGAAGCATATTTAAGGAGTTATGGCCAAAATAAGTTTTTCATATAAAAATTTCAATTTTTTGAGGATTTTCGTCGAAATTTGGATTTTTTGGGGGGTGGTCACGAATTGAGGTCATTTTGGCTCTAGGACGCATATTTAAGGAGTTATGGCCAAAATAAGTTTTTCATATAAAAATTTCAATTTTTTGAGGATTGTCATCAAAATTTTGATTTTGTGGGAGTGATCACGAATTGAGGTCCTTTTGGCTCTAGGAAGCATATTTAAGGAGTTATGGCCAAAATAAGTTTTTCATATAAAAATTTCATTTTTTTGAGGATTTTCGTCGAAATTTGGATTTTTGGGGGTGGTCACGAATTGAGGTCCTTTTGGCTCTAGGACGCATATTTAAGGAGTTATGGCCAAAATAAGTTTTTCATATAAAAATTTCAATTTTTTGAGGATTTTCATCAAAATTTTGATTTTTTGGGAGTGATCACGAATTGAGGTCCTTTTGGCTCTAGGACGCATATTTAAGGAGTTATGGCCAAAATAAGTTTTTCATATAAAAATTTAAATTTTTTGAGGATTTTCGTCGAAATTTGGATTTTTTGGGGGTGGTCACGAATTGAGGTCCTTTTGGCTCTAGGACGCATATTTAAGGAGTTATGGCCAAAATAAGTTTTTCATATAAAAATTTCATTTTTTTGAAGATTGTCATCAAAATTTTGATTTTGTGGGAGTGATCACGAATTGAGGTCCTTTTGGCTCTAGGACGCATATTTAAGGAGTTATGGCCAAAATAAGTTTTTCATATAAAAATTTCATTTTTTTGAGGATTTTCATCAAAATTTTGATTTTTTGGGGGTGGTCACGAATTGAGGTCCTTTTGGCGCTAGGACGCATATTTAAGGAGTTATGGCCAAAATAAGTTTTTCATATAAAAATTTCAATTTTTTGAGGATTTTCGTCGAAATTTTGATTTTTTGGGGATGGTCACGAATTGAGGTCCTTTTGGCTCTAGGACGCATATTTAAGGAGTTATGGCCAAAATAAGTTTTTCATATAAAAATTTAAATTTTTTGAGGATTTTCATCAAAATTGTGATTTTTTGGGGATGGTCACGAATTGAGGTCCTTTTGGCTCTAGGAAGCATATTTAAGGAGTTATGGCCAAAATAAGTTTTTCATATAAAAATTTCATTTTTTTGAGGATTTTCGTCGAAATTTTGATTTTTTGGGGGTGGTCACGAATTGAGGTCCTTTTGGCTCTAGGAAGCATATTTAAGGAGTTATGGCCAAAATAAGTTTTTCATATAAAAATTTCAATTTTTTGAGGATTTTCATCAAAATTTTGATTTTTTGGGGATGGTCACGAATTGAGGTCCTTTTGGCTCTAGGAAGCATATTTAAGGAGTTATGGCCAAAATAAGTTTTTCATATAAAAATTTCAATTTTTTGAGGATTTTCATCAAAATTTTGATTTTTTGGGGATGGTCACGAATTGAGGTCCTTTTGGCTCTAGGACGCATATTTAAGGAGTTATGGCCAAAATAAGTTTCTCATATAAAAATTTCTATTTTTTGAGGATTTCATCAAAATTTTGATTTTTTGGGAGTGATCACGAATTGAGGTCCTTTTGGCTCTAGGACGCATATTTAAGGAGTTATGGCCAAAATAAGTTTTTCATATAAAAATTTCATTTTTTTGAGGATTTTCATCAAAATTTTGATTTTTTGGGGGTGGTCACGAATTGAGGTCCTTTTGGCGCTAGGACGCATATTTAAGGAGTTATGGCCAAAATAAGTTTTTCATATAAAAATTTCAATTTTTTGAGGATTTTCGTCGAAATTTTGATTTTTTGGGGATGGTCACGAATTGAGGTCCTTTTGGCTCTAGGACGCATATTTAAGGAGTTATGGCCAAAATAAGTTTTTCATATAAAAATTTCATTTTTTTGAGGATTTTCGTCGAAATTTGGATTTTTTGGGAGTGATCACGAATTGAGGTCCTTTTGGCTCTAGGACGCATATTTAAGGAGTTATGGCCAAAATAAGTTTTTCATATAAAAATTTCATTTTTTTGAGGATTTTCGTCGAAATTTGGATTTTTTGGGGGTGGTCACGAATTGAGGTCCTTTTCGCTCTAGGACGCATATTTAAGGAGTTATGGCCAAAATAAGTTTTTCATATAAAAATTTCATTTTTTTGAGGATTTTCATCAAAATTTTGATTTTTTGGGGATGGTCACGAATTGAGGTCCTTTTGGCTCTAGGAAGCATATTTAAGGAGTTATGGCCAAAATAAGTTTTTCATATAAAAATTTCAATTTTTTGAGGATTTTCGTCGAAATTTGGATTTTTTGGGGGTGGTCACGAATTGAGGTCCTTTTGGCTCTAGGACGCATATTTAAGGAGTTATGGCCAAAATAAGTTTTTCATATAAAAATTTAAATTTTTTGAGGATTTTCATCAAAATTGTGATTTTTTGGGGATGGTCACGAATTGAGGTCCTTTTGGCTCTAGGAAGCATATTTAAGGAGTTATGGCCAAAATAAGTTTTTCATATAAAAATTTAAATTTTTTGAGGATTTTCGTCGAAATTTGGATTTTTTGGGGGTGGTCACGAATTGAGGTCCTTTTGGCTCTAGGACGCATATTTAAGGAGTTATGGCCAAAATAAGTTTTTCATATAAAAATTTCATTTTTTTGAAGATTGTCATCAAAATTTTGATTTTGTGGGAGTGATCACGAATTGAGGTCCTTTTGGCTCTAGGACGCATATTTAAGGAGTTATGGCCAAAATAAGTTTTTCATATAAAAATTTCATTTTTTTGAGGATTTTCATCAAAATATGGTGGTCACGAATTGAGGTCCTTTTGGCTCTAGGAAGCATATTTAAGGAGTTATGGCCAAAATAAGTTTTTCATATAAAAATTTCAATTTTTTGAGGATTTTCGTCGAAATTTGGATTTTTTGGGGGGTGGTCACGAATTGAGGTCATTTTGGCTCTAGGACGCATATTTAAGGAGTTATGGCCAAAATAAGTTTTTCATATAAAAATTTCAATTTTTTGAGGATTGTCATCAAAATTTTGATTTTGTGGGAGTGATCACGAATTGAGGTCCTTTTGGCTCTAGGAAGCATATTTAAGGAGTTATGGCCAAAATAAGTTTTTCATATAAAAATTTCATTTTTTTGAGGATTTTCGTCGAAATTTGGATTTTTGGGGGTGGTCACGAATTGAGGTCCTTTTGGCTCTAGGACGCATATTTAAGGAGTTATGGCCAAAATAAGTTTTTCATATAAAAATTTCAATTTTTTGAGGATTTTCATCAAAATTTTGATTTTTTGGGAGTGATCACGAATTGAGGTCCTTTTGGCTCTAGGACGCATATTTAAGGAGTTATGGCCAAAATAAGTTTTTCATATAAAAATTTAAATTTTTTGAGGATTTTCGTCGAAATTTGGATTTTTTGGGGGTGGTCACGAATTGAGGTCCTTTTGGCTCTAGGACGCATATTTAAGGAGTTATGGCCAAAATAAGTTTTTCATATAAAAATTTCATTTTTTTGAAGATTGTCATCAAAATTTTGATTTTGTGGGAGTGATCACGAATTGAGGTCCTTTTGGCTCTAGGACGCATATTTAAGGAGTTATGGCCAAAATAAGTTTTTCATATAAAAATTTCATTTTTTTGAGGATTTTCATCAAAATTTTGATTTTTTGGGGGTGGTCACGAATTGAGGTCCTTTTGGCGCTAGGACGCATATTTAAGGAGTTATGGCCAAAATAAGTTTTTCATATAAAAATTTCAATTTTTTGAGGATTTTCGTCGAAATTTTGATTTTTTGGGGATGGTCACGAATTGAGGTCCTTTTGGCTCTAGGACGCATATTTAAGGAGTTATGGCCAAAATAAGTTTTTCATATAAAAATTTAAATTTTTTGAGGATTTTCATCAAAATTGTGATTTTTTGGGGATGGTCACGAATTGAGGTCCTTTTGGCTCTAGGAAGCATATTTAAGGAGTTATGGCCAAAATAAGTTTTTCATATAAAAATTTCATTTTTTTGAGGATTTTCGTCGAAATTTTGATTTTTTGGGGGTGGTCACGAATTGAGGTCCTTTTGGCTCTAGGAAGCATATTTAAGGAGTTATGGCCAAAATAAGTTTTTCATATAAAAATTTCAATTTTTTGAGGATTTTCATCAAAATTTTGATTTTTTGGGGATGGTCACGAATTGAGGTCCTTTTGGGTCTAGGAAGCATATTTAAGGAGTTATGGCCAAAATAAGTTTTTCATATAAAAATTTCAATTTTTTGAGGATTTTCATCAAAATTTTGATTTTTTGGGGATGGTCACGAATTGAGGTCCTTTTGGCTCTAGGACGCATATTTAAGGAGTTATGGCCAAAATAAGTTTCTCATATAAAAATTTCTATTTTTTGAGGATTTCATCAAAATTTTGATTTTTTGGGAGTGATCACGAATTGAGGTCCTTTTGGCTCTAGGACGCATATTTAAGGAGTTATGGCCAAAATAAGTTTTTCATATAAAAATTTCATTTTTTTGAGGATTTTCATCAAAATTTTGATTTTTTGGGGGTGGTCACGAATTGAGGTCCTTTTGGCGCTAGGACGCATATTTAAGGAGTTATGGCCAAAATAAGTTTTTCATATAAAAATTTCAATTTTTTGAGGATTTTCGTCGAAATTTTGATTTTTTGGGGATGGTCACGAATTGAGGTCCTTTTGGCTCTAGGACGCATATTTAAGGAGTTATGGCCAAAATAAGTTTTTCATATAAAAATTTCATTTTTTTGAGGATTTTCGTCGAAATTTGGATTTTTTGGGAGTGATCACGAATTGAGGTCCTTTTGGCTCTAGGACGCATATTTAAGGAGTTATGGCCAAAATAAGTTTTTCATATAAAAATTTCATTTTTTTGAGGATTTTCGTCGAAATTTGGATTTTTTGGGGGTGGTCACGAATTGAGGTCCTTTTCGCTCTAGGACGCATATTTAAGGAGTTATGGCCAAAATAAGTTTTTCATATAAAAATTTCATTTTTTTGAGGATTTTCATCAAAATTTTGATTTTTTGGGGATGGTCACGAATTGAGGTCCTTTTGGCTCTAGGAAGCATATTTAAGGAGTTATGGCCAAAATAAGTTTTTCATATAAAAATTTCAATTTTTTGAGGATTTTCGTCGAAATTTGGATTTTTTGGGGGTGGCCACGAATTGAGGTCCTTTTGGCTCTAGGACGCATATTTAAGGAGTTATGGCCAAAATAAGTTTTTCATATAAAAATTTAAATTTTTTGAGGATTTTCATCAAAATTGTGATTTTTTGGGGATGGTCACGAATTGAGGTCCTTTTGGCTCTAGGAAGCATATTTAAGGAGTTATGGCCAAAATAAGTTTTTCATATAAAAATTTCATTTTTTTGAGGATTTTCGTCGAAATTTGGATTTTTTGGGGGTGGTCACGAATTGAGGTCCTTTTGGCTCTAGGACGCATATTTAAGGAGTTATGGCCAAAATAAGTTTTTCATATAAAAATTTAAATTTTTTGAGGATTTTCATCAAAATTTTGATTTTGTGGGAGTGATCACGAATTGAGGTCCTTTTGGCTCTAGGACGCATATTTAAGGAGTTATGGCCAAAATAAGTTTTTCATATAAAAATTTCATTTTTTTGAGGATTTTCGTCGAAATTTGGATTTTTTGGGGGTGGTCACGAATTGAGGTCCTTTTGGCTCTAGGACGCATATTTAAGGAGTTATGGCCAAAATAAGTTTTTCATATAAAAATTTCATTTTTTTGAGGATTTTCATCAAAATTTTGATTTTGTGGGAGTGATCACGAATTGAGGTCCTTTTGGCGCTAGGACGCATATTTAAGGAGTTATGGCCAAAATAAGTTTTTCATATAAAAATTTCAATTTTTTGAGGATTTTCGTCGAAATTTTGATTTTTTGGGGATGGTCACGAATTGAGGTCCTTTTGGCTCTAGGACGCATATTTAAGGAGTTATGGCCAAAATAAGTTTTTCATATAAAAATTTCAATTTTTTGAGGATTGTCATCAAAATTTTGATTTTGTGGGAGTGATCACGAATTGAGGTCCTTTTGGCTCTAGGACGCATATTTAAGGAGTTATGGCCAAAATAAGTTTTTCATATAAAAATTTAAATTTTTTGAGGATTTTCATCAAAATTGTGATTTTTTGGGGATGGTCACGAATTGAGGTCCTTTTGGCGCTAGGACGCATATTTAAGGAGTTATGGCCAAAATAAGTTTTTCATATAAAAATTTAAATTTTTTGAGGATTTTCATCAAAATTTGGATTTTTTGGGGGTGGTCACGAATTGAGGTCCTTTTGGCTCTAGGACGCATATTTAAGGAGTTATGGCCCAAAATAAGTTTTTCATATAAAAATTTCAATTTTTTGAGGATTTTCATCAAAATTTTGATTTTTTGGGAGTGATCACGAATTGAGGTCCTTTTGGCTCTAGGACGCATATTTAAGGAGTTATGGCCCAAAATAAGTTTTTCATATAAAAATTTCAATTTTTTGAGGATTTTCGTCGAAATTTGGATTTTTTGGGGGTGGTCACGAATTGAGGTCCTTTTGGCTCTAGGACGCATATTTAAGGAGTTATGGCCAAAATAAGTTTTTCATATAAAAATTTCAATTTTTTGAGGATTTTCATCAAAATTTTGATTTTTTGGGAGTGATCACGAATTGAGGTCCTTTTGGCTCTAGGACGCATATTTAAGGAGTTATGGCCAAAATAAGTTTTTCATATAAAAATTTCATTTTTTTGAGGATTTTCGTCGAAATTTTGATTTTTTGGGGGTGGTCACGAATTGAGGTCCTTTTGGCTCTAGGACGCATATTTAAGGAGTTATGGCCAAAATAAGTTTTTCATATAAAAATTTCAATTTTTTGAGGATTTTCATCAAAATTTTGATTTTTTGGGGATGGTCACGAATTGAGGTCCTTTTGGCTCTAGGACGCATATTTAAGGAGTTATGGCCAAAATAAGTTTTTCATATAAAAATTTAAATTTTTTGAGGATTTTCATCAAAATTTTGATTTTTTGGGGATGGTCACGAATTGAGGTCCTTTTGGCTCTAGGACGCATATTTAAGGAGTTATGGCCAAAATAAGTTTTTTATATAAAAATTTCAATTTTTTGAGGATTGTCATCAAAATTTTGATTTTGTGGGAGTGATCACGAATTGAGGTCCTTTTGGCTCTAGGACGCATATTTAAGGAGTTATGGCCAAAATAAGTTTTTCATATAAAAATTTCAATTTTTTGAGGATTTTCATCAAAATTTTGATTTTTTGGGAGTGATCACGAATTGAGGTCCTTTTGGCTCTAGGACGCATATTTAAGGAGTTATGGCCCAAAATAAGTTTTTCATATAAAAATTTCAATTTTTTGAGGATTTTCGTCGAAATTTGGATTTTTTGGGGGTGGTCACGAATTGAGGTCCTTTTGGCTCTAGGACGCATATTTAAGGAGTTATGGCCAAAATAAGTTTTTCATATAAAAATTTCTATTTTTTGAGGATTTTCATCAAAATTTTGATTTTTTGGGAGTGATCACGAATTGAGGTCCTTTTGGCTCTAGGACGCATATTTAAGGAGTTATGGCCAAAATAAGTTTTTCATATAAAAATTTCATTTTTTTGAGGATTGTCATCAAAATTTTGATTTTGTGGGAGTGGTCACGAATTGAGGTCCTTTTGGCTCTAGGACGCATATTTAAGGAGTTATGGCCAAAATAAGTTTTTCATATAAAAATTTCATTTTTTTGAGGATTTTCATCAAAATTTGGATTTTTTGGGGGTGGTCACGAATTGAGGTCCTTTTGGCTCTAGGAAGCATATTTAAGGAGTTATGGCCAAAATAAGTTTTTCATATAAAAATTTCAATTTTTTGAGGATTTTCGTCGAAATTTGGATTTTTTGGGGGTGGTCACGAATTGAGGTCATTTTGGCTCTAGGACGCATATTTAAGGAGTTATGGCCAAAATAAGTTTTTCATATAAAAATTTCAATTTTTTGAGGATTGTCATCAAAATTTTGATTTTGTGGGAGTGATCACGAATTGAGGTCCTTTTGGCTCTAGGAAGCATATTTAAGGAGTTATGGCCAAAATAAGTTTTTCATATAAAAATTTCATTTTTTTGAGGATTTTCGTCGAAATTTGGATTTTTTGGGGGTGGTCACGAATTGAGGTCCTTTTGGCTCTAGGACGCATATTTAAGGAGTTATGGCCAAAATAAGTTTTTCATATAAAAATTTCAATTTTTTGAGGATTTTCATCAAAATTTTGATTTTTTGGGAGTGATCACGAATTGAGGTCCTTTTGGCTCTAGGACGCATATTTAAGGAGTTATGGCCAAAATAAGTTTTTCATATAAAAATTTAAATTTTTTGAGGATTTTCGTCGAAATTTGGATTTTTTGGGGGTGGTCACGAATTGAGGTCCTTTTGGCTCTAGGACGCATATTTAAGGAGTTATGGCCAAAATAAGTTTTTCATATAAAAATTTCATTTTTTTGAGGATTGTCATCAAAATTTTGATTTTGTGGGAGTGATCACGAATTGAGGTCCTTTTGGCTCTAGGACGCATATTTAAGGAGTTATGGCCAAAATAAGTTTTTCATATAAAAATTTCATTTTTTTGAGGATTTTCATCAAAATTTTGATTTTTTGGGGGTGGTCACGAATTGAGGTCCTTTTGGCGCTAGGACGCATATTTAAGGAGTTATGGCCAAAATAAGTTTTTCATATAAAAATTTCAATTTTTTGAGGATTTTCGTCGAAATTTTGATTTTTTGGGGATGGTCACGAATTGAGGTCCTTTTGGCTCTAGGACGCATATTTAAGGAGTTATGGCCAAAATAAGTTTTTCATATAAAAATTTAAATTTTTTGAGGATTTTCATCAAAATTGTGATTTTTTGGGGATGGTCACGAATTGAGGTCCTTTTGGCTCTAGGAAGCATATTTAAGGAGTTATGGCCAAAATAAGTTTTTCATATAAAAATTTCATTTTTTTGAGGATTTTCGTCGAAATTTGGATTTTTTGCGGGTGGTCACGAATTGAGGTCCTTTTGGCTCTAGGACGCATATTTAAGGAGTTATGGCCAAAATAAGTTTTTCATATAAAAATTTCATTTTTTTGAGGATTTTCGTCGAAATTTGGATTTTTTGGGAGTGATCACGAATTGAGGTCCTTTTGGCTCTAGGACGCATATTTAAGGAGTTATGGCCAAAATAAGTTTTTCATATAAAAATTTCATTTTTTTGAGGATTTTCGTCGAAATTTGGATTTTTTGGGGGTGGTCACGAATTGAGGTCCTTTTGGCTCTAGGACGCATATTTAAGGAGTTATGGCCAAAATAAGTTTTTCATATAAAAATTTCATTTTTTTGAGGATTTTCATCAAAATTTTGATTTTTTGGGGATGGTCACGAATTGAGGTCCTTTTGGCTCTAGGAAGCATATTTAAGGAGTTATGGCCAAAATAAGTTTTTCATATAAAAATTTCAATTTTTTGAGGATTTTCGTCGAAATTTGGATTTTTTGGGGGTGGTCACGAATTGAGGTCCTTTTGGCTCTAGGACGCATATTTAAGGAGTTATGGCCAAAATAAGTTTTTCATATAAAAATTTAAATTTTTTGAGGATTTTCATCAAAATTGTGATTTTTTGGGGATGGTCACGAATTGAGGTCCTTTTGGCTCTAGGAAGCATATTTAAGGAGTTATGGCCAAAATAAGTTTTTCATATAAAAATTTCATTTTTTTGAGGATTTTCGTCGAAATTTGGATTTTTTGGGGGTGGTCACGAATTGAGGTCCTTTTGGCTCTAGGACGCATATTTAAGGAGTTATGGCCAAAATAAGTTTTTCATATAAAAATTTAAATTTTTTGAGGATTTTCATCAAAATTTTGATTTTGTGGGAGTGATCACGAATTGAGGTCCTTTTGGCTCTAGGACGCATATTTAAGGAGTTATGGCCAAAATAAGTTTTTCATATAAAAATTTCATTTTTTTGAGGATTTTCGTCGAAATTTGGATTTTTTGGGGGTGGTCACGAATTGAGGTCCTTTTGGCTCTAGGACGCATATTTAAGGAGTTATGGCCAAAATAAGTTTTTCATATAAAAATTTCATTTTTTTGAGGATTTTCATCAAAATTTTGATTTTTTGGGGATGGTCACGAATTGAGGTCCTTTTGGCTCTAGGAAGCATATTTAAGGAGTTATGGCCAAAATAAGTTTTTCATATAAAAATTTCAATTTTTTGAGGATTTTCGTCGAAATTTGGATTTTTTGGGGGTGGTCACGAATTGAGGTCCTTTTGGCTCTAGGACGCATATTTAAGGAGTTATGGCCAAAATAAGTTTTTCATATAAAAATTTAAATTTTTTGAGGATTTTCATCAAAATTGTGATTTTTTGGGGATGGTCACGAATTGAGGTCCTTTTGGCTCTAGGAAGCATATTTAAGGAGTTATGGCCAAAATAAGTTTTTCATATAAAAATTTCATTTTTTTGAGGATTTTCGTCGAAATTTGGATTTTTTGGGGGTGGTCACGAATTGAGGTCCTTTTGGCTCTAGGACGCATATTTAAGGAGTTATGGCCAAAATAAGTTTTTCATATAAAAATTTAAATTTTTTGAGGATTTTCATCAAAATTTTGATTTTGTGGGAGTGATCACGAATTGAGGTCCTTTTGGCTCTAGGACGCATATTTAAGGAGTTATGGCCAAAATAAGTTTTTCATATAAAAATTTCATTTTTTTGAGGATTTTCGTCGAAATTTGGATTTTTTGGGGGTGGTCACGAATTGAGGTCCTTTTGGCTCTAGGACGCATATTTAAGGAGTTATGGCCAAAATAAGTTTTTCATATAAAAATTTCATTTTTTTGAGGATTTTCATCAAAATTTTGATTTTTTGGGGGTGGTCACGAATTGAGGTCCTTTTGGCGCTAGGACGCATATTTAAGGAGTTATGGCCAAAATAAGTTTTTCATATAAAAATTTCAATTTTTTGAGGATTTTCGTCGAAATTTTGATTTTTTGGGGATGGTCACGAATTGAGGTCCTTTTGGCTCTAGGACGCATATTTAAGGAGTTATGGCCAAAATAAGTTTTTCATATAAAAATTTAAATTTTTTGAGGATTTTCATCAAAATTGTGATTTTTTGGGGATGGTCACGAATTGAGGTCCTTTTGGCTCTAGGAAGCATATTTAAGGAGTTATGGCCAAAATAAGTTTTTCATATAAAAATTTCATTTTTTTGAGGATTTTCGTCGAAATTTGGATTTTTTGCGGGTGGTCACGAATTGAGGTCCTTTTGGCTCTAGGACGCATATTTAAGGAGTTATGGCCAAAATAAGTTTTTCATATAAAAATTTCATTTTTTTGAGGATTTTCGTCGAAATTTGGATTTTTTGGGAGTGATCACGAATTGAGGTCCTTTTGGCTCTAGGACGCATATTTAAGGAGTTATGGCCAAAATAAGTTTTTCATATAAAAATTTCATTTTTTTGAGGATTTTCGTCGAAATTTGGATTTTTTGGGGGTGGTCACGAATTGAGGTCCTTTTGGCTCTAGGACGCATATTTAAGGAGTTATGGCCAAAATAAGTTTTTCATATAAAAATTTCATTTTTTTGAGGATTTTCATCAAAATTTTGATTTTTTGGGGATGGTCACGAATTGAGGTCCTTTTGGCTCTAGGAAGCATATTTAAGGAGTTATGGCCAAAATAAGTTTTTCATATAAAAATTTCAATTTTTTGAGGATTTTCGTCGAAATTTGGATTTTTTGGGGGTGGTCACGAATTGAGGTCCTTTTGGCTCTAGGACGCATATTTAAGGAGTTATGGCCAAAATAAGTTTTTCATATAAAAATTTAAATTTTTTGAGGATTTTCATCAAAATTGTGATTTTTTGGGGATGGTCACGAATTGAGGTCCTTTTGGCTCTAGGAAGCATATTTAAGGAGTTATGGCCAAAATAAGTTTTTCATATAAAAATTTCATTTTTTTGAGGATTTTCGTCGAAATTTGGATTTTTTGGGGGTGGTCACGAATTGAGGTCCTTTTGGCTCTAGGACGCATATTTAAGGAGTTATGGCCAAAATAAGTTTTTCATATAAAAATTTAAATTTTTTGAGGATTTTCATCAAAATTTTGATTTTGTGGGAGTGATCACGAATTGAGGTCCTTTTGGCTCTAGGACGCATATTTAAGGAGTTATGGCCAAAATAAGTTTTTCATATAAAAATTTCATTTTTTTGAGGATTTTCGTCGAAATTTGGATTTTTTGGGGGTGGTCACGAATTGAGGTCCTTTTGGCTCTAGGACGCATATTTAAGGAGTTATGGCCAAAATAAGTTTTTCATATAAAAATTTCATTTTTTTGAGGATTTTCATCAAAATTTTGATTTTGTGGGAGTGATCACGAATTGAGGTCCTTTTGGCGCTAGGACGCATATTTAAGGAGTTATGGCCAAAATAAGTTTTTCATATAAAAATTTCAATTTTTTGAGGATTTTCGTCGAAATTTTGATTTTTTGGGGATGGTCACGAATTGAGGTCCTTTTGGCTCTAGGACGCATATTTAAGGAGTTATGGCCAAAATAAGTTTTTCATATAAAAATTTCAATTTTTTGAGGATTGTCATCAAAATTTTGATTTTGTGGGAGTGATCACGAATTGAGGTCCTTTTGGCTCTAGGACGCATATTTAAGGAGTTATGGCCAAAATAAGTTTTTCATATAAAAATTTAAATTTTTTGAGGATTTTCATCAAAATTGTGATTTTTTGGGGATGGTCACGAATTGAGGTCCTTTTGGCGCTAGGACGCATATTTAAGGAGTTATGGCCAAAATAAGTTTTTCATATAAAAATTTAAAGTTTTTGAAGATTTTCATCAAAATTTGGATTTTTTGGGGGTGGTCACGAATTGAGGTCCTTTTGGCTCTAGGACGCATATTTAAGGAGTTATGGCCCAAAATAAGTTTTTCATATAAAAATTTAAATTTTTTGAGGATTTTCGTCGAAATTTGGATTTTTTGGGGGTGGTCACGAATTGAGGTCCTTTTGGCTCTAGGACGCATATTTAAGGAGTTATGGCCCAAAATAAGTTTTTCATATAAAAATTTCATTTTTTTGAGGATTTTCGTCGAAATTTGGATTTATTGGGGGTGGTCACGAATTGAGGTCCTTTTGGCTCTAGGACGCATATTTAAGGAGTTATGGCCAAAATAAGTTTTTCATATAAAAATTTCAATTTTTGAGGATTTTCGTCGAAATTTGGATTTTTTGGGGGTGGTCACGAATTGAGGTCATTTTGGCTCTGGGACGCATATTTAAGGAGTTATGGCCAAAATAAGTTTTTCATATAAAAATTTAAATTTTTTGAGGATTTTCATCAAAATTTTGATTTTTTGGGGGTGGTCACGAATTGAGGTCATTTTGGCTCTAGGACGCATATTTAAGGAGTTATGGCCAAAATAAGTTTTTCATATAAAAATTTCAATTTTTTGAGGATTTTCATCAAAATTTTGATTTTTTGGGAGTGATCACGAATTGAGGTCCTTTTGGCTCTAGGACGCATATTTAAGGAGTTATGGCCAAAATAAGTTTTTCATATAAAAATTTCAATTTTTTGAGGATTTTCGTCGAAATTTGGATTTTTTGGGGGTGGTCACGAATTGAGGTCCTTTTGGCTCTAGGACGCATATTTAAGGAGTTATGGCCAAAATAAGTTTTTCATATAAAAATTTCATTTTTTTGAGGATTTTCATCAAAATTTTGATTTTTTGGGGGTGGTCACGAATTGAGGTCCTTTTGGCTCTAGGACGCATATTTAAGGAGTTATGGCCAAAATAAGTTTTTCATATAAAAATTTCAATTTTTTGAGGATTTTCATCAAAATTGTGATTTTTTGGGGATGGTCACGAATTGAGGTCCTTTTGGCTCTAGGACGCATATTTAAGGAGTTATGGCCAAAATAAGTTTTTCATATAAAAATTTCATTTTTTTGAGGATTTTCGTCGAAATTTTGATTTTTTGGGGGTGGTCACGAATTGAGGTCCTTTTGGCTCTAGGAAGCATATTTAAGGAGTTATGGCCAAAATAAGTTTTTCATATAAAAATTTCATTTTTTTGAGGATTTTCGTCGAAATTTGGATTTTTTGGGGGTGGTCACGAATTGAGGTCATTTTGGCTCTAGGACGCATATTTAAGGAGTTATGGCCAAAATAAGTTTTTCATATAAAAATTTCATTTTTTTGAGGATTTTCGTCGAAATTTTGATTTTTTGGGGGTGGTCACGAATTGAGGTCCTTTTGGCTCTAGGACGCATATTTAAGGAGTTATGGCCAAAATAAGTTTTTCATATAAAAATTTCAATTTTTTTGAGGATTTTCGTCAAAATTTTGATTTTTTGGGAGTGATCACGAATTGAGGTCCTTTTGGCTCTAGGACGCATATTTAAGGAGTTATGGCCAAAATAAGTTTTTCATATAAAAATTTCAATTTTTTGAGGATTTTCATCAAAATTTTGATTTTTTGGGGATGGTCACGAATTGAGGTCCTTTTGGCTCTAGGACGCATATTTAAGGAGTTATGGCCAAAATAAGTTTTTCATATAAAAATTTCAATTTTTTGAGGATTTTCGTCGAAATTTGGATTTTTTTGGGGTGGTCACGAATTGAGGTCCTTTTGGCTCTAGGACGCATATTTAAGGAGTTATGGCCAAAATAAGTTTTTCATATAAAAATTTCAATTTTTTGAGGATTTCATCAAAATTTTGATTTTTTGGGGATGGTCACGAATTGAGGTCCTTTTGGCTCTAGGACGCATATTTAAGGAGTTATGGCCAAAATAAGTTTTTCATATAAAAATTTCATTTTTTTGAGGATTTTCATCAAAATTTTGATTTTTTGGGAGTGATCACGAATTGAGGTCCTTTTGGCTCTAGGACGCATATTTAAGGAGTTATGGCCAAAATAAGTTTTTCATATAAAAATTTCAATTTTTTGAGGATTTCATCAAAATTTTGATTTTTTGGGGATGGTCACGAATTGAGGTCCTTTTGGCTCTAGGACGCATATTTAAGGAGTTATGGCCAAAATAAGTTTTTCATATAAAAATTTCAATTTTTTGAGGATTTTCATCAAAATTTTGATTTTTTGGGAGTGATCACGAATTGAGGTCCTTTTGACTCTAGGACGCATATTTAAGGAGTTATGGCCAAAATAAGTTTTTCATATAAAAATTTCATTTTTTTGAGGATTTTCATCAAAATTTTGATTTTTTGGGAGTGATCACGAATTGAGGTCCTTTTGGCTCTAGGACGCATATTTAAGGAGTTATGGCCAAAATAAGTTTTTCATATAAAAATTTCAATTTTTTGAGGATTTTCATCAAAATTTTGATTTTTTGGGGATGGTCACGAATTGAGGTCCTTTTGGCTCTAGGACGCATATTTAAGGAGTTATGGCCAAAATAAGTTTTTCATATAAAAATTTCATTTTTTTGAGGATTTTCATCAAAATTTTGATTTTTTGGGGATGGTCACGAATTGAGGTCCTTTTGGCTCTAGGAAGCATATTTAAGGAGTTATGGCCAAAATAAGTTTTTCATATAAAAATTTCAATTTTTTGAGGATTTTCGTCGAAATTTGGATTTTTTGGGGGTGGTCACGAATTGAGGTCATTTTGGCTCTAGGACGCATATTTAAGGAGTTATGGCCAAAATAAGTTTTTCATATAAAAATTTCAATTTTTTGAGGATTTTCATCAAAATTTTGATTTTTTGGGGATGGTCACGAATTGAGGTCCTTTTGGCTCTAGTACGCATATTTAAGGAGTTATGGCCAAAATAAGTTTTTCATATAAAAATTTCAATTTTTTGAGGATTTTCATCAAAATTTTGATTTTTTGGGGATGGTCACGAATTGAGGTCCTTTTGGCTCTAGGACGCATATTTAAGGAGTTATGGCCAAAATAAGTTTTTCATATAAAAATTTCAATTTTTTGAGGATTTTCATCAAAATTTTGATTTTTTGGGGGTGGTCACGAATTGAGGTCCTTTTGGCTCTAGGACGCATATTTAAGGAGTTATGGCCAAAATAAGTTTTTCATATAAAAATTTCATTTTTTTGAGGATGTTCGTCGAAATTTGGATTTTTTGGGGGTGGTCACGAATTGAGGTCCTTTTGGCTCTAGGACGCATATTTAAGGAGTTATGGCCAAAATAAGTTTTTCATATAAAAATTTCATTTTTTTGAGGATTTTCGTCGAAATTTTGATTTTTTGGGGGTGGTCACGAATTGAGGTCCTTTTGGCTCTAGGACGCATATTTAAGGAGTTGTGGCCAAAATAAGTTTTTCATATAAAATTTTCAATTTTTTGAGGATTTTCGTCGAAATTTGGATTTTTTGGGAGTGATCACGAATTGAGGTCCTTTTGGCTCTAGGACGCATATTTAAGGAGTTATGGCCAAAATAAGTTTTTCATATAAAAATTTCAATTTTTTTGAGGATTTTCGTCAAAATTTTGATTTTTTGGGGGTGGTCACGAATTGAGGTCCTTTTGGCTCTAGGACGCATATTTAAGGAGTTATGGCCAAAATAAGTTTTTCATATAAAAATTTCATTTTTTTGAGGATTTTCATCAAAATTTTGATTTTTTGCGGGTGGTCACGAATTGAGGTCCTTTTGGCTCTAGGACGCATATTTAAGGAGTTATGGCCAAAATAAGGTTTTCATATAAAAATTTCAATTTTTTGAGGATTTTCGTCGAAATTTGGATTTTTTGGGGGTGGTCACGAATTGAGGTCCTTTTGGCTCTAGGACGCATATTTAAGGAGTTATGGCCACAATAAGTTTTTCATATAAAAATTTCATTTTTTTGAGGATTTTCGTCGAAATTTTGATTTTTTGGGAGTGATCACGAATTGAGGTCCTTTTGGCTCTAGGACGCATATTTAAGGAGTTATGGCCCAAAATAAGTTTTTCATATAAAAATTTCAATTTTTTGAGGATTTTCGTCGAAATTTGGATTTTTTGGGGGTGGTCACGAATTGAGGTCCTTTTGGCTCTAGGACGCATATTTAAGGAGTTATGGGCAAAATAAGTTTTTCATATAAAAATTTCATTTTTTTGAGGATTTTCGTCGAAATTTTGATTTTTTGGGGGTGGTCACGAATTGAGGTCCTTTTGGCTCTAGGACGCATATTTAAGGAGTTATGGCCAAAATCAATTTTTCATATAAAAATTTCATTTTTTTGAGGATTTTCGTCGAAATTTTGATTTTTTGGGGGTGGTCACGAATTGAGGTCCTTTTGGCTCTAGGACGCATATTTAAGGAGTTATGGCCAAAATAAGTTTTTCATATAAAAATTTCAATTTTCTGAGGATTTTCATCAAAATTTTGATTTTTTGGGGATGGTCACGAATTGAGGTCCTTTTGGCTCTAGGACGCATATTTAAGGAGTTATGGCCAAAATAAGTTTTTCATATAAAATTTTCAATTTTTTGAGGATTTTCATCAAAATTTTGATTTTTTGGGGATGGTCACGAATTGAGGTCCTTTTGGCTCTAGGACGCATATTTAAGGAGTTATGGCCAAAATAAGTTTTTCATATAAAAATTTAAATTTTTTGAGGATTTTCATCAAAATTTTGATTTTTTGGGGGTGATCACGAATTGAGGTCCTTTTGGCTCTAGGACGCATATTTAAGGAGTTATGGCCAAAATAAGTTTTTTATATAAAAATTTCAATTTTTTGAGGATTTTCATCAAAATTTTGATTTTTTGGGAGTGATCACGAATTGAGGTCCTTTTGGCTATAGGACGCATATTTAAGGAGTTATGGCCAAAATAAGTTTTTCATATAAAAATTTCAATTTTTTGAGGATTTTCGTCGAAATTTTGATTTTTTGGGGATGGTCACGAATTGAGGTCCTTTTGGCTCTAGGACGCATATTTAAGGAGTTATGGCCAAAATAAGTTTTTCATATAAAAATTTCAATTTTTTGAGGATTTTCATCAAAATTTTGATTTTTTGGGGATGGTCACGAATTGAGGTCCTTTTGGCTCTAGGACGCATATTTAAGGAGTTATGGCCAAAATAAGTTTTTCATATAAAAATTTCATTTTTTTGAGGATTTTCATCAAAATTTTGATTTTTTGGGGATGGTCACGAATTGAGGTCCTTTTGGCTCTAGGACGCATATTTAAGGAGTTGTGGCCAAAATAAGTTTTTCATATAAAAATTTCAATTTTTTGAGGATTTTCATCAAAATTTTGATTTTTTGGGGGTGGTCACGAATTGAGGTCCTTTTGGCTCTAGGACGCATATTTAAGGAGTTATGGCCAAAATAAGTTTTTCATATAAAATTTTCAATTTTTTGAGGATTTTCATCAAAATTTTGATTTTTTGGGGATGGTCACGAATTGAGGTCCTTTTGGCTCTAGGACGCATATTTAAGGAGTTATGGCCAAAATAAGTTTCTCATATAAAAATTTCATTTTTTTGAGGATTGTCATCAAAATTTTGATTTTTTGGGGGTGGTCACGAATTGAGGTCATTTTGGCTCTAGGACGCATATTTAAGGAGTTATGGGCAAAATAAGTTTTTCATATAAAAATTTCATTTTTTTGAGGATTTTCGTCGAAATTTGGATTTTTTGGGGGTGGTCACGAATTAAGGTCCTTTTGGCTCTAGGACGCATATTTAAGGAGTTATGGCCAAAATAAGTTTTTCATATAAAAATTTCATTTTTTTGAGGATTTTCATCAAAATTTTGATTTTTTGGGGGTGGTCACGAATTGAGGTCCTTTTGGCTCTAGGACGCATATTTAAGGAGTTATGGCCAAAATAAGTTTTTCATATAAAAATTTCAATTTTTTGAGGATTTTCATCAAAATTGTGATTTTTTGGGGATGGTCACGAATTGAGGTCCTTTTGGCTCTAGGACGCATATTTAAGGAGTTATGGCCAAAATAAGTTTTTCATATAAAAATTTCATTTTTTTGAGGATTTTCATCAAAATTTTGATTTTTTGGGGGTGGTCACGAATTGATGTCATTTTGGCTCTAGGACGCATATTTAAGGAGTTATGGGCAAAATAAGTTTTTCATATAAAAATTTCATTTTTTTGAGGATTTTCGTCGAAATTTTGATTTTTTGGGGATGGTCACGAATTGAGGTCCTTTTGGATCTAGGACGCATATTTAAGGAGTTATGGCCAAAATAAGTTTTTCATATAAAAATTTCATTTTTTTGAGGATTTTCGTCGAAATTTGGATTTTTTGGGGGTGGTCACGAATTGAGGTCCTTTTGGCTCTAGGACGCATATTTAAGGAGTTATGGCCAAAATAAGTTTTTCATATAAAAATTTCATTTTTTTGAGGATTTTCATCGAAATTTGGATTTTTTGGGGGTGGTCACGAATTGAGGTCCTTTTGGCTCTAGGACGCATATTTAAGGAGTTATGGCCCAAAATAAGTTTTTCATATAAAAATTTCTATTTTTTGAGGATTTTCATCAAAATTTTGATTTTTTGGGAGTGATCACGAATTGAGGTCCTTTTGGCTATAGGACGCATATTTAAGGAGTTATGGCCAAAATAAGTTTTTCATATAAAAATTTCAATTTTTTGAGGATTTTCATCAAAATTTTGATTTTTTGGGGGTGGTCACGAATTGAGGTCCTTTTGGCTCTAGGACGCATATTTAAGGAGTTATGGCCAAAATAAGTTTCTCATATAAAAATTTCATTTTTTTGAGGATTTTCATCAAAATTTTGATTTTTTGGGGATGGTCACGAATTGAGGTCCTTTTGGCTCTAGGAAGCATATTTAAGGAGTTATGGCCAAAATAAGTTTTTCATATAAAAATTTCAATTTTTTGAGGATTTTCATCAAAATTGTGATTTTTTGGGGATGGTCACGAATTGAGGTCCTTTTGGCTCTAGGACGCATATTTAAGGAGTTATGGCCCAAAATAAGTTTTTCATATAAAAATTTCAATTTTTTGAGGATTTTCGTCGAAATTTGGATTTTTTGGGGATGGTCACGAATTGAGGTCCTTTTGGCTCTAGGACGCATATTTAAGGAGTTATGGCCAAAATAAGTTTTTCATATAAAAATTTCATTTTTTTGAGGATTGTCATCAAAATTTGGATTTTGTGGGAGTGATCACGAATTGAGGTCCTTTTGGCTCTAGGACGCATATTTAAGGAGTTATGGCCAAAATAAGTTTTTCATATAAAAATTTCAATTTTTTGAGGATTTTCATCAAAATTTTGATTTTTTGGGAGTGATCACGAATTGAGGTCCTTTTGGCTCTAGGACGCATATTTAAGGAGTTATGGCCAAAATAAGTTTTTCATATAAAAATTTCATTTTTTTGAGGATTTTCGTCGAAATTTTGATTTTTTGGGGGTGGTCACGAATTGAGGTCCTTTTGGCTCTAGGACGCATATTTAAGGAGTTATGGCCAAAATAAGTTTTTCATATAAAAATTTCAATTTTTTGAGGATTTTCATCAAAATTTTGATTTTTTGGGGATGGTCACGAATTGAGGTCCTTTTGGCTCTAGGAAGCATATTTAAGGAGTTATGGCCAAAATAAGTTTTTCATATAAAAATTTCATTTTTTTGAGGATTTTCGTCGAAATTTTGATTTTTTGGGGGTGGTCACGAATTGAGGTCCTTTTGGCTCTAGGACGCATATTTAAGGAGTTATGGCCAAAATAAGTTTTTCATATAAAAATTTCATTTTTTTGAGGATTGTCATCAAAATTTGGATTTTGTGGGAGTGATCACGAATTGAGGTCCTTTTGGCTCTAGGACGCATATTTAAGGAGTTATGGCCAAAATAAATTTTTCATATAAAATTTCAATTTTTTGAGGATTTTCATCAAAATTTTGATTTTTTGGGAGTGATCACGAATTGAGGTCCTTTTGGCTCTAGGACGCATATTTAAGGAGTTATGGCCAAAATAAGTTTTTCATATAAAAATTTCATTTTTTTGAGGATTTTCGTCGAAATTTTGATTTTTTGGGGATGGTCACGAATTGAGGTCCTTTTGGCTCTAGGAAGCATATTTAAGGAGTTATGGCCAAAATAAGTTTTTCATATAAAAATTTCTATTTTTTGAGGATTTCATCAAAATTTTGATTTTTTGGGAGTGATCACGAATTGAGGTCCTTTTGGCTCTAGGACGCATATTTAAGGAGTTATGGCCAAAATAAGTTTTTCATATAAAAATTTCAATTTTTTGAGGATTTTCATCAAAATTTTGATTTTTTGGGGATGGTCACGAATTGAGGTCCTTTTGGCTCTAGGACGCATATTTAAGGAGTTATGGCCAAAATAAGTTTTTCATATAAAAATTTCAATTTTTTGAGGATTTTCGTCGAAATTTGGATTTTTTGGGGGTGGTCACGAATTGAGGTCCTTTTGGCTCTAGGACGCATATTTAAGGAGTTATGGCCAAAATAAGTTTTTCATATAAAAATTTCAATTTTTTGAGGATTTTCATCAAAATTTTGATTTTTTGGGAGTGATCACGAATTGAGGTCCTTTTGGCTCTAGGACGCATATTTAAGGAGTTATGGCCAAAATAAGTTTTTCATATAAAATTTCAATTTTTTGAGGATTTTCGTCGAAATTTGGATTTTTTGGGGGTGGTCACGAATTGAGGTCCTTTTGGCTCTAGGACGCATATTTAAGGAGTTATGGCCAAAATAAGTTTTTCATATAAAAATTTCTATTTTTTGAGGATTTCATCAAAATTTTGATTTTTTGGGGGTGGTCACGAATTGAGGTCATTTTGGCTCTAGGACGCATATTTAAGGAGTTATGGGCAAAATAAGTTTTTCATATAAAAATTTCAATTTTTTGAGGATTTTCATCAAAATTTTGATTTTTTGGGGATGGTCACGAATTGAGGTCCTTTTGGCTCTAGGACGCATATTTAAGGAGTTATGGCCAAAATAAGTTTTTCATATAAAAATTTCATTTTTTGAGGATTTTCGTCGAAATTTGGATTTTTTGGGGGTGGTCACGAATTGAGGTCCTTTTGGCTCTAGGAAGCATATTTAAGGAGTTATGGCCAAAATAAATTTTTCATATAAAATTTCAATTTTTTGAGGATTTTCATCAAAATTTTGATTTTTTGGGAGTGATCACGAATTGAGGTCCTTTTGGCGCTAGGACGCATATTTAAGGAGTTATGGCCCAAAATAAGTTTTTCATATAAAAATTTCAATTTTTTGAGGATTTTCGTCGAAATTTGGATTTTTTGGGGGTGGTCACGAATTGAGGTCCTTTTGGCTCTAGGACGCATATTTAGGAGTTA
This sequence comes from Haematobia irritans, assembly GCF_050003625.1. Taxonomy (NCBI): domain Eukaryota; kingdom Metazoa; phylum Arthropoda; class Insecta; order Diptera; family Muscidae; genus Haematobia; species Haematobia irritans. Next base: position 766,834 of record NW_027445852.1, on the reverse strand, counting down.
TGGCCAAAATAAGTTTTTCATATAAAAATTTCAATTTTTTGAGGATTTTCATCAAAATTGTGTTTTTTTGGGGATGGTCACGAATTGAGGTCCTTTTGGCTCTAGGACGCATATTTAAGGAGTTATGGCCCAAAATAAGTTTTTCATATAAATTTAAATTTTTTGAGGATTTTCGTCGAAATTTGGATTTTTTGGGGGTGGTCACGAATTGAGGTCATTTTGGCTCTGGGACGCATATTTAAGGAGTTATGGCCAAAATAAGTTTTTCATATAAAAATTTCAATTTTTTGAGGATTTTCGTCGAAATTTTGATTTTTTGGGGGTGGTCACGAATTGAGGTCCTTTTGGCTCTAGGACGCATATTTAAGGAGTTGTGGCCAAAATAAGTTTTTCATATAAAAATTTCATTTTTTTGAGGATTTTCATCAAAATTTTGATTTTTTGGGAGTGATCACGAATTGAGGTCCTTTTGGCTCTACGACGCATATTTAAGGAGTTATGGGCAAAATAAGTTTTTCATATAAAAATTTCATTTTTTTGAGGATTTTCGTCGAAATTTTGATTTTTTGGGGATGGTCACGAATTGAGGTCCTTTTGGCTCTAGGAAGCATATTTAAGGAGTTATGGCCAAAATAAGTTTTTCATATAAAAATTTCTATTTTTTGAGGATTTCATCAAAATTTTGATTTTTTGGGAGTGATCACGAATTGAGGTCCTTTTGGCTCTAGGACGCATATTTAAGGAGTTATGGCCCAAAAAAGGAGTTATGGCCAAAATAAGTTTTTCATATAAAAATTTCATTTTTTTGAGGATTTTCATCAAAATTTTGATTTTTTGGGGATGGTCACGAATTGAGGTCCTTTTGGCTCTAGGACGCATATTTAAGGAGTTATGGCCAAAATAAGTTTTTCATATAAAAATTTCATTTTTTTGAGGATTTTCGTCGAAATTTTGATTTTTTGGGGATGGTCACGAATTGAGGTCCTTTTGGCTCTAGGACGCATATTTAAGGAGTTATGGCCAAAATAAGTTTTTCATATAAAAATTTCATTTTTTTGAGGATTTTCGTCGAAATTTGGATTTTTTGGGGGTGGTCACGAATTGAGGTCCTTTTGGCTCTAGGACGCATATTTAAGGAGTTATGGCCAAAATAAGTTTTTCATATAAAAATTTCATTTTTTTGAGGATTTTCGTCGAAATTTTGATTTTTTGGGGGTGGTCACGAATTGAGGTCCTTTTGGCTCTAGGACGCATATTTAAGGAGTTATGGCCAAAATAAGTTTTTCATATAAAAATTTCATTTTTTTGAGGATTTTCGTCGAAATTTGGATTTTTTGGGGGTGGTCACGAATTGAGGTCCTTTTGGCTCTAGGACGCATATTTAAGGAGTTATGGCCAAAATAAGTTTTTCATATAAAAATTTCAATTTTTTGAGGATTTTCATCAAAATTTTGATTTTTTGGGAGTGATCACGAATTGAGGTCCTTTTGGCTCTAGGACGCATATTTAAGGAGTTATGGCCAAAATAAGTTTTTCATATAAAAATTTAAATTTTTTAAGGATTTTCATCAAAATTTTGATTTTTTGGGGGTGGTCACGAATTGAGGTCCTTTTGGCGCTAGGACGCATATTTAAGGAGTTATGGCCCAAAATAAGTTTTTCATATAAAAATTTCAATTTTTTGAGGATTTTCATCAAAATTTTGATTTTTTGGGGATGGTCACGAATTGAGGTCCTTTTGGCTCTAGGACGCATATTTAAGGAGTTATGGCCAAAATAAGTTTTTCATATAAAAATTTAAATTTTTTGAGGATTGTCATCAAAATTTTGATTTTGTGGGAGTGATCACGAATTGAGGTCCTTTTGGCTCTAGGACGCATATTTAAGGAGTTATGGCCAAAATAAGTTTTTCATATAAAAATTTCAATTTTTTGAGGATTTTCGTCGAAATTTGGATTTATTGGGGGTGGTCACGAATTGAGGTCCTTTTGGCTCTAGGACGCATATTTAAGGAGTTATGGCCAAAATAAGTTTTTCATATAAAAATTTCAATTTTTTGAGGATTTTCATCAAAATTGTGATTTTTTGGGGATGGTCACGAATTGAGGTCCTTTTGGCTCTAGGACGCATATTTAAGGAGTTATGGCCCAAAATAAGTTTTTCATATAAATTTCAATTTTTTGAGGATTTTCGTCGAAATTTGGATTTTTTGGGGGTGGTCACGAATTGAGGTCATTTTGGCTCTGGGACGCATATTTAAGGAGTTATGGCCAAAATAAGTTTTTCATATAAAAATTTCAATTTTTTGAGGATTTTCGTCGAAATTTGGATTTTGTGGGAGTGATCACGAATTGAGGTCCTTTTGGCTCTAGGACGCATATTTAAGGAGTTATGGCCAAAATAAGTTTTTCATATAAAAATTTCATTTTTTTTGAGGATTTTCGTCGAAATTTTGATTTTTTGGGGGTGGTCACGAATTGAGGTCCTTTTGGCTCTAGGACGCATATTTAAGGAGTTATGGCCAAAATAAGTTTTTCATATAAAAATTTCATTTTTTTGAGGATTTTCGTCGAAATTTTGATTTTTTGGGGGTGGTCACGAATTGAGGTCCTTTTGGCTCTAGGAAGCATATTTAAGGAGTTATGGCCAAAATAAGTTTTTCATATAAAAATTTAAATTTTTTGAGGATTTTCATCAAAATTTTGATTTTTTGGGAGTGATCACGAATTGAGGTCCTTTTGGCTCTAGGACGCATATTTAAGGAGTTATGGCCAAAATAAGTTTTTCATATAAAAATTTCATTTTTTTGAGGATGTTCGTCGAAATTTGGATTTTTTGGGGGTGGTCACGAATTGAGGTCCTTTTGGCTCTAGGACGCATATTTAAGGAGTTATGGCCAAAATAAGTTTTTCATATAAAAATTTCATTTTTTTGAGGATTTTCATCAAAATTTTGATTTTTTGGGAGTGATCACGAATTGAGGTCCTTTTGGCTCTAGGACGCATATTTAAGGAGTTATGGGCAAAATAAGTTTTTCATATAAAAATTTCATTTTTTTGAGGATTTTCGTCGAAATTTTGATTTTTTGGGGATGGTCACGAATTGAGGTCCTTTTGGCTCTAGGAAGCATATTTAAGGAGTTATGGCCAAAATAAGTTTTTCATATAAAAATTTCTATTTTTTGAGGATTTCATCAAAATTTTGATTTTTTGGGAGTGATCACGAATTGAGGTCCTTTTGGCTCTAGGACGCATATTTAAGGAGTTATGGCCCAAAAAAGGAGTTATGGCCAAAATAAGTTTTTCATATAAAAATTTCATTTTTTTGAGGATTTTCATCAAAATTTTGATTTTTTGGGGATGGTCACGAATTGAGGTCCTTTTGGCTCTAGGACGCATATTTAAGGAGTTATGGCCAAAATAAGTTTTTCATATAAAAATTTCATTTTTTTGAGGATTTTCGTCGAAATTTGGATTTATTGGGGGTGGTCACGAATTGAGGTCCTTTTGGCTCTAGGACGCATATTTAAGGAGTTATGGCCAAAATAAGTTTTTCATATAAAAATTTCAATTTTTTGAGGATTTTCGTCAAAATTGTGATTTTTTGGGGATGGTCACGAATTGAGGTCCTTTTGGCTCTAGGACGCATATTTAAGGAGTTATGGCCCAAAATAAGTTTTTCATATAAATTTCAATTTTTTGAGGATTTTCGTCGAAATTTGGATTTTTTGGGGGTGGTCACGAATTGAGGTCATTTTGGCTCTGGGACGCATATTTAAGGAGTTATGGCCAAAATAAGTTTTTCATATAAAAATTTCAATTTTTTGAGGATTTTCGTCGAAATTTGGATTTTGTGGGAGTGATCACGAATTGAGGTCCTTTTGGCTCTAGGACGCATATTTAAGGAGTTATGGCCAAAATAAGTTTTTCATATAAAAATTTCATTTTTTTGAGGATTTTCGTCGAAATTTTGATTTTTTGGGGGTGGTCACGAATTGAGGTCCTTTTGGCTCTAGGACGCATATTTAAGGAGTTATGGCCAAAATAAGTTTTTCATATAAAAATTTCATTTTTTTGAGGATTTTCGTCGAAATTTTGATTTTTTGGGGGTGGTCACGAATTGAGGTCCTTTTGGCTCTAGGAAGCATATTTAAGGAGTTATGGCCAAAATAAGTTTTTCATATAAAAATTTAAATTTTTTGAGGATTTTCATAAAAATTTTGATTTTTTGGGAGTGATCACGAATTGAGGTCCTTTTGGCTCTAGGACGCATATTTAAGGAGTTATGGCCAAAATAAGTTTTTCATATAAAAATTTCATTTTTTTGAGGATGTTCGTCGAAATTTGGATTTTTTGGGGGTGGTCACGAATTGAGGTCCTTTTGGCTCTAGGACGCATATTTAAGGAGTTATGGCCAAAATAAGTTTTTCATATAAAAATTTCAATTTTTTGAGGATTTTCGTCGAAATTTGGATTTTTTGGGGGTGGTCACGAATTGAGGTCCTTTTGGCTCTAGGACGCATATTTAAGGAGTTATGGCCAAAATAAGTTTTTCATATAAAAATTTAAATTTTTTGAGGATTTTCATCAAAATTTTGATTTTTTGGGAGTGATCACGAATTGAGGTCCTTTTGGCTCTAGGACGCATATTTAAGGAGTTATGGCCAAAATAAGTTTTTCATATAAAAATTTCATTTTTTTGAGGATGTTCGTCGAAATTTGGATTTTTTGGGGGTGGTCACGAATTGAGGTCCTTTTGGCTCTAGGACGCATATTTAAGGAGTTATGGCCAAAATAAGTTTTTCATATAAAAATTTCATTTTTTTGAGGATTTTCATCAAAATTTTGATTTTTTGGGAGTGATCACGAATTGAGGTCCTTTTGGCTCTAGGACGCATATTTAAGGAGTTATGGGCAAAATAAGTTTTTCATATAAAAATTTCATTTTTTTGAGGATTTTCGTCGAAATTTTGATTTTTTGGGGATGGTCACGAATTGAGGTCCTTTTGGCTCTAGGAAGCATATTTAAGGAGTTATGGCCAAAATAAGTTTTTCATATAAAAATTTCTATTTTTTGAGGATTTCATCAAAATTTTGATTTTTTGGGAGTGATCACGAATTGAGGTCCTTTTGGCTCTAGGACGCATATTTAAGGAGTTATGGCCCAAAAAAGGAGTTATGGCCAAAATAAGTTTTTCATATAAAAATTTCATTTTTTTGAGGATTTTCATCAAAATTTTGATTTTTTGGGGATGGTCACGAATTGAGGTCCTTTTGGCTCTAGGACGCATATTTAAGGAGTTATGGCCAAAATAAGTTTTTCATATAAAAATTTCATTTTTTTGAGGATTTTCGTCGAAATTTTGATTTTTTGGGGATGGTCACGAATTGAGGTCCTTTTGGCTCTAGGACGCATATTTAAGGAGTTATGGCCAAAATAAGTTTTTCATATAAAAATTTCATTTTTTTGAGGATTTTCGTCGAAATTTGGATTTTTTGGGGGTGGTCACGAATTGAGGTCCTTTTGGCTCTAGGACGCATATTTAAGGAGTTATGGCCAAAATAAGTTTTTCATATAAAAATTTCATTTTTTTGAGGATTTTCGTCGAAATTTTGATTTTTTGGGGGTGGTCACGAATTGAGGTCCTTTTGGCTCTAGGACGCATATTTAAGGAGTTATGGCCAAAATAAGTTTTTCATATAAAAATTTCATTTTTTTGAGGATTTTCGTCGAAATTTGGATTTTTTGGGGGTGGTCACGAATTGAGGTCCTTTTGGCTCTAGGACGCATATTTAAGGAGTTATGGCCAAAATAAGTTTTTCATATAAAAATTTCAATTTTTTGAGGATTTTCATCAAAATTTTGATTTTTTGGGAGTGATCACGAATTGAGGTCCTTTTGGCTCTAGGACGCATATTTAAGGAGTTATGGCCAAAATAAGTTTTTCATATAAAAATTTAAATTTTTTGAGGATTTTCATCAAAATTTTGATTTTTTGGGGGTGGTCACGAATTGAGGTCCTTTTGGCGCTAGGACGCATATTTAAGGAGTTATGGCCCAAAATAAGTTTTTCATATAAAAATTTCAATTTTTTGAGGATTTTCATCAAAATTTTGATTTTTTGGGGATGGTCACGAATTGAGGTCCTTTTGGCTCTAGGACGCATATTTAAGGAGTTATGGCCAAAATAAGTTTTTCATATAAAAATTTAAATTTTTTGAGGATTGTCATCAAAATTTTGATTTTGTGGGAGTGATCACGAATTGAGGTCCTTTTGGCTCTAGGACGCATATTTAAGGAGTTATGGCCAAAATAAGTTTTTCATATAAAAATTTCAATTTTTTGAGGATTTTCGTCGAAATTTGGATTTATTGGGGGTGGTCACGAATTGAGGTCCTTTTGGCTCTAGGACGCATATTTAAGGAGTTATGGCCAAAATAAGTTTTTCATATAAAAATTTCAATTTTTTGAGGATTTTCATCAAAATTGTGATTTTTTGGGGATGGTCACGAATTGAGGTCCTTTTGGCTCTAGGACGCATATTTAAGGAGTTATGGCCCAAAATAAGTTTTTCATATAAATTTCAATTTTTTGAGGATTTTCGTCGAAATTTGGATTTTTTGGGGGTGGTCACGAATTGAGGTCATTTTGGCTCTGGGACGCATATTTAAGGAGTTATGGCCAAAATAAGTTTTTCATATAAAAATTTCAATTTTTTGAGGATTTTCGTCGAAATTTGGATTTTGTGGGAGTGATCACGAATTGAGGTCCTTTTGGCTCTAGGACGCATATTTAAGGAGTTATGGCCAAAATAAGTTTTTCATATAAAAATTTCATTTTTTTGAGGATTTTCGTCGAAATTTTGATTTTTTGGGGGTGGTCACGAATTGAGGTCCTTTTGGCTCTAGGACGCATATTTAAGGAGTTATGGCCAAAATAAGTTTTTCATATAAAAATTTCATTTTTTTGAGGATTTTCGTCGAAATTTTGATTTTTTGGGGGTGGTCACGAATTGAGGTCCTTTTGGCTCTAGGAAGCATATTTAAGGAGTTATGGCCAAAATAAGTTTTTCATATAAAAATTTAAATTTTTTGAGGATTTTCATCAAAATTTTGATTTTTTGGGAGTGATCACGAATTGAGGTCCTTTTGGCTCTAGGACGCATATTTAAGGAGTTATGGCCAAAATAAGTTTTTCATATAAAAATTTCATTTTTTTGAGGATGTTCGTCGAAATTTGGATTTTTTGGGGGTGGTCACGAATTGAGGTCCTTTTGGCTCTAGGACGCATATTTAAGGAGTTATGGCCAAAATAAGTTTTTCATATAAAAATTTCAATTTTTTGAGGATTTTCGTCGAAATTTGGATTTTTTGGGGGTGGTCACGAATTGAGGTCCTTTTGGCTCTAGGACGCATATTTAAGGAGTTATGGCCAAAATAAGTTTTTCATATAAAAATTTAAATTTTTTGAGGATTTTCATCAAAATTTTGATTTTTTGGGAGTGATCACGAATTGAGGTCCTTTTGGCTCTAGGACGCATATTTAAGGAGTTATGGGCAAAATAAGTTTTTCATATAAAAATTTCATTTTTTTGAGGATGTTCGTCGAAATTTGGATTTTTTGGGGGTGGTCACGAATTGAGGTCCTTTTGGCTCTAGGACGCATATTTAAGGAGTTATGGCCAAAATAAGTTTTTCATATAAAAATTTAAATTTTTTGAGGATTTTCGTCGAAATTTTGATTTTTTGGGGATGGTCACGAATTGAGGTCCTTTTGGCTCTAGGACGCATATTTAAGGAGTTATGGCCAAAATAAGTTTCTCATATAAAAATTTCTATTTTTTGAGGATTTCATCAAAATTTTGATTTTTTGGGGATGGTCACGAATTGAGGTCCTTTTGGCTATAGGACGCATATTTAAGGAGTTATGGCCAAAATAAGTTTTTCATATAAAAATTTAAATTTTTTGAGGATTTTCATCAAAATTTTGATTTTTTGGGGATGGTCACGAATTGAGGTCCTTTTGGCGCTAGGACGCATATTTAAGGAGTTATGGCCCAAAATAAGTTTTTCATATAAAATTTCAATTTTTTGAGGATTTTCATCAAAATTTTGATTTTTTGGGAGTGATCACGAATTGAGGTCCTTTTGGCTCTAGGACGCATATTTAAGGAGTTATGGCCAAAATAAGTTTTTCATATAAAATTTCAATTTTTTGAGGATTTCATCAAAATTTTGATTTTTTGGGGATGGTCACGAATTGAGGTCCTTTTGGCTATAGGACGCATATTTAAGGAGTTATGGCCAAAATAAGTTTTTCATATAAAAATTTAAATTTTTTGAGGATTTTCATCAAAATTTTGATTTTTTGGGGATGGTCACGAATTGAGGTCCTTTTGGCGCTAGGACGCATATTTAAGGAGTTATGGCCCAAAATAAGTTTTTCATATAAAAATTTAAATTTTTTGAGGATTTTCATCAAAATTTTGATTTTTTGGGGATGGTCACGAATTGAGGTCCTTTTGGCTCTAGGACGCATATTTAAGGAGTTATGGCCAAAATAAATTTTTCATATAAAATTTCAATTTTTTGAGGATTTTCATCAAAATTTTGATTTTTTGGGAGTGATCACGAATTGAGGTCCTTTTGGCTCTAGGACGCATATTTAAGGAGTTATGGCCAAAATAAGTTTTTCATATAAAATTTCAATTTTTTGAGGATTGTCATCAAAATTTTGATTTTTTGGGGGTGGTCACGAATTGAGGTCCTTTTGGCTCTAGGACGCATATTTAAGGAGTTATGGCCAAAATAAGTTTTTTATATAAAAATTTCAATTTTTTGAGGATTTTCATCAAAATTTTGATTTTGTGGGAGTGATCACGAATTGAGGTCCTTTTGGCTATAGGACGCATATTTAAGGAGTTATGGCCAAAATAAGTTTTTCATATAAAAATTTCAATTTTTTGAGGATTGTCATCAAAATTTTGATTTTGTGGGAGTGATCACGAATTGAGGTCCTTTTGGCTCGAGGAAGCATATTTAAGGAGTTATGGCCAAAATAAGTTTTTCATATAAAAATTTCAATTTTTTGAGGATTTTCATCAAAATTTTGATTTTTTGGGGGTGGTCACGAATTGAGGTCCTTTTGGCTCTAGGAAGCATATTTAAGGAGTTATGGCCAAAATAAGTTTTTCATATAAAAATTTCAATTTTTTGAGGATTTTCATCAAAATTTTGATTTTTTGGGAGTGATCACGAATTGAGGTCCTTTTGGCTCTAGGACGCATATTTAAGGAGTTATGGCCAAAATAAGTTTTTCATATAAAAATTTCAATTTTTTGAGGATTTTCGTCGAAATTTGGATTTTTAGGGGGTGGTCACGAATTGAGGTCCTTTTGGCTATAGGACGCATATTTAAGGAGTTGTGGCCAAAATAAGTTTTTCATATAAAAATTTCTATTTTTTGAGGATTTTCATCAAAATTTTGATTTTTTGGGAGTGATCACGAATTGAGGTCCTTTTGGCTCTAGGACGCATATTTAAGGAGTTATGGCCAAAATAAATTTTTCATATAAAATTTCAATTTTTTGAGGATTTTCATCAAAATTTTGATTTTTTGGGAGTGATCACGAATTGAGGTCCTTTTGGCTCTAGGACGCATATTTAAGGAGTTATGGCCAAAATAAGTTTTTCATATAAAATTTCAATTTTTTGAGGATTTCATCAAAATTTTGATTTTTTGGGGATGGTCACGAATTGAGGTCCTTTTGGCTATAGGACGCATATTTAAGGAGTTATGGCCAAAATAAGTTTTTCATATAAACATTTAAATTTTTTGAGGATTTTCATCAAAATTTTGATTTTTTGGGGATGGTCACGAATTGAGGTCCTTTTGGCGCTAGGACGCATATTTAAGGAGTTATGGCCCAAAATAAGTTTTTCATATAAAAATTTAAATTTTTTGAGGATTTTCATCAAAATTTTGATTTTTTGGGGATGGTCACGAATTGAGGTCCTTTTGGCTCTAGGACGCATATTTAAGGAGTTATGGCCAAAATAAATTTTTCATATAAAATTTCAATTTTTTGAGGATTTTCATCAAAATTTTGATTTTTTGGGAGTGATCACGAATTGAGGTCCTTTTGGCTCTAGGACGCATATTTAAGGAGTTATGGCCAAAATAAGTTTTTCATATAAAATTTCAATTTTTTGAGGATTGTCATCAAAATTTTGATTTTGTGGGAGTGATCACGAATTGAGGTCCTTTTGGCTCTAGGAAGCATATTTAAGGAGTTATGGCCAAAATAAGTTTTTTATATAAAAATTTCAATTTTTTGAGGATTTTCATCAAAATTTTGATTTTTTGGGGGTGGTCACGAATTGAGGTCCTTTTGGCTCTAGGAAGCATATTTAAGGAGTTATGGCCAAAATAAGTTTTTCATATAAAAATTTCAATTTTTTGAGGATTTTCATCAAAATTTTGATTTTTTGGGAGTGATCACGAATTGAGGTCCTTTTGGCTCTAGGACGCATATTTAAGGAGTTATGGCCAAAATAAGTTTTTCATATAAAAATTTCAATTTTTTGAGGATTTTCGTCGAAATTTGGATTTTTAGGGGGTGGTCACGAATTGAGGTCCTTTTGGCTATAGGACGCATATTTAAGGAGTTGTGGCCAAAATAAGTTTTTCATATAAAAATTTCTATTTTTTGAGGATTTTCATCAAAATTTTGATTTTTTGGGAGTGATCACGAATTGAGGTCCTTTTGGCTCTAGGACGCATATTTAAGGAGTTATGGCCAAAATAAATTTTTCATATAAAATTTCAATTTTTTGAGGATTTTCATCAAAATTTTGATTTTTTGGGAGTGATCACGAATTGAGGTCCTTTTGGCTCTAGGACGCATATTTAAGGAGTTATGGCCAAAATAAGTTTTTCATATAAAATTTCAATTTTTTGAGGATTTCATCAAAATTTGGATTTTTTGGGGGTGGTCACGAATTGAGGTCCTTTTGGCTCTAGGACGCATATTTAAGGAGTTATGGCCAAAATAAGTTTTTCATATAAAAATTTCATTTTTTTGAGGATTTTCGTCGAAATTTTGATTTTTTGGGGATGGTCACGAATTGAGGTCCTTTTGGCTCTAGGACGCATATTTAAGGAGTTATGGCCAAAATAAGTTTTTCATATAAAAATTTCATTTTTTTGAGGATTTTCGTCGAAATTTTGATTTTTTGGGAGTGATCACGAATTGAGGTCCTTTTGGCTCTAGGACGCATATTTAAGGAGTTATGGCCAAAATAAGTTTTTCATATAAAAATTTCATTTTTTTGAGGATTTTCGTCGAAATTTGGATTTTTTGGGGGTGGTCACGAATTGAGGTCCTTTTGGCTCTAGGACGCATATTTAAGGAGTTATGGCCAAAATAAGTTTTTTATATAAAAATTTCAATTTTTTGAGGATTTTCATCAAAATTTTGATTTTTTGGGAGTGATCACGAATTGAGGTCCTTTTGGCTATAGGACGCATATTTAAGGAGTTATGGCCAAAATAAGTTTTTCATATAAAAATTTAAATTTTTTGAGGATTTTCATCAAAATTTTGATTTTTTGGGGATGGTCACGAATTGAGTTCCTTTTGGCTCTAGGACGCATATTTAAGGAGTTATGGCCAAAATAAGTTTTTCATATAAAAATTTCAATTTTTTGAGGATTTTCATCAAAATTTTGATTTTTTGGGAGTGATCACGAATTGAGGTCCTTTTGGCTCTAGGACGCATATTTAAGGAGTTATGGCCAAAATAAGTTTTTCATATAAAAATTTCAATTTTTTGAGGATTTTCGTCGAAATTTGGATTTTTAGGGGGTGGTCACGAATTGAGGTCCTTTTGGCTCTAGGACGCATATTTAAGGAGTTATGGCCCAAAATAAGTTTTTCATATAAATTTCAATTTTTTGAGGATTTCATCAAAATTTTGATTTTTTGGGGATGGTCACGAATTGAGGTCCTTTTGGCTATAGGACGCATATTTAAGGAGTTATGGCCAAAATAAGTTTTTCATATAAAAATTTAAATTTTTTGAGGATTTTCATCAAAATTTTGATTTTTTGGGGATGGTCACGAATTGAGGTCCTTTTGGCGCTAGGACGCATATTTAAGGAGTTATGGCCCAAAATAAGTTTTTCATATAAAAATTTAAATTTTTTGAGGATTTTCATCAAAATTTTGATTTTTTGGGGATGGTCACGAATTGAGGTCCTTTTGGCTCTAGGACGCATATTTAAGGAGTTATGGCCAAAATACATTTTTCATATAAAATTTCAATTTTTTGAGGATTTTCATCAAAATTTTGATTTTTTGGGAGTGATCACGAATTGAGGTCCTTTTGGCTCTAGGACGCATATTTAAGGAGTTATGGCCAAAATAAGTTTTTCATATAAAATTTCAATTTTTTGAGGATTGTCATCAAAATTTTGATTTTTTGGGGGTGGTCACGAATTGAGGTCCTTTTGGCTCTAGGACGCATATTTAAGGAGTTATGGCCAAAATAAGTTTTTTATATAAAAATTTCAATTTTTTGAGGATTTTCATCAAAATTTTGATTTTGTGGGAGTGATCACGAATTGAGGTCCTTTTGGCTATAGGACGCATATTTAAGGAGTTATGGCCAAAATAAGTTTTTCATATAAAAATTTCAATTTTTTGAGGATTGTCATCAAAATTTTGATTTTGTGGGAGTGGTCACGAATTGAGGTCCTTTTGGCTCTAGGAAGCATATTTAAGGAGTTATGGCCACAATAAGTTTTTCATATAAAAATTTCAATTTTTTGAGGATTTTCATCAAAATTTTGATTTTTTGGGGGTGGTCACGAATTGAGGTCCTTTTGGCTCTAGGAAGCATATTTAAGGAGTTATGGCCAAAATAAGTTTTTCATATAAAAATTTCAATTTTTTGAGGATTTTCATCAAAATTTTGATTTTTTGGGAGTGATCACGAATTGAGGTCCTTTTGGCTCTAGGACGCATATTTAAGGAGTTATGGCCAAAATAAGTTTTTCATATAAAAATTTCAATTTTTTGAGGATTTTCGTCGAAATTTGGATTTTTAGGGGGTGGTCACGAATTGAGGTCCTTTTGGCTATAGGACGCATATTTAAGGAGTTGTGGCCAAAATAAGTTTTTCATATAAAAATTTCTATTTTTTGAGGATTTTCATCAAAATTTTGATTTTTTGGGAGTGATCACGAATTGAGGTCCTTTTGGCTCTAGGACGCATATTTAAGGAGTTATGGCCAAAATAAGTTTTTCATATAAAAATTTCATTTTTTTGAGGATTGTCATCAAAATTTTGATTTTGTGGGAGTGATCACGAATTGAGGTCCTTTTGGCTCTAGGACGCATATTTAAGGAGTTATGGCCAAAATAAGTTTTTCATATAAAAATTTCATTTTTTTGAGGATGTTCGTCGAAATTTGGATTTTTTGGGGGTGGTCACGAATTGAGGTCCTTTTGGCTCTAGGACGCATATTTAAGGAGTTATGGGCAAAATAAGTTTTTCATATAAAAATTTCATTTTTTTGAGGATTTTCGTCGAAATTTTGATTTTTTGGGGATGGTCACGAATTGAGGTCCTTTTGGCTCTAGGACGCATATTTAAGGAGTTATGGCCAAAATAAGTTTTTCATATAAAAATTTCATTTTTTTGAGGATTTTCGTCGAAATTTTGATTTTTTGGGGGTGGTCACGAATTGAGGTCCTTTTGGCTCTAGGACGCATATTTAAGGAGTTATGGCCAAAATAAGTTTTTCATATAAAAATTTCATTTTTTTGAGGATTTTCGTCGAAATTTTGATTTTTTGGGGGTGGTCACGAATTGAGGTCCTTTTGGCTCTAGGACGCATATTTAAGGAGTTATGGCCAAAATAAGTTTTTTATATAAAAATTTCAATTTTTTGAGGATTTTCATCAAAATTTTGATTTTTTGGGAGTGATCACGAATTGAGGTCCTTTTGGCTATAGGACGCATATTTAAGGAGTTATGGCCAAAATAAGTTTTTCATATAAAAATTTAAATTTTTTGAGGATTTTCATCAAAATTTTGATTTTTTGGGGATGGTCACGAATTGAGTTCCTTTTGGCTCTAGGACGCATATTTAAGGAGTTATGGCCAAAATAAGTTTTTCATATAAAAATTTAAATTTTTTGAGGATTTTCATCAAAATTTTGATTTTTTGGGAGTGATCACGAATTGAGGTCCTTTTGGCTCTAGGACGCATATTTAAGGAGTTATGGCCAAAATAAGTTTTTCATATAAAAATTTCAATTTTCTGAGGATTTTCATCAAAATTTTGATTTTTTGGGGATGGTCACGAATTGAGGTCCTTTTGGCTCTAGGACGCATATTTAAGGAGTTATGGCCAAAATAAGTTTTTCATATAAAAATTTCAATTTTTTGAGGATTTTCGTCGAAATTTGGATTTTTTGGGGGTGGTCACGAATTGAGGTCCTTTTGGCTCTAGGACGCATATTTAAGGAGTTATGGCCAAAATAAGTTTTTCATATAAAAATTTCAATTTTTTGAGGATTTTCGTCGAAATTTGGATTTTTAGGGGGTGGTCACGAATTGAGGTCCTTTTGGCTCTAGGACGCATATTTAAGGAGTTATGGCCCAAAATAAGTTTTTCATATAAATTTCAATTTTTTGAGGATTTCATCAAAATTTTGATTTTTTGGGGATGGTCACGAATTGAGGTCCTTTTGGCTCTAGGACGCATATTTAAGGAGTTATGGCCCAAAATAAGTTTTTCATATAAAAATTTCAATTTTTTGAGGATTTTCGTCGAAATTTTGATTTTTTGGGAGTGATCACGAATTGAGGTCCTTTTGGCTCTAGGACGCATATTTAAGGAGTTATGGCCAAAATAAGTTTTTCATATAAAATTTCAATTTTTTGAGGATTTTCGTCGAAATTTTGATTTTTTGGGGGTGGTCACGAATTGAGGTCCTTTTGGCTCTAGGACGCATATTTAAGGAGTTATGGCCAAAATAAGTTTTTCATATAAAAATTTCAATTTTCTGAGGATTTTCATCAAAATTTTGATTTTTTGGGGATGGTCACGAATTGAGGTCCTTTTGGCGCTAGGACGCATATTTAAGGAGTTATGGCCAAAATAAGTTTTTCATATAAAATTTCAATTTTTTGAGGATTTTCATCAAAATTTTGATTTTTTGGGGATGGTCACGAATTGAGGTCCTTTTGGCTCTAGGACGCATATTTAAGGAGTTGTGGCCAAAATAAGTTTTTCATATAAAAATTTCATTTTTTTGAGGATTTTCGTCGAAATTTTGATTTTTTGGGGGTGGTCACGAATTGAGGTCCTTTTGGCTCTAGGACGCATATTTAAGGAGTTGTGGCCAAAATAAGTTTTTCATATAAAAATTTCAATTTTTTGAGGATTTTCGTCGAAATTTGGATTTTTTGGGGGTGGTCACGAATTGAGGTCCTTTTGGCTCTAGGACGCATATTTAAGGAGTTATGGCCAAAATAAGTTTTTCATATAAAATTTCAATTTTTTGAGGATTTTCGTCGAAATTTGGATTTATTGGGGGTGGTCACGAATTGAGGTCCTTTTGGCTCTAGGACGCATATTTAAGGAGTTATGGCCAAAATAAGTTTCTCATATAAAAATTTCATTTTTTGGAGGATTTTCGTCGAAATTTGGATTTTTTGGGGGTGGTCACGAATTGAGGTCCTTTTGGCTATAGGACGCATATTTAAGGAGTTATGGCCAAAATAAGTTTTTCATATAAAAACTTCAATTTTTTGAGGATTTTCGTCGAAATTTGGATTTTTTGGGGGTGGTCACGAATTGAGGTCCTTTTGGCTCTAGGACGCATATTTAAGGAGTTATGGCCAAAATAAGTTTTTCATATAAAAATTTCAATTTTTTGAGGATTTTCATCAAAATTTTGATTTTTTGGGAGTGATCACGAATTGAGGTCCTTTTGGCTCTAGGACGCATATTTAAGGAGTTATGGCCAAAATAAGTTTTTCATATAAAAATTTCATTTTTTTGAGGATTTTCGTCGAAATTTGGATTTTTTGGGGATGGTCACGAATTGAGGTCCTTTTGGCGCTAGGACGCATATTTAAGGAGTTATGGCCAAAATAAGTTTTTCATATAAAAATTTCAATTTTTTGAGGATTTTCATCAAAATTTTGATTTTTTGGGGATGGTCACGAATTGAGGTCCTTTTGGCTCTAGGACGCATATTTAAGGAGTTATGGCCAAAATAAGTTTTTCATATAAAAATTTCAATTTTTTGAGGATTTTCATCAAAATTTTGATTTCTTGGGGATGGTCACGAATTGAGGTCCTTTTGGCTCTAGGAAGCATATTTAAGGAGTTATGGCCAAAATAAGTTTTTCATATAAAAATTTCAATTTTCTGAGGATTTTCATCAAAATTTTGATTTTTTGGGGATGGTCACGAATTGAGGTCCTTTTGGCTCTAGGACGCATATTTAAGGAGTTATGGCCAAAATAAGTTTTTCATATAAAAATTTCAATTTTCTGAGGATTTTCATCAAAATTTTGATTTTTTGGGGATGGTCACGAATTGAGGTCCTTTTGGCTCTAGGACGCATATTTAAGGAGTTATGGCCAAAATAAGTTTTTCATATAAAAATTTCATTTTTTTGAGGATTTTCGTCGAAATTTGGATTTTTTGGGGGTGGTCACGAATTGAGGTCCTTTTGGCTCTAGGACGCATATTTAAGGAGTTATGGCCACAATAAGTTTTTCATATAAAAATTTCAATTTTCTGAGGATTTTCATCAAAATTTTGATTTTTTGGGGATGGTCACGAATTGAGGTCCTTTTGGCTATAGGACGCATATTTAAGGAGTTATGGCCAAAATAAGTTTTTCATATAAAAATTTCAATTTTTTGAGGATTTTCATCAAAATTTTGATTTTTTGGGGATGGTCACGAATTGAGGTCCTTTTGGCTCTAGGACGCATATTTAAGGAGTTATGGCCACAATAAGTTTTTCATATAAAAATTTCTATTTTTTGAGGATTTTCATCAAAATTTTGATTTTTTGGGGATGGTCACGAATTGAGGTCCTTTTGGCTCTAGGACGCATATTTAAGGAGTTATGGCCAAAATAAGTTTTTCATATAAAAATTTCAATTTTTTGAGGATTTTCATCAAAATTTTGATTTTTTGGGAGTGATCACGAATTGAGGTCCTTTTGGCTCTAGGACGCATATTTAAGGAGTTATGGCCAAAATAAGTTTTTCATATAAAAATTTCAATTTTTTGAGGATTTTCATCAAAATTTTGATTTTTTGGGGATGGTCACGAATTGAGGTCCTTTTGGCTCTAGGACGCATATTTAAGGAGTTATGGCCAAAATAAGTTTTTCATATAAAAATTTCAATTTTTTGAGGATTTTCATCAAAATTTTGATTTTTTGGGAGTGATCACGAATTGAGGTCCTTTTGGCTCTAGGACGCATATTTAAGGAGTTATGGCCAAAATAAGTTTTTCATATAAAAATTTCAATTTTTTGAGGATTTTCATCAAAATTTTGATTTTTTGGGAGTGATCACGAATTGAGGTCCTTTTGGCTCTAGGACGCATATTTAAGGAGTTATGGCCACAATAAGTTTTTCATATAAAAATTTCTATTTTTTGAGGATTTTCATCAAAATTTTGATTTTTTGGGGATGGTCACGAATTGAGGTCCTTTTGGCTCTAGGACGCATATTTAAGGAGTTATGGCCAAAATAAGTTTTTCATATAAAAATTTCAATTTTCTGAGGATTTTCATCAAAATTTTGATTTTTTGGGGATGGTCACGAATTGAGGTCCTTTTGGCTCTAGGACGCATATTTAAGGAGTTATGGCCAAAATAAGTTTTTCATATAAAAATTTCAATTTTTTGAGGATTTTCATCAAAATTTTGATTTTTTGGGAGTGATCACGAATTGAGGTCCTTTTGGCTCTAGGACGCATATTTAAGGAGTTATGGCCACAATAAATTTTTCATATAAAATTTCAATTTTTTGAGGATTTTCATCAAAATTTTGATTTTTTGGGGATGGTCACGAATTGAGGTCCTTTTGGCTCTAGGAAGCATATTTAAGGAGTTATGGCCAAAATAAGTTTTTCATATAAAAATTTCAATTTTTTGAGGATTTTCATCAAAATTTTGATTTTTTGGGAGTGATCACGAATTGAGGTCCTTTTGGCTCTAGGACGCATATTTAAGGAGTTGTGGCCAAAATAAGTTTTTCATATAAAAATTTAAATTTTTTGAGGATTTTCATCAAAATTTTGATTTTTTGGGGATGGTCACGAATTGAGGTCCTTTTGGCTCTAGGAAGCATATTTAAGGAGTTATGGCCAAAATAAGTTTTTCATATAAAAATTTAAATTTTTTGAGGATTTTCATCAAAATTTTGATTTTTTGGGGATGGTCACGAATTGAGGTCCTTTTGGCTCTAGGACGCATATTTAAGGAGTTATGGCCCAAATAAGTTTTTCATATAAAAATTTCATTTTTTTGAGGATGTTCGTCGAAATTTGGATTTTTTGGGGGTGGTCACGAATTGAGGTCCTTTTGGCTCTAGGACGCATATTTAAGGAGTTATGGCCCAAAATAAGTTTTTCATATAAAAATTTCAATTTTTTTGAGGATTTTCGTCGAAATTTGGATTTTTTGGGGGTGGTCACGAATTGAGGTCCTTTTGGCTCTAGGACGCATATTTAAGGAGTTATGGCCAAAATAAGTTTTTCATATAAAAATTTCAATTTTCTGAGGATTTTCATCAAAATTTTGATTTTTTGGGGATGGTCACGAATTGAGGTCCTTTTGGCTCTAGGACGCATATTTAAGGAGTTATGGCCAAAATAAATTTTTCATATAAAAATTTCAATTTTTTGAGGATTTTCGTCGAAATTTGGATTTTTTGGGAGTGATCACGAATTGAGGTCCTTTTGGCTCTAGGACGCATATTTAAGGAGTTATGGCCAAAATAAGTTTTTCATATAAAAATTTCATTTTTTTGAGGATTGTCATCAAAATTTTGATTTTGTGGGAGTGATCACGAATTGAGGTCCTTTTGGCTCTAGGACGCATATTTAAGGAGTTATGGCCAAAATAAGTTTTTCATATAAAAATTTCAATTTTTTGAGGATTTTCATCAAAATTTTGATTTTTTGGGAGTGATCACGAATTGAGGTCCTTTTGGCTCTAGGACGCATATTTAAGGAGTTATGGCCAAAATAAGTTTTTCATATAAAAATTTCATTTTTTTGAGGATTTTCGTCGAAATTTGGATTTTTTGGGGATGGTCACGAATTGAGGTCCTTTTGGCGCTAGGACGCATATTTAAGGAGTTATGGCCAAAATAAGTTTTTCATATAAAAATTTCAATTTTTTGAGGATTTTCATCAAAATTTTGATTTTTTGGGGATGGTCACGAATTGAGGTCCTTTTGGCTCTAGGACGCATATTTAAGGAGTTATGGCCAAAATAAGTTTTTCATATAAAAATTTCAATTTTTTGAGGATTTTCATCAAAATTTTGATTTTTTGGGGATGGTCACGAATTGAGGTCCTTTTGGCTCTAGGAAGCATATTTAAGGAGTTATGGCCAAAATAAGTTTTTCATATAAAAATTTCAATTTTCTGAGGATTTTCATCAAAATTTTGATTTTTTGGGGATGGTCACGAATTGAGGTCCTTTTGGCTCTAGGACGCATATTTAAGGAGTTATGGCCAAAATAAGTTTTTCATATAAAAATTTCAATTTTCTGAGGATTTTCATCAAAATTTTGATTTTTTGGGGATGGTCACGAATTGAGGTCCTTTTGGCTCTAGGACGCATATTTAAGGAGTTATGGCCAAAATAAGTTTTTCATATAAAAATTTCATTTTTTTGAGGATTTTCGTCGAAATTTGGATTTTTTGGGGGTGGTCACGAATTGAGGTCCTTTTGGCTCTAGGACGCATATTTAAGGAGTTATGGCCACAATAAGTTTTTCATATAAAAATTTCAATTTTCTGAGGATTTTCATCAAAATTTTGATTTTTTGGGGATGGTCACGAATTGAGGTCCTTTTGGCTATAGGACGCATATTTAAGGAGTTATGGCCAAAATAAGTTTTTCATATAAAAATTTCAATTTTTTGAGGATTTTCATCAAAATTTTGATTTTTTGGGGATGGTCACGAATTGAGGTCCTTTTGGCTCTAGGACGCATATTTAAGGAGTTATGGCCACAATAAGTTTTTCATATAAAAATTTCTATTTTTTGAGGATTTTCATCAAAATTTTGATTTTTTGGGGATGGTCACGAATTGAGGTCCTTTTGGCTCTAGGACGCATATTTAAGGAGTTATGGCCAAAATAAGTTTTTCATATAAAAATTTCAATTTTTTGAGGATTTTCATCAAAATTTTGATTTTTTGGGAGTGATCACGAATTGAGGTCCTTTTGGCTCTAGGACGCATATTTAAGGAGTTATGGCCAAAATAAGTTTTTCATATAAAAATTTCAATTTTTTGAGGATTTTCATCAAAATTTTGATTTTTTGGGGATGGTCACGAATTGAGGTCCTTTTGGCTCTAGGACGCATATTTAAGGAGTTATGGCCAAAATAAGTTTTTCATATAAAAATTTCAATTTTTTGAGGATTTTCATCAAAATTTTGATTTTTTGGGAGTGATCACGAATTGAGGTCCTTTTGGCTCTAGGACGCATATTTAAGGAGTTATGGCCAAAATAAGTTTTTCATATAAAAATTTCAATTTTTTGAGGATTTTCATCAAAATTTTGATTTTTTGGGAGTGA
Organism: Haematobia irritans; assembly: GCF_050003625.1. Classification (NCBI taxonomy): domain Eukaryota; kingdom Metazoa; phylum Arthropoda; class Insecta; order Diptera; family Muscidae; genus Haematobia; species Haematobia irritans. The sequence continues at coordinate 745,971 of NW_027445852.1, read as the reverse complement.
TCACGAATTGAGGTCCTTTTGGCTCTAGGACGCATATTTAAGGAGTTATGGCCAAATAAGTTTTTCATATAAAAATTTCTATTTTTTGAGGATTTTCATCAAAATTTTGATTTTTTGGGGATGGTCACGAATTGAGGTCCTTTTGGCTCTAGGACGCATATTTAAGGAGTTATGGCCAAAATAAGTTTTTCATATAAAAATTTCAATTTTCTGAGGATTTTCATCAAAATTTTGATTTTTTGGGGATGGTCACGAATTGAGGTCCTTTTGGCTCTAGGACGCATATTTAAGGAGTTATGGCCAAAATAAGTTTTTCATATAAAAATTTCAATTTTTTGAGGATTTTCATCAAAATTTTGATTTTTTGGGAGTGATCACGAATTGAGGTCCTTTTGGCTCTAGGACGCATATTTAAGGAGTTATGGCCACAATAAATTTTTCATATAAAATTTCAATTTTTTGAGGATTTTCATCAAAATTTTGATTTTTTGGGGATGGTCACGAATTGAGGTCCTTTTGGCTCTAGGAAGCATATTTAAGGAGTTATGGCCAAAATAAGTTTTTCATATAAAAATTTCAATTTTTTGAGGATTTTCATCAAAATTTTGATTTTTTGGGAGTGATCACGAATTGAGGTCCTTTTGGCTCTAGGACGCATATTTAAGGAGTTGTGGTCAAAATAAGTTTTTCATATAAAAATTTAAATTTTTTGAGGATTTTCATCAAAATTTTGATTTTTTGGGAGTGATCACGAATTGAGGTCCTTTTGGCTCTAGGACGCATATTTAAGGAGTTATGGCCAAAATAAGTTTTTCATATAAAAATTTCAATTTTCTGAGGATTTTCATCAAAATTTTGATTTTTTGGGGATGGTCACGAATTGAGGTCCTTTTGGCTCTAGGACGCATATTTAAGGAGTTATGGCCAAAATAAGTTTTTCATATAAAAATTTCATTTTTTTGAGGATTTTCGTCGAAATTTGGATTTTTTGGGGGTGGTCACGAATTGAGGTCCTTTTGGCTCTAGGACGCATATTTAAGGAGTTATGGCCACAATAAGTTTTTCATATAAAAATTTCAATTTTCTGAGGATTTTCATCAAAATTTTGATTTTTTGGGGATGGTCACGAATTGAGGTCCTTTTGGCTATAGGACGCATATTTAAGGAGTTATGGCCAAAATAAGTTTTTCATATAAAAATTTCAATTTTTTGAGGATTTTCATCAAAATTTTGATTTTTTGGGGATGGTCACGAATTGAGGTCCTTTTGGCTCTAGGACGCATATTTAAGGAGTTATGGCCACAATAAGTTTTTCATATAAAAATTTCTATTTTTTGAGGATTTTCATCAAAATTTTGATTTTTTGGGGATGGTCACGAATTGAGGTCCTTTTGGCTCTAGGACGCATATTTAAGGAGTTATGGCCAAAATAAGTTTTTCATATAAAAATTTCAATTTTTTGAGGATTTTCATCAAAATTTTGATTTTTTGGGAGTGATCACGAATTGAGGTCCTTTTGGCTCTAGGACGCATATTTAAGGAGTTATGGCCAAAATAAGTTTTTCATATAAAAATTTCAATTTTTTGAGGATTTTCATCAAAATTTTGATTTTTTGGGGATGGTCACGAATTGAGGTCCTTTTGGCTCTAGGACGCATATTTAAGGAGTTATGGCCAAAATAAGTTTTTCATATAAAAATTTCAATTTTTTGAGGATTTTCATCAAAATTTTGATTTTTTGGGAGTGATCACGAATTGAGGTCCTTTTGGCTCTAGGACGCATATTTAAGGAGTTATGGCCAAAATAAGTTTTTCATATAAAAATTTCAATTTTTTGAGGATTTTCATCAAAATTTTGATTTTTTGGGAGTGATCACGAATTGAGGTCCTTTTGGCTCTAGGACGCATATTTAAGGAGTTATGGCCACAATAAGTTTTTCATATAAAAATTTCTATTTTTTGAGGATTTTCATCAAAATTTTGATTTTTTGGGGATGGTCACGAATTGAGGTCCTTTTGGCTCTAGGACGCATATTTAAGGAGTTATGGCCAAAATAAGTTTTTCATATAAAAATTTCAATTTTCTGAGGATTTTCATCAAAATTTTAATTTTTTGGGGATGGTCACGAATTGAGGTCCTTTTGGCTCTAGGACGCATATTTAAGGAGTTATGGCCAAAATAAGTTTTTCATATAAAAATTTCAATTTTTTGAGGATTTTCATCAAAATTTTGATTTTTTGGGAGTGATCACGAATTGAGGTCCTTTTGGCTCTAGGACGCATATTTAAGGAGTTATGGCCACAATAAATTTTTCATATAAAATTTCAATTTTTTGAGGATTTTCATCAAAATTTTGATTTTTTGGGGATGGTCACGAATTGAGGTCCTTTTGGCTCTAGGAAGCATATTTAAGGAGTTATGGCCAAAATAAGTTTTTCATATAAAAATTTCAATTTTTTGAGGATTTTCATCAAAATTTTGATTTTTTGGGAGTGATCACGAATTGAGGTCCTTTTGGCTCTAGGACGCATATTTAAGGAGTTGTGGCCAAAATAAGTTTTTCATATAAAAATTTAAATTTTTTGAGGATTTTCATCAAAATTTTGATTTTTTGGGGATGGTCACGAATTGAGGTCCTTTTGGCTCTAGGAAGCATATTTAAGGAGTTATGGCCAAAATAAGTTTTTCATATAAAAATTTAAATTTTTTGAGGATTTTCATCAAAATTTTGATTTTTTGGGGATGGTCACGAATTGAGGTCCTTTTGGCTCTAGGACGCATATTTAAGGAGTTATGGCCAAAATAAGTTTTTCATATAAAAATTTCATTTTTTTGAGGATTTTCGTCGAAATTTGGATTTTTTGGGGGTGGTCACGAATTGAGGTCCTTTTGGCTCTAGGACGCATATTTAAGGAGTTATGGCCACAATAAGTTTTTCATATAAAAATTTCAATTTTCTGAGGATTTTCATCAAAATTTTGATTTTTTGGGGATGGTCACGAATTGAGGTCCTTTTGGCTATAGGACGCATATTTAAGGAGTTATGGCCAAAATAAGTTTTTCATATAAAAATTTCAATTTTTTGAGGATTTTCATCAAAATTTTGATTTTTTGGGGATGGTCACGAATTGAGGTCCTTTTGGCTCTAGGACGCATATTTAAGGAGTTATGGCCAAAATAAGTTTTTCATATAAAAATTTCAATTTTTTGAGGATTTTCATCAAAATTTTGATTTTTTGGGAGTGATCACGAATTGAGGTCCTTTTGGCTCTAGGACGCATATTTAAGGAGTTATGGCCAAAATAAGTTTTTCATATAAAAATTTCAATTTTTTGAGGATTTTCATCAAAATTTTGATTTTTTGGGAGTGATCACGAATTGAGGTCCTTTTGGCTCTAGGACGCATATTTAAGGAGTTATGGCCACAATAAGTTTTTCATATAAAAATTTCTATTTTTTGAGGATTTTCATCAAAATTTTGATTTTTTGGGGATGGTCACGAATTGAGGTCCTTTTGGCTCTAGGACGCATATTTAAGGAGTTATGGCCAAAATAAGTTTTTCATATAAAAATTTCAATTTTCTGAGGATTTTCATCAAAATTTTGATTTTTTGGGGATGGTCACGAATTGAGGTCCTTTTGGCTCTAGGACGCATATTTAAGGAGTTATGGCCAAAATAAGTTTTTCATATAAAAATTTCAATTTTTTGAGGATTTTCATCAAAATTTTGATTTTTTGGGAGTGATCACGAATTGAGGTCCTTTTGGCTCTAGGACGCATATTTAAGGAGTTATGGCCACAATAAATTTTTCATATAAAATTTCAATTTTTTGAGGATTTTCATCAAAATTTTGATTTTTTGGGGATGGTCACGAATTGAGGTCCTTTTGGCTCTAGGAAGCATATTTAAGGAGTTATGGCCAAAATAAGTTTTTCATATAAAAATTTCAATTTTTTGAGGATTTTCATCAAAATTTTGATTTTTTGGGAGTGATCACGAATTGAGGTCCTTTTGGCTCTAGGACGCATATTTAAGGAGTTGTGGCCAAAATAAGTTTTTCATATAAAAATTTAAATTTTTTGAGGATTTTCATCAAAATTTTGATTTTTTGGGGATGGTCACGAATTGAGGTCCTTTTGGCTCTAGGAAGCATATTTAAGGAGTTATGGCCAAAATAAGTTTTTCATATAAAAATTTAAATTTTTTGAGGATTTTCATCAAAATTTTGATTTTTTGGGGATGGTCACGAATTGAGGTCCTTTTGGCTCTAGGACGCATATTTAAGGAGTTATGGCCCAAATAAGTTTTTCATATAAAAATTTCATTTTTTTGAGGATGTTCGTCGAAATTTGGATTTTTTGGGGGTGGTCACGAATTGAGGTCCTTTTGGCTCTAGGACGCATATTTAAGGAGTTATGGCCCAAAATAAGTTTTTCATATAAAAATTTCAATTTTTTTGAGGATTTTCGTCGAAATTTGGATTTTTTGGGGGTGGTCACGAATTGAGGTCCTTTTGGCTCTAGGACGCATATTTAAGGAGTTATGGCCAAAATAAGTTTTTCATATAAAAATTTCAATTTTCTGAGGATTTTCATCAAAATTTTGATTTTTTGGGGATGGTCACGAATTGAGGTCCTTTTGGCTCTAGGACGCATATTTAAGGAGTTATGGCCAAAATAAATTTTTCATATAAAAATTTCAATTTTTTGAGGATTTTCGTCGAAATTTGGATTTTTTGGGAGTGATCACGAATTGAGGTCCTTTTGGCTCTAGGACGCATATTTAAGGAGTTATGGCCAAAATAAGTTTTTCATATAAAAATTTCATTTTTTTGAGGATTGTCATCAAAATTTTGATTTTGTGGGAGTGATCACGAATTGAGGTCCTTTTGGCTCTAGGACGCATATTTAAGGAGTTATGGCCAAAATAAGTTTTTCATATAAAAATTTCAATTTTTTGAGGATTTTCATCAAAATTTTGATTTTTTGGGAGTGATCACGAATTGAGGTCCTTTTGGCTCTAGGACGCATATTTAAGGAGTTATGGCCAAAATAAGTTTTTCATATAAAAATTTCATTTTTTTGAGGATTTTCGTCGAAATTTGGATTTTTTGGGGATGGTCACGAATTGAGGTCCTTTTGGCGCTAGGACGCATATTTAAGGAGTTATGGCCAAAATAAGTTTTTCATATAAAAATTTCAATTTTTTGAGGATTTTCATCAAAATTTTGATTTTTTGGGGATGGTCACGAATTGAGGTCCTTTTGGCTCTAGGACGCATATTTAAGGAGTTATGGCCAAAATAAGTTTTTCATATAAAAATTTCAATTTTTTGAGGATTTTCATCAAAATTTTGATTTTTTGGGGATGGTCACGAATTGAGGTCCTTTTGGCTCTAGGAAGCATATTTAAGGAGTTATGGCCAAAATAAGTTTTTCATATAAAAATTTCAATTTTCTGAGGATTTTCATCAAAATTTTGATTTTTTGGGGATGGTCACGAATTGAGGTCCTTTTGGCTCTAGGACGCATATTTAAGGAGTTATGGCCAAAATAAGTTTTTCATATAAAAATTTCAATTTTCTGAGGATTTTCATCAAAATTTTGATTTTTTGGGGATGGTCACGAATTGAGGTCCTTTTGGCTCTAGGACGCATATTTAAGGAGTTATGGCCAAAATAAGTTTTTCATATAAAAATTTCATTTTTTTGAGGATTTTCGTCGAAATTTGGATTTTTTGGGGGTGGTCACGAATTGAGGTCCTTTTGGCTCTAGGACGCATATTTAAGGAGTTATGGCCACAATAAGTTTTTCATATAAAAATTTCAATTTTCTGAGGATTTTCATCAAAATTTTGATTTTTTGGGGATGGTCACGAATTGAGGTCCTTTTGGCTATAGGACGCATATTTAAGGAGTTATGGCCAAAATAAGTTTTTCATATAAAAATTTCAATTTTTTGAGGATTTTCATCAAAATTTTGATTTTTTGGGGATGGTCACGAATTGAGGTCCTTTTGGCTCTAGGACGCATATTTAAGGAGTTATGGCCACAATAAGTTTTTCATATAAAAATTTCTATTTTTTGAGGATTTTCATCAAAATTTTGATTTTTTGGGGATGGTCACGAATTGAGGTCCTTTTGGCTCTAGGACGCATATTTAAGGAGTTATGGCCAAAATAAGTTTTTCATATAAAAATTTCAATTTTTTGAGGATTTTCATCAAAATTTTGATTTTTTGGGAGTGATCACGAATTGAGGTCCTTTTGGCTCTAGGACGCATATTTAAGGAGTTATGGCCAAAATAAGTTTTTCATATAAAAATTTCAATTTTTTGAGGATTTTCATCAAAATTTTGATTTTTTGGGGATGGTCACGAATTGAGGTCCTTTTGGCTCTAGGACGCATATTTAAGGAGTTATGGCCAAAATAAGTTTTTCATATAAAAATTTCAATTTTTTGAGGATTTTCATCAAAATTTTGATTTTTTGGGAGTGATCACGAATTGAGGTCCTTTTGGCTCTAGGACGCATATTTAAGGAGTTATGGCCAAAATAAGTTTTTCATATAAAAATTTCAATTTTTTGAGGATTTTCATCAAAATTTTGATTTTTTGGGAGTGATCACGAATTGAGGTCCTTTTGGCTCTAGGACGCATATTTAAGGAGTTATGGCCAAATAAGTTTTTCATATAAAAATTTCTATTTTTTGAGGATTTTCATCAAAATTTTGATTTTTTGGGGATGGTCACGAATTGAGGTCCTTTTGGCTCTAGGACGCATATTTAAGGAGTTATGGCCAAAATAAGTTTTTCATATAAAAATTTCAATTTTCTGAGGATTTTCATCAAAATTTTGATTTTTTGGGGATGGTCACGAATTGAGGTCCTTTTGGCTCTAGGACGCATATTTAAGGAGTTATGGCCAAAATAAGTTTTTCATATAAAAATTTCAATTTTTTGAGGATTTTCATCAAAATTTTGATTTTTTGGGAGTGATCACGAATTGAGGTCCTTTTGGCTCTAGGACGCATATTTAAGGAGTTATGGCCACAATAAATTTTTCATATAAAATTTCAATTTTTTGAGGATTTTCATCAAAATTTTGATTTTTTGGGGATGGTCACGAATTGAGGTCCTTTTGGCTCTAGGAAGCATATTTAAGGAGTTATGGCCAAAATAAGTTTTTCATATAAAAATTTCAATTTTTTGAGGATTTTCATCAAAATTTTGATTTTTTGGGAGTGATCACGAATTGAGGTCCTTTTGGCTCTAGGACGCATATTTAAGGAGTTGTGGTCAAAATAAGTTTTTCATATAAAAATTTAAATTTTTTGAGGATTTTCATCAAAATTTTGATTTTTTGGGAGTGATCACGAATTGAGGTCCTTTTGGCTCTAGGACGCATATTTAAGGAGTTATGGCCAAAATAAGTTTTTCATATAAAAATTTCAATTTTCTGAGGATTTTCATCAAAATTTTGATTTTTTGGGGATGGTCACGAATTGAGGTCCTTTTGGCTCTAGGACGCATATTTAAGGAGTTATGGCCAAAATAAGTTTTTCATATAAAAATTTCATTTTTTTGAGGATTTTCGTCGAAATTTGGATTTTTTGGGGGTGGTCACGAATTGAGGTCCTTTTGGCTCTAGGACGCATATTTAAGGAGTTATGGCCACAATAAGTTTTTCATATAAAAATTTCAATTTTCTGAGGATTTTCATCAAAATTTTGATTTTTTGGGGATGGTCACGAATTGAGGTCCTTTTGGCTATAGGACGCATATTTAAGGAGTTATGGCCAAAATAAGTTTTTCATATAAAAATTTCAATTTTTTGAGGATTTTCATCAAAATTTTGATTTTTTGGGGATGGTCACGAATTGAGGTCCTTTTGGCTCTAGGACGCATATTTAAGGAGTTATGGCCACAATAAGTTTTTCATATAAAAATTTCTATTTTTTGAGGATTTTCATCAAAATTTTGATTTTTTGGGGATGGTCACGAATTGAGGTCCTTTTGGCTCTAGGACGCATATTTAAGGAGTTATGGCCAAAATAAGTTTTTCATATAAAAATTTCAATTTTTTGAGGATTTTCATCAAAATTTTGATTTTTTGGGAGTGATCACGAATTGAGGTCCTTTTGGCTCTAGGACGCATATTTAAGGAGTTATGGCCAAAATAAGTTTTTCATATAAAAATTTCAATTTTTTGAGGATTTTCATCAAAATTTTGATTTTTTGGGGATGGTCACGAATTGAGGTCCTTTTGGCTCTAGGACGCATATTTAAGGAGTTATGGCCAAAATAAGTTTTTCATATAAAAATTTCAATTTTTTGAGGATTTTCATCAAAATTTTGATTTTTTGGGAGTGATCACGAATTGAGGTCCTTTTGGCTCTAGGACGCATATTTAAGGAGTTATGGCCAAAATAAGTTTTTCATATAAAAATTTCAATTTTTTGAGGATTTTCATCAAAATTTTGATTTTTTGGGAGTGATCACGAATTGAGGTCCTTTTGGCTCTAGGACGCATATTTAAGGAGTTATGGCCACAATAAGTTTTTCATATAAAAATTTCTATTTTTTGAGGATTTTCATCAAAATTTTGATTTTTTGGGGATGGTCACGAATTGAGGTCCTTTTGGCTCTAGGACGCATATTTAAGGAGTTATGGCCAAAATAAGTTTTTCATATAAAAATTTCAATTTTCTGAGGATTTTCATCAAAATTTTAATTTTTTGGGGATGGTCACGAATTGAGGTCCTTTTGGCTCTAGGACGCATATTTAAGGAGTTATGGCCAAAATAAGTTTTTCATATAAAAATTTCAATTTTTTGAGGATTTTCATCAAAATTTTGATTTTTTGGGAGTGATCACGAATTGAGGTCCTTTTGGCTCTAGGACGCATATTTAAGGAGTTATGGCCACAATAAATTTTTCATATAAAATTTCAATTTTTTGAGGATTTTCATCAAAATTTTGATTTTTTGGGGATGGTCACGAATTGAGGTCCTTTTGGCTCTAGGAAGCATATTTAAGGAGTTATGGCCAAAATAAGTTTTTCATATAAAAATTTCAATTTTTTGAGGATTTTCATCAAAATTTTGATTTTTTGGGAGTGATCACGAATTGAGGTCCTTTTGGCTCTAGGACGCATATTTAAGGAGTTGTGGCCAAAATAAGTTTTTCATATAAAAATTTAAATTTTTTGAGGATTTTCATCAAAATTTTGATTTTTTGGGGATGGTCACGAATTGAGGTCCTTTTGGCTCTAGGAAGCATATTTAAGGAGTTATGGCCAAAATAAGTTTTTCATATAAAAATTTAAATTTTTTGAGGATTTTCATCAAAATTTTGATTTTTTGGGGATGGTCACGAATTGAGGTCCTTTTGGCTCTAGGACGCATATTTAAGGAGTTATGGCCCAAAATAAGTTTTTCATATAAAAATTTCAATTTTTTTGAGGATTTTCGTCGAAATTTGGATTTTGTGGGGGTGGTCACGAATTGAGGTCCTTTTGGCTCTAGGACGCATATTTAAGGAGTTATGGCCCAAAATAAGTTTTTCATATAAAAATTTCAATTTTTTTGAGGATTTTCGTCGAAATTTGGATTTTGTGGGGGTGGTCACGAATTGAGGTCCTTTTGGCTCTAGGACGCATATTTAAGGAGTTATGGCCAAAATAAGTTTTTCATATAAAAATTTCAATTTTCTGAGGATTTTCATCAAAATTTTGATTTTTTGGGGATGGTCACGAATTGAGGTCCTTTTGGCTCTAGGACGCATATTTAAGGAGTTATGGCCAAAATAAATTTTTCATATAAAAATTTCAATTTTTTGAGGATTTTCGTCGAAATTTGGATTTTTTGGGAGTGATCACGAATTGAGGTCCTTTTGGCTCTAGGACGCATATTTAAGGAGTTATGGCCAAAATAAGTTTTTCATATAAAAATTTCATTTTTTTGAGGATTGTCATCAAAATTTTGATTTTGTGGGAGTGATCACGAATTGAGGTCCTTTTGGCTCTAGGACGCATATTTAAGGAGTTATGGCCAAAATAAGTTTTTCATATAAAAATTTAAATTTTTTGAGGATTTTCATCAAAATTTTGATTTTTTGGGGATGGTCACGAATTGAGGTCCTTTTGGCTCTAGGAAGCATATTTAAGGAGTTATGGCCAAAATAAGTTTTTCATACAAAAATTTCAATTTTTTGAGGATTTTCATCAAAATTTTGATTTTTTGGGAGTGATCACGAATTGAGGTCCTTTTGGCTCTAGGACGCATATTTAAGGAGTTATGGCCAAAATAAGTTTTTCATATAAAAATTTCAATTTTTTGAGGATTTTCATCAAAATTTTGATTTTTTGGGAGTGATCACGAATTGAGGTCCTTTTGGCTATAGGACGCATATTTTAGGAGTTATGGCCAAAATAAGTTTTTCATATAAAAATTTAAATTTTTTGAGGATTTTCATCAAAATTTTGATTTTTTGGGGATGGTCACGAATTGAGGTCCTTTTGGCTCTAGGACGCATATTTAAGGAGTTATGGCCAAAATAAGTTTTTCATATAAAAATTTCATTTTTTTGAGGATGTTCGTCGAAATTTGGATTTTTTGGGGGTGGTCACGAATTGAGGTCCTTTTGGCTCTAGGACGCATATTTAAGGAGTTATGGCCAAAATAAGTTTTTCATATAAAAATTTCAATTTTTTGAGGATTGTCATCAAAATTTTGATTTTGAGGGAGTGATCACGAATTGAGGTCCTTTTGGCTCTAGGACGCATATTTAAGGAGTTATGGCCAAAATAAGTTTTTCATATAAAAATTTCATTTTTTTGAGGATTTTCGTCGAAATTTGGATTTTTTGCGGGTGGTCACGAATTGAGGTCCTTTTGGCTCTAGGACGCATATTTAAGGAGTTATGGCCAAAATAAGTTTTTCATATAAAAATTTAAATTTTTTGAGGATTTTCATCACAATTTTGATTTTTTGGGAGTGATCACGAATTGAGGTCCTTTTGGCTCTAGGACGCATATTTAAGGAGTTATGGCCAAAATAAGTTTTTCATATAAAAATTTCATTTTTTTGAGGATGTTCGTCGAAATTTGGATTTTTTGGGGATGGTCACGAATTGAGGTCCTTTTGGCTCTAGGACGCATATTTAAGGAGTTATGGCCAAAATAAGTTTTTCATATAAAAATTTGATTTTTTTTTGAGAATTTTCGTCGAAATTTGGATTTTTTGGGGGTGGTCACTAATTGAGGTCCTTTTGGCTCTAGGAAGCATATTTAAGGAGTTATGGCCAAAATAAGTTTTTCATATAAAAATTTCAATTTTTTGAGGATTTTCATCAAAATTTTGATTTTTTGGGGATGGTCACGAATTGAGGTCCTTTTGGCTATAGGACGCATATTTAAGGAGTTATGGCCAAAATAAGTTTTTCATATAAAAATTTCATTTTTTTGAGGATTTTCGTCGAAATTTGGATTTTTTGGGGGTGGTCACGAATTGAGGTCCTTTTGGCTCTAGGACGCATATTTAAGGAGTTATGGCCAAAATAAGTTTTTCATATAAAAATTTCAATTTTTTGAGGATTTTCATCAAAATTTTGATTTTTTGGGGGTGGTCACGAATTGAGGTCCTTTTGGCTCTAGGACGCATATTTAAGGAGTTATGGCCCAAAATAAGTTTTTCATATAAAAATTTCAATTTTTTGAGAATTTTCGTCGAAATTTGGATTTTTTGGGGATGGTCACGAATTGAGGTCCTTTTGGCTCTAGGACGCATATTTAAGGAGTTATGGCCAAAATAAGTTTTTCATATAAAAATTTCATTTTTTGAGGATTTTCGTCGAAATTTTGATTTTTTGGGGATGGTCACGAATTGAGGTCCTTTTGGCTCTAGGAAGCATATTTAAGGAGTTATGGCCAAAATAAGTTTTTCATATAAAAATTTCATTTTTTGAGGATTTTCGTCGAAATTTTGATTTTTTGGGGATGGTCACGAATTGAGGTCCTTTTGGCTCTAGGAAGCATATTTAAGGAGTTATGGCCAAAATAAGTTTTTCATATAAAAATTACATTTTTTTGAGGATTTTCATCAAAATTTTGATTTTTTGGGAGTGATCACGAATTGAGGTCCTTTTGGCTCTAGGACGCATATTTAAGGAGTTATGGCCAAAATAAGTTTTTCATATAAAAATTTCTATTTTTTGAGGATTTCATCAAAATTTTGATTTTTTGGGAGTGATCACGAATTGAGGTCCTTTTGGCTCTAGGACGCATATTTAAGGAGTTATGGCCAAAATAAGTTTTTCATATAAAAATTTCAATTTTTTGAGGATTTCATCAAAATTTTGATTTTTTGGGGGTGATCACGAATTGAGGTCCTTTTGGCTCTAGGAAGCATATTTAAGGAGTTATGGCCAAAATAAGTTTTTCATATAAAAATTTCAATTTTCTGAGGATTTTCATCAAAATTTTGATTTTTTGGGAGTGATCACGAATTGAGGTCCTTTTGGCTCTAGGACGCATATTTAAGGAGTTATGGCCAAAATAAGTTTTTCATATAAAAATTTCTATTTTTTGAGGATTTCATCAAAATTTTGATTTTTTGGGAGTGATCACGAATTGAGGTCCTTTTGGCTCTAGGACGCATATTTAAGGAGTTATGGCCACAATAAGTTTTTCATATAAAAATTTCAATTTTTTGAGGATTGTCATCAAAATTTTGATTTTTTGGGGATGGTCACGAATTGAGGTCCTTTTGGCTCTAGGACGCATATTTAAGGAGTTATGGCCAAAATAAGTTTTTCATATAAAAATTTAAATTTTTTGAGGATTTTCATCAAAATTTTGATTTTTTGGGGATGGTCACGAATTGAGGTCCTTTTGGCTCTAGGACGCATATTTAAGGAGTTATGGCCAAAATAAGTTTTTTATATAAAAATTTAAATTTTTTGAGGATTTTCATCAAAATTTTGATTTTTTGGGAGTGATCACGAATTGAGGTCCTTTTGGCTCTAGGACGCATATTTAAGGAGTTATGGCCAAAATAAGTTTTTCATATAAAAATTTCAATTTTTTGAGGATTGTCATCAAATTTTGATTTTTTGAGGGTGGTCACGAATTGAGGTCCTTTTGGCTCTAGGACGCATATTTAAGGAGTTGTGGCCAAAATAAGTTTTTCATATAAAAATTTCATTTTTTTGAGGATTTTCGTCGAAATTTTGATTTTTTGGGGGTGGTCACGAATTGAGGTCCTTTTGGCTCTAGGACGCGTATTTAAGGAGTTATGGCCAAAATAAGTTTTTCATATAAAATTTCAATTTTTTGAGGATTGTCATCAAAATTGTGATTTTTTGGGGGTGGTCACGAATTGAGGTCCTTTTGGCTCTAGGACGCATATTTAAGGAGTTATGGCCAAAATAAGTTTTTCATATAAAAATTTCATTTTTTTGAGGATTTTCGTCGAAATTTTGATTTTTTGGGAGTGATCACGAATTGAGGTCCTTTTGGCTCTAGGACGCATATTTAAGGAGTTATGGCCAAAATAAGTTTTTCATATAAAAATTTCAATTTTTTGAGGATTGTCATCAAAATTTTGATTTTTTGGGGGTGGTCACGAATTGAGGTCCTTTTGGCTCTAGGACGCATATTTAAGGAGTTATGGGCAAAATAAGTTTTTCATATAAAAATTTCATTTTTTTGAGGATTTTCGTCGAAATTTTGATTTTTTGGGGGTGGTCACGAATTGAGGTCCTTTTGGCTCTAGGAAGCATATTTAAGGAGTTATGGCCACAATAAGTTTTTCATATAAAAATTTCAATTTTTTGATGATTTTCGTCGAAATTTGGATTTTTTGGGAGTGATCACGAATTGAGGTCCTTTTGGCTCTAGAACGCATATTTAAGGAGTTATGGCCAAAATAAGTTTTTCATATAAAAATTTCAATTTTTTGAGGATTTTCGTCGAAATTTGGATTTTTTGGGGGTGGTCACGAATTGAGGTCATTTTGGCTCTAGGACGCATATTTAAGGAGTTATGGCCAAAATAAGTTTTTCATATAAAAATTTAAATTTTTTGAGGATTTTCATCAAAATTTTGATTTTTTGCGGGTGGTCACGAATTGAGGTCCTTTTGGCGCTAGGACGCATATTTAAGGAGTTATGGCCAAAATAAGTTTTTCATATAAAAATTTCAATTTTTTGAGGATTTTCATCAAAATTTTGATTTTTTGGGAGTGATCACGAATTGAGGTCCTTTTGGCTCTAGGACGCATATTTAAGGAGTTATGGCCCAAAATAAGTTTTTCATATAAAAATTTCAATTTTTTGAGGATTTTCATCAAAATTTTGATTTTTTGGGGATGGTCACGAATTGAGGTCCTTTTGGCTCTAGGACGCATATTTAAGGAGTTATGGCCAAAATAAGTTTTTCATATAAAAATTTCTATTTTTTGAGGATTTCATCAAAATTTTGATTTTTTGGGAGTGATCACGAATTGAGGTCCTTTTGGCTCTAGGACGCATATTTAAGGAGTTATGGCCAAAATAAGTTTTTCATATAAAAATTTCAATTTTTTGAGGATTTCATCAAAATTTTGATTTTTTGGGGGTGATCACGAATTGAGGTCCTTTTGGCTCTAGGAAGCATATTTAAGGAGTTATGGCCAAAATAAGTTTTTCATATAAAAATTTCAATTTTCTGAGGATTTTCATCAAAATTTTGATTTTTTGGGAGTGATCACGAATTGAGGTCCTTTTGGCTCTAGGACGCATATTTAAGGAGTTATGGCCAAAATAAGTTTTTCATATAAAAATTTCAATTTTTTGAGGATTTCATCAAAATTTTGATTTTTTGGGAGTGATCACGAATTGAGGTCCTTTTGGCTCTAGGACGCATATTTAAGGAGTTATGGCCACAATAAGTTTTTCATATAAAAATTTCAATTTTTTGAGGATTGTCATCAAAATTTTGATTTTTTGGGGATGGTCACGAATTGAGGTCCTTTTGGCTCTAGGACGCATATTTAAGGAGTTATGGCCAAAATAAGTTTTTCATATAAAAATTTCATTTTTTTGAGGATTTTCATCAAAATTTTGATTTTTTGCGGGTGGTCACGAATTGAGGTCCTTTTGGCTCTAGGACGCATATTTAAGGAGTTATGGCCAAAATAAGTTTTTTATATAAAAATTTCATTTTTTTGAGGATTTTCATCAAAATTTGGATTTTTTGGGAGTGATCACGAATTGAGGTCCTTTTGGCTCTAGGACGCATATTTAAGGAGTTATGGCCAAAATAAGTTTTTCATATAAAAATTTCAATTTTTTGAGGATTGTCATCAAAATTTTGATTTTTTGGGGGTGGTCACGAATTGAGGTCCTTTTGGCTCTAGGACGCATATTTAAGGAGTTATGGCCAAAATAAGTTTTTCATATAAAAATTTCAATTTTTTTGAGGATTTTCGTCGAAATTTTGATTTTTTGAGGGTGGTCACGAATTGAGGTCCTTTTGGCTCTAGGACGCATATTTAAGGAGTTGTGGCCAAAATAAGTTTTTCATATAAAAATTTCAATTTTTTGAGGATTTTCATCAAAATTGTGATTTTTTGGGGATGGTCACGAATTGAGGTCCTTTTGGCTCTAGGAAGCATATTTAAGGAGTTATGGCCAAAATAAGTTTTTCATATAAAATTTCAATTTTTTGAGGATTGTCATCAAAATTTTGATTTTTTGGGGGTGGTCACGAATTGAGGTCCTTTTGGCTCTAGGACGCATATTTAAGGAGTTATGGCCAAAATAAGTTTTTCATATAAAAATTTCATTTTTTTGAGGATTTTCGTCGAAATTTTGATTTTTTGGGAGTGATCACGAATTGAGGTCCTTTTGGCTCTAGGACGCATATTTAAGGAGTTATGGCCAAAATAAGTTTTTCATATAAAAATTTCAATTTTTTGAGGATTGTCATCAAAATTTTGATTTTTTGGGGGTGGTCACGAATTGAAGTCCTTTTGGCTCTAGGACGCATATTTAAGGAGTTATGGGCAAAATAAGTTTTTCATATAAAAATTTCATTTTTTTGAGGATTTTCGTCGAAATTTTGATTTTTTGGGGGTGGTCACGAATTGAGGTCCTTTTGGCTCTAGGAAGCATATTTAAGGAGTTATGGCCAAAATAAGTTTTTCATATAAAAATTTCAATTTTTTGAGGATTTTCGTCGAAATTTGGATTTTTTGGGGGTGGTCACGAATTGAGGTCATTTTGGCTCTAGGACGCATATTTAAGGAGTTATGGCCAAAATAAGTTTTTCATATAAAAATTTAAATTTTTTGAGGATTTTCATCAAAATTTTGATTTTTTGCGGGTGGTCACGAATTGAGGTCCTTTTGGCGCTAGGACGCATATTTAAGGAGTTATGGCCAAAATAAGTTTTTCATATAAAAATTTCAATTTTTTGAGGATTTTCATCAAAATTTTGATTTTTTGGGAGTGATCACGAATTGAGGTCCTTTTGGCTCTAGGACGCATATTTAAGGAGTTATGGCCCAAAATAAGTTTTTCATATAAAAATTTCAATTTTTTGAGGATTTTCATCAAAATTTTGATTTTTTGGGGATGGTCACGAATTGAGGTCCTTTTGGCTCTAGGACGCATATTTAAGGAGTTATGGCCAAAATAAGTTTTTTATATACAAATTTCAATTTTTTGAGGACTGTCATCAAAATTTTGATTTTTTGGGAGTGATCACGAATTGAGGTCCTTTTGGCTATAGGACGCATATTTAAGGAGTTATGGCCAAAATAAGTTTTTCATATAAAAATTTCATTTTTTTGAGGATTTTCATCAAAATTTTGATTTTTTGCGGGTGGTCACGAATTGAGGTCCTTTTGGCTCTAGGACGCATATTTAAGGAGTTATGGCCAAAATAAGTTTTTTATATAAAAATTTCATTTTTTTGAGGATTTTCATCAAAATTTGGATTTTTTGGGAGTGATCACGAATTGAGGTCCTTTTGGCTCTAGGACGCATATTTAAGGAGTTATGGCCAAAATAAGTTTTTCATATAAAAATTTCAATTTTTTGAGGATTGTCATCAAAATTTTGATTTTTTGGGGGTGGTCACGAATTGAGGTCCTTTTGGCTCTAGGACGCATATTTAAGGAGTTATGGCCAAAATAAGTTTTTCATATAAAAATTTCAATTTTTTTGAGGATTTTCGTCGAAATTTTGATTTTTTGAGGGTGGTCACGAATTGAGGTCCTTTTGGCTCTAGGACGCATATTTAAGGAGTTGTGGCCAAAATAAGTTTTTCATATAAAAATTTCAATTTTTTGAGGATTTTCATCAAAATTGTGATTTTTTGGGGATGGTCACGAATTGAGGTCCTTTTGGCTCTAGGAAGCATATTTAAGGAGTTATGGCCAAAATAAGTTTTTCATATAAAATTTCAATTTTTTGAGGATTGTCATCAAAATTTTGATTTTTTGGGGGTGGTCACGAATTGAGGTCCTTTTGGCTCTAGGACGCATATTTAAGGAGTTATGGCCAAAATAAGTTTTTCATATAAAAATTTCATTTTCTTGAGGATTTTCGTCGAAATTTTGATTTTTTGGGAGTGATCACGAATTGAGGTCCTTTTGGCTCTAGGACGCATATTTAAGGAGTTATGGCCAAAATAAGTTTTTCATATAAAAATTTCAATTTTTTGAGGATTGTCATCAAAATTTTGATTTTTTGGGGGTGGTCACGAATTGAGGTCCTTTTGGCTCTAGGACGCATATTTAAGGAGTTATGGGCAAAATAAGTTTTTCATATAAAAATTTCATTTTTTTGAGGATTTTCGTCGAAATTTTGATTTTTTGGGGGTGGTCACGAATTGAGGTCCTTTTGGCTCTAGGAAGCATATTTAAGGAGTTATGGCCACAATAAGTTTTTCATATAAAAATTTCAATTTTTTGATGATTTTCGTCGAAATTTGGATTTTTTGGGAGTGATCACGAATTGAGGTCCTTTTGGCTCTAGAACGCATATTTAAGGAGTTATGGCCAAAATAAGTTTTTCATATAAAAATTTCAATTTTTTGAGGATTTTCGTCGAAATTTGGATTTTTTGGGGGTGGTCACGAATTGAGGTCATTTTGGCTCTAGGACGCATATTTAAGGAGTTATGGCCAAAATAAGTTTTTCATATAAAAATTTAAATTTTTTGAGGATTTTCATCAAAATTTTGATTTTTTGCGGGTGGTCACGAATTGAGGTCCTTTTGGCGCTAGGACGCATATTTAAGGAGTTATGGCCAAAATAAGTTTTTCATATAAAAATTTCAATTTTTTGAGGATTTTCATCAAAATTTTGATTTTTTGGGAGTGATCACGAATTGAGGTCCTTTTGGCTCTAGGACGCATATTTAAGGAGTTATGGCCCAAAATAAGTTTTTCATATAAAAATTTCAATTTTTTGAGGATTTTCATCAAAATTTTGATTTTTTGGGGATGGTCACGAATTGAGGTCCTTTTGGCTCTAGGACGCATATTTAAGGAGTTATGGCCAAAATAAGTTTTTTATATACAAATTTCAATTTTTTGAGGACTGTCATCAAAATTTTGATTTTTTGGGAGTGATCACGAATTGAGGTCCTTTTGGCTATAGGACGCATATTTAAGGAGTTATGGCCAAAATAAGTTTTTCATATAAAAATTTCAATTTTTTGAGGATTTTCATCAAAATTTTGATTTTTTGGGGATGGTCACGAATTGAGGTCCTTTTGGCTCTAGGAAGCATATTTAAGGAGTTATGGCCAAAATAAGTTTTTCATATAAAAATTTCATTTTTTTGAGGATTTTCGTCGAAATTTGGATTTTTTGCGGGTGGTCACGAATTGAGGTCCTTTTGGCTCTAGGACGCATATTTAAGGAGTTATGGCCAAAATAAGTTTTTCATATAAAAATTTCAATTTTTTGAGGACTGTCATCAAAATTTTGATTTTTTGGGAGTGATCACGAATTGAGGTCCTTTTGGCTATAGGACGCATATTTAAGGAGTTATGGCCAAAATAAGTTTTTCATATAAAAATTTCAATTTTTTGAGGATTTTCATCAAAATTTTGATTTTTTGGGGATGGTCACGAATTGAGGTCCTTTTGGCTCTAGGAAGCATATTTAAGGAGTTATGGCCAAAATAAGTTTTTCATATAAAAATTTCATTTTTTTGAGGATTTTCGTCGAAATTTGGATTTTTTGCGGGTGGTCACGAATTGAGGTCCTTTTGGCTCTAGGACGCATATTTAAGGAGTTATGGCCAAAATAAGTTTTTCATATAAAAATTTCATTTTTTTGAGGATTTTCATCAAAATTTGGATTTTTTGGGGGTGGTCACGAATTGAGGTCCTTTTGGCGCTAGGACGCATATTTAAGGAGTTATGGCCAAAATAAGTTTTTCATATAAAAATTTAAATTTTTTGAGGATTTTCATCAAAATTTTGATTTTTTGGGGATGGTCACGAATTGAGGTCCTTTTGGCTCTAGGAAGCATATTTAAGGAGTTATGGCCCAAAATAAGTTTTTCATATAAAAATTTCAATTTTTTGAGGATTTTCGTCGAAATTTGGATTTTTTTGGGGGTGGTCACGAATTGAGGTCCTTTTGGCTCTAGGACGCATATTTAAGGAGTTATGGCCAAAATAAGTTTTTCATATAAAAATTTCAATTTTTTGAGGATTTTCATCAAAATTGTGATTTTTTGGGGATGGTCACGAATTGAGGTCCTTTTGGCTCTAGGAAGCATATTTAAGGAGTTATGGCCAAAATAAGTTTTTCATATAAAAATTTCAATTTTTTGAGGATTTTCGTCGAAATTTGGATTTTTAGGGGGTGGTCACGAATTGAGGTCCTTTTGGCTCTAGGACGCATATTTAAGGAGTTATGGCCAAAATAAGTTTTTCATATAAAAATTTCATTTTTTTGAGGATTTTCGTCGAAATTTTGATTTTTTGGGGGTGGTCACGAATTGAGGTCCTTTTGGCTCTAGGAAGCATATTTAAGGAGTTATGGCCAAAATAAGTTTTTCATATAAAAATTTCAATTTTTTGAGGATTTTCATCAAAATTTTGATTTTTTGGGGATGGTCACGAATTGAGGTCCTTTTGGCTCTAGGACGCATATTTAAGGAGTTATGGCCAAAATAAGTTTTTCATATAAAAATTTGATTTTTTTTGAGAATTTTCGTCGAAATTTGGATTTTTTGGGGGTGGTCACGAATTGAGGTCCTTTTGGCTCTAGGACGCATATTTAAGGAGTTATGGCCAAAATAAGTTTTTCATATAAAAATTTCATTTTTTTTGAGGATTTTCGTCGAAATTTGGATTTTTTGCGGGTGGTCACGAATTGAGGTCCTTTTGGCTCTAGGACGCATATTTAAGGAGTTATGGCCAAAATAAGTTTTTCATATAAAAATTTCATTTTTTTGAGGATTTTCGTCGAAATTTGGATTTTTTGGGGGTGGTCACGAATTGAGGTCCTTTTGGCTCTAGGACGCATATTTAAGGAGTTATGGCCCAAAATAAGTTTTTCATATAAAAATTTCAATTTTTTGAGGATTTTCGTCGAAATTTGGATTTTTTGAGGGTGGTCACGAATTGAGGTCCTTTTGGCTCTAGGAAGCATATTTAAGGAGTTATGGCCAAAATAAGTTTTTCATATAAAAATTTCAATTTTTTGAGGATTTTCATCAAAATTGTGATTTTTTGGGGATGGTCACGAATTGAGGTCCTTTTGGCTCTAGGAAGCATATTTAAGGAGTTATGGCCCAAATAAGTTTTTCATATAAAAATTTCAATTTTTTGAGGATTTTCGTCGAAATTTGGATTTTTTGGGGGTGGTCACGAATTGAGGTCATTTTGGCTCTGGGACGCATATTTAAGGAGTTATGGCCAAAATAAGTTTTTCATATAAAAATTTCAATTTTTTGAGGATTTTCGTCGAAATTTGGATTTTTTGGGGGTGGTCACGAATTGAGGTCCTTTTGGCTCTAGGACGCATATTTAAGGAGTTATGGCCAAAATAAGTTTTTCATATAAAAATTTCAATTTTTTGAGGATTTTCATCAAAATTTTGATTTTTTGGGAGTGATCACGAATTGAGGTCCTTTTGGCTCTAGGACGCATATTTAAGGAGTTATGGCCAAAATAAGTTTTTCATATAAAAATTTCATTTTTTTGAGGATTTTCGTCGAAATTTGGATTTTTTGCGGGTGGTCACGAATTGAGGTCCTTTTGGCTCTAGGACGCATATTTAAGGAGTTATGGCCAAAATAAGTTTTTCATATAAAAATTTCAATTTTTTGAGGATTGTCATCAAAATTTTGATTTTGTGGGACTGATCACGAATTGAGGTCCTTTTGGCTCTAGGACGCATATTTAAGGAGTTATGGCCAAAATAAGTTTTTCATATAAAAATTTCAATTTTTTGAGGATTTTCATCAAAATTTTGATTTTTTGGGAGTGATCACGAATTGAGGTCCTTTTGGCTCTAGGACGCATATTTAAGGAGTTATGGCCAAAATAAGTTTTTCATATAAAAATTTCATTTTTTTGAGGATTTTCGTCGAAATTTTGATTTTTTGGGGGTGGTCACGAATTGAGGTCCTTTTGGCTCTAGGACGCATATTTAAGGAGTTATGGCCAAAATAAGTTTTTCATATAAAAATTTCAATTTTTTGAGGATTTTCATCAAAATTTTGATTTTTTGGGGATGGTCACGAATTGAGGTCCTTTTGGCGCTAGGACGCATATTTAAGGAGTTATGGCCAAAATAAGTTTTTCATATAAAAATTTCAATTTTTTGAGGATTTTCATCAAAATTTTGATTTTTTGGGATGGTCACGAATTGAGGTCCTTTTGGCTCTAGGACGCATATTTAAGGAGTTATGGCCAAAATAAGTTTTTCATATAAAAATTTCAATTTTTTGAGGATTTTCGTCGAAATTTGGATTTTTAGGGGGTGGTCACGAATTGAGGTCCTTTTGGCTCTAGGACGCATATTTAAGGAGTTATGGCCCAAAATAAGTTTTTCATATAAAAATTTCAATTTTTTGAGAATTTTCGTCGAAATTTGGATTTTTTGGGGGTGGTCACGAATTGAGGTCCTTTTGGCTCTAGGACGCATATTTAAGGAGTTATGGCCACAATAAGTTTTTCATATAAAAATTTCAATTTTTTGAGGATTTTCGTCGAAATTTGGATTTTTTGGGGGTGGTCACGAATTGAGGTCCTTTTGGCTCTAGGACGCATATTTAAGGAGTTATGGCCAAAATAAGTTTTTCATATAAAAATTTAAATTTTTTGAGGATTTTCATCAAAATTTTGATTTTTTGGGAGTGATCACGAATTGAGGTCCTTTTGGCTGTAGGACGCATATTTAAGGAGTTATGGCCAAAATAAGTTTTTCATATAAAAATTTCATTTTTTTGAGGATTTTCGTCGAAATTTGGATTTTTTGCGGGTGGTCACGAATTGAGGTCCTTTTGGCTCTAGGACGCATATTTAAGGAGTTATGGCCAAAATAAGTTTTTCATATAAAATTTTCAATTTTTTGAGGATTTTCATCAAAATTTTGATTTTTTGGGGATGGTCACGAATTGAGGTCCTTTTGGCTCTAGGACGCATATTTAAGGAGTTATGGCCAAAATAAATTTTTCATATAAAATTTCAATTTTTTGAGGATTTTCATCAAAATTTTGATTTTTTGGGAGTGATCACGAATTGAGGTCCTTTTGGCTCTAGGACGCATATTTAAGGAGTTATGGCCAAAATAAGTTTTTCATATAAAATTTCAATTTTTTGAGGATTTTCGTCGAAATTTGGATTTATTGGGGGTGGTCACGAATTGAGGTCCTTTTGGCTCTAGGACGCATATTTAAGGAGTTATGGCCAAAATAAGTTTCTCATATAAAAATTTCTATTTTTTGAGGATTTCATCAAAATTTTGATTTTTTGGGGATGGTCACGAATTGAGGTCCTTTTGGCTCTAGGACGCATATTTAAGGAGTTATGGCCAAAATAAGTTTTTCATATAAAAATTTCATTTTTTTGAGGATTTTCATCAAAATTTTGATTTTTTGGGAGTGATCACGAATTGAGGTCCTTTTGGCTCTAGGACGCATATTTAAGGAGTTATGGCCAAAATAAGTTTTTCATATAAAAATTTCATTTTTTTGAGGATTTTCGTCGAAATTTGGATTTTTTGCGGGTGGTCACGAATTGAGGTCCTTTTGGCTCTAGGACGCATATTTAAGGAGTTATGGCCAACATAAGTTTTTCATATAAAATTTTCAATTTTTTGAGGATTTTCATCAAAATTTTGATTTTTTGGGGATGGTCACGAATTGAGGTCCTTTTGGCGCTAGGACGCATATTTAAGGAGTTATGGCCAAAATAAGTTTTTCATATAAAAATTTCATTTTTTTGAGGATTTTCGTCGAAATTTGGATTTTTTGCGGGTGGTCACGAATTGAGGTCCTTTTGGCTCTAGGACGCATATTTAAGGAGTTATGGCCAAAATAAGTTTTTCATATAAAATTTTCAATTTTTTGAGGATTTTCATCAAAATTTTGATTTTTTGGGGATGGTCACGAATTGAGGTCCTTTTGGCGCTAGGACGCATATTTAAGGAGTTATGGCCAAAATAAGTTTTTCATATAAAAATTTCATTTTTTTGAGGATTTTCGTCGAAATTTGGATTTTTTGCGGGTGGTCACGAATTGAGGTCCTTTTGGCTCTAGGACGCATATTTAAGGAGTTATGGCCAAAATAAGTTTTTCATATAAAATTTTCAATTTTTTGAGGATTTTCATCAAAATTTTGATTTTTTGGGGATGGTCACGAATTGAGGTCCTTTTGGCGCTAGGACGCATATTTAAGGAGTTATGGCCAAAATAAGTTTTTCATATAAAAATTTCAATTTTTTGAGGATTTTCATCAAAATTTTGATTTTTTGGGGATGGTCACGAATTGAGGTCCTTTTGGCTCTAGGACGCATATTTAAGGAGTTATGGCCAAAATAAGTTTTTCATATAAAAATTTCAATTTTTTGAGGATTTTCATCAAAATTTTGATTTTTTGGGGGTGGTCACGAATTGAGGTCATTTTGGCTCTGGGACGCATATTTAAGGAGTTATGGCCAAAATAAGTTTTTCATATAAAAATTTCAATTTTTTGAGGATTTTCGTCGAAATTTGGATTTTTTGGGGGTGGTCACGAATTGAGGTCCTTTTGGCTCTAGGACGCATATTTAAGGAGTTATGGCCAAAATAAGTTTTTCATATAAAAATTTCAATTTTTTGAGGATTTTCATCAAAATTTTGATTTTTTGGGGATGGTCACGAATTGAGGTCCTTTTGGCTCTAGGAAGCATATTTAAGGAGTTATGGCCCAAATAAGTTTTTCATATAAAAATTTCAATTTTTTGAGGATTTTCGTCGAAATTTGGATTTTTTGGGGGTGGTCACGAATTGAGGTCATTTTGGCTCTGGGACGCATATTTAAGGAGTTATGGCCAAAATAAGTTTTTCATATAAAAATTTCAATTTTTTGAGGATTTTCGTCGAAATTTGGATTTTTTTGGGGTGGTCACGAATTGAGGTCCTTTTGGCTCTAGGACGCATATTTAAGGAGTTATGGCCAAAATAAGTTTTTCATATAAAAATTTCAATTTTTTGAGGATTTTCATCAAAATTTTGATTTTTTGGGGATGGTCACGAATTGAGGTCCTTTTGGCTCTAGGAAGCATATTTAAGGAGTTATGGCCAAAATAAGTTTTTCATATAAAAATTTCAATTTTTTGAGGATTTTCGTCGAAATTTGGATTTTTTGGGGGTGGTCACGAATTGAGGTCATTTTGGCTCTAGGACGCATATTTAAGGAGTTATGGCCAAAATAAGTTTTTCGTATAAAAATTTCAATTTTTTGAGGATTGTCATCAAAATTTTGATTTTGTGGGAGTGATCACGAATTGAGGTCCTTTTGGCTCTAGGACGCATATTTAAGGAGTTATGGCCAAAATAAGTTTTTCATATAAAAATTTCAATTTTTTGAGGATTTTCGTCGAAATTTGGATTTTTTGGGGGTGGTCACGAATTGAGGTCCTTTTGGCTCTAGGACGCATATTTAAGGAGTTATGGCCAAAATAAGTTTTTCATATAAAAATTTCATTTTTTGAGGATTTTCATCAAAATTTTGATTTTTTGGGAGTGATCACGAATTGAGGTCCTTTTGGCTCTAGGACGCATATTTAAGGAGTTATGGGCAAAATAAGTTTTTCATATAAAAATTTCATTTTTTTGAGGATTTTCGTCGAAATTTGGATTTTTTGCGGGTGGTCACGAATTGAGGTCCTTTTGGCTCTAGGACGCATATTTAAGGAGTTATGGCCAAAATAAGTTTTTCATATAAAATTTTCAATTTTTTGAGGATTTTCATCAAAATTTTGATTTTTTGGGGATGGTCACGAATTGAGGTCCTTTTGGCGCTAGGACGCATATTTAAGGAGTTATGGCCAAAATAAGTTTTTCATATAAAAATTTCATTTTTTTGAGGATTTTCGTCGAAATTTGGATTTTTTGGGGGTGGTCACGAATTGAGGTCCTTTTGGCTCTAGGACGCATATTTAAGGAGTTATGGCCAAAATAAGTTTTTCATATAAAATTTTCAATTTTTTGAGGATTTTCATCAAAATTTTGATTTTTTGGGGATGGTCACGAATTGAGGTCCTTTTGGCGCTAGGACGCATATTTAAGGAGTTATGGCCAAAATAAGTTTTTCATATAAAAATTTCAATTTTTTGAGGATTTTCATCAAAATTTTGATTTTTTGGGGATGGTCACGAATTGAGGTCCTTTTGGCTCTAGGACGCATATTTAAGGAGTTATGGCCAAAATAAGTTTTTCATATAAAAATTTCAATTTTTTGAGGATTTTCGTCGAAATTTGGATTTTTAGGGGGTGGTCACGAATTGAGGTCCTTTTGGCTCTAGGACGCATATTTAAGGAGTTATGGGCAAAATAAGTTTTTCATATAAAAATTTCATTTTTTTGAGGATTTTCGTCGAAATTTGGATTTTTTGCGGGTGGTCACGAATTGAGGTCCTTTTGGCTCTAGGACGCATATTTAAGGAGTTATGGCCAAAATAAGTTTTTCATATAAAATTTTCAATTTTTTGAGGATTTTCATCAAAATTTTGATTTTTTGGGGATGGTCACGAATTGAGGTCCTTTTGGCGCTAGGACGCATATTTAAGGAGTTATGGCCAAAATAAGTTTTTCATATAAAAATTTCATTTTTTTGAGGATTTTCGTCGAAATTTGGATTTTTTGGGGGTGGTCACGAATTGAGGTCCTTTTGGCTCTAGGACGCATATTTAAGGAGTTATGGCCAAAATAAGTTTTTCATATAAAATTTTCAATTTTTTGAGGATTTTCATCAAAATTTTGATTTTTTGGGGGTGGTCACGAATTGAGGTCCTTTTGGCTCTAGGACGCATATTTAAGGAGTTATGGCCAAAATAAGTTTTTCATATAAAAATTTCATTTTTTTGAGGATTTTCGTCGAAATTTTGATTTCTTGGGGATGGTCACGAATTGAGGTCCTTTTGGCTCTAGGAAGCATATTTAAGGAGTTATGGCCAAAATAAGTTTTTCATATAAAAATTTCAATTTTTTGAGGATTTTCATCAAAATTTTGATTTTTTGGGGATGGTCACGAATTGAGGTCCTTTTGGCTCTAGGACGCATATTTAAGGAGTTATGGCCAAAATAAGTTTTTCATATAAAAATTTCAATTTTTTGACGATTTTCATCAAAATTTTGATTTTTTGGGAGTGATCACGAATTGAGGTCCTTTTGGCTCTAGGACGCATATTTAAGGAGTTATGGCCAAAATAAGTTTTTCATATAAAATTTCAATTTTTTGAGGATTGTCATCAAAATTTTGATTTTTTGCGGGTGGTCACGAATTGAGGTCCTTTTGGCTCTAGGACGCATATTTAAGGAGTTATGGCCAAAATAAGTTTTTCATATAAAAATTTCATTTTTTTGAGGATTTTCGTCGAAATTTTGATTTTTTGGGGGTGGTCACGAATTGAGGTCCTTTTGGCTCTAGGACGCATATTTAAGGAGTTATGGCCAAAATAAGTTTTTCATATAAAAATTTCAATTTTTTGAGGATTTTCATCAAAATTTTGATTTTTTGGGAGTGATCACGAATTGAGGTCCTTTTGGCTCTAGGACGCATATTTAAGGAGTTGTGGCCAAAATAAGTTTTTCATATAAAAATTTCATTTTTTTGAGGATTTTCGTCGAAATTTGGATTTTTTGGGGGTGGTCACGAATTGAGGTCCTTTTGGCTATAGGACGCATATTTAAGGAGTTATGGCCAAAATAAGTTTTTCATATAAAAATTTCAATTTTCTGAGGATTTTCATCAAAATTTTGATTTTTTGGGAGTGATCACGAATTGAGGTCCTTTTGGCTCTAGGACGCATATTTAAGGAGTTATGGGCAAAATAAGTTTTTCATATAAAAATTTCATTTTTTTGAGGATTTTCGTCGAAATTTGGATTTTTTGGGGGTGGTCACGAATTGAGGTCCTTTTGGCTATAGGACGCATATTTAAGGAGTTATGGCCAAAATAAGTTTTTCATATAAAAATTTCAATTTTCTGAGGATTTTCATCAAAATTTTGATTTTTTGGGAGTGATCACGAATTGAGGTCCTTTTGGCTCTAGGACGCATATTTAAGGAGTTATGGGCAAAATAAGTTTTTCATATAAAAATTTCATTTTTTTGAGGATTTTCGTCGAAATTTTGATTTTTTGGGGGTGGTCACGAATTGAGGTCCTTTTGGCTCTAGGACGCATATTTAAGGAGTTATGGCCAAAATAAGTTTTACATATAAAAATTTCATTTTTTTGAGGATTTTCGTCGAAATTTGGATTTTTTGCGGGTGGTCACGAATTGAGGTCCTTTTGGCTCTAGGACGCATATTTAAGGAGTTATGGCCAAAATAAGTTTTTCATATAAAAATTTCATTTTTTTGAGGATTTTCGTCGAAATTTTGATTTTTTGGGGGTGGTCACGAATTGAGGTCCTTTTGGCTCTAGGAAGCATATTTAAGGAGTTATGGCCAAAATAAGTTTTTCATATAAAAATTTCAATTTTTTGAGGATTTTCATCAAAATTTTGATTTTTTGGGGATGGTCACGAATTGAGGTCCTTTTGGCTCTAGGACGCATATTTAAGAAGTTATGGCCAAAATAAGTTTTTCATATAAAAATTTCAATTTTTTGAGGATTTTCATCAAAATTTTGATTTTTTGGGAGTGATCACGAATTGAGGTCCTTTTGGCTCTAGGACGCATATTTAAGGAGTTATGGCCAAAATAAGTTTTTCATATAAAAATTTCATTTTTTTGAGGATTTTCGTCGAAATTTGGATTTTTTGCGGGTGGTCACGAATTGAGGTCCTTTTGGCTCTAGGACGCATATTTAAGGAGTTATGGCCAAAATAAGTTTTTCATATAAAAATTTCATTTTTTTGAGGATTTTCGTCGAAATTTTGATTTTTTGGGGGTGGTCACGAATTGAGGTCCTTTGGCTCTAGGAAGCATATTTAAGGAGTTATGGCCAAAATAAGTTTTTCATATAAAAATTTCAATTTTTTGAGGATTTTCATCAAAATTTTGATTTTTTGGGGATGGTCACGAATTGAGGTCCTTTTGGCTCTAGGACGCATATTTAAGGAGTTATGGCCAAAATAAGTTTTTCATATAAAAATTTCAATTTTTTGAGGATTTTCATCAAAATTTTGATTTTTTGGGAGTGATCACGAATTGAGGTCCTTTTGGCTCTAGGACGCATATTTAAGGAGTTATGGCCAAAATAAGTTTTTCATATAAAAATTTCAATTTTTTGAGGATTTTCATCAAAATTTTGATTTTTTGGGAGTGATCACGAATTGAGGTCCTTTTGGCGCTAGGACGCATATTTAAGGAGTTATGGCCCAAAATAAGTTTTTCATATAAAAATTTCAATTTTTTGAGGATTTTCGTCGAAATTTGGATTTTTTGGGGGTGGTCACGAATTGAGGTCCTTTTGGCTCTAGGACGCATATTTAAGGAGTTATGGCCAAAATAAGTTTTTCATATAAAAATTTCAATTTTTTGAGGATTTTCATCAAAATTTTGATTTTTTGGGGATGGTCACGAATTGAGGTCCTTTTGGCTCTAGGAAGCATATTTAAGGAGTTATGGCCAAAATAAGTTTTTCATATAAAAATTTCAATTTTTTGAGGATTTTCGTCGAAATTTTGATTTTTTGGGGGTGGTCACGAATTGAGGTCCTTTTGGCTCTAGGACGCATATTTAAGGAGTTATGGCCAAAATAAGTTTTTCATATAAAAATTTCAATTTTTTGAGGATTTTCGTCGAAATTTGGATTTTTTGGGGGTGGTCACGAATTGAGGTCATTTTGGCTCTAGGACGCATATTTAAGGAGTTATGGCCAAAATAAGTTTTTCATATAAAAATTTCAATTTTTTGAGGATTGTCATCAAAATTTTGATTTTGTGGGAGTGATCACGAATTGAGGTCCTTTTGGCTCTAGGACGCATATTTAAGGAGTTATGGCCAAAATAAGTTTTTCATATAAAAATTTAAATTTTTTGAGGATTTTCATCAAAATTTTGATTTTTTGGGAGTGATCACGAATTGAGGTCCTTTTGGCTCTAGGACGCATATTTAAGGAGTTATGGCCAAAATAAGTTTTTCATATAAAAATTTCATTTTTTTGAGGATTTTCGTCGAAATTTGGATTTTTTGCGGGTGGTCACGAATTGAGGTCCTTTTGGCTCTAGGACGCATATTTAAGGAGTTATGGCCAAAATAAGTTTTTCATATAAAAATTTCATTTTTTTGAGGATTTTCGTCGAAATTTTGATTTTTTGGGGGTGGTCACGAATTGAGGTCCTTTTGGCTCTAGGAAGCATATTTAAGGAGTTATGGCCAAAATAAGTTTTTCATATAAAAATTTCAATTTTTTGAGGATTTTCATCAAAATTTTGATTTTTTGGGGATGGTCACGAATTGAGGTCCTTTTGGCTCTAGGACGCATATTTAAGGAGTTATGGCCAAAATAAGTTTTTCATATAAAAATTTCAATTTTTTGAGGATTTTCGTCGAAATTTGGATTTTTTGGGGGTGGTCACGAATTGAGGTCCTTTTGGCTCTAGGACGCATATTTAAGGAGTTATGGCCACAATAAGTTTTTCATATAAAAATTTCAATTTTTTGAGGATTTTCGTCGAAATTTGGATTTTTTGGGGGTGGTCACGAATTGAGGTCCTTTTGGCTCTAGGACGCATATTTAAGGAGTTATGGCCAAAATAAGTTTTTCATATAAAAATTTCAATTTTTTGAGGATTTTCATCAAAATTTTGATTTTTTGGGGATGGTCACGAATTGAGGTCCTTTTGGCTCTAGGAAGCATATTTAAGGAGTTATGGCCAAAATAAGTTTTTCATATAAAAATTTCAATTTTTTGAGGATTTTCGTCGAAATTTGGATTTTTTGGGGGTGGTCACGAATTGAGGTCATTTTGGCTCTAGGACGCATATTTAAGGAGTTATGGCCAAAATAAGTTTTTCATATAAAAATTTAAATTTTTTGAGGATTGTCATCAAAATTTTGATTTTGTGGGAGTGATCACGAATTGAGGTCCTTTTGGCTCTAGGACGCATATTTAAGGAGTTATGGCCAAAATAAGTTTTTCATATAAAAATTTCATTTTTTTGAGGATTTTCGTCGAAATTTTGATTTTTTGGGGGTGGTCACGAATTGAGGTCCTTTTGGCTCTAGGAAGCATATTTAAGGAGTTATGGCCAAAATAAGTTTTTCATATAAAAATTTCAATTTTTTGAGGATTTTCATCAAAATTTTGATTTTTTGGGGATGGTCACGAATTGAGGTCCTTTTGGCTCTAGGACGCATATTTAAGGAGTTATGGCCAAAATAAGTTTTTCATATAAAAATTTGATTTTTTTTTGAGAATTTTCGTCGAAATTTGGATTTTTTGGGGGTGGTCACGAATTGAGGTCCTTTTGGCTCTAGGACGCATATTTAAGGAGTTATGGCCACAATAAGTTTTTCATATAAAAATTTCAATTTTTTGAGGATTTTCGTCGAAATTTGGATTTTTTGGGGGTGGTCACGAATTGAGGTCCTTTTGGCTCTAGGACGCATATTTAAGGAGTTATGGCCAAAATAAGTTTTTCATATAAAAATTTCAATTTTTTGAGGATTTTCATCAAAATTTTGATTTTTTGGGGATGGTCACGAATTGAGGTCCTTTTGGCTCTAGGAAGCATATTTAAGGAGTTATGGCCAAAATAAGTTTTTCATACAAAAATTTCAATTTTTTGAGGATTTTCGTCGAAATTTGGATTTTTTGGGGGTGGTCACGAATTGAGGTCATTTTGGCTCTAGGACGCATATTTAAGGAGTTATGGCCAAAATAAGTTTTTCATATAAAAATTTAAATTTTTTGAGGATTTTCGTCGAAATTTTGATTTTTTAGGGGTGGTCACGAATTGAGGTCCTTTTGGCTCTAGGACGCATATTTAAGGAGTTATGGCCAAAATAAGTTTTTCATATAAAAATTTCATTTTTTTGAGGATTTTCGTCGAAATTTGGATTTTTTGCGGGTGGTCACGAATTGAGGTCCTTTTGGCTCTAGGACGCATATTTAAGGAGTTATGGCCAAAATAAGTTTTTCATATAAAAATTTCATTTTCTTGAGGATTTTCGTCGAAATTTTGATTTTTTTGGGGGTGGTCACGAATTGAGGTCCTTTTGGCTCTAGGACGCATATTTAAGGAGTTATGGCCAAAATAAGTTTTTCATATAAAAATTTCATTTTTTTGAGGATTTTCGTCGAAATTTGGATTTTTTGGGGGTGGTCACGAATTGAGGTCCTTTTGGCTCTAGGACGCATATTTAAGGAGTTATGGCCAAAATAAGTTTTTCATATAAAAATTTCAATTTTTTGAGGATTTTCATCAAAATTTTGATTTTTTGGGGATGGTCACGAATTGAAGTCCTTTTGGCTCTAGGAAGCATATTTAAGGAGTTATGGTCAAAATAAGTTTTTCATATAAAAATTTCAATTTTTTGAGGATTTTCGTCGAAATTTGGATTTTTTGGGGGTGGTCACGAATTGAGGTCCTTTTGGCTCTAGGACGCATATTTAAGGAGTTATGGCCAAAATAAGTTTTTCATATAAAAATTTCAATTTTTTGAGGATTTTCGTCGAAATTTTGATTTTTTGGGGATGGTCACGAATTGAGGTCCTTTTGGCTCTAGGACGCATATTTAAGGAGTTATGGCCAAAATAAGTTTTTCATATAAAAATTTCAATTTTTTGAGGATTTTCATCAAAATTTGGATTTTTTGGGGGTGGTCACGAATTGAGGTCATTTTGGCTCTAGGACGCATATTTAAGGAGTTATGGCCAAAATAAGTTTTTCATATAAAAATTTCAATTTTTTGAGGATTGTCATCAAAATTTTGATTTTGTGGGAGTGATCACGAATTGAGGTCCTTTTGGCTCTAGGACGCATATTTAAGGAGTTATGGCCAAAATAAGTTTTTCATATAAAAATTTCAATTTTTTGAGGATTTTCGTCGAAATTTGGATTTTTTGGGGGTGGTCACGAATTGAGGTCCTTTTGGCTCTAGGACGCATATTTAAGGAGTTATGGCCAAAATAAGTTTTTCATATAAAAATTTAAATTTTTTGAGGATTTTCATCAAAATTTTGATTTTTTGGGGATGGTCACGAATTGAGGTCCTTTTGGCTCTAGGACGCATATTTAAGGAGTTATGGCCAAAATAAGTTTTTCATATAAAAATTTCATTTTTCTGAGGATTTTCGTCGAAATTTGGATTTTTTGCGGGTGGTCACGAATTGAGGTCCTTTTGGCTCTAGGACGCATATTTAAGGAGTTATGGCCAAAATAAGTTTTTCATATAAAAATTTCATTTTTTTGAGGATTTTCATCAAAATTTTGATTTTTTGGGAGTGATCACGAATTGAGGTCCTTTTGGCTCTAGGACGCATATTTAAGGAGTTATGGCCAAAATAAGTTTTTCATATAAAAATTTCATTTTTTTGAGGATTTTCGTCGAAATTTTGATTTTTTGGGGGTGGTCACGAATTGAGGTCCTTTTGGCTCTAGGAAGCATATTTAAGGAGTTATGGCCAAAATAAGTTTTTCATATAAAAATTTCAATTTTTTGGAGATTTTCATCAAAATTTTGATTTTTTGGGGGTGGTCACGAATTGAGGTCCTTTTGGCTCTAGGACGCATATTTAAGGAGTTATGGCCAAAATAAGTTTTTCATATAAAAATTTCAATTTTTTGAGGATTTTCGTCGAAATTTGGATTTTTTGGGGGTGGTCACGAATTGAGGTCCTTTTGGCTCTAGGACGCATATTTAAGGAGTTATGGCCAAAATAAGTTTTTCATATAAAAATTTCAATTTTTTGAGGATTTTCATCAAAATTTTGATTTTTTGGGAGTGATCACGAATTGAGGTTCTTTTGGCTCTAGGACGCATATTTAAGGAGTTATGGGCAAAATAAGTTTTTCATATAAAAATTTCATTTTTTTGAGGATTTTCGTCGAAATTTTGATTTTTTGGGGGTGGTCACGAATTGAGGTCCTTTTGGCTCTAGGAAGCATATTTAAGGAGTTATGGCCAAAATAAGTTTTTCATATAAAAATTTCAATTTTTTGAGGATTTTCATCAAAATTTTGATTTTTTGGGGATGGTCACGAATTGAGGTCCTTTTGGCTCTAGGACGCATATTTAAGGAGTTATGGCCAAAATAAGTTTTTCATATAAAAATTTCAATTTTTTGAGGATTTTCGTCGAAATTTGGATTTTTTGGGGGTGGTCACGAATTGAGGTCCTTTTGGCTCTAGGACGCATATTTAAGGAGTTATGGCCAAAATAAGTTTTTCATATAAAAATTTCAATTTTTTGAGGATTGTCATCAAAATTTTGATTTTGTGGGAGTGATCACGAATTGAGGTCCTTTTGGCTCTAGGACGCATATTTAAGGAGTTATGGCCAAAATAAGTTTTTCATATAAAAATTTCATTTTTTTGAGGATTTTCGTCGAAATTTTGATTTTTTGGGGGTGGTCACGAATTGAGGTCCTTTTGGCTCTAGGACGCATATTTAAGGAGTTATGGCCAAAATAAGTTTTTCATATAAAAATTTCAATTTTTTGAGGATTTTCATCAAAATTTTGATTTTTTGGGGATGGTCACGAATTGAGGTCCTTTTGGCTCTAGGACGCATATTTAAGGAGTTATGGCCAAAATAAGTTTTTCATATAAAAATTTCAATTTTTTGAGGATTTTCGTCGAAATTTGGATTTTTTGGGGGTGGTCACGAATTGAGGTCCTTTTGGCTCTAGGACGCATATTTAAGGAGTTATGGCCAAAATAAGTTTTTCATATAAAAATTTCAATTTTTTGAGGATTTTCATCAAAATTTTGATTTTTTGGGGATGGTCACGAATTGAGGTCCTTTTGGCTCTAGGACGCATATTTAAGGAGTTATGGCCAAAATAAGTTTTTCATATAAAAATTTCAATTTTTTGAGGATTTTCGTCGAAATTTGGATTTTTTGGGGGTGGTCACGAATTGAGGTCATTTTGGCTCTAGGACGCATATTTAAGGAGTTATGGCCAAAATAAGTTTTTCATATAAAAATTTCAATTTTTTGAGGATTGTCATCAAAATTTTGATTTTGTGGGAGTGATCACGAATTGAGGTCCTTTTGGCTCTAGGACGCATATTTAAGGAGTTATGGCCAAAATAAGTTTTTCATATAAAAATTTCATTTTTTTGAAGATTTTCGTCGAAATTTGGATTTTTTGGGGGTGGTCACGAATTGAGGTCCTTTTGGCGCTAGGACGCATATTTAAGGAGTTATGGCCAAAATAAGTTTTTCATATAAAAATTTCAATTTTTTGAGGATTTTCATCAAAATTTTGATTTTTTGGGAGTGATCACGAATTGAGGTCCTTTTGGCTCTAGGACGCATATTTAAGGAGTTATGACCAAAATAAGTTTTTCATATAAAAATTTCATTTTTTTGAGGATTTTCGTCGAAATTTTGATTTTTTGGGGGTGGTCACGAATTGAGGTCCTTTTGGCTCTAGGACGCATATTTAAGGAGTTATGGCCAAAATAAGTTTTTCATATAAAAATTTCAATTTTTTGAGGATTTTCATCAAAATTTTGATTTTTTGGGGATGGTCACGAATTGAGGTCCTTTTGGCTCTAGGACGCATATTTAAGGAGTTATGGGCAAAATAAGTTTTTCATATAAAAATTTCATTTTTTTGAGGATTTTCGTCGAAATTTTGATTTTTTGGGGGTGGTCACGAATTGAGGTCCTTTTGGCTCTAGGAAGCATATTTAAGGAGTTATGGCCAAAATAAGTTTTTCATATAAAAATTTCAATTTTTTGAGGATTTTCATCAAAATTTTGATTTTTTGGGGATGGTCACGAATTGAGGTCCTTTTGGCTCTAGGACGCATATTTAAGGAGTTATGGCCAAAATAAGTTTTTCATATAAAAATTTCAATTTTTTGAGGATTTTCGTCGAAATTTGGATTTTTTGGGGGTGGTCACGAATTGAGGTCCTTTTGGCTCTAGGACGCATATTTAAGGAGTTATGGCCAAAATAAGTTTTTCATATAAAAATTTCAATTTTTTGAGGATTGTCATCAAAATTTTGATTTTGTGGGAGTGATCACGAATTGAGGTCCTTTTGGCTCTAGGACGCATATTTAAGGAGTTATGGCCAAAATAAGTTTTTCATATAAAAATTTCATTTTTTTGAGGATTTTCGTCGAAATTTTGATTTTTTGGGGGTGGTCACGAATTGAGGTCCTTTTGGCTCTAGGAAGCATATTTAAGGAGTTATGGCCAAAATAAGTTTTTCATATAAAAATTTCAATTTTTTGAGGATTTTCATCAAAATTTTGATTTTTTGGGGATGGTCACGAATTGAGGTCCTTTTGGCTCTAGGAAGCATATTTAAGGAGTTATGGCCAAAATAAGTTTTTCATATAAAAATTTCAATTTTTTGAGGATTTTCGTCGAAATTTTGATTTTTTGGGGGTGGTCACGAATTGAGGTCATTTTGGCTCTAGGACGCATATTTAAGGAGTTATGGCCAAAATAAGTTTTTCATATAAAAATTTAAATTTTTTGAGGATTTTCGTCGAAATTTTGATTTTTTGGGGGTGGTCACGAATTGAGGTCCTTTTGGCTCTAGGACGCATATTTAAGGAGTTATGGCCAAAATAAGTTTTTCATATAAAAATTTCATTTTTTTGAGGATTTTCGTCGAAATTTGGATTTTTTGCGGGTGGTCACGAATTGAGGTCCTTTTGGCTCTAGGACGCATATTTAAGGAGTTATGGCCAAAATAAGTTTTTCATATAAAAATTTCATTTTCTTGAGGATTTTCGT
The DNA here is from genome assembly GCF_050003625.1 of Haematobia irritans. Lineage (NCBI taxonomy): Eukaryota > Metazoa > Arthropoda > Insecta > Diptera > Muscidae > Haematobia > Haematobia irritans. The sequence continues at coordinate 709,373 of NW_027445852.1, read as the reverse complement.
CGAAATTTTGATTTTTTGGGGGTGGTCACGAATTGAGGTCCTTTTGGCTCTAGGACGCATATTTAAGGAGTTATGGCCAAAATAAGTTTTTCATATAAAAATTTCATTTTTTTGAGGATTTTCGTCGAAATTTGGATTTTTTGGGGGTGGTCACGAATTGAGGTCCTTTTGGCTCTAGGACGCATATGTAAGGAGTTATGGCCAAAATAAGTTTTTCATATAAAAATTTCAATTTTTTGAGGATTTTCATCAAAATTTTGATTTTTTGGGGATGGTCACGAATTGAGGTCCTTTTGGCTCTAGGAAGCATATTTAAGGAGTTATGGCCAAAATAAGTTTTTCATATAAAAATTTCAATTTTTTGAGGATTTTCGTCGAAATTTGGATTTTTTGGGGGTGGTCACGAATTGAGGTCCTTTTGGCTCTAGGACGCATATTTAAGGAGTTATGGCCAAAATAAGTTTTTCATATAAAAATTTCAATTTTTTGAGGATTTTCGTCGAAATTTGGATTTTTTGGGGGTGGTCACGAATTGAGGTCCTTTTGGCTCTAGGACGCATATTTAAGGAGTTATGGCCAAAATAAGTTTTTCATATAAAAATTTCAATTTTTTGAGGATTTTCATCAAAATTTGGATTTTTTGGGGGTGGTCACGAATTGAGGTCATTTTGGCTCTAGGACGCATATTTAAGGAGTTATGGCCAAAATAAGTTTTTCATATAAAAATTTCAATTTTTTGAGGATTGTCATCAAAATTTTGATTTTGTGGGAGTGATCACGAATTGAGGTCCTTTTGGCTCTAGGACGCATATTTAAGGAGTTATGGGCAAAATAAGTTTTTCATATAAAAATTTCAATTTTTTGAGGATTTTCGTCGAAATTTGGATTTTTTGGGGGTGGTCACGAATTGAGGTCCTTTTGGCTCTAGGACGCATATTTAAGGAGTTATGGCCAAAATAAGTTTTTCATATAAAAATTTAAATTTTTTGAGGATTTTCATCAAAATTTTGATTTTTTGGGGATGGTCACGAATTGAGGTCCTTTTGGCTCTAGGACGCATATTTAAGGAGTTATGGCCAAAATAAGTTTTTCATATAAAAATTTCATTTTTTTGAGGATTTTCGTCGAAATTTGGATTTTTTGCGGGTGGTCACGAATTGAGGTCCTTTTGGCTCTAGGACGCATATTTAAGGAGTTATGGCCAAAATAAGTTTTTCATAAAAAAATTTCATTTTTTTGAGGATTTTCATCAAAATTTTGATTTTTTGGGAGTGATCACGAATTGAGGTCCTTTTGGCTCTAGGACGCATATTTAAGGAGTTATGGCCAAAATAAGTTTTTCATATAAAAATTTCATTTTTTTGAGGATTTTCGTCGAAATTTTGATTTTTTGGGGGTGGTCACGAATTGAGGTCCTTTTGGCTCTAGGAAGCATATTTAAGGAGTTATGGCCAAAATAAGTTTTTCATATAAAAATTTCAATTTTTTGAGGATTTTCATCAAAATTTTGATTTTTTGGGGGTGGTCACGAATTGAGGTCCTTTTGGCTCTAGGACGCATATTTAAGGAGTTATGGCCAAAATAAGTTTTTCATATAAAAATTTCAATTTTTTGAGGATTTTCGTCGAAATTTGGATTTTTTGGGGGTGGTCACGAATTGAGGTCCTTTTGGCTCTAGGACGCATATTTAAGGAGTTATGGCCAAAATAAGTTTTTCATATAACAATTTCAATTTTTTGAGGATTTTCATCAAAATTTTGATTTTTTGGGAGTGATCACGAATTGAGGTCCTTTTGGCTCTAGGACGCATATTTAAGGAGTTATGGGCAAAATAAGTTTTTCATATAAAAATTTCATTTTTTTGAGGATTTTCGTCGAAATTTTGATTTTTTGGGGGTGGTCACGAATTGAGGTCCTTTTGGCTCTAGGAAGCATATTTAAGGAGTTATGGCCAAAATAAGTTTTTCATATAAAAATTTCAATTTTTTGAGGATTTTCATCAAAATTTTGATTTTTTGGGGATGGTCACGAATTGAGGTCCTTTTGGCTCTAGGACGCATATTTAAGGAGTTATGGCCAAAATAAGTTTTTCATATAAAAATTTCAATTTTTTGAGGATTTTCGTCGAAATTTGGATTTTTTGGGGGTGGTCACGAATTGAGGTCCTTTTGGCTCTAGGACGCATATTTAAGGAGTTATGGCCAAAATAAGTTTTTCATATAAAAATTTCAATTTTTTGAGGATTGTCATCAAAATTTTGATTTTGTGGGAGTGATCACGAATTGAGGTCCTTTTGGCTCTAGGACGCATATTTAAGGAGTTATGGCCAAAATAAGTTTTTCATATAAAAATTTCATTTTTTTGAGGATTTTCGTCGAAATTTTGATTTTTTGGGGGTGGTCACGAATTGAGGTCCTTTTGGCTCTAGGAAGCATATTTAAGGAGTTATGGCCAAAATAAGTTTTTCATATAAAAATTTCAATTTTTTGAGGATTTTCATCAAAATTTTGATTTTTTGGGGATGGTCACGAATTGAGGTCCTTTTGGCTCTAGGACGCATATTTAAGGAGTTATGGCCAAAATAAGTTTTTCATATAAAAATTTCAATTTTTTGAGGATTTTCGTCGAAATTTGGATTTTTTGGGGGTGGTCACGAATTGAGGTCCTTTTGGCTCTAGGACGCATATTTAAGGAGTTATGGCCAAAATAAGTTTTTTATATAAAAATTTCAATTTTTTGAGGATTTTCATCAAAATTTTGATTTTTTGGGAGTGATCACGAATTGAGGTCCTTTTGGCTCTAGGACGCATATTTAAGGAGTTATGGCCAAAATAAGTTTTTCATATAAAAATTTCATTTTTTTGAGGATTTTCGTCGAAATTTGGATTTTTTGGGGGTGGTCACGAATTGAGGTCCTTTTGGCTCTAGGACGCATATTTAAGGAGTTATGGCCAAAATAAGTTTTTCATATAAAAATTTCAATTTTTTGAGGATTTTCATCAAAATTTTGATTTTTTGGGAGTGATCACGAATTGAGGTCCTTTTGGCTCTAGGACGCATATTTAAGGAGTTATGGCCAAAATAAGTTTTTCATATAAAAATTTCATTTTTTTGAGGATTTTCGTCGAAATTTTGATTTTTTGGGGGTGGTCACGAATTGAGGTCCTTTTGGCTCTAGGACGCATATTTAAGGAGTTATGGCCAAAATAAGTTTTTCATATAAAAATTTCAATTTTTTGAGGATTTTCATCAAAATTTTGATTTTTTGGGGATGGTCACGAATTGAGGTCCTTTTGGCTCTAGGACGCATATTTAAGGAGTTATGGCCAAAATAAGTTTTTCATATAAAAATTTCAATTTTTTGAGGATTTTCGTCGAAATTTGGATTTTTTGGGGGTGGTCACGAATTGAGGTCATTTTGGCTCTAGGACGCATATTTAAGGAGTTATGGCCAAAATAAGTTTTTCATATAAAAATTTCAATTTTTTGAGGATTGTCATCAAAATTTTGATTTTGTGGGAGTGATCACGAATTGAGGTCCTTTTGGCTCTAGGACGCATATTTAAGGAGTTATGGCCAAAATAAGTTTTTCATATAAAAATTTCATTTTTTTGAAGATTTTCGTCGAAATTTGGATTTTTTGGGGGTGGTCACGAATTGAGGTCCTTTTGGCGCTAGGACGCATATTTAAGGAGTTATGGCCAAAATAAGTTTTTCATATAAAAATTTCAATTTTTTGAGGATTTTCATCAAAATTTTGATTTTTTGGGAGTGATCACGAATTGAGGTCCTTTTGGCTCTAGGACGCATATTTAAGGAGTTATGGCCAAAATAAGTTTTTCATATAAAAATTTCATTTTTTTGAGGATTTTCGTCGAAATTTTGATTTTTTGGGGGTGGTCACGAATTGAGGTCCTTTTGGCTCTAGGACGCATATTTAAGGAGTTATGGCCAAAATAAGTTTTTCATATAAAAATTTCAATTTTTTGAGGATTTTCATCAAAATTTTGATTTTTTGGGGATGGTCACGAATTGAGGTCCTTTTGGCTCTAGGACGCATATTTAAGGAGTTATGGGCAAAATAAGTTTTTCATATAAAAATTTCATTTTTTTGAGGATTTTCGTCGAAATTTTGATTTTTTGGGGGTGGTCACGAATTGAGGTCCTTTTGGCTCTAGGAAGCATATTTAAGGAGTTATGGCCAAAATAAGTTTTTCATATAAAAATTTCATTTTTTTGAGGATTTTCGTCGAAATTTTGATTTTTTGGGGGTGGTCACGAATTGAGGTCCTTTTGGCTCTAGGACGCATATTTAAGGAGTTATGGCCAAAATAAGTTTTTCATATAAAAATTTCAATTTTTTGAGGATTTTCGTCGAAATTTGGATTTTTTGGGGGTGGTCACGAATTGAGGTCCTTTTGGCTCTAGGACGCATATTTAAGGAGTTATGGCCAAAATAAGTTTTTCATATAAAAATTTAAATTTTTTGAGGATTTTCATCAAAATTTTGATTTTTTGGGGATGGTCACGAATTGAGGTCCTTTTGGCTCTAGGACGCATATTTAAGGAGTTATGGCCAAAATAAGTTTTTCATATAAAAATTTCATTTTTTTGAGGATTTTCGTCGAAATTTGGATTTTTTGCGGGTGGTCACGAATTGAGGTCCTTTTGGCTCTAGGACGCATATTTAAGGAGTTATGGCCAAAATAAGTTTTTCATATAAAAATTTCATTTTTTTGAGGATTTTCATCAAAATTTTGATTTTTTGGGAGTGATCACGAATTGAGGTCCTTTTGGCTCTAGGACGCATATTTAAGGAGTTATGGCCAAAATAAGTTTTTCATATAAAAATTTCATTTTTTTGAGGATTTTCGTCGAAATTTTGATTTTTTGGGGGTGGTCACGAATTGAGGTCCTTTTGGCTCTAGGAAGCATATTTAAGGAGTTATGGCCAAAATAAGTTTTTCATATAAAAATTTCAATTTTTTGAGGATTTTCATCAAAATTTTGATTTTTTGGGGGTGGTCACGAATTGAGGTCCTTTTGGCTCTAGGACGCATATTTAAGGAGTTATGGCCAAAATAAGTTTTTCATATAAAAATTTCAATTTTTTGAGGATTTTCGTCGAAATTTGGATTTTTTGGGGGTGGTCACGAATTGAGGTCCTTTTGGCTCTAGGACGCATATTTAAGGAGTTATGGCCAAAATAAGTTTTTCATATAAAAATTTCAATTTTTTGAGGATTTTCATCAAAATTTTGATTTTTTGGGAGTGATCACGAATTGAGGTCCTTTTGGCTCTAGGACGCATATTTAAGGAGTTATGGGCAAAATAAGTTTTTCATATAAAAATTTAAATTTTTTGAGGATTTTCGTCGAAATTTTGATTTTTTGGGGGTGGTCACGAATTGAGGTCCTTTTGGCTCTAGGAAGCATATTTAAGGAGTTATGGCCAAAATAAGTTTTTCATATAAAAATTTCAATTTTTTGAGGATTTTCATCAAAATTTTGATTTTTTGGGGATGGTCACGAATTGAGGTCCTTTTGGCTCTAGGACGCATATTTAAGGAGTTATGGCCAAAATAAGTTTTTCATATAAAAATTTCAATTTTTTGAGGATTTTCGTCGAAATTTGGATTTTTTGGGGGTGGTCACGAATTGAGGTCCTTTTGGCTCTAGGACGCATATTTAAGGAGTTATGGCCAAAATAAGTTTTTCATATAAAAATTTAAATTTTTTGAGGATTGTCATCAAAATTTTGATTTTGTGGGAGTGGTCACGAATTGAGGTCATTTTGGCTCTAGGACGCATATTTAAGGAGTTATGGCCAAAATAAGTTTTTCATATAAAAATTTCATTTTTTTGAGGATTTTCGTCGAAATTTTGATTTTTTGGGGGTGGTCACGAATTGAGGTCCTTTTGGCTCTAGGAAGCATATTTAAGGAGTTATGGCCAAAATAAGTTTTTCATATAAAAATTTCAATTTTTTGAGGATTTTCATCAAAATTTTGATTTTTTGGGGATGGTCACGAATTGAGGTCCTTTTGGCTCTAGGACGCATATTTAAGGAGTTATGGCCAAAATAAGTTTTTCATATAAAAATTTCAATTTTTTGAGGATTTTCGTCGAAATTTGGATTTTTTGGGGGTGGTCACGAATTGAGGTCCTTTTGGCTCTAGGACGCATATTTAAGGAGTTATGGCCAAAATAAGTTTTTTATATAAAAATTTCAATTTTTTGAGGATTTTCATCAAAATTTTGATTTTTTGGGAGTGATCACGAATTGAGGTCCTTTTGGCTCTAGGACGCATATTTAAGGAGTTATGGCCAAAATAAGTTTTTCATATAAAAATTTCATTTTTTTGAGGATTTTCGTCGAAATTTGGATTTTTTGGGGGTGGTCACGAATTGAGGTCCTTTTGGCTCTAGGACGCATATTTAAGGAGTTATGGCCAAAATAAGTTTTTCATATAAAAATTTCAATTTTTTGAGGATTTTCATCAAAATTTTGATTTTTTGGGAGTGATCACGAATTGAGGTCCTTTTGGCTCTAGGACGCATATTTAAGGAGTTATGGCCAAAATAAGTTTTTCATATAAAAATTTCATTTTTTTGAGGATTTTCGTCGAAATTTTGATTTTTTGGGGGTGGTCACGAATTGAGGTCCTTTTGGCTCTAGGACGCATATTTAAGGAGTTATGGCCAAAATAAGTTTTTCATATAAAAATTTCAATTTTTTGAGGATTTTCATCAAAATTTTGATTTTTTGGGGATGGTCACGAATTGAGGTCCTTTTGGCTCTAGGACGCATATTTAAGGAGTTATGGCCAAAATAAGTTTTTCATATAAAAATTTCAATTTTTTGAGGATTTTCGTCGAAATTTGGATTTTTTGGGGGTGGTCACGAATTGAGGTCATTTTGGCTCTAGGACGCATATTTAAGGAGTTATGGCCAAAATAAGTTTTTCATATAAAAATTTCAATTTTTTGAGGATTGTCATCAAAATTTTGATTTTGTGGGAGTGATCACGAATTGAGGTCCTTTTGGCTCTAGGACGCATATTTAAGGAGTTATGGCCAAAATAAGTTTTTCATATAAAAATTTCATTTTTTTGAAGATTTTCGTCGAAATTTGGATTTTTTGGGGGTGGTCACGAATTGAGGTCCTTTTGGCGCTAGGACGCATATTTAAGGAGTTATGGCCAAAATAAGTTTTTCATATAAAAATTTCAATTTTTTGAGGATTTTCATCAAAATTTTGATTTTTTGGGAGTGATCACGAATTGAGGTCCTTTTGGCTCTAGGACGCATATTTAAGGAGTTATGGCCAAAATAAGTTTTTCATATAAAAATTTCATTTTTGTGAGGATTTTCGTCGAAATTTTGATTTTTTGGGGGTGGTCACGAATTGAGGTCCTTTTGGCTCTAGGACGCATATTTAAGGAGTTATGGCCAAAATAAGTTTTTCATATAAAAATTTCAATTTTTTGAGGATTTTCATCAAAATTTTGATTTTTTGGGGATGGTCACGAATTGAGGTCCTTTTGGCTCTAGGACGCATATTTAAGGAGTTATGGGCAAAATAAGTTTTTCATATAAAAATTTCATTTTTTTGAGGATTTTCGTCGAAATTTTGATTTTTTGGGGGTGGTCACGAATTGAGGTCCTTTTGGCTCTAGGAAGCATATTTAAGGAGTTATGGCCAAAATAAGTTTTTCATATAAAAATTTAAATTTTTTGAGGATTTTCATCAAAATTTTGATTTTTTGGGGATGGTCACGAATTGAGGTCCTTTTGGCTCTAGGACGCATATTTAAGGAGTTATGGCCAAAATAAGTTTTTCATATAAAAATTTCAATTTTTTGAGGATTTTCGTCGAAATTTGGATTTTTTGGGGGTGGTCACGAATTGAGGTCCTTTTGGCTCTAGGACGCATATTTAAGGAGTTATGGCCAAAATAAGTTTTTCATATAAAAATTTCAATTTTTTGAGGATTGTCATCAAAATTTTGATTTTGTGGGAGTGATCACGAATTGAGGTCCTTTTGGCTCTAGGACGCATATTTAAGGAGTTATGGCCAAAATAAGTTTTTCATATAAAAATTTCATTTTTTTGAGGATTTTCGTCGAAATTTTGATTTTTTGGGGGTGGTCACGAATTGAGGTCCTTTTGGCTCTAGGAAGCATATTTAAGGAGTTATGGCCAAAATAAGTTTTTCATATAAAAATTTCAATTTTTTGAGGATTTTCATCAAAATTTTGATTTTTTGGGGATGGTCACGAATTGAGGTCCTTTTGGCTCTAGGACGCATATTTAAGGAGTTATGGCCAAAATAAGTTTTTCATATAAAAATTTCAATTTTTTGAGGATTTTCGTCGAAATTTGGATTTTTTGGGGGTGGTCACGAATTGAGGTCCTTTTGGCTCTAGGACGCATATTTAAGGAGTTATGGCCAAAATAAGTTTTTTATATAAAAATTTCAATTTTTTGAGGATTTTCATCAAAATTTTGATTTTTTGGGAGTGATCACGAATTGAGGTCCTTTTGGCTCTAGGACGCATATTTAAGGAGTTATGGCCAAAATAAGTTTTTCATATAAAAATTTCATTTTTTTGAGGATTTTCGTCGAAATTTGGATTTTTTGGGGGTGGTCACGAATTGAGGTCCTTTTGGCTCTAGGACGCATATTTAAGGAGTTATGGCCAAAATAAGTTTTTCATATAAAAATTTCAATTTTTTGAGGATTTTCATCAAAATTTTGATTTTTTGGGAGTGATCACGAATTGAGGTCCTTTTGGCTCTAGGACGCATATTTAAGGAGTTATGGCCAAAATAAGTTTTTCATATAAAAATTTCATTTTGTTGAGGATTTTCGTCGAAATTTTGATTTTTTGGGGGTGGTCACGAATTGAGGTCCTTTTGGCTCTAGGACGCATATTTAAGGAGTTATGGCCAAAATAAGTTTTTCATATAAAAATTTCAATTTTTTGAGGATTTTCATCAAAATTTTGATTTTTTGGGGATGGTCACGAATTGAGGTCCTTTTGGCTCTAGGACGCATATTTAAGGAGTTATGGCCAAAATAAGTTTTTCATATAAAAATTTCAATTTTTTGAGGATTTTCGTCGAAATTTGGATTTTTTGGGGGTGGTCACGAATTGAGGTCATTTTGGCTCTAGGACGCATATTTAAGGAGTTATGGCCAAAATAAGTTTTTCATATAAAAATTTCAATTTTTTGAGGATTGTCATCAAAATTTTGATTTTGTGGGAGTGATCACGAATTGAGGTCCTTTTGGCTCTAGGACGCATATTTAAGGAGTTATGGCCAAAATAAGTTTTTCATATAAAAATTTCATTTTTTTGAAGATTTTCGTCGAAATTTGGATTTTTTGGGGGTGGTCACGAATTGAGGTCCTTTTGGCGCTAGGACGCATATTTAAGGAGTTATGGCCAAAATAAGTTTTTCATATAAAAATTTCAATTTTTTGAGGATTTTCATCAAAATTTTGATTTTTTGGGAGTGATCACGAATTGAGGTCCTTTTGGCTCTAGGACGCATATTTAAGGAGTTATGGCCAAAATAAGTTTTTCATATAAAAATTTCATTTTTTTGAGGATTTTCGTCGAAATTTTGATTTTTTGGGGGTGGTCACGAATTGAGGTCCTTTTGGCTCTAGGACGCATATTTAAGGAGTTATGGCCAAAATAAGTTTTTCATATAAAAATTTCAATTTTTTGAGGATTTTCATCAAAATTTTGATTTTTTGGGGATGGTCACGAATTGAGGTCCTTTTGGCTCTAGGACGCATATTTAAGGAGTTATGGCCAAAATAAGTTTTTCATATAAAAATTTCAATTTTTTGAGGATTTTCGTCGAAATTTGGATTTTTAGGGGGTGGTCACGAATTGAGGTCCTTTTGGCTCTAGGACGCATATTTAAGGAGTTATGGCCCAAAATAAGTTTTTCATATAAAAATTTCAATTTTTTGAGGATTTTCGTCGAAATTTGGATTTTTTGGGGGTGGTCACGAATTGAGGTCCTTTTGGCTCTAGGACGCATATTTAAGGAGTTATGGCCAAAATAAGTTTTTCATATAAAAATTTCAATTTTTTGAGGATTTTCATCAAAATTTTGATTTTTTGGGGATGGTCACGAATTGAGGTCCTTTTGGCTCTAGGAAGCATATTTAAGGAGTTATGGCCAAAATAAGTTTTTCATATAAAAATTTCAATTTTTTGAGGATTTTCGTCGAAATTTGGATTTTTTGGGGGTGGTCACGAATTGAGGTCATTTTGGCTCTAGGACGCATATTTAAGGAGTTATGGCCAAAATAAGTTTTTCATATAAAAATTTCAATTTTTTGAGGATTGTCATCAAAATTTTGATTTTGTGGGAGTGATCACGAATTGAGGTCCTTTTGGCTCTAGGACGCATATTTAAGGAGTTATGGCCAAAATAAGTTTTTCATATAAAAATTTCAATTTTTTGAGGATTTTCGTCGAAATTTGGATTTTTTGGGGGTGGTCACGAATTGAGGTCATTTTGGCTCTAGGACGCATATTTAAGGAGTTATGGCCAAAATAAGTTTTTCATATAAAAATTTCAATTTTTTGAGGATTGTCATCAAAATTTTGATTTTGTGGGAGTGATCACGAATTGAGGTCCTTTTGGCTCTAGGACGCATATTTAAGGAGTTATGGCCAAAATAAGTTTTTCATATAAAAATTTCATTTTTTTGAGGATTTTCGTCGAAATTTTGATTTTTTGGGGGTGGTCACGAATTGAGGTCCTTTTGGCTCTAGGAAGCATATTTAAGGAGTTATGGCCAAAATAAGTTTTTCATATAAAAATTTCAATTTTTTGAGGATTTTCATCAAAATTTTGATTTTTTGGGGATGGTCACGAATTGAGGTCCTTTTGGCTCTAGGACGTTAAGGAGTTATGGCCAAAATAAGTTTTTCATATAAAAATTTCAATTTTTTGAGGATTTTCGTCGAAATTTGGATTTTTTGGGGGTGGTCACGAATTGAGGTCCTTTTGGCTCTAGGACGCATATTTAAGGAGTTATGGGCAAAATAAGTTTTTCATATAAAAATTTCAATTTTCTGAGGATTTTCATCAAAATTTTGATTTTTTGGGAGTGATCACGAATTGAGGTCCTTTTGGCTCTAGGACGCATATTTAAGGAGTTATGGGCAAAATAAGTTTTTCATATAAAAATTTCATTTTTTTGAGGATTTTCGTCGAAATTTTGATTTTTTGGGGGTGGTCACGAATTGAGGTCCTTTTGGCTCTAGGACGCATATTTAAGGAGTTATGGCCAAAATAAGTTTTTCATATAAAAATTTCATTTTTTTGAGGATTTTCGTCGAAATTTGGATTTTTTGCGGGTGGTCACGAATTGAGGTCCTTTTGGCTCTAGGACGCATATTTAAGGAGTTATGGCCAAAATAAGTTTTTCATATAAAAATTTCATTTTTTTGAGGATTTTCGTCGAAATTTTGATTTTTTGGGGGTGGTCACGAATTGAGGTCCTTTTGGCTCTAGGAAGCATATTTAAGGAGTTATGGCCAAAATAAGTTTTTCATATAAAAATTTCAATTTTTTGAGGATTTTCATCAAAATTTTGATTTTTTGGGGATGGTCACGAATTGAGGTCCTTTTGGCTCTAGGACGCATATTTAAGGAGTTATGGCCAAAATAAGTTTTTCATATAAAAATTTCAATTTTTTGAGGATTTTCGTCGAAATTATGATTTTTTGGGGGTGGTCACGAATTGAGGTCCTTTTGGCTCTAGGACGCATATTTAAGGAGTTATGTTTTTCATATAAAAATTTCAATTTTTTGAGGATTTTCGTCGAAATTTGGATTTTTTGGGGGTGGTCACGAATTGAGGTCCTTTTGGCTCTAGGACGCATATTTAAGGAGTTATGGCCAAAATAAGTTTTTCATATAAAATTTAAATTTTTTGAGGATTTTCATCAAAATTTTGATTTTTTGGGAGTGATCACGAATTGAGGTCCTTTTGGCTCTAGGACGCATATTTAAGGAGTTATGGCCAAAATAAGTTTTTCATATAAAAATTTCAATTTTTTGAGGATTTTCGTCGAAATTTGGATTTTTTGGGGGTGGTCACGAATTGAGGTCCTTTTGGCTCTAGGAAGCATATTTAAGGAGTTATGGCCAAAATAAGTTTTTCATATAAAAATTTCAATTTTTTGAGGATTTTCATCAAAATTTTGATTTTTTGGGGATGGTCACGAATTGAGGTCCTTTTGGCTCTAGGACGCATATTTAAGGAGTTATGGCCAAAATAAGTTTTTCATATAAAAATTTCAATTTTTTGAGGATTTTCGTCGAAATTTGGATTTTTTGGGGGTGGTCACGAATTGAGGTCCTTTTGGCTCTAGGACGCATATTTAAGGAGTTATGGCCACAATAAGTTTTTCATATAAAAATTTCAATTTTCTGAGGATTTTCATCAAAATTTTGATTTTGTGGGAGTGATCACGAATTGAGGTCCTTTTGGCTCTAGGACGCATATTTCAGGAGTTATGGCCAAAATAAGTTTTTCATATAAAAATTTCATTTTTTTGAGGATTTTCGTCGAAATTTTGATTTTTTGGGGGTGGTCACGAATTGAGGTCCTTTTGGCTCTAGGAAGCATATTTAAGGAGTTATGGCCAAAATAAGTTTTTCATATAAAAATTTCAATTTTTTGAGGATTTTCATCAAAATTTTGATTTTTTGGGAGTGATCACGAATTGAGGTCCTTTTGGCTCTAGGACGCATATTTAAGGAGTTATGGCCAAAATAAGTTTTTCATATAAAATTTCAATTTTTTGAGGATTTTCATCGAAATTTGGATTTATTGGGGGTGGTCACGAATTGAGGTCCTTTTGGCTCTAGGACGCATATTTAAGGAGTTATGGCCAAAATAAGTTTCTCATATAAAAATTTCTATTTTTTGAGGATTTCATCAAAATTTTGATTTTTTGGGGATGGTCACGAATTGAGGTCCTTTTGGCTCTAGGACGCATATTTAAGGAGTTATGGCCAAAATAAGTTTTTCATATAAAAATTTCAATTTTTTGAGGATTTTCGTCGAAATTTGGATTTTTTGGGGGTGGTCACGAATTGAGGTCATTTTGGCTCTAGGACGCATATTTAAGGAGTTATGGCCAAAATAAGTTTTTCATATAAAAATTTCAATTTTTTGAGGATTGTCATCAAAATTTTGATTTTGTGGGAGTGATCACGAATTGAGGTCCTTTTGGCTCTAGGACGCATATTTAAGGAGTTATGGCCAAAATAAGTTTTTCATATAAAAATTTCATTTTTTTGAGGATTTTCGTCGAAATTTTGATTTTTTGGGGGTGGTCACGAATTGAGGTCCTTTTGGATCTAGGACGCATATTTAAGGAGTTATGGCCAAAATAAGTTTTTCATATAAAAATTTCAATTTTTTGAGGATTTTCATCAAAATTTTGATTTTTTGGGGATGGTCACGAATTGAGGTCCTTTTGGCTCTAGGACGCATATTTAAGGAGTTATGGCCAAAATAAGTTTTTCATATAAAAATTTCAATTTTTTGAGGATTTTCGTCGAAATTTGGATTTTTAGGGGGTGGTCACGAATTGAGGTCCTTTTGGCTCTAGGACGCATATTTAAGGAGTTATGGCCCAAAATAAGTTTTTCATATAAAAATTTCAATTTTTTGAGGATTTTCGTCGAAATTTGGATTTTTTGGGGGTGGTCACGAATTGAGGTCCTTTTGGCTCTAGGACGCATATTTAAGGAGTTATGGCCAAAATAAGTTTTTCATATAAAAATTTCAATTTTTTGAGGATTTTCATCAAAATTTTGATTTTTTGGGGATGGTCACGAATTGAGGTCCTTTTGGCTCTAGGAAGCATATTTAAGGAGTTATGGCCAAAATAAGTTTTTCATATAAAAATTTCATTTTTTTGAGGATTTTCGTCGAAATTTTGATTTTTTGGGGGTGGTCACGAATTGAGGTCCTTTTGGCTCTAGGACGCATATTTAAGGAGTTATGGCCAAAATAAGTTTTTCATATAAAAATTTCAATTTTTTGAGGATTTTCATCAAAATTTTGATTTTTTGGGGATGGTCACGAATTGAGGTCATTTTGGCTCTAGGACGCATATTTATGGAGTTATGGCCAAAATAAGTTTTTCATATAAAAATTTCAATTTTTGAGGATTTTCGTCGAAATTTGGATTTTTAGGGGGTGGTCACGAATTGAGGTCCTTTTGGCTCTAGGACGCATATTTAAGGAGTTATGGCCCAAAATAAGTTTTTCATATAAAAATTTCAATTTTTTGAGGATTTTCGTCGAAATTTGGATTTTTTGGGGGTGGTCACGAATTGAGGTCCTTTTGGCTCTAGGACGCATATTTAAGGAGTTATGGCCAAAATAAGTTTTTCATATAAAAATTTGATTTTTTTTTGAGAATTTTCGTCGAAATTTGGATTTTTTGGGGGTGGTCACGAATTGAGGTCCTTTTGGCTCTAGGACGCATATTTAAGGAGTTATGGCCAAAATAAGTTTTTCATATAAAAATTTCAATTTTTTGAGGATTTTCATCAAAATTTTGATTTTTTGGGGATGGTCACGAATTGAGGTCCTTTTGGCTCTAGGAAGCATATTTAAGGAGTTATGGCCCAAAATAAGTTTTTCATATAAAAATTTCAATTTTTTGAGGATTTTCGTCGAAATTTGGATTTTTTGGGGGTGGTCACGAATTGAGGTCCTTTTGGCTCTAGGACGCATATTTAAGGAGTTATGGCCAAAATAAGTTTTTCATATAAAAATTTCAATTTTTTGAGGATTTTCATCAAAATTGTGATTTTTTGGGGATGGTCACGAATTGAGGTCCTTTTGGCTCTAGGAAGCATATTTAAGGAGTTATGGCCCAAATAAGTTTTTCATATAAAAATTTCAATTTTTTGAGGATTTTCGTCGAAATTTGGATTTTTTGGGGGTGGTCACGAATTGAGGTCATTTTGGCTCTGGGACGCATATTTAAGGAGTTATGGCCACAATAAGTTTTTCATATAAAAATTTCAATTTTCTGAGGATTTTCATCAAAATTTTGATTTTTTGGGGATGGTCACGAATTGAGGTCCTTTTGGCTCTAGGACGCATATTTAAGGAGTTATGGCCAAAATAAGTTTTTCATATAAAAATTTCACTTTTTTGAGGATGTTCGTCGAAATTTGGATTTTTAGGGGGTGGTCACGAATTGAGGTCCTTTTGGCTCTAGGACGCATATTTAAGGAGTTATGGCCCAAAATAAGTTTTTCATATAAAAATTTCAATTATTTGAGGATTTTCGTCGAAATTGTGATTTTTTGGGGATGGTCACGAATTGAGGTCCTTTTGGCTCTAGGAAGCATATTTAAGGAGTTATGGCCCAAATAAGTTTTTCATATAAAAATTTCATTTTTTTGAGGATTTTCGTCGAAATTTGGATTTTTTGGGGGTGGTCACGAATTGAGGTCCTTTTGGCTCTAGGACGCATATTTAAGGAGTTATGGCCACAATAAGTTTTTCATATAAAAATTTCAATTTTCTGAGGATTTTCATCAAAATTTTGATTTTTTGGGGATGGTCACGAATTGAGGTCCTTTTGGCTCTAGGACGCATATTTAAGGAGTTATGGCCAAAATAAGTTTTTCATATAAAAATTTCAATTTTTTGAGGATGTTCGTCGAAATTTGGATTTTTAGGGGGTGGTCACGAATTGAGGTCCTTTTGGCTCTAGGACGCATATTTAAGGAGTTATGGCCCAAAATAAGTTTTTCATATAAAAATTTCAATTTTTTGAGGATTTTCGTCGAAATTTTGATTTTTTGGGGGTGGTCACGAATTGAGGTCCTTTTGGCTCTAGGACGCATATTTAAGGAGTTATGGCCAAAATAAGTTTTTCATATAAAAATTTCAATTTTCTGAGGATTTTCATCAAAATTTTGATTTTTTGGGAGTGATCACGAATTGAGGTCCTTTTGGCTCTAGGACGCATATTTAAGGAGTTATGGGCAAAATAAGTTTTTCATATAAAAATTTCATTTTTTTGAGGATTTTCGTCGAAATTTTGATTTTTTGGGGGTGGTCACGAATTGAGGTCCTTTTGGCTCTAGGACGCATATTTAAGGAGTTATGGCCAAAATAAGTTTTTCATATAAAAATTTAAATTTTTTGAGGATTTTCATCAAAATTTTGATTTTTTGGGGATGGTCACGAATTGAGGTCCTTTTGGCTCTAGGACGCATATTTAAGGAGTTATGGCCAAAATAAGTTTTTCATATAAAAATTTAAATTTTTTGAGGATTTTCGTCGAAATTTGGATTTTTTGGGGTGGTCACGAATTGAGGTCCTTTTGGCTCTAGGACGCATATTTAAGGAGTTATGGCCAAAATAAGTTTTTCATATAAAAATTTCAATTTTTTGAGGATTGTCATCAAAATTTTGATTTTGTGGGAGTGATCACGAATTGAGGTCCTTTTGGCTCTAGGACGCATATTTAAGGAGTTATGGCCAAAATAAGTTTTTCATATAAAAATTTCAATTTTTTGAGGATTTTCGTCGAAATTTGGATTTTTTGGGGGTGGTCACGAATTGAGGTCCTTTTGGCTATAGGACGCATATTTAAGGAGTTATGGCCAAAATAAGTTTTTCATATAAAAATTTCAATTTTCTGAGGATTTTCATCAAAATTTTGATTTTTTGGGAGTGATCACGAATTGAGGTCCTTTTGGCTCTAGGACGCATATTTAAGGAGTTATGGGCAAAATAAGTTTTTCATATAAAAATTTCATTTTTTTGAGGATTTTCGTCGAAATTTGGATTTTTTGGGGGTGGTCACGAATTGAGGTCCTTTTGGCTATAGGACGCATATTTAAGGAGTTATGGCCAAAATAAGTTTTTCATATAAAAATTTCAATTTTCTGAGGATTTTCATCAAAATTTTGATTTTTTGGGAGTGATCACGAATTGAGGTCCTTTTGGCTCTAGGACGCATATTTAAGGAGTTATGGGCAAAATAAGTTTTTCATATAAAAATTTCATTTTTTTGAGGATTTTCGTCGAAATTGTGATTTTTTGGGGGTGGTCACGAATTGAGGTCCTTTTGGCTCTAGGACGCATATTTAAGGAGTTATGGCCAAAATAAGTTTTTCATATAAAAATTTCATTTTTTTGAGGATTTTCGTCGAAATTTGGATTTTTTGCGGGTGGTCACGAATTGAGGTCCTTTTGGCTCTAGGACGCATATTTAAGGAGTTATGGCCAAAATAAGTTTTTCATATAAAAATTTCATTTTTTTGAGGATTTTCGTCGAAATTTTGATTTTTTGGGGGTGGTCACGAATTGAGGTCCTTTTGGCTCTAGGAAGCATATTTAAGGAGTTATGGCCAAAATAAGTTTTTCATATAAAAATTTCAATTTTTTGAGGATTTTCATCAAAATTTTGATTTTTTGGGGATGGTCACGAATTGAGGTCCTTTTGGCTCTAGGACGCATATTTAAGGAGTTATGGCCAAAATAAGTTTTTCATATAAAAATTTCAATTTTTTGAGGATTTTCATCAAAATTTTGATTTTTTGGGAGTGATCACGAATTGAGGTCCTTTTGGCTCTAGGACGCATATTTAAGGAGTTATGGCCAAAATAAGTTTTTCATATAAAAATTTCATTTTTTTGAGGATTTTCGTCGAAATTTGGATTTTTTGGGGATGGTCACGAATTGAGGTCCTTTTGGCGCTAGGACGCATATTTAAGGAGTTATGGCCAAAATAAGTTTTTCATATAAAAATTTCATTTTTTTGAGGATTTTCATCAAAATTTTGATTTTTTGGGAGTGATCACGAATTGAGGTCCTTTTGGCTCTAGGACGCATATTTAAGGAGTTATGGCCAAAATAAGTTTTTCATATAAAAATTTCAATTTTTTGAGGATTTTCATCAAAATTTTGATTTTTTGGGGATGGTCACGAATTGAGGTCCTTTTGGCTCTAGGACGCATATTTAAGGAGTTATGGCCAAAATAAGTTTTTCATATAAAAATTTCAATTTTTTGAGGATTTTCATCAAAATTTTGATTTTTTGGGAGTGATCACGAATTGAGGTCCTTTTGGCTCTAGGACGCATATTTAAGGAGTTATGGCCAAAATAAGTTTTTCATATAAAATTTCAATTTTTTGAGGATTGTCATCAAAATTTTGATTTTTTGCGGGTGGTCACGAATTGAGGTCCTTTTGGCTCTAGGACGCATATTTAAGGAGTTATGGCCAAAATAAGTTTTTCATATAAAATTTTCAATTTTTTGAGGATTTTCATCAAAATTTTGATTTTTTGGGGATGGTCACGAATTGAGGTCCTTTTGGCGCTAGGACGCATATTTAAGGAGTTATGGCCAAAATAAGTTTTTCATATAAAAATTTCAATTTTTTGAGGATTTTCATCAAAATTTTGATTTTTTGGGAGTGATCACGAATTGAGGTCCTTTTGGCTCTAGGACGCATATTTAAGGAGTTATGGCCAAAATAAGTTTTTCATATAAAAATTTCATTTTTTTGAAGATTTTCGTCGAAATTTGGATTTTTTGGGGGTGGTCACGAATTGAGGTCCTTTTGGCGCTAGGACGCATATTTAAGGAGTTATGGCCAAAATAAGTTTTTCATATAAAAATTTCAATTTTTTGAGGATTTTCATCAAAATTTTGATTTTTTGGGAGTGATCACGAATTGAGGTCCTTTTGGCTCTAGGACGCATATTTAAGGAGTTATGGCCAAAATAAGTTTTTCATATAAAAATTTCATTTTTTTGAGGATTTTCGTCGAAATTTTGATTTTTTGGGGGTGGTCACGAATTGAGGTCCTTTTGGCTCTAGGACGCATATTTAAGGAGTTATGGCCAAAATAAGTTTTTCATATAAAAATTTCAATTTTTTGAGGATTTTCATCAAAATTTTGATTTTTTGGGGATGGTCACGAATTGAGGTCCTTTTGGCTCTAGGACGCATATTTAAGGAGTTATGGCCAAAATAAGTTTTTCATATAAAAATTTCAATTTTTTGAGGATTTTCGTCGAAATTTGGATTTTTAGGGGGTGGTCACGAATTGAGGTCCTTTTGGCTCTAGGACGCATATTTAAGGAGTTATGGCCCAAAAAAAGTTTTTCATATAAAAATTTCAATTTTTTGAGGATTTTCGTCGAAATTTGGATTTTTTGGGGGTAGTCACGAATTGAGGTCCTCTTGGCTCTAGGACGCATATTTAAGGAGTTATGGCCAAAATAAGTTTTTCATATAAAAATTTCAATTTTTTGAGGATTTTCATCAAAATTTTGATTTTTTGGGGATGGTCACGAATTGAGGTCCTTTTGGCTCTAGGAAGCATATTTAAGGAGTTATGGCCAAAATAAGTTTTTCATATAAAAATTTCAATTTTTTGAGGATTTTCGTCGAAATTTGGATTTTTTGGGGGTGGTCACGAATTGAGGTCATTTTGGCTCTAGGACGCATATTTAAGGAGTTATGGCCAAAATAAGTTTTTCATATAAAAATTTCAATTTTTTGAGGATTGTCATCAAAATTTTGATTTTGTGGGAGTGATCACGAATTGAGGTCCTTTTGGCTCTAGGACGCATATTTAAGGAGTTATGGCCAAAATAAGTTTTTCATATAAAAATTTCATTTTTTTGAGGATTTTCGTCGAAATTTTGATTTTTTGGGGGTGGTCACGAATTGAGGTCCTTTTGGCTCTAGGAAGCATATTTAAGGAGTTATGGCCAAAATAAGTTTTTCATATAAAAATTTCAATTTTTTGAGGATTTTCATCAAAATTTTGATTTTTTGGGGATGGTCACGAATTGAGGTCCTTTTGGCTCTAGGACGTTAAGGAGTTATGGCCAAAATAAGTTTTTCATATAAAAATTTCAATTTTTTGAGGATTTTCGTCGAAATTTGGATTTTTTGGGGGTGGTCACGAATTGAGGTCCTTTTGGCTCTAGGACGCATATTTAAGGAGTTATGGCCACAATAAGTTTTTCATATAAAAATTTCAATTTTCTGAGGATTTTCATCAAAATTTTGATTTTTTGGGAGTGATCACGAATTGAGGTCCTTTTGGCTCTAGGACGCATATTTAAGGAGTTATGGGCAAAATAAGTTTTTCATATAAAAATTTCATTTTTTTGAGGATTTTCGTCGAAATTTTGATTTTTTGGGGGTGGTCACGAATTGAGGTCCTTTTGGCTCTAGGACGCATATTTAAGGAGTTATGGCCAAAATAAGTTTTTCATATAAAAATTTCATTTTTTTGAGGATTTTCGTCGAAATTTGGATTTTTTGCGGGTGGTCACGAATTGAGGTCCTTTTGGCTCTAGGACGCATATTTAAGGAGTTATGGCCAAAATAAGTTTTTCATATAAAAATTTCATTTTTTTGAGGATTTTCGTCGAAATTTTGATTTTTTGGGGGTGGTCACGAATTGAGGTCCTTTTGGCTCTAGGAAGCATATTTAAGGAGTTATGGCCAAAATAAGTTTTTCATATAAAAATTTCAATTTTTTGAGGATTTTCATCAAAATTTTGATTTTTTGGGGATGGTCACGAATTGAGGTCCTTTTGGCTCTAGGACGCATATTTAAGGAGTTATGGCCAAAATAAGTTTTTCATATAAAAATTTCAATTTTTTGAGGATTTTCGTCGAAATTATGATTTTTTGGGGGTGGTCACGAATTGAGGTCCTTTTGGCTCTAGGACGCATATTTAAGGAGTTATGGCCACAATAAGTTTTTCATATAAAAATTTCAATTTTTTGAGGATTTTCGTCGAAATTTTGATTTTTTGGGGGTGGTCACGAATTGAGGTCCTTTTGGCTCTAGGACGCATATTTAAGGAGTTATGGCCAAAATAAGTTTTTCATATAAAATTTAAATTTTTTGAGGATTTTCATCAAAATTTTGATTTTTTGGGAGTGATCACGAATTGAGGTCCTTTTGGCTCTAGGACGCATATTTAAGGAGTTATGGCCAAAATAAGTTTTTCATATAAAAATTTCAATTTTTTGAGGATTTTCGTCGAAATTTGGATTTTTTGGGGGTGGTCACGAATTGAGGTCCTTTTGGCTCTAGGAAGCATATTTAAGGAGTTATGGCCAAAATAAGTTTTTCATATAAAAATTTCAATTTTTTGAGGATTTTCATCAAAATTTTGATTTTTTGGGGATGGTCACGAATTGAGGTCCTTTTGGCTCTAGGACGCATATTTAAGGAGTTATGGCCAAAATAAGTTTTTCATATAAAAATTTCAATTTTTTGAGGATTTTCGTCGAAATTTGGATTTTTTGGGGGTGGTCACGAATTGAGGTCCTTTTGGCTCTAGGACGCATATTTAAGGAGTTATGGCCACAATAAGTTTTTCATATAAAAATTTCAATTTTCTGAGGATTTTCATCAAAATTTTGATTTTGTGGGAGTGATCACGAATTGAGGTCCTTTTGGCTCTAAGACGCATATTTCAGGAGTTATGGCCAAAATAAGTTTTTCATATAAAAATTTCATTTTTTTGAGGATTTTCGTCGAAATTTTGATTTTTTGGGGGTGGTCACGAATTGAGGTCCTTTTGGCTCTAGGAAGCATATTTAAGGAGTTATGGCCAAAATAAGTTTTTCATATAAAAATTTCAATTTTTTGAGGATTTTCATCAAATTTTTGATTTTTTGGGAGTGATCACGAATTGAGGTCCTTTTGGCTCTAGGACGCATATTTAAGGAGTTATGGCCAAAATAAGTTTTTCATATAAAATTTCAATTTTTTGAGGATTTTCGTCGAAATT
This sequence comes from Haematobia irritans, assembly GCF_050003625.1. Classification (NCBI taxonomy): domain Eukaryota; kingdom Metazoa; phylum Arthropoda; class Insecta; order Diptera; family Muscidae; genus Haematobia; species Haematobia irritans. Next base: position 687,511 of record NW_027445852.1, on the reverse strand, counting down.
TGGATTTATTGGGGGTGGTCACGAATTGAGGTCCTTTTGGCTCTAGGACGCATATTTAAGGAGTTATGGCCAAAATAAGTTTCTCATATAAAAATTTATATTTTTTGAGGATTTCATCAAAATTTTGATTTTTTGGGGATGGTCACGAATTGAGGTCCTTTTGGCTCTAGGACGCATATTTAAGGAGTTATGGCCAAAATAAGTTTTTCATATAAAAATTTCAATTTTTTGAGGATTTTCGTCGAAATTTGGATTTTTTGGGGGTGGTCACGAATTGAGGTCATTTTGGCTCTAGGACGCATATTTAAGGAGTTATGGCCAAAATAAGTTTTTCATATAAAAATTTCAATTTTTTGAGGATTGTCATCAAAATTTTGATTTTGTGGGAGTGATCACGAATTGAGGTCCTTTTGGCTCTAGGACGCATATTTAAGGAGTTATGGCCAAAATAAGTTTTTCATATAAAAATTTCATTTTTTTGAGGATTTTCGTCGAAATTTTGATTTTTTGGGGGTGGTCACGAATTGAGGTCCTTTTGGCTCTAGGACGCATATTTAAGGAGTTATGGCCAAAATAAGTTTTTCATATAAAAATTTCAATTTTTTGAGGATTTTCATCAAAATTTTGATTTTTTGGGGATGGTCACGAATTGAGGTCCTTTTGGCTCTAGGACGCATATTTAAGGAGTTATGGCCAAAATAAGTTTTTCATATAAAAATTTCAATTTTTTGAGGATTTTCGTCGAAATTTGGATTTTTAGGGGGTGGTCACGAATTGAGGTCCTTTTGGCTCTAGGACGCATATTTAAGGAGTTATGGCCCAAAATAAGTTTTTCATATAAAAATTTCAATTTTTTGAGGATTGTCATCAAAATTTTGATTTTGTGGGAGTGAGCACGAATTGAGGTCCTTTTGGCTCTAGGACGCATATTTAAGGAGTTATGGCCAAAATAAGTATTTCATATAAATATTTCATTTTTTTGAGGATTTTCGTCGAAATTTTGATTTTTTGGGGGTGGTCACGAATTGAGGTCCTGTTGGCTCTAGGAAGCATATTTAAGGAGTTATGGCCAAAATAAGTTTTTCATATAAAAATTTCAATTTTTTGAGGATTTTCATCAAAATTTTGATTTTTTGGGGATGGTCACGAATTGAGGTCCTTTTGGCTCTAGGACGTTAAGGAGTTATGGCCAAAATAAGTTTTTCATATAAAAATTTCAATTTTTTGAGGATTTTCGTCGAAATTTGGATTTTTTGGGGGTGGTCACGAATTGAGGTCCTTTTGGCTCTAGGACGCATATTTAAGGAGTTATGGCCACAATAAGTTTTTCATATAAAAATTTCAATTTTCTGAGGATTTTCATCAAAATTTTGATTTTTTGGGAGTGATCACGAATTGAGGTCCTTTTGGCTCTAGGACGCATATTTAAGGAGTTATGGGCAAAATAAGTTTTTCATATAAAAATTTCATTTTTTTGAGGATTTTCGTCGAAATTTTGATTTTTTGGGGGTGGTCACGAATTGAGGTCCTTTTGGCTCTAGGACGCATATTTAAGGAGTTATGGCCAAAATAAGTTTTTCATATAAAAATTTCATTTTTTTGAGGATTTTCGTCGAAATTTGGATTTTTTGCGGGTGGTCACGAATTGAGGTCCTTTTGGCTCTGGGACGCATATTTAAGGAGTTATGGCCAAAATAAGTTTTTCATATAAAAATTTCATTTTTTTGAGGATTTTCGTCGAAATTTTGATTTTTTGGGGATGGTCACGAATTGAGGTCCTTTTGGCTCTAGGAAGCATATTTAAGGAGTTATGGCCAAAATAAGTTTTTCATATAAAAATTTCAATTTTTTGAGGATTTTCATCAAAATTTTGATTTTTTGGGGATGGTCACGAATTGAGGTCCTTTTGGCTCTAGGACGCATATTTAAGGAGTTATGGCCAAAATAAGTTTTTCATATAAAAATTTCAATTTTTTGAGGATTTTCGTCGAAATTATGATTTTTTGGGGGTGGTCACGAATTGAGGTCCTTTTGGCTCTAGGACGCATATTTAAGGAGTTATGGCCACAATAAGTTTTTCATATAAAAATTTCAATTTTTTGAGGATTTTCGTCGAAATTTGGATTTTTTGGGGGTGGTCACGAATTGAGGTCCTTTTGGCTCTAGGACGCATATTTAAGGAGTTATGGCCAAAATAAGTTTTTCATATAAAATTTAAATTTTTTGAGGATTTTCATCAAAATTTTGATTTTTTGGGAGTGATCACGAATTGAGGTCCTTTTGGCTCTAGGACGCATATTTAAGGAGTTATGGCCAAAATAAGTTTTTCATATAAAAATTTCAATTTTTTGAGGATTTTCGTCGAAATTTGGATTTTTTGGGGGTGGTCACGAATTGAGGTCCTTTTGGCTCTAGGAAGCATATTTAAGGAGTTATGGCCAAAATAGGTTTTTCATATAAAAATTTCAATTTTTTGAGGATTTTCATCAAAATTTTGATTTTTTGGGGATGGTCACGAATTGAGGTCCTTTTGGCTCTAGGACGCATATTTAAGGAGTTATGGCCAAAATAAGTTTTTCATATAAAAATTTCAATTTTTTGAGGATTTTCGTCGAAATTTGGATTTTTTGGGGGTGGTCACGAATTGAGGTCCTTTTGGCTCTAGGACGCATATTTAAGGAGTTATGGCCACAATAAGTTTTTCATATAAAAATTTCAATTTTCTGAGGATTTTCATCAAAATTTTGATTTTGTGGGAGTGATCACGAATTGAGGTCCTTTTGGCTCTAGGACGCATATTTCAGGAGTTATGGCCAAAATAAGTTTTTCATATAAAAATTTCATTTTTTTGAGGATTTTCGTCGAAATTTTGATTTTTTGGGGGTGGTCACGAATTGAGGTCCTTTTGGCTCTAGGAAGCATATTTAAGGAGTTATGGCCAAAATAAGTTTTTCATATAAAAATTTCAATTTTTTGAGGATTTTCATCAAAATTTTGATTTTTTGGGAGTGATCACGAATTGAGGTCCTTTTGGCTCTAGGACGCATATTTAAGGAGTTATGGCCAAAATAAGTTTTTCATATAAAAATTTCAATTTTTTGAGGATTTTCATCAAAATTTTGATTTTTTGGGGATGGTCACGAATTGAGGTCCTTTTGGCTCTAGGAAGCATATTTAAGGAGTTATGGCCCAAAATAAGTTTTTCATATAAAAATTTCTATTTTTTGAGGATTTCATCAAAATTTTGATTTTTTGGGGATGGTCACGAATTGAGGTCCTTTTGGCTCTAGGACGCATATTTAAGGAGTTATGGCCAAAATAAGTTTCTCATATAAAAATTTCTATTTTTTGAGGATTTCATCAAAATTTTGATTTTTTGGGGATGGTCACGAATTGAGGTCCTTTTGGCTCTAGGACGCATATTTAAGGAGTTATGGCCAAAATAAGTTTTTCATATAAAAATTTCAATTTTTTGAGGATTTTCGTCGAAATTTGGATTTTTTGGGGGTGGTCACGAATTGAGGTCATTTTGGCTCTAGGACGCATATTTAAGGAGTTATGGCCAAAATAAGTTTTTCATATAAAAATTTCAATTTTTTGAGGATTGTCATCAAAATTTTGATTTTGTGGGAGTGATCACGAATTGAGGTCCTTTTGGCTCTAGGACGCATATTTAAGGAGTTATGGCCAAAATAAGTTTCTCATATAAAAATTTCTATTTTTTGAGGATTTCATCAAAATTTTGATTTTTTGGGGATGGTCACGAATTGAGGTCCTTTTGGCTCTAGGACGCATATTTAAGGAGTTATGGCCAAAATAAGTTTTTCATATAAAAATTTCAATTTTTTGAGGATTTTCGTCGAAATTTGGATTTTTTGGGGGTGGTCACGAATTGAGGTCATTTTGGCTCTAGGACGCATATTTAAGGAGTTATGGCCAAAATAAGTTTTTCATATAAAAATTTCAATTTTTTGAGGATTGTCATCAAAATTTTGATTTTGTGGGAGTGATCACGAATTGAGGTCCTTTTGGCTCTAGGACGCATATTTAAGGAGTTATGGCCAAAATAAGTTTTTCATATAAAAATTTCATTTTTTTGAGGATTTTCGTCGAAATTTTGATTTTTTGGGGGTGGTCACGAATTGAGGTCCTTTTGGCTCTAGGACGCATATTTAAGGAGTTATGGCCAAAATAAGTTTTTCATATAAAAATTTCAATTTTTTGAGGATTTTCATCAAAATTTTGATTTTTTGGGGATGGTCACGAATTGAGGTCCTTTTGGCTCTAGGACGCATATTTAAGAAGTATGGCCAAAATAAGTTTTTCATATAAAAATTTCAATTTTTTGAGGATTTTCGTCGAAAATTGGATTTTTAGGGGGTGGTCACGAATTGAGGTCCTTTTGGCTCTAGGACGCATATTTAAGGAGTTATGGCCCAAAATAAGTTTTTCATATAAAAATTTCAATTTTTTGAGGATTTTCGTCGAAATTTGGATTTTTTGGGGGTGGTCACGAATTGAGGTCCTTTTGGCTCTAGGACGCATATTTAAGGAGTTATGGCCAAAATAAGTTTTTCATATAAAAATTTCAATTTTTTGAGGATTTTCATCAAAATTTTGATTTTTTGGGGATGGTCACGAATTGAGGTCCTTTTGGCTCTAGGAAGCATATTTAAGGAGTTATGGCCAAAATAAGTTTTTCATATAAAATTTTCAATTTTTTGAGGATTTTCATCAAAATTTTGATTTTTTGGGGATGGTCACGAATTGAGGTCCTTTTGGCGCTAGGACGCATATTTAAGGAGTTATGGCCAAAATAAGTTTTTCATATAAAAATTTCAATTTTTTGAGGATTTTCATCAAAATTTTGATTTTTTGGGGGTGGTCACGAATTGAGGTCCTTTTGGCTCTAGGACGCATATTTAAGGAGTTATGGCCAAAATAAGCTTTTCATATAAAAATTTCAATTTTTTGAGGATTTTCATCAAAATTTTGATTTTTTGGGAGTGATCACGAATTGAGGTCCTTTTGGCTCTAGGACGCATATTTAAGGAGTTATGGCCAAAATAAGTTTTTCATATAAAAATTTCATTTTTTTGAGGATTTTCGTCGAAATTTTGATTTTTTGGGGGTGGTCACGAATTGAGGTCCTTTTGGCTCTAGGACGCATATTTAAGGAGTTATGGCCAAAATAAGTTTTTCATATAAAAATTTCAATTTTTTGAGGATTTTCATCAAAATTTTGATTTTTTGGGGATGGTCACGAATTGAGGTCCTTTTGGCTCTAGGACGCATATTTAAGGAGTTATGGCCAAAATAAGTTTTTCATATAAAAATTTCAATTTTTTGAGGATTTTCGTCGAAATTTGGATTTTTAGGGGGTGGTCACGAATTGAGGTCCTTTTGGCTCTAGGACGCATATTTAAGGAGTTATGGCCCAAAATAAGTTTTTCATATAAAAATTTCAATTTTTTGAGGATTTTCGTCGAAATTTGGATTTTTTGGGGGTGGTCACGAATTGAGGTCCTTTTGGCTCTAGGACGCATATTTAAGGAGTTATGGCCAAAATAAGTTTTTCATATAAAAATTTGATTTTTTTTTGAGAATTTTCGTCGAAATTTGGATTTTTTGGGGGTGGTCACGAATTGAGGTCCTTTTGGCTCTAGGACGCATATTTAAGGAGTTATGGCCAAAATAAGTTTTTCATATAAAAATTTCAATTTTTTGAGGATTTTCATCAAAATTTTGATTTTTTGGGGATGGTCACGAATTGAGGTCCTTTTGGCTCTAGGAAGCATATTTAAGGAGTTATGGCCCAAAATAAGTTTTTCATATAAAAATTTCAATTTTTTGAGGATTTTCGTCGAAATTTGGATTTTTTGGGGGTGGTCACGAATTGAGGTCCTTTTGGCTCTAGGACGCATATTTAAGGAGTTATGGCCAAAATAAGTTTTTCATATAAAAATTTCAATTTTTTGAGGATTTTCATCAAAATTGTGATTTTTTGGGGATGGTCACGAATTGAGGTCCTTTTGGCTCTAGGAAGCATATTTAAGGAGTTATGGCCCAAATAAGTTTTTCATATAAAAATTTCAATTTTTTGAGGATTTTCGTCGAAATTTGGATTTTTTGGGGGTGGTCACGAATTGAGGTCATTTTGGCTCTGGGACGCATATTTAAGGAGTTATGGCCACAATAAGTTTTTCATATAAAAATTTCAATTTTCTGAGGATTTTCATCAAAATTTTGATTTTTTGGGGATGGTCACGAATTGAGGTCCTTTTGGCTCTAGGACGCATATTTAAGGAGTTATGGCCAAAATAAGTTTTTCATATAAAAATTTCACTTTTTTGAGGATGTTCGTCGAAATTTGGATTTTTAGGGGGTGGTCACGAATTGAGGTCCTTTTGGCTCTAGGACGCATATTTAAGGAGTTATGGCCCAAAATAAGTTTTTCATATAAAAATTTCAATTTTTTGAGGATTTTCGTCGAAATTGTGATTTTTTGGGGATGGTCACGAATTGAGGTCCTTTTGGCTCTAGGAAGCATATTTAAGGAGTTATGGCCCAAATAAGTTTTTCATATAAAAATTTCAATTTTTTGAGGATTTTCGTCGAAATTTGGATTTTTTGGGGGTGGTCACGAATTGAGGTCCTTTTGGCTCTAGGACGCATATTTAAGGAGTTATGGCCACAATAAGTTTTTCATATAAAAATTTCAATTTTCTGAGGATTTTCATCAAAATTTTGATTTTTTGGGGATGGTCACGAATTGAGGTCCTTTTGGCTCTAGGACGCATATTTAAGGAGTTATGGCCAAAATAAGTTTTTCATATAAAAATTTCAATTTTTTGAGGATGTTCGTCGAAATTTGGATTTTTAGGGGGTGGTCACGAATTGAGGTCCTTTTGGCTCTAGGACGCATATTTAAGGAGTTATGGCCCAAAATAAGTTTTTCATATAAAAATTTCAATTTTTTGAGGATTTTCGTCGAAATTTTGATTTTTTGGGGGTGGTCACGAATTGAGGTCCTTTTGGCTCTAGGACGCATATTTAAGGAGTTATGGCCAAAATAAGTTTTTCATATAAAAATTTCAATTTTCTGAGGATTTTCATCAAAATTTTGATTTTTTGGGAGTGATCACGAATTGAGGTCCTTTTGGCTCTAGGACGCATATTTAAGGAGTTATGGGCAAAATAAGTTTTTCATATAAAAATTTCATTTTTTTGAGGATTTTCGTCGAAATTTTGATTTTTTGGGGGTGGTCACGAATTGAGGTCCTTTTGGCTCTAGGACGCATATTTAAGGAGTTATGGCCAAAATAAGTTTTTCATATAAAAATTTCAATTTTTTGAGGATTTTCATCAAAATTTTGATTTTTTGGGGATGGTCACGAATTGAGGTCCTTTTGGCTCTAGGACGCATATTTAAGGAGTTATGGCCAAAATAAGTTTTTCATATAAAAATTTCAATTTTTTGAGGATTTTCGTCGAAATTTGGATTTTTAGGGGGTGGTCACGAATTGAGGTCCTTTTGGCTCTAGGACGCATATTTAAGGAGTTATGGCCAAAATAAGTTTTTCATATAAAAATTTCAATTTTTTGAGGATTGTCATCAAAATTTTGATTTTGTGGGAGTGATCACGAATTGAGGTCCTTTTGGCTCTAGGACGCATATTTAAGGAGTTATGGCCAAAATAAGTTTTTCATATAAAAATTTCAATTTTTTGAGGATTTTCGTCGAAATTTGGATTTTTTGGGGGTGGTCACGAATTGAGGTCCTTTTGGCTATAGGACGCATATTTAAGGAGTTATGGCCAAAATAAGTTTTTCATATAAAAATTTCAATTTTCTGAGGATTTTCATCAAAATTTTGATTTTTTGGGAGTGATCACGAATTGAGGTCCTTTTGGCTCTAGGACGCATATTTAAGGAGTTATGGGCAAAATAAGTTTTTCATATAAAAATTTCATTTTTTTGAGGATTTTCGTCGAAATTTGGATTTTTTGGGGGTGGTCACGAATTGAGGTCCTTTTGGCTATAGGACGCATATTTAAGGAGTTATGGCCAAAATAAGTTTTTCATATAAAAATTTCAATTTTCTGAGGATTTTCATCAAAATTTTGATTTTTTGGGAGTGATCACGAATTGAGGTCCTTTTGGCTCTAGGACGCATATTTAAGGAGTTATGGGCAAAATAAGTTTTTCATATAAAAATTTCATTTTTTTGAGGATTTTCGTCGAAATTTTGATTTTTTGGGGGTGGTCACGAATTGAGGTCCTTTTGGCTCTAGGACGCATATTTAAGGAGTTATGGCCAAAATAAGTTTTTCATATAAAAATTTCATTTTTTTGAGGATTTTCGTCGAAATTTGGATTTTTTGGGGATGGTCACGAATTGAGGTCCTTTTGGCTCTAGGAAGCATATTTAAGGAGTTATGGCCAAAATAAGTTTTTCATATAAAAATTTCATTTTTTTGAGGATTTTCGTCGAAATTTTGATTTTTTGGGGGTGGTCACGAATTGAGGTCCTTTTGGCTCTAGGAAGCATATTTAAGGAGTTATGGCCAAAATAAGTTTTTCATATAAAAATTTCAATTTTTTGAGGATTTTCATCAAAATTTTGATTTTTTGGGGATGGTCACGAATTGAGGTCCTTTTGGCTCTAGGACGCATATTTAAGGAGTTATGGCCAAAATAAGTTTTTCATATAAAAATTTCAATTTTTTGAGGATTTTCATCAAAATTTTGATTTTTTGGGAGTGATCACGAATTGAGGTCCTTTTGGCTCTAGGACGCATATTTAAGGAGTTATGGCCAAAATAAGTTTTTCATATAAAAATTTCATTTTTTTGAGGATTTTCGTCGAAATTTGGATTTTTTGGGGATGGTCACGAATTGAGGTCCTTTTGGCGCTAGGACGCATATTTAAGGAGTTATGGCCAAAATAAGTTTTTCATATAAAAATTTCATTTTTTTGAGGATTTTCATCAAAATTTTGATTTTTTGGGAGTGATCACGAATTGAGGTCCTTTTGGCTCTAGGACGCATATTTAAGGAGTTATGGCCAAAATAAGTTTTTCATATAAAAATTTCATTTTTTTGAGGATTTTCGTCGAAATTTGGATTTTTTGGGGATGGTCACGAATTGAGGTCCTTTTGGCGCTAGGACGCATATTTAAGGAGTTATGGCCAAAATAAGTTTTTCATATAAAAATTTCATTTTTTTGAGGATTTTCATCAAAATTTTGATTTTTTGGGAGTGATCACGAATTGAGGTCCTTTTGGCTCTAGGACGCATATTTAAGGAGTTATGGGCAAAATAAGTTTTTCATATAAAAATTTCATTTTTTTGAGGATTTTCGTCGAAATTTGGATTTTTTGGGGGTGGTCACGAATTGAGGTCCTTTTGGCTATAGGACGCATTTTTAAGGAGTTATGGCCAAAATAAGTTTTTCATATAAAAATTTCAATTTTCTGAGGATTTTCATCAAAATTTTGATTTTTTGGGAGTGATCACGAATTGAGGTCCTTTTGGCTCTAGGACGCATATTTAAGGAGTTATGGCCAAAATAAGTTTTTCATATAAAAATTTCATTTTTTTGATGATTTTCGTCGAAATTTGGATTTTTGCGGGTGGTCACGAATTGAGGTCCTTTTGGCTCTAGGACGCATATTTAAGGAGTTATGGCCAAAATAAGTTTTTCATATAAAAATTTCATTTTTTTGATGATTTTCGTCGAAATTTGGATTTTTGCGGGTGGTCACGAATTGAGGTCCTTTTGGCTCTAGGACGCATATTTAAGGAGTTATGGCCAAAATAAGTTTTTCATATAAAATTTTCAATTTTTTGAGGATTTTCGTCGAAATTTGGATTTTTTGCGGGTGGTCACGAATTGAGGTCCTTTTGGCTCTAGGACGCATATTTAAGGAGTTATGGCCAAAATAAGTTTTTCATATAAAAATTTCATTTTTTTGAGGATTTTCGTCGAAATTTTGATTTTTTGGGAGTGATCACGAATTGAGGTCCTTTTGGCTCTAGGACGCATATTTAAGGAGTTATGGCCAAAATAAGTTTTTCATATAAAAATTTCAATTTTTTGAGGATTTTCATCAAAATTTTGATTTTTTGGGGATGGTCACGAATTGAGGTCCTTTTGGCTCTAGGAAGCATATTTAAGGAGTTATGGCCAAAATAAGTTTTTCATATAAAAATTTCAATTTTTTGAGGATTTTCGTCGAAATTTGGATTTTTTGGGGGTGGTCACGAATTGAGGTCATTTTGGCTCTAGGACGCATATTTAAGGAGTTATGGCCAAAATAAGTTTTTCATATAAAAATTTCAATTTTTTGAGGATTTTCGTCGAAATTTTGATTTTTTGGGGGGTGGTCACGAATTGAGGTCCTTTTGGCTCTAGGACGCATATTTAAGGAGTTATGGCCAAAATAAGTTTTTCATATAAAAATTTCAATTTTTTGAGGATTTTCATTAAAATTTTGATTTTTTGGGGATGGTCACGAATTGAGGTCCTTTTGGCTCTAGGACGCATATTTAAGGAGTTATGGCCAAAATAAGTTTTTCATATAAAAATTTCAATTTTTTGAGGATTTTCGTCGAAATTTGGATTTTTTGGGGGTGGTCACGAATTGAGGTCCTTTTGGCTCTAGGACGCATATTTAAGGAGTTATGGCCAAAATAAGTTTTTCATATAAAAATTTGATTTTTTTTTTGAGGATTTTCGTCGAAATTTGGATTTTTTGGGGGTGGTCACGAATTGAGGTCCTTTTGGCGCTAGGACGCATATTTAAGGAGTTATGGCCAAAATAAGTTTTTCATATAAAAATTTCAATTTTTTGAGGATTTTCGTCGAAATTTGGATTTTTTGCGGGTGGTCACGAATTGAGGTCCTTTTGGCTCTAGGACGCATATTTAAGGAGTTATGGCCAAAATAAGTTTTTCATATAAAATTTTCAATTTTTTGAGGATTTTCATCAAAATTTTGATTTTTTGGGGATGGTCACGAATTGAGGTCCTTTTGGCGCTAGGACGCATATTTAAGGAGTTATGGCCAAAATAAGTTTTTCATATAAAAATTTCAATTTTTTGAGGATTGTCATCAAAATTTTGATTTTTTGGGGATGGTCACGAATTGAGGTCCTTTTGGCTCTAGGACGCATATTTAAGGAGTTATGGCCAAAATAAGTTTTTCATATAAAAATTTCATTTTTTTGAGGATTTTCGTCGAAATTTGGATTTTTTGGGGGTGGTCACGAATTGAGGTCCTTTTGGCTCTAGGACGCATATTTAAGGAGTTATGGCCAAAATAAGTTTTTCATATAAAAATTTCAATTTTTTGAGGATTTTCATCAAAATTTTGATTTTTTGGGGGTGGTCACGAATTGAGGTCCTTTTGGCGCTAGGACGCATATTTAAGGAGTTATGGCCAAAATAAGTTTTTCATATAAAAATTTCATTTTTTTGAGGATTTTCGTCGAAATTTGGATTTTTTGCGGGTGGTCACGAATTGAGGTCCTTTTGGCTCTAGGTTAGGTTAAAGGTTAGGTTAAAGTGGCAGCCCGATTAAGATTCAGGCTCACTTAGACTATTCAGTCCATTGTGATACCACATTAACTAAAAGTACCTATTACATATGGGCACTTCTAGTTTTAACCGCTGAACCTTCTTGATTATTTTTCTTTGTAGAACCAACCAGATTGTTCCAAAAACATTAGCAGACTGCTTAAGTTAACGTTTTCCAGATCCGCCAGTAATCTGAAGTTATATGCTCCTAAAAGTTGCTTGCGCTTTACACAAAATGCAGGACACTCACACAAGAGGTGTTTAATTGATTCTTTTTCCTCCGCATCATGACAGCTCATACAATAGTCATTATACTTCGCGCCAATAGTTTTTGCAAAATCGCCTATCAGGCAGCGACCCGTTATAGCAGATATCAGGAGTGATATCTGACGTCTCGAGAACATTAGCATATCTAGTGTGCGGTTTAAGTAGAAATGGGGCCATATTTGCTTGGTGTCGTTACAACCCTTGCAATTCTCCCATCGAACATTTGCCATCCTAACAGCCTTCTCACGCAGCATGAGCTTGCAGGTAGCTAGGGGCATACCAACAAATTCCAGTTCCCCTGGAATATGTAAGGTAGTCCCTAGCCTTGCCAACTCATCCGCTTCGCAGTTCCCCGGTATGTTCCTATGGCCAGGCACCCATATTAGGTGAATATTGTACTGCTCAGCCATCTCATTGAGAGATTTGCGGCAGTCGATGGCCGTTTCCGAGTTGAGGAACACAGAGTCCAAGGATTTTATTGCAGGTTGACTGTCTGAGTATATATTAATGCCAATATTTGTTGGAACATTACTTCTCAGCCAATTCGCCACCTCTCTTATTGCTAATATTTCAGCCTGAAAAACACTACAGTGATTAGGTAATCTTTTCGCTATTCGAATTTCCAGATCTTTAGAATATACTCCGAACCCCACTTGTCCATTCAATTTGGAGCCATCAGTATAGAAATCTATATATCTTTTATTCCCCGGGGTCTGTGTACACCACGCCTCACTGTTGGGAATTAGAGTTTCAAACTTTTTGAAAAGTGGTTTTGCCAGGGTATAATCCACTACGTTAGGCACATCTGGCATTATTTTGAGGACCGAACTATGACCGTACATTTTTTCCGACCACAGCGATAGCTCGCGCAACCGCACAGCCGTTGTTGCAGCTGACTGTTTGGCCAAAATGTCTAAAGGCAATAGATGTAGCATGACATTAAGGGAGTCTGTTCCTGTCTTACTAAATGCGCCTGAGATACATAAGCTCGCCATACGCTGAACTTTATCTAAACAAGTCGGTTTCTGAAGTGCCGGCCACCAGACAATAACACCATATAGCATTATAGGTCTAACTACTGCAGTGTATAGCCAATGCACAATTTTTGGTTTTAGTCCCCACTTTTTCCCTATTGCCTTTTTGCACGAGTACAAAGCTACCGTGGCTTTTCTAGCCCTCTCTTCAATATTAAGCCTAAAATTCAGTTTCCTGTCCAAAATAACGCCAAGGTATTTTGCACACTCACCAAAGGGAATTTCAGTACCCCCTAAGGAAATGGGCCTAACCGTGGGAGTTTTACGATCTTTGCAGTACATGACTAGTTCTGTCTTTGCTGGATTTACACCAAGACCATTATCTTTCGCCCATTTCTCAGTCATCCGGAGAGCTCTCTGTATAATATCTCTGATTGTGGATGGGAATTTTCCCCTGACTGCTAGCGCCACATCATCTGCGTATGCCACCACTTTTATCCTTTCTTTTTCTAGGGAAACCAGAAGGTTGTTTATAGCAACATTCCAAAGAAGAGGTGATAGAACTCCTCCTTGGGGAGTGCCTCTGTTCACATACCTTTGTATGTTTGCTTGCCCTAGTGTGGCTGAAATACGTCTCTTTATTAGAAGTTCGTCTAACAGCCTAAGTATACCTGGATCAACATTCAGAGTTGTCAGTCCATTTAATATCGAGCTCGGATGGACATTATTGAACGCCCCTTCGATGTCTAGAAACGCCACGATTGTGTATTCTTTGACAGATAGTGAGCTTTCAATAAAGCTTACTAGTTCATGCAATGCGGTCTCAGTAGACCTGCCCTTCGAGTATGCATGCTGTCGTTTCGAGAGCAAACTTGAATCCACGCTAGTTCTAAGATACATGTCTATCATCCTCTCCAGGGTCTTAACGGCACAGGTCTTAACGGCACAGGGTGGCATCTCCCTGTCATGTCCCATGTAGACCGAAGATACCCAATATTTGCATGTGGATATCTCTAGACTGGCTACGACAGTGTCTGCATTGCTCAATGAAGGAAGCAGAAACAAGTTTAGTTCGTTTTTAGCAATTATACATGCTCGATTTATATCGGTACCGGTATTATGCAAAAGTTTGAAACCCGGAGTGCTTAATTCACAGATCTTGTTCTTATATATGTATGGTTCTTGAATAAGAACTATATCTATGTCTCCTTTCATCAGGAGAACTTTTAAGGCAGCACAAGCGGCCTTACAATGGTGAAGATTTATCTGGAGGAACCGTAGAACCATCCAAATTTTCAACCACCGTCACATCAGCCGCTTCAATTGAGTCATCAAGGGCTTCCTCTTCACAGATCTCGGTGACTCTCGCAACAATCCGCGGTTCAGTTTTGGTGAGGCTTGAGCCTGTAGAAACTTCCCGCATATGATTTTCGCCATAGTCTGCAGGTTTTATGTCTCCTTCGGCTTCGCTAGGAGATTTTTCCACTGCTGACTCTACCGGAGGCTTGTCCGTTTCGGAATCCTTTGGCTGATCGCTTTTGTATACCTTCATATGGATATCATGAAAGCCATAACTTACGCGTCCTTGGGTCTGGGCTAGATGTGGCAGCGACTCTATGTTTAATATAAACACCGCATGTCGTCTTGGTCCATCCACCTCATCCAAACGACCAACCTTCCAATCGGCGGTTGGAAGATCTGGGTTACATTCTTTTAGTCTCTCTAGTATTGACTCAGGATCAGGAGGGTTTGCCGGTATCCATGCATGTGCTCTAGGTTTAGCCGGTATGTCTTTTTTATCGACTAACTCCAAAGCGGCTCCTTCCCAAACTTCACCAATTAGCATCAATGCAGCTTTAAAGCAATCCATAGACCTCTGGTCTGCAAAAGCTATTAACTTATATCGTCCTTGATACCATCCAGCATCTTGCCGTCGAGGACTTGGTCCGGGAAACTTTTTTCGCACCTCTGAGTAGACACCAGACATCGCGTTCTCAATTTCCCCCCATTTTTGCCTTGGAATCATACCGTCCAATGCTCCTTTATTAATAATAGCCATCACAAGGCTGTCTTTTGCAACTGAGGCAAACGATCTTTGATCCCGTTTAGAGGATGGCAGCTCATCCGGTGATCGTTCCCTGTTTCCAGCTTCAAGAATTCCTTGAGCCCAATTTAAGGAATCGCTTTGCTTAGCCGACAACGTGCTTGGGTCGACTGATCCTAATTTCTTTAGGATAAACAAAGCATTTCTTCGTTCCTTGAATCTCTTTCGAGAGGGATTGCCTCCTTTTGATGTCGTCACCTTAGAAAAGGTTCGACTTGCCAAAATGTCACCGCCAGTCGACCCGTCTACAGGTCGACTAATTGGGCCTGACTCTTGGTCGCTGCCCAAATTTATAACTTCAGTCGTTACCCGTCCACTGGGCCCTGAAGTTAGCAACCCAGTGGATGACTTTGAATTTCGCTGCATGGTGGTTTATTATTTCCACCACACGTGAAATTCGTAATAAGTACTTATTACGATGAAATACTCCGCTATTAAAAAACACGTCCGTTCAGTTCGACGGTTGAAGAACCTAGGCTCTAGGACGCATATTTAAGGAGTTATGGCCAAAATAAGTTTTTCATATAAAATTTTCAATTTTTTGAGGATGTTCGTCGAAATTTGGATTTTTTGGGGGTGGTCACGAATTGAGGTCCTTTTGGCTCTAGGACGCATATTTAAGGAGTTATGGCCAAAATAAGTTTTTCATATAAAAATTTCATTTTTTTGAGGATTTTCGTCGAAATTTTGATTTTTTGGGAGTGATCACGAATTGAGGTCCTTTTGGCTCTAGGACGCATATTTAAGGAGTTATGGCCAAAATAAGTTTTTCATATAAAATTTCAATTTTGTGAGGATTTTCATCAAAATTTTGATTTTTTGGGAGTGATCACGAATTGAGGTCCTTTTGGCTCTAGGACGCATATTTAAGGAGTTATGGCCAAAATAAGTTTTTCATATAAAAATTTCATTTTTTTGAGGATTTTCGTCGAAATTTTGATTTTTTGGGGGTGGTCACGAATTGAGGTCCTTTTGGCTCTAGGACGCATATTTAAGGAGTTATGGCCAAAATAAGTTTTTCATATAAAAATTTCAATTTTTTGAGGATTTTCATCAAAATTTTGATTTTTTGGGGGTGGTCACGAATTGAGGTCCTTTTGGCTCTAGGACGCATATTTAAGGAGTTATGGCCAAAATAAGTTTTTCATATAAAAATTTCATTTTTTTGAGGATTTTCGTCGAAATTTTGATTTTTTGGGAGTGATCACGAATTGAGGTCCTTTTGGCTCTAGGACGCATATTTAAGGAGTTATGGCCAAAATAAGTTTTTCAAATAAAATTTCAATTTTTTGAGGATTTTCATCAAAATTTTGATTTTTTGGGGATGGTCACGAATTGAGGTCCTTTTGGCGGTAGGACGCATATTTAAGGAGTTATGGCCAAAATAAGTTTTTCATATAAAAATTTCAATTTTTTGAGGATTTTCATCAAAATTTTGTTTTTTTGGGGATGGTCGCGAATTGAGGTCCTTTTGGCTCTAGGACGCATATTTAAGGAGTTATGGCCAAAATAAGTTTTTCATATAAAAATTTCTATTTTTTGAGGATTTTCATCAAAATTTTGATTTTTTGGGGATGGTCACGAATTGAGGTCCTTTTGGCTCTAGGACGCATATTTAAGGAGTTATGGCCAAAATAAGTTTTTCATATAAAAATTTCAATTTTCTGAGGATTTTCATCAAAATTTTGATTTTTTGGGAGTGATCACGAATTGAGGTCCTTTTGGCTCTAGGACGCATATTTAAGGAGTTATGGCCAAAATAAGTTTTTCATATAAAAATTTCATTTTTTTGAGGATTTTCGTCGAAATTTTGATTTTTTGGGGGTGGTCACGAATTGAGGTCCTTTTGGCTCTAGGACGCATATTTAAGGAGTTATGGCCAAAATAAGTTTTTCATATAAAAATTTCATTTTTTTGAGGATTTTCGTCGAAATTTTGATTTTTTGGGGGTGGTCACGAATTGAGGTCCTTTTGGCTCTAGGACGCATATTTAAGGAGTTATGGCCAAAATAAGTTTTTCATATAAAAATTTCAATTTTTTGAGGATTTTCATCAAAATTTTGATTTTTTGGGGATGGTCACGAATTGAGGTCCTTTTGGCTCTAGGACGCATATTTAAGGAGTTATGGCCAAAATAAGTTTTTCATATAAAAATTTCAATTTTCTGAGGATTTTCATCAAAATTTTGATTTTTTGGGAGTGATCACGAATTGAGGTCCTTTTGGCTCTAGGACGCATATTTAAGGAGTTATGGCCAAAATAAGTTTTTCATATAAAAATTTCATTTTTTTGAGGATTTTCGTCGAAATTTTGATTTTTTGGGGGTGGTCACGAATTGAGGTCCTTTTGGCTCTAGGACGCATATTTAAGGAGTTATGGCCAAAATAAGTTTTTCATATAAAAATTTCATTTTTTTGAGGATTTTCGTCGAAATTTGGATTTATTGGGGGTGGTCACGAATTGAGGTCCTTTTGGCTCTAGGACGCATATTTAAGGAGTTATTGCCAAAATAAGTTTTTCATATAAAAATTTCAATTTTTTGAGGATTTTCATCAAAATTTTGATTTTTTGGGGATGGTCACGAATTGAGGTCCTTTTGGCTCTAGGACGCATATTTAAGGAGTTATGGCCAAAATAAGTTTCTCATATAAAAATTTCTATTTTGTGAGGATTTCATCAAAATTTTGATTTTTTGGGGATGGTCACGAATTGAGGTCCTTTTGGCTCTAGGACGCATATTTAAGGAGTTATGGCTAAAATAAGTTTTTCATATAAAAATTTCATTTTTTGAGGATTTTCGTCGAAATTTTGATTTTTTGGGGGTGGTCACGAATTGAGGTCCTTTTGGCTCTAGGACGCATATTTAAGGAGTTATGGCCACAATAAGTTTTTCATATAAAAATTTCAATTTTCTGAGGATTTTCATCAAAATTTTGATTTTTTGGGAGTGATCACGAATTGAGGTCCTTTTGGCTCTAGGACGCATATTTAAGGAGTTATGGGCAAAATAAGTTTTTCATATAAAAATTTCATTTTTTTGAGGATTTTCGTCGAAATTTTGATTTTTTGGGGGTGGTCACGAATTGAGGTCCTTTTGGCTCTAGGAAGCATATTTAAGGAGTTATGGCCAAAATAAGTTTTTCATATAAAAATTTCAATTTTTTGAGGATTTTCATCAAAATTTTGATTTTTTGGGGGTGGTCACGAATTGAGGTCCTTTTGGCTCTAGGACGCATATTTAAGGAGTTATGGCCAAAATAAGTTTTTCATATAAAAATTTCAATTTTTTGAGGATTTTCGTCGAAATTTTGATTTTTTGGGGATGGTCACGAATTGAGGTCCTTTTGGCTCTAGGACGCATATTTAAGGAGTTATGGCCAAAATAAGTTTTTCATATAAAAATTTCAATTTTCTGAGGATTTTCATCAAAATTTTGATTTTTTGGGGATGGTCACGAATTGAGGTCCTTTTGGCTCTAGGACGCATATTTAAGGAGTTATGGCCAAAATAAGTTTTTCATATAAAAATTTCAATTTTCTGAGGATTTTCATCAAAATTTTGATTTTTTGGGGATGGTCACGAATTGAGGTCCTTTTGGCTCTAGGACGCATATTTAAGGAGTTATGGCCAAAATAAGTTTTTCATATAAAAATTTCAATTTTTTGAGGATTTTCATCAAAATTTGGATTTTTTGGGGGTGGTCACGAATTGAGGTCATTTTGGCTCTGGGACGCATATTTAAGGAGTTATGGCCAAAATAAGTTTTTCATATAAAAATTTCAATTTTTTGAGGATTTTCGTCGAAATTTGGATTTTTTGGGGGTGGTCACGAATTGAGGTCCTTTTGGCTCTAGGACGCATATTTAAGGAGTTATGGCCAAAATAAGTTTTTCATATAAAAATTTCAATTTTTTGAGGATTTTCATCAAAATTTTGATTTTTTGGGAGTGATCACGAATTGAGGTCCTTTTGGCTCTAGGAAGCATATTTAAGGAGTTATGGCCAAAATAAGTTTTTCATATAAAAATTTCAATTTTTTGAGGATTTTCGTCGAAATTTTGATTTTTTGGGGATGGTCACGAATTGAGGTCCTTTTGGCTCTAGGACGCATATTTAAGGAGTTATGGCCAAAATAAGTTTTTCATATAAAAATTTCAATTTTCTGAGGATTTTCATCAAAATTTTGATTTTTTGGGAGTGATCACGAATTGAGGTCCTTTTGGCTCTAGGACGCATATTTAAGGAGTTGTGGCCAAAATAAGTTTTTCATATAAAAATTTCAATTTTTTGAGGATTTTCATCAAAATTTTGATTTTTTGGGAGTGATCACGAATTGAGGTCCTTTTGGCTCTAGGACGCATATTTAAGGAGTTGTGGCCAAAATAAGTTTTTCATATAAAAATTTCATTTTTTTGAGGATTTTCGTCGAAATTTGGATTTTTTGGGGGTGGTCACGAATTGAGGTCTGGCTATAGGACGCATATTTAAGGAGTTATGGCCAAAATAAGTTTTTCATATAAAAATTTCAATTTTCTGAGGATTTTCATCAAAATTTTGATTTTTTGGGAGTGATCAAGAATTGAGGTCCTTTTGGCTCTAGGACGCATATTTAAGGAGTTATGGGCAAAATAAGTTTTTCATATAAAAATTTCATTTTTTTGAGGATTTTCGTCGAAATTTGGATTTTTTGGGGGTGGTCACGAATTGAGGTCCTTTTGGCTATAGGACGCATATTTAAGGAGTTATGGCCAAAATAAGTTTTTCATATAAAAATTTCATTTTTTTGAGGATTTTCGTCGAAATTTGGATTTTTTGCGGGTGGTCACGAATTGAGGTCCTTTTGGCTCTAGGACGCATATTTAAGGAGTTATGGCCAAAATAAGTTTTTCATATAAAAATTTCATTTTTTTGAGGATTTTCGTCGAAATTTTGATTTTTTGGGGGTGGTCACGAATTGAGGTCCTTTTGGCTCTAGGAAGCATATTTAAGGAGTTATGGCCAAAATAAGTTTTTCATATAAAAATTTCAATTTTTTGAGGATTTTCATCAAAATTTTGATTTTGTGGGAGTGATCACGAATTTAGGTCCTTTTGGCTCTAGGACGCATATTTAAGGAGTTATGGCCAAAATAAGTTTTTCATATAAAAATTTAAATTTTTTGAGGATTTTCATCAAAATTTTGATTTTTTGGGGATGGTCACGAATTGAGGTCCTTTTGGCTCTAGGACGCATATTTAAGGAGTTATGGCCACAATAAGTTTTTCATATAAAAATTTCAATTTTCTGAGGATTTTCATCAAAATTTTGATTTTTTGGGAGTGATCACGAATTGAGGTCCTTTTGGCTCTAGGACGCATATTTAAGGAGTTATGGGCAAAATAAGTTTTTCATATAAAAATTTCATTTTTTTGAGGATTTTCGTCGAAATTTTGATTTTTTGGGGGTGGTCACGAATTGAGGTCCTTTTGGCTCTAGGACGCATATTTAAGGAGTTATGGCCAAAATAAGTTTTTCATATAAAAATTTCATTTTTTTGAGGATTTTCGTCGAAATTTGGATTTTTTGCGGGTGGTCACGAATTGAGGTCCTTTTGGCTCTAGGACGCATATTTAAGGAGTTATGGCCAAAATAAGTTTTTCATATAAAATTTTCAATTTTTTGAGGATTTTCATCAAAATTTTGATTTTTTGGGGATGGTCACGAATTGAGGTCCTTTTGGCTCTAGGACGCATATTTATGGAGTTATGGCCAAAATAAGTTTTTCATATAAAAATTTAAATTTTTTGAGGATTTTCATCAAAATTTTGATTTTTTGGGGATGGTCACGAATTGAGGTCCTTTTGGCTCTAGGACGCATATTTAAGGAGTTATGGCCACAATAAGGTTTTCATATAAAAATTTCAATTTTTTGAGGATTGTCATCAAAATTTTGATTTTGTGGGAGTGATCACGAATTGAGGTCCTTTTGGCTCTAGGACGCATATTTAAGGAGTTATGGCCAAAATAAGTTTCTCATATAAAAATTTCTATTTTTTGAGGATTTTCATCAAAATTTTGATTTTTTGGGGATGGTCACGAATTGAGGTCCTTTTGGCTCTAGGACGCATATTTAAGGAGTTATGGCCAAAATAAGTTTTTTATATAAAAATTTCAATTTTTTGAGGATTTTCATCAAAATTTTGATTTTTTGGGAGTGATCACGAATTGAGGTCCTTTTGGCTCTAGGACGCATATTTAAGGAGTTATGGCCAAAATAAGTTTCTCATATAAAAATTTCTATTTTTTGAGGATTGTCATCAAAATTTTGATTTTTTGGGGATGGTCACGAATTGAGGTCCTTTTGGCTCTAGGACGCATATTTAAGGAGTTATGGCCAAAATAAGTTTCTCATATAAAAATTTCTATTTTTTGAGGATTTTCATCAAAATTTTGATTTTTTGGGGATGGTCACGAATTGAGGTCCTTTTGGCTCTAGGACGCATATTTAAGGAGTTATGGCCAAAATAAGTTTTTTATATAAAAATTTCAATTTTTTGAGGATTTTCATCAAAATTTTGATTTTTTGGGAGTGATCACGAATTGAGGTCCTTTTGGCTCTAGGACGCATATTTAAGGAGTTATGGCCAAAATAAGTTTCTCATATAAAAATTTCTATTTTTTGAGGATTTCATCAAAATTTTGATTTTTTGGGGATGGTCACGAATTGAGGTCCTTTTGGCTCTAGGACGCATATTTAAGGAGTTATGGCCAAAATAAGTTTCTCATATAAAAATTTCTATTTTTTGAGGATTTCATCAAAATTTTGATTTTTTGGGGGTGGTCACGAATTGAGGTCCTTTTGGCTCTAGGACGCATATTTAAGGAGTTATGGCCACAATAAGTTTTTCATATAAAAATTTCAATTTTTTGAGGATTTTCGTCGAAATTTGGATTTTTTGGGGGTGGTCACGAAGTGAGGTCCTTTTGGCTCTAGGACGCATATTTAAGGAGTTATGGCCAAAATAAGTTTTTCATATAAAAATTTCAATTTTTTGAGGATTTTCATCAAAATTTTGATTTTTTGGGAGTGATCACGAATTGAGGTCCTTTTGGCTCTAGGACGCATATTTAAGGAGTTATGGCCAAAATAAGTTTTTCATATAAAAATTTCAATTTTTTGAGGATTTTCATCAAAATTTTGATTTTTTGGGGATGGTCACGAATTGAGGTCCTTTTGGCTCTAGGACGCATATTTAAGGAGTTATGGCCAAAATAAGTTTTTCATATAAAATTTTCAATTTTTTGAGGATTTTCATCAAAATTTTGATTTTTTGGGGATGGTCACGAATTGAGGTCCTTTTGGCGCTAGGACGCATATTTAAGGAGTTATGGCCAAAATAAGTTTTTCATATAAAAATTTCAATTTTTTGAGGATTTTCATCAAAATTTTGATTTTTTGGGAGTGATCACGAATTGAGGTCCTTTTGGCTCTAGGACGCATATTTAAGGAGTTATGGCCAAAATAAGTTTTTCATATAAAAATTTCATTTTTTTGAGGATTTTCGTCGAAATTTTGATTTTTTGGGGGTGGTCACGAATTGAGGTCCTTTTGGCTCTAGGACGCATATTTAAGGAGTTATGGCCAAAATAAATTTTTCATATAAAATTTCAATTTTTTGAGGATTTTCATCAAAATTTTGATTTTTTGGGAGTGATCACGAATTGAGGTCCTTTTGGCTCTAGGACGCATATTTAAGGAGTTATGGCCAAAATAAGTTTTTCATATAAAAATTTCATTTTTTTGAGGATTTTCGTCGAAATTTTGATTTTTTGGGGGTGGTCACGAATTGAGGTTCTTTTGGCTCTAGGAAGCATATTTAAGGAGTTATGGCCAAAATAAGTTTTTCATATAAAAATTTAAATTTTTTGAGGATTTTCATCAAAATTTTGATTTTTTGGGGATGGTCACGAATTGAGGTCCTTTTGGCTCTAGGACGCATATTTAAGGAGTTATGGCCAAAATAAGTTTTTCATATAAAAATTTGATTTTTTTTTGAGAATTTTCGTCGAAATTTGGATTTTTTGGGGGTGGTCACGAATTGAGGTCCTTTTGGCTCTAGGACGCATATTTAAGGAGTTATGGCCAAAATAAGTTTTTCATATAAAAATTTCAATTTTTTGAGGATTTTCATCAAAATTTTGATTTTTTGGGGATGGTCACGAATTGAGGTCCTTTTGGCTATAGGACGCATATTTAAGGAGTTATGGCCAAAATAAGTTTTTCATATAAAAATTTAAATTTTTTGAGGATTTTCATCAAAATTTTGATTTTTTGGGAGTGATCACGAATTGAGGTCCTTTTGGCTCTAGGACGCATATTTAAGGAGTTATGGGCAAAATAAGTTTTTCATATAAAAATTTCATTTTTTTGAGGATTTTCGTCGAAATTTTGATTTTTTGGGGGTGGTCACGAATTGAGGTCCTTTTGGCTCTAGGACGCATATTTAAGGAGTTATGGCCAAAATAAGTTTTTCATATAAAAATTTCATTTTTTTGAGGATTTTCGTCGAAATTTTGATTTTTTGGGAGTGATCACGAATTGAGGTCCTTTTGGCTCTAGGACGCATATTTAAGGAGTTATGGCCAAAATAAGTTTTTCATATAAAAATTTAAATTTTTTGAGGATTTTCATCAAAATTTTGATTTTTTGGGAGTGATCACGAATTGAGGTCCTTTTGGCTCTAGGACGCATATTTAAGGAGTTATGGCCAAAATAAGTTTTTCATATAAAAATTTCATTTTTTTGAGGATTGTCATCAAAATTTTGATTTTGTGGGAGTGATCACGAATTGAGGTCCTTTTGGCTCTAGGACGCATATTTAAGGAGTTATGGCCAAAATAAGTTTTTCATATAAAAATTTCAATTTTTTGAGGATTTTCATCAAAATTTTGATTTTTTGGGAGTGATCACGAATTGAGGTCCTTTTGGCTCTAGGACGCATATTTAAGGAGTTATGGCCAAAATAAGTTTTTCATATAAAAATTTCAATTTTTTGAGGATTTTCATCAAAATTTTGATTTTTGGGGATGGTCACGAATTGAGGTCCTTTTGGCTCTAGGAAGCATATTTAAGGAGTTATGGCCAAAATAAGTTTTTCATATAAAAATTTCAATTTTTTGAGGATTTTCGTCGAAATTTGGATTTTTAGGGGGTGGTCACGAATTGAGGTCCTTTTGGCTCTAGGACGCATATTTAAGGAGTTATGGCCAAAATAAGTTTTTCATATAAAAATTTGATTTTTTTTTTGAGAATTTTCGTCGAAATTTGGATTTTTTGGGGGTGGTCACGAATTGAGGTCCTTTTGGCTCTAGGACGCATATTTAAGGAGTTATGGCCACAATAAGTTTTTTATATAAAAATTTCAATTTTTTGAGGGTTTTCATCAAAATTTTGATTTTTTGGGAGTGATCACGAATTGAGGTCCTTTTGGCTCTAGGACGCATATTTAAGGAGTTATGGCCAAAATAAGTTTTTCATATAAAAATTTCATTTTTTTGAGGATGTTCGTCGAAATTTGGATTTTTTGGGGGTGGTCACGAATTGAGGTCCTTTTGGCTCTAGGACGCATATTTAAGGAGTTATGGCCAAAATAAGTTTTTCATATAATAATTTCAATTTTTTGAGGATTGTCATCAAAATTTTGATTTTGAGGGAGTGATCACGAATTGAGGTCCTTTTGGCTCTAGGACGCATATTTAAGGAGTTATGGCCACAATAAGTTTTTCATATAAAAATTTCAATTTTTTGAGGATTTTCGTCGAAATTTGGATTTTTTGGGGGTGGTCACGAATTGAGGTCCTTTTGGCTCTAGGACGCATATTTAAGGAGTTATGGCCAAAATAAGTTTTTCATATAAAAATTTCAATTTTTTGAGGATTTTCATCAAAATTTTGATTTTTTGGGGATGGTCACGAATTGAGGTCCTTTTGGCTCTAGGAAGCATATTTAAGGAGTTATGGCCAAAATAAGTTTTTCATATAAAAATTTCAATTTTTTGAGGATGTTCGTCGAAATTTGGATTTTTAGGGGGTGGTCACGAATTGAGGTCCTTTTGGCTCTAGGACGCATATTTAAGGAGTTATGGCCAAAATAAGTTTTTCATATAAAAATTTTATTTTTTTGAGGATGTTCGTCGAAATTTGGATTTTTTGGGGGTGGTCACGAATTGAGGTCCTTTTGGCTCTAGGACGCATATTTAAGGAGTTATGGCCAAAATAAGTTTTTCATATAAAAATTTCATTTTTTTGAGGATTTTCGTCGAAATTTGGATTTTTTGGGGGTGGTCACGAATTGAGGTCCTTTTGGCTCTAGGACGCATATTTAAGGAGTTATGGCCAAAATAAGTTTTTCATATAAAAATTTCAATTTTTTGAGGATTTTCATCAAAATTTTGATTTTTTGGGGATGGTCACGAATTGAGGTCCTTTTGGCTCTAGGAAGCATATTTAAGGAGTTATGGCCAAAATAAGTTTTTCATATAAAAATTTCAATTTTTTGAGGATTTTCGTCGAAATTTGGATTTTTTGGGGGTGGTCACGAATTGAGGTCATTTTGGCTCTAGGACGCATATTTAAGGAGTTATGGCCAAAATAAGTTTTTCATATAAAAATTTGATTTTTTTTTGAGAATTTTCGTCGAAATTTGGATTTTTTGGGGGTGGTCACGAATTGAGGTCATTTTGGCTCTAGGACGCATATTTAAGGAGTTATGGCCAAAATAAGTTTTTCATATAAAAATTTGATTTTTTTTTGAGAATTTTCGTCGAAATTTGGATTTTTTGGGGGTGGTCACGAATTGAGGTCCTTTTGGCTCTAGGAAGCATATTTAAGGAATTATGGCCAAAATAAGTTTTTCATATAAAAATTTCAATTTTTTGAGGATTTTCATCAAAATTTTGATTTTTTGGGGATGGTCACGAATTGAGGTCCTTTTGGCTCTAGGACGCATATTTAAGGAGTTATGGGCAAAATAAGTTTTTCATATAAAAATTTCATTTTTTTGAGGATTTTCGTCGAAATTTTGATTTTTTGGGGGTGGTCACGAATTGAGGTCCTTTTGGCTCTAGGACGCATATTTAAGGAGTTATGGCCAAAATAAGTTTTTCATATAAAAATTTCAATTTTTTGAGGATTTTCGTCGAAATTTGGATTTTTTGGGGGTGGTCACGAATTGAGGTCCTTTTGGCTCTAGGACGCATATTTAAGGAGTTATGGCCAAAATAAGTTTTTCATATAAAAATTTCAATTTTCTGAGGATTTTCATCAAAATTTTGATTTTTTGGGAGTGATCACGAATTGAGGTCCTTTTGGCTCTAGGACGCATATTTAAGGAGTTATGGGCAAAATAAGTTTTTCATATAAAAATTTAATTTTTTTGAGGATTTTCGTCGAAATTTTGATTTTTTGGGGGTGGTCACGAATTGAGGTCCTTTTGGCTCTAGGACGCATATTTAAGGAGTTATGGCCAAAATAAGTTTTTCATATAAAAATTTCATTTTTTTGAGGATTTTCGTCGAAATTTGGATTTTTTGCGGGTGGTCACGAATTGAGGTCCTTTTGGCTCTAGGACGCATATTTAAGGAGTTATGGCCAAAATAAGTTTTTCATATAAAATTTTCAATTTTTTGAGGATTTTCATCAAAATTTTGATTTTTTGGGGATGGTCACGAATTGAGGTCCTTTTGGCGCTAGGACGCATATTTAAGGAGTTATGGCCAAAATAAATTTTTCATATAAAAATTTCATTTTTTTGAGGATTTTCGTCGAAATTTTGATTTTTTGGGGGTGGTCACGAATTGAGGTCCTTTTGGCTCTAGGACGCATATTTAAGGAGTTATGGCCAAAATAAGTTTTTCATATAAAAATTTGATTTTTTTTTGAGAATTTTCGTCGAAATTTGGATTTTTTGGGGGTGGTCACGAATTGAGGTCCTTTTGGCTCTAGGACGCATATTTAAGGAGTTATGGCCAAAATAAGTTTTTCATATAAAAATTTCAATTTTTTGAGGATTTTCATCAAAATTTTGATTTTTTGGGGATGGTCACGAATTGAGGTCCTTTTGGCTCTAGGAAGCATATTTAAGGAGTTATGGCCAAAATAAGTTTTTCATATAAAAATTTCAATTTTTTGAGGATTTTCGTCGAAATTTGGATTTTTTGCGGGTGGTCACGAATTGAGGTCCTTTTGGCTCTAGGACGCATATTTAAGGAGTTATGGCCAAAATAAGTTTTTCATATAAAATTTTCAATTTTTTGAGGATTTTCATCAAAATTTTGATTTTTTGGGGATGGTCACGAATTGAGGTCCTTTTGGCTCTAGGACGCATATTTAAGGAGTTATGGCCAAAATAAGTTTCTCATATAAAAATTTCTATTTTTTGAGGATTTCATCAAAATTTTGATTTTTTGGGGATGGTCACGAATTGAGGTCCTTTTGGCTCTAGGACGCATATTTAAGGAGTTATGGCCAAAATAAGTTTTTCATATAAAAATTTCATTTTTTTGAGGATTGTCATCAAAATTTTGATTTTGTGGGAGTGATCACGAATTGAGGTCCTTTTGGCTCTAGGACGCATATTTAAGGAGTTATGGCCAAAATAAGTTTTTCATATAAAAATTTCATTTTTTTGAGGATTTTCGTCGAAATTTTGATTTTTTGGGGGTGGTCACGAATTGAGGTCCTTTTGGCTCTAGGAAGCATATTTAAGGAGTTATGGCCAAAATAAGTTTTTCATATAAAAATTTCAATTTTTTGAGGATTTTCATCAAAATTTTGATTTTTTGGGGATGGTCACGAATTGAGGTCCTTTTGGCTCTAGGACGCATATTTAAGGAGTTATGGCCAAAATAAGTTTTTCATATAAAAATTTCAATTTTTTGAGGATTTTCGTCGAAATTTGGATTTTTTGGGGGTGGTCACGAATTGAGGTCCTTTTGGCTCTAGGACGCATATTTAAGGAGTTATGGCCACAATAAGTTTTTCATATAAAAATTTCAATTTTCTGAGGATTTTCATCAAAATTTTGATTTTTTGGGAGTGATCACGAATTGAGGTCCTTTTGGCTCTAGGACGCATATTTAAGGAGTTATGGCCAAAATAAGTTTTTCATATAAAAATTTCATTTTTTTGAGGATTTTCGTCGAAATTTGGATTTTTTGGGGGTGGTCACGAATTGAGGTCCTTTTGGCTCTAGGACGCATATTTAAGGAGTTATGGCCAAAATAAGTTTTTCATATAAAAATTTCATTTTTTTGAGGATTTTCATCAAAATTTTGATTTTTTGGGGATGGTCACGAATTGAGGTCCTTTTGGCTCTAGGAAGCATATTTAAGGAGTTATGGCCAAAATAAGTTTTTCATATAAAAATTTCAATTTTTTGAGGATTGTCATCAAAATTTTGATTTTGTGGGAGTGATCACGAATTGAGGTCCTTTTGGCTCTAGGACGCATATTTAAGGAGTTATGGGCAAAATAAGTTTTTCATATAAAAATTTCATTTTTTGAGGATTTTCGTCGAAATTTTGATTTTTTGGGGGTGGTCACGAATTGAGGTCTTTTTGGCGCTAGGACGCATATTTAAGGATTATGGCCAAAATAAGTTTTTCATATAAAAATTTCAATTTTTTGAGGATTTTCATCAAAATTTTGATTTTTTGGGAGTGATCACGAATTGAGGTCCTTTTGGCTCTAGGACGCATATTTAAGGAGTTATGGCCAAAATAAGTTTTTCATATAAAAATTTCATTTTTTTGAGGATTTTCGTCGAAATTTTGATTTTTTGGGGGTGGTCACGAATTGAGGTCCTTTTGGCTCTAGGACGCATATTTAAGGAGTTATGGCCCAAAATAAGTTTTTCATATAAAAATTTCAATTTTTTGAGGATTTTCGTCGAAATTTGGATTTTTTGGGGGTGGTCACGAATTGAGGTCCTTTTGGCTCTAGGACGCATATTTAAGGAGTTATGGCCAAAATAAGTTTTTCATATAAAAATTTGATTTTTTTTTGAGAATTTTCGTCGAAATTTGGATTTTTTGGGGATGGTCACGAATTGAGGTCCTTTTGGCGCTAGGACGCATATTTAAGGAGTTATGGCCAAAATAAGTTTTTCATATAAAAATTTCAATTTTTTGAGGATTTTCATCAAAATTTTGATTTTTTGGGAGTGATCACGAATTGAGGTCCTTTTGGCTCTAGGACGCATATTTAAGGAGTTATGGCCAAAATAAGTTTTTCATATAAAAATTTCATTTTTTTGAGGATTTTCGTCGAAATTTTGATTTTTTGGGGGTGGTCACGAATTGAGGTCCTTTTGGCTCTAGGACGCATATTTAAGGAGTTATGGCCAAAATAAGTTTTTCATATAAAAATTTCAATTTTTTGAGGATTGTCATCAAAATTTTGATTTTTTGGGGATGGTCACGAATTGAGGTCCTTTTGGCTCTAGGACGCATATTTAAGGAGTTATGGCCAAAATAAGTTTTTCATATAAAAATTTCAATTTTTTGAGGATTTTCGTCGAAATTTGGATTTTTTGGGAGTGATCACGAATTGAGGTCCTTTTGGCTCTAGGACGCATATTTAAGGAGTTATGGCCAAAATAAGTTTTTCATATAAAATTTCAATTTTTTGAGGATTGTCATCAAAATTTTGATTTTGTGGGAGTGATCACGAATTGAGGTCCTTTTGGCGCTAGGACGCATATTTAAGGAGTTATGGCCAAAATAAGTTTTTCATATAAAAATTTCATTTTTTTGAGGATTTTCGTCGAAATTTTGATTTTTTGGGAGTGATCACGAATTGAGGTCCTTTTGGCTCTAGGACGCATATTTAAGGAGTTATGGCCACAATAAGTTTTTCATATAAAAATTTCAATTTTTTGAGGATTTTCGTCGAAATTTGGATTTTTTGGGGGTGGTCACGAATTGAGGTCCTTTTGGCTCTAGGACGCATATTTAAGGAGTTATGGCCAAAATAAGTTTTTCATATAAAAATTTCAATTTTCTGAGGATTTTCATCAAAATTTTGATTTTTTGGGAGTGATCACGAATTGAGGTCCTTTTGGCTCTAGGACGCATATTTAAGGAGTTATGGGCAAAATAAGTTTTTCATATAAAAATTTCATTTTTTTGAGGATTTTCGTCGAAATTTGGATTTTTTGGGGGTGGTCACGAATTGAGGTCCTTTTGGCTATAGGACGCATTTTTAAGGAGTTATGGCCAAAATAAGTTTTTCATATAAAAATTTCAATTTTCTGAGGATTTTCATCAAAATTTTGATTTTTTGGGAGTGATCACGAATTGAGGTCCTTTTGGCTCTAGGACGCATATTTAAGGAGTTATGGGCAAAATAAGTTTTTCATATAAAAATTTCATTTTTTTGAGGATTTTCGTCGAAATTTTGATTTTTTGGGGGTGGTCACGAATTGAGGTCCTTTTGGCTCTACGACGCATATTTAAGGAGTTATGGCCAAAATAAGTTTTTCATATAAAAATTTCATTTTTTTGAGGATTTTCGTCGAAATTTGGATTTTTTGCGGGTGGTCACGAATTGAGGTCCTTTTGGCTCTAGGACGCATATTTAAGGAGTTATGGCCAAAATAAGTTTTTCATATAAAAATTTCATTTTTTTGAGGATTTTCGTCGAAATTTTGATTTTTTGGGGGTGGTCACGAATTGAGGTCCTTTTGGCTCTAGGAAGCATATTTAAGGAGTTATGGCCAAAATAAGTTTTTCATATAAAAATTTCAATTTTTTGAGGATTTTCATCAAAATTTTGATTTTTTGGGGATGGTCACGAATTGAGGTCCTTTTGGCTCTAGGACGCATATTTAAGGAGTTATGGCCAAAATAAGTTTTTCATATAAAAATTTCATTTTTTTGAGGATTGTCATCAAAATTTTGATTTTGTGGGAGTGATCACGAATTGAGGTCCTTTTGGCTCTAGGACGCATATTTAAGGAGTTATGGCCAAAATAAGTTTTTCATATAAAAATTTCATTTTTTTGAGGATTTTCGTCGAAATTTTGATTTTTTGGGGGTGGTCACGAATTGAGGTCCTTTTGGCTCTAGGAAGCATATTTAAGGAGTTATGGCCAAAATAAGTTTTTCATATAAAAATTTCAATTTTTTGAGGATTTTCATCAAAATTTTGATTTTTTGGGGATGGTCACGAATTGAGGTCCTTTTGGCTCTAGGACGCATATTTAAGGAGTTATGGCCAAAATAAGTTTTTCATATAAAAATTTCAATTTTTTGAGGATTTTCGTCGAAATTTGGATTTTTTGGGGGGTGGTCACGAATTGAGGTCCTTTTGGCTCTAGGACGCATATTTAAGGAGTTATGGCCACATAAGTTTTTCATATAAAAATTTCAATTTTCTGAGGATTTTCATCAAAATTTTGATTTTTTGGGAGTGATCACGAATTGAGGTCCTTTTGGCTCTAGGACGCATATTTAAGGAGTTATGGCCAAAATAAGTTTTTCATATAAAAATTTCATTTTTTTGAGGATTTTCGTCGAAATTTGGATTTTTTGGGGGTGGTCACGAATTGAGGTCCTTTTGGCTCTAGGACGCATATTTAAGGAGTTATGGCCAAAATAAGTTTTTCATATAAAAATTTCAATTTTTTGAGGATTTTCATCAAAATTTTGATTTTTTGGGGATGGTCACGAATTGAGGTCCTTTTGGCTCTAGGAAGCATATTTAAGGAGTTATGGCCAAAATAAGTTTTTCATATAAAAATTTCAATTTTTTGAGGATTGTCATCAAAATTTTGATTTTGTGGGAGTGATCACGAATTGAGGTCCTTTTGGCTCTAGGACGCATATTTAAGGAGTTATGGGCAAAATAAGTTTTTCATATAAAAACTTCATTTTTTTGAGGATTTTCGTCGAAATTTGGATTTTTTGCGGGTGGTCACGAATTGAGGTCCTTTTGGCTCTAGGACGCATATTTAAGGAGTTATGGCCAAAATAAGTTTTTCATATAAAATTTTCAATTTTTTGAGGATTTTCATCAAAATTTTGATTTTTTGGGGATGGTCACGAATTGAGGTCCTTTTGGCGCTAGGACGCATATTTAAGGAGTTATGGCCAAAATAAGTTTTTCATATAAAAATTTCAATTTTTTGAGGATTTTCATCAAAATTTTGATTTTTTGGGAGTGATCACGAATTGAGGTCCTTTTGGCTCTAGGACGCATATTTAAGGAGTTATGGCCAAAATAAGTTTTTCATATAAAAATTTCATTTTTTGAGGATTTTCGTCGAAATTTTGATTTTTTGGGGGTGGTCACGAATTGAGGTCCTTTTGGCTCTAGGACGCATATTTAAGGAGTTATGGCCCAAAATAAGTTTTTCATATAAAAATTTCAATTTTTTGAGGATTTTCGTCGAAATTTGGATTTTTTGGGGGTGGTCACGAATTGAGGTCCTTTTGGCTCTAGGACGCATATTTAAGGAGTTATGGCCAAAATAAGTTTTTCATATAAAAATTTGATTTTTTTTTGAGAATTTTCGTCGAAATTTGGATTTTTTGGGGGTGGTCACGAATTGAGGTCCTTTTGGCGCTAGGACGCATATTTAAGGAGTTATGGCCAAAATAAGTTTTTCATATAAAAATTTCAATTTTTTGAGGATTTTCATCAAAATTTTGATTTTTTGGGAGTGATCACGAATTGAGGTCCTTTTGGCTCTAGGACGCATATTTAAGGAGTTATGGCCAAAATAAGTTTTTCATATAAAAATTTCATTTTTTTGAGGATTTTCGTCGAAATTTTGATTTTTTGGGGGTGGTCACGAATTGAGGTCCTTTTGGCTCTAGGACGCATATTTAAGGAGTTATGGCCAAAATAAGTTTTTCATATAAAAATTTCAATTTTTTGAGGATTGTCATCAAAATTTTGATTTTTTGGGGATGGTCACGAATTGAGGTCCTTTTGGCTCTAGGACGCATATTTAAGGAGTTATGGCCAAAATAAGTTTTTCATATAAAAATTTCAATTTTTTGAGGATTTTCGTCGAAATTTGGATTTTTTGGGAGTGATCACGAATTGAGGTCCTTTTGGCTCTAGGACGCATATTTAAGGAGTTATGGCCAAAATAAGTTTTTCATATAAAATTTCAATTTTTTGAGGATTGTCATCAAAATTTTGATTTTGTGGGAGTGATCACGAATTGAGGTCCTTTTGGCGCTAGGACGCATATTTAAGGAGTTATGGCCAAAATAAGTTTTTCATATAAAAATTTCATTTTTTTGAGGATTTTCGTCGAAATTTTGATTTTTTGGGAGTGATCACGAATTGAGGTCCTTTTGGCTCTAGGACGCATATTTAAGGAGTTATGGCCACAATAAGTTTTTCATATAAAAATTTCAATTTTTTGAGGATTTTCGTCGAAATTTTGATTTTTTGGGGGTGGTCACGAATTGAGGTCCTTTTGGCTCTAGGACGCATATTTAAGGAGTTATGGCCAAAATAAGTTTTTCATATAAAAATTTCAATTTTCTGAGGATTTTCATCAAAATTTTGATTTTTTGGGAGTGATCACGAATTGAGGTCCTTTTGGCTCTAGGACGCATATTTAAGGAGTTATGGGCAAAATAAGTTTTTCATATAAAAATTTCATTTTTTTGAGGATTTTCGTCGAAATTTGGATTTTTTGGGGGTGGTCACGAATTGAGGTCCTTTTGGCTATAGGACGCATTTTTAAGGAGTTATGGCCAAAATAAGTTTTTCATATAAAAATTTCAATTTTCTGAGGATTTTCATCAAAATTTTGATTTTTTGGGAGTGATCACGAATTGAGGTCCTTTTGGCTCTAGGACGCATATTTAAGGAGTTATGGGCAAAATAAGTTTTTCATATAAAAATTTCATTTTTTTGAGGATTTTCGTCGAAATTTTGATTTTTTGGGGGTGGTCACGAATTGAGGTCCTTTTGGCTCTACGACGCATATTTAAGGAGTTATGGCCAAAATAAGTTTTTCATATAAAAATTTCATTTTTTTGAGGATTTTCGTCGAAATTTGGATTTTTTGCGGGTGGTCACGAATTGAGGTCCTTTTGGCTCTAGGACGCATATTTAAGGAGTTATGGCCAAAATAAGTTTTTCATATAAAAATTTCATTTTTTTGAGGATTTTCGTCGAAATTTTGATTTTTTGGGGGTGGTCACGAATTGAGGTCCTTTTGGCTCTAGGAAGCATATTTAAGGAGTTATGGCCAAAATAAGTTTTTCATATAAAAATTTCAATTTTTTGAGGATTTTCATCAAAATTTTGATTTTTTGGGGATGGTCACGAATTGAGGTCCTTTTGGCTCTAGGACGCATATTTAAGGAGTTATGGCCAAAATAAGTTTTTCATATAAAAATTTCAATTTTTTGAGGATTTTCATCAAAATTTTGATTTTTTGGGGATGGTCACGAATTGAGGTCCTTTTGGCTCTAGGACGCATATTTAAGGAGTTATGGCCAAAATAAGTTTTTCATATAAAAATTTCAATTTTTTGAGGATTTTCATCAAAATTTTGATTTTTTGGGGATGGTCACGAATTGAGGTCCTTTTGGCTCTAGGACGCATATTTAAGGAGTTATGGCCAAAATAAGTTTTTCATATAAAATTTCAATTTTTTGAGGATTGTCATCAAAATTTTGATTTTTTGGGGGTGGTCACGAATTGAGGTCCTTTTGGCTCTAGGACGCATATTTAAGGAGTTATGGCCAAAATAAGTTTCTCATATAAAAATTTCATTTTTTTGAGGATTTTCGTCGAAATTTTGATATTTTGGGGGTGGTCACGAATTGAGGTCCTTTTGGCTCTAGGACGCATATTTAAGGAGTTATGGCCAAAATAAGTTTTTCATATAAAAATTTCAATTTTTTGAGGATTTTCATCAAAATTTTGATTTTTTGGGGGTGATCACGAATTGAGGTCCTTTTGGCTCTAGGACGCATATTTAAGGAGTTATGGCCAAAATAAGTTTTTCATATAAAAATTTAAATTTTTTGAGGATTTTCATCAAAATTTTGATTTTTTGGGAGTGATCACGAATTGAGGTCCTTTTGGCTCTAGGACGCATATTTAAGGAGTTATGGGCAAAATAAGTTTTTCATATAAAAATTTCATTTTTTTGAGGATTTTCGTCGAAATTTTGATTTTTTGGGGATGGTCACGAATTGAGGTCCTTTTGGCTATAGGACGCATATTTAAGGAGTTATGGCCAAAATAAGTTTTTCATATAAAAATTTCAATTTTTTGAGGATTTTCATCAAAATTTTGATTTTTTGGGGGTGGTCACGAATTGAGGTCCTTTTGGCTCTAGGACGCATATTTAAGGAGTTATGGCCAAAATAAGTTTTTCATATAAAAATTTCAATTTTTTGAGGATTTTCATCAAAATTTTGATTTTTTGGGGATGGTCACGAATTGAGGTCCTTTTGGCTCTAGGACGCATATTTAAGGAGTTATGGCCAAAATAAGTTTTTCATATAAAAATTTCATTTTTTCGAGGATTTTCGTCGAAATTTGGATTTTTTGGGGGTGGTCACGAATTGAGGTCCTTTTGGCTCTAGGACGCATATTTAAGGAGTTATGGCCAAAATAAGTTTTTCATATAAAATTTCAATTTTTTGAGGATTGTCATCAAAATTTTGATTTTTTGGGGGTGGTCACGAATTGAGGTCCTTTTGGCTCTAGGACGCATATTTAAGGAGTTATGGCCAAAATAAGTTTCTCATATAAAAATTTCATTTTTTTGAGGATTTTCGTCGAAATTTTGATTTTTTGGGGGTGGTCACGAATTGAGGTCCTTTTGGCTCTAGGACGCATATTTAAGGAGTTATGGTCAAAATAAGTTTTTCATATAAAAATTTCAATTTTTTGAGGATTTTCATCAAAATTTTGATTTTTTGGGGGTGATCACGAATTGAGGTCCTTTTGGCTCTAGGACGCATATTTAAGGAGTTATGGCCAAAATAAGTTTTTCATATAAAAATTTAAATTTTTTGAGGATTTTCATCAAAATTTTGATTTTTTGGGAGTGATCACGAATTGAGGTCCTTTTGGCTCTAGGACGCATATTTAAGGAGTTATGGGCAAAATAAGTTTTTCATATAAAAATTTCATTTTTTTGAGGATTTTCGTCGAAATTTTGATTTTTTGGGGATGGTCACGAATTGAGGTCCTTTTGGCTATAGGACGCATATTTAAGGAGTTATGGCCAAAATAAGTTTTTCATATAAAAATTTCAATTTTTTGAGGATTTTCATCAAAATTTTGATTTTTTGGGGGTGGTCACGAATTGAGGTCCTTTTGGCTCTAGGACGCATATTTAAGGAGTTATGGCCAAAATAAGTTTTTCATATAAAAATTTCAATTTTTTGAGGATTTTCATCAAAATTTTGATTTTTTGGGGATGGTCACGAATTGAGGTCCTTTTGGCTCTAGGACGCATATTTAAGGAGTTATGGCCAAAATAAGTTTTTCATATAAAAATTTCATTTTTTCGAGGATTTTCGTCGAAATTTGGATTTTTTGGGGGTGGTCACGAATTGAGGTCCTTTTGGCTCTAGGACGCATATTTAAGCAGTTATGGCCAAAATAAGTTTTTCATATAAAAATTTCAATTTTTTGAGGATTTTCGTCGAAATTTGGATTTTTTGGGGGTGGTCACGAATTGAGGTCCTTTTGGCTCTAGGACGCATATTTAAGGAGTTATGGCCAAAATAAGTTTTTCATATAAAAATTTCAATTTTTTGAGGATTTTCATCAAAATTTTGATTTTTTGGGAGTGATCACGAATTGAGGTCCTTTTGGCTCTAGGACGCATATTTAAGGAGTTATGGCCAAAATAAGATTTTCATATAAAAATTTCATTTTTTTGAGGATTTTCGTCGAAATTTTGATTTTTTGGGGGTGGTCACGAATTGAGGTCCTTTTGGCTCTAGGACGCATATTTAAGGAGTTATGGCCAACATAAGTTTTTCATATAAAAATTTCAATTTTTTGAGGAATTTCATCAAAATTTTGATTTTTTGGGGATGGTCACGAATTGAGGTCCTTTTGGCGCTAGGACGCATATTTAAGGAGTTATGGCCAAAATAAGTTTTTCATATAAAAATTTCAATTTTTTGAGGATTTTCATCAAAATTTTGATTTTTTGGGGATGGTCACGAATTGAGGTCCTTTTGGCTCTAGGACGCATATTTAAGGAGTTATGGCCAAAATAAGTTTTTCATATAAAAATTTCAATTTTTTGAGAATTTTCGTCGAAATTTGGATTTTTTGGGGGTGGTCACGAATTGAGGTCCTTTTGGCTCTAGGACGCATATTTAAGGAGTTATGGCCACAATAAGTTTTTCATATAAAAATTTCAATTTTTTGAGGATTTTCGTCGAAATTTGGATTTTTTGGGGGTGGTCACGAATTGAGGTCCTTTTGGCTCTAGGACGCATATTTAAGGAGTTATGGCCAAAATAAGTTTTTCATATAAAAATTTAAATTTTTTGAGGATTTTCATCAAAATTTTGATTTTTTGGGGATGGTCACGAATTGAGGTCCTTTTGGCTCTAGGACGCATATTTAAGGAGTTATGGCCAAAATAAGTTTTTTATATAAAAATTTTAATTTTTTGAGGATTTTCGTCAAAATTTTGATTTTTTGGGAGTGATCACGAATTGAGGTCCTTTTGGCTCTAGGACGCATATTTAAGGAGTTATGGCCAAAATAAGTTTTTCATATAAAAATTTCATTTTTTTGAGGATTTTCGTCGAAATTTGGATTTTTTGGGGGTGGTCACGAATTGAGGTCCTTTTGGCTCTAGGACGCATATTTAAGGAGTTATGGCCAAAATAAGTTTTTCATATAAAAATTTCATTTTTTTGAGGATTTTCGTCGAAATTTGGATTTTTTGCGGGTGGTCACGAATTGAGGTCCTTTTGGCTCTAGGACGCATATTTAAGGAGTTATGGCCAAAATAAGTTTTTCATATAAAAATTTCAATTTTTTGAGGATTTTCGTCGAAATTTGGATTTTTTGGGGATGGTCACGAATTGAGGTCCTTTTGGCTCTAGGACGCATATTTAAGGAGTTATGGCCAAAATAAGTTTTTCATATAAAAATTTCATTTTTTTGAGGATTTTCGTCGAAATTTTGATTTTTTGGGGGTGGTCACGAATTGAGGTCCTTTTGGCTCTAGGACGCATATTTAAGGAGTTGTGGCCAAAATAAGTTTTTCATATAAAAATTTCAATTTTTTGAGGATTTTCGTCGAAATTTGGATTTTTTGGGGATGGTCACGAATTGAGGTCCTTTTGGCTCTAGGACGCATATTTAAGGAGTTATGGCCAAAATAAGTTTTTCATATAAAAATTTAAATTTTTTGAGGATTTTCATCAAAATTTTGATTTTTTGGGGGTGGTCACGAATTGAGGTCCTTTTGGCTCTAGGACGCATATTTAAGGAGTTATGGCCAAAATAAGTTTTTCATATAAAAATTTCAATTTTTTGAGGATTTTCATCAAAATTTTGATTTTTTGGGGATGGTCACGAATTGAGGTCCTTTTGGCTCTAGGACGCATATTTAAGGAGTTATGGCCAAAATAAGTTTTTCATATAAAAATTTAAATTTTTTGAGGATTTTCATCAAAATTTTGATTTTTTGGGGATGGTCACGAATTGAGGTCCTTTTGGCTCTAGGACGCATATTTAAGGAGTTATGGCCAAAATAAGTTTTTCATATAAAATTTCAATTTTTTGAGGATTTTCGTCGAAATTTGGATTTATTGGGGTGGTCACGAATTGAGGTCCTTTTGGCTCTAGGACGCATATTTAAGGAGTTATGGCCAAAATAAGTTTCTCATATAAAAATTTCTATTTTTTGAGGATTTTCATCAAAATTTTGATTTTTTGGGAGTGATCACGAATTGAGGTCCTTTTGGCTCTAGGACGCATATTTAAGGAGTTATGGCCAAAATAAGTTTTTCATATAAAAATTTCATTTTTTTGAGGATTTTCGTCGAAATTTTGATTTTTTGGGGGTGGTCACGAATTGAGGTCCTTTTGGCTCTAGGACGCATATTTAAGGAGTTATGGCCAAAATAAGTTTTTCATATAAAATTTCAATTTTTTGAGGATTTTCATCAAAATTTTGATTTTTTGGGAGTGATCACGAATTGAGGTCCTTTTGGCTCTAGGACGCATATTTAAGGAGTTATGGCCAAAATAAGTTTTTCATATAAAAATTTCATTTTTTTGAGGATGTTCGTCGAAATTTGGATTTTTTGGGGGTGGTCACGAATTGAGGTCCTTTTGGCTCTAGGACGCATATTTAAGGAGTTATGGCCAAAATAAGTTTTTTATATAAAAATTTCAATTTTTTGAGGATTTTCATCAAAATTTTGATTTTTTGGGAGTGATCACGAATTGAGGTCCTTTTGGCTCTAGGACGCATATTTAAGGAGTTATGGCCAAAATAAGTTTTTCATATAAAAATTTCATTTTTTTGAGGATTTTCGTCGAAATTTGGATTTTTTGGGGGTGGTCACGAATTGAGGTCCTTTTGGCTCTAGGACGCATATTTAAGGAGTTGTGGCCAAAATAAGTTTTTCATATAAAAATTTCAATTTTTTGAGGATTTTCGTCGAAATTTGGATTTTTTGGGGGTGGTCACGAATTGAGGTCATTTTGGCTCTAGGACGCATATTTAAGGAGTTATGGCCAAAATAAGTTTTTCATATAAAAATTTCAATTTTCTGAGGATTTTCATCAAAATTTTGATTTTTTGGGAGTGATCACGAATTGAGGTCCTTTTGGCTCTAGGACGCATATTTAAGGAGTTATGGCCAAAATAAGTTTTTCATATAAAAATTTCAATTTTTTGAGGATTTTCGTCGAAATTTGGATTTTTTGGGAATGATCACGAATTGAGGTCCTTTTGGCTCTAGGACGCATATTTAAGGAGTTATGGCCAAAATAAGTTTTTCATATAAAAATTTCAATTTTTTGAGGATTTTCGTCGAAATTTGGATTTTTTGGGGGTGGTCACGAATTGAGGTCCTTTTGGCTCTAGGACGCATATTTAAGGAGTTATGGCCAAAATAAGTTTTTCATATAAAAATTTAAATTTTTTGAGGATTTTCATCAAAATTTTGATTTTGTGGGAGTGATCACGAATTGAGGTCCTTTTGGCTCTAGGACGCATATTTAAGGAGTTATGGCCAAAATAAGTTTTTCATATAAAAATTTCAATTTTTTGAGGATTTTCGTCGAAATTTGGATTTTTTGGGGGTGGTCACGAATTGAGGTCCTTTTGGCTCTAGGACGCATATTTAAGGAGTTATGGCCAAAATAAGTTTTTCATATAAAAATTTCATTTTTTTGAGGATTGTCATCAAAATTTTGATTTTGTGGGAGTGATCACGAATTGAGGTCCTTTTGGCTCTAGGACGCATATTTAAGGAGTTATGGCCAAAATAAGTTTTTCATATAAAAATTTCAATTTTTTTGAGGATTTTCGCCGAAATTTGGATTTTTTGCGGGTGGTCACGAATTGAGGTCCTTTTGGCTCTAGGACGCATATTTAAGGAGTTATGGCCAAAATAAGTTTTTCATATAAAAATTTCAATTTTCTGAGGATTTTCATCAAAATTTTGATTTTTTGGGAGTGATCACGAATTGAGGTCCTTTTGGCTCTAGGACGCATATTTAAGGAGTTATGGGCAAAATAAGTTTTTCATATAAAAATTTCATTTTTTTGAGGATTTTCGTCGAAATTTTGATTTTTTGGGAGTGATCACGAATTGAGGTCCTTTTGGCTCTAGGACGCATATTTAAGGAGTTATGGCCAAAATAAGTTTTTCATATAAAAATTTCAATTTTTTGAGGATTTTCATCAAAATTTTGATTTTTTGGGAGTGATCACGAATTGAGGTCCTTTTGGCTCTAGGACGCATATTTAAGGAGTTATGGCCAAAATAAGTTTTTCATATAAAAATTTCAATTTTTTGAGGATTGTCATCAAAATTTTGATTTTGTGGGAGTGATCACGAATTGAGGTCCTTTTGGCTCTAGGACGCATATTTAAGGAGTTATGGCCAAAATAAGTTTTTCATATAAAAATTTCAATTTTTTGAGGATTGTCATCAAAATTTTGATTTTGTGGGAGTGATCACGAATTGAGGTCCTTTTGGCTCTAGGACGCATATTTAAGGAGTTATGGCCAAAATAAGTTTTTCATATAAAAATTTCATTTTTTTGAGGATTTTCGTCGAAATTTGGATTTTTTGCGGGTGGTCACGAATTGAGGTCCTTTTGGCTCTAGGAAGCATATTTAAGGAGTTATGGCCAAAATAAGTTTTTCATATAAAAATTTCAATTTTTTGAGGATTTTCGTCGAAATTTTGATTTTGTGGGAGTGATCACGAATTGAGGTCCTTTTGGCTCTAGGACGCATATTTAAGGAGTTATGGCCAAAATAAGTTTTTCATATAAAAATTTCAATTTTTTGAGGATTTTCGTCGAAATTTGGATTTTTTGGGGGTGGTCACGAATTGAGGTCCTTTTGGCTCTAGGACGCATATTTAAGGAGTTATGGCCAAAATAAGTTTTTCATATAAAAATTTCATTTTTTTGAGGATTGTCATCAAAATTTTGATTTTGTGGGAGTGATCACGAATTGAGGTCCTTTTGGCTCTAGGACGCATATTTAAGGAGTTATGGCCAAAATAAGTTTTTCATATAAAAATTTCATTTTTTTGAGGATTTTCGTCGAAATTTTGATTTTTTGGGGGTGGTCACGAATTGAGGTCCTTTTGGCTCTAGGAAGCATATTTAAGGAGTTATGGCCCAAAATAAGTTTTTCATAAAAAAATTTAAATTTTTTGAGGATTTTCATCAAAATTTTGATTTTTTGGGGGTGGTCACGAATTGAGGTCCTTTTGGCTCTAGGACGCATATTTAAGGAGTTATGGCCAAAATAAGTTTTTCATATAAAAATTTCAATTTTTTGAGGATTTTCATCAAAATTTTGATTTTTTGGGAGTGATCACGAATTGAGGTCCTTTTGGCTCTAGGACGCATATTTAAGGAGTTATGGCCAAAATAAGTTTTTCATATAAAAATTTCAATTTTTTGAGGATTTTCATCAAAATTTTGATTTTTTGGGAGTGATCACGAATTGAGGTCCTTTTGGCTCTAGGACGCATATTTAAGGAGTTATGGCCAAAATAAGTTTTTCATATAAAAATTTCAATTTTTTGAGGATTTTCGTCGAAATTTGGATTTTTTGGGGGTGGTCACGAATTGAGGTCCTTTTGGCTCTAGGACGCATATTTAAGGAGTTGTGGCCAAAATAAGTTTTTCATATAAAAATTTCATTTTTTTGAGGATTTTCGTCGAAATTTTGATTTTTTGGGGGTGGTCACGAATTGAGGTCCTTTTGGCTCTAGGACGCATATTTAAGGAGTTATGGCCAAAATAAGTTTTTCATATAAAATTTCAATTTTTTGAGGATTTTCATCAAAATTTTGATTTTTTGGGAGTGATCACGAATTGAGGTCCTTTTGGCTCTAGGACGCATATTTAAGGAGTTATGGCCAAAATAAGTTTTTCATATAAAAATTTCATTTTTTTGAGGATGTTCGTCGAAATTTGGATTTTTTGGGGGTGGTCACGAATTGAGGTCCTTTTGGCTCTAGGACGCATATTTAAGGAGTTATGGCCAAAATAAGTTTTTTATATAAAAATTTCAATTTTTTGAGGATTTTCATCAAAATTTTGATTTTTTGGGAGTGATCACGAATTGAGGTCCTTTTGGCTCTAGGACGCATATTTAAGGAGTTATGGCCAAAATAAGTTTTTCATATAAAAATTTCATTTTTTTGAGGATTTTCGTCGAAATTTGGATTTTTTGGGGGTGGTCACGAATTGAGGTCCTTTTGGCTCTAGGACGCATATTTAAGGAGTTGTGGCCAAAATAAGTTTTTCATATAAAAATTTCAATTTTTTGAGGATTTTCGTCGAAATTTGGATTTTTTGGGGGTGGTCACGAATTGAGGTCATTTTGGCTCTAGGACGCATATTTAAGGAGTTATGGCCAAAATAAATTTTTCATATAAAAATTTCAATTTTCTGAGGATTTTCATCAAAATTTTGATTTTTTGGGAGTGATCACGAATTGAGGTCCTTTTGGCTCTAGGACGCATATTTAAGGAGTTATGGCCAAAATAAGTTTTTCATATAAAAATTTCAATTTTTTGAGGATTTTCGTCGAAATTTGGATTTTTTGGGAGTGATCACGAATTGAGGTCCTTTTGGCTCTAGGACGCATATTTAAGGAGTTATGGCCAAAATAAGTTTTTCATATAAAAATTTCAATTTTTTGAGGATTTTCGTCGAAATTTGGATTTTTTGGGGGTGGTCACGAATTGAGGTCCTTTTGGCTCTAGGACGCATATTTAAGGAGTTATGGCCAAAATAAGTTTTTCATATAAAAATTTAAATTTTTTGAGGATTTTCATCAAAATTTTGATTTTGTGGGAGTGATCACGAATTGAGGTCCTTTTGGCTCTAGGGCGCATATTTAAGGAGTTATGGCCAAAATAAGTTTTTCATATAAA
The DNA here is from genome assembly GCF_050003625.1 of Haematobia irritans. NCBI lineage: Eukaryota > Metazoa > Arthropoda > Insecta > Diptera > Muscidae > Haematobia > Haematobia irritans. The sequence goes on along the minus strand of NW_027445852.1, from coordinate 643,936 downwards.
AATTTCAATTTTTTGAGGATTTTCGTCGAAATTTGGATTTTTTGGGGGTGGTCACGAATTGAGGTCCTTTTGGCTCTAGGACGCATATTTAAGGAGTTATGGCCAAAATAAGTTTTTCATATAAAAATTTCATTTTTTTGAGGATTGTCATCAAAATTTTGATTTTGTGGGAGTGATCACGAATTGAGGTCCTTTTGGCTCTAGGACGCATATTTAAGGAGTTATGGCCAAAATAAGTTTTTCATATAAAAATTTCAATTTTTTTGAGGATTTTCGTCGAAATTTGGATTTTTTGCGGGTGGTCACGAATTGAGGTCCTTTTGGCTCTAGGACGCATATTTAAGGAGTTATGGCCAAAATAAGTTTTTCATATAAAAATTTCAATTTTCTGAGGATTTTCATCAAAATTTTGATTTTTTGGGAGTGATCACGAATTGAGGTCCTTTTGGCTCTAGGACGCATATTTAAGGAGTTATGGGCAAAATAAGTTTTTCATATAAAAATTTCATTTTTTTGAGGATTTTCGTCGAAATTTTGATTTTTTGGGAGTGATCACGAATTGAGGTCCTTTTGGCTCTAGGACGCATATTTAAGGAGTTATGGCCAAAATAAGTTTTTCATATAAAAATTTCAATTTTTTGAGGATTTTCATCAAAATTTTGATTTTTTGGGAGTGATCACGAATTGAGGTCCTTTTGGCTCTAGGACGCATATTTAAGGAGTTATGGCCAAAATAAGTTTTTCATATAAAAATTTCAATTTTTTGAGGATTGTCATCAAAATTTTGATTTTGTGGGAGTGATCACGAATTGAGGTCCTTTTGGCTCTAGGACGCATATTTAAGGAGTTATGGCCAAAATAAGTTTTTCATATAAAAATTTCATTTTTTTGAGGATTTTCGTCGAAATTTTGATTTTGTGGGAGTGATCACGAATTGAGGTCCTTTTGGCTCTAGGACGCATATTTAAGGAGTTATGGCCAAAATAAGTTTTTCATATAAAAATTTCAATTTTTTGAGGATTTTCGTCGAAATTTGGATTTTTTGGGGGTGGTCACGAATTGAGGTCCTTTTGGCTCTAGGACGCATATTTAAGGAGTTATGGCCAAAATAAGTTTTTCATATAAAAATTTCATTTTTTTGAGGATTGTCATCAAAATTTTGATTTTGTGGGAGTGATCACGAATTGAGGTCCTTTTGGCTCTAGGACGCATATTTAAGGAGTTATGGCCAAAATAAGTTTTTCATATAAAAATTTCATTTTTTTGAGGATTTTCGTCGAAATTTTGATTTTTTGGGGGTGGTCACGAATTGAGGTCCTTTTGGCTCTAGGAAGCATATTTAAGGAGTTATGGCCCAAAATAAGTTTTTCATATAAAAATTTAAATTTTTTGAGGATTTTCATCAAAATTTTGATTTTTTGGGGGTGGTCACGAATTGAGGTCCTTTTGGCTCTAGGACGCATATTTAAGGAGTTATGGCCAAAATAAGTTTTTCATATAAAAATTTCAATTTTTTGAGGATTTTCATCAAAATTTTGATTTTTTGGGAGTGATCACGAATTGAGGTCCTTTTGGCTCTAGGACGCATATTTAAGGAGTTATGGCCAAAATAAGTTTTTCATATAAAAATTTCAATTTTTTGAGGATTTTCATCAAAATTTTGATTTTTTGGGAGTGATCACGAATTGAGGTCCTTTTGGCTCTAGGACGCATATTTAAGGAGTTATGGCCAAAATAAGTTTTTCATATAAAAATTTCAATTTTTTGAGGATTTTCGTCGAAATTTGGATTTTTTGGGGGTGGTCACGAATTGAGGTCCTTTTGGCTCTAGGACGCATATTTAAGGAGTTGTGGCCAAAATAAGTTTTTCATATAAAAATTTCATTTTTTTGAGGATTTTCGTCGAAATTTTGATTTTTTGGGGGTGGTCACGAATTGAGGTCCTTTTGGCTCTAGGACGCATATTTAAGGAGTTATGGCCAAAATAAGTTTTTCATATAAAAATTTCAATTTTTTGAGGATTTTCGTCGAAATTTGGATTTTTAGGGGGTGGTCACGAATTGAGGTCCTTTTGGCTCTAGGACGCATATTTAAGGAGTTATGGCCCAAAATAAGTTTTTCATATAAAAATTTCAATTTTTTGAGGATTTTCGTCGAAATTTGGATTTTTAGGGGGTGGTCACGAATTGAGGTCCTTTTGGCTCTAGGACGCATATTTAAGGAGTTATGGCCAAAATAAGTTTTTCATATAAAAATTTCAATTTTTTGAGGATTTTCGTCGAAATTTGGATTTTTTGGGGGTGGTCACGAATTGAGGTCCTTTTGGCTCTAGGACGCATATTTAAGGAGTTATGGCCAAAATAAGTTTTTCATATAAAAATTTCAATTTTTTGAGGATTGTCATCAAAATTTTGATTTTGTGGGAGTGATCACGAATTGAGGTCCTTTTGGCTCTAGGACGCATATTTAAGGAGTTATGGCCAAAATAAGTTTTTCATATAAAAATTTCAATTTTTTGAGGATTTTCGTCGAAATTTGGATTTTTTGGGGGTGGTCACGAATTGAGGTCCTTTTGGCTCTAGGACGCATATTTAAGGAGTTATGGCCAAAATAAGTTTTTCATATAAAAATTTCATTTTTTTGAGGATTGTCATCAAAATTTTGATTTTGTGGGAGTGATCACGAATTGAGGTCCTTTTGGCTCTAGGACGCATATTTAAGGAGTTATGGCCAAAATAAGTTTTTCATATAAAAATTTCATTTTTTTGAGGATTTTCGTCGAAATTTTGATTTTTTGGGGGTGGTCACGAATTGAGGTCCTTTTGGCTCTAGGAAGCATATTTAAGGAGTTATGGCCAAAATAAGTTTTTCATATAAAAATTTCAATTTTTTGAGGATTTTCATCAAAATTTTGATTTTTTGGGGATGGTCACGAATTGAGGTCCTTTTGGCTCTAGGACGCATATTTAAGGAGTTATGGCCAAAATAAGTTTTTCATATAAAAATTTCAATTTTTTGAGGATTTTCGTCGAAATTTGGATTTTTTGGGGGTGGTCACGAATTGAGGTCCTTTTGGCTCTAGGACGCATATTAAGGAGTTATGGCCAAAATAAGTTTTTCATATAAAAATTTCAATTTTTTGAGGATTTTCATCAAAATTTTGATTTTTAGGGGGTGGTCACGAATTGAGGTCCTTTTGGCTCTAGGACGCATATTAAGGAGTTATGGCCAAAATAAGTTTTTCATATAAAAATTTCAATTTTTTGAGGATTTTCATCAAAATTTTGATTTTGTGGGAGTGATCACGAATTGAGGTCCTTTTGGCTCTAGGACGCATATTTAAGGAGTTATGGCCAAAATAAGTTTTTCATATAAAAATTTCAATTTTTTGAGGATTTTCGTCGAAATTTGTATTTTTTGGGAGTGATCACGAATTGAGGTCCTTTTGGCTCTAGGACGCATATTTAAGGAGTTATGGCCAAAATAAGTTTTTCATATAAAAATTTCATTTTTTTGAGGATTTTCGTCGAAATTTTGATTTTTTGGGGGTGGTCACGAATTGAGGTCCTTTTGGCTCTAGGACGCATATTTAAGGAGTTATGGCCAAAATAAGTTTTTCATATAAAAATTTCAATTTTTTGAGGATTTTCATCAAAATTTTGATTTTTTGGGAGTGATCACGAATTGAGGTCCTTTTGGCTCTAGGACGCATATTTAAGGAGTTATGGCCAAAATAAGTTTTTCATATAAAAATTTCAATTTTTTGAGGATTTTCGTCGAAATTTGGATTTTTTGGGGGTGGTCACGAATTGAGGTCCTTTTGGCTCTAGGACGCATATTTAAGGAGTTGTGGCCAAAATAAGTTTTTCATATAAAAATTTCATTTTTTTGAGGATTTTCGTCGAAATTTTGATTTTTTGGGGGTGGTCACGAATTGAGGTCCTTTTGGCTCTAGGACGCATATTTAAGGAGTTATGGCCAAAATAAGTTTTTCATATAAAAATTTCAATTTTTTGAGGATTTTCGTCGAAATTTGGATTTTTAGGGGGTGGTCACGAATTGAGGTCCTTTTGGCTCTAGGACGCATATTTAAGGAGTTATGGCCAAAATAAGTTTTTCATATACAAATTTCAATTTTTTGAGGATTTTCGTCGAAATTTGGATTTTTTGGGGGTGGTCACGAATTGAGGTCCTTTTGGCTCTAGGACGCATATTTAAGGAGTTATGGCCAAAATAAGTTTTTCATATAAAAATTTCAATTTTTTGAGGATTGTCATCAAAATTTTGATTTTGTGGGAGTGATCACGAATTGAGGTCCTTTTGGCTCTAGGACGCATATTTAAGGAGTTATGGCCAAAATAAGTTTTTCATATAAAAATTTCAATTTTTTGAGGATTTTCGTCGAAATTTGGATTTTTTGGGGGTGGTCACGAATTGAGGTCCTTTTGGCTCTAGGACGCATATTTAAGGAGTTATGGCCAAAATAAGTTTTTCATATAAAAATTTCATTTTTTTGAGGATTGTCATCAAAATTTTGATTTTGTGGGAGTGATCACGAATTGAGGTCCTTTTGGCTCTAGGACGCATATTTAAGGAGTTATGGCCAAAATAAGTTTTTCATATAAAAATTTCATTTTTTTGAGGATTTTCGTCGAAATTTTGATTTTTTGGGGGTGGTCACGAATTGAGGTCCTTTTGGCTCTAGGAAGCATATTTAAGGAGTTATGGCCAAAATAAGTTTTTCATATAAAAATTTCAATTTTTTGAGGATTTTCATCAAAATTTTGATTTTTTGGGGATGGTCACGAATTGAGGTCCTTTTGGCTCTAGGACGCATATTTAAGGAGTTATGGCCAAAATAAGTTTTTCATATAAAAATTTCAATTTTTTGAGGATTTTCGTCGAAATTTGGATTTTTTGGGGGTGGTCACGAATTGAGGTCCTTTTGGCTCTAGGACGCATATTTAAGGAGTTATGGCCACAATAAGTTTTTCATATAAAAATTTCAATTTTCTGAGGATTTTCATCAAAATTTTGATTTTTTGGGAGTGATCACGAATTGAGGTCCTTTTGGCTCTAGGACGCATATTTAAGGAGTTATGGGCAAAATAAGTTTTTCATATAAAAATTTCATTTTTTTGAGGATTTTCGTCGAAATTTTGATTTTTTGGGGATGGTCACGAATTGAGGTCCTTTTGGCTCTAGGACGCATATTTAAGGAGTTATGGCCAAAATAAGTTTTTTATATAAAAATTTCAATTTTTTGAGGATTTTCATCAAAATTTTGATTTTTTGGGAGTGATCACGAATTGAGGTCCTTTTGGCTCTAGGACGCATATTTAAGGAGTTATGGCCAAAATAAGTTTTTCATATAAAAATTTCAATTTTTTGAGGATTTTCATCAAAATTTTGATTTTTAGGGGGTGGTCACGAATTGAGGTCCTTTTGGCTCTAGGACGCATATTAAGGAGTTATGGCCAAAATAAGTTTTTCATATAAAAATTTCAATTTTTTGAGGATTTTCATCAAAATTTTGATTTTGTGGGAGTGATCACGAATTGAGGTCCTTTTGGCTCTAGGACGCATATTTAAGGAGTTATGGCCAAAATAAGTTTTTCATATAAAAATTTCAATTTTTTGAGGATTTTCGTCGAAATTTGGATTTTTTGGGAGATATCACGAATTGAGGTCCTTTTGGCTCTAGGACGCATATTTAAGGAGTTATGGCCAAAATAAGTTTTTCATATAAAAATTTCATTTTTTTGAGGATGTTCGTCGAAATTTGGATTTTTTGGGGGTTGTCACGAATTGAGGTCCTTTTGGCTCTAGGACGCATATTTAAGGAGTTATGGCCAAAATAAGTTTTTCATATAAAAATTTCAATTTTTTGAGGATTGTCATCAAAATTTTGATTTTGAGGGAGTGATCACGAATTGAGGTCCTTTTGGCTCTAGGACGCATATTTAAGGAGTTATGGCCACAATAAGTTTATCATATAAAAATTTCAATTTTCTGAGGATTTTCATCAAAATTTTGATTTTTTGGGAGTGATCACGAATTGAGGTCCTTTTGGCTCTAGGACGCATATTTAAGGAGTTATGGGCAAAATAAGTTTTTCATATAAAAATTTCATTTTTTTGAGGATTTTCGTCGAAATTTTGATTTTTTGGGGGTGGTCACGAATTGAGGTCCTTTTGGCTCTAGGACGCATATTTAAGGAGTTATGGCCAAAATAAGTTTTTCATATAAAAATTTCATTTGTTTGAGGATTTTCATCAAAATTTTGATTTTTTGGGGATGGTCACGAATTGAGGTCCTTTTGGCGCTAGGACGCATATTTAAGGAGTTATGGCCAAAATAAGTTTCTCATATAAAAATTTCAATTTTTTGAGGATTTTCATCAAAATTTTGATTTTTTGGGGATGGTCACGAATTGAGGTCCTTTTGGCTCTAGGACGCATATTTAAGGAGTTATGGCCAAAATAAGTTTTTCATATAAAAATTTAAATTTTTTGAGGATTTTCATCAAAATTTTGATTTTTTGGGGATGGTCACGAATTGAGGTCCTTTTGGCTCTAGGACGCATATTTAAGGAGTTATGGCCAAAATAAGTTTTTTATATAAAAATTTCAATTTTTTGAGGATTTTCATCAAAATTTTGATTTTTTGGGAGTGATCACGAATTGAGGTCCTTTTGGCTCTAGGACGCATATTTAAGGAGTTATGGCCAAAATAAGTTTTTCATATAAAAATTTCATTTTTTTGAGGATTTTCGTCGAAATTTTGATTTTTTGGGGGTGGTCACGAATTGAGGTCCTTTTGGCTCTAGGACGCATATTTAAGGAGTTGTGGCCAAAATAAGTTTTTCATATAAAAATTTCAATTTTTTGAGGATTTTCGTCGAAATTTTGATTTTTTGGGGGTGGTCACGAATTGAGGTCCTTTTGGCTCTAGGACGCATATTTAAGGAGTTATGGCCAAAATAAGTTTTTCATATAAAAATTTCAATTTTTTGAGGATTTTCATCAAAATTTTGATTTTTTGGGGATGGTCACGAATTGAGGTCCTTTTGGCTCTAGGAAGCATATTTAAGGAGTTATGGCCAAAATAAGTTTTTCATATAAAAATTTCAATTTTTTGAGGATTTTCGTCGAAATTTGGATTTTTTGGGGGTGGTCACGAATTGAGGTCATTTTGGCTCTCGGACGCATATTTAAGGAGTTATGGCCAAAATAAGTTTTTCATATAAAAATTTAAATTTTTTGAGGATTTTCATCAAAATTTTGATTTTTTGGGAGTGATCACGAATTGAGGTCCTTTTGGCTCTAGGACGCATATTTAAGGAGTTATGGCCAAAATAAGTTTTTCATATAAAAATTTAAATTTTCTGAGGATTTTCATCAAAATTTTGATTTTTTGGGAGTGATCACGAATTGAGGTCCTTTTGGCTCTAGGACGCATATTTAAGGAGTTATGGCCAAAATAAGTTTTTCATATAAAAATTTAAATTTTTTGAGGATTTTCATCAAAATTTTGATTTTTTGGGAGTGATCACGAATTGAGGTCCTTTTGGCTCTAGGACGCATATTTAAGGAGTTATGGCCAAAATAAGTTTTTTATATAAAAATTTCAATTTTTTGAGGATTTTCATCAAAATTTTGATTTTTTGGGAGTGATCACGAATTGAGGTCCTTTTGGCTCTAGGAAGCATATTTAAGGAGTTATGGCCAAAATAAGTTTTTCATATAAAAATTTCAATTTTTTGAGGATTTTCGTCGAAATTTGGATTTTTTGCGGGTGGTCACGAATTGAGGTCCTTTTGGCTCTAGGACGCATATTTAAGGAGTTATGGCCAAAATAAGTTTTTCATATAAAATTTTCAATTTTTTGAGGATTTTCATCAAAATTTTGATTTTTTGGGGATGGTCACGAATTGAGGTCCTTTTGGCTCTAGGACGCATATTTAAGGAGTTATGGCCAAAATAAGTTTTTCATATAAAAATTTCAATTTTTTGAGGATTTTCATCAAAATTTTGATTTTGTGGGAGTGATCACGAATTGAGGTCCTTTTGGCTCTAGGACGCATATTTAAGGAGTTATGGCCAAAATAAGTTTTTCATATAAAAATTTCAATTTTTTGAGGATTTTCGTCGAAATTTGGATTTTTTGGGAGTGATCACGAATTGAGGTCCTTTTGGCTCTAGGACGCATATTTAAGGAGTTATGGCCAAAATAAGTTTTTCATATAAAAATTTCAATTTTTTGAGGATTTTCATCAAAATTTTGATTTTTTGGGGATGGTCACGAATTGAGGTCCTTTTGGCTCTAGGACGCATATTTAAGGAGTTATGGCCAAAATAAGTTTTTCATATAAAAATTTCAATTTTTTGAGGATTTTCATCAAAATTTTGATTTTTTGGGAGTGATCACGAATTGAGGTCCTTTTGGCTCTAGGAAGCATATTTAAGGAGTTATGGCCAAAATAAGTTTTTCATATAAAAATTTCAATTTTTTGAGGATTTTCGTCGAAATTTTGATTTTTTGGGGATGGTCACGAATTGAGGTCCTTTTGGCTCTAGGAAGCATATTTAAGGAGTTATGGCCAAAATAAGTTTTTCATATAAAAATTTCAATTTTTTGAGGATTTTCGTCGAAATTTGGATTTTTTGGGAGTGATCACGAATTGAGGTCCTTTTGGCTCTAGGACGCATATTTAAGGAGTTATGGCCAAAATAAGTTTTTCATATAAAAATTTCATTTTTTTGAGGATTTTCGTCGAAATTTTGATTTTTTGGGGGTGGTCACGAATTGAGGTCCTTTTGGCTCTAGGACGCATATTTAAGGAGTTATGGCCAAAATAAGTTGTTCATATAAAAATTTCAATTTTTTGAGGATTGTCATCAAAATTTTGATTTTGTGGGAGTGATCACGAATTGAGGTCCTTTTGGCTCTAGGACGCATATTTAAGGAGTTATGGCCAAAATAAGTTTTTCATATAAAAATTTCAATTTTTTGAGGATTTTCGTCGAAATTTGGATTTTTTGGGGGTGGTCACGAATTGAGGTCCTTTTGGCTCTAGGACGCATATTTAAGGAGTTATGGCCAAAATAAGTTTTTCATATAAAAATTTCAATTTTTTGAGGATTTTCATCAAAATTTTGATTTTTTGGGGATGGTCACGAATTGAGGTCCTTTTGGCTCTAGGACGCATATTTAAGGAGTTATGGCCAAAATAAGTTTTTCATATAAAATTTCAATTTTTTGAGGATTTTCATCAAAATTTTGATTTTTTGGGGATGGTCACGAATTGAGGTCCTTTTGGCGCTAGGACGCATATTTAAGGAGTTATGGCCAAAATAAGTTTTTCATATAAAAATTTCAATTTTTTGAGGATTTTCATCAAAATTTTGATTTTTTGGGAGTGATCACGAATTGAGGTCCTTTTGGCTCTAGGAAGCATATTTAAGGAGTTATGGCCAAAATAAGTTTTTCATATAAAAATTTCAATTTTTTGAGGATTTTCGTCGAAATTTTGATTTTTTGGGGGTGGTCACGAATTGAGGTCCTTTTGGCTCTAGGACGCATATTTAAGGAGTTATGGCCAAAATAAGTTTTTTATATAAAAATTTCAATTTTTTGAGGATTTTCATCAAAATTTTGATTTTTTGGGAGTGATCACGAATTGAGGTCCTTTTGGCTCTAGGAAGCATATTTAAGGAGTTATGGCCAAAATAAGTTTTTCATATAAAAATTTCAATTTTTTGAGGATTTTCGTCGAAATTTGGATTTTTTGCGGGTGGTCACGAATTGAGGTCCTTTTGGCTCTAGGACGCATATTTAAGGAGTTATGGCCAAAATAAGTTTTTCATATAAAATTTTCAATTTTTTGAGGATTTTCATCAAAATTTTGATTTTTTGGGGATGGTCACGAATTGAGGTCCTTTTGGCTCTAGGACGCATATTTAAGGAGTTATGGCCAAAATAAGTTTTTCATATAAAAATTTCAATTTTTTGAGGATTTTCATCAAAATTTTGATTTTGTGGGAGTGATCACGAATTGAGGTCCTTTTGGCTCTAGGACGCATATTTAAGGAGTTATGGCCAAAATAAGTTTTTCATATAAAAATTTCAATTTTTTGAGGATTTTCGTCGAAATTTGGATTTTTTGGGAGTGATCACGAATTGAGGTCCTTTTGGCTCTAGGAAGCATATTTAAGGAGTTATGGCCAAAATAAGTTTTTCATGTAAAAATTTCAATTTTTTGAGGATTTTCGTCGAAATTTTGATTTTTTGGGGATGGTCACGAATTGAGGTCCTTTTGGCTCTAGGAAGCATATTTAAGGAGTTATGGCCAAAATAAGTTTTTCATATAAAAATTTCAATTTTTTGAGGATTTTCATCAAAATTTTGATTTTTTGGGAGTGATCACGAATTGAGGTCCTTTTGGCTCTAGGACGCATATTTAAGGAGTTATGGCCAAAATAAGTTTTTCATATAAAAATTTCATTTTTTTGAGGATTTTCGTCGAAATTTTGATTTTTTGGGGGTGGTCACGAATTGAGGTCCTTTTGGCTCTAGGACGCATATTTAAGGAGTTATGGCCAAAATAAGTTTTTCATATAAAAATTTCAATTTTTTGAGGATTGTCATCAAAATTTTGATTTTGTGGGAGTGATCACGAATTGAGGTCCTTTTGGCTCTAGGAAGCATATTTAAGGAGTTATGGCCAAAATAAGTTTTTCATATAAAAATTTCATTTTTTTGAGGATTTTCGTCGAAATTTTGATTTTTTGGGAGTGATCACGAATTGAGGTCCTTTTGGCTCTAGGACGCATATTTAAGGAGTTATGGCCAAAATAAGTTTTTCATATAAAAATTTCATTTTTTTGAGGATTTTCGTCGAAATTTTGATTTTTTGGGGGTGGTCACGAATTGAGGTCCTTTTGGCTCTAGGACGCATATTTAAGGAGTTATGGCCAAAATAAGTTTTTCATATAAAAATTTCAATTTTTTGAGGATTGTCATCAAAATTTTGATTTTGTGGGAGTGATCACGAATTGAGGTCCTTTTGGCTCTAGGAAGCATATTGAAGGAGTTATGGCCAAAATAAGTTTTTCATATAAAAATTTCATTTTTTTGAGGATTTTCGTCGAAATTTTGATTTTTTGGGAGTGATCACGAATTGAGGTCCTTTTGGCTCTAGGACGCATATTTAAGGAGTTATGGCCAAAATAAGTTTTTCATATAAAAATTTCATTTTTTTGAGGATTTTCGTCGAAATTTGGATTTTTTGGGGGTGGTCACGAATTGAGGTCCTTTTGGCTCTAGGAAGCATATTTAAGGAGTTATGGCCAAAATAAGTTTTTCATATAAAAATTTCAATTTTTTGAGGATTTTCGTCGAAATTTGGATTTTTTGGGAGTGATCACGAATTGAGGTCCTTTTGGCTCTAGGACGCATATTTAAGGAGTTATGGCCAAAATAAGTTTTTCATATAAAAATTTCATTTTTTTGAGGATTTTCGTCGAAATTTTGATTTTTTGGGGGTGGTCACGAATTGAGGTCCTTTTGGCTCTAGGACGCATATTTAAGGAGTTATGGCCAAAATAAGTTTTTCATATAAAAATTTCAATTTTTTGAGGATTGTCATCAAAATTTTGATTTTGTGGGAGTGATCACGAATTGAGGTCCTTTTGGCTCTAGGACGCATATTTAAGGAGTTATGGCCAAAATAAGTTTTTCATATAAAAATTTCAATTTTTTGAGGATTTTCGTCGAAATTTGGATTTTTTGGGGGTGGTCACGAATTGAGGTCCTTTTGGCTCTAGGACGCATATTTAAGGAGTTATGGCCAAAATAAGTTTTTCATATAAAAATTTCAATTTTTTGAGGATTTTCATCAAAATTTTGATTTTTTGGGGATGGTCACGAATTGAGGTCCTTTTGGCTCTAGGACGCATATTTAAGGAGTTATGGCCAAAATAAGTTTTTCATATAAAATTTCAATTTTTTGAGGATTTTCATCAAAATTTTGATTTTTTGGGGATGGTCACGAATTGAGGTCCTTTTGGCGCTAGGACGCATATTTAAGGAGTTATGGCCAAAATAAGTTTTTCATATAAAAATTTCAATTTTTTGAGGATTTTCATCAAAATTTTGATTTTTTGGGAGTGATCACGAATTGAGGTCCTTTTGGCTCTAGGAAGCATATTGAAGGAGTTATGGCCAAAATAAGTTTTTCATATAAAAATTTCATTTTTTTGAGGATTTTCGTCGAAATTTGGATTTTTTGGGAGTGATCACGAATTGAGGTCCTTTTGGCTCTAGGACGCATATTTAAGGAGTTATGGCCAAAATAAGTTTTTCATATAAAAATTTCAATTTTTTGAGGATTTTCATCAAAATTTTGATTTTTTGGGAGTGATCACGAATTGAGGTCCTTTTGGCTCTAGGACGCATATTTAAGGAGTTATGGCCAAAATAAGTTTTTCATATAAAAATTTAAATTTTTTGAGGATTTTCATCAAAATTTTGATTTTTTGGGAGTGATCACGAATTGAGGTCCTTTTGGCTCTAGGACGCATATTTAAGGAGTTATGGCCACAATAAGTTTTTCATATAAAAATTTCTATTTTTTGAGGATTTTCATCAAAATTTTGATTTTTTGGGGATGGTCACGAATTGAGGTCCTTTTGGCTCTAGGACGCATATTTAAGGAGTTATGGCCAAAATAAGTTTTTCATATAAAAATTTCAATTTTCTGAGGATTTTCATCAAAATTTTGATTTTTTGGGGATGGTCACGAATTGAGGTCCTTTTGGCTCTAGGACGCATATTTAAGGAGTTATGGCCAAAATAAGTTTTTCATATAAAAATTTCAATTTTTTGAGGATTTTCATCAAAATTTTGATTTTTTGGGAGTGATCACGAATTGAGGTCCTTTTGGCTCTAGGACGCATATTTAAGGAGTTATGGCCACAATAAATTTTTCATATAAAATTTCAATTTTTTGAGGATTTTCATCAAAATTTTGATTTTTTGGGGATGGTCACGAATTGAGGTCCTTTTGGCTCTAGGAAGCATATTTAAGGAGTTACGGCCAAAATAAGTGTTTTCATATAAAAATTTCAATTTTTTGAGGATTTTCATCAAAATTTTGATTTTTTGGGAGTGATCACGAATTGAGGTCCTTTTGGCTCTAGGACGCATATTTAAGGAGTTGTGGCCAAAATAAGTTTTTCATATAAAAATTTAAATTTTTTGAGGATTTTCATCAAAATTTTGATTTTTTGGGGATGGTCACGAATTGAGGTCCTTTTGGCTCTAGGAAGCATATTTAAGGAGTTATGGCCAAAATAAGTTTTTCATATAAAAATTTAAATTTTTTGAGGATTTTCATCAAAATTTTGATTTTTTGGGGATGGTCACGAATTGAGGTCCTTTTGGCTCTAGGACGCATATTTAAGGAGTTATGGCCAAAATAAGTTTTTCATATAAAAATTTCATTTTTTTGAGGATGTTCGTCGAAATTTGGATTTTTTGGGGGTGGTCACGAATTGAGGTCCTTTTGGCTCTAGGACGCATATTTAAGGAGTTATGGCCCAAAATAAGTTTTTCATATAAAAATTTCAATTTTTTTGAGGATTTTCGTCGAAATTTGGATTTTGTGGGGGTGGTCACGAATTGAGGTCCTTTTGGCTCTAGGACGCATATTTAAGGAGTTATGGCCAAAATAAGTTTTTCATATAAAAATTTCAATTTTCTGAGGATTTTCATCAAAATTTTGATTTTTTGGGGATGGTCACGAATTGAGGTCCTTTTGGCTCTAGGACGCATATTTAAGGAGTTATGGCCAAAATAAATTTTTCATATAAAAATTTCAATTTTTTGAGGATTTTCGTCGAAATTTGGATTTTTTGGGAGTGATCACGAATTGAGGTCCTTTTGGCTCTAGGACGCATATTTAAGGAGTTATGGCCAAAATAAGTTTTTCATATAAAAATTTCATTTTTTTGAGGATTGTCATCAAAATTTTGATTTTGTGGGAGTGATCACGAATTGAGGTCCTTTTGGCTCTAGGACGCATATTTAAGGAGTTATGGCCAAAATAAGTTTTTCATATAAAAATTTAAATTTTTTGAGGATTTTCATCAAAATTTTGATTTTTTGGGGATGGTCACGAATTGAGGTCCTTTTGGCTCTAGGAAGCATATTTAAGGAGTTATGGCCAAAATAAGTTTTTCATATAAAAATTTCAATTTTTTGAGGATTTTCATCAAAATTTTGATTTTTTGGGAGTGATCACGAATTGAGGTCCTTTTGGCTCTAGGACGCATATTTAAGGAGTTATGGCCAAAATAAGTTTTTCATATAAAAATTTCATTTTTTTGAGGATTTTCATCAAAATTTTGATTTTTTGGGAGTGATCACGAATTGAGGTCCTTTTGGCTATAGGACGCATATTTTAGGAGTTATGGCCAAAATAAGTTTTTCATATAAAAATTTAAATTTTTTGAGGATTTTCATCAAAATTTTGATTTTTTGGGGATGGTCACGAATTGAGGTCCTTTTGGCTCTAGGACGCATATTTAAGGAGTTATGGCCAAAATAAGTTTTTCATATAAAAATTTCATTTTTTTGAGGATGTTCGTCGAAATTTGGATTTTTTGGGGGTGGTCACGAATTGAGGTCCTTTTGGCTCTAGGACGCATATTTAAGGAGTTATGGCCAAAATAAGTTTTTCATATAAAAATTTCAATTTTTTGAGGATTGTCATCAAAATTTTGATTTTGAGGGAGTGATCACGAATTGAGGTCCTTTTGGCTCTAGGACGCATATTTAAGGAGTTATGGCCAAAATAAGTTTTTCATATAAAAATTTCATTTTTTTGAGGATTTTCGTCGAAATTTGGATTTTTTGCGGGTGGTCACGAATTGAGGTCCTTTTGGCTCTAGGACGCATATTTAAGGAGTTATGGCCAAAATAAGTTTTTCATATAAAAATTTAAATTTTTTGAGGATTTTCATCACAATTTTGATTTTTTGGGAGTGATCACGAATTGAGGTCCTTTTGGCTCTAGGACGCATATTTAAGGAGTTATGGCCAAAATAAGTTTTTCATATAAAAATTTCATTTTTTTGAGGATGTTCGTCGAAATTTGGATTTTTTGGGGATGGTCACGAATTGAGGTCCTTTTGGCTCTAGGACGCATATTTAAGGAGTTATGGCCAAAATAAGTTTTTCATATAAAAATTTGATTTTTTTTTGAGAATTTTCGTCGAAATTTGGATTTTTTGGGGGTGGTCACTAATTGAGGTCCTTTTGGCTCTAGGAAGCATATTTAAGGAGTTATGGCCAAAATAAGTTTTTCATATAAAAATTTCAATTTTTTGAGGATTTTCATCAAAATTTTGATTTTTTGGGGATGGTCACGAATTGAGGTCCTTTTGGCTATAGGACGCATATTTAAGGAGTTATGGCCAAAATAAGTTTTTCATATAAAAATTTCATTTTTTTGAGGATTTTCGTCGAAATTTGGATTTTTTGGGGGTGGTCACGAATTGAGGTCCTTTTGGCTCTAGGACGCATATTTAAGGAGTTATGGCCAAAATAAGTTTTTCATATAAAAATTTCAATTTTTTGAGGATTTTCATCAAAATTTTGATTTTTTGGGGGTGGTCACGAATTGAGGTCCTTTTGGCTCTAGGACGCATATTTAAGGAGTTATGGCCCAAAATAAGTTTTTCATATAAAAATTTCAATTTTTTGAGAATTTTCGTCGAAATTTGGATTTTTTGGGGATGGTCACGAATTGAGGTCCTTTTGGCTCTAGGACGCATATTTAAGGAGTTATGGCCAAAATAAGTTTTTCATATAAAAATTTCAATTTTTTGAGGATTTTCATCAAAATTTTGATTTTTTGGGAGTGATCACGAATTGAGGTCCTTTTGGCTCTAGGACGCATATTTAAGGAGTTATGGCCAAAATAAGTTTTTCATATAAAAATTTCAATTTTTTGAGGATTTTCATCAAAATTTTGATTTTTTGGGGATGGTCACGAATTGAGGTCCTTTTGGCTCTAGGACGCATATTTAAGGAGTTATGGCCAAAATAAGTTTTTCATATAAAAATTTCAATTTTTTGAGGATTTTCGTCGAAATTTGGATTTTTTGGGGGTGGTCACGAATTGAGGTCCTTTTGGCTCTAGGACGCATATTTAAGGAGTTATGGCCAAAATAAGTTTTTCATATAAAAATTTCATTTTTTGAGGATTTTCGTCGAAATTTTGATTTTTTGGGGATGGTCACGAATTGAGGTCCTTTTGGCTCTAGGAAGCATATTTAAGGAGTTATGGCCAAAATAAGTTTTTCATATAAAAATTACATTTTTTTGAGGATTTTCATCAAAATTTTGATTTTTTGGGAGTGATCACGAATTGAGGTCCTTTTGGCTCTAGGACGCATATTTAAGGAGTTATGGCCAAAATAAGTTTTTCATATAAAAATTTCTATTTTTTGAGGATTTCATCAAAATTTTGATTTTTTGGGAGTGATCACGAATTGAGGTCCTTTTGGCTCTAGGACGCATATTTAAGGAGTTATGGCCAAAATAAGTTTTTCATATAAAAATTTCAATTTTTTGAGGATTTCATCAAAATTTTGATTTTTTGGGGGTGATCACGAATTGAGGTCCTTTTGGCTCTAGGAAGCATATTTAAGGAGTTATGGCCAAAATAAGTTTTTCATATAAAAATTTCAATTTTCTGAGGATTTTCATCAAAATTTTGATTTTTTGGGAGTGATCACGAATTGAGGTCCTTTTGGCTCTAGGACGCATATTTAAGGAGTTATGGCCAAAATAAGTTTTTCATATAAAAATTTCTATTTTTTGAGGATTTCATCAAAATTTTGATTTTTTGGGAGTGATCACGAATTGAGGTCCTTTTGGCTCTAGGACGCATATTTAAGGAGTTATGGCCACAATAAGTTTTTCATATAAAAATTTCAATTTTTTGAGGATTGTCATCAAAATTTTGATTTTTTGGGGATGGTCACGAATTGAGGTCCTTTTGGCTCTAGGACGCATATTTAAGGAGTTATGGCCAAAATAAGTTTTTCATATAAAAATTTAAATTTTTTGAGGATTTTCATCAAAATTTTGATTTTTTGGGGATGGTCACGAATTGAGGTCCTTTTGGCTCTAGGACGCATATTTAAGGAGTTATGGCCAAAATAAGTTTTTTATATAAAAATTTAAATTTTTTGAGGATTTTCATCAAAATTTTGATTTTTTGGGAGTGATCACGAATTGAGGTCCTTTTGGCTCTAGGACGCATATTTAAGGAGTTATGGCCAAAATAAGTTTTTCATATAAAAATTTCAATTTTTTGAGGATTGTCATCAAAATTTTGATTTTTTGGGGGTGGTCACGAATTGAGGTCCTTTTGGCTCTAGGACGCATATTTAAGGAGTTATGGCCAAAATAAGTTTTTCATATAAAAATTTCAATTTTTTTGAGGATTTTCGTCGAAATTTTGATTTTTTGAGGGTGGTCACGAATTGAGGTCCTTTTGGCTCTAGGACGCATATTTAAGGAGTTGTGGCCAAAATAAGTTTTTCATATAAAAATTTCATTTTTTTGAGGATTTTCGTCGAAATTTTGATTTTTTGGGGGTGGTCACGAATTGAGGTCCTTTTGGCTCTAGGACGCGTATTTAAGGAGTTATGGCCAAAATAAGTTTTTCATATAAAATTTCAATTTTTTGAGGATTGTCATCAAAATTTTGATTTTTTGGGGGTGGTCACGAATTGAGGTCCTTTTGGCTCTAGGACGCATATTTAAGGAGTTATGGCCAAAATAAGTTTTTCATATAAAAATTTCATTTTTTTGAGGATTTTCGTCGAAATTTTGATTTTTTGGGAGTGATCACGAATTGAGGTCCTTTTGGCTCTAGGACGCATATTTAAGGAGTTATGGCCAAAATAAGTTTTTCATATAAAAATTTCAATTTTTTGAGGATTGTCATCAAAATTTTGATTTTTTGGGGGTGGTCACGAATTGAGGTCCTTTTGGCTCTAGGACGCATATTTAAGGAGTTATGGGCAAAATAAGTTTTTCATATAAAAATTTCATTTTTTTGAGGATTTTCGTCGAAATTTTGATTTTTTGGGGGTGGTCACGAATTGAGGTCCTTTTGGCTCTAGGAAGCATATTTAAGGAGTTATGGCCACAATAAGTTTTTCATATAAAAATTTCAATTTTTTGAGGATTTTCGTCGAAATTTGGATTTTTTGGGGGTGGTCACGAATTGAGGTCATTTTGGCTCTAGGACGCATATTTAAGGAGTTATGGCCAAAATAAGTTTTTCATATAAAAATTTAAATTTTTTGAGGATTTTCATCAAAATTTTGATTTTTTGCGGGTGGTCACGAATTGAGGTCCTTTTGGCGCTAGGACGCATATTTAAGGAGTTATGGCCAAAATAAGTTTTTCATATAAAAATTTCAATTTTTTGAGGATTTTCATCAAAATTTTGATTTTTTGGGAGTGATCACGAATTGAGGTCCTTTTGGCTCTAGGACGCATATTTAAGGAGTTATGGCCCAAAATAAGTTTTTCATATAAAAATTTCAATTTTTTGAGGATTTTCATCAAAATTTTGATTTTTTGGGGATGGTCACGAATTGAGGTCCTTTTGGCTCTAGGACGCATATTTAAGGAGTTATGGCCAAAATAAGTTTTTTATATACAAATTTCAATTTTTTGAGGACTGTCATCAAAATTTTGATTTTTTGGGAGTGATCACGAATTGAGGTCCTTTTGGCTATAGGACGCATATTTAAGGAGTTATGGCCAAAATAAGTTTTTCATATAAAAATTTCAATTTTTTGAGGATTTTCATCAAAATTTTGATTTTTTGGGGATGGTCACGAATTGAGGTCCTTTTGGCTCTAGGAAGCATATTTAAGGAGTTATGGCCAAAATAAGTTTTTCATATAAAAATTTCATTTTTTTGAGGATTTTCGTCGAAATTTGGATTTTTTGCGGGTGGTCACGAATTGAGGTCCTTTTGGCTCTAGGACGCATATTTAAGGAGTTATGGCCAAAATAAGTTTTTCATATAAAAATTTCAATTTTTTGAGGACTGCCATCAAAATTTTGATTTTTTGGGAGTGATCACGAATTGAGGTCCTTTTGGCTATAGGACGCATATTTAAGGAGTTATGGCCAAAATAAGTTTTTCATATAAAAATTTCAATTTTTTGAGGATTTTCATCAAAATTTTGATTTTTTGGGGATGGTCACGAATTGAGGTCCTTTTGGCTCTAGGAAGCATATTTAAGGAGTTATGGCCAAAATAAGTTTTTCATATAAAAATTTCATTTTTTTGAGGATTTTCGTCGAAATTTGGATTTTTTGCGGGTGGTCACGAATTGAGGTCCTTTTGGCTCTAGGACGCATATTTAAGGAGTTATGGCCAAAATAAGTTTTTCATATAAAAATTTCATTTTTTTGAGGATTTTCATCAAAATTTGGATTTTTTGGGGGTGGTCACGAATTGAGGTCCTTTTGGCGCTAGGACGCATATTTAAGGAGTTATGGCCAAAATAAGTTTTTCATATAAAAATTTCAATTTTTTGAGGATTTTCATCAAAATTTTGATTTTTTGGGGATGGTCACGAATTGAGGTCCTTTTGGCTCTAGGAAGCATATTTAAGGAGTTATGGCCCAAAATAAGTTTTTCATATAAAAATTTCAATTTTTTGAGGATTTTCGTCGAAATTTGGATTTTTTTGGGGGTGGTCACGAATTGAGGTCCTTTTGGCTCTAGGACGCATATTTAAGGAGTTATGGCCCAAAATAAGTTTTTCATATAAAAATTTCAATTTTTTGAGGATTTTCGTCGAAATTTGGATTTTTTGAGGGTGGTCACGAATTGAGGTCCTTTTGGCTCTAGGAAGCATATTTAAGGAGTTATGGCCAAAATAAGTTTTTCATATAAAAATTTCAATTTTTTGAGGATTTTCATCAAAATTGTGATTTTTTGGGGATGGTCACGAATTGAGGTCCTTTTGGCTCTAGGAAGCATATTTAAGGAGTTATGGCCAAAATAAGTTTTTCATATAAAAATTTCATTTTTTTGAGGATTTTCGTCGAAATTTTGATTTTTTGGGGGTGGTCACGAATTGAGGTCCTTTTGGCTCTAGGAAGCATATTTAAGGAGTTATGGCCAAAATAAGTTTTTCATATAAAAATTTCAATTTTTTGAGGATTTTCATCAAAATTTTGATTTTTTGGGGATGGTCACGAATTGAGGTCCTTTTGGCTCTAGGACGCATATTTAAGGAGTTATGGCCAAAATAAGTTTTTCATATAAAAATTTGATTTTTTTTGAGAATTTTCGTCGAAATTTGGATTTTTTGGGGGTGGTCACGAATTGAGGTCCTTTTGGCTCTAGGACGCATATTTAAGGAGTTATGGCCAAAATAAGTTTTTCATATAAAAATTTCATTTTTTTTGAGGATTTTCGTCGAAATTTGGATTTTTTGCGGGTGGTCACGAATTGAGGTCCTTTTGGCTCTAGGACGCATATTTAAGGAGTTATGGCCAAAATAAGTTTTTCATATAAAAATTTCATTTTTTTGAGGATTTTCGTCGAAATTTGGATTTTTTGGGGGTGGTCACGAATTGAGGTCCTTTTGGCTCTAGGACGCATATTTAAGGAGTTATGGCCCAAAATAAGTTTTTCATATAAAAATTTCAATTTTTTGAGGATTTTCGTCGAAATTTGGATTTTTTGAGGGTGGTCACGAATTGAGGTCCTTTTGGCTCTAGGAAGCATATTTAAGGAGTTATGGCCAAAATAAGTTTTTCATATAAAAATTTCAATTTTTTGAGGATTTTCATCAAAATTGTGATTTTTTGGGGATGGTCACGAATTGAGGTCCTTTTGGCTCTAGGAAGCATATTTAAGGAGTTATGGCCCAAATAAGTTTTTCATATAAAAATTTCAATTTTTTGAGGATTTTCGTCGAAATTTGGATTTTTTGGGGGTGGTCACGAATTGAGGTCATTTTGGCTCTGGGACGCATATTTAAGGAGTTATGGCCAAAATAAGTTTTTCATATAAAAATTTCAATTTTTTGAGGATTTTCGTCGAAATTTGGATTTTTTGGGGGTGGTCACGAATTGAGGTCCTTTTGGCTCTAGGACGCATATTTAAGGAGTTATGGCCAAAATAAGTTTTTCATATAAAAATTTCAATTTTTTGAGGATTTTCATCAAAATTTTGATTTTTTGGGAGTGATCACGAATTGAGGTCCTTTTGGCTCTAGGACGCATATTTAAGGAGTTATGGCCAAAATAAGTTTTTCATATAAAAATTTCATTTTTTTGAGGATTTTCGTCGAAATTTGGATTTTTTGCGGGTGGTCACGAATTGAGGTCCTTTTGGCTCTAGGACGCATATTTAAGGAGTTATGGCCAAAATAAGTTTTTCATATAAAATTTTCAATTTTTTGAGGATTTTCATCAAAATTTTGATTTGTTGGGGATGGTCACGAATTGAGGTCCTTTTGGCTATAGGACGCATATTTAAGGAGTTATGGCCAAAATAAGTTTTTCATATAAAAATTTCAATTTTTTGAGGATTTTCATCAAAATTTTGATTTTTTGGGGATGGTCACGAATTGAGGTCCTTTTGGCTCTAGGAAGCATATTTAAGGAGTTATGGCCAAAATAAGTTTTTCATATAAAAATTTCATTTTTTTGAGGATTTTCGTCGAAATTTGGATTTTTTGCGGGTGGTCACGAATTGAGGTCCTTTTGGCTCTAGGACGCATATTTAAGGAGTTATGGCCAAAATAAGTTTTTCATATAAAAATTTCATTTTTTTGAGGATTTTCATCAAAATTTGGATTTTTTGGGGGTGGTCACGAATTGAGGTCCTTTTGGCGCTAGGACGCATATTTAAGGAGTTATGGCCAAAATAAGTTTTTCATATAAAAATTTCAATTTTTTGAGGATTTTCATCAAAATTTTGATTTTTTGGGGATGGTCACGAATTGAGGTCCTTTTGGCTCTAGGAAGCATATTTAAGGAGTTATGGCCCAAAATAAGTTTTTCATATAAAAATTTCAATTTTTTGAGGATTTTCGTCGAAATTTGGATTTTTTTGGGGGTGGTCACGAATTGAGGTCCTTTTGGCTCTAGGACGCATATTTAAGGAGTTATGGCCAAAATAAGTTTTTCATATAAAAATTTCAATTTTTTGAGGATTTTCATCAAAATTGTGATTTTTTGGGGATGGTCACGAATTGAGGTCCTTTTGGCTCTAGGAAGCATATTTAAGGAGTTATGGCCAAAATAAGTTTTTCATATAAAAATTTCATTTTTTTGAGGATTTTCGTCGAAATTTTGATTTTTTGGGGGTGGTCACGAATTGAGGTCCTTTTGGCTCTAGGAAGCATATTTAAGGAGTTATGGCCAAAATAAGTTTTTCATATAAAAATTTCAATTTTTTGAGGATTTTCATCAAAATTTTGATTTTTTGGGGATGGTCACGAATTGAGGTCCTTTTGGCTCTAGGACGCATATTTAAGGAGTTATGGCCAAAATAAGTTTTTCATATAAAAATTTGATTTTTTTTGAGAATTTTCGTCGAAATTTGGATTTTTTGGGGGTGGTCACGAATTGAGGTCCTTTTGGCTCTAGGACGCATATTTAAGGAGTTATGGCCAAAATAAGTTTTTCATATAAAAATTTCATTTTTTTTGAGGATTTTCGTCGAAATTTGGATTTTTTGCGGGTGGTCACGAATTGAGGTCCTTTTGGCTCTAGGACGCATATTTAAGGAGTTATGGCCAAAATAAGTTTTTCATATAAAAATTTCATTTTTTTGAGGATTTTCGTCGAAATTTGGATTTTTTGGGGGTGGTCACGAATTGAGGTCCTTTTGGCTCTAGGACGCATATTTAAGGAGTTATGGCCCAAAATAAGTTTTTCATATAAAAATTTCAATTTTTTGAGGATTTTCATCAAAATTGTGATTTTTTGGGAGTGATCACGAATTGAGGTCCTTTTGGCTCTAGGACGCATATTTAAGGAGTTATGGCCAAAATAAGTTTTTCATATAAAAATTTCATTTTTTTGAGGATTTTCGTCGAAATTTGGATTTTTTGCGGGTGGTCACGAATTGAGGTCCTTTTGGCTCTAGGACGCATATTTAAGGAGTTATGGCCAAAATAAGTTTTTCATATAAAATTTTCAATTTTTTGAGGATTTTCATCAAAATTTTGATTTGTTGGGGATGGTCACGAATTGAGGTCCTTTTGGCGCTAGGACGCATATTTAAGGAGTTATGGCCAAAATAAGTTTTTCATATAAAAATTTCAATTTTTTGAGGATTTTCATCAAAATTTTGATTTTTTGGGAGTGATCACGAATTGAGGTCCTTTTGGCTCTAGGACGCATATTTAAGGAGTTATGGCCAAAATAAGTTTTTCATATAAAAATTTCATTTTTTTGAGGATTTTCGTCGAAATTTTGATTTTTTGGGGGTGGTCACGAATTGAGGTCCTTTTGGCTCTAGGACGCATATTTAAGGAGTTATGGCCAAAATAAGTTTTTCATATAAAAATTTCAATTTTTTGAGGATTTTCATCAAAATTTTGATTTTTTGGGGATGGTCACGAATTGAGGTCCTTTTGGCGCTAGGACGCATATTTAAGGAGTTATGGCCAAAATAAGTTTTTCATATAAAAATTTCAATTTTTTGAGGATTTTCATCAAAATTTTGATTTTTTGGGATGGTCACGAATTGAGGTCCTTTTGGCTCTAGGACGCATATTTAAGGAGTTATGGCCAAAATAAGTTTTTCATATAAAAATTTCAATTTTTTGAGGATTTTCGTCGAAATTTGGATTTTTAGGGGGTGGTCACGAATTGAGGTCCTTTTGGCTCTAGGACGCATATTTAAGGAGTTATGGCCAAAATAAGTTTTTCATATAAAAATTTCAATTTTTTGAGGATTTTCATCAAAATTTTGATTTTTTGGGGGTGGTCACGAATTGAGGTCCTTTTGGCTCTAGGAC
Source organism: Haematobia irritans (assembly GCF_050003625.1). Classification (NCBI taxonomy): domain Eukaryota; kingdom Metazoa; phylum Arthropoda; class Insecta; order Diptera; family Muscidae; genus Haematobia; species Haematobia irritans. Next base: position 619,844 of record NW_027445852.1, on the reverse strand, counting down.
GCATATTTAAGGAGTTATGGCCCAAAATAAGTTTTTCATATAAAAATTTCAATTTTTTGAGAATTTTCGTCGAAATTTGGATTTTTTGGGGATAGTCACGAATTGAGGTCCTTTTGGCTCTAGGACGCATATTTAAGGAGTTATGGCCAAAATAAGTTTTTCATATAAAAATTTCAATTTTTTGAGGATTTTCATCAAAATTTTGATTTTTTGGGGATGGTCACGAATTGAGGTCCTTTTGGCTATAGGACGCATATTTAAGGAGTTATGGCCAAAATAAGTTTTTCATATAAAAATTTCATTTTTTTGAGGATTTTCGTCGAAATTTGGATTTTTTGGGGGTGGTCACGAATTGAGGTCCTTTTGGCTCTAGGACGCATATTTAAGGAGTTATGGCCAAAATAAGTTTTTCATATAAAAATTTCAATTTTTTGAGGATTTTCATCAAAATTTTGATTTTTTGGGGGTGGTCACGAATTGAGGTCCTTTTGGCTCTAGGACGCATATTTAAGGAGTTATGGCCCAAAATAAGTTTTTCATATAAAAATTTCAATTTTTTGAGAATTTTCGTCGAAATTTGGATTTTTTGGGGATGGTCACGAATTGAGGTCCTTTTGGCTCTAGGACGCATATTTAAGGAGTTATGGCCAAAATAAGTTTTTCATATAAAAATTTCAATTTTTTGAGGATTTTCATCAAAATTTTGATTTTTTGGGAGTGATCACGAATTGAGGTCCTTTTGGCTCTAGGACGCATATTTAAGGAGTTATGGCCAAAATAAGTTTTTCATATAAAAATTTCAATTTTTTGAGGATTTTCATCAAAATTTTGATTTTTTGGGGATGGTCACGAATTGAGGTCCTTTTGGCTCTAGGACGCATATTTAAGGAGTTATGGCCAAAATAAGTTTTTCATATAAAAATTTCAATTTTTTGAGGATTTTCGTCGAAATTTGGATTTTTTGGGGGTGGTCACGAATTGAGGTCCTTTTGGCTCTAGGACGCATATTTAAGGAGTTATGGCCAAAATAAATTTTTCATATAAAATTTCAATTTTTTGAGGATTTTCATCAAAATTTTGATTTTTTGGGAGTGATCACGAATTGAGGTCCTTTTGGCTCTAGGACGCATATTTAAGGAGTTATGGCCAAAATAAGTTTTTCATATAAAATTTCAATTTTTTGAGGATTTTCGTCGAAATTTGGATTTATTGGGGGTGGTCACGAATTGAGGTCCTTTTGGCTCTAGGACGCATATTTAAGGAGTTATGGCCAAAATAAGTTTCTCATATAAAAATTTCTATTTTTTGAGGATTTCATCAAAATTTTGATTTTTTGGGGATGGTCACGAATTGAGGTCCTTTTGGCTCTAGGACGCATATTTAAGGAGTTATGGCCAAAATAAGTTTTTCATATAAAAATTTCATTTTTTTGAGGATTTTCATCAAAATTTTGATTTTTTGGGAGTGATCACGAATTGAGGTCCTTTTGGCTCTAGGACGCATATTTAAGGAGTTATGGCCAAAATAAGTTTTTCATATAAAAATTTCATTTTTTTGAGGATTTTCGTCGAAATTTGGATTTTTTGCGGGTGGTCACGAATTGAGGTCCTTTTGGCTCTAGGACGCATATTTAAGGAGTTATGGCCAACATAAGTTTTTCATATAAAATTTTCAATTTTTTGAGGATTTTCATCAAAATCTTGATTTTTTGGGGATGGTCACGAATTGAGGTCCTTTTGGCGCTAGGACGCATATTTAAGGAGTTATGGCCAAAATAAGTTTTTCATATAAAAATTTCATTTTTTTGAGGATTTTCGTCGAAATTTGGATTTTTTGCGGGTGGTCACGAATTGAGGTCCTTTTGGCGCTAGGACGCATATTTAAGGAGTTATGGCCAAAATAAGTTTTTCATATAAAAATTTCATTTTTTTGAGGATTTTCGTCGAAATTTGGATTTTTTGCGGGTGGTCACGAATTGAGGTCCTTTTGGCTCTAGGACGCATATTTAAGGAGTTATGGCCAAAATAAGTTTTTCATATAAAATTTTCAATTTTTTGAGGATTTTCATCAAAATTTTGATTTTTTGGGGATGGTCACGAATTGAGGTCCTTTTGGCGCTAGGACGCATATTTAAGGAGTTATGGCCAAAATAAGTTTTTCATATAAAAATTTCAATTTTTTGAGGATTTTCATCAAAATTTTGATTTTTTGGGGATGGTCACGAATTGAGGTCCTTTTGGCTCTAGGACGCATATTTAAGGAGTTATGGCCAAAATAAGTTTTTCATATAAAAATTTCAATTTTTTGAGGATTTTCATCAAAATTTTGATTTTTTGGGGGTGGTCACGAATTGAGGTCATTTTGGCTCTGGGACGCATATTTAAGGAGTTATGGCCAAAATAAGTTTTTCATATAAAAATTTCAATTTTTTGAGGATTTTCGTCGAAATTTGGATTTTTTGGGGGTGGTCACGAATTGAGGTCCTTTTGGCTCTAGGACGCATATTTAAGGAGTTATGGCCAAAATAAGTTTTTCATATAAAAATTTCAATTTTTTGAGGATTTTCATCAAAATTTTGATTTTTTGGGGATGGTCACGAATTGAGGTCCTTTTGGCTCTAGGAAGCATATTTAAGGAGTTATGGCCCAAATAAGTTTTTCATATAAAAATTTCAATTTTTTGAGGATTTTCGTCGAAATTTGGATTTTTTGGGGGTGGTCACGAATTGAGGTCATTTTGGCTCTGGGACGCATATTTAAGGAGTTATGGCCAAAATAAGTTTTTCATATAAAAATTTCAATTTTTTGAGGATTTTCGTCGAAATTTGGATTTTTTTGGGGTGGTCACGAATTGAGGTCCTTTTGGATCTAGGACGCATATTTAAGGAGTTATGGCCAAAATAAGTTTTTCATATAAAAATTTCAATTTTTTGAGGATTTTCATCAAAATTTTGATTTTTTGGGGATGGTCACGAATTGAGGTCCTTTTGGCTCTAGGAAGCATATTTAAGGAGTTATGGCCAAAATAAGTTTTTCATATAAAAATTTCAATTTTTTGAGGATTGTCATCAAAATTTTGATTTTGTGGGAGTGATCACGAATTGAGGTCCTTTTGGCTCTAGGACGCATATTTAAGGAGTTATGGCCAAAATAAGTTTTTCATATAAAAATTTCAATTTTTTGAGGATTTTCGTCGAAATTTGGATTTTTTGGGGGTGGTCACGAATTGAGGTCCTTTTGGCTCTAGGACGCATATTTAAGGAGTTATGGCCAAAATAAGTTTTTCATATAAAAATTTAAATTTTTTGAGGATTTTCATCAAAATTTTGATTTTTTGGGAGTGATCACGAATTGAGGTCCTTTTGGCTCTAGGACGCATATTTAAGGAGTTATGGCCAAAATAAGTTTTTCATATAAAAATTTCATTTTTTTGAGGATTTTCGTCGAAATTTGGATTTTTTGCGGGTGGTCACGAATTGAGGTCCTTTTGGCTCTAGGACGCATATTTAAGGAGTTATGGCCAAAATAAGTTTTTCATATAAAATTTTCAATTTTTTGAGGATTTTCATCAAAATTTTGATTTTTTGGGGATGGTCACGATTGAGGTCCTTTTGGCGCTAGGACGCATATTTAAGGAGTTATGGCCAAAATAAGTTTTTCATATAAAAATTTCATTTTTTTGAGGATTTTCGTCGAAATTTGGATTTTTTGGGGGTGGTCACGAATTGAGGTCCTTTTGGCTCTAGGACGCATATTTAAGGAGTTATGGCCAAAATAAGTTTTTCATATAAAATTTTCAATTTTTTGAGGATTTTCATCAAAATTTTGATTTTTTGGGGATGGTCACGAATTGAGGTCCTTTTGGCGCTAGGACGCATATTTAAGGAGTTATGGCCAAAATAAGTTTTTCATATAAAAATTTCAATTTTTTGAGGATTTTCATCAAAATTTTGATTTTTTGGGGATGGTCACGAATTGAGGTCCTTTTGGCTCTAGGACGCATATTTAAGGAGTTATGGCCAAAATAAGTTTTTCATATAAAAATTTCAATTTTTTGAGGATTTTCGTCGAAATTTGGATTTTTAGGGGGTGGTCACGAATTGAGGTCCTTTTGGCTCTAGGACGCATATTTAAGGAGTTATGGCCCAAAATAAGTTTTTCATATAAAAATTTCAATTTTTTGAGGATTTTCGTCGAAATTTGGATTTTTTGGGGGTGGTCACGAATTGAGGTCCTTTTGGCTCTAGGACGCATATTTAAGGAGTTATGGCCAAAATAAGTTTTTCATATAAAAATTTCAATTTTTTGACGATTTTCATCAAAATTTTGATTTTTTGGGAGTGATCACGAATTGAGGTCCTTTTGGCTCTAGGACGCATATTTAAGGAGTTATGGCCAAAATAAGTTTTTCATATAAAAATTTCATTTTTTTGAGGATTTTCGTCGAAATTTTGATTTTTTGGGGGTGGTCACGAATTGAGGTCCTTTTGGCTCTAGGACGCATATTTAAGGAGTTATGGCCAAAATAAGTTTTTCATATAAAAATTTCATTTTTTTGAGGATTTTCGTCGAAATTTTGATTTCTTGGGGATGGTCACGAATTGAGGTCCTTTTGGCTCTAGGAAGCATATTTAAGGAGTTATGGCCAAAATAAGTTTTTCATATAAAAATTTCAATTTTTTGAGGATTTTCATCAAAATTTTGATTTTTTGGGGATGGTCACGAATTGAGGTCCTTTTGGCTCTAGGACGCATATTTAAGGAGTTATGGCCAAAATAAGTTTTTCATATAAAAATTTCAATTTTTTGACGATTTTCATCAAAATTTTGATTTTTTGGGAGTGATCACGAATTGAGGTCCTTTTGGCTCTAGGACGCATATTTAAGGAGTTATGGCCAAAATAAGTTTTTCATATAAAATTTCAATTTTTTGAGGATTGTCATCAAAATTTTGATTTTTTGCGGGTGGTCACGAATTGAGGTCCTTTTGGCTCTAGGACGCATATTTAAGGAGTTATGGCCAAAATAAGTTTTTCATATAAAAATTTCATTTTTTTGAGGATTTTCGTCGAAATTTGGATTTTTTGGGGGTGGTCACGAATTGAGGTCCTTTTGGCTCTAGGACGCATATTTAAGGAGTTATGGCCAAAATAAGTTTTTCATATAAAAATTTCAATTTTTTGAGGATTTTCATCAAAATTTTGATTTTTTGGGAGTGATCACGAATTGAGGTCCTTTTGGCTCTAGGACGCATATTTAAGGAGTTGTGGCCAAAATAAGTTTTTCATATAAAAATTTCATTTTTTTGAGGATTTTCGTCGAAATTTGGATTTTTTGGGGGTGGTCACGAATTGAGGTCCTTTTGGCTATAGGACGCATATTTAAGGAGTTATGGCCAAAATAAGTTTTTCATATAAAAATTTCAATTTTCTGAGGATTTTCATCAAAATTTTGATTTTTTGGGAGTGATCACGAATTGAGGTCCTTTTGGCTCTAGGACGCATATTTAAGGAGTTATGGGCAAAATAAGTTTTTCATATAAAAATTTCATTTTTTTGAGGATTTTCGTCGAAATTTGGATTTTTTGGGGGTGGTCACGAATTGAGGTCCTTTTGGCTATAGGACGCATATTTAAGGAGTTATGGCCAAAATAAGTTTTTCATATAAAAATTTCAATTTTCTGAGGATTTTCATCAAAATTTTGATTTTTTGGGAGTGATCACGAATTGAGGTCCTTTTGGCTCTAGGACGCATATTTAAGGAGTTATGGGCAAAATAAGTTTTTCATATAAAAATTTCATTTTTTTGAGGATTTTCGTCGAAATTTTGATTTTTTGGGGGTGGTCACGAATTGAGGTCCTTTTGGCTCTAGGACGCATATTTAAGGAGTTATGGCCAAAATAAGTTTTTCATATAAAAATTTCATTTTTTTGAGGATTTTCGTCGAAATTTGGATTTTTTGCGGGTGGTCACGAATTGAGGTCCTTTTGGCTCTAGGACGCATATTTAAGGAGTTATGGCCAAAATAAGTTTTTCATATAAAAATTTCATTTTTTTGAGGATTTTCGTCGAAATTTTGATTTTTTGGGGGTGGTCACGAATTGAGGTCCTTTTGGCTCTAGGAAGCATATTTAAGGAGTTATGGCCAAAATAAGTTTTTCATATAAAAATTTCAATTTTTTGAGGATTTTCATCAAAATTTTGATTTTTTGGGGATGGTCACGAATTGAGGTCCTTTTGGCTCTAGGACGCATATTTAAGGAGTTATGGCCAAAATAAGTTTTTCATATAAAAATTTCAATTTTTTGAGGATTTTCATCAAAATTTTGATTTTTTGGGAGTGATCACGAATTGAGGTCCTTTTGGCTCTAGGACGCATATTTAAGGAGTTATGGCCAAAATAAGTTTTTCATATAAAAATTTCATTTTTTTGAGGATTTTCGTCGAAATTTGGATTTTTTGCGGGTGGTCACGAATTGAGGTCCTTTTGGCTCTAGGACGCATATTTAAGGAGTTATGGCCAAAATAAGTTTTTCATATAAAAATTTCATTTTTTTGAGGATTTTCGTCGAAATTTTGATTTTTTGGGGGTGGTCACGAATTGAGGTCCTTTGGCTCTAGGAAGCATATTTAAGGAGTTATGGCCAAAATAAGTTTTTCATATAAAAATTTCAATTTTTTGAGGATTTTCATCAAAATTTTGATTTTTTGGGGATGGTCACGAATTGAGGTCCTTTTGGCTCTAGGACGCATATTTAAGGAGTTATGGCCAAAATAAGTTTTTCATATAAAAATTTCAATTTTTTGAGGATTTTCATCAAAATTTTGATTTTTTGGGAGTGATCACGAATTGAGGTCCTTTTGGCTCTAGGACGCATATTTAAGGAGTTATGGCCAAAATAAGTTTTTCATATAAAAATTTCAATTTTTTGAGGATTTTCATCAAAATTTTGATTTTTTGGGAGTGATCACGAATTGAGGTCCTTTTGGCGCTAGGACGCGTATTTAAGGAGTTATGGCCCAAAATAAGTTTTTCATATAAAAATTTCAATTTTTTGAGGATTTTCGTCGAAATTTGGATTTTTTGGGGGTGGTCACGAATTGAGGTCCTTTTGGCTCTAGGAAGCATATTTAAGGAGTTATGGCCAAAATAAGTTTTTCATATAAAAATTTCAATTTTTTGAGGATTTTCATCAAAATTTTGATTTTTTGGGGATGGTCACGAATTGAGGTCCTTTTGGCTCTAGGAAGCATATTTAAGGAGTTATGGCCAAAATAAGTTTTTCATATAAAAATTTCAATTTTTTGAGGATTTTCGTCGAAATTTGGATTTTTTGGGGGTGGTCACGAATTGAGGTCCTTTTGGCTCTAGGACGCATATTTAAGGAGTTATGGCCACAATAAGTTTTTCATATAAAAATTTCAATTTTTTGAGGATTTTCGTCGAAATTTGGATTTTTTGGGGGTGGTCACGAATTGAGGTCCTTTTGGCTCTAGGACGCATATTTAAGGAGTTATGGCCAAAATAAGTTTTTCATATAAAAATTTCAATTTTTTGAGGATTTTCATCAAAATTTTGATTTTTTGGGGATGGTCACGAATTGAGGTCCTTTTGGCTCTAGGAAGCATATTTAAGGAGTTATGGCCAAAATAAGTTTTTCATATAAAAATTTCAATTTTTTGAGGATTTTCGTCGAAATTTGGATTTTTTGGGGGTGGTCACGAATTGAGGTCATTTTGGCTCTAGGACGCATATTTAAGGAGTTATGGCCAAAATAAGTTTTTCATATAAAAATTTAAATTTTTTGAGGATTGTCATCAAAATTTTGATTTTGTGGGAGTGATCACGAATTGAGGTCCTTTTGGCTCTAGGACGCATATTTAAGGAGTTATGGCCAAAATAAGTTTTTCATATAAAAATTTCATTTTTTTGAGGATTTTCGTCGAAATTTTGATTTTTTGGGGGTGGTCACGAATTGAGGTCCTTTTGGCTCTAGGAAGCATATTTAAGGAGTTATGGCCAAAATAAGTTTTTCATATAAAAATTTCAATTTTTTGAGGATTTTCATCAAAATTTTGATTTTTTGGGAATGGTCACGAATTGAGGTCCTTTTGGCTCTAGGACGCATATTTAAGGAGTTATGGCCAAAATAAGTTTTTCATATAAAAATTTGATTTTTTTTTGAGAATTTTCGTCGAAATTTGGATTTTTTGGGGGTGGTCACGAATTGAGGTCCTTTTGGCTCTAGGACGCATATTTAAGGAGTTATGGCCACAATAAGTTTTTCATATAAAAATTTCAATTTTTTGAGGATTTTCGTCGAAATTTGGATTTTTTGGGGGTGGTCACGAATTGAGGTCCTTTTGGCTCTAGGACGCATATTTAAGGAGTTATGGCCAAAATAAGTTTTTCATATAAAAATTTCAATTTTTTGAGGATTTTCATCAAAATTTTGATTTTTTGGGGATGGTCACGAATTGAGGTCCTTTTGGCTCTAGGAAGCATATTTAAGGAGTTATGGCCAAAATAAGTTTTTCATACAAAAATTTCAATTTTTTGAGGATTTTCGTCGAAATTTGGATTTTTTGGGGGTGGTCACGAATTGAGGTCATTTTGGCTCTAGGACGCATATTTAAGGAGTTATGGCCAAAATAAGTTTTTCATATAAAAATTTAAATTTTTTGAGGATTTTCGTCGAAATTTGGATTTTTTGGGGGTGGTCACGAATTGAGGTCCTTTTGGCTCTAGGACGCATATTTAAGGAGTTATGGCCAAAATAAGTTTTTCATATAAAAATTTCATTTTTTTGAGGATTTTCGTCGAAATTTGGATTTTTTGCGGGTGGTCACGAATTGAGGTCCTTTTGGCTCTAGGACGCATATTTAAGGAGTTATGGCCAAAATAAGTTTTTCATATAAAAATTTCATTTTCTTGAGGATTTTCGTCGAAATTTTGATTTTTTTGGGGGTGGTCACGAATTGAGGTCCTTTTGGCTCTAGGACGCATATTTAAGGAGTTATGGCCAAAATAAGTTTTTCATATAAAAATTTCATTTTTTTGAGGATTTTCGTCGAAATTTGGATTTTTTGGGGGTGGTCACGAATTGAGGTCCTTTTGGCTCTAGGACGCATATTTAAGGAGTTATGGCCAAAATAAGTTTTTCATATAAAAATTTCAATTTTTTGAGGATTTTCATCAAAATTTTGATTTTTTGGGGATGGTCACGAATTGAAGTCCTTTTGGCTCTAGGAAGCATATTTAAGGAGTTATGGCCAAAATAAGTTTTTCATATAAAAATTTCAATTTTTTGAGGATTTTCGTCGAAATTTGGATTTTTTGGGGGTGGTCACGAATTGAGGTCCTTTTGGCTCTAGGACGCATATTTAAGGAGTTATGGCCAAAATAAGTTTTTCATATAAAAATTTCAATTTTTTGAGGATTTTCGTCGAAATTTGGATTTTTTGGGGGTGGTCACGAATTGAGGTCCTTTTGGCTCTAGGACGCATATTTAAGGAGTTATGGCCAAAATAAGTTTTTCATATAAAAATTTCAATTTTTTGAGGATTTTCATCAAAATTTGGATTTTTTGGGGGTGGTCACGAATTGAGGTCATTTTGGCTCTAGGACGCATATTTAAGGAGTTATGGCCAAAATAAGTTTTTCATATAAAAATTTCAATTTTTTGAGGATTTTCGTCGAAATTTGGATTTTTTGGGGGTGGTCACGAATTGAGGTCCTTTTGGCTCTAGGACGCATATTTAAGGAGTTATGGCCAAAATAAGTTTTTCATATAAAAATTTAAATTTTTTGAGGATTTTCATCTAAATTTTGATTTTTTGGGGATGGTCACGAATTGAGGTCCTTTTGGCTCTAGGACGCATATTTAAGGAGTTATGGCCAAAATAAGTTTTTCATATAAAAATTTCATTTTTCTGAGGATTTTCGTCGAAATTTGGATTTTTTGCGGGTGGTCACGAATTGAGGTCCTTTTGGCTCTAGGACGCATATTTAAGGAGTTATGGCCAAAATAAGTTTTTCATATAAAAATTTCATTTTTTTGAGGATTTTCATCAAAATTTTGATTTTTTGGGAGTGATCACGAATTGAGGTCCTTTTGGCTCTAGGACGCATATTTAAGGAGTTATGGCCAAAATAAGTTTTTCATATAAAAATTTCATTTTTTTGAGGATTTTCGTCGAAATTTTGATTTTTTGGGGGTGGTCACGAATTGAGGTCCTTTTGGCTCTAGGAAGCATATTTAAGGAGTTATGGCCAAAATAAGTTTTTCATATAAAAATTTCAATTTTTTGAGGATTTTCATCAAAATTTTGATTTTTTGGGGGTGGTCACGAATTGAGGTCCTTTTGGCTCTAGGACGCATATTTAAGGAGTTATGGCCAAAATAAGTTTTTCATATAAAAATTTAAATTTTTTGAGGATTTTCGTCGAAATTTGGATTTTTTGGGGGTGGTCACGAATTGAGGTCCTTTTGGCTCTAGGACGCATATTTAAGGAGTTATGGCCAAAATAAGTTTTTCATATAAAAATTTCAATTTTTTGAGGATTTTCATCAAAATTTTGATTTTTTGGGAGTGATCACGAATTGAGGTCCTTTTGGCTCTAGGACGCATATTTAAGGAGTTATGGGCAAAATAAGTTTTTCATATAAAAATTTCATTTTTTTGAGGATTTTCGTCGAAATTTTGATTTTTTGGGGGTGGTCACGAATTGAGGTCCTTTTGGCTCTAGGAAGCATATTTAAGGAGTTATGGCCAAAATAAGTTTTTCATATAAAAATTTCAATTTTTTGAGGATTTTCATCAAAATTTTGATTTTTTGGGGATGGTCACGAATTGAGGTCCTTTTGGCTCTAGGACGCATATTTAAGGAGTTATGGCCAAAATAAGTTTTTCATATAAAAATTTCAATTTTTTGAGGATTTTCGTCGAAATTTGGATTTTTTGGGGGTGGTCACGAATTGAGGTCCTTTTGGCTCTAGGACGCATATTTAAGGAGTTATGGCCAAAATAAGTTTTTCATATAAAAATTTCAATTTTTTGAGGATTGTCATCAAAATTTTGATTTTGTGGGAGTGATCACGAATTGAGGTCCTTTTGGCTCTAGGACGCATATTTAAGGAGTTATGGCCAAAATAAGTTTTTCATATAAAAATTTCATTTTTTTGAGGATTTTCGTCGAAATTTTGATTTTTTGGGGGTGGTCACGAATTGAGGTCCTTTTGGCTCTAGGACGCATATTTAAGGAGTTATGGCCAAAATAAGTTTTTCATATAAAAATTTCAATTTTTTGAGGATTTTCATCAAAATTTTGATTTTTTGGGGATGGTCACGAATTGAGGTCCTTTTGGCTCTAGGACGCATATTTAAGGAGTTATGGCCAAAATAAGTTTTTCATATAAAAATTTCAATTTTTTGAGGATTTTCGTCGAAATTTGGATTTTTTGGGGGTGGTCACGAATTGAGGTCATTTTGGCTCTAGGACGCATATTTAAGGAGTTATGGCCAAAATAAGTTTTTCATATAAAAATTTCAATTTTTTGAGGATTGTCATCAAAATTTTGATTTTGTGGGAGTGATCACGAATTGAGGTCCTTTTGGCTCTAGGACGCATATTTAAGGAGTTATGGCCAAAATAAGTTTTTCATATAAAAATTTCATTTTTTTGAAGATTTTCGTCGAAATTTGGATTTTTTGCGGGTGGTCACGAATTGAGGTCCTTTTGGCGCTAGGACGCATATTTAAGGAGTTATGGCCAAAATAAGTTTTTCATATAAAAATTTCAATTTTTTGAGGATTTTCATCAAAATTTTGATTTTTTGGGAGTGATCACGAATTGAGGTCCTTTTGGCTCTAGGACGCATATTTAAGGAGTTATGACCAAAATAAGTTTTTCATATAAAAATTTCATTTTTTTGAGGATTTTCGTCGAAATTTTGATTTTTTGGGGGTGGTCACGAATTGAGGTCCTTTTGGCTCTAGGACGCATATTTAAGGAGTTATGGCCAAAATAAGTTTTTCATATAAAAATTTCAATTTTTTGAGGATTTTCATCAAAATTTTGATTTTTTGGGGATGGTCACGAATTGAGGTCCTTTTGGCTCTAGGACGCATATTTAAGGAGTTATGGGCAAAATAAGTTTTTCATATAAAAATTTCATTTTTTTGAGGATTTTCGTCGAAATTTTGATTTTTTGGGGGTGGTCACGAATTGAGGTCCTTTTGGCTCTAGGAAGCATATTTAAGGAGTTATGGCCAAAATAAGTTTTTCATATAAAAATTTCAATTTTTTGAGGATTTTCATCAAAATTTTGATTTTTTGGGGATGGTCACGAATTGAGGTCCTTTTGGCTCTAGGACGCATATTTAAGGAGTTATGGCCAAAATAAGTTTTTCATATAAAAATTTCAATTTTTTGAGGATTTTCGTCGAAATTTGGATTTTTTGGGGGTGGTCACGAATTGAGGTCCTTTTGGCTCTAGGACGCATATTTAAGGAGTTATGGCCAAAATAAGTTTTTCATATAAAAATTTCAATTTTTTGAGGATTGTCATCAAAATTTTGATTTTGTGGGAGTGATCACGAATTGAGGTCCTTTTGGCTCTAGGACGCATATTTAAGGAGTTATGGCCAAAATAAGTTTTTCATATAAAAATTTCATTTTTTTGAGGATTTTCGTCGAAATTTTGATTTTTTGGGGGTGGTCACGAATTGAGGTCCTTTTGGCTCTAGGAAGCATATTTAAGGAGTTATGGCCAAAATAAGTTTTTCATATAAAAATTTCAATTTTTTGAGGATTTTCATCAAAATTTTGATTTTTTGGGGATGGTCACGAATTGAGGTCCTTTTGGCTCTAGGAAGCATATTTAAGGAGTTATGGCCAAAATAAGTTTTTCATATAAAAATTTCAATTTTTTGAGGATTTTCGTCGAAATTTGGATTTTTTGGGGGTGGTCACGAATTGAGGTCATTTTGGCTCTAGGACGCATATTTAAGGAGTTATGGCCAAAATAAGTTTTTCATATAAAAATTTAAATTTTTTGAGGATTTTCGTCGAAATTTTGATTTTTTGGGGGTGGTCACGAATTGAGGTCCTTTTGGCTCTAGGACGCATATTTAAGGAGTTATGGCCAAAATAAGTTTTTCATATAAAAATTTCATTTTTTTGAGGATTTTCGTCGAAATTTGGATTTTTTGCGGGTGGTCACGAATTGAGGTCCTTTTGGCTCTAGGACGCATATTTAAGGAGTTATGGCCAAAATAAGTTTTTCATATAAAAATTTCATTTTCTTGAGGATTTTCGTCGAAATTTTGATTTTTTGGGGGTGGTCACGAATTGAGGTCCTTTTGGCTCTAGGACGCATATTTAAGGAGTTATGGCCAAAATAAGTTTTTCATATAAAAATTTCATTTTTTTGAGGATTTTCGTCGAAATTTGGATTTTTTGGGGGTGGTCACGAATTGAGGTCCTTTTGGCTCTAGGACGCATATGTAAGGAGTTATGGCCAAAATAAGTTTTTCATATAAAAATTTCAATTTTTTGAGGATTTTCATCAAAATTTTGATTTTTTGGGGATGGTCACGAATTGAGGTCCTTTTGGCTCTAGGAAGCATATTTAAGGAGTTATGGCCAAAATAAGTTTTTCATATAAAAATTTCAATTTTTTGAGGATTTTCGTCGAAATTTGGATTTTTTGGGGGTGGTCACGAATTGAGGTCCTTTTGGCTCTAGGACGCATATTTAAGGAGTTATGGCCAAAATAAGTTTTTCATATAAAAATTTCAATTTTTTGAGGATTTTCGTCGAAATTTGGATTTTTTGGGGGTGGTCACGAATTGAGGTCCTTTTGGCTCTAGGACGCATATTTAAGGAGTTATGGCCAAAATAAGTTTTTCATATAAAAATTTCAATTTTTTGAGGATTTTCATCAAAATTTGGATTTTTTGGGGGTGGTCACGAATTGAGGTCATTTTGGCTCTAGGACGCATATTTAAGGAGTTATGGCCAAAATAAGTTTTTCATATAAAAATTTCAATTTTTTGAGGATTGTCATCAAAATTTTGATTTTGTGGGAGTGATCACGAATTGAGGTCCTTTTGGCTCTAGGACGCATATTTAAGGAGTTATGGCCAAAATAAGTTTTTCATATAAAAATTTCAATTTTTTGAGGATTTTCGTCGAAATTTGGATTTTTTGGGGGTGGTCACGAATTGAGGTCCTTTTGGCTCTAGGACGCATATTTAAGGAGTTATGGCCAAAATAAGTTTTTCATATAAAAATTTAAATTTTTTGAGGATTTTCATCAAAATTTTGATTTTTTGGGGATGGTCACGAATTGAGGTCCTTTTGGCTCTAGGACGCATATTTAAGGAGTTATGGCCAAAATAAGTTTTTCATATAAAAATTTCATTTTTTTGAGGATTTTCGTCGAAATTTGGATTTTTTGCGGGTGGTCACGAATTGAGGTCCTTTTGGCTCTAGGACGCATATTTAAGGAGTTATGGCCAAAATAAGTTTTTCATATAAAAATTTCATTTTTTTGAGGATTTTCATCAAAATTTTGATTTTTTGGGAGTGATCACGAATTGAGGTCCTTTTGGCTCTAGGACGCATATTTAAGGAGTTATGGCCAAAATAAGTTTTTCATATAAAAATTTCATTTTTTTGAGGATTTTCGTCGAAATTTTGATTTTTTGGGGGTGGTCACGAATTGAGGTCCTTTTGGCTCTAGGAAGCATATTTAAGGAGTTATGGCCAAAATAAGTTTTTCATATAAAAATTTCAATTTTTTGAGGATTTTCATCAAAATTTTGATTTTTTGGGGGTGGTCACGAATTGAGGTCCTTTTGGCTCTAGGACGCATATTTAAGGAGTTATGGCCAAAATAAGTTTTTCATATAAAAATTTCAATTTTTTGAGGATTTTCGTCGAAATTTGGATTTTTTGGGGGTGGTCACGAATTGAGGTCCTTTTGGCTCTAGGACGCATATTTAAGGAGTTATGGCCAAAATAAGTTTTTCATATAAAAATTTCAATTTTTTGAGGATTTTCATCAAAATTTTGATTTTTTGGGAGTGATCACGAATTGAGGTCCTTTTGGCTCTAGGACGCATATTTAAGGAGTTATGGCCAAAATAAGTTTTTCATATAAAAATTTCATTTTTTTGAGGATTTTCGTCGAAATTTTGATTTTTTGGGGGTGGTCACGAATTGAGGTCCTTTTGGCTCTAGGAAGCATATTTAAGGAGTTATGGCCAAAATAAGTTTTTCATATAAAAATTTCAATTTTTTGAGGATTTTCATCAAAATTTTGATTTTTTGGGGATGGTCACGAATTGAGGTCCTTTTGGCTCTAGGACGCATATTTAAGGAGTTATGGCCAAAATAAGTTTTTCATATAAAAATTTCATTTTTTTGAGGATTTTCGTCGAAATTTTGATTTTTTGGGGGTGGTCACGAATTGAGGTCCTTTTGGCTCTAGGAAGCATATTTAAGGAGTTATGGCCAAAATAAGTTTTTCATATAAAAATTTCAATTTTTTGAGGATTTTCATCAAAATTGTGATTTTTTGGGGATGGTCACGAATTGAGGTCCTTTTGGCTCTAGGACGCATATTTAAGGAGTTATGGCCAAAATAAGTTTTTCATATAAAAATTTCAATTTTTTGAGGATTTTCGTCGAAATTTGGATTTTTTGGGGGTGGTCACGAATTGAGGTCCTTTTGGCTCTAGGACGCATATTTAAGGAGTTATGGCCAAAATAAGTTTTTTATATAAAAATTTCAATTTTTTGAGGATTTTCATCAAAATTTTGATTTTTTGGGAGTGATCACGAATTGAGGTCCTTTTGGCTCTAGGACGCATATTTAAGGAGTTATGGCCAAAATAAGTTTTTCATATAAAAATTTCATTTTTTTGAGGATTTTCGTCGAAATTTGGATTTTTTGGGGGTGGTCACGAATTGAGGTCCTTTTGGCTCTAGGACGCATATTTAAGGAGTTATGGCCAAAATAAGTTTTTCATATAAAAATTTCAATTTTTTGAGGATTTTCATCAAAATTTTGATTTTTTGGGAGTGATCACGAATTGAGGTCCTTTTGGCTCTAGGACGCATATTTAAGGAGTTATGGCCAAAATAAGTTTTTCATATAAAAATTTCATTTTTTTGAGGATTTTCGTCGAAATTTTGATTTTTTGGGGGTGGTCACGAATTGAGGTCCTTTTGGCTCTAGGACGCATATTTAAGGAGTTATGGCCAAAATAAGTTTTTCATATAAAAATTTCAATTTTTTGAGGATTTTCATCAAAATTTTGATTTTTTGGGGATGGTCACGAATTGAGGTCCTTTTGGCTCTAGGACGCATATTTAAGGAGTTATGGCCAAAATAAGTTTTTCATATAAAAATTTCAATTTTTTGAGGATTTTCGTCGAAATTTGGATTTTTTGGGGGTGGTCACGAATTGAGGTCATTTTGGCTCTAGGACGCATATTTAAGGAGTTATGGCCAAAATAAGTTTTTCATATAAAAATTTCAATTTTTTGAGGATTGTCATCAAAATTTTGATTTTGTGGGAGTGATCACGAATTGAGGTCCTTTTGGCTCTAGGACGCATATTTAAGGAGTTATGGCCAAAATAAGTTTTTCATATAAAAATTTCATTTTTTTGAAGATTTTCGTCGAAATTTGGATTTTTTGGGGGTGGTCACGAATTGAGGTCCTTTTGGCGCTAGGACGCATATTTAAGGAGTTATGGCCAAAATAAGTTTTTCATATAAAAATTTCAATTTTTTGAGGATTTTCATCAAAATTTTGATTTTTTGGGAGTGATCACGAATTGAGGTCCTTTTGGCTCTAGGACGCATATTTAAGGAGTTATGGCCAAAATAAGTTTTTCATATAAAAATTTCATTTTTTTGAGGATTTTCGTCGAAATTTTGATTTTTTGGGGGTGGTCACGAATTGAGGTCCTTTTGGCTCTAGGACGCATATTTAAGGAGTTATGGCCAAAATAAGTTTTTCATATAAAAATTTCAATTTTTTGAGGATTTTCATCAAAATTTTGATTTTTTGGGGATGGTCACGAATTGAGGTCCTTTTGGCTCTAGGACGCATACTTAAGGAGTTATGGGCAAAATAAGTTTTTCATATAAAAATTTCATTTTTTTGAGGATTTTCGTCGAAATTTTGATTTTTTGGGGGTGGTCACGAATTGAGGTCCTTTTGGCTCTAGGAAGCATATTTAAGGAGTTATGGCCAAAATAAGTTTTTCATATAAAAATTTCATTTTTTTGAGGATTTTCGTCGAAATTTTGATTTTTTTGGGGTGGTCACGAATTGAGGTCCTTTTGGCTCTAGGACGCATATTTAAGGAGTTATGGCCAAAATAAGTTTTTCATATAAAAATTTCAATTTTTTGAGGATTTTCGTCGAAATTTGGATTTTTTGGGGGTGGTCACGAATTGAGGTCCTTTTGGCTCTAGGACGCATATTTAAGGAGTTATGGCCAAAATAAGTTTTTCATATAAAAATTTAAATTTTTTGAGGATTTTCATCAAAATTTTGATTTTTTGGGGATGGTCACGAATTGAGGTCCTTTTGGCTCTAGGACGCATATTTAAGGAGTTATGGCCAAAATAAGTTTTTCATATAAAAATTTCATTTTTTTGAGGATTTTCGTCGAAATTTGGATTTTTTGCGGGTGGTCACGAATTGAGGTCCTTTTGGCTCTAGGACGCATATTTAAGGAGTTATGGCCAAAATAAGTTTTTCATATAAAAATTTCATTTTTTTGAGGATTTTCATCAAAATTTTGATTTTTTGGGAGTGATCACGAATTGAGGTCCTTTTGGCTCTAGGACGCATATTTAAGGAGTTATGGCCAAAATAAGTTTTTCATATAAAAATTTCATTTTTTTGAGGATTTTCGTCGAAATTTTGATTTTTTGGGGGTGGTCACGAATTGAGGTCCTTTTGGCTCTAGGAAGCATATTTAAGGAGTTATGGCCAAAATAAGTTTTTCATATAAAAATTTCAATTTTTTGAGGATTTTCATCAAAATTTTGATTTTTTGGGGGTGGTCACGAATTGAGGTCCTTTTGGCTCTAGGACGCATATTTAAGGAGTTATGGCCAAAATAAGTTTTTCATATAAAAATTTAAATTTTTTGAGGATTTTCGTCGAAATTTGGATTTTTTGGGGGTGGTCACGAATTGAGGTCCTTTTGGCTCTAGGACGCATATTTAAGGAGTTATGGCCAAAATAAGTTTTTCATATAAAAATTTCAATTTTTTGAGGATTTTCATCAAAATTTTGATTTTTTGGGAGTGATCACGAATTGAGGTCCTTTTGGCTCTAGGACGCATATTTAAGGAGTTATGGCCAAAATAAGTTTTTCATATAAAAATTTCATTTTTTTGAGGATTTTCGTCGAAATTTTGATTTTTTGGGGGTGGTCACGAATTGAGGTCCTTTTGGCTCTAGGACGCATATTTAAGGAGTTATGGCCAAAATAAGTTTTTCATATAAAAATTTCAATTTTTTGAGGATTTTCATCAAAATTTTGATTTTTTGGGGATGGTCACGAATTGAGGTCCTTTTGGCTCTAGGACGCATATTTAAGGAGTTATGGCCAAAATAAGTTTTTCATATAAAAATTTCAATTTTTTGAGGATTTTCGTCGAAATTTGGATTTTTTGGGGGTGGTCACGAATTGAGGTCATTTTGGCTCTAGGACGCATATTTAAGGAGTTATGGCCAAAATAAGTTTTTCATATAAAAATTTCAATTTTTTGAGGATTGTCATCAAAATTTTGATTTTGTGGGAGTGATCACGAATTGAGGTCCTTTTGGCTCTAGGACGCATATTTAAGGAGTTATGGCCAAAATAAGTTTTTCATATAAAAATTTCATTTTTTTGAAGATTTTCGTCGAAATTTGGATTTTTTGGGGGTGGTCACGAATTGAGGTCCTTTTGGCGCTAGGACGCATATTTAAGGAGTTATGGCCAAAATAAGTTTTTCATATAAAAATTTCAATTTTTTGAGGATTTTCATCAAAATTTTGATTTTTTGGGAGTGATCACGAATTGAGGTCCTTTTGGCTCTAGGACGCATATTTAAGGAGTTATGGCCAAAATAAGTTTTTCATATAAAAATTTCATTTTTTTGAGGATTTTCGTCGAAATTTTGATTTTTTGGGGGTGGTCACGAATTGAGGTCCTTTTGGCTCTAGGACGCATATTTAAGGAGTTATGGCCAAAATAAGTTTTTCATATAAAAATTTCAATTTTTTGAGGATTTTCATCAAAATTTTGATTTTTTGGGGATGGTCACGAATTGAGGTCCTTTTGGCTCTAGGACGCATATTTAAGGAGTTATGGGCAAAATAAGTTTTTCATATAAAAATTTCATTTTTTTGAGGATTTTCGTCGAAATTTTGATTTTTTGGGGGTGGTCACGAATTGAGGTCCTTTTGGCTCTAGGAAGCATATTTAAGGAGTTATGGCCAAAATAAGTTTTTCATATAAAAATTTCATTTTTTTGAGGATTTTCGTCGAAATTTGGATTTTTTGGGGGTGGTCACGAATTGAGGTCCTTTTGGCTCTAGGACGCATATTTAAGGAGTTATGGCCAAAATAAGTTTTTCATATAAAAATTTAAATTTTTTGAGGATTTTCATCAAAATTTTGATTTTTTGGGGATGGTCACGAATTGAGGTCCTTTTGGCTCTAGGACGCATATTTAAGGAGTTATGGCCAAAATAAGTTTTTCATATAAAAATTTCATTTTTTTGAGGATTTTCGTCGAAATTTGGATTTTTTGCGGGTGGTCACGAATTGAGGTCCTTTTGGCTCTAGGACGCATATTTAAGGAGTTATGGCCAAAATAAGTTTTTCATATAAAAATTTCATTTTTTTGAGGATTTTCATCAAAATTTTGATTTTTTGGGAGTGATCACGAATTGAGGTCCTTTTGGCTCTAGGACGCATATTTAAGGAGTTATGGCCAAAATAAGTTTTTCATATAAAAATTTCATTTTTTTGAGGATTTTCGTCGAAATTTTGATTTTTTGGGGGTGGTCACGAATTGAGGTCCTTTTGGCTCTAGGAAGCATATTTAAGGAGTTATGGCCAAAATAAGTTTTTCATATAAAAATTTCAATTTTTTGAGGATTTTCATCAAAATTTTGATTTTTTGGGGGTGGTCACGAATTGAGGTCCTTTTGGCTCTAGGACGCATATTTAAGGAGTTATGGCCAAAATAAGTTTTTCATATAAAAATTTAAATTTTTTGAGGATTTTCGTCGAAATTTGGATTTTTTGGGGGTGGTCACGAATTGAGGTCCTTTTGGCTCTAGGACGCATATTTAAGGAGTTATGGCCAAAATAAGTTTTTCATATAAAAATTTCAATTTTTTGAGGATTTTTATCAAAATTTTGATTTTTTGGGAGTGATCACGAATTGAGGTCCTTTTGGCTCTAGGACGCATATTTAAGGAGTTATGGCCAAAATAAGTTTTTCATATAAAAATTTCATTTTTTTGAGGATTTTCGTCGAAATTTTGATTTTTTGGGGGTGGTCACGAATTGAGGTCCTTTTGGCTCTAGGAAGCATATTTAAGGAGTTATGGCCAAAATAAGTTTTTCATATAAAAATTTCAATTTTTTGAGGATTTTCATCAAAATTTTGATTTTTTGGGGATGGTCACGAATTGAGGTCCTTTTGGCTCTAGGACGCATATTTAAGGAGTTATGGCCAAAATAAGTTTTTCATATAAAAATTTCAATTTTTTGAGGATTTTCGTCGAAATTTGGATTTTTTGGGGGTGGTCACGAATTGAGGTCCTTTTGGCTCTAGGACGCATATTTAAGGAGTTATGGCCAAAATAAGTTTTTCATATAAAAATTTCAATTTTTTGAGGATTGTCATCAAAATTTTGATTTTGTGGGAGTGATCACGAATTGAGGTCCTTTTGGCTCTAGGACGCATATTTAAGGAGTTATGGCCAAAATAAGTTTTTCATATAAAAATTTCATTTTTTTTGAGGATTTTCGTCGAAATTTTGATTTTTTGGGGGTGGTCACGAATTGAGGTCCTTTTGGCTCTAGGAAGCATATTTAAGGAGTTATGGCCAAAATAAGTTTTTCATATAAAAATTTCAATTTTTTGAGGATTTTCATCAAAATTTTGATTTTTGGGGATGGTCACGAATTGAGGTCCTTTTGGCTCTAGGACGCATATTTAAGGAGTTATGGCCAAAATAAGTTTTTCATATAAAAATTTCAATTTTTTGAGGATTTTCGTCGAAATTTGGATTTTTTGGGGGTGGTCACGAATTGAGGTCCTTTTGGCTCTAGGACGCATATTTAAGGAGTTATGGCCAAAATAAGTTTTTTATATAAAAATTTCAATTTTTTGAGGATTTTCATCAAAATTTTGATTTTTTGGGAGTGATCACGAATTGAGGTCCTTTTGGCTCTAGGACGCATATTTAAGGAGTTATGGCCAAAATAAGTTTTTCATATAAAAATTTCATTTTTTTGAGGATTTTCGTCGAAATTTGGATTTTTTGGGGGTGGTCACGAATTGAGGTCCTTTTGGCTCTAGGACGCATATTTAAGGAGTTATGGCCAAAATAAGTTTTTCATATAAAAATTTAAATTTTTTGAGGATTTTCATCAAAATTTTGATTTTTTGCGGGTGGTCACGAATTGAGGTCCTTTTGGCGCTAGGACGCATATTTAAGGAGTTATGGCCAAAATAAGTTTTTCATATAAAAATTTCAATTTTTTGAGGATTTTCATCAAAATTTTGATTTTTTGGGAGTGATCACGAATTGAGGTCCTTTTGGCTCTAGGACGCATATTTAAGGAGTTATGGCCCAAAATAAGTTTTTCATATAAAAATTTCAATTTTTTGAGGATTTTCATCAAAATTTTGATTTTTTGGGGATGGTCACGAATTGAGGTCCTTTTGGCTCTAGGACGCATATTTAAGGAGTTATGGCCAAAATAAGTTTTTCATATAAAAATTTCTATTTTTTGAGGATTTCATCAAAATTTTGATTTTTTGGGAGTGATCACGAATTGAGGTCCTTTTGGCTCTAGGACGCATATTTAAGGAGTTATGGCCAAAATAAGTTTTTCATATAAAAATTTCAATTTTTTGAGGATTTCATCAAAATTTTGATTTTTTGGGGGTGATCACGAATTGAGGTCCTTTTGGCTCTAGGAAGCATATTTAAGGAGTTATGGCCAAAATAAGTTTTTCATATAAAAATTTCAATTTTCTGAGGATTTTCATCAAAATTTTGATTTTTTGGGGATGGTCACGAATTGAGGTCCTTTTGGCTCTAGGACGCATATTTAAGGAGTTATGGCCAAAATAAATTTTTCATATAAAAATTTCAATTTTTTGAGGATTTTCGTCGAAATTTGGATTTTTTGGGAGTGATCACGAATTGAGGTCCTTTTGGCTCTAGGACGCATATTTAAGGAGTTATGGCCAAAATAAGTTTTTCATATAAAAATTTCATTTTTTTGAGGATTGTCATCAAAATTTTGATTTTGTGGGAGTGATCACGAATTGAGGTCCTTTTGGCTCTAGGACGCATATTTAAGGAGTTATGGCCAAAATAAGTTTTTCATATAAAAATTTCAATTTTTTGAGGATTTTCATCAAAATTTTGATTTTTTGGGAGTGATCACGAATTGAGGTCCTTTTGGCTCTAGGACGCATATTTAAGGAGTTATGGCCAAAATAAGTTTTTCATATAAAAATTTCAATTTTTTGAGGATTTTCATCAAAATTTTGATTTTTTGGGAGTGATCACGAATTGAGGTCCTTTTGGCTATAGGACGCATATTTTAGGAGTTATGGCCAAAATAAGTTTTTCATATAAAAATTTAAATTTTTTGAGGATTTTCATCAAAATTTTGATTTTTTGGGAGTGATCACGAATTGAGGTCCTTTTGGCTCTAGGACGCATATTTAAGGAGTTATGGCCAAAATAAGTTTTTCATATAAAAATTTCAATTTTTTGAGGATTTTCATCAAAATTTTGATTTTTTGGGAGTGATCACGAATTGAGGTCCTTTTGGCTCTAGGACGCATATTTAAGGAGTTATGGCCAAAATAAGTTTTTCATATAAAAATTTCATTTTTTTGAGGATTTTCGTCGAAATTTTGATTTTTTGGGGGTGGTCACGAATTGAGGTCCTTTTGGCTCTAGGACGCATATTTAAGGAGTTATGGCCAAAATAAGTTTTTCATATAAAAATTTCAATTTTTTTGAGGATTTTCATCAAAATTTTGATTTTTTGGGGATGGTCACGAATTGAGGTCCTTTTGGCTCTAGGACGCATATTTAAGGAGTTATGGCCAAAATAAGTTTTTCATATAAAAATTTCAATTTTTTGAGGATTTTCGTCGAAATTTGGATTTTTTGGGGGTGGTCACGAATTGAGGTCATTTTGGCTCTAGGACGCATATTTAAGGAGTTATGGCCAAAATAAGTTTTTCATATAAAAATTTCAATTTTTTGAGGATTGTCATCAAAATTTTGATTTTGTGGGAGTGATCACGAATTGAGGTCCTTTTGGCTCTAGGACGCATATTTAAGGAGTTATGGCCAAAATAAGTTTTTCATATAAAAATTTCATTTTTTTGAAGATTTTCGTCGAAATTTGGATTTTTTGGGGGTGGTCACGAATTGAGGTCCTTTTGGCGCTAGGACGCATATTTAAGGAGTTATGGCCAAAATAAGTTTTTCATATAAAAATTTCAATTTTTTGAGGATTTTCATCAAAATTTTGATTTTTTGGGAGTGATCACGAATTGAGGTCCTTTTGGCTCTAGGACGCATATTTAAGGAGTTATGGCCAAAATAAGTTTTTCATATAAAAATTTCAATTTTTTGAGGATTTTCATCAAAATTTTGATTTTTTGGGGATGGTCACGAATTGAGGTCCTTTTGGCTCTAGGACGCATATTTAAGGAGTTATGGGCAAAATAAGTTTTTCATATAAAAATTTCATTTTTTTGAGGATTTTCGTCGAAATTTTGATTTTTTGGGGGTGGTCACGAATTGAGGTCCTTTTGGCTCTAGGAAGCATATTTAAGGAGTTATGGCCAAAATAAGTTTTTCATATAAAAATTTCAATTTTTTGAGGATTTTCATCAAAATTTTGATTTTTTGGGGATGGTCACGAATTGAGGTCCTTTTGGCTCTAGGACGCATATTTAAGGAGTTATGGCCAAAATAAGTTTTTCATATAAAAATTTCAATTTTTTGAGGATTTTCGTCGAACTTTGGATTTTTTGGGGGTGGTCACGAATTGAGGTCCTTTTGGCTCTAGGACGCATATTTAAGGAGTTATGGCCAAAATAAGTTTTTCATATAAAAATTTCAATTTTTTGAGGATTGTCATCAAAATTTTGATTTTGTGGGAGTGATCACGAATTGAGGTCCTTTTGGCTCTAGGACGCATATTTAAGGAGTTATGGCCAAAATAAGTTTTTCATATAAAAATTTCATTTTTTTGAGGATTTTCGTCGAAATTTTGATTTTTTGGGGGTGGTCACGAATTGAGGTCCTTTTGGCTCTAGGAAGCATATTTAAGGAGTTATGGCCAAAATAAGTTTTTCATATAAAAATTTCAATTTTTTGAGGATTTTCATCAAAATTTTGATTTTTTGGGGATGGTCACGAATTGAGGTCCTTTTGGCTCTAGGACGCATATTTAAGGAGTTATGGCCAAAATAAGTTTTTCATATAAAAATTTCAATTTTTTGAGGATTTTCGTCGAAATTTGGATTTTTTGGGGGTGGTCACGAATTGAGGTCCTTTTGGCTCTAGGACGCATATTTAAGGAGTTATGGCCAAAATAAGTTTTTTATATAAAAATTTCAATTTTTTGAGGATTTTCATCAAAATTTTGATTTTTTGGGAGTGATCACGAATTGAGGTCCTTTTGGCTCTAGGACGCATATTTAAGGAGTTATGGCCAAAATAAGTTTTTCATATAAAAATTTCATTTTTTTGAGGATTTTCGTCGAAATTTGGATTTTTTGGGGGTGGTCACGAATTGAGGTCCTTTTGGCTCTAGGACGCATATTTAAGGAGTTATGGCCAAAATAAGTTTTTCATATAAAAATTTCAATTTTTTGAGGATTTTCATCAAAATTTTGATTTTTTGGGAGTGATCACGAATTGAGGTCCTTTTGGCTCTAGGACGCATATTTAAGGAGTTATGGCCAAAATAAGTTTTTCATATAAAAATTTCATTTTGTTGAGGATTTTCGTCGAAATTTTGATTTTTTGGGGGTGGTCACGAATTGAGGTCCTTTTGGCTCTAGGACGCATATTTAAGGAGTTATGGCCAAAATAAGTTTTTCATATAAAAATTTCAATTTTTTGAGGATTTTCATCAAAATTTTGATTTTTTGGGGATGGTCACGAATTGAGGTCCTTTTGGCTCTAGGACGCATATTTAAGGAGTTATGGCCAAAATAAGTTTTTCATATAAAAATTTCAATTTTTTGAGGATTTTCGTCGAAATTTGGATTTTTTGGGGTGGTCACGAATTGAGGTCATTTTGGCTCTAGGACGCATATTTAAGGAGTTATGGCCAAAATAAGTTTTTCATATAAAAATTTCAATTTTTTGAGGATTGTCATCAAAATTTTGATTTTGTGGGAGTGATCACGAATTGAGGTCCTTTTGGCTCTAGGACGCATATTTAAGGAGTTATGGCCAAAATAAGTTTTTCATATAAAAATTTCATTTTTTTGAAGATTTTCGTCGAAATTTGGATTTTTTGGGGGTGGTCACGAATTGAGGTCCTTTTGGCGCTAGGACGCATATTTAAGGAGTTATGGCCAAAATAAGTTTTTCATATAAAAATTTCAATTTTTTGAGGATTTTCATCAAAATTTTGATTTTTTGGGAGTGATCACGAATTGAGGTCCTTTTGGCTCTAGGACGCATATTTAAGGAGTTATGGCCAAAATAAGTTTTTCATATAAAAATTTCATTTTTTTGAGGATTTTCGTCGAAATTTTGATTTTTTGGGGGTGGTCACGAATTGAGGTCCTTTTGGCTCTAGGACGCATATTTAAGGAGTTATGGCCAAAATAAGTTTTTCATATAAAAATTTCAATTTTTTGAGGATTTTCATCAAAATTTTGATTTTTTGGGGATGGTCACGAATTGAGGTCCTTTTGGCTCTAGGACGCATATTTAAGGAGTTATGGCCAAAATAAGTTTTTCATATAAAAATTTCAATTTTTTGAGGATTTTCGTCGAAATTTGGATTTTTAGGGGGTGGTCACGAATTGAGGTCCTTTTGGCTCTAGGACGCATATTTAAGGAGTTATGGCCCAAAATAAGTTTTTCATATAAAAATTTCAATTTTTTGAGGATTTTCGTCGAAATTTGGATTTTTTGGGGGTGGTCACGAATTGAGGTCCTTTTGGCTCTAGGACGCATATTTAAGGAGTTATGGCCAAAATAAGTTTTTCATATAAAAATTTCAATTTTTTGAGGATTTTCATCAAAATTTTGATTTTTTGGGGATGGTCACGAATTGAGGTCCTTTTGGCTCTAGGAAGCATATTTAAGGAGTTATGGCCAAAATAAGTTTTTCATATAAAAATTTCAATTTTTTGAGGATTTTCGTCGAAATTTGGATTTTTTGGGGGTGGTCACGAATTGAGGTCATTTTGGCTCTAGGACGCATATTTAAGGAGTTATGGCCAAAATAAGTTTTTCATATAAAAATTTCAATTTTTTGAGGATTGTCATCAAAATTTTGATTTTGTGGGAGTGATCACGAATTGAGGTCCTTTTGGCTCTAGGACGCATATTTAAGGAGTTATGGCCAAAATAAGTTTTTCATATAAAAATTTCAATTTTTTGAGGATTTTCGTCGAAATTTGGATTTTTTGGGGGTGGTCACGAATTGAGGTCATTTTGGCTCTAGGACGCATATTTAAGGAGTTATGGCCAAAATAAGTTTTTCATATAAAAATTTCAATTTTTTGAGGATTGTCATCAAAATTTTGATTTTGTGGGAATGATCACGAATTGAGGTCCTTTTGGCTCTAGGACGCATATTTAAGGAGTTATGGCCAAAATAAGTTTTTCATATAAAAATTTCATTTTTTTGAGGATTTTCGTCGAAATTTTGATTTTTTGGGGGTGGTCACGAATTGAGGTCCTTTTGGCTCTAGGAAGCATATTTAAGGAGTTATGGCCAAAATAAGTTTTTCATATAAAAATTTCAATTTTTTGAGGATTTTCATCAAAATTTTGATTTTTTGGGGATGGTCACGAATTGAGGTCCTTTTGGCTCTAGGACGTTAAGGAGTTATGGCCAAAATAAGTTTTTCATATAAAAATTTCAATTTTTTGAGGATTTTCGTCGAAATTTGGATTTTTTGGGGGTGGTCACGAATTGAGGTCCTTTTGGCTCTAGGACGCATATTTAAGGAGTTATGGCCACAATAAGTTTTTCATATAAAAATTTCAATTTTCTGAGGATTTTCATCAAAATTTTGATTTTTTGGGAGTGATCACGAATTGAGGTCCTTTTGGCTCTAGGACGCATATTTAAGGAGTTATGGGCAAAATAAGTTTTTCATATAAAAATTTCATTTTTTTGAGGATTTTCGTCGAAATTTTGATTTTTTGGGGGTGGTCACGAATTGAGGTCCTTTTGGCTCTAGGACGCATATTTAAGGAGTTATGGCCAAAATAAGTTTTTCATATAAAAATTTCATTTTTTTGAGGATTTTCGTCGAAATTTGGATTTTTTGCGGGTGGTCACGAATTGAGGTCCTTTTGGCTCTAGGACGCATATTTAAGGAGTTATGGCCAAAATAAGTTTTTCATATAAAAATTTCATTTTTTTGAGGATTTTCGTCGAAATTTTGATTTTTTGGGGGTGGTCACGAATTGAGGTCCTTTTGGCTCTAGGAAGCATATTTAAGGAGTTATGGCCAAAATAAGTTTTTCATATAAAAATTTCAATTTTTTGAGGATTTTCATCAAAATTTTGATTTTTTGGGGATGGTCACGAATTGAGGTCCTTTTGGCTCTAGGACGCATATTTAAGGAGTTATGGCCAAAATAAGTTTTTCATATAAAAATTTCATTTTTTTGAGGATTTTCGTCGAAATTATGATTTTTTGGGGGTGGTCACGAATTGAGGTCCTTTTGGCTCTAGGACGCATATTTAAGGAGTTATGTTTTTCATATAAAAATTTCAATTTTTTGAGGATTTTCGTCGAAATTTGGATTTTTTGGGGGTGGTCACGAATTGAGGTCCTTTTGGCTCTAGGACGCATATTTAAGGAGTTATGGCCAAAATAAGTTTTTCATATAAAATTTAAATTTTTTGAGGATTTTCATCAAAATTTTGATTTTTTGGGAGTGATCACGAATTGAGGTCCTTTTGGCTCTAGGACGCATATTTAAGGAGTTATGGCCAAAATAAGTTTTTCATATAAAAATTTCAATTTTTTGAGGATTTTCGTCGAAATTTGGATTTTTTGGGGGTGGTCACGAATTGAGGTCCTTTTGGCTCTAGGAAGCATATTTAAGGAGTTATGGCCAAAATAAGTTTTTCATATAAAAATTTCAATTTTTTGAGGATTTTCATCAAAATTTTGATTTTTTGGGGATGGTCACGAATTGAGGTCCTTTTGGCTCTAGGACGCATATTTAAGGAGTTATGGCCAAAATAAGTTTTTCATATAAAAATTTCAATTTTTTGAGGATTTTCATCAAAATTTTGATTTTTTGGGAGTGATCACGAATTGAGGTCCTTTTGGCTATAGGACGCATATTTTAGGAGTTATGGCCAAAATAAGTTTTTCATATGAAAATTTAAATTTTTTGAGGATTTTCATCAAAATTTTGATTTTTTGGGAGTGATCACGAATTGAGGTCCTTTTGGCTCTAGGACGCATATTTAAGGAGTTATGGCCAAAATAAGTTTTTCATATAAAAATTTCATTTTTTTGAGGATTTTCGTCGAAATTTTGATTTTTTGGGGGTGGTCACGAATTGAGGTCCTTTTGGCCCTAGGACGCATATTTAAGGAGTTATGGCCAAAATAAGTTTTTCATATAAAAATTTCAATTTTTTGAGGATTTTCATCAAAATTTTGATTTTTTGGGAGTGATCACGAATTGAGGTCCTTTTGGCTCTAGGACGCATATTTAAGGAGTTATGGCCAAAATAAGTTTTTCATATAAAAATTTCATTTTTTTGAGGATTTTCGTCGAAATTTGGATTTTTTGGGGGTGGTCACGAATTGAGGTCCTTTTGGCTCTAGGACGCATATTTAAGGAGTTATGGCCAAAATAAGTTTTTCATATAAAAATTTCAATTTTTTGAGGATTTTCATCAAAATTTTGATTTTTTGGGAGTGATCACGAATTGAGGTCCTTTTGGCTCTAGGACGCATATTTAAGGAGTTATGGCCAAAATAAGTTTTTCATATAAAAATTTCATTTTTTTGAGGATTTTCGTCGAAATTTTGATTTTTTGGGGGTGGTCACGAATTGAGGTCCTTTTGGCTCTAGGACGCATATTTAAGGAGTTATGGCCAAAATAAGTTTTTCATATAAAAATTTCAATTTTTTGAGGATTTTCATCAAAATTTTGATTTTTTGGGGATGGTCACGAATTGAGGTCCTTTTGGCTCTAGGACGCATATTTAAGGAGTTATGGCCAAAATAAGTTTTTCATATAAAAATTTCAATTTTTTGAGGATTTTCGTCGAAATTTGGATTTTTTGGGGGTGGTCACGAATTGAGGTCATTTTGGCTCTAGGACGCATATTTAAGGAGTTATGGCCAAAATAAGTTTTTCATATAAAAATTTCAATTTTTTGAGGATTGTCATCAAAATTTTGATTTTGTGGGAGTGATCACGAATTGAGGTCCTTTTGGCTCTAGGACGCATATTTAAGGAGTTATGGCCAAAATAAGTTTTTCATATAAAAATTTCATTTTTTTGAAGATTTTCGTCGAAATTTGGATTTTTTGGGGGTGGTCACGAATTGAGGTCCTTTTGGCGCTAGGACGCATATTTAAGGAGTTATGGCCAAAATAAGTTTTTCATATAAAAATTTCAATTTTTTGAGGATTTTCATCAAAATTTTAATTTTTTGGGAGTGATCACGAATTGAGGTCCTTTTGGCTCTAGGACGCATATTTAAGGAGTTATGGCCAAAATAAGTTTTTCATATAAAAATTTCATTTTTTTGAGGATTTTCGTCGAAATTTTGATTTTTTGGGGGTGGTCACGAATTGAGGTCCTTTTGGCTCTAGGACGCATATTTAAGGAGTTATGGCCAAAATAAGTTTTTCATATAAAAATTTCAATTTTTTGAGGATTTTCATCAAAATTTTGATTTTTTGGGGATGGTCACGAATTGAGGTCCTTTTGGCTCTAGGACGCATATTTAAGGAGTTATGGGCAAAATAAGTTTTTCATATAAAAATTTCATTTTTTTGAGGATTTTCGTCGAAATTTTGATTTTTTGGGGGTGGTCACGAATTGAGGTCCTTTTGGCTCTAGGAAGCATATTTAAGGAGTTATGGCCAAAATAAGTTTTTCATATAAAAATTTCAATTTTTTGAGGATTTTCATCAAAATTTTGATTTTTTGGGGATGGTCACGAATTGAGGTCCTTTTGGCTCTAGGACGCATATTTAAGGAGTTATGGCCAAAATAAGTTTTTCATATAAAAATTTCAATTTTTTGAGGATTTTCGTCGAAATTTGGATTTTTTGGGGGTGGTCACGAATTGAGGTCCTTTTGGCTCTAGGACGCATATTTAAGGAGTTATGGCCAAAATAAGTTTTTCATATAAAAATTTCAATTTTTTGAGGATTGTCATCAAAATTTTGATTTTGTGGGAGTGATCACGAATTGAGGTCCTTTTGGCTCTAGGACGCATATTTAAGGAGTTATGGCCAAAATAAGTTTTTCATATAAAAATTTCATTTTTTTGAGGATTTTCGTCGAAATTTTGATTTTTTGGGGGTGGTCACGAATTGAGGTCCTTTTGGCTCTAGGAAGCATATTTAAGGAGTTATGGCCAAAATAAGTTTTTCATATAAAAATTTCAATTTTTTGAGGATTTTCATCAAAATTTTGATTTTTTGGGGATGGTCACGAATTGAGGTCCTTTTGGCTCTAGGACGCATATTTAAGGAGTTATGGCCAAAATAAGTTTTTCATATAAAAATTTCAATTTTTTGAGGATTTTCGTCGAAATTTGGATTTTTTGGGGGTGGTCACGAATTGAGGTCCTTTTGGCTCTAGGACGCATATTTAAGGAGTTATGGCCAAAATAAGTTTTTTATATAAAAATTTCAATTTTTTGAGGATTTTCATCAAAATTTTGATTTTTTGGGAGTGATCACGAATTGAGGTCCTTTTGGCTCTAGGACGCATATTTAAGGAGTTATGGCCAAAATAAGTTTTTCATATAAAAATTTCATTTTTTTGAGGATTTTCGTCGAAATTTGGATTTTTTGGGGGTGGTCACGAATTGAGGTCCTTTTGGCTCTAGGACGCATATTTAAGGAGTTATGGCCAAAATAAGTTTTTCATATAAAAATTTCAATTTTTTGAGGATTTTCATCAAAATTTTGATTTTTTGGGAGTGATCACGAATTGAGGTCCTTTTGGCTCTAGGACGCATATTTAAGGAGTTATGGCCAAAATAAGTTTTTCATATAAAAATTTCATTTTGTTGAGGATTTTCGTCGAAATTTTGATTTTTTGGGGGTGGTCACGAATTGAGGTCCTTTTGGCTCTAGGACGCATATTTAAGGAGTTATGGCCAAAATAAGTTTTTCATATAAAAATTTCAATTTTTTGAGGATTTTCATCAAAATTTTGATTTTTTGGGGATGGTCACGAATTGAGGTCCTTTTGGCTCTAGGACGCATATTTAAGGAGTTATGGCCAAAATAAGTTTTTCATATAAAAATTTCAATTTTTTGAGGATTTTCGTCGAAATTTGGATTTTTTGGGGGTGGTCACGAATTGAGGTCATTTTGGCTCTAGGACGCATATTTAAGGAGTTATGGCCAAAATAAGTTTTTCATATAAAAATTTCAATTTTTTGAGGATTGTCATCAAAATTTTGATTTTGTGGGAGTGATCACGAATTGAGGTCCTTTTGGCTCTAGGACGCATATTTAAGGAGTTATGGCCAAAATAAGTTTTTCATATAAAAATTTCATTTTTTTGAAGATTTTCGTCGAAATTTGGATTTTTTGGGGGTGGTCACGAATTGAGGTCCTTTTGGCGCTAGGACGCATATTTAAGGAGTTATGGCCAAAATAAGTTTTTCATATAAAAATTTCAATTTTTTGAGGATTTTCATCAAAATTTTGATTTTTTGGGAGTGATCACGAATTGAGGTCCTTTTGGCTCTAGGACGCATATTTAAGGAGTTATGGCCAAAATAAGTTTTTCATATAAAAATTTCATTTTTTTGAGGATTTTCGTCGAAATTTTGATTTTTTGGGGGTGGTCACGAATTGAGGTCCTTTTGGCTCTAGGACGCATATTTAAGGAGTTATGGCCAAAATAAGTTTTTCATATAAAAATTTCAATTTTTTGAGGATTTTCATCAAAATTTTGATTTTTTGGGGATGGTCACGAATTGAGGTCCTTTTGGCTCTAGGACGCATATTTAAGGAGTTATGGCCAAAATAAGTTTTTCATATAAAAATTTCAATTTTTTGAGGATTGTCATCAAAATTTTGATTTTGTGGGAGTGATCACGAATTGAGGTCCTTTTGGCTCTAGGACGCATATTTAAGGAGTTATGGCCAAAATAAGTTTTTCATATAAAAATTTCATTTTTTTGAAGATTTTCGTCGAAATTTGGATTTTTTGGGGGTGGTCACGAATTGAGGTCATTTTGGCTCTAGGACGCATATTTAAGGAGTTATGGCCAAAATAAGTTTTTCATATAAAAATTTCAATTTTTTGAGGATTTTCGTCGAAATTTGGATTTTTTGGGGGTGGTCACGAATTGAGGTCATTTTGGCTCTAGGACGCATATTTAAGGAGTTATGGCCAAAATAAGTTTTTCATATAAAAATTTCAATTTTTTGAGGATTGTCATCAAAATTTTGATTTTGTGGGAGTGATCACGAATTGAGGTCCTTTTGGCTCTAGGACGCATATTTAAGGAGTTATGGCCAAAATAAGTTTTTCATATAAAAATTTCATTTTTTTGAAGATTTTCGTCGAAATTTGGATTTTTTGGGGGTGGTCACGAATTGAGGTCCTTTTGGCGCTAGGACGCATATTTAAGGAGTTATGGCCAAAATAAGTTTTTCATATAAAAATTTCAATTTTTTGAGGATTTTCATCAAAATTTTGATTTTTTGGGAGTGATCACGAATTGAGGTCCTTTTGGCTCTAGGACGCATATTTAAGGAGTTATGGCCAAAATAAGTTTTTCATATAAAAATTTCATTTTTTTGAGGATTTTCGTCGAAATTTTGATTTTTTGGGGGTGGTCACGAATTGAGGTCCTTTTGGCTCTAGGACGCATATTTAAGGAGTTATGGCCAAAATAAGTTTTTCATATAAAAATTTCAATTTTTTGAGGATTTTCATCAAAATTTTGATTTTTTGGGGATGGTCACGAATTGAGGTCCTTTTGGCTCTAGGACGCATATTTAAGGAGTTATGGCCAAAATAAGTTTTTCATATAAAAATTTCAATTTTTTGAGGATTTTCGTCGAAATTTGGATTTTTAGGGGGTGGTCACGAATTGAGGTCCTTTTGGCTCTAGGACGCATATTTAAGGAGTTATGGCCCAAAATAAGTTTTTCATATAAAAATTTCAATTTTTTGAGGATTTTCGTCGAAATTTGGATTTTTTGGGGGTGGTCACGAATTGAGGTCCTTTTGGCTCTAGGACGCATATTTAAGGAGTTATGGCCAAAATAAGTTTTTCATATAAAAATTTCAATTTTTTGAGGATTTTCATCAAAATTTTGATTTTTTGGGGATGGTCACGAATTGAGGTCCTTTTGGCTCTAGGAAGCATATTTAAGGAGTTATGGCCAAAATAAGTTTTTCATATAAAAATTTCAATTTTTTGAGGATTTTCGTCGAAATTTGGATTTTTTGGGGGTGGTCACGAATTGAGGTCATTTTGGCTCTAGGACGCATATTTAAGGAGTTATGGCCAAAATAAGTTTTTCATATAAAAATTTCAATTTTTTGAGGATTGTCATCAAAATTTTGATTTTGTGGGAGTGATCACGAATTGAGGTCCTTTTGGCTCTAGGACGCATATTTAAGGAGTTATGGCCAAAATAAGTTTTTCATATAAAAATTTCAATTTTTTGAGGATTTTCGTCGAAATTTGGATTTTTTGGGGGTGGTCACGAATTGAGGTCATTTTGGCTCTAGGACGCATATTTAAGGAGTTATGGCCAAAATAAGTTTTTCATATAAAAATTTCAATTTTTTGAGGATTGTCATCAAAATTTTGATTTTGTGGGAGTGATCACGAATTGAGGTCCTTTTGGCTCTAGGACGCATATTTAAGGAGTTATGGCCAAAATAAGTTTTTCATATAAAAATTTCATTTTTTTGAGGATTTTCGTCGAAATTTGGATTTTTTGGGGGTGGTCACGAATTGAGGTCCTTTTGGCTCTAGGAAGCATATTTAAGGAGTTATGGCCAAAATAAGTTTTTCATATAAAAATTTAAATTTTTTGAGGATTTTCATCAAAATTTTGATTTTTTGGGGATGGTCACGAATTGAGGTCCTTTTGGCTCTAGGACGTTAAGGAGTTATGGCCAAAATAAGTTTTTCATATAAAAATTTCAATTTTTTGAGGATTTTCGTCGAAATTTGGATTTTTTGGGGGTGGTCACGAATTGAGGTCCTTTTGGCTCTAGGACGCATATTTAAGGAGTTATGGCCACAATAAGTTTTTCATATAAAAATTTCAATTTTCTGAGGATTTTCATCAAAATTTTGATTTTTTGGGAGTGATCACGAATTGAGGTCCTTTTGGCTCTAGGACGCATATTTAAGGAGTTATGGGCAAAATAAGTTTTTCATATAAAAATTTCATTTTTTTGAGGATTTTCGTCGAAATTTTGATTTTTTGGGGGTGGTCACGAATTGAGGTCCTTTTGGCTCTAGGACGCATATTTAAGGAGTTATGGCCAAAATAAGTTTTTCATATAAAAATTTCATTTTTTTGAGGATTTTCGTCGAAATTTGGATTTTTTGCGGGTGGTCACGAATTGAGGTCCTTTTGGCTCTAGGACGCATATTTAAGGAGTTATGGCCAAAATAAGTTTTTCATATAAAAATTTCATTTTTTTGAGGATTTTCGTCGAAATTTTGATTTTTTGGGGGTGGTCACGAATTGAGGTCCTTTTGGCTCTAGGAAGCATATTTAAGGAGTTATGGCCAAAATAAGTTTTTCATATAAAAATTTCAATTTTTTGAGGATTTTCATCAAAATTTTGATTTTTTGGGGATGGTCACGAATTGAGGTCCTTTTGGCTCTAGGACGCATATTTAAGGAGTTATGGCCAAAATAAGTTTTTCATATAAAAATTTCAATTTTTTGAGGATTTTCGTCGAAATTATGATTTTTTGGGGGTGGTCACGAATTGAGGTCCTTTTGGCTCTAGGACGCATATTTAAGGAGTTATGTTTTTCATATAAAAATTTCAATTTTTTGAGGATTTTCGTCGAAATTTGGATTTTTTGGGGGTGGTCACGAATTGAGGTCCTTTTGGCTCTAGGACGCATATTTAAGGAGTTATGGCCAAAATAAGTTTTTCATATAAAATTTAAATTTTTTGAGGATTTTCATCAAAATTTTGATTTTTTGGGAGTGATCACGAATTGAGGTCCTTTTGGCTCTAGGACGCATATTTAAGGAGTTATGGCCAAAATAAGTTTTTCATATAAAAATTTCAATTTTTTGAGGATTTTCGTCGAAATTTGGATTTTTTGGGGGTGGTCACGAATTGAGGTCCTTTTGGCTCTAGGAAGCATATTTAAGGAGTTATGGCCAAAATAAGTTTTTCATATAAAAATTTCAATTTTTTGAGGATTTTCATCAAAATTTTGATTTTTTGGGGATGGTCACGAATTGAGGTCCTTTTGGCTCTAGGACGCATATTTAAGGAGTTATGGCCAAAATAAGTTTTTCATATAAAAATTTCAATTTTTTGAGGATTTTCGTCGAAATTTGGATTTTTTGGGGGTGGTCACGAATTGAGGTCCTTTTGGCTCTAGGACGCATATTTAAGGAGTTATGGCCACAATAAGTTTTTCATATAAAAATTTCAATTTTCTGAGGATTTTCATCAAAATTTTGATTTTGTGGGAGTGATCACGAATTGAGGTCCTTTTGGCTCTAGGACGCATATTTCAGGAGTTATGGCCAAAATAAGTTTTTCATATAAAAATTTCATTTTTTTGAGGATTTTCGTCGAAATTTTGATTTTTTGGGGGTGGTCACGAATTGAGGTCCTTTTGGCTCTAGGAAGCATATTTAAGGAGTTATGGCCAAAATAAGTTTTTCATATAAAAATTTCAATTTTTTGAGGATTTTCATCAAAATTTTGATTTTTTGGGAGTGATCACGAATTGAGGTCCTTTTGGCTCTAGGACGCATATTTAAGGAGTTATGGCCAAAATAAGTTTTTCATATAAAATTTCAATTTTTTGAGGATTTTCGTCGAAATTTGGATTTATTGGGGGTGGTCACGAATTGAGGTCCTTTTGGCTCTAGGACGCATATTTAAGGAGTTATGGCCAAAATAAGTTTCTCATATAAAAATTTCTATTTTTTGAGGATTTCATCAAAATTTTGATTTTTTGGGGATGGTCACGAATTGAGGTCCTTTTGGCTCTAGGACGCATATTTAAGGAGTTATGGCCAAAATAAGTTTTTCATATAAAAATTTCAATTTTTTGAGGATTTTCGTCGAAATTTGGATTTTTTGGGGGTGGTCACGAATTGAGGTCATTTTGGCTCTAGGACGCATATTTAAGGAGTTATGGCCAAAATAAGTTTTTCATATAAAAATTTCAATTTTTTGAGGATTGTCATCAAAATTTTGATTTTGTGGGAGTGATCACGAATTGAGGTCCTTTTGGCTCTAGGACGCATATTTAAGGAGTTATGGCCAAAATAAGTTTTTCATATAAAAATTTCATTTTTTTGAGGATTTTCGTCGAAATTTTGATTTTTTGGGGGTGGTCACGAATTGAGGTCCTTTTGGATCTAGGACGCATATTTAAGGAGTTATGGCCAAAATAAGTTTTTCATATAAAAATTTCAAGTTTTTGAGGATTTTCATCAAAATTTTGATTTTTTGGGGATGGTCACGAATTGAGGTCCTTTTGGCTCTAGGACGCATATTTAAGGAGTTATGGCCAAAATAAGTTTTTCATATAAAAATTTCAATGTTTTGAGGATTTTCGTCGAAATTTGGATTTTTAGGGGGTGGTCACGAATTGAGGTCCTTTTGGCTCTAGGACGCATATTTAAGGAGTTGTGGCCCAAAATAAGTTTTTCATATAAAAATTTCAATTTTTTGAGGATTTTCGTCGAAATTTGGATTTTTTGGGGGTGGTCACGAATTGAGGTCCTTTTGGCTCTAGGACGCATATTTAAGGAGTTATGGCCAAAATAAGTTTTTCATATAAAAATTTCAATTTTTTGAGGATTTTCATCAAAATTTTGATTTTTTGGGGATGGTCACGAAGTGAGGTCCTTTTGGCTCTAGGAAGCATATTTAAGGAGTTATGGCCAAAATAAGTTTTTCATATAAAAATTTCATTTTTTTGAGGATTTTCGTCGAAATTTTGATTTTTTGGGGGTGGTCACGAATTGAGGTCCTTTTGGCTCTAGGACGCATATTTAAGGAGTTATGGCCAAAATAAGTTTTTCATATAAAAATTTCAATTTTTTGAGGATTTTCATCAAAATTTTGATTTTTTGGGGATGGTCACGAATTGAGGTCCTTTTGGCTCTAGGACGCATATTTAAGGAGTTATGGCCAAAATAAGTTTTTCATATAAAAATTTCAATTTTTGAGGATTTTCGTCGAAATTTGGATTTTTAGGGGGTGGTCACGAATTGAGGTCCTTTTGGCTCTAGGACGCATATTTAAGGAGTTATGGCCCAAAATAAGTTTTTCATATAAAAATTTCAATTTTTTGAGGATTTTCGTCGAAATTTGGATTTTTTGGGGGTGGTCACGAATTGAGGTCCTTTTGGCTCTAGGACGCATATTTAAGGAGTTATGGCCAAAATAAGTTTTTCATATAAAAATTTGATTTTTTTTTGAGAATTTTCGTCGAAATTTGGATTTTTTGGGGGTGGTCACGAATTGAGGTCCTTTTGGCTCTAGGACGCATATTTAAGGAGTTATGGCCAAAATAAGTTTTTCATATAAAAATTTCAATTTTTTGAGGATTTTCATCAAAATTTTGATTTTTTGGGGATGGTCACGAATTGAGGTCCTTTTGGCTCTAGGAAGCATATTTAAGGAGTTATGGCCCAAAATAAGTTTTTCATATAAAAATTTCAATTTTTTGAGGATTTTCGTCGAAATTTGGATTTTTTGGGGGTGGTCACGAATTGAGGTCCTTTTGGCTCTAGGACGCATATTTAAGGAGTTATGGCCAAAATAAGTTTTTCATATAAAAATTTCAATTTTTTGAGGATTTTCATCAAAATTGTGATTTTTTGGGGATGGTCACGAATTGAGGTCCTTTTGGCTCTAGGAAGCATATTTAAGGAGTTATGGCCCAAATAAGTTTTTCATATAAAAATTTCAATTTTTTGAGGATTTTCGTCGAAATTTGGATTTTTTGGGGGTGGTCACGAATTGAGGTCATTTTGGCTCTGGGACGCATATTTAAGGAGTTATGGCCACAATAAGTTTTTCATATAAAAATTTCAATTTTCTGAGGATTTTCATCAAAATTTTGATTTTTTGGGGATGGTCACGAATTGAGGTCCTTTTGGCTCTAGGACGCATATTTAAGGAGTTATGGCCAAAATAAGTTTTTCATATAAAAATTTCACTTTTTTGAGGATGTTCGTCGAAATTTGGATTTTTAGGGGGTGGTCACGAATTGAGGTCCTTTTGGCTCTAGGACGCATATTTAAGGAGTTATGGCCCAAAATAAGTTTTTCATATAAAAATTTCAATTATTTGAGGATTTTCGTCGAAATTGTGATTTTTTGGGGATGGTCACGAATTGAGGTCCTTTTGGCTCTAGGAAGCATATTTAAGGAGTTATGGCCCAAATAAGTTTTTCATATAAAAATTTCATTTTTTTGAGGATTTTCGTCGAAATTTGGATTTTTTGGGGGTGGTCACGAATTGAGGTCCTTTTGGCTCTAGGACGCATATTTAAGGAGTTATGGCCACAATAAGTTTTTCATATAAAAATTTCAATTTTCTGAGGATTTTCATCAAAATTTTGATTTTTTGGGGATGGTCACGAATTGAGGTCCTTTTGGCTCTAGGACGCATATTTAAGGAGTTATGGCCAAAATAAGTTTTTCATATAAAAATTTCAATTTTTTGAGGATGTTCGTCGAAATTTGGATTTTTAGGGGGTGGTCACGAATTGAGGTCCTTTTGGCTCTAGGACGCATATTTAAGGAGTTATGGCCCAAAATAAGTTTTTCATATAAAAATTTCAATTTTTTGAGGATTTTCGTCGAAATTTTGATTTTTTGGGGGTGGTCACGAATTGAGGTCCTTTTGGCTCTAGGACGCATATTTAAGGAGTTATGGCCAAAATAAGTTTTTCATATAAAAATTTCAATTTTCTGAGGATTTTCATCAAAATTTTGATTTTTTGGGAGTGATCACGAATTGAGGTCCTTTTGGCTCTAGGACGCATATTTAAGGAGTTATGGGCAAAATAAGTTTTTCATATAAAAATTTCATTTTTTTGAGGATTTTCGTCGAAATTTTGATTTTTTGGGGGTGGTCACGAATTGAGGTCCTTTTGGCTCTAGGACGCATATTTAAGGAGTTATGGCCAAAATAAGTTTTTCATATAAAAATTTAAATTTTTTGAGGATTTTCATCAAAATTTTGATTTTTTGGGGATGGTCACGAATTGAGGTCCTTTTGGCTCTAGGACGCATATTTAAGGAGTTATGGCCAAAATAAGTTTTTCATATAAAAATTTCAATTTTTTGAGGATTTTCGTCGAAATTTGGATTTTTAGGGGGTGGTCACGAATTGAGGTCCTTTTGGCTCTAGGACGCATATTTAAGGAGTTATGGCCAAAATAAGTTTTTCATATAAAAATTTCAATTTTTTGAGGATTGTCATCAAAATTTTGATTTTGTGGGAGTGATCACGAATTGAGGTCCTTTTGGCTCTAGGACGCATATTTAAGGAGTTATGGCCAAAATAAGTTTTTCATATAAAAATTTCAATTTTTTGAGGATTTTCGTCGAAATTTGGATTTTTTGGGGGTGGTCACGAATTGAGGTCCTTTTGGCTATAGGACGCATATTTAAGGAGTTATGGCCAAAATAAGTTTTTCATATAAAAATTTCAATTTTCTGAGGATTTTCATCAAAATTTTGATTTTTTGGGAGTGATCACGAATTGAGGTCCTTTTGGCTCTAGGACGCATATTTAAGGAGTTATGGGCAAAATAAGTTTTTCATATAAAAATTTCATTTTTTTGAGGATTTTCGTCGAAATTTGGATTTTTTGGGGGTGGTCACGAATTGAGGTCCTTTTGGCTATAGGACGCATATTTAAGGAGTTATGGCCAAAATAAGTTTTTCATATAAAAATTTCAATTTTCTGAGGATTTTCATCAAAATTTTGATTTTTTGGGAGTGATCACGAATTGAGGTCCTTTTGGCTCTAGGACGCATATTTAAGGAGTTATGGGCAAAATAAGTTTTTCATATAAAAATTTCATTTTTTTGAGGATT
Source organism: Haematobia irritans (assembly GCF_050003625.1). Lineage (NCBI taxonomy): Eukaryota > Metazoa > Arthropoda > Insecta > Diptera > Muscidae > Haematobia > Haematobia irritans. Next base: position 578,808 of record NW_027445852.1, on the reverse strand, counting down.
TTCGTCGAAATTTTGATTTTTTGGGGGTGGTCACGAATTGAGGTCCTTTTGGCTCTAGGACGCATATTTAAGGAGTTATGGCCAAAATAAGTTTTTCATATAAAAATTTCAATTTTTTGAGGATTTTCATCAAAATTTTGATTTTTTGGGGATGGTCACGAATTGAGGTCCTTTTGGCTCTAGGACGCATATTTAAGGAGTTATGGCCAAAATAAGTTTTTCATATAAAAATTTCAATTTTTTGAGGATTTTCATCAAAATTTTGATTTTTTGGGAGTGATCACGAATTGAGGTCCTTTTGGCTCTAGGACGCATATTTAAGGAGTTATGGCCAAAATAAGTTTTTCATATAAAAATTTCATTTTTTTGAGGATTTTCGTCGAAATTTGGATTTTTTGGGGATGGTCACGAATTGAGGTCCTTTTGGCGCTAGGACGCATATTTAAGGAGTTATGGCCAAAATAAGTTTTTCATATAAAAATTTCATTTTTTTGAGGATTTTCATCAAAATTTTGATTTTTTGGGAGTGATCACGAATTGAGGTCCTTTTGGCTCTAGGACGCATATTTAAGGAGTTATGGCCAAAATAAGTTTTTCATATAAAAATTTCAATTTTTTGAGGATTTTCATCAAAATTTTGATTTTTTGGGGATGGTCACGAATTGAGGTCCTTTTGGCTCTAGGACGCATATTTAAGGAGTTATGGCCAAAATAAGTTTTTCATATAAAAATTTCAATTTTTTGAGGATTTTCATCAAAATTTTGATTTTTTGGGAGTGATCACGAATTGAGGTCCTTTTGGCTCTAGGACGCATATTTAAGGAGTTATGGCCAAAATAAGTTTTTCATATAAAATTTCAATTTTTTGAGGATTGTCATCAAAATTTTGATTTTTTGCGGGTGGTCACGAATTGAGGTCCTTTTGGCTCTAGGACGCATATTTAAGGAGTTATGGCCAAAATAAGTTTTTCATATAAAATTTTCAATTTTTTGAGGATTTTCATCAAAATTTTGATTTTTTGGGGATGGTCACGAATTGAGGTCCTTTTGGCGCTAGGACGCATATTTAAGGAGTTATGGCCAAAATAAGTTTTTCATATAAAAATTTCAATTTTTTGAAGATTTTCGTCGAAATTTGGATTTTTTGGGGGTGGTCACGAATTGAGGTCCTTTTGGCGCTAGGACGCATATTTAAGGAGTTATGGCCAAAATAAGTTTTTCATATAAAAATTTCAATTTTTTGAGGATTTTCATCAAAATTTTGATTTTTTGGGAGTGATCACGAATTGAGGTCCTTTTGGCTCTAGGACGCATATTTAAGGAGTTATGGCCAAAATAAGTTTTTCATATAAAAATTTCATTTTTTTGAGGATTTTCGTCGAAATTTTGATTTTTTGGGGGTGGTCACGAATTGAGGTCCTTTTGGCTCTAGGACGCATATTTAAGGAGTTATGGCCAAAATAAGTTTTTCATATAAAAATTTCAATTTTTTGAGGATTTTCATCAAAATTTTGATTTTTTGGGGATGGTCACGAATTGAGGTCCTTTTGGCTCTAGGACGCATATTTAAGGAGTTATGGCCAAAATAAGTTTTTCATATAAAAATTTCAATTTTTTGAGGATTTTCGTCGAAATTTGGATTTTTAGGGGGTGGTCACGAATTGAGGTCCTTTTGGCTCTAGGACGCATATTTAAGGAGTTATGGCCCAAAATAAGTTTTTCATATAAAAATTTCAATTTTTTGAGGATTTTCGTCGAAATTTGGATTTTTTGGGGGTGGTCACGAATTGAGGTCCTTTTGGCTCTAGGACGCATATTTAAGGAGTTATGGCCAAAATAAGTTTTTCATATAAAAATTTCAATTTTTTGAGGATTTTCATCAAAATTTTGATTTTTTGGGGATGGTCACGAATTGAGGTCCTTTTGGCTCTAGGAAGCATATTTAAGGAGTTATGGCCAAAATAAGTTTTTCATATAAAAATTTCAATTTTTTGAGGATTTTCGTCGAAATTTGGATTTTTTGGGGGTGGTCACGAATTGAGGTCATTTTGGCTCTAGGACGCATATTTAAGGAGTTATGGCCAAAATAAGTTTTTCATATAAAAATTTAAATTTTTTGAGGATTGTCATCAAAATTTTGATTTTGTGGGAGTGATCACGAATTGAGGTCCTTTTGGCTCTAGGACGCATATTTAAGGAGTTATGGCCAAAATAAGTTTTTCATATAAAAATTTCATTTTTTTGAGGATTTTCGTCGAAATTTTGATTTTTTGGGGGTGGTCACGAATTGAGGTCCTTTTGGCTCTAGGAAGCATATTTAAGGAGTTATGGCCAAAATAAGTTTTTCATATAAAAATTTCAATTTTTTGAGGATTTTCATCAAAATTTTGATTTTTTGGGGATGGTCACGAATTGAGGTCCTTTTGGCTCTAGGACGTTAAGGAGTTATGGCCAAAATAAGTTTTTCATATAAAAATTTCAATTTTTTGAGGATTTTCGTCGAAATTTGGATTTTTTGGGGGTGGTCACGAATTGAGGTCCTTTTGGCTCTAGGACGCATATTTAAGGAGTTATGGCCACAATAAGTTTTTCATATAAAAATTTCAATTTTCTGAGGATTTTCGTCGAAATTTTGATTTTTTGGGAGTGATCACGAATTGAGGTCCTTTTGGCTCTAGGACGCATATTTAAGGAGTTATGGGCAAAATAAGTTTTTCATATAAAAATTTCATTTTTTTGAGGATTTTCGTCGAAATTTTGATTTTTTGGGGGTGGTCACGAATTGAGGTCCTTTTGGCTCTAGGACGCATATTTAAGGAGTTATGGCCAAAATAAGTTTTTCATATAAAAATTTCATTTTTTTGAGGATTTTCGTCGAAATTTGGATTTTTTGCGGGTGGTCACGAATTGAGGTCCTTTTGGCTCTAGGACGCATATTTAAGGAGTTATGGCCAAAATAAGTTTTTCATATAAAAATTTCATTTTTTTGAGGATTTTCGTCGAAATTTTGATTTTTTGGGGGTGGTCACGAATTGAGGTCCTTTTGGCTCTAGGAAGCATATTTAAGGAGTTATGGCCAAAATAAGTTTTTCATATAAAAATTTCAATTTTTTGAGGATTTTCATCAAAATTTTGATTTTTTGGGGATGGTCACGAATTGAGGTCCTTTTGGCTCTAGGACGCATATTTAAGGAGTTATGGCCAAAATAAGTTTTTCATATAAAAATTTCAATTTTTTGAGGATTTTCGTCGAAATTATGATTTTTTGGGGGTGGTCACGAATTGAGGTCCTTTTGGCTCTAGGACGCATATTTAAGGAGTTATGGCCACAATAAGTTTTTCATATAAAAATTTCAATTTTTTGAGGATTTTCGTCGAAATTTTGATTTTTTGGGGGTGGTCACGAATTGAGGTCCTTTTGGCTCTAGGACGCATATTTAAGGAGTTATGGCCAAAATAAGTTTTTCATATAAAATTTAAATTTTTTGAGGATTTTCATCAAAATTTTGATTTTTTGGGAGTGATCACGAATTGAGGTCCTTTTGGCTCTAGGACGCATATTTAAGGAGTTATGGCCAAAATAAGTTTTTCATATAAAAATTTCAATTTTTTGAGGATTTTCGTCGAAATTTGGATTTTTTGGGGGTGGTCACGAATTGAGGTCCTTTTGGCTCTAGGAAGCATATTTAAGGAGTTATGGCCAAAATAAGTTTTTCATATAAAAATTTCAATTTTTTGAGGATTTTCATCAAAATTTTGATTTTTTGGGGATGGTCACGAATTGAGGTCCTTTTGGCTCTAGGACGCATATTTAAGGAGTTATGGCCAAAATAAGTTTTTCATATAAAAATTTCAATTTTTTGAGGATTTTCGTCGAAATTTGGATTTTTTGGGGGTGGTCACGAATTGAGGTCCTTTTGGCTCTAGGACGCATATTTAAGGAGTTATGGCCACAATAAGTTTTTCATATAAAAATTTCAATTTTCTGAGGATTTTCATCAAAATTTTGATTTTGTGGGAGTGATCACGAATTGAGGTCCTTTTGGCTCTAAGACGCATATTTCAGGAGTTATGGCCAAAATAAGTTTTTCATATAAAAATTTCATTTTTTTGAGGATTTTCGTCGAAATTTTGATTTTTTGGGGGTGGTCACGAATTGAGGTCCTTTTGGCTCTAGGAAGCATATTTAAGGAGTTATGGCCAAAATAAGTTTTTCATATAAAAATTTCAATTTTTTGAGGATTTTCATCAAAATTTTGATTTTTTGGGAGTGATCACGAATTGAGGTCCTTTTGGCTCTAGGACGCATATTTAAGGAGTTATGGCCAAAATAAGTTTTTCATATAAAATTTCAATTTTTTGAGGATTTTCGTCGAAATTTGGATTTATTGGGGGTGGTCACGAATTGAGGTCCTTTTGGCTCTAGGACGCATATTTAAGGAGTTATGGCCAAAATAAGTTTCTCATATAAAAATTTCTATTTTTTGAGGATTTCATCAAAATTTTGATTTTTTGGGGATGGTCACGAATTGAGGTCCTTTTGGCTCTAGGACGCATATTTAAGGAGTTATGGCCAAAATAAGTTTTTCATATAAAAATTTCAATTTTTTGAGGATTTTCGTCGAAATTTGGATTTTTTGGGGGTGGTCACGAATTGAGGTCATTTTGGCTCTAGGACGCATATTTAAGGAGTTATGGCCAAAATAAGTTTTTCATATAAAAATTTCAATTTTTTGAGGATTGTCATCAAAATTTTGATTTTGTGGGAGTGATCACGAATTGAGGTCCTTTTGGCTCTAGGACGCATATTTAAGGAGTTATGGCCAAAATAAGTTTTTCATATAAAAATTTCATTTTTTTGAGGATTTTCGTCGAAATTTTGATTTTTTGGGGGTGCTCACGAATTGAGGTCCTTTTGGCTCTAGGACGCATATTTAAGGAGTTATGGCCAAAATAAGTTTTTCATATAAAAATTTCAATTTCTTGAGGATTTTCATCAAAATTTTGATTTTTTGGGGATGGTCACGAATTGAGGTCCTTTTGGCTCTAGGACGCATATTTAAGGAGTTATGGCCAAAATAAGTTTTTCATATAAAAATTTCAATTTTTTGAGGATTTTCGTCGAAATTTGGATTTTTAGGGGGTGGTCACGAATTGAGGTCCTTTTGGCTCTAGGACGCATATTTAAGGAGTTATGGCCCAAAATAAGTTTTTCATATAAAAATTTCAATTTTTTGAGGATTTTCGTCGAAATTTGGATTTTTTGGGGGTGGTCACGAATTGAGGTCCTTTTGGCTCTAGGACGCATATTTAAGGAGTTATGGCCAAAATAAGTTTTTCATATAAAAATTTCAATTTTTTGAGGATTTTCATCAAAATTTTGATTTTTTGGGGATGGTCACGAATTGAGGTCCTTTTGGCTCTAGGAAGCATATTTAAGGAGTTATGGCCAAAATAAGTTTTTCATATAAAAATTTCAATTTTTTGAGGATTTTCGTCGAAATTTGGATTTTTAGGGGGTGGTCACGAATTGAGGTCCTTTTGGCTCTAGGACGCATATTTAAGGAGTTATGGCCCAAAATAAGTTTTTCATATAAAAATTTCAATTTTTTGAGGATTTTCGTCGAAATTTGGATTTTTTGGGGGTGGTCACGAATTGAGGTCCTTTTGGCTCTAGGACGCATATTTAAGGAGTTATGGCCAAAATAAGTTTTTCATATAAAAATTTCAATTTTTTGAGGATTTTCATCAAAATTTTGATTTTTTGGGGATGGTCACGAATTGAGGTCCTTTTGGCTCTAGGAAGCATATTTAAGGAGTTATGGCCAAAATAAGTTTTTCATATAAAAATTTCAATTTTTTGAGGATTTTCGTCGAAATTTTGATTTTTTGGGGGTGGTCACGAATTGAGGTCCTTTTGGCTCTAGGAAGCATATTTAAGGAGTTATGGCCAAAATAAGTTTTTCATATAAAAATTTCAATTTTTTGAGGATTTTCATCAAAATTTTGATTTTTTGGGGATGGTCACGAATTGAGGTCCTTTTGGCTCTAGGACGTTAAGGAGTTATGGCCAAAATAAGTTTTTCATATAAAAATTTCAATTTTTTGAGGATTTTCGTTGAAATTTGGATTTTTTGGGGGTGGTCACGAATTGAGGTCCTTTTGGCTCTAGGACGCATATTTAAGGAGTTATGGCCACAATAAGTTTTTCATATAAAAATTTCAATTTTCTGAGGATTTTCATCAAAATTTTGATTTTTTGGGAGTGATCACGAATTGAGGTCCTTTTGGCTCTAGGACGCATATTTAAGGAGTTATGGGCAAAATAAGTTTTTCATATAAAAATTTCATTTTTTTGAGGATTTTCGTCGAAATTTTGATTTTTTGGGGGTGGTCACGAATTGAGGTCCTTTTGGCTCTAGGACGCATATTTAAGGAGTTATGGCCAAAATAAGTTTTTCATATAAAAATTTCATTTTTTTGAGGATTTTCGTCGAAATTTGGATTTTTTGGGGGTGGTCACGAATTGAGGTCCTTTTGGCTCTAGGACGCATATTTAAGGAGTTATGGCCAAAATAAGTTTTTCATATAAAAATTTCATTTTTTTGAGGATTTTCGTCGAAATTTTGATTTTTTGGGGATGGTCACGAATTGAGGTCCTTTTGGCTCTAGGAAGCATATTTAAGGAGTTATGGCCAAAATAAGTTTTTCATATAAAAATTTCAATTTTTTGAGGATTTTCATCAAAATTTTGATTTTTTGGGGATGGTCACGAATTGAGGTCCTTTTGGCTCTAGGACGCATATTTAAGGAGTTATGGCCAAAATAAGTTTTTCATATAAAAATTTCAATTTTTTGAGGATTTTCGTCGAAATTATGATTTTTTGGGGGTGGTCACGAATTGAGGTCCTTTTGGCTCTAGGACGCATATTTAAGGAGTTATGGCCACAATAAGTTTTTCATATAAAAATTTCAATTTTTTGAGGATTTTCGTCGAAATTTGGATTTTTTGGGGGTGGTCACGAATTGAGGTCCTTTTGGCTCTAGGACGCATATTTAAGGAGTTATGGCCAAAATAAGTTTTTCATATAAAATTTAAATTTTTTGAGGATTTTCATCAAAATTTTGATTTTTTGGGAGTGATCACGAATTGAGGTCCTTTTGGCTCTAGGACGCATATTTAAGGAGTTATGGCCAAAATAAGTTTTTCATATAAAAATTTCAATTTTTTGAGGATTTTCGTCGAAATTTGGATTTTTTGGGGGTGGTCACGAATTGAGGTCCTTTTGGCTCTAGGAAGCATATTTAAGGAGTTATGGCCAAAATAAGTTTTTCATATAAAAATTTCAATTTTTTGAGGATTTTCATCAAAATTTTGATTTTTTGGGGATGGTCACGAATTGAGGTCCTTTTGGCTCTAGGACGCATATTTAAGGAGTTATGGCCAAAAACTTATTTATAAAAATTTCAATTTTTTGAGGATTTTCGTCGAAATTTGGATTTTTTGGGGGTGGTCACGAATTGAGGTCCTTTTGGCTCTAGGACGCATATTTAAGGAGTTATGGCCACAATAAGTTTTTCATATAAAAATTTCAATTTTCTGAGGATTTTCATCAAAATTTTGATTTTGTGGGAGTGATCACGAATTGAGGTCCTTTTGGCTCTAGGACGCATATTTCAGGAGTTATGGCCAAAATAAGTTTTTCATATAAAAATTTCATTTTTTTGAGGATTTTCGTCGAAATTTTGATTTTTTGGGGGTGGTCACGAATTGAGGTCCTTTTGGCTCTAGGAAGCATATTTAAGGAGTTATGGCCAAAATAAGTTTTTCATATAAAAATTTCAATTTTTTGAGGATTTTCATCAAAATTTTGATTTTTTGGGAGTGATCACGAATTGAGGTCCTTTTGGCTCTAGGACGCATATTTAAGGAGTTATGGCCAAAATAAGTTTTTCATATAAAATTTCAATTTTTTGAGGATTTTCGTCGAAATTTGGATTTATTGGGGGTGGTCACGAATTGAGGTCCTTTTGGCTCTAGGACGCATATTTAAGGAGTTATGGCCAAAATAAGTTTCTCATATAAAAATTTCTATTTTTTGAGGATTTCATCAAAATTTTGATTTTTTGGGGATGGTCACGAATTGAGGTCCTTTTGGCTCTAGGACGCATATTTAAGGAGTTATGGCCAAAATAAGTTTTTCATATAAAAATTTCAATTTTTTGAGGATTTTCGTCGAAATTTGGATTTTTTGGGGGTGGTCACGAATTGAGGTCATTTTGGCTCTAGGACGCATATTTAAGGAGTTATGGCCAAAATAAGTTTTTCATATAAAAATTTCAATTTTTTGAGGATTGTCATCAAAATTTTGATTTTGTGGGAGTGATCACGAATTGAGGTCCTTTTGGCTCTAGGACGCATATTTAAGGAGTTATGGCCAAAATAAGTTTTTCATATAAAAATTTCATTTTTTTTGAGGATTTTCGTCGAAATTTTGATTTTTTGGGGGTGGTCACGAATTGAGGTCCTTTTGGCTCTAGGACGCATATTTAAGGAGTTATGGCCAAAATAAGTTTTTCATATAAAAATTTCAATTTTTTGAGGATTTTCATCAAAATTTTGATTTTTTGGGGATGGTCACGAATTGAGGTCCTTTTGGCTCTAGGACGCATATTTAAGGAGTTATGGCCAAAATAAGTTTTTCATATAAAAATTTCAATTTTTTGAGGATTTTCGTCGAAAATTGGATTTTTAGGGGGTGGTCACGAATTGAGGTCCTTTTGGCTCTAGGACGCATATTTAAGGAGTTATGGCCCAAAATAAGTTTTTCATATAAAAATTTCAATTTTTTGAGGATTTTCGTCGAAATTTGGATTTTTTGGGGGTGGTCACGAATTGAGGTCCTTTTGGCTCTAGGACGCATATTTAAGGAGTTATGGCCAAAATAAGTTTTTCATATAAAAATTTCAATTTTTTGAGGATTTTCATCAAAATTTTGATTTTTTGGGGATGGTCACGAATTGAGGTCCTTTTGGCTCTAGGAAGCATATTTAAGGAGTTATGGCCAAAATAAGTTTTTCATATAAAAATTTCAATTTTTTGAGGATTTTCATCAAAATTTGGATTTTTTGGGAGTGATCACGAATTGAGGTCCTTTTGGCTCTAGGACGCATATTTAAGGAGTTATGGCCCAAAATAAGTTTTTCATATAAAAATTTCAATTTTTTGAGGATTTTCGTCGAAATTGTGATTTTTTGGGGATGGTCACGAATTGAGGTCCTTTTGGCTCTAGGAAGCATATTTAAGGAGTTATGGCCCAAATAAGTTTTTCATATAAAAATTTCAATTTTTTGAGGATTTTCGTCGAAATTTGGATTTTTTGGGGGTGGTCACGAATTGAGGTCCTTTTGGCTCTAGGACGCATATTTAAGGAGTTATGGCCACAATAAGTTTTTCATATAAAAATTTCAATTTTCTGAGGATTTTCATCAAAATTTTGATTTTTTGGGGATGGTCACGAATTGAGGTCCTTTTGGCTCTAGGACGCATATTTAAGGAGTTATGGCCAAAATAAGTTTTTCATATAAAAATTTCAATTTTTTGAGGATGTTCGTCGAAATTTGGATTTTTAGGGGGTGGTCACGAATTGAGGTCCTTTTGGCTCTAGGACGCATATTTAAGGAGTTATGGCCCAAAATAAGTTTTTCATATAAAAATTTCAATTTTTTGAGGATTTTCGTCGAAATTTTGATTTTTTGGGGGTGGTCACGAATTGAGGTCCTTTTGGCTCTAGGACGCATATTTAAGGAGTTATGGCCAAAATAAGTTTTTCATATAAAAATTTCAATTTTCTGAGGATTTTCATCAAAATTTTGATTTTTTGGGAGTGATCACGAATTGAGGTCCTTTTGGCTCTAGGACGCATATTTAAGGAGTTATGGGCAAAATAAGTTTTTCATATAAAAATTTCATTTTTTTGAGGATTTTCGTCGAAATTTTGATTTTTTGGGGGTGGTCACGAATTGAGGTCCTTTTGGCTCTAGGACGCATATTTAAGGAGTTATGGCCAAAATAAGTTTTTCATATAAAAATTTCAATTTTTTGAGGATTTTCATCAAAATTTTGATTTTTTGGGGATGGTCACGAATTGAGGTCCTTTTGGCTCTAGGACGCATATTTAAGGAGTTATGGCCAAAATAAGTTTTTCATATAAAAATTTCAATTTTTTGAGGATTTTCGTCGAAATTTGGATTTTTAGGGGGTGGTCACGAATTGAGGTCCTTTTGGCTCTAGGACGCATATTTAAGGAGTTATGGCCAAAATAAGTTTTTCATATAAAAATTTCAATTTTTTGAGGATTGTCATCAAAATTTTGATTTTGTGGGAGTGATCACGAATTGAGGTCCTTTTGGCTCTAGGACGCATATTTAAGGAGTTATGGCCAAAATAAGTTTTTCATATAAAAATTTCAATTTTTTGAGGATTTTCGTCGAAATTTGGATTTTTTGGGAGTGGTCACGAATTGAGGTCCTTTTGGCTATAGGACGCATATTTAAGGAGTTATGGCCAAAATAAGTTTTTCATATAAAAATTTCAATTTTCTGAGGATTTTCATCAAAATTTTGATTTTTTGGGAGTGATCACGAATTGAGGTCCTTTTGGCTCTAGGACGCATATTTAAGGAGTTATGGCCAAAATAAGTTTTTCATATAAAAATTTCATTTTTTTGAGGATTTTCGTCGAAATTTGGATTTTTTGGGGGTGGTCACGAATTGAGGTCCTTTTGGCTATAGGACGCATATTTAAGGAGTTATGGCCAAAATAAGTTTTTCATATAAAAATTTCAATTTTCTGAGGATTTTCATCAAAATTTTGATTTTTTGGGAGTGATCACGAATTGAGGTCCTTTTGGCTCTAGGACGCATATTTAAGGAGTTATGGGCAAAATAAGTTTTTCATATAAAAATTTCATTTTTTTGAGGATTTTCGTCGAAATTTTGATTTTTTGGGGGTGGTCACGAATTGAGGTCCTTTTGGCTCTAGGACGCATATTTAAGGAGTTATGGCCAAAATAAGTTTTTCATATAAAAATTTCATTTTTTTGAGGATTTTCGTCGAAATTTGGATTTTTTGGGGATGGTCACGAATTGAGGTCCTTTTGGCTCTAGGAAGCATATTTAAGGAGTTATGGCCAAAATAAGTTTTTCATATAAAAATTTCATTTTTTTGAGGATTTTCGTCGAAATTTTGATTTTTTGGGGGTGGTCACGAATTGAGGTCCTTTTGGCTCTAGGAAGCATATTTAAGGAGTTATGGCCAAAATAAGTTTTTCATATAAAAATTTCAATTTTTTGAGGATTTTCATCAAAATTTTGATTTTTTGGGGATGGTCACGAATTGAGGTCCTTTTGGCTCTAGGACGCATATTTAAGGAGTTATGGCCAAAATAAGTTTTTCATATAAAAATTTCAATTTTTTGAGGATTTTCATCAAAATTTTGATTTTTTGGGAGTGATCACGAATTGAGGTCCTTTTGGCTCTAGGACGCATATTTAAGGAGTTATGGCCAAAATAAGTTTTTCATATAAAAATTTCATTTTTTTGAGGATTTTCGTCGAAATTTGGATTTTTTGGGGATGGTCACGAATTGAGGTCCTTTTGGCGCTAGGACGCATATTTAAGGAGTTATGGCCAAAATAAGTTTTTCATATAAAAATTTCATTTTTTTGAGGATTTTCATCAAAATTTTGATTTTTTGGGAGTGATCACGAATTGAGGTCCTTTTGGCTCTAGGACGCATATTTAAGGAGTTATGGGCAAAATAAGTTTTTCATATAAAAATTTCATTTTTTTGAGGATTTTCGTCGAAATTTGGATTTTTTGGGGGTGGTCACGAATTGAGGTCCTTTTGGCTATAGGACGCATTTTTAAGGAGTTATGGCCAAAATAAGTTTTTCATATAAAAATTTCAATTTTCTGAGGATTTTCATCAAAATTTTGATTTTTTGGGAGTGATCACGAATTGAGGTCCTTTTGGCTCTAGGAAGCATATTTAAGGAGTTATGGCCAAAATAAGTTTTTCATATAAAAATTTCAATTTTTTGAGGATTTTCGTCGAAATTTGGATTTTTTGGGGGTGGTCACGAATTGAGGTCATTTTGGCTCTAGGACGCATATTTAAGGAGTTATGGCCAAAATAAGTTTTTCATATAAAAATTTCAATTTTTTGAGGATTTTCGTCGAAATTTTGATTTTTTGGGGGGTGGTCACGAATTGAGGTCCTTTTGGCTCTAGGACGCATATTTAAGGAGTTATGGCCAAAATAAGTTTTTCATATAAAAATTTCAATTTTTTGAGGATTTTCATTAAAATTTTGATTTTTTGGGGATGGTCACGAATTGAGGTCCTTTTGGCTCTAGGACGCATATTTAAGGAGTTATGGCCAAAATAAGTTTTTCATATAAAAATTTCAATTTTTTGAGGATTTTCGTCGAAATTTGGATTTTTAGGGGGTGGTCACGAATTGAGGTCCTTTTGGCTCTAGGACGCATATTTAAGGAGTTATGGCCCAAAATAAGTTTTTCATATAAAAATTTCAATTTTTTGAGGATTTTCGTCGAAATTTGGATTTTTTGGGGGTGGTCACGAATTGAGGTCCTTTTGGCTCTAGGACGCATATTTAAGGAGTTATGGCCAAAATAAGTTTTTCATATAAAAATTTGATTTTTTTTTTGAGGATTTTCGTCGAAATTTGGATTTTTTGGGGGTGGTCACGAATTGAGGTCCTTTTGGCGCTAGGACGCATATTTAAGGAGTTATGGCCAAAATAAGTTTTTCATATAAAAATTTCATTTTTTTGAGGATTTTCGTCGAAATTTGGATTTTTTGCGGGTGGTCACGAATTGAGGTCCTTTTGGCTCTAGGTTAGGTTAAAGGTTAGGTTAAAGTGGCAGCCCGATTAAGATTCAGGCTCACTTAGACTATTCAGTCCATTGTGATACCACATTAACTAAAAGTACCTATTACATATGGGCACTTCTAGTTTTAACCGCTGAACCTTCTTGATTATTTTTCTTTGTAGAACCAACCAGATTGTTCCAAAAACATTAGCAGACTGCTTAAGTTAACGTTTTCCAGATCCGCCAGTAATCTGAAGTTATATGCTCCTAAAAGTTGCTTGCGCTTTACACAAAATGCAGGACACTCACACAAGAGGTGTTTAATTGATTCTTTTTCCTCCGCATCATGACAGCTCATACAATAGTCATTATACTTCGCGCCAATAGTTTTTGCAAAATCGCCTATCAGGCAGCGACCCGTTATAGCAGATATCAGGAGTGATATCTGACGTCTCGAGAACATTAGCATATCTAGTGTGCGGTTTAAGTTGAAATGGGGCCATATTTGCTTGGTGTCGTTACAACCCTTGCAATTCTCCCATCGAACATTTGCCATCCTAACAGCCTTCTCACGCAGCATGAGCTTGCAGGTAGCTAGGGGCATACCAACAAATTCCAGTTCCCCTGGAATATGTAAGGTAGTCCCTAGCCTTGCCAACTCATCCGCTTCGCAGTTCCCCGGTATGTTCCTATGGCCAGGCACCCATATTAGGTGAATATTGTACTGCTCAGCCATCTCATTGAGAGATTTGCGGCAGTCGATGGCCGTTTCCGAGTTGAGGAACACAGAGTCCAAGGATTTTATTGCAGGTTGACTGTCTGAGTATATATTAATGCCAATATTTGTTGGAACATTACTTCTCAGCCAATTCGCCACCTCTCTTATTGCTAATATTTCAGCCTGAAAAACACTACAGTGATTAGGTAATCTTTTCGCTATTCGAATTTCCAGATCTTTAGAATATACTCCGAACCCCACTTGTCCATTCAATTTGGAGCCATCAGTATAGAAATCTATATATCTTTTATTCCCCGGGGTCTGTGTACACCACGCCTCACTGTTGGGAATTAGAGTTTCAAACTTTTTGAAAAGTGGTTTTGCCAGGGTATAATCCACTACGTTAGGCACATCTGGCATTATTTTGAGGACCGAACTATGACCGTACATTTTTTCCGACCACAGCGATAGCTCGCGCAACCGCACAGCCGTTGTTGCAGCTGACTGTTTGGCCAAAATGTCTAAAGGCAATAGATGTAGCATGACATTAAGGGAGTCTGTTCCTGTCTTACTAAATGCGCCTGAGATACATAAGCTCGCCATACGCTGAACTTTATCTAAACAAGTCGGTTTCTGAAGTGCCGGCCACCAGACTATAACACCATATAGCATTATAGGTCTAACTACTGCAGTGTATAGCCAATGCACAATTTTTGGTTTTAGTCCCCACTTTTTCCCTATTGCCTTTTTGCACGAGTACAAAGCTACCGTGGCTTTTCTCGCCCTCTCTTCAATATTAAGCCTAAAATTCAGTTTCCTGTCCAAAATAACGCCAAGGTATTTTGCACACTCACCAAAGGGAATTTCAGTACCCCCTAAGGAAATGGGCCTAACCGTGGGAGTTTTACGATCTTTGCAGTACATGACTAGTTCTGTCTTTGCTGGATTTACACCAAGACCATTATCTTTCGCCCATTTCTCAGTCATCCGGAGAGCTCTCTGTATAATATCTCTGATTGTGGATGGGAATTTTCCCCTGACTGCTAGCGCCACATCATCTGCGTATGCCACCACTTTTATCCTTTCTTTTTCTAGGGAAACCAGAAGGTTGTTTATAGCAACATTCCAAAGAAGAGGTGATAGAACTCCTCCTTGGGGAGTGCCTCTGTTCACATACCTTTGTATGTTTGCTTGCCCTAGTGTGGCTGAAATACGTCTCTTTATTAGAAGTTCGTCTAACAGCCTAAGTATACCTGGATCAACATTCAGAGTTGTCAGTCCATTTAATATCGAGCTCGGATGGACATTATTGAACGCCCCTTCGATGTCTAGAAACGCCACGATTGTGTATTCTTTGACAGATAGTGAGCTTTCAATAAAGCTTACTAGTTCATGCAATGCGGTCTCAGTAGACCTGCCCTTCGAGTATGCATGCTGTCGTTTCGAGAGCAAACTTGAATCCACGCTAGTTCTAAGATACATGTCTATCATCCTCTCCAGGGTCTTAAGTAGGAATGAGGATAAGCTGATTGGTCGGAAATCCTTCGCACTCGAGTGAGAGGCTTTTCCTGCTTTAGGTATGAAGACGACTTTTGTTTCCCTCCACTTTTCTGGAATATATGCTAAGTTTACACATCGTTTATATATCACCGTCAACCAGGGGATAACTCTTTCAGCCACTGCCTGTAACTCCGCCGGAGTAATTCCATCAGGTCCGGGGGATTTGAATGGTCCAAAGCTATTTAAAGCCCATTTTATTCTAGATTCCGACACAATTTCCTCGATAGGAAATGATCGCTGAGCCTCTGTTACACCGCCGGAACATGGTTCAACCGTCTGATTTCCAGGGAAGTGTGTGTCCAAAAGTACCTCCAACGTCTCCTCACTGGACGTTGTCCAATTTCCCTCCGATGTTTTAATGAAACCTGGAGCGGTGTTAGTGGATGCTAGTACCTTCCGTAGTCTGGAAGCCTCTGACGTATTCTCAATACTGCTACAGTAATCATCCCAAGAGTTTTGTTGAGACCTTCTCAGTTCTCGTTTATATTCTCTCAGATTCATCTTGTAAGTGTCCCAATCCTCCGGAGCTCTTGTGGACTTTGCTTTGTTAAAGAGCTTCCTGCAGGATTTCCTCATATTACTTAACTCCGTAGTCCACCATGGCGGCCGATTTTCCCCTTGGCTTTCCTCTAGGGCAAGCAGCTTTCAGTGAAATGTTGAAGGCCTTAGTAATCCGCTCCACTGCGTGTTCGATATCTTGCACAGTGCTCATATTTGTCTCCGGCATTTCCGGCATCATAGAATTGAACGATTCCCTATACCTATTCCAATCAGCTTTCCTAACATTTGGCGGAAATATGGTCTTTGAAGTACGAACAGCCAATCTGAAACTGATGTAGCGATGATCTGAGAAGCTATGTTCCCTCAAAACTTGCCACTCAGATATCTTATCATTCAGTTCCGGAGAGGTCAACGTGACGTCCAAAACCTCTTGTCTGTTCCTGGTGACGAAGGTTGGTGCATCTCCCTTATTGCAAACTACCAGGTTAGTACGCAAAATAAACTCTATTAGCGACTCTCCCCTTGCATTAGTATCACTACTTCCCCAAATACTATGATGTGCATTTGCATCGCATCCCATAATGAGTTTTGTCTTTGTTTTTAGTGACTCCTCAACTAAGGTCTTAACGGCACAGGGTGGCATCTCCCTGTCATGTCCCATGTAGACCGAAGATACCCAATATTTGCATGTGGATATCTCTAGACTGGCTACGACAGTGTCTGCATTGCTCAATGAAGGAAGCAGAAACAAGTTTAGTTCGTTTTTAGCAATTATACATGCTCGATTTATATCGGTACCGGTATTATGCAAAAGTTTGAAACCCGGAGTGCTTAATTCACAGATCTTGTTCTTATATATGTATGGTTCTTGAATAAGAACTATATCTATGTCTCCTTTCATCAGGAGAACTTTTAAGGCAGCACAAGCGGCCTTACAATGGTGAAGATTTATCTGGAGGAACCGTAGAACCATCCAAATTTTCAACCACCGTCACATCAGCCGCTTCAATTGAGTCATCAAGGGCTTCCTCTTCACAGATCTCGGTGACTCTCGCAACAATCCGCGGTTCAGTTTTGGTGAGGCTTGAGCCTGTAGAAACTTCCCGCATATGATTTTCGCCATAGTCTGCAGGTTTTATGTCTCCTTCGGCTTCGCTAGGAGATTTTTCCACTGCTGACTCTACCGGAGGCTTGTCCGTTTCGGAATCCTTTGGCTGATCGCTTTTGTATACCTTCATATGGATATCATGAAAGCCATAACTTACGCGTCCTTGGGTCTGGGCTAGATGTGGCAGCGACTCTATGTTTAATATAAACACCGCATGTCGTCTTGGTCCATCCACCTCATCCAAACGACCAACCTTCCAATCGGCGGTTGGAAGATCTGGGTTACATTCTTTTAGTCTCTCTAGTATTGACTCAGGATCAGGAGGGTTTGCCGGTATCCATGCATGTGCTCTAGGTTTAGCCGGTATGTCTTTTTTATCGACTAACTCCAAAGCGGCTCCTTCCCAAACTTCACCAATTAGCATCAATGCAGCTTTAAAGCAATCCATAGACCTCTGGTCTGCAAAAGCTATTAACTTATATCGTCCTTGATACCATCCAGCATCTTGCCGTCGAGGACTTGGTCCGGGAAACTTTTTTCGCACCTCTGAGTAGACACCAGACATCGCGTTCTCAATTTCCCCCCATTTTTGCCTTGGAATCATACCGTCCAATGCTCCTTTATTAATAATAGCCATCACAAGGCTGTCTTTTGCAACTGAGGCAAACGATCTTTGATCCCGTTTAGAGGATGGCAGCTCATCCGGTGATCGTTCCCTTTTTCCAGCTTCAAGAATTCCTTGAGCCCAATTTAAGGAATCGCTTTGCTTAGCCGACAACGTGCTTGGGTCGACTGATCCTAATTTCTTTAGGATAAACAAAGCATTTCTTCGTTCCTTGAATCTCTTTCGAGAGGGATTGCCTCCTTTTGATGTCGTCACCTTAGAAAAGGTTCGACTTGCCAAAGTGTCACCGCCAGTCGACCCGTCTACAGGTCGACTAATTGGGCCTGACTCTTGGTCGATGCCCAAATTTATAACTTCAGTCGTTACCCGTCCACTGGGCCCTGAAGTTAGCAACCCAGTGGATGACTTTGAATTTCGCTGCATGGTGGTTTATTATTTCCACCACACGTGAAATTCGTAATAAGTACTTATTACGATGAAATACTCCGCTATTAAAAAACACGTCCGTTCAGTTCGACGGTTGAAGAACCTAGGCTCTAGGACGCATATTTAAGGAGTTATGGCCAAAATAAGTTTTTCATATAAAATTTTCAATTTTTTGAGGATTTTCATCAAAATTTTGATTTTTTGGGGATGGTCACGAATTGAGGTCCTTTTGGCGCTAGGACGCATATTTAAGGAGTTATGGCCAAAATAAGTTTTTCATATAAAAATTTCAATTTTTTGAGGATTGTCATCAAAATTTTGATTTTTTGGGGATGGTCACGAATTGAGGTCCTTTTGGCTCTAGGACGCATATTTAAGGAGTTATGGCCAAAATAAGTTTTTCATATAAAAATTTCATTTTTTTGAGGATGTTCGTCGAAATTTGGATTTTTTGGGGGTGGTCACGAATTGAGGTCCTTTTGGCTCTAGGACGCATATTTAAGGAGTTATGGCCAAAATAAGTTTTTCATATAAAAATTTCATTTTTTTGAGGATTTTCGTCGAAATTTTGATTTTTTGGGAGTGATCACGAATTGAGGTCCTTTTGGCTCTAGGACGCATATTTAAGGAGTTATGGCCAAAATAAGTTTTTCATATAAAATTTCAATTTTTTGAGGATTTTCATCAAAATTTTGATTTTTTGGGAGTGATCACGAATTGAGGTCCTTTTGGCTCTAGGACGCATATTTAAGGAGTTATGGCCAAAATAAGTTTTTCATATAAAATTTTCAATTTTTTGAGGATTTTCGTCAAAATTTTGATTTTTTGGGAGTGATCACGAATTGAGGTCCTTTTGGCTCTAGGACGCATATTTAAGGAGTTATGGCCAAAATAAGTTTTTCATATAAAAATTTCATTTTTTTGAGGATTGTCATCAAAATTTTGATTTTGTGGGAGTGATCACGAATTGAGGTCCTTTTGGCTCTAGGACGCATATTTAAGGAGTTATGGCCAAAATAAATTTTTCATATAAAATTTCAATTTTTTGAGGATTTTCATCAAAATTTTGATTTTTTGGGGATGGTCACGAATTGAGGTCCTTTTGGCTCTAGGACGCATATTTAAGGAGTTATGGCCAAAATAAGTTTTTCATATAAAAATTTAAATTTTTTGAGGATTTTCGTCGAAATTTCGATTTTTTGGGGGTGGTCACGAATTGAGGTCCTTTTGGCTCTAGGACGCATATTTAAGGAGTTATGGCCACAATAAGTTTTTTATATAAAAATTTCAATTTTTTGAGGATTTTCATCAAAATTTTGATTTTTTGGGAGTGATCACGAATTGAGGTCCTTTTGGCTCTAGGACGCATATTTAAGGAGTTATGGCCAAAATAAGTTTTTCATATAAAAATTTCATTTTTTTGAGGATGTTCGTCGAAATTTGGATTTTTTGGGGGTGGTCACGAATTGAGGTCCTTTTGGCTCTAGGACGCATATTTAAGGAGTTATGGCCAAAATAAGTTTTTCATATAAAAATTTCAATTTTTTGAGGATTGTCATCAAAATTTTGATTTTGAGGGAGTGATCACGAATTGAGGTCCTTTTGGCTCTAGGACGCATATTTAAGGAGTTATGGCCACAATAAGTTTTTCATATAAAAATTTCAATTTTTTGAGGATTTTCGTCGAAATTTGGATTTTTTGGGGGTGGTCACGAATTGAGGTCCTTTTGGCTCTAGGACGCATATTTAAGGAGTTATGGCCAAAATAAGTTTTTCATATAAAAATTTCAATTTTTTGAGGATTTTCATCAAAATTTTGATTTTTTGGGGATGGTCACGAATTGAGGTCCTTTTGGCTCTAGGAAGCATATTTAAGGAGTTATGGCCAAAATAAGTTTTTCATATAAAAATTTCAATTTTTTAAGGATGTTCGTCGAAATTTGGATTTTTAGGGGGTGGTCACGAATTGAGGTCCTTTTGGCTCTAGGACGCATATTTAAGGAGTTATGGCCAAAATAAGTTTTTCATATAAAAATTTCATTTTTTTGAGGATGTTCGTCGAAATTTGGATTTTTTGGGGGTGGTCACGAATTGAGGTCCTTTTGGCTCTAGGACGCATATTTAAGGAGTTATGGCCAAAATAAGTTTTTCATATAAAAATTTCATTTTTTTGAGGATTTTCGTCGAAATTTGGATTTTTTGGGGGTGGTCACGAATTGAGGTCCTTTTGGCTCTAGGACGCATATTTAAGGAGTTATGGCCAAAATAAGTTTTTCATATAAAAATTTCAATTTTTTGAGGATTTTCATCAAAATTTTGATTTTTTGGGGATGGTCACGAATTGAGGTCCTTTTGGCTCTAGGAAGCATATTTAAGGAGTTATGGCCAAAATAAGTTTTTCATATAAAAATTTCAATTTTTTGAGGATTTTCGTCGAAATTTGGATTTTTTGGGGGTGGTCACGAATTGAGGTCATTTTGGCTCTAGGACGCATATTTAAGGAGTTATGGCCAAAATAAGTTTTTCATATAAAAATTTGATTTTTTTTTGAGAATTTTCGTCGAAATTTGGATTTTTTGGGGGTGGTCACGAATTGAGGTCATTTTGGCTCTAGGACGCATATTTAAGGAGTTATGGCCAAAATAAGTTTTTCATATAAAAATTTCAATTTTTTGAGGATTTTCGTCGAAATTTGGATTTTTTGGGGGTGGTCACGAATTGAGGTCCTTTTGGCTCTAGGACGCATATTTAAGGAGTTATGGCCAAAATAAGTTTTTCATATAAAAATTTCAATTTTTTGAGGATTTTCATCAAAATTTTGATTTTTTGGGGGTGGTCACGAATTGAGGTCCTTTTGGCTCTAGGACGCATATTTAAGGAGTTATGGCCAAAATAAGTTTTTCATATAAAAATTTCATTTTTTTGAGGATTTTCGTCGAAATTTTGATTTTTTGGGAGTGATCACGAATTGAGGTCCTTTTGGCTCTAGGACGCATATTTAAGGAGTTATGGCCAAAATAAGTTTTTCATATAAAATTTCAATTTTTTGAGGATTTTCATCAAAATTTTGATTTTTTGGGGATGGTCACGAATTGAGGTCCTTTTGGCGGTAGGACGCATATTTAAGGAGTTATGGCCAAAATAAGTTTTTCATATAAAAATTTCAATTTTTTGAGGATTTTCATCAAAATTTTGTTTTTTTGGGGATGGTCACGAATTGAGGTCCTTTTGGCTCTAGGACGCATATTTAAGGAGTTATGGCCAAAATAAGTTTTTCATATAAAAATTTCTATTTTTTGAGGATTTTCATCAAAATTTTGATTTTTTGGGGATGGTCACGAATTGAGGTCCTTTTGGCTCTAGGACGCATATTTAAGGAGTTATGGCCAAAATAAGTTTTTCATATAAAAATTTCAATTTTCTGAGGATTTTCATCAAAATTTTGATTTTTTGGGAGTGATCACGAATTGAGGTCCTTTTGGCTCTAGGACGCATATTTAAGGAGTTATGGCCAAAATAAGTTTTTCATATAAAAATTTCATTTTTTTGAGGATTTTCGTCGAAATTTTGATTTTTTGGGGGTGGTCACGAATTGAGGTCCTTTTGGCTCTAGGACGCATATTTAAGGAGTTATGGCCAAAATAAGTTTTTCATATAAAAATTTCATTTTTTTGAGGATTTTCGTCGAAATTTTGATTTTTTGGGGGTGGTCACGAATTGAGGTCCTTTTGGCTCTAGGACGCATATTTAAGGAGTTATGGCCAAAATAAGTTTTTCATATAAAAATTTCAATTTTTTGAGGATTTTCATCAAAATTTTGATTTTTTGGGGATGGTCACGAATTGAGGTCCTTTTGGCTCTAGGACGCATATTTAAGGAGTTATGGCCAAAATAAGTTTTTCATATAAAAATTTCAATTTTCTGAGGATTTTCATCAAAATTTTGATTTTTTGGGAGTGATCACGAATTGAGGTCCTTTTGGCTCTAGGACGCATATTTAAGGAGTTATGGCCAAAATAAGTTTTTCATATAAAAATTTCATTTTTTTGAGGATTTTCGTCGAAATTTTGATTTTTTGGGGGTGGTCACGAATTGAGGTCCTTTTGGCTCTAGGACGCATATTTAAGGAGTTATGGCCAAAATAAGTTTTTCATATAAAAATTTCAATTTTTTGAGGATTTTCGTCGAAATTTTGATTTTTTGGGGGTGGTCACGAATTGAGGTCCTTTTGGCTCTAGGACGCATATTTAAGGAGTTATGGCCAAAATAAGTTTTTCATATAAAAATTTCATTTTTTTGAGGATTTTCGTCGAAATTTGGATTTATTGGGGGTGGTCACGAATTGAGGTCCTTTTGGCTCTAGGACGCATATTTAAGGAGTTATGGCCAAAATAAGTTTTTCATATAAAAATTTCAATTTTTTGAGGATTTTCATCAAAATTTTGATTTTTTGGGGATGGTCACGAATTGAGGTCCTTTTGGCTCTAGGACGCATATTTAAGGAGTTATGGCCAAAATAAGTTTCTCATATAAAAATTTCTATTTTGTGAGGATTTCATCAAAATTTTGATTTTTTGGGGATGGTCACGAATTGAGGTCCTTTTGGCTCTAGGACGCATATTTAAGGAGTTATGGCTAAAATAAGTTTTTCATATAAAAATTTCATTTTTTGAGGATTTTCGTCGAAATTTTGATTTTTTGGGGGTGGTCACGAATTGAGGTCCTTTTGGCTCTAGGACGCATATTTAAGGAGTTATGGCCACAATAAGTTTTTCATATAAAAATTTCAATTTTCTGAGGATTTTCATCAAAATTTTGATTTTTTGGGAGTGATCACGAATTGAGGTCCTTTTGGCTCTAGGACGCATATTTAAGGAGTTATGGGCAAAATAAGTTTTTCATATAAAAATTTCATTTTTTTGAGGATTTTCGTCGAAATTTTGATTTTTTGGGGGTGGTCACGAATTGAGGTCCTTTTGGCTCTAGGAAGCATATTTAAGGAGTTATGGCCAAAATAAGTTTTTCATATAAAAATTTCAATTTTTTGAGGATTTTCATCAAAATTTTGATTTTTTGGGGGTGGTCACGAATTGAGGTCCTTTTGGCTCTAGGACGCATATTTAAGGAGTTATGGCCAAAATAAGTTTTTCATATAAAAATTTCAATTTTTTGAGGATTTTCGTCGAAATTTTGATTTTTTGGGGATGGTCACGAATTGAGGTCCTTTTGGCTCTAGGACGCATATTTAAGGAGTTATGGCCAAAATAAGTTTTTCATATAAAAATTTCAATTTTCTGAGGATTTTCATCAAAATTTTGATTTTTTGGGGATGGTCACGAATTGAGGTCCTTTTGGCTCTAGGACGCATATTTAAGGAGTTATGGCCAAAATAAGTTTTTCATATAAAAATTTCAATTTTCTGAGGATTTTCATCAAAATTTTGATTTTTTGGGGATGGTCACGAATTGAGGTCCTTTTGGCTCTAGGACGCATATTTAAGGAGTTATGGCCAAAATAAGTTTTTCATATAAAAATTTCAATTTTTTGAGGATTTTCATCAAAATTTGGATTTTTTGGGGGTGGTCACGAATTGAGGTCATTTTGGCTCTGGGACGCATATTTAAGGAGTTATGGCCAAAATAAGTTTTTCATATAAAAATTTCAATTTTTTGAGGATTTTCGTCGAAATTTGGATTTTTTGGGGATGGTCACGAATTGAGGTCCTTTTGGCTCTAGGACGCATATTTAAGGAGTTATGGCCAAAATAAGTTTTTCATATAAAAATTTCAATTTTCTGAGGATTTTCATCAAAATTTTGATTTTTTGGGAGTGATCACGAATTGAGGTCCTTTTGGCTCTAGGACGCATATTTAAGGAGTTGTGGCCAAAATAAGTTTTTCATATAAAAATTTCAATTTTTTGAGGATTTTCATCAAAATTTTGATTTTTTGGGAGTGATCACGAATTGAGGTCCTTTTGGCTCTAGGACGCATATTTAAGGAGTTGTGGCCAAAATAAGTTTTTCATATAAAAATTTCAATTTTTTGAGGATTTTCGTCGAAATTTTGATTTTTTGGGGATGGTCACGAATTGAGGTCCTTTTGGCTCTAGGACGCATATTTAAGGAGTTATGGCCAAAATAAGTTTTTCATATAAAAATTTCAATTTTCTGAGGATTTTCATCAAAATTTTGATTTTTTGGGGATGGTCACGAATTGAGGTCCTTTTGGCTCTAGGACGCATATTTAAGGAGTTATGGCCAAAATAAGTTTTTCATATAAAAATTTCAATTTTCTGAGGATTTTCATCAAAATTTTGATTTTTTGGGGATGGTCACGAATTGAGGTCCTTTTGGCTCTAGGACGCATATTTAAGGAGTTATGGCCAAAATAAGTTTTTCATATAAAAATTTCAATTTTTTGAGGATTTTCGTCGAAATTTTGATTTTTTGGGGATGGTCACGAATTGAGGTCCTTTTGGCTCTAGGACGCATATTTAAGGAGTTATGGCCAAAATAAGTTTTTCATATAAAAATTTCAATTTTCTGAGGATTTTCATCAAAATTTGGATTTTTTGGGGGTGGTCACGAATTGAGGTCATTTTGGCTCTGGGACGCATATTTAAGGAGTTATGGCCAAAATAAGTTTTTCATATAAAAATTTCAATTTTTTGAGGATTTTCGTCGAAATTTGGATTTTTTGGGGGTGGTCACGAATTGAGGTCCTTTTGGCTCTAGGACGCATATTTAAGGAGTTATGGCCAAAATAAGTTTTTCATATAAAAATTTCAATTTTTTGAGGATTTTCATCAAAATTTTGATTTTTTGGGAGTGATCACGAATTGAGGTCCTTTTGGCTCTAGGAAGCATATTTAAGGAGTTATGGCCAAAATAAGTTTTTCATATAAAAATTTCAATTTTTTGAGGATTTTCGTCGAAATTTTGATTTTTTGGGGATGGTCACGAATTGAGGTCCTTTTGGCTCTAGGACGCATATTTAAGGAGTTATGGCCAAAATAAGTTTTTCATATAAAAATTTCAATTTTCTGAGGATTTTCATCAAAATTTTGATTTTTTGGGAGTGATCACGAATTGAGGTCCTTTTGGCTCTAGGACGCATATTTAAGGAGTTGTGGCCAAAATAAGTTTTTCATATAAAAATTTCAATTTTTTGAGGATTTTCATCAAAATTTTGATTTTTTGGGAGTGATCACGAATTGAGGTCCTTTTGGCTCTAGGACGCATATTTAAGGAGTTGTGGCCAAAATAAGTTTTTCATATAAAAATTTCATTTTTTTGAGGATTTTCGTCGAAATTTGGATTTTTTGGGGGTGGTCACGAATTGAGGTCTGGCTATAGGACGCATATTTAAGGAGTTATGGCCAAAATAAGTTTTTCATATAAAAATTTCAATTTTCTGAGGATTTTCATCAAAATTTTGATTTTTTGGGAGTGATCACGAATTGAGGTCCTTTTGGCTCTAGGACGCATATTTAAGGAGTTATGGGCAAAATAAGTTTTTCATATAAAAATTTCATTTTTTTGAGGATTTTCGTCGAAATTTGGATTTTTTGGGGGTGGTCACGAATTGAGGTCCTTTTGGCTATAGGACGCATATTTAAGGAGTTATGGCCAAAATAAGTTTTTCATATAAAAATTTCAATTTTTTGAGGATTTTCATCAAAATTTTGATTTTTTGGGAGTGATCACGAATTGAGGTCCTTTTGGCTCTAGGACGCATATTTAAGGAGTTATGGGCAAAATAAGTTTTTCATATAAAAATTTCATTTTTTTGAGGATTTTCGTCGAAATTTTGATTTTTTGGGGGTGGTCACGAATTGAGGTCCTTTTGGCTCTAGGACGCATATTTAAGGAGTTATGGGCAAAATAAGTTTTTCATATAAAAATTTCATTTTTTTGAGGATTTTCGTCGAAATTTTGATTTTTTGGGGGTGGTCACGAATTGAGGTCCTTTTGGCTCTAGGACGCATATTTAAGGAGTTATGGCCAAAATAAGTTTTTCATATAAAAATTTCATTTTTTTGAGGATTTTCGTCGAAATTTGGATTTTTTGCGGGTGGTCACGAATTGAGGTCCTTTTGGCTCTAGGACGCATATTTAAGGAGTTATGGCCAAAATAAGTTTTTCATATAAAAATTTCATTTTTTTGAGGATTGTCGTCGAAATTTTGATTTTTTGGGGGTGGTCACGAATTGAGGTCCTTTTGGCTCTAGGAAGCATATTTAAGGAGTTATGGCCAAAATAAGTTTTTCATATAAAAATTTAAATTTTTTGAGGATTTTCATCAAAATTTTGATTTTGTGGGAGTGATCACGAATTTAGGTCCTTTTGGCTCTAGGACGCATATTTAAGGAGTTATGGCCAAAATAAGTTTTTCATATAAAAATTTAAATTTTTTGAGGATTTTCATCAAAATTTTGATTTTTTGGGGATGGTCACGAATTGAGGTCCTTTTGGCTCTAGGACGCATATTTAAGGAGTTATGGCCACAATAAGTTTTTCATATAAAAATTTCAATTTTCTGAGGATTTTCATCAAAATTTTGATTTTTTGGGAGTGATCACGAATTGAGGTCCTTTTGGCTCTAGGACGCATATTTAAGGAGTTATGGGCAAAATAAGTTTTTCATATAAAAATTTCATTTTTTTGAGGATTTTCGTCGAAATTTTGATTTTTTGGGGGTGGTCACGAATTGAGGTCCTTATGGCTCTAGGACGCATATTTAAGGAGTTATGGCCAAAATAAGTTTTTCATATAAAAATTTCATTTTTTTGAGGATTTTCGTCGAAATTTGGATTTTTTGCGGGTGGTCACGAATTGAGGTCCTTTTGGCTCTAGGACGCATATTTAAGGAGTTATGGCCAAAATAAGTTTTTCATATAAAATTTTCAATTTTTTGAGGATTTTCATCAAAATTTTGATTTTTTGGGGATGGTCACGAATTGAGGTCCTTTTGGCTCTAGGACGCATATTTAAGGAGTTATGGCCAAAATAAGTTTTTCATATAAAAATTTAAATTTTTTGAGGATTTTCATCAAAATTTTGATTTTTTGGGGATGGTCACGAATTGAGGTCCTTTTGGCTCTAGGACGCATATTTAAGGAGTTATGGCCACAATAAGGTTTTCATATAAAAATTTCAATTTTTTGAGGATTGTCATCAAAATTTTGATTTTGTGGGAGTGATCACGAATTGAGGTCCTTTTGGCTCTAGGACGCATATTTAAGGAGTTATGGCCAAAATAAGTTTCTCATATAAAAATTTCTATTTTTTGAGGATTTTCATCAAAATTTTGATTTTTTGGGGATGGTCACGAATTGAGGTCCTTTTGGCTCTAGGACGCATATTTAAGGAGTTATGGCCAAAATAAGTTTTTTATATAAAAATTTCAATTTTTTGAGGATTTTCATCAAAATTTTGATTTTTTGGGAGTGATCACGAATTGAGGTCCTTTTGGCTCTAGGACGCATATTTAAGGAGTTATGGCCAAAATAAGTTTCTCATATAAAAATTTCTATTTTTTGAGGATTGTCATCAAAATTTTGATTTTTTGGGGATGGTCACGAATTGAGGTCCTTTTGGCTCTAGGACGCATATTTAAGGAGTTATGGCCAAAATAAGTTTCTCATATAAAAATTTCTATTGTTTGAGGATTTTCATCAAAATTTTGATTTTTTGGGGATGGTCACGAATTGAGGTCCTTTTGGCTCTAGGACGCATATTTAAGGAGTTATGGCCAAAATAAGTTTTTTATATAAAAATTTCAATTTTTTGAGGATTTTCATCAAAATTTTGATTTTTTGGGAGTGATCACGAATTGAGGTCCTTTTGGCTCTAGGACGCATATTTAAGGAGTTATGGCCAAAATAAGTTTCTCATATAAAAATTTCTATTTTTTGAGGATTTCATCAAAATTTTGATTTTTTGGGGATGGTCACGAATTGAGGTCCTTTTGGCTCTAGGACGCATATTTAAGGAGTTATGGCCAAAATAAGTTTCTCATATAAAAATTTCTATTTTTTGAGGATTTCATCAAAATTTTGATTTTTTGGGGGTGGTCACGAATTGAGGTCCTTTTGGCTCTAGGACGCATATTTAAGGAGTTATGGGCAAAATAAGTTTTTCATATAAAAATTTCATTTTTTTGAGGATTTTCGTCGAAATTTGGATTTTTTGCGGGTGGTCACGAATTGAGGTCCTTTTGGCTATAGGACGCATATTTAAGGAGTTATGGCCAAAATAAGTTTTTCATATAAAAATTTCAATTTTTTGAGGATTTTCATCAAAATTTTGATTTTTTGGGAGTGATCACGAATTGAGGTCCTTTTGGCTCTAGGACGCATATTTAAGGAGTTATGGCCAAAATAAGTTTTTCATATAAAAATTTCAATTTTTTGAGGATTTTCATCAAAATTTTGATTTTTTGGGGATGGTCACGAATTGAGGTCCTTTTGGCTCTAGGACGCATATTTAAGGAGTTATGGCCACAATAAGTTTTTCATATAAAAATTTCAATTTTTTGAGGATTTTCGTCGAAATTTGGATTTTTTGGGGGTGGTCACGAAGTGAGGTCCTTTTGGCTCTAGGACGCATATTTAAGGAGTTATGGCCAAAATAGGTTAGGTTAGGTTAGGTGGCAGCCCGATGTATCAGGCTCACTTAGACTATTCAGTCCATTGTGATACCACATTGGTGAACTTCTCTCTTATCACTGAGTGCTGCCCGATTCCATGTTAAGCTCAATGACAAGGGACCTCCTTTTTATCGCCGAGTCCGAACGGCGTTCCACATTGCAGTGAAACCACTTTGAGAAGTTTTGAAACCCTCAGAAATGTCACCAGCATTACTGAGGTGGGATAATCCACCGCTGAAAAACTTTTTGGTGTTCGGTCGAAGCAGGAATCGAACCCACGACCTTGTGTATGCAAGGCGGGCATGCTAACCATTGCACCACGGTGGCTCCCATGGCCAAAATAAGTTTTTCATATAAAAATTTCAATTTTTTGAGGATTTTCATCAAAATTTTGATTTTTTGGGGATGGTCACGAATTGAGGTCCTTTTGGCTCTAGGAAGCATATTTAAGGAGTTATGGCCAAAATAAGTTTTTCATATAAAAATTTCAATTTTTTGAGGATTTTCGTCGAAATTTGGATTGTTTGCGGGTGGTCACGAATTGAGGTCCTTTTGGCTCTAGGACGCATATTTAAGGAGTTATGGCCAAAATAAGTTTTTCATATAAAATTTTCAATTTTTTGAGGATTTTCATCAAAATTTTGATTTTTTGGGGATGGTCACGAATTGAGGTCCTTTTGGCGCTAGGACGCATATTTAAGGAGTTATGGCCAAAATAAGTTTTTCATATAAAAATTTCAATTTTTTGAGGATTTTCATCAAAATTTTGATTTTTTGG
Source organism: Haematobia irritans (assembly GCF_050003625.1). Lineage (NCBI taxonomy): Eukaryota > Metazoa > Arthropoda > Insecta > Diptera > Muscidae > Haematobia > Haematobia irritans. The sequence continues at coordinate 549,540 of NW_027445852.1, read as the reverse complement.
GAGTGATCACGAATTGAGGTCCTTTTGGCTCTAGGACGCATATTTAAGGAGTTATGGCCAAAATAAGTTTTTCATATAAAAATTTCATTTTTTTGAGGATTTTCGTCGAAATTTTGATTTTTTGGGGGTGGTCACGAATTGAGGTCCTTTTGGCTCTAGGACGCATATTTAAGGAGTTATGGCCAAAATAAGTTTTTCATATAAAAATTTCAATTTTTTGAGGATTTTCATCAAAATTTTGATTTTTTGGGGATGGTCACGAATTGAGGTCCTTTTGGCTATAGGACGCATATTTAAGGAGTTATGGCCAAAATAAGTTTTTCATATAAAAATTTAAATTTTTTGAGGATTTTCATCAAAATTTTGATTTTTTGGGAGTGATCACGAATTGAGGTCCTTTTGGCTCTAGGACGCATATTTAAGGAGTTATGGGCAAAATAAGTTTTTCATATAAAAATTTCATTTTTTTGAGGATTTTCGTCGAAATTTTGATTTTTTGGGGGTGGTCACGAATTGAGGTCCTTTTGGCTCTAGGACGCATATTTAAGGAGTTATGGCCAAAATAAGTTTTTCATATAAAAATTTCATTTTTTTGAGGATTTTCGTCGAAATTTTGATTTTTTGGGAGTGATCACGAATTGAGGTCCTTTTGGCTCTAGGACGCATATTTAAGGAGTTATGGCCAAAATAAGTTTTTCATATAAAAATTTAAATTTTTTGAGGATTTTCATCAAAATTTTGATTTTTTGGGAGTGATCACGAATTGAGGTCCTTTTGGCTCTAGGACGCATATTTAAGGAGTTATGGCCAAAATAAGTTTTTCATATAAAAATTTCATTTTTTTGAGGATTGTCATCAAAATTTTGATTTTGTGGGAGTGATCACGAATTGAGGTCCTTTTGGCTCTAGGACGCATATTTAAGGAGTTATGGCCAAAATAAGTTTTTCATATAAAAATTTCAATTTTTTAAGGATTTTCATCAAAATTTTGATTTTTTGGGAGTGATCACGAATTGAGGTCCTTTTGGCTCTAGGACGCATATTTAAGGAGTTATGGCCAAAATAAGTTTTTCATATAAAAATTTCAATTTTTTGAGGATTTTCATCAAAATTTTGATTTTTTGGGGATGGTCACGAATTGAGGTCCTTTTGGCTCTAGGAAGCATATTTAAGGAGTTATGGCCAAAATAAGTTTTTCATATAAAAATTTCAATTTTTTGAGGATTTTCGTCGAAATTTGGATTTTTAGGGGGTGGTCACGAATTGAGGTCCTTTTGGCTCTAGGACGCATATTTAAGGAGTTATGGCCAAAATAAGTTTTTCATATAAAAATTTGATTTTTTTTTGAGAATTTTCGTCGAAATTTGGATTTTTTGGGGGTGGTCACGAATTGAGGTCCTTTTGGCTCTAGGACGCATATTTAAGGAGTTATGGCCACAATAAGTTTTTTATATAAAAATTTCAATTTTTTGAGGATTTTCATCAAAATTTTGATTTTTTGGGAGTGATCACGAATTGAGGTCCTTTTGGCTCTAGGACGCATATTTAAGGAGTTATGGCCAAAATAAGTTTTTCATATAAAAATTTCATTTTTTTGAGGATGTTCGTCGAAATTTTGATTTTTTGGGGGTGGTCACGAATTGAGGTCCTTTTGGCTCTAGGACGCATATTTAAGGAGTTATGGCCAAAATAAGTTTTTCATATAATAATTTCAATTTTTTGAGGATTGTCATCAAAATTTTGATTTTGAGGGAGTGATCACGAATTGAGGTCCTTTTGGCTCTAGGACGCATATTTAAGGAGTTATGGCCACAATAAGTTTTTCATATAAAAATTTCAATTTTTTGAGGATTTTCGTCGAAATTTGGATTTTTTGGGGGTGGTCACGAATTGAGGTCCTTTTGGCTCTAGGACGCATATTTAAGGAGTTATGGCCAAAATAAGTTTTTCATATAAAAATTTCAATTTTTTGAGGATTTTCATCAAAATTTTGATTTTTTGGGGATGGTCACGAATTGAGGTCCTTTTGGCTCTAGGAAGCATATTTAAGGAGTTATGGCCAAAATAAGTTTTTCATATAAAAATTTCAATTTTTTGAGGATGTTCGTCGAAATTTGGATTTTTAGGGGGTGGTCACGAATTGAGGTCCTTTTGGCTCTAGGACGCATATTTAAGGAGTTATGGCCAAAATAAGTTTTTCATATAAAAATTTCATTTTTTTGAGGATGTTCGTCGAAATTTGGATTTTTTGGGGGTGGTCACGAATTGAGGTCCTTTTGGCTCTAGGACGCATATTTAAGGAGTTATGGCCAAAATAAGTTTTTCATATAAAAATTTCATTTTTTTGAGGATTTTCGTCGAAATTTGGATTTTTTGGGGGTGGTCACGAATTGAGGTCCTTTTGGCTCTAGGACGCATATTTAAGGAGTTATGGCCAAAATATGTTTTTCATATAAAAATTTCAATTTTTTGAGGATTTTCATCAAAATTTTGATTTTTTGGGGATGGTCACGAATTGAGGTCCTTTTGGCTCTAGGAAGCATATTTAAGGAGTTATGGCCAAAATAAGTTTTTCATATAAAAATTTCAATTTTTTGAGGATTTTCGTCGAAATTTGGATTTTTTGGGGGTGGTCACGAATTGAGGTCATTTTGGCTCTAGGACGCATATTTAAGGAGTTATGGCCAAAATAAGTTTTTCATATAAAAATTTGATTTTTTTTTGAGAATTTTCGTCGAAATTTGGATTTTTTGGGGGTGGTCACGAATTGAGGTCATTTTGGCTCTAGGACGCATATTTAAGGAGTTATGGCCAAAATAAGTTTTTCATATAAAAATTTGATTTTTTTTTGAGAATTTTCGTCGAAATTTGGATTTTTTGGGGGTGGTCACGAATTGAGGTCCTTTTGGCTCTAGGAAGCATATTTAAGGAATTATGGCCAAAATAAGTTTTTCATATAAAAATTTCAATTTTTTGAGGATTTTCATCAAAATTTTAATTTTTTGGGGATGGTCACGAATTGAGGTCCTTTTGGCTCTAGGACGCATATTTAAGGAGTTATGGGCAAAATAAGTTTTTCATATAAAAATTTCAATTTTCTGAGGATTTTCATCAAAATTTTGATTTTTTGGGAGTGATCACGAATTGAGGTCCTTTTGGCTCTAGGACGCATATTTAAGGAGTTATGGGCAAAATAAGTTTTTCATATAAAAATTTAATTTTTTTGAGGATTTTCGTCGAAATTTTGATTTTTTGGGGGTGGTCACGAATTGAGGTCCTTTTGGCTCTAGGACGCATATTTAAGGAGTTATGGCCAAAATAAGTTTTTCATATAAAAATTTCAATTTTTTGAGGATTTTCGTCGAAATTTGGATTTTTTGGGGGTGGTCACGAATTGAGGTCCTTTTGGCTCTAGGACGCATATTTAAGGAGTTATGGCCAAAATAAGTTTTTCATATAAAAATTTCAATTTTCTGAGGATTTTCATCAAAATTTTGATTTTTTGGGAGTGATCACGAATTGAGGTCCTTTTGGCTCTAGGACGCATATTTAAGGAGTTATGGGCAAAATAAGTTTTTCATATAAAAATTTAATTTTTTTGAGGATTTTCGTCGAAATTTTGATTTTTTGGGGGTGGTCACGAATTGAGGTCCTTTTGGCTCTAGGACGCATATTTAAGGAGTTATGGCCAAAATAAGTTTTTCATATAAAAATTTCATTTTTTTGAGGATTTTCGTCGAAATTTGGATTTTTTGCGGGTGGTCACGAATTGAGGTCCTTTTGGCTCTAGGACGCATATTTAAGGAGTTATGGCCAAAATAAGTTTTTCATATAAAATTTTCAATTTTTTGAGGATTTTCATCAAAATTTTGATTTTTTGGGGATGGTCACGAATTGAGGTCCTTTTGGCGCTAGGACGCATATTTAAGGAGTTATGGCCAAAATAAATTTTTCATATAAAAATTTCATTTTTTTGAGGATTTTCGTCGAAATTTTGATTTTTTGGGGGTGGTCACGAATTGAGGTCCTTTTGGCTCTAGGACGCATATTTAAGGAGTTATGGCCAAAATAAGTTTTTCATATAAAAATTTGATTTTTTTTTGAGAATTTTCGTCGAAATTTGGATTTTTTGGGGGTGGTCACGAATTGAGGTCCTTTTGGCTCTAGGACGCATATTTAAGGAGTTATGGCCAAAATAAGTTTTTCATATAAAAATTTCAATTTTTTGAGGATTTTCATCAAAATTTTGATTTTTTGGGGATGGTCACGAATTGAGGTCCTTTTGGCTCTAGGAAGCATATTTAAGGAGTTATGGCCAAAATAAGTTTTTCATATAAAAATTTCATTTTTTTGAGGATTTTCGTCGAAATTTTGATTTTTTGGGGGTGGTCACGAATTGAGGTCCTTTTGGCTCTAGGAAGCATATTTAAGGAGTTATGGCCAAAATAAGTTTTTCATATAAAAATTTCAATTTTTTGAGGATTTTCATCAAAATTTTGATTTTTTGGGGATGGTCACGAATTGAGGTCCTTTTGGCTCTAGGACGCATATTTAAGGAGTTATGGCCAAAATAAGTTTCTCATATAAAAATTTCTATTTTTTGAGGATTTCATCAAAATTTTGATTTTTTGGGGATGGTCACGAATTGAGGTCCTTTTGGCTCTAGGACGCATATTTAAGGAGTTATGGCCAAAATAAGTTTTTCATATAAAAATTTCATTTTTTTGAGGATTGTCATCAAAATTTTGATTTTGTGGGAGTGATCACGAATTGAGGTCCTTTTGGCTCTAGGACGCATATTTAAGGAGTTATGGCCAAAATAAGTTTTTCATATAAAAATTTCATTTTTTTGAGGATTTTCGTCGAAATTTTGATTTTTTGGGGGTGGTCACGAATTGAGGTCCTTTTGGCTCTAGGAAGCATATTTAAGGAGTTATGGCCAAAATAAGTTTTTCATATAAAAATTTCAATTTTTTGAGGATTTTCATCAAAATTTTGATTTTTTGGGGATGGTCACGAATTGAGGTCCTTTTGGCTCTAGGACGCATATTTAAGGAGTTATGGCCAAAATAAGTTTTTCATATAAAAATTTCAATTTTTTGAGGATTTTCGTCGAAATTTGGATTTTTTGGGGGTGGTCACGAATTGAGGTCCTTTTGGCTCTAGGACGCATATTTAAGGAGTTATGGCCACAATAAGTTTTTCATATAAAAATTTCAATTTTCTGAGGATTTTCATCAAAATTTTGATTTTTTGGGAGTAATCACGAATTGAGGTCCTTTTGGCTCTAGGACGCATATTTAAGGAGTTATGGCCAAAATAAGTTTTTCATATAAAAATTTCATTTTTTTGAGGATTTTCGTCGAAATTTGGATTTTTTGGGGGTGGTCACGAATTGAGGTCCTTTTGGCTCTAGGACGCATATTTAAGGAGTTATGGCCAAAATAAGTTTTTCATATAAAAATTTCAATTTTTTGAGGATTTTCATCAAAATTTTGATTTTTTGGGGATGGTCACGAATTGAGGTCCTTTTGGCTCTAGGAAGCATATTTAAGGAGTTATGGCCAAAATAAGTTTTTCATATAAAAATTTCAATTTTTTGAGGATTGTCATCAAAATTTTGATTTTGTGGGAGTGATCACGAATTGAGGTCCTTTTGGCTCTAGGACGCATATTTAAGGAGTTATGGGCAAAATAAGTTTTTCATATAAAAATTTCATTTTTTTGAGGATTTTCGTCGAAATTTTGATTTTTTGGGGGTGGTCACGAATTGAGGTCTTTTTGGCTCTAGGACGCATATTTAAGGAGTTATGGCCAAAATAAGTTTTTCATATAAAAATTTCATTTTTTTGAGGATTTTCGTCGAAATTTGGATTTTTTGCGGGTGGTCACGAATTGAGGTCCTTTTGGCTCTAGGACGCATATTTAAGGAGTTATGGCCAAAATAAGTTTTTCATATAAAATTTTCAATTTTTTGAGGATTTTCATCAAAATTTTGATTTTTTGGGGATGGTCACGAATTGAGGTCCTTTTGGCGCTAGGACGCATATTTAAGGAGTTATGGCCAAAATAAGTTTTTCATATAAAAATTTCAATTTTTTGAGGATTTTCATCAAAATTTTGATTTTTTGGGAGTGATCACGAATTGAGGTCCTTTTGGCTCTAGGACGCATATTTAAGGAGTTATGGCCAAAATAAGTTTTTCATATAAAAATTTCATTTTTTTGAGGATTTTCGTCGAAATTTTGATTTTTTGGGGGTGGTCACGAATTGAGGTCCTTTTGGCTCTAGGACGCATATTTAAGGAGTTATGGCCCAAAATAAGTTTTTGATATAAAAATTTCAATTTTTTGAGGATTTTCGTCGAAATTTGGATTTTTTGGGGGTGGTCACGAATTGAGGTCCTTTTGGCTCTAGGACGCATATTTAAGGAGTTATGGCCAAAATAAGTTTTTCATATAAAAATTTGATTTTTTTTTGAGAATTTTCGTCGAAATTTGGATTTTTTGGGGGTGGTCACGAATTGAGGTCCTTTTGGCGCTAGGACGCATATTTAAGGAGTTATGGCCAAAATAAGTTTTTCATATAAAAATTTCAATTTTTTGAGGATTTTCATCAAAATTTTGATTTTTTGGGAGTGATCACGAATTGAGGTCCTTTTGGCTCTAGGACGCATATTTAAGGAGTTATGGCCAAAATAAGTTTTTCATATAAAAATTTCATTTTTTTGAGGATTTTCGTCGAAATTTTGATTTTTTGGGGGTGGTCACGAATTGAGGTCCTTTTGGCTCTAGGACGCATATTTAAGGAGTTATGGCCAAAATAAGTTTTTCATATAAAAATTTCAATTTTTTGAGGATTGTCATCAAAATTTTGATTTTTTGGGGATGGTCACGAATTGAGGTCCTTTTGGCTCTAGGACGCATATTTAAGGAGTTATGGCCAAAATAAGTTTTTCATATAAAAATTTCAATTTTTTGAGGATTTTCGTCGAAATTTGGATTTTTTGGGAGTGATCACGAATTGAGGTCCTTTTGGCTCTAGGACGCATATTTAAGGAGTTATGGCCAAAATAAGTTTTTCATATAAAATTTCAATTTTTTGAGGATTGTCATCAAAATTTTGATTTTGTGGGAGTGATCACGAATTGAGGTCCTTTTGGCGCTAGGACGCATATTTAAGGAGTTATGGCCAAAATAAGTTTTTCATATAAAAATTTCATTTTTTTGAGGATTTTCGTCGAAATTTTGATTTTTTGGGAGTGATCACGAATTGAGGTCCTTTTGGCTCTAGGACGCATATTTAAGGAGTTATGGCCACAATAAGTTTTTCATATAAAAATTTCAATTTTTTGAGGATTTTCGTCGAAATTTGGATTTTTTGGGGGTGGTCACGAATTGAGGTCCTTTTGGCTCTAGGACGCATATTTAAGGAGTTATGGCCAAAATAAGTTTTTCATATAAAAATTTCAATTTTCTGAGGATTTTCATCAAAATTTTGATTTTTTGGGAGTGATCACGAATTGAGGTCCTTTTGGCTCTAGGACGCATATTTAAGGAGTTATGGGCAAAATAAGTTTTTCATATAAAAATTTAATTTTTTTGAGGATTTTCGTCGAAATTTGAATTTTTTGGGGGTGGTCACGAATTGAGGTCCTTTTGGCTATAGGACGCATTTTTAAGGAGTTATGGCCAAAATAAGTTTTTCATATAAAAATTTCAATTTTTTGAGGATTTTCATCAAAATTTTGATTTTTTGGGGATGGTCACGAATTGAGGTCCTTTTGGCTCTAGGAAGCATATTTAAGGAGTTATGGCCAAAATAAGTTTTTCATATAAAAATTTCAATTTTTTGAGGATTGTCATCAAAATTTTGATTTTGTGGGAGTGATCACGAATTGAGGTCCTTTTGGCTCTAGGACGCATATTTAAGGAGTTATGGGCAAAATAAGTTTTTCATATAAAAATTTCATTTTTTTGAGGATTTTCGTCGAAATTTTGATTTTTTGGGGGTGGTCACGAATTGAGGTCTTTTTGGCTCTAGGACGCATATTTAAGGAGTTATGGCCAAAATAAGTTTTTCATATAAAAATTTCATTTTTTTGAGGATTTTCGTCGAAATTTGGATTTTTTGCGGGTGGTCACGAATTGAGGTCCTTTTGGCTCTAGGACGCATATTTAAGGAGTTATGGCCAAAATAAGTTTTTCATATAAAATTTTCAATTTTTTGAGGATTTTCATCAAAATTTTGATTTTTTGGGGATGGTCACGAATTGAGGTCCTTTTGGCGCTAGGACGCATATTTAAGGAGTTATGGCCAAAATAAGTTTTTCATATAAAAATTTCAATTTTTTGAGGATTTTCATCAAAATTTTGATTTTTTGGGAGTGATCACGAATTGAGGTCCTTTTGGCTCTAGGACGCATATTTAAGGAGTTATGGCCAAAATAAGTTTTTCATATAAAAATTTCATTTTTTTGAGGATTTTCGTCGAAATTTTGATTTTTTGGGGGTGGTCACGAATTGAGGTCCTTTTGGCTCTAGGACGCATATTTAAGGAGTTATGGCCCAAAATAAGTTTTTGATATAAAAATTTCAATTTTTTGAGGATTTTCGTCGAAATTTGGATTTTTTGGGGGTGGTCACGAATTGAGGTCCTTTTGGCTCTAGGACGCATATTTAAGGAGTTATGGCCAAAATAAGTTTTTCATATAAAAATTTGATTTTTTTTTGAGAATTTTCGTCGAAATTTGGATTTTTTGGGGGTGGTCACGAATTGAGGTCCTTTTGGCGCTAGGACGCATATTTAAGGAGTTATGGCCAAAATAAGTTTTTCATATAAAAATTTCAATTTTTTGAGGATTTTCATCAAAATTTTGATTTTTTGGGAGTGATCACGAATTGAGGTCCTTTTGGCTCTAGGACGCATATTTAAGGAGTTATGGCCAAAATAAGTTTTTCATATAAAAATTTCATTTTTTTGAGGATTTTCGTCGAAATTTTGATTTTTTGGGGGTGGTCACGAATTGAGGTCCTTTTGGCTCTAGGACGCATATTTAAGGAGTTATGGCCAAAATAAGTTTTTCATATAAAAATTTCAATTTTTTGAGGATTGTCATCAAAATTTTGATTTTTTGGGGATGGTCACGAATTGAGGTCCTTTTGGCTCTAGGACGCATATTTAAGGAGTTATGGCCAAAATAAGTTTTTCATATAAAAATTTCAATTTTTTGAGGATTTTCGTCGAAATTTGGATTTTTTGGGAGTGATCACGAATTGAGGTCCTTTTGGCTCTAGGACGCATATTTAAGGAGTTATGGCCAAAATAAGTTTTTCATATAAAATTTCAATTTTTTGAGGATTGTCATCAAAATTTTGATTTTGTGGGAGTGATCACGAATTGAGGTCCTTTTGGCGCTAGGACGCATATTTAAGGAGTTATGGCCAAAATAAGTTTTTCATATAAAAATTTCATTTTTTTGAGGATTTTCGTCGAAATTTTGATTTTTTGGGAGTGATCACGAATTGAGGTCCTTTTGGCTCTAGGACGCATATTTAAGGAGTTATGGCCACAATAAGTTTTTCATATAAAAATTTCAATTTTTTGAGGATTTTCGTCGAAATTTGGATTTTTTGGGGGTGGTCACGAATTGAGGTCCTTTTGGCTCTAGGACGCATATTTAAGGAGTTATGGCCAAAATAAGTTTTTCATATAAAAATTTCAATTTTCTGAGGATTTTCATCAAAATTTTGATTTTTTGGGAGTGATCACGAATTGAGGTCCTTTTGGCTCTAGGACGCATATTTAAGGAGTTATGGGCAAAATAAGTTTTTCATATAAAAATTTCATTTTTTTGAGGATTTTCGTCGAAATTTGGATTTTTTGGGGGTGGTCACGAATTGAGGTCCTTTTGGCTATAGGACGCATTTTTAAGGAGTTATGGCCAAAATAAGTTTTTCATATAAAAATTTCAATTTTCTGAGGATTTTCATCAAAATTTTGATTTTTTGGGAGTGATCACGAATTGAGGTCCTTTTGGCTCTAGGACGCATATTTAAGGAGTTATGGGCAAAATAAGTTTTTCATATAAAAATTTCATTTTTTTGAGGATTTTCGTCGAAATTTTGATTTTTTGGGGGTGGTCACGAATTGAGGTCCTTTTGGCTCTACGACGCATATTTAAGGAGTTATGGCCAAAATAAGTTTTTCATATAAAAATTTCATTTTTTTGAGGATTTTCGTCGAAATTTGGATTTTTTGCGGGTGGTCACGAATTGAGGTCCTTTTGGCTCTAGGACGCATATTTAAGGAGTTATGGCCAAAATAAGTTTTTCATATAAAAATTTCAATTTTTTGAGGATTTTCGTCGAAATTTTGATTTTTTGGGAGTGATCACGAATTGAGGTCCTTTTGGCTCTAGGACGCATATTTAAGGAGTTATGGCCAAAATAAGTTTTTCATATAAAATTTCAATTTTTTGAGGATTGTCATCAAAATTTTGATTTTGTGGGAGTGATCACGAATTGAGGTCCTTTTGGCGCTAGGACGCATATTTAAGGAGTTATGGCCAAAATAAGTTTTTCATATAAAAATTTCATTTTTTTGAGGATTTTCGTCGAAATTTTGATTTTTTGGGAGTGATCACGAATTGAGGTCCTTTTGGCTCTAGGACGCATATTTAAGGAGTTATGGCCACAATAAGTTTTTCATATAAAAATTTCAATTTTTTGAGGATTTTCGTCGAAATTTGGATTTTTTGGGGGTGGTCACGAATTGAGGTCCTTTTGGCTCTAGGACGCATATTTAAGGAGTTATGGCCAAAATAAGTTTTTCATATAAAAATTTCAATTTTCTGAGGATTTTCATCAAAATTTTGATTTTTTGGGAGTGATCACGAATTGAGGTCCTTTTGGCTCTAGGACGCATATTTAAGGAGTTATGGGCAAAATAAGTTTTTCATATAAAAATTTCATTTTTTTGAGGATTTTCGTCGAAATTTGGATTTTTTGGGGGTGGTCACGAATTGAGGTCCTTTTGGCTATAGGACGCATTTTTAAGGAGTTATGGCCAAAATAAGTTTTTCATATAAAAATTTCAATTTTCTGAGGATTTTCATCAAAATTTTGATTTTTTGGGAGTGATCACGAATTGAGGTCCTTTTGGCTCTAGGACGCATATTTAAGGAGTTATGGGCAAAATAAGTTTTTCATATAAAAATTTCATTTTTTTGAGGATTTTCGTCGAAATTTTGATTTTTTGGGGGTGGTCACGAATTGAGGTCCTTTTGGCTCTACGACGCATATTTAAGGAGTTATGGCCAAAATAAGTTTTTCATATAAAAATTTCATTTTTTTGAGGATTTTCGTCGAAATTTGGATTTTTTGCGGGTGGTCACGAATTGAGGTCCTTTTGGCTCTAGGACGCATATTTAAGGAGTTATGGCCAAAATAAGTTTTTCATATAAAAATTTCAATTTTTTGAGGATTTTCGTCGAAATTTTGATTTTTTGGGGGTGGTCACGAATTGAGGTCCTTTTGGCTCTAGGAAGCATATTTAAGGAGTTATGGCCAAAATAAGTTTTTCATATAAAAATTTCAATTTTTTGAGGATTTTCATCAAAATTTTGATTTTTTGGGGATGGTCACGAATTGAGGTCCTTTTGGCTCTAGGACGCATATTTAAGGAGTTATGGCCAAAATAAGTTTTTCATATAAAAATTTCAATTTTTTGAGGATTTTCATCAAAATTTTGATTTTTTGGGGATGGTCACGAATTGAGGTCCTTTTGGCTCTAGGACGCATATTTAAGGAGTTATGGCCAAAATAAGTTTTTCATATAAAAATTTCATTTTTTGAGGATTTTCATCAAAATTTTGATTTTTTGGGAGCGATCACGAATTGAGGTCCTTTTGGCTCTAGGACGCATATTTAAGGAGTTATGGCCAAAATAAGTTTTTCATATAAAAATTTCAATTTTTTGAGGATTTTCATCAAAATTTTGATTTTTTGGGGATGGTCACGAATTGAGGTCCTTTTGGCTCTAGGACGCATATTTAAGGAGTTATGGCCAAAATAAGTTTTTCATATAAAATTTCAATTTTTTGAGGATTGTCATCAAAATTTTGATTTTTTGGGGGTGGTCACGAATTGAGGTCCTTTTGGCTCTAGGACGCATATTTAAGGAGTTATGGCCAAAATAAGTTTCTCATATAAAAATTTCATTTTTTTGAGGATTTTCGTCGAAATTTTGATTTTTTGGGGGTGGTCACGAATTGAGGTCCTTTTGGCTCTAGGACGCATATTTAAGGAGTTATGGCCAAAATAAGTTTTTCATATAAAAATTTCAATTTTTTGAGGATTTTCATCAAAATTTTGATTTTTTGGGGGTGATCACGAATTGAGGTCCTTTTGGCTCTAGGACGCATATTTAAGGAGTTATGGCCAAAATAAGTTTTTCATATAAAAATTTAAATTTTTTGAGGATTTTCATCAAAATTTTGATTTTTTGGGAGTGATCACGAATTGAGGTCCTTTTGGCTCTAGGACGCATATTTAAGGAGTTATGGGCAAAATAAGTTTTTCATATAAAAATTTCATTTTTTTGAGGATTTTCGTCGAAATTTTGATTTTTTGGGGATGGTCACGAATTGAGGTCCTTTTGGCTATAGGACGCATATTTAAGGAGTTATGGCCAAAATAAGTTTTTCATATAAAAATTTCAATTTTTTGAGGATTTTCATCAAAATTTTGATTTTTTGGGGGTGGTCACGAATTGAGGTCCTTTTGGCTCTAGGACGCATATTTAAGGAGTTATGGCCAAAATAAGTTTTTCATATAAAAATTTCAATTTTTTGAGGATTTTCATCAAAATTTTGATTTTTTGGGGATGGTCACGAATTGAGGTCCTTTTGGCTCTAGGACGCATATTTAAGGAGTTATGGCCAAAATAAGTTTTTCATATAAAAATTTCATTTTTTCGAGGATTTTCGTCGAAATTTGGATTTTTTGGGGGTGGTCACGAATTGAGGTCCTTTTGGCTCTAGGACGCATATTTAAGGAGTTATGGCCAAAATAAGTTTTTCATATAAAATTTCAATTTTTTGAGGATTGTCATCAAAATTTTGATTTTTTGGGGGAGGTCACGAATTGAGGTCCTTTTGGCTCTAGGACGCATATTTAAGGAGTTATGGCCAAAATAAGTTTCTCATATAAAAATTTCATTTTTTTGAGGATTTTCGTCGAAATTTTGATTTTTTGGGGGTGGTCACGAATTGAGGTCCTTTTGGCTCTAGGACGCATATTTAAGGAGTTATGGCCAAAATAAGTTTTTCATATAAAAATTTCAATTTTTTGAGGATTTTCATCAAAATTTTGATTTTTTGGGGGTGATCACGAATTGAGGTCCTTTTGGCTCTAGGACGCATATTTAAGGAGTTATGGCCAAAATAAGTTTTTCATATAAAAATTTAAATTTTTTGAGGATTTTCATCAAAATTTTGATTTTTTGGGAGTGATCACGAATTGAGGTCCTTTTGGCTCTAGGACGCATATTTAAGGAGTTATGGGCAAAATAAGTTTTTCATATAAAAATTTCATTTTTTTGAGGATTTTCGTCGAAATTTTGATTTTTTGGGGATGGTCACGAATTGAGGTCCTTTTGGCTATAGGACGCATATTTAAGGAGTTATGGCCAAAATAAGTTTTTCATATAAAAATTTCAATTTTTTGAGGATTTTCATCAAAATTTTGATTTTTTGGGGGTGGTCACGAATTGAGGTCCTTTTGGCTCTAGGACGCATATTTAAGGAGTTATGGCCAAAATAAGTTTTTCATATAAAAATTTCAATTTTTTGAGGATTTTCATCAAAATTTTGATTTTTTGGGGATGGTCACGAATTGAGGTCCTTTTGGCTCTAGGACGCATATTTAAGGAGTTATGGCCAAAATAAGTTTTTCATATAAAAATTTCATTTTTTCGAGGATTTTCGTCGAAATTTGGATTTTTTGGGGGTGGTCACGAATTGAGGTCCTTTTGGCTCTAGGACGCATATTTAAGGAGTTATGGCCAAAATAAGTTTTTCATATAAAAATTTCAATTTTTTGAGGATTTTCATCAAAATTTTGATTTTTTGGGGATGGTCACGAATTGAGGTCCTTTTGGCTCTAGGACGCATATTTAAGGAGTTATGGCCAAAATAAGTTTTTCATATAAAAATTTCATTTTTTGAGGATTTTCATCAAAATTTTGATTTTTTGGGAGCGATCACGAATTGAGGTCCTTTTGGCTCTAGGACGCATATTTAAGGAGTTATGGCCAAAATAAGTTTTTCATATAAAAATTTCAATTTTTTGAGGATTTTCATCAAAATTTTGATTTTTTGGGGATGGTCACGAATTGAGGTCCTTTTGGCTCTAGGACGCATATTTAAGGAGTTATGGCCAAAATAAGTTTTTCATATAAAATTTCAATTTTTTGAGGATTGTCATCAAAATTTTGATTTTTTGGGGGTGGTCACGAATTGAGGTCCTTTTGGCTCTAGGACGCATATTTAAGGAGTTATGGCCAAAATAAGTTTCTCATATAAAAATTTCATTTTTTTGAGGATTTTCGTCGAAATTTTGATTTTTTGGGGGTGGTCACGAATTGAGGTCCTTTTGGCTCTAGGACGCATATTTAAGGAGTTATGGCCAAAATAAGTTTTTCATATAAAAATTTCAATTTTTTGAGGATTTTCATCAAAATTTTGATTTTTTGGGGGTGATCACGAATTGAGGTCCTTTTGGCTCTAGGACGCATATTTAAGGAGTTATGGCCAAAATAAGTTTTTCATATAAAAATTTAAATTTTTTGAGGATTTTCATCAAAATTTTGATTTTTTGGGAGTGATCACGAATTGAGGTCCTTTTGGCTCTAGGACGCATATTTAAGGAGTTATGGGCAAAATAAGTTTTTCATATAAAAATTTCATTTTTTTGAGGATTTTCGTCGAAATTTTGATTTTTTGGGGATGGTCACGAATTGAGGTCCTTTTGGCTATAGGACGCATATTTAAGGAGTTATGGCCAAAATAAGTTTTTCATATAAAAATTTCAATTTTTTGAGGATTTTCATCAAAATTTTGATTTTTTGGGGGTGGTCACGAATTGAGGTCCTTTTGGCTCTAGGACGCATATTTAAGGAGTTATGGCCAAAATAAGTTTTTCATATAAAAATTTCAATTTTTTGAGGATTTTCATCAAAATTTTGATTTTTTGGGGATGGTCACGAATTGAGGTCCTTTTGGCTCTAGGACGCATATTTAAGGAGTTATGGCCAAAATAAGTTTTTCATATAAAAATTTCATTTTTTCGAGGATTTTCGTCGAAATTTGGATTTTTTGGGGGTGGTCACGAATTGAGGTCCTTTTGGCTCTAGGACGCATATTTAAGGAGTTATGGCCAAAATAAGTTTTTCATATAAAATTTCAATTTTTTGAGGATTGTCATCAAAATTTTGATTTTTTGGGGGTGGTCACGAATTGAGGTCCTTTTGGCTCTAGGACGCATATTTAAGGAGTTATGGCCAAAATAAGTTTCTCATATAAAAATTTCATTTTTTTGAGGATTTTCGTCGAAATTTTGATTTTTTGGGGGTGGTCACGAATTGAGGTCCTTTTGGCTCTAGGACGCATATTTAAGGAGTTATGGCCAAAATAAGTTTTTCATATAAAAATTTCAATTTTTTGAGGATTTTCATCAAAATTTTGATTTTTTGGGGGTGATCACGAATTGAGGTCCTTTTGGCTCTAGGACGCATATTTAAGGAGTTATGGCCAAAATAAGTTTTTCATATAAAAATTTAAATTTTTTGAGGATTTTCATCAAAATTTTGATTTTTTGGGAGTGATCACGAATTGAGGTCCTTTTGGCTCTAGGACGCATATTTAAGGAGTTATGGGCAAAATAAGTTTTTCATATAAAAATTTCATTTTTTTGAGGATTTTCGTCGAAATTTTGATTTTTTGGGGATGGTCACGAATTGAGGTCCTTTTGGCTATAGGACGCATATTTAAGGAGTTATGGCCAAAATAAGTTTTTCATATAAAAATTTCAATTTTTTGAGGATTTTCATCAAAATTTTGATTTTTTGGGGGTGGTCACGAATTGAGGTCCTTTTGGCTCTAGGACGCATATTTAAGGAGTTATGGCCAAAATAAGTTTTTCATATAAAAATTTCAATTTTTTGAGGATTTTCATCAAAATTTTGATTTTTTGGGGATGGTCACGAATTGAGGTCCTTTTGGCTCTAGGACGCATATTTAAGGAGTTATGGCCAAAATAAGTTTTTCATATAAAAATTTCATTTTTTCGAGGATTTTCGTCGAAATTTGGATTTTTTGGGGGTGGTCACGAATTGAGGTCCTTTTGGCTCTAGGACGCATATTTAAGGAGTTATGGCCAAAATAAGTTTTTCATATAAAAATTTCATTTTTTTGAGGATGTTCGTCGAAATTTGGATTTTTTGGGGGTGGTCACGAATTGAGGTCCTTTTGGCTCTTGGACGCATATTTAAGGAGTTATGGCCAAAATAAGTTTTTCATATAAAAATTTCATTTTTTTGAGGATTTTCGTCGAAATTTTGATTTTTTGGGGGTGGTCACGAATTGAGGTCCTTTTGGCTCTAGGACGCATATTTAAGGAGTTATGGCCAAAATAAGTTTTTCATATAAAAATTTCATTTTTTTGAGGATGTTCGTCGAAATTTGGATTTTTTGGGGGTGGTCACGAATTGAGGTCCTTTTGGCTCTAGGACGCATATTTAAGGAGTTATGGCCAAAATAAGTTTTTCATATAAAAATTTCATTTTTTTGAGGATTTTCGTCGAAATTTTGATTTTTTGGGGATGGTCACGAATTGAGGTCCTTTTGGCTATAGGACGCATATTTAAGGAGTTATGGCCAAAATAAGTTTTTCATATAAAAATTTCAATTTTTTGAGGATTTTCATCAAAATTTTGATTTTTTGGGGGTGGTCACGAATTGAGGTCCTTTTGGCTCTAGGACGCATATTTAAGGAGTTATGGCCAAAATAAGTTTTTCATATAAAAATTTCAATTTTTTGAGGATTTTCATCAAAATTTTGATTTTTTGGGGATGGTCACGAATTGAGGTCCTTTTGGCTCTAGGACGCATATTTAAGGAGTTATGGCCAAAATAAGTTTTTCATATAAAAATTTCATTTTTTCGAGGATTTTCGTCGAAATTTGGATTTTTTGGGGGTGGTCACGAATTGAGGTCCTTTTGGCTCTAGGACGCATATTTAAGGAGTTATGGCCAAAATAAGTTTTTCATATAAAAATTTCATTTTTTTGAGGATGTTCGTCGAAATTTGGATTTTTTGGGGGTGGTCACGAATTGAGGTCCTTTTGGCTCTAGGACGCATATTTAAGGAGTTATGGCCAAAATAAGTTTTTCATATAAAAATTTCATTTTTTTGAGGATTTTCGTCGAAATTTTGATTTTTTGGGGGTGGTCACGAATTGAGGTCCTTTTGGCTCTAGGACGCATATTTAAGGAGTTATGGCCAAAATAAGTTTCTCATATAAAAATTTCATTTTTTTGAGGATTTTCGTCGAAATTTGGATTTTTTGGGGGTGGTCACGAATTGAGGTCCTTTTGGCTCTAGGACGCATATTTAAGGAGTTATGGCCAAAATAAGTTTCTCATATAAAAATTTCTATTTTTTGAGGATTTCATCAAAATTTTGATTTTTTGGGGATGGTCACGAATTGAGGTCCTTTTGGCTCTAGGACGCATATTTAAGGAGTTATGGCCAAAATAAGTTTTTCATATAAAAATTTCATTTTTTTGAGGATGTTCGTCGAAATTTGGATTTTTTGGGGGTGGTCACGAATTGAGGTCCTTTTGGCTCTAGGACGCATATTTAAGGAGTTATGGCCAAAATAAGTTTTTCATATAAAAATTTCATTTTTTTGAGGATTTTCGTCGAAATTTTGATTTTTTGGGGGTGGTCACGAATTGAGGTCCTTTTGGCTCTAGGACGCATATTTAAGGAGTTATGGCCAAAATAAGTTTTTCATATAAAAATTTCAATTTTTTGAGGATTTTCATCAAAATTTTGATTTTTTGGGAGTGATCACGAATTGAGGTCCTTTTGGCTCTAGGACGCATATTTAACGAGTTATGGGCAAAATAAGTTTTTCATATAAAAATTTCATTTTTTTGAGGATTTTCGTCGAAATTTGGATTTTTTGGGGGTGGTCACGAATTGAGGTCCTTTTGGCTCTAGGACGCATATTTAAGGAGTTATGGCCAAAATAAGTTTTTCATATAAAAATTTCATTTTTTTGAGGATGTTCGTCGAAATTTGGATTTTTTGGGGGTGGTCACGAATTGAGGTCCTTTTGGCTCTAGGACGCATATTTAAGGAGTTATGGCCAAAATAAGTTTTTCATATAAAAATTTCATTTTTTTGAGGATTTTCGTCGAAATTTTGATTTTTTGGGGGTGGTCACGAATTGAGGTCCTTTTGGCTCTAGGACGCATATTTAAGGAGTTATGGCCAAAATAAGTTTCTCATATAAAAATTTCATTTTTTTGAGGATTTTCGTCGAAATTTGGATTTTTTGGGGGTGGTCACGAATTGAGGTCCTTTTGGCTCTAGGACGCATATTTAAGGAGTTATGGCCAAAATAAGTTTCTCATATAAAAATTTCTATTTTTTGAGGATTTCATCAAAATTTTGATTTTTTGGGGATGGTCACGAATTGAGGTCCTTTTGGCTCTAGGACGCATATTTAAGGAGTTATGGCCAAAATAAGTTTTTCATATAAAAATTTCATTTTTTTGAGGATGTTCGTCGAAATTTGGATTTTTTGGGGGTGGTCACGAATTGAGGTCCTTTTGGCTCTAGGACGCATATTTAAGGAGTTATGGTCAAAATAAGTTTTTCATATAAAAATTTCATTTTTTTGAGGATTTTCGTCGAAATTTTGATTTTTTGGGGGTGGTCACGAATTGAGGTCCTTTTGGCTCTAGGACGCATATTTAAGGAGTTATGGCCAAAATAAGTTTTTCATATAAAAATTTCAATTTTTTGAGGATTTTCATCAAAATTTTGATTTTTTGGGAGTGATCACGAATTGAGGTCCTTTTGGCTCTAGGACGCATATTTAAGGAGTTATGGGCAAAATAAGTTTTTCATATAAAAATTTCATTTTTTTGAGGATTTTCGTCGAAATTTGGATTTTTTGGGGGTGGTCACGAATTGAGGTCCTTTTGGCTATAGGACGCATATTTAAGGAGTTATGGCCAAAATAAGTTTTTCATATAAAAATTTCAATTTTTTGAGGATTTTCATCAAAATTTTGATTTTTTGGGGATGGTCACGAATTGAGGTCCTTTTGGCTCTAGGACGCATATTTAAGGAGTTATGGCCAAAATAAGTTTTTCATATAAAAATTTGATTTTTTTTTGAGAATTTTCGTCGAAATTTGGATTTTTAGGGGGTGGTCACGAATTGGGGTCCTTTTGGCTCTAGGACGCATATTTAAGCAGTTATGGCCAAAATAAGTTTTTCATATAAAAATTTCAATTTTTTGAGGATTTTCGTCGAAATTTGGATTTTTTGGGGGTGGTCACGAATTGAGGTCCTTTTGGCTCTAGGACGCATATTTAAGGAGTTATGGCCAAAATAAGTTTTTCATATAAAAATTTCAATTTTTTGAGGATTTTCATCAAAATTTTGATTTTTTGGGAGTGATCACGAATTGAGGTCCTTTTGGCTCTAGGACGCATATTTAAGGAGTTATGGCCAAAATAAGTTTTTCATATAAAAATTTCATTTTTTTGAGGATTTTCGTCGAAATTTTGATTTTTTGGGGGTGGTCACGAATTGAGGTCCTTTTGGCTCTAGGACGCATATTTAAGGAGTTATGGCCAACATAAGTTTTTCATATAAAAATTTAAATTTTTTGAGGATTTTCATCAAAATTTTGATTTTTTGGGGATGGTCACGAATTGAGGTCCTTTTGGCGCTAGGACGCATATTTAAGGAGTTATGGCCAAAATAAGTTTTTCATATAAAAATTTCAATTTTTTGAGGATTTTCATCAAAATTTTGATTTTTTGGGGATGGTCACGAATTGAGGTCCTTTTGGCTCTAGGACGCATATTTAAGGAGTTATGGCCAAAATAAGTTTTTCATATAAAAATTTCAATTTTTTGAGAATTTTCGTCGAAATTTGGATTTTTTGGGGGTGGTCACGAATTGAGGTCCTTTTGGCTCTAGGACGCATATTTAAGGAGTTATGGCCACAATAAGTTTTTCATATAAAAATTTCAATTTTTTGAGGATTTTCGTCGAAATTTGGATTTTTTGGGGGTGGTCACGAATTGAGGTCCTTTTGGCTCTAGGACGCATATTTAAGGAGTTATGGCCAAAATAAGTTTTTCATATAAAAATTTCAATTTTTTGAGGATTTTCATCAAAATTTTGATTTTTTGGGGATGGTCACGAATTGAGGTCCTTTTGGCTCTAGGACGCATATTTAAGGAGTTATGGCCAAAATAAGTTTTTTATATAAAAATTTTAATTTTTTGAGGATTTTCGTCAAAATTTTGATTTTTTGGGAGTGATCACGAATTGAGGTCCTTTTGGCTCTAGGACGCATATTTAAGGAGTTATGGCCAAAATAAGTTTTTCATATAAAAATTTCAATTTTTTGAGGATTTTCATCAAAATTTTGATTCTTTGGGGATGGTCACGAATTGAGGTCCTTTTGGCGCTAGGACGCATATTTAAGGAGTTATGGCCAAAATAAGTTTTTCATATAAAAATTTCAATTTTTTGAGGATTTTCATCAAAATTTTGATTTTTTGGGGATGGTCACGAATTGAGGTCCTTTTGGCTCTAGGACGCATATTTAAGGAGTTATGGCCAAAATAAGTTTTTCATATAAAAATTTCAATTTTTTGAGAATTTTCGTCGAAATTTGGATTTTTTGGGGGTGGTCACGAATTGAGGTCCTTTTGGCTCTAGGACGCATATTTAAGGAGTTATGGCCACAATAAGTTTTTCATATAAAAATTTCAATTTTTTGAGGATTTTCGTCGAAATTTGGATTTTTTGGGGGTGGTCACGAATTGAGGTCCTTTTGGCTCTAGGACGCATATTTAAGGAGTTATGGCCAAAATAAGTTTTTCATATAAAAATTTCAATTTTTTGAGGATTTTCATCAAAATTTTGATTTTTTGGGGATGGTCACGAATTGAGGTCCTTTTGGCTCTAGGACGCATATTTAAGGAGTTATGGCCAAAATAAGTTTTTTATATAAAAATTTTAATTTTTTGAGGATTTTCGTCAAAATTTTGATTTTTTGGGAGTGATCACGAATTGAGGTCCTTTTGGCTCTAGGACGCATATTTAAGGAGTTATGGCCAAAATAAGTTTTTCATATAAAAATTTCATTTTTTTGAGGATTTTCGTCGAAATTTGGATTTTTTGCGGGTGGTCACGAATTGAGGTCCTTTTGGCTCTAGGACGCATATTTAAGGAGTTATGGCCAAAATAAGTTTTTCATATAAAAATTTCAATTTTTTGAGGATTTTCGTCGAAATTTGGATTTTTTGGGGATGGTCACGAATTGAGGTCCTTTTGGCTCTAGGACGCATATTTAAGGAGTTATGGCCAAAATAAGTTTTTCATATAAAAATTTCATTTTTTTGAGGATTTTCGTCGAAATTTTGATTTTTTGGGGGTGGTCACGAATTGAGGTCCTTTTGGCTCTAGGACGCATATTTAAGGAGTTGTGGCCAAAATAAGTTTTTCATATAAAAATTTCATTTTTTGAGGATTTTCGTCGAAATTTGGATTTTTTGGGGATGGTCACGAATTGAGGTCCTTTTGGCTCTAGGACGCATATTTAAGGAGTTATGGCCAAAATAAGTTTTTCATATAAAAATTTAAATTTTTTGAGGATTTTCATCAAAATTTTGATTTTTTGGGGGTGGTCACGAATTGAGGTCCTTTTGGCGCTAGGACGCATATTTAAGGAGTTATGGCCAAAATAAGTTTTTCATATAAAAATTTCAATTTTTTGAGGATTTTCATCAAAATTTTGATTTTTTGGGGATGGTCACGAATTGAGGTCCTTTTGGCTCTAGGACGCATATTTAAGGAGTTATGGCCAAAATAAGTTTTTCATATAAAAATTTAAATTTTTTGAGGATTTTCATCAAAATTTTGATTTTTTGGGGATGGTCACGAATTGAGGTCCTTTTGGCTCTAGGACGCATATTTAAGGAGTTATGGCCAAAATAAGTTTTTCATATAAAATTTCAATTTTTTGAGGATTTTCGTCGAAATTTGGATTTATTGGGGGTGGTCACGAATTGAGGTCCTTTTGGCTCTAGGACGCATATTTAAGGAGTTATGGCCAAAATAAGTTTCTCATATAAAAATTTCTATTTTTTGAGGATTTTCATCAAAATTTTGATTTTTTGGGAGTGATCACGAATTGAGGTCCTTTTGGCTCTAGGACGCATATTTAAGGAGTTATGGCCAAAATAAGTTTTTCATATAAAAATTTCATTTTTTTGAGGATTTTCGTCGAAATTTTGATTTTTTGGGGGTGGTCACGAATTGAGGTCCTTTTGGCTCTAGGACGCATATTTAAGGAGTTATGGCCAAAATAAGTTTTTCATATAAAATTTCAATTTTTTGAGGATTTTCATCAAAATTTTGATTTTTTGGGAGTGATCACGAATTGAGGTCCTTTTGGCTCTAGGACGCATATTTAAGGAGTTATGGCCAAAATAAGTTTTTCATATAAAAATTTCATTTTTTTGAGGATGTTCGTCGAAATTTGGATTTTTTGGGGGTGGTCACGAATTGAGGTCCTTTTGGCTCTAGGACGCATATTTAAGGAGTTATGGCCAAAATAAGTTTTTTATATAAAAATTTCAATTTTTTGAGGATTTTCATCAAAATTTTGATTTTTTGGGAGTGATCACGAATTGAGGTCCTTTTGGCTCTAGGACGCATATTTAAGGAGTTATGGCCAAAATAAGTTTTTCATATAAAAATTTCATTTTTTTGAGGATTTTCGTCGAAATTTGGATTTTTTGGGGGTGGTCACGAATTGAGGTCCTTTTGGCTCTAGGACGCATATTTAAGGAGTTGTGGCCAAAATAAGTTTTTCATATAAAAATTTCAATTTTTTGAGGATTTTCGTCGAAATTTGGATTTTTTGGGGGTGGTCACGAATTGAGGTCATTTTGGCTCTAGGACGCATATTTAAGGAGTTATGGCCAAAATAAGTTTTTCATATAAAAATTTCAATTTTCTGAGGATTTTCATCAAAATTTTGATTTTTTGGGAGTGATCACGAATTGAGGTCCTTTTGGCTCTAGGACGCATATTTAAGGAGTTATGGCCAAAATAAGTTTTTCATATAAAAATTTCAATTTTTTGAGGATTTTCGTCGAAATTTGGATTTTTTGGGAGTGATCACGAATTGAGGTCCTTTTGGCTCTAGGACGCATATTTAAGGAGTTATGGCCAAAATAAGTTTTTCATATAAAAATTTCAATTTTTTGAGGATTTTCGTCGAAATTTGGATTTTTTGGGGGTGGTCACGAATTGAGGTCCTTTTGGCTCTAGGACGCATATTTAAGGAGTTATGGCCAAAATAAGTTTTTCATATAAAAATTTAAATTTTTTGAGGATTTTCATCAAAATTTTGATTTTGTGGGAGTGATCACGAATTGAGGTCCTTTTGGCTCTAGGACGCATATTTAAGGAGTTATGGCCAAAATAAGTTTTTCATATAAAAATTTCAATTTTTTGAGGATTTTCGTCGAAATTTGGATTTTTTGGGGGTGGTCACGAATTGAGGTCCTTTTGGCTCTAGGACGCATATTTAAGGAGTTATGGCCAAAATAAGTTTTTCATATAAAAATTTCATTTTTTTGAGGATTGTCATCAAAATTTTGATTTTGTGGGAGTGATCACGAATTGAGGTCCTTTTGGCTCTAGGACGCATATTTAAGGAGTTATGGCCAAAATAAGTTTTTCATATAAAAATTTCAATTTTTTTTGAGGATTTTCGTCGAAATTTGGATTTTTTGCGGGTGGTCACGAATTGAGGTCCTTTTGGCTCTAGGACGCATATTTAAGGAGTTATGGCCAAAATAAGTTTTTCATATAAAAATTTCAATTTTCTGAGGATTTTCATCAAAATTTTGATTTTTTGGGAGTGATCACGAATTGAGGTCCTTTTGGCTCTAGGACGCATATTTAAGGAGTTATGGGCAAAATAAGTTTTTCATATAAAAATTTCATTTTTTTGAGGATTTTCGTCGAAATTTTGATTTTTTGGGAGTGATCACGAATTGAGGTCCTTTTGGCTCTAGGACGCATATTTAAGGAGTTATGGCCAAAATAAGTTTTTCATATAAAAATTTCAATTTTTTGAGGATTTTCATCAAAATTTTGATTTTTTGGGAGTGATCACGAATTGAGGTCCTTTTGGCTCTAGGACGCATATTTAAGGAGTTATGGCCAAAATAAGTTTTTCATATAAAAATTTCAATTTTTTGAGGATTGTCATCAAAATTTTGATTTTGTGGGAGTGATCACGAATTGAGGTCCTTTTGGCTCTAGGACGCATATTTAAGGAGTTATGGCCAAAATAAGTTTTTCATATAAAAATTTCAATTTTTTGAGGATTGTCATCAAAATTTTGATTTTGTGGGAGTGATCACGAATTGAGGTCCTTTTGGCTCTAGGACGCATATTTAAGGAGTTATGGCCAAAATAAGTTTTTCATATAAAAATTTCATTTTTTTGAGGATTTTCGTCGAAATTTGGATTTTTTGCGGGTGGTCACGAATTGAGGTCCTTTTGGCTCTAGGAAGCATTTAAGGAGTTATGGCCAAAATAAGTTTTTCATATAAAAATTTCAATTTTTTGAGGATTTTCGTCGAAATTTTGATTTTGTGGGAGTGATCACGAATTGAGGTCCTTTTGGCTCTAGGACGCATATTTAAGGAGTTATGGCCAAAATAAGTTTTTCATATAAAAATTTCAATTTTTTGAGGATTTTCGTCGAAATTTGGATTTTTTGGGGGTGGTCACGAATTGAGGTCCTTTTGGCTCTAGGACGCATATTTAAGGAGTTATGGCCAAAATAAGTTTTTCATATAAAAATTTCATTTTTTTGAGGATTGTCATCAAAATTTTGATTTTGTGGGAGTGATCACGAATTGAGGTCCTTTTGGCTCTAGGACGCATATTTAAGGAGTTATGGCCAAAATAAGTTTTTCATATAAAAATTTCATTTTTTTGAGGATTTTCGTCGAAATTTTGATTTTTTGGGGGTGGTCACGAATTGAGGTCCTTTTGGCTCTAGGAAGCATATTTAAGGAGTTATGGCCCAAAATAAGTTTTTCATATAAAAATTTAAATTTTTTGAGGATTTTCATCAAAATTTTGATTTTTTGGGGGTGGTCACGAATTGAGGTCCTTTTGGCTCTAGGACGCATATTTAAGGAGTTATGGCCAAAATAAGTTTTTCATATAAAAATTTCAATTTTTTGAGGATTTTCATCAAAATTTTGATTTTTTGGGAGTGATCACGAATTGAGGTCCTTTTGGCTCTAGGACGCATATTTAAGGAGTTATGGCCAAAATAAGTTTTTCATATAAAAATTTCAATTTTTTGAGGATTTTCATCAAAATTTTGATTTTTTGGGAGTGATCACGAATTGAGGTCCTTTTGGCTCTAGGACGCATATTTAAGGAGTTATGGCCAAAATAAGTTTTTCATATAAAAATTTCAATTTTTTGAGGATTTTCGTCGAAATTTGGATTTTTTGGGGGTGGTCACGAATTGAGGTCCTTTTGGCTCTAGGACGCATATTTAAGGAGTTGTGGCCAAAATAAGTTTTTCATATAAAAATTTCATTTTTTTGAGGATTTTCGTCGAAATTTTGATTTTTTGGGGGTGGTCACGAATTGAGGTCCTTTTGGCTCTAGGACGCATATTTAAGGAGTTATGGCCAAAATAAGTTTTTCATATAAAAATTTCAATTTTTTGAGGATTTTCGTCGAAATTTGGATTTTTAGGGGGTGGTCACGAATTGAGGTCCTTTTGGCTCTAGGACGCATATTTAAGGAGTTATGACCCAAAATAAGTTTTTCATATAAAAATTTCAATTTTTTGAGGATTTTCGTCGAAATTTGGATTTTTAGGGGGTGGTCACGAATTGAGGTCCTTTTGGCTCTAGGACGCATATTTAAGGAGTTATGGCCAAAATAAGTTTTTCATATAAAAATTTCAATTTTTTGAGGATTTTCGTCGAAATTTGGATTTTTTGGGGGTGGTCACGAATTGAGGTCCTTTGACTCTAGGACGCATATTTAAGGAGTTATGGCCAAAATAAGTTTTTCATATAAAAATTTCAATTTTTTGAGGATTGTCATCAAAATTTTGATTTTGTGGGAGTGATCACGAATTGAGGTCCTTTTGGCTCTAGGACGCATATTTAAGGAGTTATGGCCAAAATAAGTTTTTCATATAAAAATTTCAATTTTTTGAGGATTTTCGTCGAAATTTGGATTTTTTGGGGGTGGTCACGAATTGAGGTCCTTTTGGCTCTAGGACGCATATTTAAGGAGTTATGGCCAAAATAAGTTTTTCATATAAAAATTTCATTTTTTTGAGGATTGTCATCAAAATTTTGATTTTGTGGGAGTGATCACGAATTGAGGTCCTTTTGGCTCTAGGACGCATATTTAAGGAGTTATGGCCAAAATAAGTTTTTCATATAAAAATTTCATTTTTTTGAGGATTTTCGTCGAAATTTTGATTTTTTGGGGGTGGTCACGAATTGAGGTCCTTTTGGCTCTAGGAAGCATATTTAAGGAGTTATGGCCAAAATAAGTTTTTCATATAAAAATTTCAATTTTTTGAGGATTTTCATCAAAATTTTGATTTTTTGGGGATGGTCACGAATTGAGGTCCTTTTGGCTCTAGGACGCATATTTAAGGAGTTATGGCCAAAATAAGTTTTTCATATAAAAATTTCAATTTTTTGAGGATTTTCGTCGAAATTTGGATTTTTTGGGGGTGGTCACGAATTGAGGTCCTTTTGGCTCTAGGACGCATATTAAGGAGTTATGGCCAAAATAAGTTTTTCATATAAAAATTTCAATTTTTTGAGGATTTTCATCAAAATTTTGATTTTTAGGGGGTGGTCACGAATTGAGGTCCTTTTGGCTCTAGGACGCATATTAAGGAGTTATGGCCAAAATAAGTTTTTCATATAAAAATTTCAATTTTTTGAGGATTTTCATCAAAATTTTGATTTTGTGGGAGTGATCACGAATTGAGGTCCTTTTGGCTCTAGGACGCATATTTAAGGAGTTATGGCCAAAATAAGTTTTTCATATAAAAATTTCAATTTTTTGAGGATTTTCGTCGAAATTTGGATTTTTTGGGAGTGATCACGAATTGAGGTCCTTTTGGCTCTAGGACGCATATTTAAGGAGTTATGGCCAAAATAAGTTTTTCATATAAAAATTTCATTTTTTTGAGGATGTTCGTCGAAATTTGGATTTTTTGGGGGTGGTCACGAATTGAGGTCCTTTTGGCTCTAGGACGCATATTTAAGGAGTTATGGCCAAAATAAGTTTTTCATATAAAAATTTCAATTTTTTGAGGATTTTCATCAAAATTTTGATTTTTTGGGAGTGATCACGAATTGAGGTCCTTTTGGCTCTAGGACGCATATTTAAGGAGTTATGGCCAAAATAAGTTTTTCATATAAAAATTTCAATTTTTTGAGGATTTTCGTCGAAATTTGGATTTTTTGGGGGTGGTCACGAATTGAGGTCCTTTTGGCTCTAGGACGCATATTTAAGGAGTTGTGGCCAAAATAAGTTTTTCATATAAAAATTTCATTTTTTTGAGGATTTTCGTCGAAATTTTGATTTTTTGGGGGTGGTCACGAATTGAGGTCCTTTTGGCTCTAGGACGCATATTTAAGGAGTTATGGCCAAAATAAGTTTTTCATATAAAAATTTCAATTTTTTGAGGATTTTCGTCGAAATTTGGATTTTTAGGGGGTGGTCACGAATTGAGGTCCTTTTGGCTCTAGGACGCATATTTAAGGAGTTATGGCCCAAAATAAGTTTTTCATATAAAAATTTCAATTTTTTGAGGATTTTCGTCGAAATTTGGATTTTTAGGGGGTGGTCACGAATTGAGGTCCTTTTGGCTCTAGGACGCATATTTAAGGAGTTATGGCCAAAATAAGTTTTTCATATAAAAATTTCAATTTTTTGAGGATTTTCGTCGAAATTTGGATTTTTTGGGGGTGGTCACGAATTGAGGTCCTTTTGGCTCTAGGACGCATATTTAAGGAGTTATGGCCAAAATAAGTTTTTCATATAAAAATTTCAATTTTTTGAGAATTGTCATCAAAATTTTGATTTTGTGGGAGTGATCACGAATTGAGGTCCTTTTGGCTCTAGGACGCATATTTAAGGAGTTATGGCCAAAATAAGTTTTTCATATAAAAATTTCAATTTTTTGAGGATTTTCGTCGAAATTTGGATTTTTTGGGGGTGGTCACGAATTGAGGTCCTTTTGGCTCTAGGACGCATATTTAAGGAGTTATGGCCAAAATAAGTTTTTCATATAAAAATTTCATTTTTTTGAGGATTGTCATCAAAATTTTGATTTTGTGGGAGTGATCACGAATTGAGGTCCTTTTGGCTCTAGGACGCATATTTAAGGAGTTATGGCCAAAATAAGTTTTTCATATAAAAATTTCATTTTTTTGAGGATTTTCGTCGAAATTTTGATTTTTTGGGGGTGGTCACGAATTGAGGTCCTTTTGGCTCTAGGAAGCATATTTAAGGAGTTATGGCCAAAATAAGTTTTTCATATAAAAATTTCAATTTTTTGAGGATTTTCATCAAAATTTTGATTTTTTGGGGATGGTCACGAATTGAGGTCCTTTTGGCTCTAGGACGCATATTTAAGGAGTTATGGCCAAAATAAGTTTTTCATATAAAAATTTCATTTTTTTGAGGATTTTCGTCGAAATTTTGATTTTTTGGGGGTGGTCACGAATTGAGGTCCTTTTGGCTCTAGGAAGCATATTTAAGGAGTTATGGCCAAAATAAGTTTTTCATATAAAAATTTCAATTTTTTGAGGATTTTCATCAAAATTTTGATTTTTTGGGGATGGTCACGAATTGAGGTCCTTTTGGCTCTAGGACGCATATTTAAGGAGTTATGGCCAAAATAAGTTTTTCATATAAAAATTTCAATTTTTTGAGGATTTTCGTCGAAATTTGGATTTTTTGGGGGTGGTCACGAATTGAGGTCCTTTTGGCTCTAGGACGCATATTTAAGGAGTTATGGCCACAATAAGTTTTTCATATAAAAATTTCAATTTTCTGAGGATTTTCATCAAAATTTTGATTTTTTGGGAGTGATCACGAATTGAGGTCCTTTTGGCTCTAGGACGCATATTTAAGGAGTTATGGGCAAAATAAGTTTTTCATATAAAAATTTCATTTTTTTGAGGATTTTCGTCGAAATTTTGATTTTTTGGGGATGGTCACGAATTGAGGTCCTTTTGGCTCTAGGACGCATATTTAAGGAGTTATGGCCAAAATAAGTTTTTTATATAAAAATTTCAATTTTTTGAGGATTTTCATCAAAATTTTGATTTTTTGGGAGTGATCACGAATTGAGGTCCTTTTGGCTCTAGGACGCATATTTAAGGAGTTATGGCCAAAATAAGTTTTTCATATAAAAATTTCAATTTTTTGAGGATTTTCATCAAAATTTTGATTTTTAGGGGGTGGTCACGAATTGAGGTCCTTTTGGCTCTAGGACGCATATTAAGGAGTTATGGCCAAAATAAGTTTTTCATATAAAAATTTCAATTTTTTGAGGATTTTCATCAAAATTTTGATTTTGTGGGAGTGATCACGAATTGAGGTCCTTTTGGCTCTAGGACGCATATTTAAGGAGTTATGGCCAAAATAAGTTTTTCATATAAAAATTTCAATTTTTTGAGGATTTTCGTCGAAATTTGGATTTTTTGGGAGTGATCACGAATTGAGGTCCTTTTGGCTCTAGGACGCATATTTAAGGAGTTATGGCCAAAATAAGTTTTTCATATAAAAATTTCATTTTTTTGAGGATGTTCGTCGAAATTTGGATTTTTTGGGGGTGGTCACGAATTGAGGTCCTTTTGGCTCTAGGACGCATATTTAAGGAGTTATGGCCAAAATAAGTTTTTCATATAAAAATTTCAATTTTTTGAGGATTGTCGTCAAAATTTTGATTTTGAGGGAGTGATCACGAATTGAGGTCCTTTTGGCTCTAGGACGCATATTTAAGGAGTTATGGCCACAATAAGTTTATCATATAAAAATTTCAATTTTCTGAGGATTTTCATCAAAATTTTGATTTTTTGGGAGTGATCACGAATTGAGGTCCTTTTGGCTCTAGGACGCATATTTAAGGAGTTATGGGCAAAATAAGTTTTTCATATAAAAATTTCATTTTTTTGAGGATTTTCGTCGAAATTTTGATTTTTTGGGGGTGGTCACGAATTGAGGTCCTTTTGGCTCTAGGACGCATATTTAAGGAGTTATGGCCAAAATAAGTTTTTCATATAAAAATTTCATTTGTTTGAGGATTTTCATCAAAATTTTGATTTTTTGGGGATGGTCACGAATTGAGGTCCTTTTGGCGCTAGGACGCATATTTAAGGAGTTATGGCCAAAATAAGTTTCTCATATAAAAATTTCAATTTTTTGAGGATTTTCATCAAAATTTTGATTTTTTGGGGATGGTCACGAATTGAGGTCCTTTTGGCTCTAGGACGCATATTTAAGGAGTTATGGCCAAAATAAGTTTTTCATATAAAAATTTAAATTTTTTGAGGATTTTCATCAAAATTTTGATTTTTTGGGGATGGTCACGAATTGAGGTCCTTTTGGCTCTAGGACGCATATTTAAGGAGTTATGGCCAAAATAAGTTTTTTATATAAAAATTTCAATTTTTTGAGGATTTTCATCAAAATTTTGATTTTTTGGGAGTGATCACGAATTGAGGTCCTTTTGGCTCTAGGACGCATATTTAAGGAGTTATGGCCAAAATAAGTTTTTCATATAAAAATTTCATTTTTTTGAGGATTTTCGTCGAAATTTTGATTTTTTGGGGGTGGTCACGAATTGAGGTCCTTTTGGCTCTAGGACGCATATTTAAGGAGTTGTGGCCAAAATAAGTTTTTCATATAAAAATTTCAATTTTTTGAGGATTTTCGTCGAAATTTTGATTTTTTGGGGGTGGTCACGAATTGAGGTCCTTTTGGCTCTAGGACGCATATTTAAGGAGTTATGGCCAAAATAAGTTTTTCATATAAAAATTTCAATTTTTTGAGGATTTTCGTCGAAATTTGGATTTTTTGGGGGTGGTCACGAATTGAGGTCATTTTGGCTCTCGGACGCATATTTAAGGAGTTATGGCCAAAATAAGTTTTTCATATAAAAATTTAAATTTTTTGAGGATTTTCATCAAAATTTTGATTTTTTGGGAGTGATCACGAATTGAGGTCCTTTTGGCTCTAGGACGCATATTTAAGGAGTTATGGCCAAAATAAGTTTTTCATATAAAAATTTAAATTTTCTGAGGATTTTCATCAAAATTTTGATTTTTTGGGAGTGATCACGAATTGAGGTCCTTTTGGCTCTAGGACGCATATTTAAGGAGTTATGGCCAAAATAAGTTTTTCATATAAAAATTTAAATTTTTTGAGGATTTTCATCAAAATTTTGATTTTTTGGGAGTGATCACGAATTGAGGTCCTTTTGGCTCTAGGACGCATATTTAAGGAGTTATGGCCAAAATAAGTTTTTTATATAAAAATTTCAATTTTTTGAGGATTTTCATCAAAATTTTGATTTTTTGGGAGTGATCACGAATTGAGGTCCTTTTGGCTCTAGGAAGCATATTTAAGGAGTTATGGCCAAAATAAGTTTTTCATATAAAAATTTAAATTTTTTGAGGATTTTCGTCGAAATTTGGATTTTTTGCGGGTGGTCACGAATTGAGGTCCTTTTGGCTCTAGGACGCATATTTAAGGAGTTATGGCCAAAATAAGTTTTTCATATAAAATTTTCAATTTTTTGAGGATTTTCATCAAAATTTTGATTTTTTGGGGATGGTCACGAATTGAGGTCCTTTTGGCTCTAGGACGCATATTTAAGGAGTTATGGCCAAAATAAGTTTTTCATATAAAAATTTCAATTTTTTGAGGATTTTCATCAAAATTTTGATTTTGTGGGAGTGATCACGAATTGAGGTCCTTTTGGCTCTAGGACGCATATTTAAGGAGTTATGGCCAAAATAAGTTTTTCATATAAAAATTTCAATTTTTTGAGGATTTTCGTCGAAATTTGGATTTTTTGGGAGTGATCACGAATTGAGGTCCTTTTGGCTCTAGGACGCATATTTAAGGAGTTATGGCCAAAATAAGTTTTTCATATAAAAATTTCAATTTTTTGAGGATTTTCATCAAAATTTTGATTTTTTGGGAGTGATCACGAATTGAGGTCCTTTTGGCTCTAGGAAGCATATTTAAGGAGTTATGGCCAAAATAAGTTTTTCATATAAAAATTTCAATTTTTTGAGGATTTTCGTCGAAATTTTGATTTTTTGGGGATGGTCACGAATTGAGGTCCTTTTGGCTCTAGGAAGCATATTTAAGGAGTTATGGCCAAAATAAGTTTTTCATATAAAAATTTCAATTTTTTGAGGATTTTCGTCGAAATTTGGATTTTTTGGGAGTGATCACGAATTGAGGTCCTTTTGGCTCTAGGACGCATATTTAAGGAGTTATGGCCAAAATAAGTTTTTCATATAAAAATTTCATTTTTTTGAGGATTTTCGTCGAAATTTTGATTTTTTGGGGGTGGTCACGAATTGAGGTCCTTTTGGCTCTAGGACGCATATTTAAGGAGTTATGGCCAAAATAAGTTTTTCATATAAAAATTTCAATTTTTTGAGGATTGTCATCAAAATTTTGATTTTGTGGGAGTGATCACGAATTGAGGTCCTTTTGGCTCTAGGACGCATATTTAAGGAGTTATGGCCAAAATAAGTTTTTCATATAAAAATTTCAATTTTTTGAGGATTTTCGTCGAAATTTGGATTTTTTGGGGGTGGTCACGAATTGAGGTCCGTTTGGCTCTAGGACGCATATTTAAGGAGTTATGGCCAAAATAAGTTTTTCATATAAAAATTTCAATTTTTTGAGGATTTTCATCAAAATTTTGATTTTTTGGGGATGGTCACGAATTGAGGTCCTTTTGGCTCTAGGACGCATATTTAAGGAGTTATGGCCAAAATAAGTTTTTCATATAAAATTTCAATTTTTTGAGGATTTTCATCAAAATTTTGATTTTTTGGGGATGGTCACGAATTGAGGTCCTTTTGGCGCTAGGACGCATATTTAAGGAGTTATGGCCAAAATAAGTTTTTCATATAAAAATTTCAATTTTTTGAGGATTTTCATCAAAATTTTGATTTTTTGGGAGTGATCACGAATTGAGGTCCTTTTGGCTCTAGGAAGCATATTTAAGGAGTTATGGCCAAAATAAGTTTTTCATATAAAAATTTCAATTTTTTGAGGATTTTCGTCGAAATTTTGATTTTTTGGGGGTGGTCACGAATTGAGGTCCTCAATTCGTGGGAGTGATCACGAATTGAGGTCCTTTTGGCTCTAGGAAGCATATTTAAGGAGTTATGGCCAAAATAAGTTTTTCATATAAAAATTTCAATTTTTTGAGGATTTTCGTCGAAATTTGGATTTTTTGCGGGTGGTCACGAATTGAGGTCCTTTTGGCTCTAGGACGCATATTTAAGGAGTTATGGCCAAAATAAGTTTTTCATATAAAATTTTCAATTTTCTGAGGATTTTCATCAAAATTTTGATTTTTTGGGGATGGTCACGAATTGAGGTCCTTTTGGCTCTAGGACGCATATTTAAGGAGTTATGGCCAAAATAAGTTTTTCATATAAAAATTTCAATTTTTTGAGGATTTTCATCAAAATTTTGATTTTGTGGGAGTGATCACGAATTGAGGTCCTTTTGGCTCTAGGACGCATATTTAAGGAGTTATGGCCAAAATAAGTTTTTCATATAAAAATTTCAATTTTTTGAGGATTTTCGTCGAAATTTGGATTTTTTGGGAGTGATCACGAATTGAGGTCCTTTTGGCTCTAGGAAGCATATTTAAGGAGTTATGGCCAAAATAAGTTTTTCATGTAAAAATTTCAATTTTTTGAGGATTTTCGTCGAAATTTTGATTTTTTGGGGATGGTCACGAATTGAGGTCCTTTTGGCTCTAGGAAGCATATTTAAGGAGTTATGACCAAAATAAGTTTTTCATATAAAAATTTCAATTTTTTGAGGATTTTCATCAAAATTTTGATTTTTTGGGAGTGATCACGAATTGAGGTCCTTTTGGCTCTAGGACGCATATTTAAGGAGTTATGGCCAAAATAAGTTTTTCATATAAAAATTTCATTTTTTTGAGGATTTTCGTCGAAATTTTGATTTTTTGGGGGTGGTCACGAATTGAGGTCCTTTTGGCTCTAGGACGCATATTTAAGGAGTTATGGCCAAAATAAGTTTTTCATATAAAAATTTCAATTTTTTGAGGATTGTCATCAAAATTTTGATTTTGTGGGAGTGATCACGAATTGAGGTCCTTTTGGCTCTAGGAAGCATATTTAAGGAGTTATGGCCAAAATAAGTTTTTCATATAAAAATTTCATTTTTTTGAGGATTTTCGTCGAAATTTTGATTTTTTGGGAGTGATCACGAATTGAGGTCCTTTTGGCTCTAGGACGCATATTTAAGGAGTTATGGCCAAAATAAGTTTTTCATATAAAAATTTCATTTTTTTGAGGATTTTCGTCGAAATTTTGATTTTTTGGGGGTGGTCACGAATTGAGGTCCTTTTGGCTCTAGGACGCATATTTAAGGAGTTATGGCCAAAATAAGTTTTTCATATAAAAATTTCAATTTTTTGAGGATTGTCATCAAAATTTTGATTTTGTGGGAGTGATCACGAATTGAGGTCCTTTTGGCTCTAGGAAGCATATTGAAGGAGTTATGGCCAAAATAAGTTTTTCATATAAAAATTTCATTTTTTTGAGGATTTTCGTCGAAATTTTGATTTTTTGGGAGTGATCACGAATTGAGGTCCTTTTGGCTCTAGGACGCATATTTAAGGAGTTATGGCCAAAATAAGTTTTTCATATAAAAATATCATTTTTTTGAGGATTTTCGTCGAAATTTGGATTTTTTGGGGGTGGTCACGAATTGAGGTCCTTTTGGCTCTAGGACGCATATTTAAGGAGTTATGGCCAAAATAAGTTTTTCATATAAAAATTTCAATTTTTTGAGGATTTTCATCAAAATTTTGATTTTTTGGGGATGGTCACGAATTGAGGTCCTTTTGGCTCTAGGACGCATATTTAAGGAGTTATGGCCAAAATAAGTTTTTCATATAAAAATTTCAATTTTTTGAGGATTTTCGTCGAAATTTGGATTTTAAGGGGGTGGTCACGAATTGAGGTCCTTTTGGCTCTAGGACGCATATTTAAGGAGTTATGGCCCAAAATAAATTTTTCATATAAAAATTTCATTTTTTTGAGGATTTTCGTCGAAATTTTGATTTTTTGGGGGTGGTCACGAATTGAGGTCCTTTTGGCTCTAGGACGCATATTTAAGGAGTTATGGCCAAAATAAGTTTTTCATATAAAAATTTGATTTTTTTTTGAGAATTTTCGTCGAAATTTGGATTTTTTGGGGGTGGTCACGAATTGAGGTCCTTTTGGCTCTAGGACGCATATTTAAGGAGTTATGGCCAAAATAAGTTTTTCATATAAAAATTTCAATTTTTTGAGGATTTTCATCAAAATTTTGATTTTTTGGGGATGGTCACGAATTGAGGTCCTTTTGGCTCTAGGAAGCATATTTAAGGAGTTATGGCCAAAATAAGTTTTTCATATAAAAATTTCATTTTTTTGAGGATTTTCGTCGAAATTTGGATTTTTTGCGGGTGGTCACGAATTGAGGTCCTTTTGGCTCTAGGACGCATATTTAAGGAGTTATGGCCAAAATAAGTTTTTCATATAAAATTTTCAATTTTTTGAGGATTTTCATCAAAATTTTGATTTTTTGGGGATGGTCACGAATTGAGGTCCTTTTGGCTCTAGGACGCATATTTAAGGA
This sequence comes from Haematobia irritans, assembly GCF_050003625.1. Lineage (NCBI taxonomy): Eukaryota > Metazoa > Arthropoda > Insecta > Diptera > Muscidae > Haematobia > Haematobia irritans. Next base: position 513,205 of record NW_027445852.1, on the reverse strand, counting down.
GTTATGGCCAAAATAAGTTTCTCATATAAAAATTTCTATTTTTTGAGGATTTCATCAAAATTTTGATTTTTTGGGGATGGTCACGAATTGAGGTCCTTTTGGCTCTAGGACGCATATTTAAGGAGTTATGGCCAAAATAAGTTTTTCATATAAAAATTTCATTTTTTTGAGGATTGTCATCAAAATTTTGATTTTGTGGGAGTGATCACGAATTGAGGTCCTTTTGGCTCTAGGACGCATATTTAAGGAGTTATGGCCAAAATAAGTTTTTCATATAAAAATTTCATTTTTTTGAGGATTTTCGTCGAAATTTTGATTTTTTGGGGGTGGTCACGAATTGAGGTCCTTTTGGCTCTAGGAAGCATATTTAAGGAGTTATGGCCAAAATAAGTTTTTCATATAAAAATTTCAATTTTTTGAGGATTTTCATCAAAATTTTGATTTTTTGGGGATGGTCACGAATTGAGGTCCTTTTGGCTCTAGGACGCATATTTAAGGAGTTATGGCCAAAATAAGTTTTTCATATAAAAATTTCAATTTTTTGAGGATTTTCGTCGAAATTTGGATTTTTTGGGGGTGGTCACGAATTGAGGTCCTTTTGGCTCTAGGACGCATATTTAAGGAGTTATGGCCACAATAAGTTTTTCATATAAAAATTTCAATTTTCTGAGGATTTTCATCAAAATTTTGATTTTTTGGGAGTGATCACGAATTGAGGTCCTTTTGGCTCTAGGACGCATATTTAAGGAGTTATGGCCAAAATAAGTTTTTCATATAAAAATTTCATTTTTTTGAGGATTTTCGTCGAAATTTGGATTTTTTGGGGGTGGTCACGAATTGAGGTCCTTTTGGCTCTAGGACGCATATTTAAGGAGTTATGGCCAAAATAAGTTTTTCATATAAAAATTTCAATTTTTTGAGGATTTTCATCAAAATTTTGATTTTTGGGGATGGTCACGAATTGAGGTCCTTTTGGCTCTAGGAAGCATATTTAAGGAGTTATGGCCAAAATAAGTTTTTCATATAAAAATTTCAATTTTTTGAGGATTTTCATCAAAATTTTGATTTTTGGGGATGGTCACGAATTGAGGTCCTTTTGGCTCTAGGAAGCATATTTAAGGAGTTATGGCCAAAATAAGTTTTTCATATAAAAATTTCATTTTTTTGAGGATTTTCGTCGAAATTTGGATTTTTTGCGGGTGGTCACGAATTGAGGTCCTTTTGGCTCTAGGACGCATATTTAAGGAGTTATGGCCAAAATAAGTTTTTCATATAAAATTTTCAATTTTTTGAGGATTTTCATCAAAATTTTGATTTTTTGGGGATGGTCACGAATTGAGGTCCTTTTGGCTCTAGGACGCATATTTAAGGAGTTATGGCCAAAATAAGTTTCTCATATAAAAATTTCTATTTTTTGAGGATTTCATCAAAATTTTGATTTTTTGGGGATGGTCACGAATTGAGGTCCTTTTGGCTCTAGGACGCATATTTAAGGAGTTATGGCCAAAATAAGTTTTTCATATAAAAATTTCATTTTTTTGAGGATTGTCATCAAAATTTTGATTTTGTGGGAGTGATCACGAATTGAGGTCCTTTTGGCTCTAGGACGCATATTTAAGGAGTTATGGCCAAAATAAGTTTTTCATATAAAAATTTCATTTTTTTGAGGATTTTCGTCGAAATTTTGATTTTTTGGGGGTGGTCACGAATTGAGGTCCTTTTGGCTCTAGGAAGCATATTTAAGGAGTTATGGCCAAAATAAGTTTCTCATATAAAAATTTCTATTTTTTGAGGATTTCATCAAAATTTTGATTTTTTGGGGATGGTCACGAATTGAGGTCCTTTTGGCTCTAGGACGCATATTTAAGGAGTTATGGCCAAAATAAGTTTTTCATATACAAATTTCAATTTTTTGAGGATTTTCGTCGAAATTTGGATTTTTTGGGGGTGGTCACGAATTGAGGTCCTTTTGGCTCTAGGACGCATATTTAAGGAGTTATGGCCACAATAAGTTTTTCATATAAAAATTTCAATTTTCTGAGGATTTTCATCAAAATTTTGATTTTTTGGGAGTGATCACGAATTGAGGTCCTTTTGGCTCTAGGACGCATATTTAAGGAGTTATGGCCAAAATAAGTTTTTCATATAAAAATTTCATTTTTTTGAGGATTTTCGTCGAAATTTGGATTTTTTGGGGGTGGTCACGAATTGAGGTCCTTTTGGCTCTAGGACGCATATTTAAGGAGTTATGGCCAAAATAAGTTTTTCATATAAAAATTTCAATTTTTTGAGGATTTTCATCAAAATTTTGATTTTTGGGGATGGTCACGAATTGAGGTCCTTTTGGCTCTAGGAAGCATATTTAAGGAGTTATGGCCAAAATAAGTTTTTCATATAAAAATTTCAATTTTTTGAGGATTGTCATCAAAATTTTGATTTTGTGGGAGTGATCACGAATTGAGGTCCTTTTGGCTCTAGGACGCATATTTAAGGAGTTATGGGCAAAATAGTTTTTCATATAAAAATTTCATTTTTTTGAGGATTTTCGTCGAAATTTTGATTTTTTGGGGTGGTCACGAATTGAGGTCTTTTTGGCTCTAGGACGCATATTTAAGGAGTTATGGCCAAAATAAGTTTTTCATATAAAAATTTCATTTTTTTGAGGATTTTCGTCGAAATTTGGATTTTTTGCGGGTGGTCACGAATTGAGGTCCTTTTGGCTCTAGGACGCATATTTAAGGAGTTATGGCCAAAATAAGTTTTTCATATAAAATTTTCAATTTTTTGAGGATTTTCATCAAAATTTTGATTTTTTGGGGATGGTCACGAATTGAGGTCCTTTTGGCGCTAGGACGCATATTTAAGGAGTTATGGCCAAAATAAGTTTTTCATATAAAAATTTCATTTTTTTGAGGATTTTCGTCGAAATTTGGATTTTTTGCGGGTGGTCACGAATTGAGGTCCTTTTGGCTCTAGGACGCATATTTAAGGAGTTATGGCCAAAATAAGTTTTTCATATAAAATTTTCAATTTTTTGAGGATTTTCGTCGAAATTTGGATTTTTTGCGGGTGGTCACGAATTGAGGTCCTTTTGGCTCTAGGACGCATATTTAAGGAGTTATGGCCAAAATAAGTTTTTCATATAAAAATTTCAATTTTTTGAGGATTTTCATCAAAATTTTGATTTTTTGGGGATGGTCACGAATTGAGGTCCTTTTGGCTCTAGGACGCATATTTAAGGAGTTATGGCCAAAATAAGTTTTTCATATAAAAATTTAAATTTTTTGAGGATTTTCATCAAAATTTTGATTTTTTGGGGATGGTCACGAATTGAGGTCCTTTTGGCTCTAGGACGCATATTTAAGGAGTTATGGCCAAAATAAGTTTTTCATATAAAAATTTCATTTTTTTGAGGATTTTCGTCGAAATTTTGATTTTTTGGGAGTGATCACGAATTGAGGTCCTTTTGGCTCTAGGACGCATATTTAAGGAGTTATGGCCAAAATAAGTTTTTCATATAAAAATTTAAATTTTTTGAGGATTTTCATCAAAATTTTGATTTTTTGGGGATGGTCACGAATTGAGGTCCTTTTGGCTCTAGGAAGCATATTTAAGGAGTTATGGCCAAAATAAGTTTTTCATATAAAAATTTCAATTTTTTGAGGATTTTCGTCGAAATTTGGATTTTTTGGGGGTGGTCACGAATTGAGGTCATTTTGGCTCTAGGACGCATATTTAAGGAGTTATGGCCAAAATAAGTTTTTCATATAAAAATTTCAATTTTTTGAGGATTTTCGTCGAAATTTTGATTTTTTGGGGGGTGGTCACGAATTGAGGTCCTTTTGGCTCTAGGACGCATATTTAAGGAGTTATGGCCAAAATAAGTTTTTCATATAAAAATTTCAATTTTTTGAGGATTTTCATCAAAATTTTGATTTTTTGGGGATGGTCACGAATTGAGGTCCTTTTGGCTCTAGGACGCATATTTAAGGAGTTATGGCCAAAATAAGTTTTTCATATAAAAATTTCAATTTTTTGAGGATTTTCGTCGAAATTTGGATTTTTAGGGGGTGGTCACGAATTGAGGTCCTTTTGGCTCTAGGACGCATATTTAAGGAGTTATGGCCCAAAATAAGTTTTTCATATAAAAATTTCAATTTTTTGAGGATTTTCGTCGAAATTTGGATTTTTTGGGGGTGGTCACGAATTGAGGTCCTTTTGGCTCTAGGACGCATATTTAAGGAGTTATGGCCAAAATAAGTTTTTCATATAAAAATTTGATTTTTTTTTGAGGATTTTCGTCGAAATTTGGATTTTTTGGGGGTGGTCACGAATTGAGGTCCTTTTGGCGCTAGGACGCATATTTAAGGAGTTATGGCCAAAATAAGTTTTTCATATAAAAATTTCATTTTTTTGAGGATTTTCGTCGAAATTTGGATTTTTTGCAGGTGGTCACGAATTGAGGTCCTTTTGGCTCTAGGACGCATATTTAAGGAGTTATGGCCAAAATAAGTTTTTCATATAAAATTTTCAATTTTTTGAGGATTTTCATCAAAATTTTGATTTTTTGGGGATGGTCACGAATTGAGGTCCTTTTGGCGCTAGGACGCATATTTAAGGAGTTATGGCCAAAATAAGTTTTTCATATAAAAATTTCAATTTTTTGAGGATTGTCATCAAAATTTTGATTTTTTGGGGATGGTCACGAATTGAGGTCCTTTTGGCTCTAGGACGCATATTTAAGGAGTTATGGCCAAAATAAGTTTTTCATATAAAAATTTCATTTTTTTGAGGATTTTCGTCGAAATTTGGATTTTTTGGAGGTGGTCACGAATTGAGGTCCTTTTGGCTCTAGGACGCATATTTAAGGAGTTATGGCCAAAATAAGTTTTTCATATAAAAATTTCAATTTTTTGAGGATTTTCATCAAAATTTTGATTTTTTGGGGGTGGTCACGAATTGAGGTCCTTTTGGCGCTAGGACGCATATTTAAGGAGTTATGGCCAAAATAAGTTTTTCATATAAAAATTTCATTTTTTTGAGGATTTTCGTCGAAATTTGGATTTTTTGCGGGTGGTCACGAATTGAGGTCCTTTTGGCTCTAGGTTAGGTTAAAGGTTAGGTTAAAGTGGCAGCCCGATTAAGATTCAGGCTCACTTAGACTATTCAGTCCATTGTGATACCACATTAACTAAAAGTACCTATTACATATGGGCACTTCTAGTTTTAACCGCTGAACCTTCTTGATTATTTTTCTTTGTAGAACCAACCAGATTGTTCCAAAAACATTAGCAGACTGCTTAAGTTAACGTTTTCCAGATCCGCCAGTAATCTGAAGTTATATGCTCCTAAAAGTTGCTTGCGCTTTACACAAAATGCAGGACACTCACACAAGAGGTGTTTAATTGATTCTTTTTCCTCCGCATCATGACAGCTCATACAATAGTCATTATACTTCGCGCCAATAGTTTTTGCAAAATCGCCTATCAGGCAGCGACCCGTTATAGCAGATATCAGGAGTGATATCTGACGTCTCGAGAACATTAGCATATCTAGTGTGCGGTTTAAGTTGAAATGGGGCCATATTTGCTTGGTGTCGTTACAACCCTTGCAATTCTCCCATCGAACATTTGCCATCCTAACAGCCTTCTCACGCAGCATGAGCTTGCAGGTAGCTAGGGGCATACCAACAAATTCCAGTTCCCCTGGAATATGTAAGGTAGTCCCTAGCCTTGCCAACTCATCCGCTTCGCAGTTCCCCGGTATGTTCCTATGGCCAGGCACCCATATTAGGTGAATATTGTACTGCTCAGCCATCTCATTGAGAGATTTGCGGCAGTCGATGGCCGTTTTCGAGTTGAGGAACACAGAGTCCAAGGATTTTATTGCAGGTTGACTGTCTGAGTATATATTAATGCCAATATTTGTTGGAACATTACTTCTCAGCCAATTCGCCACCTCTCTTATTGCTAATATTTCAGCCTGAAAAACACTACAGTGATTAGGTAATCTTTTCGCTATTCGAATTTCCAGATCTTTAGAATATACTCCGAACCCCACTTGTCCATTCAATTTGGAGCCATCAGTATAGAAATCTATATATCTTTTATTCCCCGGGGTCTGTGTACACCACGCCTCACTGTTGGGAATTAGAGTTTCAAACTTTTTGAAAAGTGGTTTTGCCAGGGTATAATCCACTACGTTAGGCACATCTGGCATTATTTTGAGGACCGAACTATGACCGTACATTTTTTCCGACCACAGCGATAGCTCGCGCAACCGCACAGCCGTTGTTGCAGCTGACTGTTTGGCCAAAATGTCTAAAGGCAATAGATGTAGCATGACATTAAGGGAGTCTGTTCCTGTCTTACTAAATGCGCCTGAGATACATAAGCTCGCCATACGCTGAACTTTATCTAAACAAGTCGGTTTCTGAAGTGCCGGCCACCAGACTACAACACCATATAGCATTATAGGTCTAACTACTGCAGTGTATAGCCAATGCACAATTTTTGGTTTTAGTCCCCACTTTTTCCCTATTGCCTTTTTGCACGAGTACAAAGCTACCGTGGCTTTTCTCGCCCTCTCTTCAATATTAAGCCTAAAATTCAGCTTCCTGTCCAAAATAACGCCAAGGTATTTTGCACACTCACCAAAGGGAATTTCAGTACCCCCTAAGGAAATGGGCCTAACCGTGGGAGTTTTACGATCTTTGCAGTACATGACTAGTTCTGTCTTTGCTGGATTTACACCAAGACCATTATCTTTCGCCCATTTCTCAGTCATCCGGAGAGCTCTCTGTATAATATCTCTGATTGTGGATGGGAATTTTCCCCTGACTGCTAGCGCCACATCATCTGCGTATGCCACCACTTTTATCCTTTCTTTTTCTAGGGAAACCAGAAGGTTGTTTATAGCAACATTCCAAAGAAGAGGTGATAGAACTCCTCCTTGGGGAGTGCCTCTGTTCACATACCTTTGTATGTTTGCTTGCCCTAGTGTGGCTGAAATACGTCTCTTTATTAGAAGTTCGTCTAACAGCCTAAGTATACCTGGATCAACATTCAGAGTTGTCAGTCCATTTAATATCGAGCTCGGATGGACATTATTGAACGCCCCTTCGATGTCTAGAAACGCCACGATTGTGTATTCTTTGACAGATAGTGAGCTTTCAATAAAGCTGACTAGTTCATGCAATGCGGTCTCAGTAGACCTGCCCTTCGAGTATGCATGCTGTCGTTTCGGGAGCAAACTTGAATCCACGCTAGTTCTAAGATACATGTCTATCATCCTCTCCAGGGTCTTAAGTAGGAATGAGGATAAGCTGATTGGTCGGAAATCCTTCGCACTCGAGTGAGAGGCTTTTCCTGCTTTAGGTATGAAGACGACTTTTGTTTCCCTCCACTTTTCTGGAATATATGCTAAGTTTACACATCGTTTATATATCACCGTCAACCAGGGGATAACTCTTTCAGCCACTGCCTGTAACTCCGCCGGAGTAATTCCATCAGGTCCGGGGGATTTGAATGGTCCAAAGCTATTTAAAGCCCATTTTATTCTAGATTCCGACACAATTTCCTCGATAGGAAATGATCGCTGAGCCTCTGTTACACCGCCGGAACATGGTTCAACCGTCTGATTTCCAGGGAAGTGTGTGTCCAAAAGTACCTCCAACGTCTCCTCACTGGACGTTGTCCAATTTCCCTCCGATGTTTTAATGAAACCTGGAGCGGTGTTAGTGGATGCTAGTACCTTCCGTAGTCTGGAAGCCTCTGACGTATTCTCAATACTGCTACAGTAATCATCCCAAGAGTTTTGTTGAGACCTTCTCAGTTCTCGTTTATATTCTCTCAGATTCATCTTGTAAGTGTCCCAATCCTCCGGAGCTCTTGTGGACTTTGCTTTGTTAAAGAGCTTCCTGCAGGATTTCCTCATATTACTTAACTCCGTAGTCCACCATGGCGGCCGATTTTTTCCCCTTGGCTTTCCTCTAGGGCAAGCAGCTTTCAGTGAAATGTTGAAGGCCTTAGTAATCCGCTCCACTGCGTGTTCGATATCTTGCACAGTGCTCATATTTGTCTCCGGCATTTCCGGCATCATCGAATTGAACGATTCCCTATACCTATTCCAATCAGCTTTCCTAACATTTGGCGGAAATATGGTCTTTGAAGTACGAACAGCCAATCTGAAACTGATGTAGCGATGATCTGAGAAGCTATGTTCCCTCAAAACTTGCCACTCAGATATCTTATCATTCAGTTCCGGAGAGGTCAACGTGACGTCCAAAACCTCTTGTCTGTTCCTGGTGACGAAGGTTGGTGCATCTCCCTTATTGCAAACTACCAGGTTAGTACGCAAAATAAACTCTATTAGCGACTCTCCCCTTGCATTAGTATCACTACTTCCCCAAATACTATGATGTGCATTTGCATCGCATCCCATAATGAGTTTTGTCTTTGTTTTTAGTGACTCCTCAACTAAGGTCTTACCGGCACAGGGTGGCATCTCCCTGTCATGTCCCATGTAGACCGAAGATACCCAATATTTGCATGTGGATATCTCTAGACTGGCTACGACAGTGTCTGCATTGCTCAATGAAGGAAGCAGAAACAAGTTTAGTTCGTTTTTAGCAATTATACATGCTCGATTTATATCGGTACCGGTATTATGCAAAAGTTTGAAACCCGGAGTGCTTAATTCACAGATCTTGTTCTTATATATGTATGGTTCTTGAATAAGAACTATATCTATGTCTCCTTTCATCAGGAGAACTTTTAAGGCAGCACAAGCGGCCTTACAATGGTGAAGATTTATCTGGAGGAACCGTAGAACCATCCAAATTTTCAACCACCGTCACATCAGCCGCTTCAATTGAGTCATCAAGGGCTTCCTCTTCACAGATCTCGGTGACTCTCGCAACAATCCGCGGTTCAGTTTTGGTGAGGCTTGAGCCTGTAGAAACTTCCCGCATATGATTTTCGCCATAGTCTGCAGGTTTTATGTCTCCTTCGGCTTCGCTAGGAGATTTTTCCACTGCTGACTCTACCGGAGGCTTGTCCGTTTCGGAATCCTTTGGCTGATCGCTTTTGTATACCTTCATATGGATATCATGAAAGCCATAACTTACGCGTCCTTGGGTCTGGGCTAGATGTGGCAGCGACTCTATGTTTAATATAAACACCGCATGTCGTCTTGGTCCATCCACCTCATCCAAACGACCAACCTTCCAATCGGCGGTTGGAAGATCTGGGTTACATTCTTTTAGTCTCTCTAGTATTGACTCAGGATCAGGAGGGTTTGCCGGTATCCATGCATGTGCTCTAGGTTTAGCCGGTATGTCTTTTTTATCGACTAACTCCAAAGCGGCTCCTTCCCAAACTTCACCAATTAGCATCAATGCAGCTTTAAAGCAATCCATAGACCTCTGGTCTGCAAAAGCTATTAACTTATATCGTCCTTGATACCATCCAGCATCTTGCCGTCGAGGACTTGGTCCGGGAAACTTTTTTCGCACCTCTGAGTAGACACCAGACATCGCGTTCTCAATTTCCCCCCATTTTTGCCTTGGAATCATACCGTCCAATGCTCCTTTATTAATAATAGCCATCACAAGGCTGTCTTTTGCAACTGAGGCAAACGATCTTTGATCCCGTTTAGAGGATGGCAGCTCATCCGGTGATCGTTCCCTTTTTCCAGCTTCAAGAATTCCTTGAGCCCAATTTAAGGAATCGCTTTGCTTAGCCGACAACGTGCTTGGGTCGACTGATCCTAATTTCTTTAGGATAAACAAAGCATTTCTTCGTTCCTTGAATCTCTTTCGAGAGGGATTGCCTCCTTTTGATGTCGTCACCTTAGAAAAGGTTCGACTTGCCAAAGTGTCACCGCCAGTCGACCCGTCTACAGGTCGACTAATTGGGCCTGACTCTTGGTCGATGCCCAAATTTATAACTTCAGTCGTTACCCGTCCACTGGGCCCTGAAGTTAGCAACCCAGTGGATGACTTTGAATTTCGCTGCATGGTGGTTTATTATTTCCACCACACGTGAAATTCGTAATAAGTACTTATTACGATGAAATACTCCGCTATTAAAAAACACGTCCGTTCAGTTCGACGGTTGAAGAACCTAGGCTCTAGGACGCATATTTAAGGAGTTATGGCCAAAATAAGTTTTTCATATAAAAATTTCAATTTTTTGAGGATTTTCGTCGAAATTTGGATTTTTTGGGGGTGGTCACGAATTGAGGTCCTTTTGGCTCTAGGACGCATATTTAAGGAGTTATGGCCCAAAATAAATTTTTCATATAAAAATTTCAATTTTTTGAGGATTTTCGTCGAAATTTGGATTTTTTGGGGGTGGTCACGAATTGAGGTCCTTTTGGCTCTAGGAAGCATATTTAAGGAGTTATGGCCAAAATAAGTTTTTCATATAAAAATTTCATTTTTTTGAGGATGTTCGTCGAAATTTGGATTTTTTGGGGGTGGTCACGAATTGAGGTCCTTTTGGCTCTAGGACGCATATTTAAGGAGTTATGGCCAAAATAAGTTTTTCATATAAAAATTTCATTTTTTTGAGGATTTCCGTCGAAATTTTGATTTTTTGGGAGTGATCACGAATTGAGGTCCTTTTGGCTCTAGGACGCATATTTAAGGAGTTATGGCCAAAATAAGTTTTTCATATAAAATTTCAATTTTTTGAGGATTTTCATCAAAATTTTGATTTTTTGGGAGTGATCACGAATTGAGGTCCTTTTGGCTCTAGGACGCATATTTAAGGAGTTATGGCCAAAATAAGTTTTTCATATAAAATTTTCAATTTTTTGAGGATTTTCGTCGAAATTTTGATTTTTTGGGAGTGATCACGAATTGAGGTCCTTTTGGCTCTAGGACGCATATTTAAGGAGTTATGGCCAAAATAAGTTTTTCATATAAAAATTTCATTTTTTTGAGGATTGTCATCAAAATTTTGATTTTGTGGGAGTGATCACGAATTGAGGTCCTTTTGGCTCTAGGACGCATATTTAAGGAGTTATGGCCAAAATAAATTTTTCATATAAAATTTCAATTTTTTGAGGATTTTCATCAAAATTTTGATTTTTTGGGGATGGTCACGAATTGAGGTCCTTTTGGCTCTAGGACGCATATTTAAGGAGTTATGGCCAAAATAAGTTTTTCATATAAAAATTTCAATTTTTTGAGGATTTTCGTCGAAATTTGGATTTTTAGGGGGTGGTCACGAATTGAGGTCCTTTTGGCTCTAGGACGCATATTTAAGGAGTTATGGCCCAAAATAAGTTTTTCATATAAAAATTTCAATTTTTTGAGGATTTTCGTCGAAGTTTGGATTTTTTGGGAGTGATCACGAATTGAGGTCCTTTTGGCTCTAGGACGCATATTTAAGGAGTTATGGCCAAAATAAGTTTTTCATATAAAAATTTCAATTTTTTGAGGATTTTCGTCGAAATTTGGATTTTTAGGGGGTGGTCACGAATTGAGGTCCTTTTGGCTCTAGGACGCATATTTAAGGAGTTATGGCCCAAAATAAGTTTTTCATATAAAAATTTCAATTTTTTGAGGATTTTCATCAAAATTTTGATTTTGTGGGAGTGATCACGAATTGAGGTCCTTTTGGCTCTATGACGCATATTTAAGGAGTTATGGCCACAATAAGTTTTTCATATAAAAATTTCATTTTTTTGAGGATTTTCGTCGAAATTTTGATTTTTTGGGAGTGATCACGAATTGAGGTCCTTTTGGCTCTAGGACGCATATTTAAGGAGTTATGGCCAAAATAAGTTTTTCATATAAAAATTTGATTTTTTTTTGAGAATTTTCGTCGAAATTTTGATTTTTTGGGGATGGTCACGAATTGAGGTCCTTTTGGCTCTAGGACGCATATTTAAGGAGTTATGGGCAAAATAAGTTTTTCATATAAAAATTTCATTTTTTTGAGGATTTTCGTCGAAATTTTGATTTTTTGGGGGTGGTCACGAATTGAGGTCCTTTTGGCTCTAGGACGCATATTTAAGGAGTTATGGCCCAAAATAAGTTTTTTATATAAAAATTTCAATTTTTTGAGGATTTTCGTCGAAATTTGGATTTTTTGGGAGTGATCACGAATTGAGGTCCTTTTGGCTCTAGGACGCATATTTAAGGAGTTATGGCCCAAAATAAGTTTTTTATATAAAAATTTCAATTTTTTGAGGATTTTCATCAAAATTTTGATTTTTTGGGAGTGATCACGAATTGAGGTCCTTTTGGCTCTAGGACGCATATTTAAGGAGTTATGGCCAAAATAAGTTTTTCATATAAAAATTTCAATTTTTTGAGGATTTTCGTCGAAATTTGGATTTTTTGGGGGTGGTCACGAATTGAGGTCCTTTTGGCTCTAGGACGCATATTTAAGGAGTTATGGCCAAAATAAGTTTTTCATATAAAAATTTCATTTTTTTGAGGATTTTCGTCGAAATTTGGATTTTTTGCGGGTGGTCACGAATTGAGGTCCTTTTGGCTCTAGGACGCATATTTAAGGAGTTATGGCCACAATAAGTTTTTCATATAAAAATTTCATTTTTTTGAGGATTTTCATCAAAATTTTGATTTTTTGGGAGTGATCACGAATTGAGGTCCTTTTGGCTCTGGGACGCATATTTAAGGAGTTATGGCCAAAATAAGTTTTTCATATAAAAATTTCATTTTTTTGAGGATTTTCATCAAAATTTTGATTTTTTGGGAGTGATCACGAATTGAGGTCCTTTTGGCTCTAGGACGCATATTTAAGGAGTTATGGCCAAAATAAGTTTTTCATATGAAAATTTCATTTTTTTGAGGATTTTCGTCGAAATTTTGATTTTTTGGGAGTGGTCACGAATTGAGGTCCTTTTGGCTCTAGGACGCATATTTAAGGAGTTATGGCCAAAATAAGTTTTTCATATAAAAATTTCAATTTTTTGAGGATTTTCGTCGAAATTTGTATTTTTTGCGGGTGGTCACGAATTGAGGTCCTTTTGGCTCTAGGACGCATATTTAAGGAGTTATGGCCCAAAATAAGTTTTTCATATAAAAATTTCAATTTTTTGAGGATTTTCGTCGAAATTTGGATTTTTTGGGAGTGATCACGAATTGAGGTCCTTTTGGCTCTAGGACGCATATTTAAGGAGTTATGGCCAAAATAAGTTTTTCATATAAAAATTTCAATTTTTTGAGGATTTTCGTCGAAATTTGGATTTTTTGGGAGTGATCACGAATTGAGGTCCTTTTGGCTCTAGGACGCATATTTAAGGAGTTATGGCCCAAAATAAGTTTTTCATATAAAAATTTCAATTTTTTGAGGATTTTCATCAAAATTTTGATTTTGTGGGAGTGATCACGAATTGAGGTCCTTTTGGCTCTAGGAAGCATATTTAAGGAGTTATGGCCAAAATAAGTTTTTCATATAAAAATTTCAATTTTTTGAGGATTTTCGTCGAAATTTGGATTTTTTGGGGGTGGTCACGAATTGAGGTCCTTTTGGCTCTAGGACGCATATTTAAGGAGTTATGGCCACAATAAGTTTTTCATATAAAAATTTCATTTTTTTGAGGATTTTCGTCGAAATTTGGATTTTTTGCGGGTGGTCACGAATTGAGGTCCTTTTGGCTCTAGGACGCATATTTAAGGAGTTATGGCCAAAATAAGTTTTTCATATAAAAATTTCAATTTTTTGAGGATTTTCGTCGAAATTTGGATTTTTTGGGAGTGATCACGAATTGAGGTCCTTTTGGCTCTAGGACGCATATTTAAGGAGTTATGGCCAAAATAAGTTTTTCATATAAAAATTTCAATTTTTTGAGGATTTTCGTCGAAATTTGGATTTTTTGGGGGTGGTCACGAATTGAGGTCATTTTGGCTCTAGGACGCATATTTAAGGAGTTATGGCCAAAATAAGTTTTTCATATAAAAATTTCAATTTTTTGAGGATTGTCATCAAAATTTTGACTTTGTGGGAGTGATCACGAATTGAGGTCCTTTTGGCTCTAGGACGCATATTTAAGGAGTTATGGCCAAAATAAGTTTTTCATATAAAAATTTCATTTTTTTGAAGATTTTCGTCGAAATTTGGATTTTTTGGGGGTGGTCACGAATTGAGGTCCTTTTGGCGCTAGGACGCATATTTAAGGAGTTATGGCCAAAATAAGTTTTTCATATAAAAATTTCAATTTTTTGAGGATTGTCATCAAAATTTTGATTTTTTGGGAGTGATCACGAATTGAGGTCCTTTTGGCTCTAGGACGCATATTTAAGGAGTTATGGCCCAAATAAGTTTTTCATATAAAAATTTCATTTTTTTGAGGATTTTCGTCGAAATTTGGATTTTTTGGGGGTGGTCACGAATTGAGGTCCTTTTGGCTCTAGGACGCATATTTAAGGAGTTATGGCCAAAATAAGTTTTTCATATAAAAGTTTCATTTTTTTGAGGATTTTCGTCGAAATTTGGATTTTTTGCGGGTGGTCACGAATTGAGGTCCTTTTGGCTCTAGGACGCATATTTAAGGAGTTATGGCCAAAATAAGTTTTTCATATAAAAATTTCATTTTTTTGAGGATTGTCATCAAAATTTTGATTTTGTGGGAGTGATCACGAATTGAGGTCCTTTTGGCTCTAGGACGCATATTTAAGGAGTTATGGCCAAAATAAGTTTTTCATATAAAAATTTCATTTTTTTGAGGATTTTCGTCGAAATTTGGATTTTTTGCGGGTGGTCACGAATTGAGGTCCTTTTGGCTCTAGGACGCATATTTAAGGAGTTATGGCCAAAATAAGTTTTTCATATAAAAATTTCAATTTTCTGAGGATTTTCATCAATATTTTGATTTTTTGGGAGTGATCACGAATTGAGGTCCTTTTGGCTCTAGGACGCATATTTAAGGAGTTATGGGCAAAATAAGTTTTTCATATAAAAATTTCATTTTTTTGAGGATTTTCGTCGAAATTTTGATTTTTTGGGGGTGGTCACGAATTGAGGTCATTTTGGCTCTAGGACGCATATTTAAGGAGTTATGGCCAAAATAAGTTTTTCATATAAAAATTTCAATTTTTTGAGGATTTTCATCAAAATTTTGATTTTTTGGGAGTGATCACGAATTGAGGTCCTTTTGGCTCTAGGACGCATATTTAAGGAGTTATGGCCAAAATAAGTTTTTCATATAAAAATTTCATTTTTTTGAGGATTTTCGTCGAAATTTGGATTTTTTGCGGGTGGTCACGAATTGAGGTCCTTTTGGCTCTAGGACGCATATTTAAGGAGTTATGGCCAAAATAAGTTTTTCATATAAAAATTTCAATTTTCTGAGGATTTTCATCAAAATTTTGATTTTTTGGGAGTGATCACGAATTGAGGTCCTTTTGGCTCTAGGACGCATATTTAAGGAGTTATGGCCAAAATAAGTTTTTCATATAAAAATTTCATTTTTTTGAGGATTTTCGTCGAAATTTGGATTTTTTGCGGGTAGTCACGAATTGAGGTCCTTTTGGCTCTAGGACGCATATTTAAGGAGTTATGGCCAAAATAAGTTTTTCATATAAAAATTTCAATTTTCTGAGGATTTTCATCAATATTTTGATTTTTTGGGAGTGATCACGAATTGAGGTCCTTTTGGCTCTAGGACGCACATTTATGGAGTTATGGGCAAAATAAGTTTTTCATATAAAAATTTCATTTTTTTGAGGATTTTCGTCGAAATTTTGATTTTTTGGGGGTGGTCACGAATTGAGGTCATTTTGGCTCTAGGACGCATATTTAAGGAGTTATGGCCAAAATAAGTTTTTCATATAAAAATTTCAATTTTTTGAGGATTTTCATCAAAATTTTGATTTTTTGGGAGTGATCACGAATTGAGGTCCTTTTGGCTCTAGGACGCATATTTAAGGAGTTATGGCCAAAATAAGTTTTTCATATAAAAATTTCAATTTTTTGAGGATTTTCGTCGAAATTTTGATTTTTTGGGGTTGGTCACGAATTGAGGTCATTTTGGCTCTAGGACGCATATTTAAGGAGTTATGGCCAAAATAAGTTTTTCATATAAAAATTTCAATTTTTTGAGGATTGTCATCAAAATTTTGATTTTGTGGGAGTGATCACGAATTGAGGTCCTTTTGGCTCTAGGACGCATATTTAAGGAGTTATGGCCAAAATAAGTTTTTCATATAAAAATTTCATTTTTTTGAGGATTTTCGTCGAAATTTGGATTTTTTGCGGGTGGTCACGAATTGAGGTCCTTTTGGCTCTAGGACGCATATTTAAGGAGTTATGGCCAAAATAAGTTTTTCATATAAAAATTTCATTTTTTTGAGGATTGTCATCAAAATTTTGATTTTGTGGGAGTGATCACGAATTGAGGTCCTTTTGGCTCTAGGACGCATATTTAAGGAGTTATGGCCAAAATAAGTTTTTCATATAAAAATTTCATTTTTTTGAGGATTTTCGTCGAAATTTGGATTTTTTGCGGGTGGTCACGAATTGAGGTCCTTTTGGCTCTAGGACGCATATTTAAGGAGTTATGGCCAAAATAAGTTTTTCATATAAAAATTTCAATTTTCTGAGGATTTTCATCAATATTTTGATTTTTTGGGAGTGATCACGAATTGAGGTCCTTTTGGCTCTAGGACGCATATTTAAGGAGTTATGGGCAAAATAAGTTTTTCATATAAAAATTTCATTTTTTTGAGGATTTTCGTCGAAATTTTGATTTTTTGGGGGTGGTCACGAATTGAGGTCATTTTGGCTCTAGGACGCATATTTAAGGAGTTATGGCCAAAATAAGTTTTTCATATAAAAATTTCAATTTTTTGAGGATTTTCATCAAAATTTTGATTTTTTGGGAGTGATCACGAATTGAGGTCCTTTTGGCTCTAGGACGCATATTTAAGGAGTTATGGCCAAAATAAGTTTTTCATATAAAAATTTCATTTTTTTGAGGATTTTCGTCGAAATTTGGATTTTTTGCGGGTGGTCACGAATTGAGGTCCTTTTGGCTCTAGGACGCATATTTAAGGAGTTATGGCCAAAATAAGTTTTTCATATAAAAATTTCAATTTTCTGAGGATTTTCATCAAAATTTTGATTTTTTGGGAGTGATCACGAATTGAGGTCCTTTTGGCTCTAGGACGCATATTTAAGGAGTTATGGCCAAAATAAGTTTTTCATATAAAAATTTCATTTTTTTGAGGATTTTCGTCGAAATTTGGATTTTTTGCGGGTGGTCACGAATTGAGGTCCTTTTGGCTCTAGGACGCATATTTAAGGAGTTATGGCCAAAATAAGTTTTTCATATAAAAATTTCAATTTTCTGAGGATTTTCATCAATATTTTGATTTTTTGGGAGTGATCACGAATTGAGGTCCTTTTGGCTCTAGGACGCATATTTAAGGAGTTATGGGCAAAATAAGTTTTTCATATAAAAATTTCATTTTTTTGAGGATTTTCGTCGAAATTTTGATTTTTTGGGGGTGGTCACGAATTGAGGTCATTTTGGCTCTAGGACGCATATTTAAGGAGTTATGGCCAAAATAAGTTTTTCATATAAAAATTTCAATTTTTTGAGGATTTTCATCAAAATTTTGATTTTTTGGGAGTGATCACGAATTGAGGTCCTTTTGGCTCTAGGACGCATATTTAAGGAGTTATGGCCAAAATAAGTTTTTCATATAAAAATTTCAATTTTTTGAGGATTTTCGTCGAAATTTGGATTTTTAGGGGGTGGTCACGAATTGAGGTCCTTTTGGCTCTAGGACGCATATTTAAGGAGTTATGGCCCAAAATAAGTTTTTCATATAAAAATTTCAATTTTTTGAGGATTTTCATCAAAATTTTGATTTTTTGGGGATGGTCACGAATTGAGGTCCTTTTGGCTCTAGGACGCATATTTAAGGAGTTATGGCCAAAATAAGTTTTTCATATAAAAATTTCAATTTTTTGAGGATTTTCATCAAAATTTTGATTTTTTGGGAGTGATCACGAATTGAGGTCCTTTTGGCTCTAGGACGCATATTTAAGGAGTTATGGCCAAAATAAGTTTTTCATATAAAATTTCAATTTTTTGAGGATTGTCATCAAAATTTTGATTTTTTGCGGGTGGTCACGAATTGAGGTCCTTTTGGCTCTAGGACGCATATTTAAGGAGTTATGGCCAAAATAAGTTTTTCATATAAAATTTTCAATTTTTTGAGGATTTTCATCAAAATTTTGATTTTTTGGGGATGGTCACGAATTGAGGTCCTTTTGGCGCTAGGACGCATATTTAAGGAGTTATGGCCAAAATAAGTTTTTCATATAAAAATTTCAATTTTTTGAGGATTTTCATCAAAATTTTGATTTTTTGGGAGTGATCACGAATTGAGGTCCTTTTGGCTCTAGGACGCATATTTAAGGAGTTATGGCCAAAATAAGTTTTTCATATAAAAATTTCATTTTTTTGAGGATTTTCGTCGAAATTTGGATTTTTTGCGGGTGGTCACGAATTGAGGTCCTTTTGGCTCTAGGACGCATATTTAAGGAGTTATGGCCAAAATAAGTTTTTCATATAAAAATTTCAATTTTCTGAGGATTTTCATCAATATTTTGATTTTTTGGGAGTGATCACGAATTGAGGTCCTTTTGGCTCTAGGACGCATATTTAAGGAGTTATGGCCAAAATAAGTTTTTCATATAAAAATTTCATTTTTTTGAGGATTTTCGTCGAAATTTGGATTTTTTGCGGGTGGTCACGAATTGAGGTCCTTTTGGCTCTAGGACGCATATTTAAGGAGTTATGGCCAAAATAAGTTTTTCATATAAAAATTTCAATTTTCTGAGGATTTTCATCAAAATTTTGATTTTTTGGGAGTGATCACGAATTGAGGTCCTTTTGGCTCTAGGACGCATATTTAAGGAGTTATGGGCAAAATAAGTTTTTCATATAAAAATTTCATTTTTTTGAGGATTTTCGTCGAAATTTTGATTTTTTGGGGGTGGTCACGAATTGAGGTCATTTTGGCTCTAGGACGCATATTTAAGGAGTTATGGCCAAAATAAGTTTTTCATATAAAAATTTCAATTTTTTGAGGATTTTCATCAAAATTTTGATTTTTTGGGAGTGATCACGAATTGAGGTCCTTTTGGCTCTAGGACGCATATTTAAGGAGTTATGGCCAAAATAAGTTTTTCATATAAAAATTTCATTTTTTTGAGGATTTTCGTCGAAATTTGGATTTTTTGCGGGTGGTCACGAATTGAGGTCCTTTTGGCTCTAGGACGCATATTTAAGGAGTTATGGCCAAAATAAGTTTTTCATATAAAAATTTTAATTTTCTGAGGATTTTCATCAAAATTTTGATTTTTTGGGAGTGATCACGAATTGAGGTCCTTTTGGCTCTAGGACGCATATTTAAGGAGTTATGGCCAAAATAAGTTTTTCATATAAAAATTTCATTTTTTTGAGGATTTTCGTCGAAATTTGGATTTTTTGCGGGTGGTCACGAATTGAGGTCCTTTTGGCTCTAGGACGCATATTTAAGGAGTTATGGCCAAAATAAGTTTTTCATATAAAAATTTCAATTTTCTGAGGATTTTCATCAATATTTTGATTTTTTGGGAGTGATCACGAATTGAGGTCCTTTTGGCTCTAGGACGCATATTTAAGGAGTTATGGGCAAAATAAGTTTTTCATATAAAAATTTCATTTTTTTGAGGATTTTCGTCGAAATTTTGATTTTTTGGGGGTGGTCACGAATTGAGGTCATTTTGGCTCTAGGACGCATATTTAAGGAGTTATGGCCAAAATAAGTTTTTCATATAAAAATTTCAATTTTTTGAGGATTTTCATCAAAATTTTGATTTTTTGGGAGTGATCACGAATTGAGGTCCTTTTGGCTCTAGGACGCATATTTAAGGAGTTATGGCCAAAATAAGTTTTTCATATAAAAATTTCAATTTTTTGAGGATTTTCGTCGAAATTTGGATTTTTAGGGGGTGGTCACGAATTGAGGTCCTTTTGGCTCTAGGACGCATATTTAAGGAGTTATGGCCCAAAATAAGTTTTTCATATAAAAATTTCAATTTTTTGAGGATTTTCATCAAAATTTTGATTTTTTGGGGATGGTCACGAATTGAGGTCCTTTTGGCTCTAGGACGCATATTTAAGGAGTTATGGCCAAAATAAGTTTTTCATATAAAAATTTCAATTTTTTGAGGATTTTCATCAAAATTTTGATTTTTTGGGAGTGATCACGAATTGAGGTCCTTTTGGCTCTAGGACGCATATTTAAGGAGTTATGGCCAAAATAAGTTTTTCATATAAAATTTCAATTTTTTGAGGATTGTCATCAAAATTTTGATTTTTTGCGGGTGGTCACGAATTGAGGTCCTTTTGGCTCTAGGACGCATATTTAAGGAGTTATGGCCAAAATAAGTTTTTCATATAAAATTTTCAATTTTTTGAGGATTTTCATCAAAATTTTGATTTTTTGGGGATGGTCACGAATTGAGGTCCTTTTGGCGCTAGGACGCATATTTAAGGAGTTATGGCCAAAATAAGTTTTTCATATAAAAATTTCAATTTTTTGAGGATTTTCATCAAAATTTTGATTTTTTGGGAGTGATCACGAATTGAGGTCCTTTTGGCTCTAGGACGCATATTTAAGGAGTTATGGCCAAAATAAGTTTTTCATATAAAAATTTCATTTTTTTGAGGATTTTCGTCGAAATTTGGATTTTTTGCGGGTGGTCACGAATTGAGGTCCTTTTGGCTCTAGGACGCATATTTAAGGAGTTATGGCCAAAATAAGTTTTTCATATAAAAATTTCAATTTTCTGAGGATTTTCATCAATATTTTGATTTTTTGGGAGTGATCACGAATTGAGGTCCTTTTGGCTCTAGGACGCATATTTAAGGAGTTATGGCCAAAATAAGTTTTTCATATAAAAATTTCATTTTTTTGAGGATTTTCGTCGAAATTTGGATTTTTTGCGGGTGGTCACGAATTGAGGTCCTTTTGGCTCTAGGACGCATATTTAAGGAGTTATGGCCAAAATAAGTTTTTCATATAAAAATTTCAATTTTCTGAGGATTTTCATCAAAATTTTGATTTTTTGGGAGTGATCACGAATTGAGGTCCTTTTGGCTCTAGGACGCATATTTAAGGAGTTATGGCCAAAATAAGTTTTTCATATAAAAATTTCATTTTTTTGAGGATTTTCGTCGAAATTTGGATTTTTTGGGGGTGGTCACGAATTGAGGTCCTTTTGGCTCTAGGACGCATATTTAAGGAGTTATGGCCAAAATAAGTTTTTCATATAAAAATTTCAATTTTTTGAGAATTTTCATCAAAATTTTGATTTTTTGGGGATGGTCACGAATTGAGGTACTTTTGGCTCTAGGAAGCATATTTAAGGAGTTATGGCCAAAATAAGTTTTTCATATAAAAATTTCAATTTTTTGAGGATTTTCGTCGAAATTTGGATTTTTTGGGGGTGGTCACGAATTGAGGTCATTTTGGCTCTAGGACGCATATTTAAGGAGTTATGGCCAAAATAAGTTTTTCATATAAAAATTTCAATTTTTTGAGGATTTTCATCAAAATTTTGATTTTTTGGGAGTGATCACGAATGGAGGTCCTTTTGGCTCTAGGACGCATATTTAAGGAGTTATGGCCAAAATAAGTTTTTCATATAAAAATTTCATTTTTTTGAGGATTTTCGTCGAAATTTGGATTTTTTGCGGGTGGTCACGAATTGAGGTCCTTTTGGCTCTAGGACGCATATTTAAGGAGTTATGGCCAAAATAAGTTTTTCATATAAAAATTTCAATTTTCTGAGGATTTTCATCAAAATTTTGATTTTTTGGGAGTGATCACGAATTGAGGTCCTTTTGGCTCTAGGACGCATATTTAAGGAGTTGTGGCCAAAATAAGTTTTTCATATAAAAATTTCAATTTTTTGAGGATTTTCGTCGAAATTTGGATTTTTAGGGGGTGGTCACGAATTGAGGTCCTTTTGGCTCTAGGACGCATATTTAAGGAGTTATGGCCCAAAAGAAGTTTTTCATATAAAAATTTCAATTTTTTGAGGATTTTCATCAAAATTTTGATTTTTTGGGGATGGTCACGAATTGAGGTCCTTTTGGCTCTAGGACGCATATTTAAGGAGTTATGGCCAAAATAAGTTTTTCATATAAAAATTTCAATTTTTTGAGGATTTTCATCAAAATTTTGATTTTTTGGGAGTGATCACGAATTGAGGTCCTTTTGGCTCTAGGACGCATATTTAAGGAGTTATGGCCAAAATAAGTTTTTCATATAAAATTTCAATTTTTTGAGGATTGTCATCAAAATTTTGATTTTTTGCGGGTGGTCACGAATTGAGGTCCTTTTGGCTCTAGGACGCATATTTAAGGAGTTATGGCCAAAATAAGTTTTTCATATAAAATTTTCAATTTTTTGAGGATTTTCATCAAAATTTTGATTTTTTGGGGATGGTCACGAATTGAGGTCCTTTTGGCGCTAGGACGCATATTTAAGGAGTTATGGCCAAAATAAGTTTTTCATATAAAAATTTCAATTTTTTGAGGATTTTCATCAAAATTTTGATTTTTTGGGAGTGATCACGAATTGAGGTCCTTTTGGCTCTAGGACGCATATTTAAGGAGTTGTGGCCAAAATAAGTTTTTCATATAAAAATTTCATTTTTTTGAGGATTTTCGTCGAAATTTGGATTTTTTGGGGGTGGTCACGAATTGAGGTCCTTTTGGCTATAGGACGCATATTTAAGGAGTTATGGCCAAAATAAGTTTTTCATATAAAAATTTCAATTTTCTGAGGATTTTCATCAAAATTTTGATTTTTTGGGGGTGGTCACGAATTGAGGTCCTTTTGGCTCTAGGACGCATATTTAAGGAGTTATGGGCAAAATAAGTTTTTCATATAAAAATTTCATTTTTTTGAGGATTTTCGTCGAAATTTTGATTTTTTGGGGGTGGTCACGAATTGAGGTCCTTTTGGCTCTAGGACGCATATTTAAGGAGTTATGGCCCAAAATAAGTTTTTCATATAAAAATTTCATTTTTTTGAGGATTGTCATCAAAATTTTGATTTTTTGGGGATGGTCACGAATTGAGGTCCTTTTGGCTCTAGGACGCATATTTAAGGAGTTATGGCCAAAATAAGTTTTTCATATAAAAATTTAAATTTTTTGAGGATTTTCATCAAAATTTTGATTTTTTGGGGGTGGTCACGAATTGAGGTCCTTTTGGCTCTAGGACGCATATTTAAGGAGTTATGGCCAAAATAAGTTTTTCATATAAAAATTTCAATTTTCTGAGGATTTTCATCAAAATTTTGATTTTTTGGGAGTGATCACGAATTGAGGTCCTTTTGGCTCTAGGACGCATATTTAAGGAGTTATGGCCACAATAAGTTTTTCATATAAAAATTTCAATTTTTTGAGGATTTTCATCAAAATTTTGATTTTTTGGGGGTGGTCACGAATTGAGGTCCTTTTGGCTCTAGGACGCATATTTAAGGAGTTATGGCCAAAATAAGTTTTTCATATAAAAATTTCAATTTTTTGAGGATTTTCATCAAAATTTTGATTTTTTGGGGATGGTCACGAATTGAGGTCCTTTTGGCTCTAGGACGCATATTTAAGGAGTTATGGCCAAAATAAGTTTTTCATATAAAATTTTCAATTTTTTGAGGATTTTCATCAAAATTTTGATTTTTTGGGAGTGATCACGAATTGAGGTCCTTTTGGCTCTAGGACGCATATTTAAGGAGTTATGGCCAAAATAAGTTTTTCATATAAAAATTTCATTTTTTTGAGGATTTTCGTCGAAATTTTGATTTTTTGGGGGTGGTCACGAATTGAGGTCCTTTTGGCTCTAGGACGCATATTTAAGGAGTTGTGGCCAAAATAAGTTTTTCATATAAAAATTTCAATTTTTTGAGGATTGTCATCAAAATTTTGATTTTTTTGGGGTGGTCACGAATTGAGGTCCTTTTGGCTCTAGGACGCATATTTAAGGAGTTGTGGCCAAAATAAGTTTTTCATATAAAAATTTCAATTTTTTGAGGATTTTCGTCGAAATTTTGATTTTTTGGGGGTGGTCACGAATTGAGGTCCTTTTGGCTCTAGGACGCATATTTAAGGAGTTATGGCCAAAATAAGTTTCTCATATAAAAATTTCTATTTTTTGAGGATTTCATCAAAATTTTGATTTTTTGGGAGTGATCACGAATTGAGGTCCTTTTGGCTCTAGGACGCATATTTAAGGAGTTATGGCCAAAATAAGTTTTTCATATAAAAATTTCATTTTTTTGAGGATTTTCGTCGAAATTTGGATTTTTTGCGGGTGGTCACGAATTGAGGTCCTTTTGGCTCTAGGACGCATATTTAAGGAGTTATGGCCAAAATAAGTTTTTCATATAAAAATTTAAATTTTTTGAGGATTTTCATCAAAATTTTGATTTTTTGGGGGTGGTCACGAATTGAGGTCCTTTTGGCTCTAGGACGCATATTTAAGGAGTTATGGCCAAAATAAGTTTTTCATATAAAAATTTCATTTTTTTGAGGATTTTCGTCGAAATTTGGATTTTTTGGGGATGGTCACGAATTGAGGTCCTTTTGGCTCTAGGACGCATATTTAAGGAGTTGTGGCCAAAATAAGTTTTTCATATAAAAATTTCAATTTTTTGAGAATTTTCGTCGAAATTTGGATTTGTTGGGGGTGGTCACGAATTGAGGTCCTTTTGGCTCTAGGACGCATATTTAAGGAGTTATGGCCACAATAAGTTTTTCATATAAAAATTTCAATTTTTTGAGGATTTTCGTCGAAATTTGGATTTTTTGCGGGTGGTCACGAATTGAGGTCCTTTTGGCTCTAGGACGCATATTTAAGGAGTTATGGCCACAATAAGTTTTTCATATAAAAATTTCAATTTTTTGAGGATTTTCGTCGAAATTTGGATTTTTTGGGGGTGGTCACGAATTGAGGTCCTTTTGGCTCTAGGACGCATATTTAAGGAGTTGTGGCCAAAATAAGTTTTTCATATAAAAATTTCAATTTTTTGAGAATTTTCGTCGAAATTTGGATTTTTTGGGGGTGGTCACGAATTGAGGTCCTTTTGGCTCTAGGACGCATATTTAAGGAGTTATGGCCCAAAATAAGTTTTTCATATAAAAATTTCATTTTTTTGAGGATTGTCATCAAAATTTTGATTTTGTGGGAGTGATCACGAATTGAGGTCCTTTTGGCTCTAGGACGCATATTTAAGGAGTTATGGCCAAAATAAGTTTTTCATATAAAAATTTCAATTTTTTGAGGATTTTCGTCGAAATTTGGATTTTTTGGGGGTGGTCACGAATTGAGGTCATTTTGGCTCTAGGACGCATATTTAAGGAGTTATGGCCAAAATAAGTTTTTCATATAAAAATTTCAATTTTTTGAGGATTTTCGTCGAAATTTGGATTTTTTGGGGGTGGTCACGAATTGAGGTCATTTTGGCTCTAGGACGCATATTTAAGGAGTTATGGCCAAAATAAGTTTTTCATATAAAAATTTCATTTTTTTGAGGATTTTCGTCGAAATTTGGATTTTTTGGGGATGGTCACGAATTGAGGTCCTTTTGGCTCTAGGACGCATATTTAAGGAGTTGTGGCCAAAATAAGTTTTTCATATAAAAATTTCAATTTTTTGAGAATTTTCGTCGAAATTTGGATTTGTTGGGGGTGGTCACGAATTGAGGTCCTTTTGGCTCTAGGACGCATATTTAAGGAGTTATGGCCACAATAAGTTTTTCATATAAAAATTTCAATTTTTTGAGGATTTTCGTCGAAATTTGGATTTTTTGCGGGTGGTCACGAATTGAGGTCCTTTTGGCTCTAGGACGCATATTTAAGGAGTTATGGCCACAATAAGTTTTTCATATAAAAATTTCAATTTTTTGAGGATTTTCGTCGAAATTTGGATTTTTTGGGGGTGGTCACGAATTGAGGTCCTTTTGGCTCTAGGACGCATATTTAAGGAGTTGTGGCCAAAATAAGTTTTTCATATAAAAATTTCAATTTTTTGAGAATTTTCGTCGAAATTTGGATTTTTTGGGGGTGGTCACGAATTGAGGTCCTTTTGGCTCTAGGACGCATATTTAAGGAGTTATGGCCACAATAAGTTTTTCATATAAAAATTTCAATTTTTTGAGGATTTTCGTCGAAATTTGGATTTTTTGGGAGTGATCACGAATTGAGGTCCTTTTGGCTCTAGGACGCATATTTAAGGAGTTATGGCCAAAATAAGTTTTTCATATAAAAATTTCAATTTTCTGAGGATTTTCATCAAAATTTTGATTTTTTGGGAGTGATCACGAATTGAGGTCCTTTTGGCTCTAGGACGCATATTTAAGGAGTTGTGGCCAAAATAAGTTTTTCATATAAAAATTTCATTTTTTTGAGGATTTTCGTCGAAATTTGGATTTTTTGGGGGTGGTCACGAATTGAGGTCCTTTTGGCTCTAGGACGCATATTTAAGGAGTTATGGCCAAAATAAGTTTTTCATATAAAAATTTCAATTTTTTGAGGATTTTCATCAAAATTTTGATTTTTTGGGGATGGTCACGAATTGAGGTCCTTTTGGCTCTAGGACGCATATTTAAGGAGTTATGGCCAAAATAAGTTTTTCATATAAAAATTTCAATTTTTTGAGGATTTTCGTCGAAATTTGGATTTTTTGGGGGTGGTCACGAATTGAGGTCCTTTTGGCTCTAGGACGCATATTTAAGGAGTTATGGCCAAAATAAGTTTTTCATATAAAAATTTAAAGTTTTTGAGGATTTTCATCAAAATTTTGATTTTTTGGGGGTGGTCACGAATTGAGGTCCTTTTGGCTCTAGGACGCATATTTAAGGAGTTATGGCCAAAATAAGTTTTTCATATAAAAATTTCATTTTTTTGAGGATTTTCGTCGAAATTTTGATTTTTTGGGGGTGGTCACGAATTGAGGTCCTTTTGGCTCTAGGACGCATATTTAAGGAGTTATGGCCAAAATAAATTTTTCATATAAAAATTTGATTTTTTTTTGAGAATTTTCGTCGAAATTTGGATTTTTTGGGGGTGATCACGAATTGAGGTCCTTTTGGCTCTAGGACGCATATTTAAGGAGTTGTGGCCAAAATAAGTTTTTCATATAAAAATTTCAATTTTTTGAGGATTTTCGTCGAAATTTGGATTTTTTGGGGGTGGTCACGAATTGAGGTCCTTTTGGCTCTAGGACGCATATTTAAGGAGTTATGGCCAAAATAAGTTTTTCAAAATTTCATTTTTTTGAGGATTTTGATTTTTTGGGGATGGTCACGAATTGAGGTCCTTTTGGCTCTAGGACGCATATTTAAGGAGTTATGGCCAAAATAAGTTTTTCATATAAAAATTTCAATTTTTTGAGGATTTTCGTCGAAATTTTGATTTTTTGGGGATGGTCACGAATTGAGGTCCTTTTGGCTCTAGGACGCATATTTAAGGAGTTATGGCCAAAATAAGTTTTTCATATAAAAATTTAAATTTTTTGAGGATTTTCATCAAAATTTTGATTTTTTGGGAGTGATCACGAATTGAGGTCCTTTTGGCTCTAGGACGCATATTTAAGGAGTTATGGCCAAAATAGGTTTTTCATATAAAAATTTCATTTTTTTGAGGATTTTCGTCGAAATTTGGATTTTTTGCGGGTGGTCACGAATTGAGGTCCTTTTGGCTCTAGGACGCATATTTAAGGAGTTATGGCCAAAATAAGTTTTTCATATAAAAATTTCAATTTTCTGAGGATTTTCATCAAAATTTTGATTTTTTGGGAGTGATCACGAATTGAGGTCCTTTTGGCTCTAGGACGCATATTTAAGGAGTTATGGGCAAAATAAGTTTTTCATATAAAAATTTCATTTTTTTGAGGATTTTCGTCGAAATTTTGATTTTTTGGGAGTGATCACGAATTGAGGTCCTTTTGGCTCTAGGACGCATATTTAAGGAGTTGTGGCCAAAATAAGTTTTTCATATAAAAATTTCAATTTTTTGAGGATTTTCGTCGAAATTTTGATTTTTTGGGGGTGGTCACGAATTGAGGTCCTTTTGGCTCTAGGACGCATATTTAAGGAGTTATGGCCCAAAATAAGTTTTTCATATAAAAATTTCATTTTTTTGAGGATTTTCGTCGAAATTTGGATTTTTTGCGGGTGATCACGAATTGAGGTCCTTTTGGCTCTAGGACGCATATTTAAGGAGTTATGGCCCAAAATAAGTTTTTCATATAAAAATTTCAATTTTTTGAGGATTTTCATCAAAATTTTGATTTTTTGGGAGTGATCACGAATTGAGGTCCTTTTGGCTCTAGGACGCATATTTAAGGAGTTGTGGCCAAAATAAGTTTTTCATATAAAAATTTCAATTTTTTGAGGATTTTCGTCGAAATTTGGATTTTTTGGGGGTGGTCACGAATTGAGGTCCTTTTGGCTCTAGGACGCATATTTAAGGAGTTATGGCCACAATAAGTTTTTCATATAAAAATTTCAATTTTTTGAGGATTTTCATCAAAATTTTGATTTTTTGGGGGTGGTCACGAATTGAGGTCCTTTTGGCTCTAGGACGCATATTTAAGGAGTTATGGCCACAATAAGTTTTTCATATAAAAATTTCAATTTTTTGAGGATTTTCGTCGAAATTTGGATTTTTTGGGGGTGGTCACGAATTGAGGTCCTTTTGGCTCTAGGACGCATATTTAAGGAGTTATGGCCAAAATAAGTTTTTCATATAAAAATTTCAATTTTCTGAGGATTTTCATCAAAATTTTGATTTTTTGGGAGTGATCACGAATTGAGGTCCTTTTGGCTCTAGGACGCATATTTAAGGAGTTATGGCCAAAATAAGTTTTTCATATAAAAATTTCAATTTTTTGAGGATTTTCATCGAAATTTGGATTTTTTGGGGGTGGTCACGAATTGAGGTCCTTTTGGCTCTAGGACGCATATTTAAGGAGTTATGGCCCAAAATAAGTTTTTCATATA
The DNA here is from genome assembly GCF_050003625.1 of Haematobia irritans. NCBI lineage: Eukaryota > Metazoa > Arthropoda > Insecta > Diptera > Muscidae > Haematobia > Haematobia irritans. The sequence continues at coordinate 484,155 of NW_027445852.1, read as the reverse complement.
AAAATTTCAATTTTTTGAGGATTTTCATCAAAATTTTGATTTTTTGGGGGTGGTCACGAATTGAGGTCCTTTTGGCTCTAGGACGCATATTTAAGGAGTTATGGCCAAAATAAGTTTTTCATATAAAAATTTCAATTTTTTGAGGATTTTCATCAAAATTTTGATTTTTTGGGGGTGGTCACGAATTGAGGTCCTTTTGGCTCTAGGACGCATATTTAAGGAGTTATGGCCAAAATAAGTTTTTCATATAAAAATTTCAATTTTTTGAGGATTTTCATCAAAATTTTGATTTTTTGGGGGTGGTCACGAATTGAGGTCCTTTTGGCTCTAGGACGCATATTTAAGGAGTTATGGCCAAAATAAGTTTCTCATATAAAAATTTCTATTTTTTGAGGATTTTCGTCGAAATTTGGATTTTTTGGGGGTGGCCACGAATTGAGGTCCTTTTGGCTCTAGGACGCATATTTAAGGAGTTATGGCCAAAATAAGTTTTTCATATAAAAATTTCAATTTTTTGAGGATTTTCATCAAAATTTTGATTTTTTGGGAGTGATCACGAATTGAGGTCCTTTTGGCTCTAGGACGCATATTTAAGGAGTTATGGCCAAAATAAGTTTTTCATATAAAAATTTCAATTTTTTGAGGATTTTCGTCGAAATTTGGATTTTTTGGGGGTGGTCACGAATTGAGGTCATTTTGGCTCTAGGACGCATATTTAAGGAGTTATGGCCAAAATAAGTTTTTCATATAAAAATTTCAATTTTTTGAGGATGTTCGTCGAAATTTGGATTTTTAGGGGGTGGTCACGAATTGAGGTCCTTTTGGCTCTAGGACGCATATTTAAGGAGTTATGGCCCAAAATAAGTTTTTCATATAAAAATTTCAATTTTTTGAGGATTTTCGTCGAAATTTTGATTTTTTGGGGGTGGTCACGAATTGAGGTCCTTTTGGCTCTAGGACGCATATTTAAGGAGTTATGGCCAAAATAAGTTTTTCATATAAAAATTTCAATTTTCTGAGGATTTTCATCAAAATTTTGATTTTTTGGGAGTGATCACGAATTGAGGTCCTCTTGGCTCTAGGACGCATATTTAAGGAGTTATGGGCAAAATAAGTTTTTCATATAAAAATTTCATTTTTTTGAGGATTTTCGTCGAAATTTTGATTTTTTGGGGGTGGTCACGAATTGAGGTCCTTTTGGCTCTAGGACGCATATTTAAGGAGTTATGGCCAAAATAAGTTTTTCATATAAAAATTTCATTTTTTTGAGGATTTTCGTCGAAATTTTGATTTTTTGGGGATGGTCACGAATTGAGGTCCTTTTGGCTCTAGGAAGCATATTTAAGGAGTTATGGCCAAAATAAGTTTTTCATATAAAAATTTCAATTTTTTGAGGATTTTCATCAAAATTTTGATTTTTTGGGAGTGATCACGAATTGAGGTCCTTTTGGCTCTGGGACGCATATTTAAGGAGTTGTGGCCAAAATAAGTTTTTCATATAAAAATTTCATTTTTTTGAGGATTTTCGTCGAAATTTTGATTTTTTGGGGGTGGTCACGAATTGAGGTCCTTTTGGCTCTAGGACGCATATTTAAGGAGTTATGGCCAAAATAAGTTTTTCATATAAAAATTTCATTTTTTTGAGGATTTTCGTCGAAATTTTGATTTTTTGGGGATGGTCACGAATTGAGGTCCTTTTGGCTCTAGGACGCATATTTAAGGAGTTATGGCCAAAATAAGTTTTTCATATAAAAATTTCAATTTTTTGAGGATTGTCATCAAAATTTTGATTTTGAGGGAGTGATCACGAATTGAGGTCCTTTTGGCTCTAGGACGCATATTTAAGGAGTTATGGCCAAAATAAGTTTTTCATATAAAAATTTCAATTTTTTGAGGATTTTCGTCGAAATTTGGATTTTTTGGGGGTGGTTACGAATTGAGGTCCTTTTGGCTCTAGGACGCATATTTAAGGAGTTATGGCCAAAATAAGTTTTTCATATAAAAATTTCAATTTTTTGAGGATTTTCGTCGAAATTTGGATTTTTTGGGGGTGGTCACGAATTGAGGTCCTTTTGGCTCTAGGACGCATATTTAAGGAGTTATGGCCCAAAATAAGTTTTTCATATAAAAATTTCAATTTTTTGAGGATTTTCGTCGAAATTTGGATTTTTTGGGGGTGGTCACGAATTGAGGTCCTTTTGGCTCTAGGAAGCATATTTAAGGAGTTATGGCCAAAATAAGTTTTTCATATAAAAATTTCAATTTTTTGAGGATTTTCGTCGAAATTTGGATTTTTTGGGGGTGGTCACGAATTGAGGTCATTTTGGCTCTAGGACGCATATTTAAGGAGTTATGGCCAAAATAAGTTTTTCATATAAAAATTTCAATTTTTTGAGGATTGTCATCAAAATTTTGATTTTGTGGGAGTGATCACGAATTGAGGTCCTTTTGGCTCTAGGACGCATATTTAAGGAGTTATGGCCAAAATAAGTTTTTCATATAAAAATTTCATTTTTTTGAGGATTTTCGTCGAAATTTGGATTTTTTGCGGGTGGTCACGAATTGAGGTCCTTTTGGCTCTAGGACGCATATTTAAGGAGTTATGGCCAAAATAAGTTTTTCATATAAAATTTTCAATTTTTTGAGGATTTTCATCAAAATTTTGATTTTTTGGGGATGGTCACGAATTGAGGTCCTTTTGGCTCTAGGACGCATATTTAAGGAGTTATGGCCAAAATAAGTTTTTCATATAAAAATTTAAATTTTTTGAGGATTTTCATCAAAATTTTGATTTTTTGGGGATGGTCACGAATTGAGGTCCTTTTGGCTCTAGGACGCATATTTAAGGAGTTATGGCCAAAATAAGTTTTTTATATAAAAATTTCAATTTTTTGAGGATTTTCATCAAAATTTTGATTTTTTGGGAGTGATCACGAATTGAGGTCCTTTTGGCTATAGGACGCATATTTAAGGAGTTATGGCCAAAATAAGTTTTTCATATAAAAATTTCAATTTTTTGAGGATTTTCATCAAAATTTTGATTTTTTGGGAGTGATCACGAATTGAGGTCCTTTTGGCTCTAGGACGCATATTTAAGGAGTTATGACCAAAATAAGTTTTTCATATAAAAATTTAAATTTTTTGAGGATTTTCATCAAAATTTTGATTTTTTGGGAGTGATCACGAATTGAGGTCCTTTTGGCTCTAGGACGCATATTTAAGGAGTTATGGCCAAAATAAGTTTTTCATATAAAAATTTCATTTTTTTGAGGATGTTCGTCGAAATTTGGATTTTTGGGGGTGGTCACGAATTGAGGTCCTTTTGGCTCTAGGACGCATATTTAAGGAGTTATGGCCAAAATAAGTTTTTCATATAAAAATTTCAATTTTTTGAGGATTGTCATCAAAATTTTGATTTTGAGGGAGTGATCACGAATTGAGGTCCTTTTGGCTCTAGGACGCATATTTAAGGAGTTATGGCCAAAATAAGTTTTTCATATAAAAATTTCAATTTTTTGAGGATTTTCGTCGACATTTGGATTTTTTGGGGGTGGTCACGAATTGAGGTCATTTTGGCTCTAGGACGCATATTTAAGGAGTTATGGCCAAAATAAGTTTTTCATATAAAAATTTCAATTTTTTGAGGATTGTCATCAAAATTTTGATTTTCATCAAAATTTTGATTTTTTGGGAGTGATCACGAATTGAGGTCCTTTTGGCTATAGGACGCATATTTAAGGAGTTATGGCCAAAATAAGTTTTTCATATAAAAATTTCATTTTTTTGAGGATTTTCGTCGAAATTTGGATTTTTTGGGGGTGGTCACGAATTGAGGTCCTTTTGGCTCTAGGACGCATATTTAAGGAGTTATGGCCAAAATAAGTTTTTCATATAAAAATTTCAATTTTTTGAGAATTTTCATCAAAATTGTGATTTTTTGGGGATGGTCACGAATTGAGGTCCTTTTGGCTCTAGGAAGCATATTTAAGGAGTTATGGCCCAAATAAGTTTTTCATATAAAAATTTCAATTTTTTGAGGATTTTCGTCGAAATTTGGATTTTTTGGGGGTGGTCACGAATTGAGGTCATTTTGGCTCTAGGACGCATATTTAAGGAGTTATGGCCAAAATAAGTTTTTCATATAAAAATTTAAATTTTTTGAGGATTTTCATCAAAATTTTGATTTTTTGGGGATGGTCACGAATTGAGGTCCTTTTGGCTCTAGGACGCATATTTAAGGAGTTATGGCCAAAATAAGTTTTTCATATAAAAATTTCATTTTTTTGAGGATTTTCGTCGAAATTTGGATTTTTTGGGGGTGGTCACGAATTGAGGTCCTTTTGGCTCTAGGACGCATATTTAAGGAGTTATGGCCAAAATAAGTTTTTCATATAAAAATTTCAATTTTTTGAGGATTTTCATCAAAATTTTGATTTTTTGGGGATGGTCACGAATTGAGGTCCTTTTGGCTATAGGACGCATATTTAAGGAGTTATGGCCAAAATAAGTTTTTCATATAAAAATTTCAATTTTTTGAGGATTTTCGTCGAAATTTGGATTTTTTGGGAGTGATCACGAATTGAGGTCCTTTTGGCTCTAGGACGCATATTTAAGGAGTTATGGCCAAAATAAGTTTTTCATATAAAAATTTCAATTTTTTGAGAATTTTCGTCGAAATTTTGATTTTTTGGGGATGGTCACGAATTGAGGTCCTTTTGGCTCTAGGACGCATATTTAAGGAGTTATGGCCAAAATAAGTTTTTCATATAAAAATTTAAATTTTTTGAGGATTTTCATCAAAATTTTGATTTTTTGGGGATGGTCACGAATTGAGGTCATTTTGGCTCTAGGACGCATATTTAAGGAGTTATGGCCAAAATAAGTTTTTCATATAAAAATTTAAATTTTTTGAGGATTTTCATCAAAATTTTGATTTTTTGGGAGTGATCACGAATTGAGGTCCTTTTGGCTCTAGGACGCATATTTAAGGAGTTATGGCCAAAATAAGTTTTTCATATAAAAATTTCAATTTTTTGAGGATTTTCGTCGAAATTTGGATTTTTTGGGAGTGATCACGAATTGAGATCCTTTTGGCTCTAGGACGCATATTTAAGGAGTTATGGCCAAAATAAGTTTTTCATATAAAAATTTCAATTTTTTGAGAATTTTCGTCGAAATTTTGATTTTTTGGGGATGGTCACGAATTGAGGTCCTTTTGGCTCTAGGACGCATATTTAAGGAGTTATGGCCAAAATAAGTTTTTCATATAAAAATTTAAATTTTTTGAGGATTTTCATCAAAATTTTGATTTTTTGGGGATGGTCACGAATTGAGGTCATTTTGGCTCTAGGACGCATATTTAAGGAGTTATGGCCAAAATAAGTTTTTCATATAAAAATTTCAATTTTTTGAGGATTTTCATCAAAATTTTGATTTTTTGGGAGTGATCACGAATTGAGGTCCTTTTGGCTCTAGGACGCATATTTAAGGAGTTATGGCCAAAATAAGTTTTTCATATAAAAATTTCATTTTTCTGAGGATTTTCGTCGAAATTTTGATTTTTTGGGGGTGGTCACGAATTGAGGTCCTTTTGGCTCTGGGACGCATATTTAAGGAGTTATGGCCAAAATAAGTTTTTCATATAAAAATTTCAATTTTTTGAGGATTTTCATCAAAATTTTGATTTTTTGGGGGTGGTCACGAATTGAGGTCCTTTTGGCTCTAGGACGCATATTTAAGGAGTTATGGCCAAAATAAGTTTTTCATATAAAAATTTCAATTTTTTGAGGATTTTAATCAAAATTTTGATTTTTTGGGGATGGTCACGAATTGAGGTCCTTTTGGCTCTAGGAAGCATATTTAAGGAGTTATGGCCCAAAATAAGTTTTTCATATAAAAATTTCAATTTTTTGAGGATTTTCGTCGAAATTTGGATTTTTTGGGGGTGATCACGAATTGAGGTCCTTTTGGCTCTAGGACGCATATTTAAGGAGTTATGGCCAAAATAAGTTTTTCATATAAAAATTTCAATTTTTTGAGGATTTTCATCAAAATTTTGATTTTTTGGGGATGGTCACGAATTGAGGTCCTTTTGGCTCTAGGACGCATATTTAAGGAGTTATGGCCTAAATAAGTTTTTCATATAAAAATTTCATTTTTTTGAGGATTTTCGTCGAAATTTGGATTTTTTGGGGATGGTCACGAATTGAGGTCCTTTTGGCTCTAGGACGCATATTTAAGGAGTTATGGCCAAAATAAGTTTTTCATATAAAAATTTCATTTTTTTGAGGATTTTCGTCGAAATTTTGATTGTTTGGGGGTGGTCACGAATTGAGGTCCTTTTGGCTCTAGGACGCATATTTAAGGAGTTGTGGCCAAAATAAGTTTTTCATATAAAAATTTCATTTTTTTGAGGATGTTCGTCGAAATTTGGATTTTTTGGGGGTGGTCACGAATTGAGGTCCTTTTGGCTCTAGGACGCATATTTAAGGAGTTATGGCCCAAAATAAGTTTTTCATATAAAAATTTCAATTTTTTGAGGATTTTCATCAAAATTTTGATTTTTTGGGGATGGTCACGAATTGAGGTCCTTTTGGCTCTAGGAAGCATATTTAAGGAGTTATGGCCCAAAATAAGTTTTTCATATAAAAATTTCAATTTTTTGAGGATTTTCGTCGAAATTTGGATTTTTTGGGGGTGGTCACGAATTGAGGTCCTTTTGGCTCTAGGACGCATATTTAAGGAGTTATGGCCAAAATAAGTTTTTCATATAAAAATTTCAATTTTTTGAGGATTTTCATCAAAATTGTGATTTTTTGGGGATGGTCACGAATTGAGGTCCTTTTGGCTCTAGGAAGCATATTTAAGGAGTTATGGCCCAAATAAGTTTTTCATATAAAAATTTCATTTTTTTGAGGATTTTCGTCGAAATTTGGATTTTTTGCGGGTGGTCACGAATTGAGGTCCTTTTGGCTCTAGGACGCATATTTAAGGAGTTATGGCCAAAATAAGTTTTTCATATAAAATGTTCAATTTTTTGAGGATTTTCATCAAAATTTTGATTTTTTGGGAGTGATCACGAATTGAGGTCCTTTTGGCTCTAGGACGCATATTTAAGGAGTTATGGCCAAAATAAGTTTTTCATATAAAAATTTCATTTTTTTGAGGATTTTCGTCGAAATTTTGATTTTTTGGGGATGGTCACGAATTGAGGTCCTTTTGGCTCTAGGAAGCATATTTAAGGAGTTATGGCCAAAATAAGTTTTTCATATAAAAATTTCATTTTTTTGAGGATTTTCATCAAAATTTTGATTTTTTGGGAGTGATCACGAATTGAGGTCCTTTTGGCTCTAGGACGCATATTTAAGGAGTTATGGCCATATATAAAAATTTCATGTTTTTGAGGATTTTCGTCGAAATTTGGATTTTTTGGGGGTGGTCACGAATTGAGGTCCTTTTGGCTCTAGGACGCATATTTAAGGAGTTGTGGCCAAAATAAGTTTTTCATATAAAAATTTCATTTTTTTGAGGATGTTCGTCGAAATTTGGATTTTTTGGGGGTGGTCACGAATTGAGGTCCTTTTGGCTCTAGGACGCATATTTAAGGAGTTATGGTCAAAATAAGTTTTTCATATAAAAATTTCAATTTTTTGAGGATTTTCATCAAAATTTTGATTTTTTGGGGATGGTCACGAATTGAGGTCCTTTTGGCGCTAGGACGCATATTTAAGGAGTTATGGCCAAAATAAGTTTTTCATATAAAAATTTCATTTTTTTGAGGATTTTCATCAAAATTTTGATTTTTTGGGGGTGGTCACGAATTGAGGTCCTTTTGGCTCTAGGACGCATATTTAAGGAGTTATGGCCAAAATAAGTTTTTCATATAAAAATTTCAATTTTTTGAGGATGTTCGTCGAAATTTGGATTTTTAGGGGGTGGTCACGAATTGAGGTCCTTTTGGCTCTAGGACGCATATTTAAGGAGTTCTGGCCAAAATAAGTTTTTCATATAAAAATTTCATTTTTTTGAGGATTTTCGTCGAAATTTGGATTTTTTGGGGATGGTCACGAATTGAGGTCCTTTTGGCTCTAGGACGCATATTTAAGGAGTTATGGCCAAAATAAGTTTTTCATATAAAAATTTCATTTTTTTGAGGATTTTCGTCGAAATTTTGATTTGTTGGGGGTGGTCACGAATTGAGGTCCTTTTGGCTCTAGGACGCATATTTAAGGAGTTATGGCCAAAATAAGTTTTTCATATAAAAATTTCAATTTTTTGAGGATTTTCATCAAAATTTTGATTTTTTGGGGATGGTCACGAATTGAGGTCCTTTTGGCTCTAGGACGCATATTTAAGGAGTTATGGCCAAAATAAGTTTTTCATATAAAAATTTCATTTTTTTGAGGATTTTCATCAAAATTTTGATTTTTTGGGGATGGTCACGAATTGAGGTCCTTTTGGCTCTAGGACGCATATTTAAGGAGTTATGGCCAAAATAAGTTTTTCATATAAAAATTTCATTTTTTTGAGGATTGTCATCAAAATTTTGATTTTTTGGGGGTGGTCACGAATTGAGGTCCTTTTGGCTCTAGGACGCATATTTAAGGAGTTATGGCCAAAATAAGTTTTTCATATAAAAATTTCATTTTTTTGAGGATTTTCATCAAAATTTTGATTTTTTGGGGGTGGTCACGAATTGAGGTCCTTTTGGCTCTAGGACGCATATTTAAGGAGTTATGGGCAAAATAAGTTTTTCATATAAAAATTTCATTTTTTTGAGGATTTTCGTCGAAATTTGGATTTTTTGGGGATGGTCACGAATTGAGGTCCTTTTGGCTCTAGGACGCATATTTAAGGAGTTATGGCCAAAATAAGTTTTTTATATAAAAATTTCATTTTTTTGAGGATTGTCATCAAAATTTTGATTTTGTGGGAGTGATCACGAATTGAGGTCCTTTTGGCTCTAGGACGCATATTTAAGGAGTTATGGCCAAAATAAGTTTTTCATATAAAAATTTCATTTTTTTGAGGATTTTCATCAAAATTTTGATTTTGTGGGAGTGATCACGAATTGAGGTCCTTTTGGCTCTAGGACGCATATTTAAGGAGTTATGGGCAAAATAAGTTTTTCATATAAAAATTTCATTTTTTTGAGGATTTTCGTCGAAATTTGGATTTTTTGGGGGTGGTCACGAATTGAGGTCCTTTTGGCTATAGGACGCATATTTAAGGAGTTATGGCCAAAATAAGTTTTTCATATAAAAATTTCAATTTTTTGAGGATTTTCATCAAAATTTTGATTTTTTGGGAGTGATCACGAATTGAGGTCCTTTTGGCTCTAGGACGCATATTTAAGGAGTTATGGGCAAAATAAGTTTTTCATATAAAAATTTCAATTTCCTCAAAATCCTCAAAAAATTGAAATTTTTATATGAAAAACTTATTTTGGCCATAACTCCTTAAATATGCGTCCTAGCGCCAAAAGGACCTCAATTCGTGACCATCCCCAAAAAATCAAAATTTTGATGAAAATCCTCAAAAAATTGAAATTTTTATATGAAAAACTTATTTTGGCCATAACTCCTTAAATATGCGTCCTAGAGCCAAAAGGACCTCAATTCGTGATCACTCCCAAAAAATCAAAATTTTGATGAAAATCCTCAGAAAATTGAAATTTTTATATGAAAAACTTATTTTGGCCATAACTCCTTAAATATGCGTCCTATAGCCAAAAGGACCTCAATTCGTGACCATCCCCAAAAAATCACAATTTTGATGAAAATCCTCAAAAAATTGAAATTTTTATATGAAAAACTTATTTTGGCCATAACTCCTTAAATATGCTTCCTAGAGCCAAAAGGACCTCAATTCGTGACCACCCCCAAAAAATCAAAATTTTGATGAAAATCCTCAGAAAATTGAAATTTTTATATGAAAAACTTATTTTGGCCATAACTCCTTAAATATGCGTCCTATAGCCAAAAGGACCTCAATTCGTGACCACCCCCAAAAAATCAAAATTTTGATGAAAATCCTCAGAAAATTGAAATTTTTATATAAAAAACTTATTTTGGCCATAACTCCTTAAATATGCGTCCTAGAGCCAAAAGGACCTCAATTCGTGACCATCCTCAAAAAATCAAAATTTTGATGAAAATCCTCAAAAAATTGAAATTTTTATATGAAAAACTTATTTTGGCCATAACTCCTTAAATATGCGTCCTAGAGCCAAAAGGACCTCAATTCGTGACCACCCCCAAAAAATCCAAATTTCGACGAAAATCCTCAGAAAATTGAAATTTTTATATGAAAAACTTATTTTGGCCATAACTCCTTAAATATGCGTCCTATAGCCAAAAGGACCTCAATTCGTGACCATCCCCAAAAAATCACAATTTTGATGAAAATCCTCAAAAAATTGAAATTTTTATATGAAAAACTTATTTTGGCCATAACTCCTTAAATATGCTTCCTAGAGCCAAAAGGACCTCAATTCGTGACCACCCCCAAAAAATCAAAATTTTGATGAAAATCCTCAGAAAATTGAAATTTTTATATGAAAAACTTATTTTGGCCATAACTCCTTAAATATGCGTCCTAGAGCCAAAAGGACCTCAATTCGTGATCACTCCCAAAAAATCAAAATTTTGATGAAAATCCTCAAAAAATTTAAATTTTTATATGAAAAACTTATTTTGGCCATAACTCCTTAAATATGCTTCCTAGAGCCAAAAGGACCTCAATTCGTGACCATCCCCAAAAAATCAAAATTTCGACGAAAATCCTCAAAAAAATGAAATTTTTATATGAAAAACTTATTTTGGCCATAACTCCTTAAATATGCGTCCTAGAGCCAAAAGGACCTCAATTCGTGATCACTCCCAAAAAATCAAAATTTTGATGAAAATCCTCAAAAAAATGAAATTTTTATATGAAAAACTTATTTTGGCCATAACTCCTTAAATATGCGTCCTAGAGCCAAAAGGACCTCAATTCGTGACCATCCCCAAAAAATCACAATTTTGATGAAAATCCTCAAAAAATTGAAATTTTTATATGAAAAACTTATTTTGGCCATAACTCCTTAAATATGCGTCCTAGAGCCAAAAGGACCTCAATTCGTGATCACTCCCAAAAAATCAAAATTTTGATGAAAATCCTCAAAAAATTTAAATTTTTATATGAAAAACTTATTTTGGCCATAACTCCTTAAATATGCGTCCTATAGCCAAAAGGACCTCAATTCGTGACCACCCCCAAAAAATCAAAATTTTGATGAAAATCCTCAGAAAATTGAAATTTTTATATAAAAAACTTATTTTGGCCATAACTCCTTAAATATGCGTCCTAGAGCCAAAAGGACCTCAATTCGTGACCATCCTCAAAAAATCAAAATTTTGATGAAAATCCTCAAAAAATTGAAATTTTTATATGAAAAACTTATTTTGGCCATAACTCCTTAAATATGCGTCATAGAGCCAAAAGGACCTCAATTCGTGACCACCCCCAAAAAATCCAAATTTCGACGAAAATCCTCAGAAAATTGAAATTTTTATATGAAAAACTTATTTTGGCCATAACTCCTTAAATATGCGTCCTATAGCCAAAAGGACCTCAATTCGTGACCATCCCCAAAAAATCACAATTTTGATGAAAATCCTCAAAAAATTGAAATTTTTATATGAAAAACTTATTTTGGCCATAACTCCTTAAATATGCTTCCTAGAGCCAAAAGGACCTCAATTCGTGACCACCCCCAAAAAATCAAAATTTTGATGAAAATCCTCAGAAAATTGAAATTTTTATATGAAAAACTTATTTTGGCCATAACTCCTTAAATATGCGTCCTAGAGCCAAAAGGACCTCAATTCGTGATCACTCCCAAAAAATCAAAATTTTGATGAAAATCCTCAAAAAATTTAAATTTTTATATGAAAAACTTATTTTGGCCATAACTCCTTAAATATGCTTCCTAGAGCCAAAAGGACCTCAATTCGTGACCATCCCCAAAAAATCAAAATTTCGACGAAAATCCTCAAAAAAATGAAATTTTTATATGAAAAACTTATTTTGGCCATAACTCCTTAAATATGCGTCCTAGAGCCAAAAGGACCTCAATTCGTGATCACTCCCAAAAAATCAAAATTTTGATGAAAATCCTCAAAAAAATGAAATTTTTATATGAAAAACTTATTTTGGCCATAACTCCTTAAATATGCGTCCTAGAGCCAAAAGGACCTCAATTCGTGACCATCCCCAAAAAATCACAATTTTGATGAAAATCCTCAAAAAATTGAAATTTTTATATGAAAAACTTATTTTGGCCATAACTCCTTAAATATGCGTCCTAGAGCCAAAAGGACCTCAATTCGTGATCACTCCCAAAAAATCAAAATTTTGATGAAAATCCTCAAAAAATTTAAATTTTTATATGAAAAACTTATTTTGGCCATAACTCCTTAAATATGCGTCCTAGAGCCAAAAGGACCTCAATTCGTGACCATCCCCAAAAAATCAAAATTTTGATGAAAATCCTCAAAAAATTGAAATTTTTATATGAAAAACTTATTTTGGCCATAACTCCTTAAATATGCTTCCTAGAGCCAAAAGGACCTCAATTCGTGACCACCCGCAAAAAATCCAAATTTCGACGAAAATCCTCAAAAAATTGAAATTTTTATATGAAAAACTTATTTTGGCCATAACTCCTTAAATATGCGTCCTAGAGCCAAAAGGACCTCAATTCGTGACCACCCGCAAAAAATCCAAATTTCGACGAAAATCCTCAAAAAAATGAAATTTTTATATGAAAAACTTATTTTGGCCATAACTCCTTAAATATGCGTCCTAGAGCCAAAAGGACCTCAATTCGTGACCATCCCCAAAAAATCAAAATTTTGATGAAAATCCTCAAAAAATTGAAATTTTTATATGAAAAACTTATTTTGGCCATAACTCCTTAAATATGCTTCCTAGAGCCAAAAGGACCTCAATTCGTGACCACCCCCAAAAACTCCAAATTTCGACGAAAATCCTCAAAAAATTGAAATTTTTATATGAAAAACTTATTGTGGCCATAACTCCTTAAATATGCGTCCTAGAGCCAAAAGGACCTCAATTCGTGACCACCCCCAAAAAATCCAAATTTCGACGAAAATTCTCAAAAAATTGAAATTTTTATATGAAAAACTTATTTTGGCCATAACTCCTTAAATATGCGTCCTAGAGCCAAAAGGACCTCAATTCGTGACCACCCCCAAAAAATCCAAATTTCGACGAAAATCCTCAAAAAATTGAAATTTTTATATGAAAAACTTATTTTGGCCATAACTCCTTAAATATGCGTCCTAGAGCCAAAAGGACCTCAATTCGTGACCACCCGCAAAAAATCCAAATTTTGATGAAAATCCTCAGAAAATTGAAATTTTTATATGAAAAACTTATTTTGGCCATAACTCCTTAAATATGCGTCCTAGAGCCAAAAGAACCTCAATTCGTGACCACCCGCAAAAAATCCAAATTTCGACGAAAATCCTCAAAAAATTTAAATTTTTATATGAAAAACTTATTTTGGCCATAACTCCTTAAATATGCGTCCTAGAGCCAAAAGGACCTCAATTCGTGATCACTCCCAAAAAATCAAAATTTTGATGAAAATCCTCAAAAAATTGAAATTTTTATATGAAAAACTTATTTTGGCCATAACTCCTTAAATATGCGTCCTAGAGCCAAAAGGACCTCAATTCGTGACCATCCCCAAAAAATCAAAATTTTGATGAAAATCCTCAGAAAATTGAAATTTTTATATGAAAAACTTATTTTGGCCATAACTCCTTAAATATGCTTCCTAGAGCCAAAAGGACCTCAATTCGTGACCATCCCCAAAAAATCAAAATTTTGATGAAAATCCTCAAAAAATTGAAATTTTTATATGAAAAACTTATTTTGGCCATAACTCCTTAAATATGCGTCCTAGAGCCAAAAGGACCTCAATTCGTGACCATCCCCAAAAAATCAAAATTTTGATGAAAATCCTCAAAAAATTGAAAATTTTATATGAAAAACTTATTTTGGCCATAACTCCTTAAATATGCGTCCTAGAGCCAAAAGGACCTCAATTCGTGACCATCCCCAAAAAATCCAAATTTCGACGAAAATTCTCAAAAAATTGAAATTTTTATATGAAAAACTTATTTTGGCCATAACTCCTTAAATATGCGTCCTAGAGCCAAAAGGACCTCAATTCGTGATCACTCCCAAAAAATCAAAATTTTGATGAAAATCCTCAAAAAATTGAAATTTTTATATGAAAAACTTATTTTGGCCATAACTCCTTAAATATGCGTCCTAGAGCCAAAAGGACCTCAATTCGTGACCATCCCCAAAAAATCAAAATTTTGATGAAAATCCTCAAAAAAAATGAAATTTTTATATGAAAAACTTATTTTGGCCATAACTCCTTAAATATGCGTCCTAGAGCCAAAAGGACCTCAATTCGTGACCACCCCCAAAAAATCAAAATTTTGATGAAAATCCTCAAAAAATTTAAATTTTTATATGAAAAACTTATTTTGGCCATAACTCCTTAAATATGCGTCCTAGAGCCAAAAGGACCTCAATTCGTGACCATCCCCAAAAAATCAAAATTTTGATGAAAATCCTCAAAAAATTGAAAATTTTATATGAAAAACTTATTTTGGCCATAACTCCTTAAATATGCGTCCTAGAGCCAAAATGACCTCAATTCGTGACCATCCCCAAAAAATCAAAATTTTGATGAAAATCCTCAAAAAATTGAAATTTTTATATGAAAAACTTATTTTGGCCATAACTCCTTAAATATGCGTCCTAGAGCCAAAAGGACCTCAATTCGTGACCACCCCCAAAAAATCCAAATTTCGACGAAAATTCTCAAAAAAAAAATCAAATTTTTATATGAAAAACTTATTTTGGCCATAACTCCTTAAATATGCGTCCTAGCGCCAAAAGGACCTCAATTCGTGACCATCCCCAAAAAATTAAAATTTTGATGAAAATCCTCAAAAAATTGAAAATTTTATATGAAAAACTTATTTTGGCCATAACTCCTTAAATATGCGTCCTAGAGCCAAAAGGACCTCAATTCGTGATCACTCCCAAAAAATCAAAATTTTGATGAAAATCCTCAGAAAATTGAAATTTTTATATGAAAAACTTATTTTGGCCATAACTCCTTAAATATGCGTCCTATAGCCAAAAGGACCTCAATTCGTGACCATCCCCAAAAAATCAAAATTTTGATGAAAATCCTCAAAAAATTGAAATTTTTATATAAAAAACTTATTTTGGCCATAACTCCTTAAATATGCGTCCTAGAGCCAAAAGGACCTCAATTCGTGACCATCCCCAAAAAATCAAAATTTTGATGAAAATCCTCAAAAAATTTAAATTTTTATATGAAAAACTTATTTTGGCCATAACTCCTTAAATATGCGTCCTAGAGCCAAAAGGACCTCAATTCGTGACCATCCCCAAAAAATCAAAATTTTGATGACAATCCTCAAAAAATTGAAATTTTTATATGAAAAACTTATTGTGGCCATAACTCCTTAAATATGCGTCCTAGAGCCAAAAGGACCTCAATTCGTGATCACTCCCAAAAAATCAAAATTTTGATGAAATCCTCAAAAAATTGAAATTTTTATATGAAAAACTCATTTTGGCCATAACTCCTTAAATATGCGTCCTAGAGCCAAAAGGACCTCAATTCGTGACCACCCCCAAAAAATCAAAATTTCGACGAAAATCCTCAAAAAAAAAATCAAATTTTTATATGAAAAACTTATTGTGGCCATAACTCCTTAAATATGCGTCCTAGAGCCAAAAGGACCTCAATTCGTGACCACCCCCAAAAAATCCAAATTTCGACGAAAATTCTCAAAAAAAAATCAAATTTTTATATGAAAAACTTATTTTGGCCATAACTCCTTAAATATGCGTCCTAGAGCCAAAAGGACCTCAATTCGTGACCATCCCCAAAAAATCAAAATTTTGATGAAAATCCTCAAAAAATTGAAATTTTTATATGAAAAACTTATTTTGGCCATAACTCCTTAAATATGCGTCCTAGAGCCAAAAGGACCTCAATTCGTGACCATCCCCAAAAAATCAAAATTTTGATGAAAATCCTCAAAAAATTTAAATTTTTATATGAAAAACTTATTTTGGCCATAACTCCTTAAATATGCGTCCTAGAGCCAAAAGGACCTCAATTCGTCACCATCCCCAAAAAATCAAAATTTTGATGACAATCCTCAAAAAATTGAAATTTTTATATGAAAAACTTATTGTGGCCATAACTCCTTAAATATGCGTCCTAGAGCCAAAAGGACCTCAATTCGTGATCACTCCCAAAAAATCAAAATTTTGATGAAATCCTCAAAAAATTGAAATTTTTATATGAAAAACTTATTTTGGCCATAACTCCTTAAATATGCGTCCTAGAGCCAAAAGGACCTCAATTCGTCACCATCCCCAAAAAATCAAAATTTTGATGAAATCCTCAAAAAAATCAAATTTTTATATGAAAAACTTATTGTGGCCATAACTCCTTAAATATGCGTCCTAGAGCCAAAAGGACCTCAATTCGTGACCACCCCCAAAAAATCCAAATTTCGACGAAAATTCTCAAAAAAAAATCAAATTTTTATATGAAAAACTTATTTTGGCCATAACTCCTTAAATATGCGTCCTAGAGCCAAAAGGACCTCAATTCGTCACCATCCCCAAAAAATCAAAATTTTGATGACAATCCTCAAAAAATTTAAATTTTTATATGAAAAACTTATTTTGGCCATAACTCCTTAAATATGCGTCCTAGAGCCAAAAGGACCTCAATTCGTGACCACCCCCAAAAAATCAAAATTTCGACGAAAATCCTCAAAAAAAATCAAATTTTTATATGAAAAACTTATTGTGGCCATAACTCCTTAAATATGCGTCCTAGAGCCAAAAGGACCTCAATTCGTGACCACCCCCAAAAAATCCAAATTTCGACGAAAATTCTCAAAAAAAATCAAATTTTTATATGAAAAACTTATTTTGGCCATAACTCCTTAAATATGCGTCCTAGAGCCAAAAGGACCTCAATTCGTGACCATCCCCAAAAAATCAAAATTTTGATGAAAATCCTCAAAAAATTGAAATTTTTATATGAAAAACTTATTTTGGCCATAACTCCTTAAATATGCTTCCTAGAGCCAAAAGGACCTCAATTCGTGACCACCCCCAAAAAATCCAAATTTCGACGAAAATACTCAAAAAAAAAACAAATTTTTATATGAAAAACTTATTTTGGCCATAACTCCTTAAATATGCGTCCTAGAGCCAAAAGGACCTCAATTCGTGACCATCCCCAAAAAATCAAAATTTTGATGAAAATCCTCAAAAAATTGAAATTTTTATATGAAAAACTTATTTTGGCCATAACTCCTTAAATATGCGTCCTAGAGCCAAAAGGACCTCAATTCGTGACCATCCCCAAAAAATCCAAATTTCGACGAAAATTCTCAAAAAATTGAAATTTTTATATGAAAAACTTATTTTGGCCATAACTCCTTAAATATGCGTCCTAGAGCCAAAAGGACCTCAATTCGTGATCACTCCCAAAAAATCAAAATTTTGATGAAAATCCTCAAAAAATTGAAATTTTTATATGAAAAACTTATTTTGGCCATAACTCCTTAAATATGCGTCCTAGAGCCAAAAGGACCTCAATTCGTGATCACTCCCAAAAAATCAAAATTTCGACGAAAATCCTCAAAAAATTGAAATTTTTATATGAAAAACTTATTTTGGCCATAACTCCTTAAATATGCGTCCTAGAGCCAAAAGGACCTCAATTCGTGATCACTCCCAAAAAATCAAAATTTTGATGAAAATCCTCAAAAAATTGAAAATTTTATATGAAAAACTTATTTTGGCCATAACTCCTTAAATATGCGTCCTAGAGCCAAAGGGACCTCAATTCGTGATCACTCCCAAAAAATCAAAATTTTGATGAAAATCCTCAAAAAATTGAAATTTTTATATGAAAAACTTATTTTGGCCATAACTCCTTAAATATGCTTCCTAGAGCCAAAAGGACCTCAATTCGTGACCACCCCCAAAAAATCCAAATTTCGACGAAAATCCTCAAAAAATTGAAATTTTTATATGAAAAACTTATTTTGGGCCATAACTCCTTAAATATGCGTCCTAGAGCCAAAATGACCTCAATTCGTGACCATCCCCAAAAAATCAAAATTTTGATGAAAATCCTCAAAAAATTGAAATTTTTATATGAAAAACTTATTGTGGCCATAACTCCTTAAATATGCTTCCTAGAGCCAAAAGGACCTCAATTCGTGACCATCCCCAAAAAATCCAAATTTCGACGAACATCCTCAAAAAAATGAAATTTTTATATGAAAAACTTATTTTGGCCACAACTCCTTAAATATGCGTCCTAGAGCCAAAAGGACCTCAATTCGTGACCATCCACAAAAAATCAAAATTTTGATGACAATCCTCAAAAAAATTGAAATTTTTATATGAAAAACTTATTTTGGCCATAACTCCTTAAATATGCTTCCTAGAGCCAAAAGGACCTCAATTCGTGACCACCCCCAAAAAATAAAAATTTCGACGAAAATCCTCAAAAAATTGAAATTTTTATATGAAAAACTTATTTTGGCCATAACTCCTTAAATATGCGTCCTAGAGCCAAAAGGACCTCAATTCGTGACCATCCCCAAAAAATCAAAATTTCGACGAAAATCCTCAAAAAAATGAAATTTTTATATGAAAAACTTATTTTGGCCATAACTCCTTAAATATGCGTCCTAGAGCCAAAAGGACCTCAATTCGTGATCACTCCCAAAAAATCAAAATTTCGACGAAAATCCTCAAAAAAATGAAATTTTTATATGAAAAACTTATTTTGGGCCATAACTCCTTAAATATGCGTCCTAGAGCCAAAAGGACCTCAATTCGTGACCACTCCCAAAAAATCCAAATTTTGATGACAATCCTCAAAAAATTGAAATTTTTATATGAAAAACTTATTGTGGCCATAACTCCTTAAATATGCGTCCTAGAGCCAAAAGGACCTCAATTCGAGACCACCCCCAAAAAATCAAAATTTCGACGAAAATCCTCAAAAAAATGAAATTTTTATATGAAAAACTTATTTTGGCCATAACTCCTTAAATATGCGTCCTAGAGCCAAAAGGACCTCAATTCGTGACCATCCCCAAAAAATCAAAATTTTGATGAAAATCCTCAAAAAATTTAAATTTTTATATGAAAAACTTATTTTGGCCATAACTCCTTAAATATGCGTCCTAGAGCCAAAAGGACCTCAATTCGTGACCACCCCCTAAAAATCCAAATTTCGACGAAAATCCTCAAAAAATTGAAATTTTTATATGAAAAATTTATTTTGGCCATAACTCCTTAAATATGCGTCCTAGAGCCAAAAGGACCTCAATTCGTGATCACTCCCAAAAAATCAAAATTTTGATGAAAATCCTCAAAAAATTGAAATTTTTATATGAAAAACTTATTTTGGCCATAACTCCTTAAATATGCGTCCTAGAGCCAAAAGGACCTCAATTCGTGATCACTCCCAAAAAATCAAAATTTTGATGAAAATCCTCAAAAAATTGAAATTTTTATATGAAAAACTTATTTTGGCCATAACTCCTTAAATATGCGTCCTAGAGCCAAAAGGACCTCAATTCGTGACCATCCCCAAAAAATCAAAATTTTGATGAAAATCCTCAAAAAATTGAAATTTTTATATGAAAAACTTATTTTGGCCATAACTCCTTAAATATGCGTCCTAGAGCCAAAAGGACCTCAATTCGTGACCACCCCCAAAAAATCAAAATTTCGACGAAAATCCTCAAAAAATTGAAATTTTTATATGAAAAACTTATTTTGGCCATAACTCCTTAAATATGCGTCCTAGCGCCAAAAGGACCTCAATTCGTGACCACCCCCTAAAAATCCAAATTTCGACGAAAATCCTCAAAAAATTGAAATTTTTATATGAAAAACTTATTTTGGCCATAACTCCTTAAATATGCGTCCTAGAGCCAAAAGGACCTCAATTCGTGATCACTCCCACAAAATCAAAATTTTGATGAAAATCCTCAAAAAATTGAAATTTTTATATGAAAAACTTATTTTGGCCATAACTCCTTAAATATGCGTCCTAGAGCCAAGGACCTCAATTCGTGACCATCCCCAAAAAATCAAAATTTTGATGAAAATCCTCAAAAAATTGAAATTTTTATATGAAAAACTTATTTTGGCCATAACTCCTTAAATATGCGTCCTAGAGCCAAAAGGACCTCAATTCGTGATCACTCCCACAAAATCAAAATTTTGATGACAATCCTCAAAAAAATTGAAATTTTTATATGAAAAACTTATTTTGGCCATAACTCCTTAAATATGCGTCCTAGAGCCAAAAGGACCTCAATTCGTGACCACCCCCAAAAAATCCAAATTTCGACGAAAATCCTCAAAAAATTGAAATTTATATGAAAAACTTTTTTGGGCCATAACTCCTTAAATATGCGTCCTAGAGCCAAAAGGACCTCAATTCGTGACCACCCCCAAAAAATCAAAATTTCGACGAAAATCCTCAAAAAATTGAAATTTTTATATGAAAAACTTATTTTGGCCATAACTCCTTAAATATGCGTCCTAGAGCCAAAAGGACCTCAATTCGTGATCACTCCCAAAAAATCAAAATTTTGATGAAAATCCTCAAAAAATTGAAATTTTTATATGAAAAACTTATTTTGGCCATAACTCCTTAAATATGCGTCCTAGAGCCAAAAGGACCTCAATTCGTGACCACCCCCAAAAAATCCAAATTTCGACGAAAATCCTCAAAAAATTGAAATTTTTATATGAAAAACTTATTTTGGCCATAACTCCTTAAATATGCGTCCTAGAGCCAAAAGGACCTCAATTCGTGACCACCCCCAAAAAATCCAAATTTCGACGAAAATCCTCAAAAAATTGAAATTTTTATATGAAAAACTTATTTTGGCCATAACTCCTTAAATATGCGTCCTAGAGCCAAAAGGACCTCAATTCGTGACCACCCCCAAAAAATCAAAATTTCGACGAAAATTCTCAAAAAATTGAAATTTTTATATGAAAAACTTATTTTGGCCATAACTCCTTAAATATGCGTCCTAGAGCCAAAAGGACCTCAATTCGTGATCACTCCCACAAAATCAAAATTTTGATGAAAATCCTCAAAAAATTGAAATTTTTATATGAAAAACTTATTTTGGCCATAACTCCTTAAATATGCGTCCTAGAGCCAAAAGGACCTCAATTCGTGACCATCCCCAAAAAATCAAAATTTTGATGAAAATCCTCAAAAAATTGAAATTTTTATATGAAAAACTTATTTTGGCCATAACTCCTTAAATATGCGTCCTAGAGCCAAAAGGACCTCAATTCGTGATCACTCCCACAAAATCAAAATTTTGATGACAATCCTCAAAAAAATTGAAATTTTTATATGAAAAACTTATTTTGGCCATAACTCCTTAAATATGCGTCCTAGAGCCAAAAGGACCTCAATTCGTGACCACCCCCAAAAAATCCAAATTTCGACGAAAATCCTCAAAAAATTGAAATTTATATGAAAAACTTTTTTGGGCCATAACTCCTTAAATATGCGTCCTAGAGCCAAAAGGACCTCAATTCGTGACCACCCCCAAAAAATCAAAATTTCGACGAAAATCCTCAAAAAATTGAAATTTTTATATGAAAAACTTATTTTGGCCATAACTCCTTAAATATGCGTCCTAGAGCCAAAAGGACCTCAATTCGTGATCACTCCCAAAAAATCAAAATTTTGATGAAAATCCTCAAAAAATTGAAATTTTTATATGAAAAACTTATTTTGGCCATAACTCCTTAAATATGCGTCCTAGAGCCAAAAGGACCTCAATTCGTGACCACCCCCAAAAAATCCAAATTTCGACGAAAATCCTCAAAAAATTGAAATTTTTATATGAAAAACTTATTTTGGCCATAACTCCTTAAATATGCGTCCTAGAGCCAAAAGGACCTCAATTCGTGACCACCCCCAAAAAATCCAAATTTCGACGAAAATCCTCAAAAAATTGAAATTTTTATATGAAAAACTTATTTTGGCCATAACTCCTTAAATATGCGTCCTAGAGCCAAAAGGACCTCAATTCGTGACCACCCCCAAAAAATCAAAATTTCGACGAAAATCCTCAAAAAATTGAAATTTTTATATGAAAAACTTATTTTGGCCATAACTCCTTAAATATGCGTCCTAGAGCCAAAAGGACCTCAATTCGTGATCACTCCCAAAAAATCAAAGTTTTGATGAAAATCCTCAAAAAATTGAAATTTTTATATGAAAAACTTATTTTGGCCATAACTCCTTAAATATGCGTCCTAGAGCCAAAAGGACCTCAATTCGTGACCACCCCCAAAAAATCCAAATTTCGACGAAAATCCTCAAAAAAATTAAATTTTTATATGAAAAACTTATTTTGGCCATAACTCCTTAAATATGCGTCCTAGAGCCAAAAGGACCTCAATTCGTTACCACCCCCAAAAAATCCAAATTTCGACGAAAATCCTCAAAAAATTGAAATTTTTATATGAAAAACTTATTTTGGGCCATAACTCCTTAAATATGCGTCCTAGAGCCAAAAGGACCTCAATTCGTGACCACCCCCAAAAAATCAAAATTTCTACGAAAATCCTCAAAAAAATGAAATTTTTATATGAAAAACTTATTTTGGCCATAACTCCTTAAATATGCGTCCTAGAGCCAAAAGGACCTCAATTCGTGATCACTCCCAAAAAATCAAAATTTTGATGAAATCCTCAAAAAATAGAAATTTTTATATGAGAAACTTATTTTGGCCATAACTCCTTAAATATGCGTCCTAGAGCCAAAAGGACCTTAATTCGTGACCACCCCCAAAAAATCCAAATTTTGATGACAATCCTCAAAAAAATGAAATTTTTATATGAAAAACTTATTTTGGCCATAACTCCTTAAATATGCGTCCTAGAGCCAAAAGGACCTCAATTCGTGATCACTCCCAAAAAATCAAAATTTTGATGAAAATCCTCAAAAAATTTAAATTTTTATATGAAAAACTTATTTTGGCCATAACTCCTTAAATATGCGTCCTAGAGCCAAAAGGACCTCAATTCGTGACCATCCCCAAAAAATCAAAATTTCGACGAAAATTCTCAAAAAAAAAATCAAATTTTTATATGAAAAACTTATTTTGGCCATAACTCCTTAAATATGCGTCCTAGCGCCAAAAGGACCTCAATTCGTGACCATCCCCAAAAAATCAAAATTTTGATGAAAATCCTCAAAAAATTTAAATTTTTATATGAAAAACTTATTTTGGCCATAACTCCTTAAATATGCGTCCTAGAGCCAAAAGGACCTCAATTCGTGACCATCCCCAAAAAATCAAAATTTTGATGAAAATCCTCAAAAAATTGAAAATTTTATATGAAAAACTTATTTTGGCCATAACTCCTTAAATATGCGTCCTAGAGCCAAAAGGACCTCAATTCGTGATCACTCCCAAAAAATCAAAATTTTGATGAAAATCCTCAAAAAAATGAAATTTTTATATGAAAAACTTATTTTGGCCACAACTCCTTAAATATGCGTCCTAGAGCCAAAAGGACCTCAATTCGTGACCACCCCCAAAAAATCCAAATTTCGACGAAAATCCTCAAAAAATTGAAATTTTTATATGAAAAACTTATTTTGGCCATAACTCCTTAAATATGCGTCCTAGAGCCAAAAGGACCTCAATTCGTGACCATCCCCAAAAAATCCAAATTTCGACGAAAATCCTCAAAAAATTGAAATTTTTATATGAAAAACTTATTTTGGCCATAACTCCTTAAATATGCGTCCTAGAGCCAAAAGGACCTCAATTCGTGACCACCCCCAAAAAATCCAAATTTCGACGAAAATCCTCAAAAAATTGAAATTTTTATATGAAAAACTTATTTTGGCCATAACTCCTTAAATATGCGTCCTAGAGCCAAAAGGACCTCAATTCGTGATCACTCCCACAAAATCAAAATTTTGATGACAATCCTCAAAAAATTGAAATTTTTATATGAAAAACTTATTTTGGCCACAACTCCTTAAATATGCGTCCTAGAGCCAAAAGGACCTCAATTCGTGACCACCCCCAAAAAATCCAAATTTCGACGAAAATCCTCAAAAAATTGAAATTTTTATATGAAAAACTTATTTTGGCCATAACTCCTTAAATATGCGTCCTAGAGCCAAAAGGACCTCAATTCGTGATCACTCCCACAAAATCAAAATTTTGATGAAAATCCTCAAAAAATTGAAATTTTTATATAAAAAACTTATTTTGGCCATAACTCCTTAAATATGCGTCCTAGAGCCAAAAGGACCTCAATTCGTGACCATCCCCAAAAAATCAAAATTTCGACGAAAATCCTCAAAAAATTGAAATTTTTATATGAAAAACTTATTTTGGCCATAACTCCTTAAATATGCGTCCTAGAGCCAAAAGGACCTCAATTCGTGACCACCCCCAAAAAATCCAAATTTCGACGAAAATCCTCAAAAAATTGAAATTTTTATATGAAAAACTTATTTTGGCCACAACTCCTTAAATATGCGTCCTAGAGCCAAAAGGACCTCAATTCGTGACCACCCCCAAAAAATCCAAATTTCGACGAAAATCCTCAGAAAATTGAAATTTTTATATGAAAAACTTATTGTGGCCATAACTCCTTAAATATGCGTCCTAGAGCCAAAAGGACCTCAATTCGTGATCACTCCCAAAAAATCAAAATTTTGATGAAAATCCTCAAAAAAATGAAATTTTTATATGAAAAACTTATTTTGGCCATAACTCCTTAAATATGCGTCCTAGAGCCAAAAGGACCTCAATTCGTGACCATCCCCAAAAAATCAAAATTTCGACGAAAATCCTCAAAAAAATGAAATTTTTATATGAAAAACTTATTTTGGCCACAACTCCTTAAATATGCGTCCTAGAGCCAAAAGGACCTCAATTCGTGATCACTCCCAAAAAATCAAAATTTTGATGAAAATCCTCAAAAAATTTAAATTTTTATATGAAAAACTTATTTTGGCCATAACTCCTTAAATATGCGTCCTAGAGCCAAAAGGACCTCAATTCGTGACCATCCCCAAAAAATCAAAATTTTGATGAAAATCCTCAAAAAATTGAAATTTTTATATGAAAAACTTATTTTGGCCATAACTCCTTAAATATGCGTCCTAGAGCCAAAAGGACCTCAATTCGTGACCATCCCCAAAAAATCAAAATTTTGATGAAAATCCTCAAAAAATTGAAATTTTTATATGAAAAACTTATTTTGGCCATAACTCCTTAAATATGCGTCCTAGAGCCAAAAGGACCTCAATTCGTGACCATCCCCAAAAAATCAAAATTTTGATGAAAATCCTCAAAAAATTGAAATTTTTATATGAAAAACTTATTTTGGCCATAACTCCTTAAATATGCTTCCTAGAGCCAAAAGGACCTCAATTCGTGATCACTCCCACAAAATCAAAATTTTGATGACAATCCTCAAAAAATTGAAATTTTTATATGAAAAACTTATTTTGGCCATAACTCCTTAAATATGCGTCCTAGAGCCAAAATGACCTCAATTCGTGACCACCCCCAAAAAATCCAAATTTCGACGAAAATCCTCAAAAAATTGAAATTTTTATATGAAAAACTTATTTTGGCCATAACTCCTTAAATATGCTTCCTAGAGCCAAAAGGACCTCAATTCGTGACCACCCCCAAAAAATCCAAATTTCGACGAAAATCCTCAAAAAATTGAAATTTTTATATGAAAAACTTATTTTGGGCCATAACTCCTTAAATATGCGTCCTAGAGCCAAAAGGACCTCAATTCGTGACCACCCCCAAAAAATCAAAATTTTGATGAAAATCCTCAAAAAAATGAAATTTTTATATGAAAAACTTATTTTGGCCACAACTCCTTAAATATGCGTCCTAGAGCCAAAAGGACCTCAATTCGTGACCACCCCCAAAAAATCCAAATTTCGACGAAAATCCTCAAAAAATTGAAATTTTTATATGAAAAACTTATTTTGGCCATAACTCCTTAAATATGCGTCCTAGAGCCAAAAGGACCTCAATTCGTGACCATCCCCAAAAAATCCAAATTTCGACGAAAATCCTCAAAAAATTGAAATTTTTATATGAAAAACTTATTTTGGCCATAACTCCTTAAATATGCGTCCTAGAGCCAAAAGGACCTCAATTCGTGACCACCCCCTAAAAATCCAAATTTCGACGAAAATCCTCAAAAAATTGAAATTTTTATATGAAAAACTTATTTTGGCCATAACTCCTTAAATATGCGTCCTAGAGCCAAAAGGACCTCAATTCGTGATCACTCCCACAAAATCAAAATTTTGATGACAATCCTCAAAAAATTGAAATTTTTATATGAAAAACTTATTTTGGCCACAACTCCTTAAATATGCGTCCTAGAGCCAAAAGGACCTCAATTCGTGACCACCCCCAAAAAATCCAAATTTCGACGAAAATCCTCAAAAAATTGAAATTTTTATATGAAAAACTTATTTTGGCCATAACTCCTTAAATATGCGTCCTAGAGCCAAAAGGACCTCAATTCGTGATCACTCCCACAAAATCAAAATTTTGATGAAAATCCTCAAAAAATTGAAATTTTTATATAAAAAACTTATTTTGGCCATAACTCCTTAAATATGCGTCCTAGAGCCAAAAGGACCTCAATTCGTGACCATCCCCAAAAAATCAAAATTTCGACGAAAATCCTCAAAAAATTGAAATTTTTATATGAAAAACTTATTTTGGCCATAACTCCTTAAATATGCGTCCTAGAGCCAAAAGGACCTCAATTCGTGACCACCCCCAAAAAATCCAAATTTCGACGAAAATCCTCAAAAAATTGAAATTTTTATATGAAAAACTTATTTTGGCCACAACTCCTTAAATATGCGTCCTAGAGCCAAAAGGACCTCAATTCGTGACCACCCCCAAAAAATCCAAATTTCGACGAAAATCCTCAGAAAATTGAAATTTTTATATGAAAAACTTATTGTGGCCATAACTCCTTAAATATGCGTCCTAGAGCCAAAAGGACCTCAATTCGTGATCACTCCCAAAAAATCAAAATTTTGATGAAAATCCTCAAAAAAATGAAATTTTTATATGAAAAACTTATTTTGGCCATAACTCCTTAAATATGCGTCCTAGAGCCAAAAGGACCTCAATTCGTGACCATCCCCAAAAAATCAAAATTTCGACGAAAATCCTCAAAAAAATGAAATTTTTATATGAAAAACTTATTTTGGCCACAACTCCTTAAATATGCGTCCTAGAGCCAAAAGGACCTCAATTCGTGATCACTCCCAAAAAATCAAAATTTTGATGAAAATCCTCAAAAAATTTAAATTTTTATATGAAAAACTTATTTTGGCCATAACTCCTTAAATATGCGTCCTAGAGCCAAAAGGACCTCAATTCGTGACCATCCCCAAAAAATCAAAATTTTGATGAAAATCCTCAAAAAATTGAAATTTTTATATGAAAAACTTATTTTGGCCATAACTCCTTAAATATGCGTCCTAGAGCCAAAAGGACCTCAATTCGTGATCACTCCCAAAAAATCAAAATTTTGATGAAAATCCTCAAAAAATTTAAATTTTTATATGAAAAACTTATTTTGGCCATAACTCCTTAAATATGCGTCCTAGAGCCAAAAGGACCTCAATTCGTGACCATCCCCAAAAAATCAAAATTTTGATGAAAATCCTCAAAAAATTTAAATTTTTATATGAAAAACTTATTTTGGCCATAACTCCTTAAATATGCGTCCTAGCGCCAAAAGGACCTCAATTCGTGACCATCCCCAAAAAATCAAAATTTTGATGAAAATCCTCAAAAAATTTAAATTTTTATATGAAAAACTTATTTTGGCCATAACTCCTTAAATATGCGTCCTAGAGCCAAAAGGACCTCAATTCGTGACCATCCCCAAAAAATCAAAATTTTGATGAAAATCCTCAAAAAATTGAAAATTTTATATGAAAAACTTATTTTGGCCATAACTCCTTAAATATGCGTCCTAGAGCCAAAAGGACCTCAATTCGTGATCACTCCCAAAAAATCAAAATTTTGATGAAAATCCTCAAAAAAATGAAATTTTTATATGAAAAACTTATTTTGGCCACAACTCCTTAAATATGCGTCCTAGAGCCAAAAGGACCTCAATTCGTGACCACCCCCAAAAAATCCAAATTTCGACGAAAATCCTCAAAAAATTGAAATTTTTATATGAAAAACTTATTTTGGCCATAACTCCTTAAATATGCGTCCTAGAGCCAAAAGGACCTCAATTCGTGACCATCCCCAAAAAATCCAAATTTCGACGAAAATCCTCAAAAAATTGAAATTTTTATATGAAAAACTTATTTTGGCCATAACTCCTTAAATATGCGTCCTAGAGCCAAAAGGACCTCAATTCGTGACCACCCCCTAAAAATCCAAATTTCGACGAAAATCCTCAAAAAATTGAAATTTTTATATGAAAAACTTATTTTGGCCATAACTCCTTAAATATGCGTCCTAGAGCCAAAAGGACCTCAATTCGTGATCACTCCCACAAAATCAAAATTTTGATGACAATCCTCAAAAAATTGAAATTTTTATATGAAAAACTTATTTTGGCCACAACTCCTTAAATATGCGTCCTAGAGCCAAAAGGACCTCAATTCGTGACCACCCCCAAAAAATCCAAATTTCGACGAAAATCCTCAAAAAATTGAAATTTTTATATGAAAAACTTATTTTGGCCATAACTCCTTAAATATGCGTCCTAGAGCCAAAAGGACCTCAATTCGTGATCACTCCCACAAAATCAAAATTTTGATGAAAATCCTCAAAAAATTGAAATTTTTATATAAAAAACTTATTTTGGCCATAACTCCTTAAATATGCGTCCTAGAGCCAAAAGGACCTCAATTCGTGACCATCCCCAAAAAATCAAAATTTCGACGAAAATCCTCAAAAAATTGAAATTTTTATATGAAAAACTTATTTTGGCCATAACTCCTTAACTATGCGTCCTAGAGCCAAAAGGACCTCAATTCGTGACCACCCCCAAAAAATCCAAATTTCGACGAAAATCCTCAAAAAATTGAAATTTTTATATGAAAAACTTATTTTGGCCACAACTCCTTAAATATGCGTCCTAGAGCCAAAAGGACCTCAATTCGTGACCACCCCCAAAAAATCCAAATTTCGACGAAAATCCTCAGAAAATTGAAATTTTTATATGAAAAACTTATTGTGGCCATAACTCCTTAAATATGCGTCCTAGAGCCAAAAGGACCTCAATTCGTGATCACTCCCAAAAAATCAAAATTTTGATGAAAATCCTCAAAAAAATGAAATTTTTATATGAAAAACTTATTTTGGCCATAACTCCTTAAATATGCGTCCTAGAGCCAAAAGGACCTCAATTCGTGACCATCCCCAAAAAATCAAAATTTCGACGAAAATCCTCAAAAAAATGAAATTTTTATATGAAAAATTTATTTTGGCCACAACTCCTTAAATATGCGTCCTAGAGCCAAAAGGACCTCAATTCGTGATCACTCCCAAAAAATCAAAATTTTGATGAAAATCCTCAAAAAATTTAAATTTTTATATGAAAAACTTATTTTGGCCATAACTCCTTAAATATGCGTCCTAGAGCCAAAAGGACCTCAATTCGTGACCATCCCCAAAAAATCAAAATTTTGATGAAAATCCTCAAAAAATTGAAATTTTTATATGAAAAACTTATTTTGGCCATAACTCCTTAAATATGCGTCCTAGAGCCAAAAGGACCTCAATTCGTGACCATCCCCAAAAAATCAAAATTTTGATGAAAATCCTCAAAAAATTGAAATTTTTATATGAAAAACTTATTTTGGCCATAACTCCTTAAATATGCGTCCTAGAGCCAAAAGGACCTCAATTCGTGACCATCCCCAAAAAATCAAAATTTTGATGAAAATCCTCAAAAAATTGAAATTTTTATATGAAAAACTTATTTTGGCCATAACTCCTTAAATATGCTTCCTAGAGCCAAAAGGACCTCAATTCGTGATCACTCCCACAAAATCAAAATTTTGATGACAATCCTCAAAAAATTGAAATTTTTATATGAAAAACTTATTTTGGCCATAACTCCTTAAATATGCGTCCTAGAGCCAAAATGACCTCAATTCGTGACCACCCCCAAAAAATCCAAATTTCGACGAAAATCCTCAAAAAATTGAAATTTTTATATGAAAAACTTATTTTGGCCATAACTCCTTAAATATGCTTCCTAGAGCCAAAAGGACCTCAATTCGTGACCACCCCCAAAAAATCCAAATTTCGACGAAAATCCTCAAAAAATTGAAATTTTTATATGAAAAACTTATTTTGGGCCATAACTCCTTAAATATGCGTCCTAGAGCCAAAAGGACCTCAATTCGTGACCACCCCCAAAAAATCCAAATTTCGACGAAAATCCTCAAAAAATTGAAATTTTTATATGAAAAACTTATTTTGGCCACAACTCCTTAAATATGCGTCCTAGAGCCAAAAGGACCTCAATTCGTGACCACCCCCAAAAAATCAAAATTTCGACGAAAATCCTCAAAAAATTTAAATTTTTATATGAAAAACTTATTTTGGCCATAACTCCTTAAATATGCGTCCTAGAGCCAAAAGGACCTCAATTCGTGATCACTCCCACAAAATCAAAATTTTGATGACAATCCTCAAAAAATTGAAATTTTTATATGAAAAACTTATTTTGGCCATAACTCCTTAAATATGCGTCCTAGAGCCAAAATGACCTCAATTCGTGACCGCCCCCAAAAAATCCAAATTTCGACGAAAATCCTCAAAAAATTGAAATTTTTATATGAAAAACTTATTTTGGCCATAACTCCTTAAATATGCTTCCTAGAGCCAAAAGGACCTCAATTCGTGACCATCCCCAAAAAATCAAAATTTTGATGAAAATCCTCAAAAAATTGAAATTTTTATATGAAAAACTTATTTTGGCCATAACTCCTTAAATATGCGTCCTAGAGCCAAAATTACCTCAATTCGTGACCACCCCCAAAAAATCCAAATTTCGACGAAAATCCTCAAAAAATTGAAATTTTTATATGAAAAACTTATTTTGGCCATAACTCCTTAAATATGCGTCCTAGAGCCAAAAGGACCTCAATTCGTGATCACTCCCTCAAAATCAAAATTTTGATGACAATCCTCAAAAAATTGAAATTTTTATATGAAAAACTTATTTTGGCCATAACTCCTTAAATATGCGTCCTAGAGCCAAAAGGACCTCAATTCGTGACCACCCCCAAAAAATCCAAATTTCGACGAACATCCTCAAAAAAATGAAATTTTTATATGAAAAACTTATTTTGGCCATAACTCCTTAAATATGCGTCCTAGAGCCAAAAGGACCTCAATTCGTGATCACTCCCAAAAAATCCAAATTTCGACGAAAATCCTCAAAAAATTGAAATTTTTATATGAAAAACTTATTTTGGCCATAACTCCTTAAATATGCGTCCTAGAGCCAAAAGGACCTCAATTCGTGATCACTCCCAAAAAATCAAAATTTTGATGAAAATCCTCAAAAAATTTAAATTTTTATATGAAAAACTTATTTTGGCCATAACTCCTTAAATATGCGTCCTATAGCCAAAAGGACCTCAATTCGTGATCACTCCCAAAAAATCAAAATTTTGATGAAAATCCTCAAAAAATTGAAATTTTTATATAAAAAACTTATTTTGGCCATAACTCCTTAAATATGCGTCCTAGAGCCAAAAGGACCTCAATTCGTGACCATCCCCAAAAAATCAAAATTTTGATGAAAATCCTCAAAAAATTGAAATATGAAAAACTTATTTTGGCCATAACTCCTTAAATATGCGTCCTAGAGCCAAAAGGACCTCAATTCGTGACCATCCCCAAAAAATCAAAATTTTGATGAAAATCCTCAAAAAATTGAAAATTTTATATGAAAAACTTATTTTGGCCATAACTCCTTAAATATGCGTCCTAGAGCCAAAAGGACCTCAATTCGTGACCACCCGCAAAAAATCCAAATTTCGACGAAAATCCTCAAAAAAATGAAATTTTTATATGAAACACTTATTTTGGCCATAACTCCTTAAATATGCGTCCTAGAGCCAAAAGGACCTCAATTCGTGATCACTCCCAAAAAATCAAAATTTCGACGAAAATCCTCAAAAAATTGAAATTTTTATATGAAAAACTTATTTTGGCCACAACTCCTTAAATATGCGTCCTAGAGCCAAAAGGACCTCAATTCGTGATCACTCCCAAAAAATCAAAATTTTGATGAAAATCCTCAAAAAATTGAAATTTTTATATGAAAAACTTATTTTGGCCATAACTCCTTAAATATGCGTCCTATAGCCAAAAGGACCTCAATTCGTGATCACTCCCACAAAATCAAAATTTTGATGACAATCCTCAAAAAATTGAAATTTTTATATGAAAAACTTATTTTGGCCATAACTCCTTAAATATGCGTCCTAGAGCCAAAAGGACCTCAATTCGTGACCATCCCCAAAAAATCAAAATTTTGATGAAAATCCTCAAAAAAAATGAAATTTTTATATGAAAAACTTATTTTGGCCATAACTCCTTAAATATGCGTCCTAGAGCCAAAAGGACCTCAATTCGTGACCACCCCCAAAAAATCCAAATTTCGACGAAAATCCTCAAAAAATTGAAATTTTTATATGAAAAACTTATTTTGGCCACAACTCCTTAAATATGCGTCCTAGAGCCAAAAGGACCTCAATTCGTGACCACCCCCAAAAAATCCAAATTTCGACGAAAATCCTCAGAAAATTGAAATTTTTATATGAAAAACTTATTGTGGCCATAACTCCTTAAATATGCGTCCTAGAGCCAAAAGGACCTCAATTCGTGATCACTCCCAAAAAATCAAAATTTTGATGAAAATCCTCAAAAAAATGAAATTTTTATATGAAAAACTTATTTTGGCCATAACTCCTTAAATATGCGTCCTAGAGCCAAAAGGACCTCAATTCGTGACCATCCCCAAAATATCAAAATTTCGACGAAAATCCTCAAAAAAATGAAATTTTTATATGAAAAACTTATTTTGGCCACAACTCCTTAAATATGCGTCCTAGAGCCAAAAGGACCTCAATTCGTGATCACTCCCAAAAAATCAAAATTTTGATGAAAATCCTCAAAAAATTTAAATTTTTATATGAAAAACTTATTTTGGCCATAACTCCTTAAATATGCGTCCTAGAGCCAAAAGGACCTCAATTCGTGACCATCCCCAAAAAATCAAAATTTTGATGAAAATCCTCAAAAAATTGAAATTTTTATATGAAAAACTTATTTTGGCCATAACTCCTTAAATATGCGTCCTAGAGCCAAAAGGACCTCAATTCGTGACCATCCCCAAAAAATCAAAATTTTGATGAAAATCCTCAAAAAATTGAAATTTTTATATGAAAAACTTATTTTGGCCATAACTCCTTAAATATGCGTCCTAGAGCCAAAAGGACCTCAATTCGTGACCATCCCCAAAAAATCAAAATTTTGATGAAAATCCTCAAAAAATTGAAATTTTTATATGAAAAACTTATTTTGGCCATAACTCCTTAAATATGCTTCCTAGAGCCAAAAGGACCTCAATTCGTGACCACCCCCAAAAAATCAAAATTTCGACGAAAATCCTCAAAAAAATGAAATTTTTATATGAAAAACTTATTTTGGCCATAACTCCTTAAATATGCGTCCTAGAGCCAAAAGGACCTCAATTCGTGATCACTCCCACAAAATCAAAATTTTGATGACAATCCTCAAAAAATTGAAATTTTTATATGAAAAACTTATTTTGGCCATAACTCCTTAAATATGCGTCCTAGAGCCAAAATGACCTCAATTCGTGACCACCCCCAAAAAATCCAAATTTCGACGAAAATCCTCAAAAAATTGAAATTTTTATATGAAAAACTTATTTTGGCCATAACTCCTTAAATATGCTTCCTAGAGCCAAAAGGACCTCAATTCGTGACCATCCCCAAAAAATCAAAATTTTGATGAAAATCCTCAAAAAATTGAAATTTTTATATGAAAAACTTATTTTGGCCATAACTCCTTAAATATGCGTCCTAGAGCCAAAAGGACCTCAATTCGTGACCACCCCCAAAAAATCAAAATTTCGACGAAAATCCTCAAAAAAATGAAATTTTTATATGAAAAACTTATTTTGGCCATAACTCCTTAAATATGCGTCCTAGAGCCAAAAGGACCTCAATTCGTGATCACTCCCACAAAATCAAAATTTTGATGACAATCCTCAAAAAATTGAAATTTTTATATGAAAAACTTATTTTGGCCATAACTCCTTAAATATGCGTCCTAGAGCCAAAATGACCTCAATTCGTGACCACCCCCAAAAAATCCAAATTTCGACGAAAATCCTCAAAAAATTGAAATTTTTATATGAAAAACTTATTTTGGCCATAACTCCTTAAATATGCGTCCTAGAGCCAAAAGGACCTCAATTCGTGACCATCCCCAAAAAATCAAAATTTTGATGAAATCCTCAAAAAATAGAAATTTTTATATGAGAAACTTATTTTGGCCATAACTCCTTAAATATGCCTCCTAGAGCCAAAAGGACCTCAATTCGTGACCATCCCCAAAAAATCAAAATTTTGATGAAAATCCTCAAAAAATTGAAATTTTTATATGAAAAACTTATTTTGGCCATAACTCCTTAAATATGCTTCCTAGAGCCAAAAGGACCTCAATTCGTGACCATCCCCAAAAAATCAAAATTTTGATGAAAATCCTCAAAAAATTGAAATTTTTATATGAAAAACTTATTTTGGCCATAACTCCTTAAATATGCTTCCTAGAGCCAAAAGAACCTCAATTCGTGACCACCCGCAAAAAATCAAAATTTCGACGAAAATCCTCAAAAAAATGAAATTTTTATATGAAAAACTTATTTTGGCCATAACTCCTTAAATATGCGTCCTAGAGCCAAAAGGACCTCAATTCGTGATCACTCCCACAAAATCAAAATTTTGATGACAATCCTCAAAAAATTGAAATTTTTATATGAAAAACTTATTTTGGCCATAACTCCTTAAATATGCGTCCTAGAGCCAAAATGACCTCAATTCGTGACCACCCCCAAAAAATCCAAATTTCGACGAAAATCCTCAAAAAATTGAAATTTTTATATGAAAAACTTATTTTGGCCATAACTCCTTAAATATGCGTCCTAGAGCCAAAAGGACCTCAATTCGTGATCACTCCCTCAAAATCAAAATTTTGATGACAATCCTCAAAAAATTGAAATTTTTATATGAAAAACTTATTTTGGCCATAACTCCTTAAATATGCGTCCTAGAGCCAAAAGGACCTCAATTCGTGACCACCCCCAAAAAATCCAAATTTCGACGAATATCCTCAAAAAAATGAAATTTTTATATGAAAAACTTATTTTGGCCATAACTCCTTAAATATGCCTCCTAGAGCCAAAAGGACCTCAATTCGTGACCACCCCCAAAAAATCAAAATTTCGACGAAAATCCTCAAAAAATTGAAATTTTTATATGAAAAACTTATTTTGGCCATAACTCCTTAAATATGCGTCCTAGAGCCAAAAGGACCTCAATTCGTGATCACTCCCACAAAATCAAAATTTTGATGACAATCCTCAAAAAATTGAAATTTTTATATGAAAAACTTATTTTGGCCATAACTCCTTAAATATGCGTCCTAGAGCCAAAATGACCTCAATTCGTGACCACCCCCAAAAAATACAAATTTCGACGAAAATCCTCAAAAAATTGAAATTTTTATATGAAAAACTTATTTTGGCCATAACTCCTTAAATATGCTTCCTAGAGCCAAAAGGACCTCAATTCGTGACCATCCCCAAAAAATCAAAATTTTGATGAAAATCCTCAAAAAATTGAAATTTTTATATGAAAAACTTATTTTGGCCATAACTCCTTAAATATGCGTCCTAGAGCCAAAATGACCTCAATTCGTGACCACCCCCAAAAAATCCAAATTTCGACGAAAATCCTCAAAAAATTGAAATTTTTATATGAAAAACTTATTTTGGCCATAACTCCTTAAATATGCGTCCTAGAGCCAAAAGGACCTCAATTCGTGATCACTCCCTCAAAATCAAAATTTTGATGACAATCCTCAAAAAATTGAAATTTTTATATGAAAAACTTATTTTGGCCATAACTCCTTAAATATGCGTCCTAGAGCCAAAAGGACCTCAATTCGTGACCACCCCCAAAAAATCCAAATTTCGACGAACATCCTCAAAAAAATGAAATTTTTATATGAAAAACTTATTTTGGCCATAACTCCTTAAATATGCGTCCTAGAGCCAAAAGGACCTCAATTCGTGATCACTCCCAAAAAATCCAAATTTCGACGAAAATCCTCAAAAAATTGAAATTTTTATATGAAAAACTTATTTTGGCCATAACTCCTTAAATATGCGTCCTAGAGCCAAAAGGACCTCAATTCGTGATCACTCCCAAAAAATCAAAATTTTGATGAAAATCCTCAAAAAATTGAAATTTTTATATGAAAAACTTATTTTGGCCATAACTCCTTAAATATGCGTCCTATAGCCAAAAGGACCTCAATTCGTGATCACTCCCAAAAAATCAAAATTTTGATGAAAATCCTCAAAAAATTGAAATTTTTATATAAAAAACTTATTTTGGCCATAACTCCTTAAATATGCGTCCTAGAGCCAAAAGGACCTCAATTCGTGACCATCCCCAAAAATCAAAATTTTGATGAAAATCCTCAAAAAATTTAAATTTTTATATGAAAAACTTATTTTGGCCATAACTCCTTAAATATGCGTCCTAGAGCCAAAAGGACCTCAATTCGTGACCATCCCCAAAAAATCAAAATTTTGATGAAAATCCTCAAAAAATTGAAAATTTTATATGAAAAACTTATTTTGGCCATAACTCCTTAAATATGCGTCCTAGAGCCAAAAGGACCTCAATTCGTGACCACCCGCAAAAAATCCAAATTTCGACGAAAATCCTCAAAAAATGAAATTTTTATATGAAACACTTATTTTGGCCATAACTCCTTAAATATGCGTCCTAGAGCCAAAAGGACCTCAATTCGTGATCACTCCCAAAAAATCAAAATTTTGATGAAAATCCTCAAAAAATTTAAATTTTTATATGAAAAACGTATTTTGGCCATAACTCCTTAAATATGCGTCCTAGAGCCAAAAGGACCTCAATTCGTGACCACCCCCAAAAAATCCAAATTTCGACGAAAATCCTCAAAAAATTGAAATTTTTATATGAAAAACTTATTTTGGCCATAACTCCTTAAATATGCGTCCTAGAGCCAAAAGGACCTCAATTCGTGATCACTCCCACAAAATCAAAATTTTGATGACAATCCTCAAAAAATTGAAATTTTTATATGAAAAACTTATTTTGGCCATAACTCCTTAAATATGCGTCCTAGAGCCAAAATGACCTCAATTCGTGACCACCCCCAAAAAATCCAAATTTCGACGAAAATCCTCAAAAAATTGAAATTTTTATATGAAAAACTTATTTTGCCCATAACTCCTTAAATATGCGTCCTAGAGCCAAAAGGACCTCAATTCGTGATCACTCCCAAAAAATCAAAATTTTGATGAAAATCCTCAAAAAATTGAAATTTTTATATGAAAAAATTATTTTGGCCATAACTCCTTAAATATGCGTCCTAGAGCCAAAAGGACCTCAATTCGTGACCACCCCCAAAAAATCAAAATTTTGATGAAAATCCTCAAAAAATTTAAATTTTTATATGAAAAACTTATTTTGGCCATAACTCCTTAAATATGCGTCCTAGAGCCAAAAGGACCTCAATTCGTGATCACTCCCACAAAATCAAAATTTTGATGACAATCCTCAAAAAAATGAAATTTTTATATGAAAAACTTATTTTGGCCATAACTCCTTAAATATGCGTCCTAGAGCCAAAATGACCTCAATTCGTGACCATCCCCAAAAAATCAAAATTTTGATGAAAATCCTCAAAAAATTGAAATTTTTATATGAAAAACTTATTTTGGCCATAACTCCTTAAATATGCGTCCTAGAGCCAAAAGGACCTCAATTCGTGACCACCCGCAAAAAATCAAAATTTCGACGAAAATCCTCAAAAAAATGAAATTTTTATATGAAAAACTTATTTTGGCCATAACTCCTTAAATATGCGTCCTAGAGCCAAAAGGACCTCAATTCGTGATCACTCCCACAAAATCAAAATTTTGATGACAATCCTCAAAAAATTGAAATTTTTATATGAAAAACTTATTTTGGCCATAACTCCTTAACTATGCGTCCTAGAGCCAAAATGACCTCAATTCGTGACCACCCCCAAAAAATCCAAATTTCGACGAAAATCCTCAAAAAATTGAAATTTTTATATGAAAAACTTATTTTGGCCATAACTCCTTAAATATGCGTCCTAGAGCCAAAAGGACCTCAATTCGTGATCACTCCCTCAAAATCAAAATTTTGATGACAATCCTCAAAAAATTGAAATTTTTATATGAAAAACTTATTTTGGCCATAACTCCTTAAATATGCGTCCTAGAGCCAAAAGGACCTCAATTCGTGACCACCCCCAAAAAATCCAAATTTCGACGAACATCCTCAAAAAAATGAAATTTTTATATGAAAAACTTATTTTGGCCATAACTCCTTAAATATGCCTCCTAGAGCCAAAAGGACCTCAATTCGTGACCACCCCCAAAAAATCAAAATTTCGACGAAAATCCTCAAAAAATTGAAATTTTTATATGAAAAACTTATTTTGGCCATAACTCCTTAAATATGCGTCCTAGAGCCAAAAGGACCTCAATTCGTGATCACTCCCACAAAATCAAAATTTTGATGACAATCCTCAAAAAATTGAAATTTTTATATGAAAAACTTATTTTGGCCATAACTCCTTAAATATGCGTCCTAGAGCCAAAATGACCTCAATTCGTGACCACCCCCAAAAAATACAAATTTCGACGAAAATCCTCAAAAAATTGAAATTTTTATATGAAAAACTTATTTTGGCCATAACTCCTTAAATATGCTTCCTAGAGCCAAAAGGACCTCAATTCGTGACCATCCCCAAAAAATCAAAATTTTGATGAAAATCCTCAAAAAATTGAAATTTTTATATGAAAAACTTATTTTGGCCATAACTCCTTAAATATGCGTCCTAGAGCCAAAATGACCTCAATTCGTGACCACCCCCAAAAAATCCAAATTTCGACGAAAATCCTCAAAAAATTGAAATTTTTATATGAAAAACTTATTTTGGCCATAACTCCTTAAATATGCTTTCTAGAGCCAAAAGGACCTCAATTCGTGATCACTCCCTCAAAATCAAAATTTTGATGACAATCCTCAAAAAATTGAAATTTTTATATGAAAAACTTATTTTGGCCATAACTCCTTAAATATGCGTCCTAGAGCCAAAAGGACCTCAATTCGTGACCACCCCCAAAAAATCCAAATTTCGACGAACATCCTCAAAAAAATGAAATTTTTATATGAAAAACTTATTTTGGCCATAACTCCTTAAATATGCGTCCTAGAGCCAAAAGGACCTCAATTCGTGATCACTCCCAAAAAATCCAAATTTCGACGAAAATCCTCAAAAAATTGAAATTTTTATATGAAAAACTTATTTTGGCCATAACTCCTTAAATATGCGTCCTAGAGCCAAAAGGACCTCAATTCGTGATCACTCCCAAAAAATCAAAATTTTGATGAAAATCCTCAAAAAATTGAAATTTTTATATGAAAAACTTATTTTGGCCATAACTCCTTAAATATGCGTCCTATAGCCAAAAGGACCTCAATTCGTGATCACTCCCAAAAAATCAAAATTTTGATGAAAATCCTCAAAAAATTGAAATTTTTATATAAAAAACTTATTTTGGCCATAACTCCTTAAATATGCGTCCTAGAGCCAAAAGGACCTCAATTCGTGACCATCCCCAAAAATCAAAATTTTGATGAAAATCCTCAAAAAATTTAAATTTTTATATGAAAAACTTATTTTGGTCATAACTCCTTAAATATGCGTCCTAGAGCCAAAAGGACCTCAATTCGTGACCATCCCCAAAAAATCAAAATTTTGATGAAAA
The DNA here is from genome assembly GCF_050003625.1 of Haematobia irritans. NCBI lineage: Eukaryota > Metazoa > Arthropoda > Insecta > Diptera > Muscidae > Haematobia > Haematobia irritans. Next base: position 443,742 of record NW_027445852.1, on the reverse strand, counting down.
TCCTCAAAAAATTGAAAATTTTATATGAAAAACTTATTTTGGCCATAACTCCTTAAATATGCGTCCTAGAGCCAAAAGGACCTCAATTCGTGACCACCCGCAAAAAATCCAAATTTCGACGAAAATCCTCAAAAAAATGAAATTTTTATATGAAACACTTATTTTGGCCATAACTCCTTAAATATGCGTCCTAGAGCCAAAAGGACCTCAATTCGTGATCACTCCCAAAACATCAAAATTTTGATGAAAATCCTCAAAAAATTTAAATTTTTATATGAAAAACGTATTTTGGCCATAACTCCTTAAATATGCGTCCTAGAGCCAAAAGGACCTCAATTCGTGACCACCCCCAAAAAATCCAAATTTCGACGAAAATCCTCAAAAAATTGAAATTTTTATATGAAAAACTTATTTTGGCCATAACTCCTTAAATATGCGTCCTAGAGCCAAAAGGACCTCAATTCGTGATCACTCCCACAAAATCAAAATTTTGATGACAATCCTCAAAAAATTGAAATTTTTATATGAAAAACTTATTTTGGCCATAACTCCTTAAATATGCGTCCTAGAGCCAAAATGACCTCAATTCGTGACCACCCCCAAAAAATCCAAATTTCGACGAAAATCCTCAAAAAATTGAAATTTTTATATGAAAAACTTATTTTGCCCATAACTCCTTAAATATGCGTCCTAGAGCCAAAAGGACCTCAATTCGTGATCACTCCCAAAAAATCAAAATTTTGATGAAAATCTTCAGAAAATTGAAATTTTTATATGAAAAACTTATTTTGGCCATAACTCCTTAAATATGCGTCCTAGAGCCAAAAGGACCTCAATTCGTGACCACCCCCAAAAAATCAAAATTTTGATGAAAATCCTCAAAAAATTTAAATTTTTATATGAAAAACTTATTTTGGCCATAACTCCTTAAATATGCGTCCTAGAGCCAAAAGGACCTCAATTCGTGATCACTCCCACAAAATCAAAATTTTGATGACAATCCTCAAAAAAATGAAATTTTTATATGAAAAACTTATTTTGGCCATAACTCCTTAAATATGCGTCCTAGAGCCAAAATGACCTCAATTCGTGACCACCCCCAAAAAATCCAAATTTCGACGAAAATCCTCAAAAAATTGAAATTTTTATATGAAAAACTTATTTTGGCCACAACTCCTTAAATATGCGTCCTAGAGCCAAAAGGACCTCAATTCGTGACCACCCCCAAAAAATCAAAATTTCGACGAAAATCCTCAAAAAAATGAAATTTTTATATGAAAAACTTATTTTGGCCATAACTCCTTAAATATGCGTCCTAGAGCCAAAAGGACCTCAATTCGTGATCACTCCCAAAAAATCAAAATTTTGATGAAAATCCTCAAAAAATTGAAATTTTTATATAAAAAACTTATTTTGGCCATAACTCCTTAAATATGCGTCCTAGAGCCAAAAGGACCTCAATTCGTGACCATCCCCAAAAAATCAAAATTTTGATGAAAATCCTAAAAATCAAAATTTTGATGAAAATCCTCAAAAAATTGAAATTTTTATATGAAAAACTTATTTTGGCCATAACTCCTTAAATATGCGTCCTATAGCCAAAAGGACCTCAATTCGTGACCACCCCCAAAAAATCCAAATTTCGACGAAAATCCTCAAAAAATTGAAATTTTTATATAAAAAACTTATTTTGGCCATAACTCCTTAAATATGCGTCCTAGAGCCAAAAGGACCTCAATTCGTGATCACTCCCAAAAAATCAAAATTTTGATGAAAATCCTCAAAAAATTGAAATTTTTATATGAAAAACTTATTTTGGCCATAACTCCTTAAATATGCGTCCTAGCGCCAAAAGGACCTCAATTCGTGACCATCCCCAAAAAATCAAAATTTTGATGAAAATCCTCAAAAAATTGAAATTTTTATATGAAAAACTTATTTTGGCCATAACTCCTTAAATATGCGTCCTAGAGCCAAAAGGACCTCAATTCGTGACCACCCCCAAAAAATCCAAATTTCGACGAAAATCCTCAAAAAATTGAAATTTTTATATGAAAAACTTATTTTGGCCACAACTCCTTAAATATGCGTCCTAGAGCCAAAAGGACCTCAATTCGTGACCATCCCCAAAAAATCAAAATTTTGATGAAAATCCTCAAAAAAATGAAATTTTTATATGAAAAACTTATTTTGGCCATAACTCCTTAAATATGCGTCCTAGAGCCAAAAGGACCTCAATTCGTGATCACTCCCAAAAAATCAAAATTTTGATGACAATCCTCAAAAAAATGAAATTTTTATATGAAAAACTTATTTTGGCCATAACTCCTTAAATATGCGTCCTAGAGCCAAAATGACCTCAATTCGTGATCACTCCCAAAAAATCAAAATTTCGACGAAAATCCTCAAAAAAATGAAATTTTTATATGAAAAACTTATTTTGCCCATAACTCCTTAAATATGCGTCCTAGAGCCAAAAGGACCTCAATTCGTGACCACCCCCTAAAAATCCAAATTTCGACGAACATCCTCAAAAAATTGAAATTTTTATATGAAAAACTTATTTTGGCCATAACTCCTTAAATATGCGTCCTAGAGCCAAAAGGACCTCAATTCGTGACCATCCCCAAAAAATCAAAATTTTGATGAAAATCCTCAGAAAATTGAAATTTTTATATGAAAAACTTATTGTGGCCATAACTCCTTAAATATGCGTCCTAGAGCCAAAAGGACCTCAATTCGTGACCACCCCCAAAAAATCAAAATTTTGATGAAAATCCTCAAAAAATTGAAATTTTTATATGAAAAACTTATTTTGGCCATAACTCCTTAAATATGCGTCCTAGAGCCAAAAGGACCTCAATTCGTGACCACCCCCAAAAAATCCAAATTTCGACGAAAATCCTCAAAAAAATGAAATTTTTATATGAAAAACTTATTTTGGCCATAACTCCTTAAATATGCGTCCTAGAGCCAAAAGGACCTCAATTCGTGACCATCCCCAAAAAATCAAAATTTTGATGACAATCCTCAAAAAATTGAAATTTTTATATGAAAAACTTATTTTGGCCATAACTCCTTAAATATGCGTCCTAGAGCCAAAAGGACCTCAATTCGTGACCACCCCCAAAAAATCACAATTTTGATGAAAATCCTCAAAAAAATGAAATTTTTATATGAAAAACTTATTTTGGCCATAACTCCTTAAATATGCGTCCTAGAGCCAAAAGGACCTCAATTCGTGACCACCCGCAAAAAATCCAAATTTCGACGAAAATCCTCAAAAAATTGAAATTTTTATATGAAAAACTTATTTTGGGCCATACCTCCTTAAATATGCGTCCTAGAGCCAAAAGGACCTCAATTCGTGACCACCCCCTAAAAATCCAAATTTCGACGAAAATCCTCAAAAAATTGAAATTTTTATATGAAAAACTTATTTTGGCCATAACTCCTTAAATATGCGTCCTAGAGCCAAAAGGACCTCAATTCGTGACCACCCGCAAAAAATCCAAATTTCGACGAAAATCCTCAAAAAAATGAAATTTTTATATGAAAAACTTATTTTGGCCATAACTCCTTAAATATGCGTCCTAGAGCCAAAAGGACCTCAATTCGTGATCACTCCCAAAAAATCAAAATTTTGATGAAAATCCTCAAAAAATTTAAATTTTTATATGAAAAACTTATTTTGGCCATAACTCCTTAAATATGCGTCCTAGAGCCAAAATGACCTCAATTCGTGACCACCCCCAAAAAATCAAAATTTTGATGAAAATCCTCAAAAAATTGAAATTTTTATATGAAAAACTTATTTTGGCCATAACTCCTTAAATATGCGTCCTATAGCCAAAAGGACCTCAATTCGTGACCACCCCCAAAAAATCCAAATTTCGACGAAAATCCTCAAAAAATTGAAATTTTTATATGAAAAACTTATTTTGGCCATAACTCCTTAAATATGCGTCCTAGCGCCAAAAGGACCTCAATTCGTGACCATCCCCAAAAAATCAAAATTTTGATGAAAATCCTCAAAAAATTGAAATTTTTATATGAAAAACTTATTTTGGCCATAACTCCTTAAATATGCGTCCTAGCGCCAAAAGGACCTCAATTCGTGACCATCCCAAAAAAATCAAAATTTTGATGAAAATCCTCAAAAAATTGAAATTTTTATATGAAAAACTTATTTTGGCCATAACTCCTTAAATATGCGTCCTAGAGCCAAAATGACCTCAATTCGTGACCATCCCCAAAAAATCAAAATTTTGATGAAAATCCTCAAAAAAATGAAATTTTTATATGAAAAACTTATTTTGGCCATAACTCCTTAAATATGCGTCCTAGAGCCAAAAGGACCTCAATTCGTGACCACCCCCAAAAAATCAAAATTTCGACGAAAATCCTCAGAAAATTGAAATTTTTATATGAAAAACTTATTTTGGGCCATAACTCCTTAAATATGCGTCCTAGAGCCAAAAGGACCTCAATTCGTGACCATCCCCAAAAAATCAAAATTTTGATGACAATCCTCAAAAAATGAAATTTTTATATGAAAAACTTATTTTGGCCATAACTCCTTAAATATGCGTCCTAGAGCCAAAAGGACCTCAATTCGTGACCACCCGCAAAAAATCCAAATTTTGATGAAAATCCTCAAAAAAATGAAATTTTTATATGAAAAACTTATTTTGGCCATAACTCCTTAAATATGCGTCCTAGAGCCAAAAGGACCTCAATTCGTGACCACCCCCAAAAAATCAAAATTTTGATGAAAATCCTCAAAAAATTGAAATTTTTATATAAAAAACTTATTTTGGCCATAACTCCTTAAATATGCGTCCTAGAGCCAAAAGGACCTCAATTCGTGACCACCCCCAAAAAATCCAAATTTCGACGAAAATCCTCAGAAAATTGAAATTTTTATATGAAAAACTTATTTTGGGCCATAACTCCTTAAATATGCGTCCTAGAGCCAAAAGGACCTCAATTCGTGACCATCCCCAAAAAATCAAAATTTTGATGAAAATCCTCAAAAAATTTAAATTTTTATATGAAAAACTTATTTTGGCCATAACTCCTTAAATATGCGTCCTAGAGCCAAAAGGACCTCAATTCGTGATCACTCCCACAAAATCAAAATTTTGATGACAATCCTCAAAAAATTGAAATTTTTATATGAAAAACTTATTTTGGCCATAACTCCTTAAATATGCGTCCTAGAGCCAAAATGACCTCAATTCGTGACCACCCCCAAAAAATCCAAATTTCGACGAAAATCCTCAAAAAATTGAAATTTTTATATGAAAAACTTATTTTGGCCATAACTCCTTAAATATGCGTCCTAGCGCCAAAAGGACCTCAATTCGTGACCATCCCCAAAAAATCAAAATTTCGACGAAAATCCTCAAAAAATTTAAATTTTTATATGAAAAACTTATTTTGGCCATAACTCCTTAAATATGCGTCCTAGAGCCAAAAGGACCTCAATTCGTGACCATCCCCAAAAAATCAAAATTTTGATGAAAATCCTCAAAAAATTGAAATTTTTATATGAAAAACTTATTTTGGCCATAACTCCTTAAATATGCGTCCTAGAGCCAAAAGGACCTCAATTCGTGATCACTCCCAAAAAATCAAAATTTTGATGAAAATCCTCAAAAAATTGAAATTTTTATATGAAAAACTTATTTTGGCCATAACTCCTTAAATATGCTTCCTAGAGCCAAAAGGACCTCAATTCGTGACCATCCCCAAAAAATCAAAATTTCGACGAAAATCCTCAAAAAAATGAAATTTTTATATGAAAAACTTATTTTGGCCATAACTCCTTAAATATGCTTCCTAGAGCCAAAAGGACCTCAATTCGTGACCACCCCCAAAAAATCAAAATTTTTATGAAAATCCTCAAAAAATTGAAATTTTTATATGAAAAACTTATTTTGGCCATAACTCCTTAAATATGCGTCCTAGAGCCAAAAGGACCTCAATTCGTGACCATCCCCAAAAAATCAAAATTTTGATGAAAATCCTCAAAAAATTTAAATTTTTATATGAAAAACTTATTTTGGCCATAACTCCTTAAATATGCGTCCTAGAGCCAAAAGGACCTCAATTCGTGATCACTCCCACAAAATCAAAATTTTGATGAAAATCCTCAAAAAATTGAAATTTTTATATGAAAAACTTATTTTGGGCCATAACTCCTTAAATATGCGTCCTAGAGCCAAAAGGACCTCAATTCGTGATCACTCCCAAAAAATCAAAATTTTGATGAAAATCCTCAAAAAATTTAAATTTTTATATGAAAAACTTATTTTGGCCATAACTCCTTAAATATGCGTCCTAGAGCCAAAAGGACCTCAATTCGTGACCACCCGCAAAAAATCCAAATTTCGACGAAAATCCTCAAAAAAATGAAATTTTTATATGAAAAACTTATTTTGGGCCATAACTCCTTAAATATGCGTCCTAGAGCCAAAAGGACCTCAATTCGTGATCACTCCCACAAAATCAAAATTTTGATGAAAATCCTCAAAAAATTGAAATTTTTATATGAAAAACTTATTTTGGGCCATAACTCCTTAAATATGCGTCCTAGAGCCAAAAGGACCTCAATTCGTGATCACTCCCAAAAAATCAAAATTTTGATGAAAATCCTCAAAAAATTTAAATTTTTATATGAAAAACTTATTTTGGCCATAACTCCTTAAATATGCGTCCTAGAGCCAAAAGGACCTCAATTCGTGACCACCCGCAAAAAATCCAAATTTCGACGAAAATCCTCAAAAAAATGAAATTTTTATATGAAAAACTTATTTTGGGCCATAACTCCTTAAATATGCGTCCTAGAGCCAAAAGGACCTCAATTCGTGATCACTCCCAAAAAATCAAAATTTTGATGAAAATCCTCAGAAAATTGAAATTTTTATATGAAAAACTTATTTTGGGCCATAACTCCTTAAATATGCGTCCTAGAGCCAAAAGGACCTCAATTCGTGACCACCCGCAAAAAATCCAAATTTCGACGAAAATCCTCAAAAAAATGAAATTTTTATATGAAAAACTTATTTTGGCCATAACTCCTTAAATATGCGTCCTAGAGCCAAAAGGACCTCAATTCGTGATCACTCCCAAAAAATCAAAATTTTGATGAAAATCCTCAAAAAATTTAAATTTTTATATGAAAAACTTATTTTGGCCATAACTCCTTAAATATGCGTCCTAGAGCCAAAAGGACCTCAATTCGTGACCACCCCCCAAAAAATCCAAATTTCGACGAAAATCCTCAAAAAATTGAAATTTTTATATGAAAAACTTATTTTGGCCATAACTCCTTAAATATGCGTCCTAGAGCCAAAAGGACCTCAATTCGTGACCACCCCCTAAAAATCCAAATTTCGACGAAAATCCTCAAAAAATTGAAATTTTTATATGAAAAACTTATTTTGGCCATAACTCCTTAAATATGCGTCCTAGAGCCAAAAGGACCTCAATTCGTGACCATCCCCAAAAAATCAAAATTTTGATGAAAATCCTCAAAAAAATGAAATTTTTATATGAAAAACTTATTTTGGGCCATAACTCCTTAAATATGCGTCCTAGAGCCAAAAGGACCTCAATTCGTGATCACTCCCAAAAAATCAAAATTTTGATGAAAATCCTCAGAAAATTGAAATTTTTATATGAAAAACTTATTTTGGCCATAACTCCTTAAATATGCGTCCTAGAGCCAAAAGGACCTCAATTCGTGACCACCCCCAAAAAATCAAAATTTCGACGAAAATCCTCAAAAAAATGAAATTTTTATATGAAAAACTTATTTTGGCCATAACTCCTTAAATATGCGTCCTAGAGCCAAAAGGACCTCAATTCGTGACCACCCCCAAAAAATCAAAATTTCGACGAAAATCCTCAAAAAAATGAAATTTTTATATGAAAAACTTATTTTGGCCATAACTCCTTAAATATGCGTCCTAGAGCCAAAAGGACCTCAATTCGTGATCACTCCCACAAAATCAAAATTTTGATGACAATCCTCAAAAAATTGAAATTTTTATATGAAAAACTTATTTTGGCCATAACTCCTTAAATATGCGTCCTAGCGCCAAAAGGACCTCAATTCGTGACCACCCCCAAAAAATCAAAATTTTATTTTGGCCATAACTCCTTAAATATGCGTCCCAGAGCCAAAATGACCTCAATTCGTGATCACTCCCACAAAATCAAAATTTTGATGACAATCCTCAAAAAACTGAAATTTTTATATGAAAAACTTATTTTGGCCATAACTCCTTAAATATGCGTCCTAGAGCCAAAAGGACCTCAATTCGTGACCACCCCCAAAAAATCCAAATTTCGACGAAAATCCTCAAAAAATTGAAATTTTTATATGAAAAACTTATTTTGGGCCATAACTCCTTAAATATGCGTCCTAGAGCCAAAAGGACCTCAATTCGTGACCACCCCCAAAAAATCCAAATTTTGATGACAATCCTCAAAAAAATGAAATTTTTATATGAAAAACTTATTTTGGCCATAACTCCTTAAATATGCGTCCTAGAGCCAAAAGGACCTCAATTCGTGACCACCCCCAAAAAATCCAAATTTTGATGAAAATCCTCAGAAAATTTAAATTTTTATATGAAAAACTTATTTTGGCCATAACTCCTTAAATATGCGTCCTAGAGCCAAAAGGACCTCAATTCGTGACCACCCCCAAAAAATCCAAATTTCGACGAAAATCCTCAAAAAAATGAAATTTTTATATGAAAAACTTATTTTGGCCATAACTCCTTAAATATGCGTCCTAGAGCCAAAATGACCTCAATTCGTGATCACCCCCAAAAAATCCAAATTTCGACGAAAATCCTCAAAAAATTGAAATTTTTATATGAAAAACTTATTTTGGCCATAACTCCTTAAATATGCGTCCTAGAGCCAAAAGGACCTCAATTCGTGACCACCCCCAAAAAATCCAAATTTCGACGAAAATCCTCAAAAAAATGAAATTTTTATATGAAAAACTTATTTTGGCCATAACTCCTTAAATATGCGTCCTAGAGCCAAAAGGACCTCAATTCGTGACCATCCCCAAAAAATCAAAATTTTGATGAAAATCCTCAAAAAATTGAAAATTTTATATGAAAAACTTATTTTGGCCATAACTCCTTAAATATGCGTCCTAGAGCCAAAAGGACCTCAATTCGTGACCACCCCCAAAAAATCCAAATTTCGACGAAAATCCTCAAAAAATGAAATTTTTATATGAAAAACTTATTGTGGCCATAACTCCTTAAATATGCGTCCTAGAGCCAAAAGGACCTCAATTCGTGACCATCCCCAAAAAATCAAAATTTTGATGAAAATCCTCAAAAAATTTAAATTTTTATATGAAAAACTTATTTTGGCCATAACTCCTTAGATATGCGTCCTAGAGCCAAAAGGACCTCAATTCGTGACCACCCCCAAAAAATCCAAATTTCGACGAAAATCCTCAAAAAATTGAAATTTTTATATGAAAAACTTATTTTGGCCATAACTCCTTAAATATGCGTCCTAGCGCCAAAAGGACCTCAATTCGTGATCACACCCAAAAAATCAAAATTTTGATGAAAATCCTCAAAAAATTGAAATTTTTATATGAAAAACTTATTTTGGCCATAACTCCTTAAATATGCTTCCTAGAGCCAAAAGGACCTCAATTCGTGACCACCCCCAAAAAATCCAAATTTCGACGAAAATCCTCAAAAAAATGAAATTTTTATATGAAAAACTTATTTTGGCCATAACTCCTTAAATATGCGTCCTAGAGCCAAAAGGACCTCAATTCGTGACCACCCGCAAAAAATCCAAATTTCGACGAAAATCCTCAAAAAATTGAACTTTTTATATGAAAAACTTTTTTGGCCATAACTCCTTAAATATGCGTCCTAGAGCCAAAAGGACCTCAATTCGTGATCACTCCCACAAAATCAAAATTTTGATGACAATCCTCAAAAAATTTAAATTTTTATATGAAAAACTTATTTTGGCCATAACTCCTTAAATATGCGTCCTAGAGCCAAAAGGACCTCAATTCGTGATCACTCCCACAAAATCAAAATTTTGATGAAAATCCTCAAAAAATTTAAATTTTTATATGAAAAACTTATTTTGGCCATAACTCCTTAAATATGCGTCCTAGAGCCAAAAGGACCTCAATTCGTGACCACCCCCAAAAAATCAAAATTTCGACGAAAATCCTCAAAAAAATGAAATTTTTATATGAAAAACTTATTTTGGCCATAACTCCTTAAATATGCGTCCTAGAGCCAAAAGGACCTCAATTCGTGACCACCCCCAAAAAATCAAAATTTCGACGAAAATCCTCAAAAAATTGAAATTTTTATATGAAAAACTTATTTGGGCCATAACTCCTTAAATATGCGTCCTAGAGCCAAAAGGACCTCAATTCGTGATCACTCCCACAAAATCCAAATTTCGACGAAAATCCTCAAAAAATTGAAATTTTTATATGAAAAACTTATTTTGGCCATAACTCCTTAAATATGCGTCCTAGAGCCAAAAGGACCTCAATTCGTGACCACCCCCAAAAAATCAAAATTTTGATGAAAATCCTCAAAAAATTGAAATTTTTATATGAAAAACTTATTTTGGCCATAACTCCTTAAATATGCGTCCTAGAGCCAAAAGGACCTCAATTCGTGATCACTCCCACAAAATCCAAATTTCGACGAAAATCCTCAAAAAATTGAAATTTTTATATGAAAAACTTATTTTGGCCATAACTCCTTAAATATGCGTCCTAGAGCCAAAAGGACCTCAATTCGTGACCACCCCCAAAAAATCCAAATTTCGACGAAAATCCTCAAAAAATTGAAATTTTTATATGAAAAACTTATTTTGGGCCATAACTCCTTAAATATGCGTCCTAGAGCCAAAAGGACCTCAATTCGTGACCACCCCCTAAAAATCCAAATTTCGACGAAAATCCTCAAAAAATTGAAATTTTTATATGAAAAACTTATTTTGGCCATAACTCCTTAAATATGCGTCCTAGAGCCAAAAGGACCTCAATTCGTGACCATCCCCAAAAAATCAAAATTTTGATGAAAATCCTCAAAAAAATGAAATTTTTATATGAAAAACTTATTTTGGGCCATAACTCCTTAAATATGCGTCCTAGAGCCAAAAGGACCTCAATTCGTGATCACTCCCACAAAATCAAAATTTTGATGACAATCCTCAAAAAATTGAAATTTTTATATGAAAAACTTATTGTGGCCATAACTCCTTAAATATGCGTCCTAGAGCCAAAAGGACCTCAATTCGTGATCACTCCCAAAAAATCCAAATTTCGACGAAAATCCTCAAAAAATTGAAATTTTTATATGAAAAACTTATTTTGGCCATAACTCCTTAAATATGCGTCCTAGAGCCAAAAGGACCTCAATTCGTGACCACCCCCTAAAAATCCAAATTTTGATGAAAATCCTCAAAAAATTGAAATTTTTATATGAAAAACTTATTTTGGCCATAACTCCTTAAATATGCGTCCTAGAGCCAAAATGACCTCAATTCGTGACCACCCCCAAAAAATCCAAATTTCGACGAAAATCCTCAAAAAATTGAAATTTTTATATGAAAAACTTATTTTGGCCATAACTCCTTAAATATGCTTCCTAGAGCCAAAAGGACCTCAATTCGTGATCACTCCCAAAAAATCCAAATTTCGACGAAAATCCTCAAAAAATTGAAATTTTTATATGAAAAACTTATTTTGGCCATAACTCCTTAAATATGCTTCCTAGAGCCAAAAGGACCTCAATTCGTGACCACCCCCAAAAAATCCAAATTTCGACGAAAATCCTCAAAAAATTGAAATTTTTATATGAAAAACTTATTTTGGCCACAACTCCTTAAATATGCGTCCTAGAGCCAAAAGGACCTCAATTCGTGACCACCCCCAAAAAATCAAAATTTCGACGAAAATCCTCAAAAAAATGAAATTTTTATATGAAAAACTTATTTTGGCCATAACTCCTTAAATATGCGTCCTAGAGAAAATCCTCAAAAAAATGAAATTTTTATATGAAAAACTTATTTTGGCCATAACTCCTTAAATATGCGTCCTAGAGCCAAAAGGACCTCAATTCGTGATCACTCCCAAAAAATCCAAATTTCGACGAAAATCCTCAAAAAATTGAAATTTTTATATGAAAAACTTATTTTGGCCATAACTCCTTAAATATGCGTCCTAGAGCCAAAAGGACCTCAATTCGTGACCACCCCCTAAAAATCCAAATTTTGATGAAAATCCTCAAAAAATTGAAATTTTTATATGAAAAACTTATTTTGGCCATAACTCCTTAAATATGCGTCCTAGAGCCAAAATGACCTCAATTCGTGACCACCCCCAAAAAATCCAAATTTCGACGAAAATCCTCAAAAAATTGAAATTTTTATATGAAAAACTTATTTTGGCCATAACTCCTTAAATATGCTTCCTAGAGCCAAAAGGACCTCAATTCGTGATCACTCCCAAAAAATCCAAATTTCGACGAAAATCCTCAAAAAATTGAAATTTTTATATGAAAAACTTATTTTGGCCATAACTCCTTAAATATGCTTCCTAGAGCCAAAAGGACCTCAATTCGTGACCACCCCCAAAAAATCCAAATTTCGACGAAAATCCTCAAAAAATTGAAATTTTTATATGAAAAACTTATTTTGGCCACAACTCCTTAAATATGCGTCCTAGAGCCAAAAGGACCTCAATTCGTGACCACCCCCAAAAAATCAAAATTTCGACGAAAATCCTCAAAAAAATGAAATTTTTATATGAAAAACTTATTTTGGCCATAACTCCTTAAATATGCGTCCTAGAGCCAAAAGGACCTCAATTCGTGACCATCCCCAAAAAATCAAAATTTTGATGAAAATCCTCAGAAAATTGAAATTTTTATATGAAAAACTTATTTTGGCCATAACTCCTTAAATATGCGTCCTAGAGCCAAAAGGACCTCAATTCGTGACCACCCCCAAAAAATCCAAATTTCGACGAAAATCCTCAAAAAATTGAAATTTTTATATGAAAAACTTATTTTGGCCATAACTCCTTAAATATGCGTCCTAGAGCCAAAAGGAGCTCAATTCGTGACCATCCCCAAAAAATCAAAATTTTGATGAAAATCCTCAGAAAATTGAAATTTTTATATGAAAAACTTATTTTGGCCATAACTCCTTAAATATGCGTCCTAGAGCCAAAATGACCTCAATTCGTGATCACTCCCAAAAAATCAAAATTTTTATGAAAATCCTCAAAAAATTGAAATTTTTATATGAAAAACTTATTTTGGGCCATAACTCCTTAAATATGCGTCCTAGAGCCAAAAGGACCTCAATTCGTGACCACCCCCAAAAAATCCAAATTTCGACGAAAATCCTCAAAAAATTGAAATTTTTATATGAAAAACTTATTTTGGCCATAACTCCTTAAATATGCGTCCTAGAGCCAAAATGACCTCAATTCGTGATCACTCCCAAAAAATCAAAATTTTTATGAAAATCCTCAAAAAATTGAAATTTTTATATGAAAAACTTATTTTGACCATAACTCCTTAAATATGCGTCCTAGAGCCAAAATGACCTCAATTCGTGATCACTCCCAAAAAATCAAAATTTTGATGAAAATCCTCAAAAAATTGAAATTTTTATATAAAAAACTTATTTTGGCCATAACTCCTTAAATATGCGTCCTAGAGCCAAAAGGACCTCAATTCGTGATCACTCCCAAAAAATCAAAATTTCGACGAAAATCCTCAAAAAAATGAAATTTTTATATGAAAAACTTATTTTGGCCATAACTCCTTAAATATGCGTCCTAGAGCCAAAAGGACCTCAATTCGTGACCACCCCCAAAAAATCCAAATTTTGATGAAAATCCTCAGAAAATTGAAATTTTTATATGAAAAACTTATTTTGGCCATAACTCCTTAAATATGCGTCCTAGAGCCAAAAGGACCTCAATTCGTGACCACCCCCAAAAAATCCAAATTTCGACGAAAATCCTCAAAAAATTGAAATTTTTATATGAAAAACTTATTTTGGGCCATAACTCCTTAAATATGCGTCCTAGAGCCAAAAGGACCTCAATTCGTGACCACCCCCTAAAAATCCAAATTTCGACGAAAATCCTCAAAAAATTGAAATTTTTATATGAAAAACTTATTTTGGCCATAACTCCTTAAATATGCGTCCTAGAGCCAAAAGGACCTCAATTCGTGACCACCCCCAAAAAATCAAAATTTCGACGAAAATCCTCAAAAAATTGAAATTTTTATATGAAAAACTTATTTTGGCCATAACTCCTTAAATATGCGTCCTAGAGCCAAAAGGACCTCAATTCGTGACCATCCCCAAAAAATCAAAATTTTGATGAAAATCCTCAAAAAATTGAAATTTTTATATGAAAAACTTATTTTGGCCATAACTCCTTAAATATGCGTTCTAGAGCCAAAAGGACCTCACTTCGTGACCACCCCAAAAAATCCAAATTTCGACGAACATCCTCAAAAAAATGAAATTTTTATATGAAAAACTTATTTTGGCCATAACTCCTTAAATATGCGTCCTAGAGCCAAAAGGACCTCAATTCGTGATCACTCCCACAAAATCAAAATTTTGATGACAATCCTCAAAAAAATGAAATTTTTATATGAAAAACTTATTTTGGCCATAACTCCTTAAATATGCGTCCCAGAGCCAAAATGACCTCAATTCGTGACCACCCCCAAAAAATCCAAATTTCGACGAAAATCCTCAAAAAATTGAAATTTTTATATGAAAAACTTATTTTGGCCATAACTCCTTAAATATGCGTCCCAGAGCCAAAATGACCTCAATTCGTGACCACCCCCAAAAAATCCAAATTTTGATGAAAATCCTCAAAAAATTGAAATTTTTATATGAAAAACTTATTTTGGCCATAACTCCTTAAATATGCGTCCTAGAGCCAAAAGGACCTCAATTCGTGACCATCCCCAAAAAATCAAAATTTTGATGAAAATCCTCAAAAAATTGAAATTTTTATATGAAAAACTTATTTTGGCCATAACTCCTTAAATATGCGTCCTAGAGCCAAAATGACCTCAATTCGTGATCACTCCCAAAAAATCAAAATTTTGATGAAAATCCTCAAAAAATTGAAATTTTTATATAAAAAACTTATTTTGGCCATAACTCCTTAAATATGCGTCCTAGAGCCAAAAGGACCTCAATTCGTGATCACTCCCAAAAAATCAAAATTTCGACGAAAATCCTCAAAAAATTGAAATTTTTATATAAAAAACTTATTTGGGCCATAACTCCTTAAATATGCGTCCTAGAGCCAAAAGGACCTCAATTCGTGACCATCCCCAAAAAATCAAAATTTTGATGAAAATCCTCAAAAAATTTAAATTTTTATATGAAAAACTTATTTTGGCCATAACTCCTTAAATATGCGTCCTAGAGCCAAAAGGACCTCAATTCGTGACCACCCCCAAAAAATCCAAATTTTGATGAAAATCCTCAAAAAATTGAAATTTTTATATGAAAAACTTATTTTGGCCATAACTCCTTAAATATGCGTCCTAGAGCCAAAAGGACCTCAATTCGTGACCACCCCCAAAAAATCCAAATTTCGACGAAAATCCTCAAAAAAATGAAATTTTTATATGAAAAACTTATTTTGGCCATAACTCCTTAAATATGCGTCCTAGAGCCAAAAGGACCTCAATTCGTGACCATCCCCAAAAAATCAAAATTTTGATGAAAATCCTCAAAAAATTGAAATTTTTATATAAAAAACTTATTTTGGCCATAACTCCTTAAATATGCGTCCTAGAGCCAAAAGGACCTCAATTCGTGACCATCCCCAAAAAATCAAAATTTTGATGAAAATCCTCAAAAAATTTAAATTTTTATATGAAAAACTTATTTTGGCCATAACTCCTTAAATATGCGTCCTAGAGCCAAAAGGACCTCAATTCGTGACCATCCCCAAAAAATCAAAATTTTGATGAAAATCCTCAAAAAAATGAAATTTTTATATAAAAAACTTATTTTGGCCATAACTCCTTAAATATGCGTCCTAGAGCCAAAAGGACCTCAATTCGTGACCACCCCCAAAAAATCAAAATTTCGACGAAAATCCTCAAAAAAATGAAATTTTTATATGAAAAACTTATTTTGGCCATAACTCCTTAAATATGCGTCCTAGAGCCAAAAGGACCACAATTCGTGACCATCCCCAAAAAATCAAAATTTCGACGAAAATCCTCAAAAAAATGAAATTTTTATATGAAAAACTTATTTTGGCCATAACTCCTTAAATATGCGTCCTAGAGCCAAAAGGACCTCAATTCGTGACAACCCCCAAAAAATCAAAATTTCGACGAAAATCCTCAAAAAAATGAAATTTTTATATGAAAAACTTATTTTGGCCATAACTCCTTAAATATGCGTCCTAGAGCCAAAAGGACCTCAATTCGTGATCACTCCCAAAAAATCAAAATTTTGATGAAAATCCTCAAAAAATTGAAATTTTTATATAAAAAACTTATTATGGCCATAACTCCTTAAATATGCGTCCTAGAGCCAAAAGGACCTCAATTCGTGACCATCCCCAAAAAATCAAAATTTTGATGAAAATCCTCAAAAAATTGAAATTTTTATATGAAAAACTTATTTTGGCCATAACTCCTTAAATATGCGTCCTAGAGCCAAAAGGACCTCAATTCGTGACCACCCCCAAAAAATCAAAATTTTGATGAAAATCCTCAAAAAATTGAAATTTTTATATGAAAAACTTATTTTGGCCATAACTCCTTAAATATGCGTCCTAGAGCCAAAAGGACCTCAATTCGTGATCACTCCCACAAAATCAAAATTTTGATGACAATCCTCAAAAAATTGAAATTTTTATATGAAAAACTTATTTTGGCCATAACTCCTTAAATATGCGTCCTAGAGCCAAAAGGACCTCAATTCGTGATCACTCCCACAAAATCAAAATTTTGATGACAATCCTCAAAAAATTGAAATTTTTATATGAAAAACTTATTTTGGCCATAACTCCTTAAATATGCGTCCTAGAGCCAAAATGACCTCAATTCGTGACCACCCCCAAAAAATCCAAATTTCGACGAAAATCCTCAAAAAATTGAAATTTTTATATGAAAAACTTATTTTGGGCCATAACTCCTTAAATATGCGTCCTAGAGCCAAAAGGACCTCAATTCGTGACCACCCCCAAAAAATCAAAATTTTGATGAAAATCCTCAAAAAAATGAAATTTTTATATGAAAAACTTATTTTGGCCATAACTCCTTAAATATGCGTCCTAGAGCCAAAAGGACCTCAATTCGTGATCACTCCCAAAAAATCAAAATTTCGACGAAAATCCTCAAAAAATTGAAATTTTTATATGAAAA
Organism: Haematobia irritans; assembly: GCF_050003625.1. Taxonomy (NCBI): domain Eukaryota; kingdom Metazoa; phylum Arthropoda; class Insecta; order Diptera; family Muscidae; genus Haematobia; species Haematobia irritans. The sequence continues at coordinate 426,265 of NW_027445852.1, read as the reverse complement.
ACTTATTTTGGCCATAACTCCTTAAATATGCGTCCTATCGCCAAAAGGACCTCAATTCGTGACCACCCCCAAAAAATCCAAATTTCGACGAAAATCCTCAAAAAATTGAAATTTTTATATGAAAAACTTATTTTGGGCCATAACTCCTTAAATATGCGTCCTAGAGCCAAAAGGACCTCAATTCGTGACCACCCCCTAAAAATCCAAATTTCGACGAAAATCCTCAAAAAATTTAAATTTTTATATGAAAAACTTATTTTGGCCATAACTCCTTAAATATGCGTCCTAGAGCCAAAATGACCTCAATTCGTGACCATCCCCAAAAAATCAAAATTTTGATGAAAATCCTCAAAAAATTGAAAATTTTATATGAAAAACTTATTTTGGCCACAACTCCTTAAATATGCGTCCTAGAGCCAAAAGGACCTCAATTCGTGACCACTCCCAAAAAATCAAAATTTCGACGAAAATCCTCAAAAAAATGAAATTTTTATATGAAAAACTTATTTGGGCCATAACTCCTTAAATATGCGTCCTAGAGCCAAAAGGACCTCAATTCGTGACCATCCCCAAAAAATCACAATTTTGATGAAAATCCTCAAAAAATAGAAATTTTTATATGAGAAACTTATTTTGGCCATAACTCCTTAAATATGCGTCCTAGAGCCAAAAGGACCTCAATTCGTGACCACCCCCAATAAATCCAAATTTCGACGAAAATCCTCAAAAAATTGAAATTTTATATGAAAAACTTATTTTGGCCATAACTCCTTAAATATGCGTCCTAGAGCCAAAAGGACCTCAATTCGTGACCATCCCCAAAAAATCAAAATTTTGATGAAAATCCTCAAAAAATTTAAATTTTTATATGAAAAACTTATTTTGGCCATAACTCCTTAAATATGCGTCCTAGAGCCAAAATGACCTCAATTCGTGACCATCCCCAAAAAATCAAAATTTTGATGAAAATCCTCAAAAATTTGAAATTTTATATGAAAAACTTATTTTGGCCATAACTCCTTAAATATGCGTCCTAGAGCCAAAAGGACCTCAATTCGTGACCACCCCCAAAAAATCCAAATTTCGACGAAAATCCTCAAAAAATTGAAATTTTTATATGAAAAACTTATTTTGGCCATAACTCCTTAAATATGCGTCCTAGAGCCAAAAGGACCTCAATTCGTGACCATCCCCAAAAAATCAAAATTTCGACGAAAATCCTCAAAAAATTGAAATTTTTATATGAAAAACTTATTTTGGCCATAACTCCTTAAATATGCGTCCTAGAGCCAAAATGGCCTCAATTCGTGATCACTCCCAAAAAATCAAAATTTCGACGAAAATCCTCAAAAAATTGAAATTTTTATATGAAAAACTTATTTTGGCCATAACTCCTTAAATATGCGTCCTAGAGCCAAAAGGACCTCAATTCGTGACCACCCCAAAAAATCAAAATTTCGACGAAAATCCTCAGAAAATTGAAATTTTTATATGAAAAACTTATTTTGGCCATAACTCCTTAAATATGCGTCCTAGAGCCAAAAGGACCTCAATTCGTGACCATCCCCAAAAAATCAAAATTTTGATGAAAATCCTCAAAAAATTGAAATTTTTATATAAAAAACTTATTTTGGCCATAACTCCTTAAATATGCGTCCTAGAGCCAAAAGGACCTCAATTCGTGACCATCCCCAAAAAATCAAAATTTTGATGAAAATCCTCAAAAAATTTAAATTTTTATATGAAAAACTTATTTTGGCCATAACTCCTTAAATATGCGTCCTAGAGCCAAAAGGACCTCAATTCGTGACCATCCCCAAAAAATCAAAATTTTGATGAAAATCCTCAAAAAAATGAAATTTTTATATAAAAAACTTATTTTGGCCATAACTCCTTAAATATGCGTCCTAGAGCCAAAAGGACCTCAATTCGTGACCACCCCCAAAAAATCAAAATTTCGACGAAAATCCTCAAAAAAATGAAATTTTTATATGAAAAACTTATTTTGGCCATAACTCCTTAAATATGCGTCCTAGAGCCAAAAGGACCTCAATTCGTGACCATCCCCAAAAAATCAAAATTTCGACGAAAATCCTCAAAAAAATGAAATTTTTATATGAAAAACTTATTTTGGCCATAACTCCTTAAATATGCGTCCTAGAGCCAAAAGGACCTCAATTCGTGACCACCCCCAAAAAATCAAAATTTCGACGAAAATCCTCAAAAAAATGAAATTTTTATATGAAAAACTTATTTTGGCCATAACTCCTTAAATATGCGTCCTAGAGCCAAAAGGACCTCAATTCGTGATCACTCCCAAAAAATCAAAATTTTGATGAAAATCCTCAAAAAATTGAAATTTTTATATAAAAAACTTATTTTGGCCATAACTCCTTAAATATGCGTCCTAGAGCCAAAAGGACCTCAATTCGTGACCATCCCCAAAAAATCAAAATTTTGATGAAAATCCTCAAAAAATTGAAATTTTTATATGAAAAACTTATTTTGGCCATAACTCCTTAAATATGCGTCCTAGAGCCAAAAGGACCTCAATTCGTGACCACCCCCAAAAAATCAAAATTTTGATGAAAATCCTCAAAAAATTGAAATTTTTATATGAAAAACTTATTTTGGCCATAACTCCTTAAATATGCGTCCTAGAGCCAAAAGGACCTCAATTCGTGATCACTCCCACAAAATCAAAATTTTGATGACAATCCTCAAAAAATTGAAATTTTTATATGAAAAACTTATTTTGGCCATAACTCCTTAAATATGCGTCCTAGAGCCAAAAGGACCTCAATTCGTGATCACTCCCACAAAATCAAAATTTTGATGACAATCCTCAAAAAATTGAAATTTTTATATGAAAAACTTATTTTGGCCATAACTCCTTAAATATGCGTCCTAGAGCCAAAAGGACCTCAATTCGTGATCACTCCCAAAAAATCAAAATTTCGACGAAAATCCTCAAAAAATTGAAATTTTTATATGAAAAACTTATTTTGGCCATAACTCCTTAAATATGCGTCCTAGCGCCAAAAGGACCTCAATTCGTGACCACCCCCAAAAAATCCAAATTTCGACGAAAATCCTCAAAAAATTGAAATTTTTATATGAAAAACTTATTTTGGGCCATAACTCCTTAAATATGCGTCCTAGAGCCAAAAGGACCTCAATTCGTGACCACCCCCTAAAAATCCAAATTTCGACGAAAATCCTCAAAAAATTTAAATTTTTATATGAAAAACTTATTTTGGCCATAACTCCTTAAATATGCGTCCTAGAGCCAAAATGACCTCAATTCGTGACCATCCCCAAAAAATCAAAATTTTGATGAAAATCCTCAAAAAATTGAAAATTTTATATGAAAAACTTATTTTGGCCACAACTCCTTAAATATGCGTCCTAGAGCCAAAAGGACCTCAATTCGTGACCACTCCCAAAAAATCAAAATTTCGACGAAAATCCTCAAAAAAATGAAATTTTTATATGAAAAACTTATTTGGGCCATAACTCCTTAAATATGCGTCCTAGAGCCAAAAGGACCTCAATTCGTGACCATCCCCAAAAAATCACAATTTTGATGAAAATCCTCAAAAAATAGAAATTTTTATATGAGAAACTTATTTTGGCCATAACTCCTTAAATATGCGTCCTAGAGCCAAAAGGACCTCAATTCGTGACCACCCCCAATAAATCCAAATTTCGACGAAAATCCTCAAAAAATTGAAATTTTATATGAAAAACTTATTTTGGCCATAACTCCTTAAATATGCGTCCTAGAGCCAAAAGGACCTCAATTCGTGACCATCCCCAAAAAATCAAAATTTTGATGAAAATCCTCAAAAAATTTAAATTTTTATATGAAAAACTTATTTTGGCCATAACTCCTTAAATATGCGTCCTAGAGCCAAAATGACCTCAATTCGTGACCATCCCCAAAAAATCAAAATTTTGATGAAAATCCTCAAAAAATTGAAATTTTATATGAAAAACTTATTTTGGCCATAACTCCTTAAATATGCGTCCTAGAGCCAAAAGGACCTCAATTCGTGACCACCCCCAAAAAATCCAAATTTCGACGAAAATCCTCAAAAAATTGAAATTTTTATATGAAAAACTTATTTTGGCCATAACTCCTTAAATATGCGTCCTAGAGCCAAAAGGACCTCAATTCGTGACCATCCCCAAAAAATCAAAATTTCGACGAAAATCCTCAAAAAATTGAAATTTTTATATGAAAAACTTATTTTGGCCATAACTCCTTAAATATGCGTCCTAGAGCCAAAATGACCTCAATTCGTGATCACTCCCAAAAAATCAAAATTTCGACGAAAATCCTCAAAAAATTGAAATTTTTATATGAAAAACTTATTTTGGCCATAACTCCTTAAATGCGTCCTAGAGCCAAAAGGACCTCAATTCGTGACCACCCCAAAAAATCAAAATTTCGACGAAAATCCTCAGAAAATTGAAATTTTTATATGAAAAACTTATTTTGGCCAGAACTCCTTAAATATGCGTCCTAGAGCCAAAAGGACCTCAATTCGTGACCACCCCCAAAAAATCCAAATTTCGACGAAAATCCTCAAAAAATTGAAATTTTTATATGAAAAACTTATTTTGGCCATAACTCCTTAAATATGCGTCCTAGAGCCAAAATGACCTCAATTCGTGATCACTCCCAAAAAATCCAAATTTTGATGACAATCCTCAAAAAATTGAAATTTTTATATGAAAAACTTATTTTGGCCATAACTCCTTAAATATGCGTCCTAGAGCCAAAAGGACCTCAATTCGTGACCACCCCCAAAAAATCCAAATTTTGATGAAAATCCTCAGAAAATTGAAATTTTTATATGAAAAACTTATTTTGGCCATAACTCCTTAAATATGCGTCCTAGAGCCAAAAGGACCTCAATTCGTGATCACTCCCAAAAAATCAAAATTTTGATGAAAATCCTCAAAAAATTTAAATTTTTATATGAAAAACTTATTTTGGGCCATAACTCCTTAAATATGCGTCCTAGAGCCAAAAGGACCTCAATTCGTGACCACCCCCTAAAAATCCAAATTTCGACGAAAATCCTCAAAAAATTGAAATTTTTATATGAAAAACTTATTTTGGCCATAACTCCTTAAATATGCGTCCTATAGCCAAAAGGACCTCAATTCGTGATCACTCCCAAAAAATCCAAATTTTGATGACAATCCTCAAAAAATTGAAATTTTTATATGAAAAACTTATTTTGACCATAACTCCTTAAATATGCGTCCTAGAGCTAAAAGGACCTCAATTCGTGATCACTCCCACAAAATCAAAATTTTGATGACAATCCTCAAAAAATTGAAATTTTTATATGAAAAACTTATTTTGGCCATAACTCCTTAAATATGCGTCCTATAGCCAAAAGGACCTCAATTCGTGATCACTCCCAAAAAATCAAAATTTTGATGAAAATCCTCAAAAAAATGAAATTTTTATATGAAAAACTTATTTTGGCCATAACTCCTTAAATATGCGTCCTAGAGCCAAAAGGACCTCAATTCGTGATCACTCCCACAAAATCAAAATTTTGATGACAATCCTCAAAAAATTGAAATTTTTATATGAAAAACTTATTTTGGCCATAACTCCTTAAATATGCGTCCTAGAGCCAAAAGGACCTCAATTCGTGACCATCCCCAAAAAATCCAAATTTTGATGAAAATCCTCAAAAAATTGAAATTTTTATATGAAAAACTTATTTTGGCCATAACTCCTTAAATATGCGTCCTAGAGCCAAAAGGACCTCAATTCGTGACCACCCCCAAAAAATCCAAATTTCGACGAAAATCCTCAAAAAAATGAAATTTTTATATGAAAAACTTATTTTGGGCCATAACTCCTTAAATATGCGTCCTAGAGCCAAAAGGACCTCAATTCGTGACCACCCCCAAAAAATCAAAATTTCGACGAAAATCCTCAAAAAAATGAAATTTTTATATGAAAAACTTATTTTGGCCATAACTCCTTAAATATGCGTCCTAGAGCCAAAAGGACCTCAATTCGTGATCACTCCCAAAAAATCAAAATTTTGATGAAAATCCTCAGAAAATTGAAATTTTTATATGAAAAACTTATTTTGGCCATAACTCCTTAAATATGCGTCCTAGAGCCAAAATGACCTCAATTCGTGACCACCCCCAAAAAATCCAAATTTCGACGAAAATCCTCAAAAAATTGAAATTTTTATATGAAAAACTTATTTTGGCCATAACTCCTTAAATATGCTTCCTAGAGCCAAAAGGACCTCAATTCGTGACCATCCCCAAAAAATCAAAATTTTGATGAAAATCCTCAAAAAATTGAAATTTTTATATGAAAAACTTATTTTGGCCATAACTCCTTAAATATGCTTCCTAGAGCCAAAAGGACCTCAATTCGTGACCATCCCCAAAAAATCAAAATTTTGATGAAAATCCTCAAAAAATTGAAATTTTATATGAAAAACTTATTTTGGCCATAACTCCTTAAATATGCGTCCTAGAGCCAAAAGGACCTCAATTCGTGATCACTCCCAAAAAATCAAAATTTTGATGAAAATCCTCAAAAAATTGAAATTTTTATATGAAAAACTTATTTTGGCCATAACTCCTTAAATATGCGTCCTAGAGCCAAAAGGACCTCAATTCGTGACCACCCCCAAAAAATCCAAATTTCGACGAAAATCCTCAAAAAATTGAAATTTTTATATGAAAAACTTATTTTGGCCATAACTCCTTAAATATGCGTCCTAGAGCCAAAAGGACCTCAATTCGTGACCATCCCCAAAAAATCAAAATTTTGATGAAAATCCTCAAAAAATTGAAATTTTATATGAAAAACTTATTTTGGCCATAACTCCTTAAATATGCGTCCTAGAGCCAAAAGGACCTCAATTCGTGATCACTCCCAAAAAATCAAAATTTTGATGAAAATCCTCAAAAAATTGAAATTTTTATATGAAAAACTTATTTTGGCCATAACTCCTTAAATATGCGTCCTAGAGCCAAAAGGACCTCAATTCGTGATCACTCCCACAAAATCAAAATTTTGATGACAATCCTCAAAAAAATGAAATTTTTATATGAAAAACTTATTTTGGCCATAACTCCTTAAATATGCGTCCTATAGCCAAAAGGACCTCAATTCGTGACCATCCCCAAAAAATCAAAATTTTGATGAAAATCCTCAAAAAATTTAAATTTTTATATGAAAAACTTATTTTGGCCATAACTCCTTAAATATGCGTCCCAGAGCCAAAATGACCTCAATTCGTGACCACCCCCAAAAAATCAAAATTTCGACGAAAATCCTCAAAAAAATGAAATTTTTATATGAAAAACTTATTTTGGCCATAACTCCTTAAATATGCGTCCTAGAGCCAAAAGGACCTCAATTCGTGACCACCCCCAAAAAATCAAAATTTCGACGAAAATCCTCAAAAAAATGAAATTTTTATATGAAAAACTTATTTTGGCCATAACTCCTTAAATATGCGTCCTAGAGCCAAAAGGACCTCAATTCGTGACCACCCCCAAAAAATCCAAATTTCGACGAAAATCCTCAAAAAATTGAAATTTTTATATGAAAAACTTATTTTGGGCCATAACTCCTTAAATATGCGTCCTAGAGCCAAAAGGACCTCAATTCGTGACCACCCCCAAAAAATCCAAATTTCGACGAAAATCCTCAAAAAATTGAAAATTTTATATGAAAAACTTATTTTGGCCACAACTCCTTAAATATGCGTCCTAGAGCCAAAAGGACCTCAATTCGTGACCACCCCCAAAAAATCCAAATTTCGACGAAAATCCTCAAAAAATTGAAATTTTTATATGAAAAACTTATTTTGGCCATAACTCCTTAAATATGCGTCCTAGAGCCAAAAGGACCTCAATTCGTGACCACCCCCTAAAAATCCAAATTTCGACGAAAATCCTCAAAAAATTGAAATTTTTATATGAAAAACTTATTTTGGCCATAACTCCTTAAATATGCTTCCTAGAGCCAAAAGGACCTCAATTCGTGACCATCCCCAAAAAATCAAAATTTTGATGAAAATCCTCAAAAAATTGAAATTTTTATATGAAAAACTTATTTTGGCCATAACTCCTTAAATATGCGTCCTATAGCCAAAAGGACCTCAATTCGTGATCACTCCCAAAAAATCAAAATTTTGATGAAAATCCTCAAAAAAATGAAATTTTTATATGAAAAACTTATTTTGGCCATAACTCCTTAAATATGCGTCCTAGAGCCAAAAGGACCTCAATTCGTGATCACTCCCACAAAATCAAAATTTCGACGAAAATCCTCAAAAAATTGAAATTTTATATGAAAAACTTATTTTGGCCATAACTCCCACAAAATCAAAATTTTGATGACAATCCTCAAAAAAATGAAATTTTTATATGAAAAACTTATTTTGGCCATAACTCCTTAAATATGCGTCCTAGAGCCAAAAGGACCTCAATTCGTGATCACTCCCACAAAATCAAAATTTCGACGAAAATCCTCAAAATATTGAAATTTTTATATGAAAAACTTATTTTGGCCATAACTCCTTAAATATGCGTCCTAGAGCCAAAAGGACCTCAATTCGTGATCACTCCCAAAAAATCAAAATTTTGATGAAAATCCTCAGAAAATTGAAATTTTTATATGAAAAACTTATTTTGGGCCATAACTCCTTAAATATGCGTCCTAGAGCCAAAATGACCTCAATTCGTGACCACCCCCAAAAAATCCAAATTTTGATGAAAATCCTCAGAAAATTGAAATTTTTATATGAAAAACTTATTTTGGGTCATAACTCCTTAAATATGCGTCCTAGAGCCAAAAGGACCTCAATTCGTGACCATCCCCAAAAAATCCAAATTTCGACGAAAATCCTCAAAAAATTGAAATTTTTATATGAAAAACTTATTTTGGCCATAACTCCTTAAATATGCGTCCTAGAGCCAAAAGGACCTCAATTCGTGACCACCCCCTAAAAATCCAAATTTCGACGAAAATCCTCAAAAAATTGAAATTTTTATATGAAAAACTTATTTTGGCCATAACTCCTTAAATATGCGTCCTAGAGCCAAAAGGACCTCAATTCGTGACCACCCCCAAAAAATCCAAATTTCGACGAAAATCCTCAAAAAATTGAAATTTTTATATGAGAAACTTATTTTGGCCATAACTCCTTAAATATGCGTCCTAGAGCCAAAATGACCTCAATTCGTGACCACCCCCAAAAAATCCAAATTTTGATGAAAATCCTCAAAAAATTGAAATTTTTATATGAAAAACTTATTTTGGCCATAACTCCTTAAATATGCGTCCTAGAGCCAAAAGGACCTCAATTCGTGACCACCCCCAAAAAATCCAAATTTCGACGAAAATCCTCAAAAAATTGAAATTTTTATATGAAAAACTTATTTGGGCCATAACTCCTTAAATATGCGTCCTAGAGCCAAAATGACCTCAATTCGTGATCACTCCCCAAAAATCAAAATTTTGATGAAAATCCTCAAAAAATTGAAATTTTTATATGAAAAACTTATTTTGGCCATAACTCCTTAAATATGCGTCCTAGCGCCAAAAGGACCTCAATTCGTGACCACCCCCAAAAAATCCAAATTTCGACGAAAATCCTCAAAAAATTGAAATTTTTATATAAAAAACTTATTTTGGCCATAACTCCTTAAATATGCGTCCTAGACCCAAAAGGACCTCAATTCGTGACCATCCCCAAAAAATCAAAATTTTGATGAAAATCCTCAAAAAATTGAAATTTTTATATGAAAAACTTATTTTGGCCATAACTCCTTAAATATGCTTCCTAGAGCCAAAAGGACCTCAATTCGTGACCACCCCCAAAAAATCAAAATTTTGATGAAAATCCTCAGAAAATTGAAATTTTTATATGAAAAACTTATTTTGGCCATAACTCCTTAAATATGCGTCCTACAGCCAAAAGGACCTCAATTCGTGATCACTCCCAAAAAATCAAAATTTTGATGAAAATCCTCAAAAAATTTAAATTTTTATATGAAAAACTTATTTTGGCCATAACTCCTTAAATATGCGTCCTAGAGCCAAAAGGACCTCAATTCGTGACCACCCCCAAAAAATCAAAATTTTGATGACAATCCTCAAAAAATTGAAATTTTTATATGAAAAATTTATTTTGGCCATAACTCCTTACATATGCGTCCTAGAGCCAAAAGGACCTCAATTCGTGACCATCCCCAAAAAATCAAAATTTTGATGAAAATCCTCAGAAAATTGAAATTTTTATATGAAAAACTTATTTTGGCCATAACTCCTTAAATATGCGTCCTAGAGCCAAAAGGACCTCAATTCGTGATCACTCCCAAAAAATCAAAATTTTGATGAAAATCCTCAAAAAATTGAAATTTTTATATGAAAAACTTATTTTGGCCATAACTCCTTAAATATGCGTCCTATAGCCAAAAGGACCTCAATTCGTGATCACTCCCAAAAAATCCAAATTTTGATGACAATCCTCAAAAAATTGAAATTTTTATATGAAAAACTTATTTTGGCCATAACTCCTTAAATATGCGTCCTAGCGCCAAAAGGACCTCAATTCGTGACCATCCCCAAAAAATCAAAATTTTGATGAAAATCCTCAGAAAATTGAAATTTTTATATGAAAAACTTATTTTGGCCATAACTCCTTAAATATGCGTCCTAGAGCCAAAAGGACCTCAATTCGTGATCACTCCCAAAAAATCAAAATTTCGACGAAAATCCACAAAAAATTGAAATTTTTATATGAAAAACTTATTTTGGCCATAACTCCTTAAATATGCGTCCTAGCGCCAAAAGGACCTCAATTCGTGACCACCCCCAAAAAATCCAAATTTCGACGAAAATCCTCAAAAAATTGAAATTTTTATATGAAAAACTTATTTTGGGCCATAACTCCTTAAATATGCGTCCTAGAGCCAAAAGGACCTCAATTCGTGACCACCCCCTAAAAATCCAAATTTCGACGAAAATCCTCAAAAAATTTAAATTTTTATATGATGAAAATCCTCAAAAAATTGAAATTTTTATATGAAAAACTTATTTTGGCCATAACTCCTTAAATATGCGTCCTAGAGCCAAAAGGACCTCAATTCGTGACCATCCCCAATAAATCCAAATTTCGACGAAAATCCTCAAAAAATTGAAATTTTTATATGAAAAACTTATTTTGGCCATAACTTAAATATGCGTCCTAGAGCCAAAAGGACCTCAATTCGTGATCACTCCCAAAAAATCAAAATTTTGATGAAAATCCTCAAAAAATTTAAATTTTTATATGAAAAACTTATTTTGGCCATAACTCCTTAAATATGCGTCCTAGAGCCAAAAGGACCTCAATTCGTGATCACTACCACAAAATCAAAATTTTGATGACAATCCTCAAAAAAATGAAATTTTTATATGAGAAACTTATTTTGGCCATAACTCCTTAAATATGCGTCCTAGAGCCAAAAGGACCTCAATTCGTGACCATCCCCAAAAAATCAAAATTTTGATGAAAATCCTCAAAAAAATGAAATTTTTATATGAAAAACTTATTTTGGCCATAACTCCTTAAATATGCGTCCTAGAGCCAAAAGGACCTCAATTCGTGATCACTCCCAAAAAATCAAAATTTTGATGAAAATCCTCAAAAAATTGAAATTTTTATATGAAAAACTTATTTTGGCCATAACTCCTTAAATATGCGTCCTAGAGCCAAAAGGACCTCAATTCGTGATCACTCCCACAAAATCAAAATTTTGATGACAATCCTCAAAAAAATGAAATTTTTATATGAAAAACTTATTTTGGCCATAACTCCTTAAATATGCGTCCTATAGCCAAAAGGACCTCAATTCGTGACCATCCCCAAAAAATCAAAATTTTGATGAAAATCCTCAAAAAATTTAAATTTTTATATGAAAAACTTATTTTGGCCATAACTCCTTAAATATGCGTCCCAGAGCCAAAATGACCTCAATTCGTGACCACCCCCAAAAAATCCAAATTTCGACGAAAATCCTCAAAAAATTGAAATTTTATATGAAAAACTTATTTTGGCCATAACTCCTTAAATATGCGTCCTAGAGCCAAAAGGACCTCAATTCGTGATCACTCCCAAAAAATCAAAATTTTGATGAAAATCCTCAAAAAATTGAAATTTTTATATGAAAAACTTATTTTGGCCATAACTCCTTAAATATGCGTCCTAGAGCCAAAAGGACCTCAATTCGTGACCACCCCCAAAAAATCAAAATTTCGACGAAAATCCTCAAAAAAATGAAATTTTTATATGAAAAACTTATTTTGGCCATAACTCCTTAAATATGCGTCCTAGAGCCAAAAGGACCTCAATTCGTGACCACCCCCCAAAAAATCAAAATTTCGACGAAAATCCTCAAAAAAATGAAATTTTTATATGAAAAACTTATTTTGGCCATAACTCCTTAAATATGCGTCCTAGAGCCAAAAGGACCTCAATTCGTGACCACCCCCAAAAAATCCAAATTTCGACGAAAATCCTCAAAAAATTGAAATTTTTATATGAAAAACTTATTTTGGGCCATAACTCCTTAAATATGCGTCCTAGAGCCAAAAGGACCTCAATTCGTGACCACCCCCAAAAAATCCAAATTTCGACGAAAATCCTCAAAAAAATTGAAAATTTTATATGAAAAACTTATTTTGGCCACAACTCCTTAAATATGCGTCCTAGAGCCAAAAGGACCTCAATTCGTGACCACCCCCAAAAAATCCAAATTTCGACGAAAATCCTCAAAAAATTGAAATTTTTATATGAAAAACTTATTTTGGCCATAACTCCTTAAATATGCGTCCTAGAGCCAAAAGGACCTCAATTCGTGACCACCCCCTAAAAATCCAAATTTCGACGAAAATCCTCAAAAAATTGAAATTTTATATGAAAAACTTATTTTGGCCATAACTCCTTAAATATGCTTCCTAGAGCCAAAAGGACCTCAATTCGTGACCATCCCCAAAAAATCAAAATTTTGATGAAAATCCTCAAAAAATTGAAATTTTTATATGAAAAACTTATTTTGGCCATAACTCTTAAATATGCGTCCTATAGCCAAAAGGACCTCAATTCGTGATCACTCCCAAAAAATCAAAATTTTGATGAAAATCCTCAAAAAAATGAAATTTTTATATGAAAAACTTATTTTGGCCATAACTCCTTAAATATGCGTCCTAGAGCCAAAAGGACCTCAATTCGTGATCACTCCCACAAAATCAAAATTTCGACGAAAATCCTCAAAAAATTGAAATTTTATATGAAAAACTTATTTTGGCCATAACTCCCACAAAATCAAAATTTTGATGACAATCCTCAACAAATTTAAATTTTTATATGAAAAACTTATTTTGGGCCATAACTCCTTAAATATGCGTCCTAGAGCCAAAAGGACCTCAATTCGTGATCACTCCCACAAAATCAAAATTTCGACGAAAATCCTCAAAAAATTGAAATTTTTATATGAAAAACTTATTTTGGCCATAACTCCTTAAATATGCGTCCTAGAGCCAAAAGGACCTCAATTCGTGATCACTCCCAAAAAATCAAAATTTTGATGAAAATCCTCAGAAAATTGAAATTTTTATATGAAAAACTTATTTTGGGCCATAACTCCTTAAATATGCGTCCTAGAGCCAAAATGACCTCAATTCGTGACCACCCCCAAAAAATCCAAATTTTGATGAAAATCCTCAGAAAATTGAAATTTTTATATGAAAAACTTATTTTGGGCCATAACTCCTTAAATATGCGTCCTAGAGCCAAAAGGACCTCAATTCGTGACCATCCCCAAAAAATCCAAATTTCGACGAAAATCCTCAAAAAATTGAAATTTTTATATGAAAAACTTATTTTGGCCATAACTCCTTAAATATGCGTCCTAGAGCCAAAAGGACCTCAATTCGTGACCACCCCCTAAAAATCCAAATTTCGACGAAAATCCTCAAAAAATTGAAATTTTTATATGAAAAACTTATTTTGGCCATAACTCCTTAAATATGCGTCCTAGAGCCAAAAGGACCTCAATTCGTGACCATCCCCAAAAAATCAAAATTTTGTTGAAAATCATCAAAAAATTGAAATTTTTATATGAAAAACTTATTTTGGCCATAACTCCTTAAATATGCGTCCTAGAGCCAAAAGGACCTCAATTCGTGACCACCCCCAAAAAATCCAAATTTCGACGAAAATCCTCAAAAAATTGAAATTTTTATATGAGAAACTTATTTTGGCCATAACTCCTTAAATATGCGTCCTAGAGCCAAAATGACCTCAATTCGTGACCACCCCCAAAAAATCCAAATTTTGATGAAAATCCTCAAAAAATTGAAATTTTTATATGAAAAACTTATTTTGGCCATAACTCCTTAAATATGCGTCCTAGAGCCAAAAGGACCTCAATTCGTGACCACCCCCAAAAAATCCAAATTTCGACGAAAATCCTCAAAAAATTGAAATTTTTATATGAAAAACTTATTTGGGCCATAACTCCTTAAATATGCGTCCTAGAGCCAAAATGACCTCAATTCGTGATCACTCCCAAAAAATCAAAATTTTGATGAAAATCCTCAAAAAATTGAAATTTTTATATGAAAAACTTATTTTGGCCATAACTCCTTAAATATGCGTCCTAGCGCCAAAAGGACCTCAATTCGTGACCACCCCCAAAAAATCCAAATTTCGACGAAAATCCTCAAAAAATTGAAATTTTTATATAAAAAACTTATTTTGGCCATAACTCCTTAAATATGCGTCCTAGAGCCAAAAGGACCTCAATTCGTGACCATCCCCAAAAAATCAAAATTTTGATGAAAATCCTCAAAAAATTGAAATTTTTATATGAAAAACTTATTTTGGCCATAACTCCTTAAATATGCTTCCTAGAGCCAAAAGGACCTCAATTCGTGACCACCCCCAAAAAATCAAAATTTTGATGAAAATCCTCAGAAAATTGAAATTTTTATATGAAAAACTTATTTTGGCCATAACTCCTTAAATATGCGTCCTAGAGCCAAAAGGACCTCAATTCGTGATCACTCCCAAAAAATCAAAATTTTGATGAAAATCCTCAAAAAATTTAAATTTTTATATGAAAAACTTATTTTGGCCATAACTCCTTAAATATGCGTCCTAGAGCCAAAAGGACCTCAATTCGTGACCACCCCCAAAAAATCAAAATTTTGATGACAATCCTCAAAAAATTGAAATTTTTATATGAAAAATTTATTTTGGCCATAACTCCTTAAATATGCGTCCTAGAGCCAAAAGGACCTCAATTCGTGACCATCCCCAAAAAATCAAAATTTTGATGAAAATCCTCAGAAAATTGAAATTTTTATATGAAAAACTTATTTTGGCCATAACTCCTTAAATATGCGTCCTAGAGCCAAAAGGACCTCAATTCGTGATCACTCCCAAAAAATCAAAATTTTGATGAAAATCCTCAAAAAATTGAAATTTTTATATGAAAAACTTATTTTGGCCATAACTCCTTAAATATGCGTCCTATAGCCAAAAGGACCTCAATTCGTGATCACTCCCAAAAAATCCAAATTTTGATGACAATCCTCAAAAAATTGAAATTTTTATATGAAAAACTTATTTTGGCCATAACTCCTTAAATATGCGTCCTAGCGCCAAAAGGACCTCAATTCGTGACCATCCCCAAAAAATCAAAATTTTGATGAAAATCCTCAGAAAATTGAAATTTTTATATGAAAAACTTATTTTGGCCATAACTCCTTAAATATGCGTCCTAGAGCCAAAAGGACCTCAATTCGTGATCACTCCCAAAAAATCAAAATTTCGACGAAAATCCTCAAAAAATTGAAATTTTTATATGAAAAACTTATTTTGGCCATAACTCCTTAAATATGCGTCCTAGCGCCAAAAGGACCTCAATTCGTGACCACCCCCAAAAAATCCAAATTTCGACGAAAATCCTCAAAAAATTGAAATTTTTATATGAAAAACTTATTTTGGCCATAACTCCTTAAATATGCGTCCTAGAGCCAAAAGGACCTCAATTCGTGATCACTCCCAAAAAATCAAAATTTTGATGAAAATCCTCAAAAAATTGAAATTTTTATATGAAAAACTTATTTTGGCCATAACTCCTTAAATATGCGTCCTAGAGCCAAAAGGACCTCAATTCGTGATCACTCCCAAAAAATCAAAATTTTGATGAAAATCCTCAAAAAATTTAAATTTTTATATGAAAAACTTATTTTGGCCATAACTCCTTAAATATGCGTCCTAGAGCCAAAAGGACCTCAATTCGTGACCACCCCCAAAAAATCAAAATTTTGATGACAATCCTCAAAAAATTGAAATTTTTATATGAAAAATTTATTTTGGCCATAACTCCTTAAATATGCGTCCTAGAGCCAAAAGGACCTCAATTCGTGACCATCCCCAAAAAATCAAAATTTTGATGAAAATCCTCAGAAAATTGAAATTTTTATATGAAAAACTTATTTTGGCCATAACTCCTTAAATATGCGTCCTAGAGCCAAAAGGACCTCAATTCGTGACCATCCCCAAAAAATCAAAATTTTGATGAAAATCCTCAAAAAATTGAAATTTTTATATGAAAAACTTATTTTGGCCATAACTCCTTAAATATGCGTCCTAGAGCCAAAATGACCTCAATTCGTGACCATCCCCAAAAAATCAAAATTTTGATGAAAATCCTCAAAAAATTGAAAATTTTATATGAAAAACTTATTTTGGCCACAACTCCTTAAATATGCGTCCTAGAGCCAAAAGGACCTCAATTCGTGACCACTCCCAAAAAATCAAAATTTCGACGAAAATCCTCAAAAAAATGAAATTTTTATATGAAAAACTTATTTGGGCCATAACTCCTTAAATATGCGTCCTAGAGCCAAAAGGACCTCAATTCGTGACCATCCCCAAAAAATCACAATTTTGATGAAAATCCTCAAAAAATAGAAATTTTTATATGAGAAACTTATTTTGGCCATAACTCCTTAAATATGCGTCCTAGAGCCAAAAGGACCTCAATTCGTGACCACCCCCAATAAATCCAAATTTCGACGAAAATCCTCAAAAAATTGAAATTTTATATGAAAAACTTATTTTGGCCATAACTCCTTAAATATGCGTCCTAGAGCCAAAAGGACCTCAATTCGTGACCATCCCCAAAAAATCAAAATTTTGATGAAAATCCTCAAAAAATTTAAATTTTTATATGAAAAACTTATTTTGGCCATAACTCCTTAAATATGCGTCCTAGAGCCAAAATGACCTCAATTCGTGACCATCCCCAAAAAATCAAAATTTTGATGAAAATCCTCAAAAAATTGAAATTTTTATATGAAAAACTTATTTTGGCCATAACTCCTTAAATATGCGTCCTAGAGCCAAAAGGACCTCAATTCGTGACCACCCCCAAAAAATCAAAATTTCGACGAAAATCCTCAGAAAATTGAAATTTTTATATGAAAAACTTATTTTGGCCATAACTCCTTAAATATGCGTCCTAGAGCCAAAAGGACCTCAATTCGTGATCACTCCCAAAAAATCAAAATTTTGATGAAAATCCTCAAAAAATTGAAATTTTTATATGAAAAACTTATTTTGGCCACAACTCCTTAAATATGCGTCCTAGAGCCAAAATGACCTCAATTCGTGATCACTCCCAAAAAATCCAAATTTTGATGACAATCCTCAAAAAATTGAAATTTTTATATGAAAAACTTATTTTGGCCATAACTCCTTAAATATGCGTCCTAGAGCCAAAAGGACCTCAATTCGTGACCACCCCCAAAAAATCCAAATTTTGATGAAAATCCTCAGAAAATTGAAATTTTTATATGAAAAACTTATTTTGGCCATAACTCCTTAAATATGCGTCCTAGAGCCAAAAGGACCTCAATTCGTGATCACTCCCAAAAAATCAAAATTTTGATGAAAATCCTCAACAAATTTAAATTTTTATATGAAAAACTTATTTTGGGCCATAACTCCTTAAATATGCGTCCTAGAGCCAAAAGGACCTCAATTCGTGACCACCCCCTAAAAATCCAAATTTCGACGAAAATCCTCAAAAAATTGAAATTTTTATATGAAAAACTTATTTTGGCCATAACTCCTTAAATATGCGTCCTATAGCCAAAAGGACCTCAATTCGTGATCACTCCCAAAAAATCCAAATTTTGATGACAATCCTCAAAAAATTGAAATTTTTATATGAAAAACTTATTTTGGCCATAACTCCTTAAATATGCGTCCTAGCGCCAAAAGGACCTCAATTCGTGACCACCCCCAAAAAATCAAAATTTCGACGAAAATCCTCAAAAAAATGAAATTTTTATATGAAAAACTTATTTTGGCCATAACTCCTTAAATATGCGTCCTAGAGCTAAAAGGACCTCAATTCGTGATCACTCCCACAAAATCAAAATTTTGATGACAATCCTCAAAAAATTGAAATTTTTATATGAAAAACTTATTTTGGCCATAACTCCTTAAATATGCGTCCTATAGCCAAAAGGACCTCAATTCGTGATCACTCCCAAAAAATCAAAATTTTGATGAAAATCCTCAAAAAAATGAAATTTTTATATGAAAAACTTATTTTGGCCATAACTCCTTAAATATGCGTCCTAGAGCCAAAAGGACCTCAATTCGTGATCACTCCCACAAAATCAAAATTTTGATGACAATCCTCAAAAAATTGAAATTTTTATATGAAAAACTTATTTTGGCCATAACTCCTTAAATATGCGTCCTAGAGCCAAAAGGACCTCAATTCGTGACCATCCCCAAAAAATCCAAATTTTGATGAAAATCCTCAAAAAATTGAAATTTTTATATGAAAAACTTATTTTGGCCATAACTCCTTAAATATGCGTCCTAGAGCCAAAAGGACCTCAATTCGTGACCACCCCCAAAAAATCCAAATTTCGACGAAAATCCTCAAAAAAATGAAATTTTTATATGAAAAACTTATTTTGGGCCATAACTCCTTAAATATGCGTCCTAGAACCAAAAGGACCTCAATTCGTGACCACCCCCAAAAAATCAAAATTTCGACGAAAATCCTCAAAAAAATGAAATTTTTATATGAAAAACTTATTTTGGCCATAACTCCTTAAATATGCGTCCTAGAGCCAAAAGGACCTCAATTCGTGATCACTCCCAAAAAATCAAAATTTTGATGAAAATCCTCAGAAAATTGAAATTTTTATATGAAAAACTTATTTTGGCCATAACTCCTTAAATATGCGTCCTAGAGCCAAAATGACCTCAATTCGTGACCACCCCCAAAAAATCCAAATTTCGACGAAAATCCTCAAAAAATTGAAATTTTTATATGAAAAACTTATTTTGGCCATAACTCCTTAAATATGCTTCCTAGAGCCAAAAGGACCTCAATTTGTGACCATCCCCAAAAAATCAAAATTTTGATGAAAATCCTCAAAAAATTGAAATTTTTATATGAAAAACTTATTTTGGCCATAACTCCTTAAATATGCTTCCTAGAGCCAAAAGGACCTCAATTCGTGACCATCCCCAAAAAATCAAAATTTTGATGAAAATCCTCAAAAAATTGAAATTTTATATGAAAAACTTATTTTGGCCATAACTCCTTAAATATGCGTCCTAGAGCCAAAAGGACCTCAATTCGTGATCACTCCCAAAAAATCAAAATTTTGATGAAAATCCTCAAAAAATTGAAATTTTTATATGAAAAACTTATTTTGGCCATAACTCCTTAAATATGCGTCCTAGAGCCAAAAGGACCTCAATTCGTGACCACCCCCAAAAAATCCAAATTTCGACGAAAATCCTCAAAAAATTGAAATTTTTATATGAAAAACTTATTTTGGCCATAACTCCTTAAATATGCGTCCTAGAGCCAAAAGGACCTCAATTCGTGACCATCCCCAAAAAATCAAAATTTTGATGAAAATCCTCAAAAAATTGAAATTTTATATGAAAAACTTATTTTGGCCATAACTCCTTAAATATGCGTCCTAGAGCCAAAAGGACCTCAATTCGTGACCATCCCCAATAAATCCAAATTTCGACGAAAATCCTCAAAAAATTGAAATTTTATATGAAAAACTTATTTTGGCCATAACTCCTTAAATATGCGTCCTAGAGCCAAAAGGACCTCAATTCGTGATCACTCCCAAAAAATCAAAATTTTGATGAAAATCCTCAAAAAATTGAAATTTTTATATGAAAAACTTATTTTGGCCATAACTCCTTAAATATGCGTCCTAGAGCCAAAAGGACCTCAATTCGTGACCATCCCCAATAAATCCAAATTTCGACGAAAATCCTCAAAAAATTGAAATTTTTATATGAAAAACTTATTTTGGCCATAACTCCTTAAATATGCGTCCTAGAGCCAAAAGGACCTCAATTCGTGATCACTCCCAAAAAATCAAAATTTTGATGAAAATCCTCAAAAAATTGAAATTTTATATGAAAAATTTATTTTGGCCATAACTCCTTAAATATGCGTCCTAGAGCCAAAAGGACCTCAATTCGTGACCATCCCCAAAAAATCAAAATTTTGATGAAAATCCTCAAAAAATTTAAATTTTTATATGAAAAACTTATTTTGGCCATAACTCCTTAAATATGCGTCCTAGAGCCAAAAGGACCTCAATTCGTGACCACCCCCAAAAAATCAAAATTTCGACGAAAATCCTCAAAAAAATGAAATTTTTATATGAAAAACTTATTTTGGCCATAACTCCTTAAATATGCGTCCTAGAGCCAAAAGGACCTCAATTCGTGATCACTCCCACAAAATCAAAATTTTGATGACAATCCTCAAAAAAATGAAATTTTTATATGAAAAACTTATTTTGGCCATAACTCCTTAAATATGCGTCCTAGAGCCAAAAGGACCTCAATTCGTGACCATCCCCAAAAAATCAAAATTTTGATGAAATCCTCAAAAAATAGAAATTTTTATATGAGAAACTTATTTTGGCCATAACTCCTTAAATATGCGTCCTAGAGCCAAAAGGACCTCAATTCGTGACCATCCCCAAAAAATCAAAATTTTGATGAAAATCCTCAAAAAATTGAAATTTTTATATGAAAAACTTATTTTGGCCATAACTCCTTAAATATGCGTCCTAGAGCCAAAAGGACCTCAATTCGTGACCACCCCCAAAAAATCAAAATTTCGACGAAAATCCTCAAAAAAATGAAATTTTTATATGAAAAACTTATTTTGGCCATAACTCCTTAAATATGCGTCCTAGAGCCAAAAGGACCTCAATTCGTGACCACCCCCAAAAAATCAAAATTTCGACGAAAATCCTCAAAAAAATGAAATTTTTATATGAAAAACTTATTTTGGCCATAACTCCTTAAATATGCGTCCTAGAGCCAAAAGGACCTCAATTCGTGACCACCCCCAAAAAATCAAAATTTCGACGAAAATCCTCAAAAAAATGAAATTTTTATATGAAAAACTTATTTTGGCCATAACTCCTTAAATATGCGTCCTAGAGCCAAAAGGACCTCAATTCGTGACCACCCCCAAAAAATCCAAATTTCGACGAAAATCCTCAAAAAATTGAAATTTTTATATGAAAAACTTATTTTGGGCCATAACTCCTTAAATATGCGTCCTAGAGCCAAAAGGACCTCAATTCGTGACCACCCCCAAAAAATCCAAATTTCGACGAAAATCCTCAAAAAATTTAAAATTTTATATGAAAAACTTATTTTGGCCACAACTCCTTAAATATGCGTCCTAGAGCCAAAAGGACCTCAATTCGTGACCACCCCCAAAAAATCCAAATTTCGACGAAAATCCTCAAAAAATTGAAATTTTTATATGAAAAACTTATTTTGGCCATAACTCCTTAAATATGCGTCCTAGAGCCAAAAGGACCTCAATTCGTGACCACCCCCTAAAAATCCAAATTTCGACGAAAATCCTCAAAAAATTGAAATTTTTATATGAAAAACTTATTTTGGCCATAACTCCTTAAATATGCTTCCTAGAGCCAAAAGGACCTCAATTCGTGACCATCCCCAAAAAATCAAAATTTTGATGAAAATCCTCAAAAAATTGAAATTTTTATATGAAAAACTTATTTTGGCCATAACTCCTTAAATATGCGTCCTATAGCCAAAAGGACCTCAATTCGTGATCACTCCCAAAAAATCAAAATTTTGATGAAAATCCTCAAAAAAATGAAATTTTTATATGAAAAACTTATTTTGGCCATAACTCCTTAAATATGCGTCCTAGAGCCAAAAGGACCTCAATTCGTGATCACTCCCACAAAATCAAAATTTCGACGAAAATCCTCAAAAAATTGAAATTTTATATGAAAAACTTATTTTGGCCATAACTCCCACAAAATCAAAATTGTGATGACAATCCTCAAAAAAATGAAATTTTTATATGAAAAACTTATTTTGGCCATAACTCCTTAAATATGCGTCCTAGAGCCAAAAGGACCTCAATTCGTGATCACTCCCACAAAATCAAAATTTCGACGAAAATCCTCAAAAAATTGAAATTTTTATATGAAAAACTTATTTTGGCCATAACTCCTTAAATATGCGTCCTAGAGCCGAAAGGACCTCAATTCGTGATCACTCCCAAAAAATCAAAATTTTGATGAAAATCCTCAGAAAATTGAAATTTTTATATGAAAAACTTATTTTGGGCCATAACTCCTTAAATATGCGTCCTAGAGCCAAAATGACCTCAATTCGTGACCACCCCCAAAAAATCCAAATTTTGATGAAAATCCTCAGAAAATTGAAATTTTTATATGAAAAACTTATTTTGGGCCATAACTCCTTAAATATGCGTCCTAGAGCCAAAAGGACCTCAATTCGTGACCATCCCCAAAAAATCCAAATTTCGACGAAAATCCTCAAAAAATTGAAATTTTTATATGAAAAACTTATTTTGGCCATAACTCCTTAAATATGCGTCCTAGAGCCAAAAGGACCTCAATTCGTGACCACCCCCTAAAAATCCAAATTTCGACGAAAATCCTCAAAAAATTGAAATTTTTATATGAAAAACTTATTTTGGCCATAACTCCTTAAATATGCGTCCTATAGCCAAAAGGACCTCAATTCGTGATCACTCCCAAAAAATCAAAATTTTGATGAAAATCCTCAAAAAAATGAAATTTTTATATGAAAAACTTATTTTGGCCATAACTCCTTAAATATGCGTCCTAGAGCCAAAAGGACCTCAATTCGTGATCACTCCCACAAAATCAAAATTTCGACGAAAATCCTCAAAAAATTGAAATTTTATATGAAAAACTTATTTTGGCCATAACTCCCACAAAATCAAAATTGTGATGACAATCCTCAAAAAAATGAAATTTTTATATGAAAAACTTATTTTGGCCATAACTCCTTAAATATGCGTCCTAGAGCCAAAAGGACCTCAATTCGTGATCACTCCCACAAAATCAAAATTTCGACGAAAATCCTCAAAAAATTGAAATTTTTATATGAAAAACTTATTTTGGCCATAACTCCTTAAATATGCGTCCTAGAGCCGAAAGGACCTCAATTCGTGATCACTCCCAAAAAATCAAAATTTTGATGAAAATCCTCAGAAAATTGAAATTTTTATATGAAAAACTTATTTTGGGCCATAACTCCTTAAATATGCGTCCTAGAGCCAAAATGACCTCAATTCGTGACCACCCCCAAAAAATCCAAATTTTGATGAAAATCCTCAGAAAATTGAAATTTTTATATGAAAAACTTATTTTGGGCCATAACTCCTTAAATATGCGTCCTAGAGCCAAAAGGACCTCAATTCGTGACCATCCCCAAAAAATCCAAATTTCGACGAAAATCCTCAAAAAATTGAAATTTTTATATGAAAAACTTATTTTGGCCATAACTCCTTAAATATGCGTCCTAGAGCCAAAAGGACCTCAATTCGTGACCACCCCCTAAAAATCAAAATTTTGATGACAATCCTCAAAAAAATGAAATTTTTATATGAAAAACTTATTTTGGCCATAACTCCTTAAATATGCGTCCTAGAGCCAAAAGGACCTCAATTCGTGACCATCCCCAAAAAATCAAAATTTTGATGAAATCCTCAAAAAATAGAAATTTTTATATGAGAAACTTATTTTGGCCATAACTCCTTAAATATGCGTCCTAGAGCCAAAAGGACCTCAATTCGTGACCATCCCCAAAAAATCAAAATTTTGATGAAAATCCTCAAAAAATTGAAATTTTTATATGAAAAACTTATTTTGGCCATAACTCCTTAAATATGCGTCCTAGAGCCAAAAGGACCTCAATTCGTGACCACCCCCAAAAAATCAAAATTTCGACGAAAATCCTCAAAAAAATGAAATTTTTATATGAAAAACTTATTTTGGCCATAACTCCTTAAATATGCGTCCTAGAGCCAAAAGGACCTCAATTCGTGACCACCCCCAAAAAATCAAAATTTCGACGAAAATCCTCAAAAAAATGAAATTTTTATATGAAAAACTTATTTTGGCCATAACTCCTTAAATATGCGTCCTAGAGCCAAAAGGACCTCAATTCGTGACCACCCCCAAAAAATCAAAATTTCGACGAAAATCCTCAAAAAAATGAAATTTTTATATGAAAAACTTATTTTGGCCATAACTCCTTAAATATGCGTCCTAGAGCCAAAAGGACCTCAATTCGTGACCACCCCCAAAAAATCCAAATTTCGACGAAAATCCTCAAAAAATTGAAATTTTTATATGAAAAACTTATTTTGGGCCATAACTCCTTAAATATGCGTCCTAGAGCCAAAAGGACCTCAATTCGTGACCACCCCCAAAAAATCCAAATTTCGACGAAAATCCTCAAAAAATTGAAAATTTTATATGAAAAACTTATTTTGGCCACAACTCCTTAAATATGCGTCCTAGAGCCAAAAGGACCTCAATTCGTGACCACCCCCAAAAAATCCAAATTTCGACGAAAATCCTCAAAAAATTGAAATTTTTATATGAAAAACTTATTTTGGCCATAACTCCTTAAATATGCGTCCTAGAGCCAAAAGGACCTCAATTCGTGACCACCCCCTAAAAATCCAAATTTCGACGAAAATCCTCAAAAAATTGAAATTTTTATATGAAAAACTTATTTTGGCCATAACTCCTTAAATATGCTTCCTAGAGCCAAAAGGACCTCAATTCGTGACCATCCCCAAAAAATCAAAATTTTGATGAAAATCCTCAAAAATTGAAATTTTTATATGAAAAACTTATTTTGGCCATAACTCCTTAAATATGCGTCCTATAGCCAAAAGGACCTCAATTCGTGATCACTCCCAAAAAATCAAAATTTTGATGAAAATCCTCAAAAAAATGAAATTTTTATATGAAAAACTTATTTTGGCCATAACTCCTTAAATATGCGTCCTAGAGCCAAAAGGACCTCAATTCGTGATCACTCCCACAAAATCAAAATTTCGACGAAAATCCTCAAAAAATTGAAATTTTATATGAAAAACTTATTTTGGCCATAACTCCCACAAAATCAAAATTGTGATGACAATCCTCAAAAAAATGAAATTTTTATATGAAAAACTTATTTTGGCCATAACTCCTTAAATATGCGTCCTAGAGCCAAAAGGACCTCAATTCGTGATCACTCCCACAAAATCAAAATTTCGACGAAAATCCTCAAAAAATTGAAATTTTTATATGAAAAACTTATTTTGGCCATAACTCCTTAAATATGCGTCCTAGAGCCGAAAGGACCTCAATTCGTGATCACTCCCAAAAAATCAAAATTTTGATGAAAATCCTCAGAAAATTGAAATTTTTATATGAAAAACTTATTTTGGGCCATAACTCCTTAAATATGCGTCCTAGAGCCAAAATGACCTCAATTCGTGACCACCCCCAAAAAATCCAAATTTTGATGAAAATCCTCAGAAAATTGAAATTTTTATATGAAAAACTTATTTTGGGCCATAACTCCTTAAATATGCGTCCTAGAGCCAAAAGGACCTCAATTCGTGACCACCCCCTAAAAATCCAAATTTCGACGAAAATCCTCAAAAAATTGAAATTTTTATATGAAAAACTTATTTTGGCCATAACTCCTTAAATATGCGTCCTATAGCCAAAAGGACCTCAATTCGTGATCACTCCCAAAAAATCAAAATTTTGATGAAAATCCTCAAAAAAATGAAATTTTTATATGAAAAACTTATTTTGGCCATAACTCCTTAAATATGCGTCCTAGAGCCAAAAGGACCTCAATTCGTGATCACTCCCACAAAATCAAAATTTCGACGAAAATCCTCAAAAAATTGAAATTTTATATGAAAAACTTATTTTGGCCATAACTCCCACAAAATCAAAATTGTGATGACAATCCTCAAAAAAATGAAATTTTTATATGAAAAACTTATTTTGGCCATAACTCCTTAAATATGCGTCCTAGAGCCAAAAGGACCTCAATTCGTGATCACTCCCACAAAATCAAAATTTCGACGAAAATCCTCAAAAAATTGAAATTTTTATATGAAAAACTTATTTTGGCCATAACTCCTTAAATATGCGTCCTAGAGCCGAAAGGACCTCAATTCGTGATCACTCCCAAAAAATCAAAATTTTGATGAAAATCCTCAGAAAATTGAAATTTTTATATGAAAAACTTATTTTGGGCCATAACTCCTTAAATATGCGTCCTAGAGCCAAAATGACCTCAATTCGTGACCACCCCCAAAAAATCCAAATTTTGATGAAAATCCTCAGAAAATTGAAATTTTTATATGAAAAACTTATTTTGGGCCATAACTCCTTAAATATGCGTCCTAGAGCCAAAAGGACCTCAATTCGTGACCATCCCCAAAAAATCCAAATTTCGACGAAAATCCTCAAAAAATTGAAATTTTTATATGAAAAACTTATTTTGGCCATAACTCCTTAAATATGCGTCCTAGAGCCAAAAGGACCTCAATTCGTGACCACCCCCTAAAAATCCAAATTTCGACGAAAATCCTCAAAAAATTGAAATTTTTATATGAAAAACTTATTTTGGCCATAACTCCTTAAATATGCGTCCTAGTGCCAAAAGGACCTCAATTCGTGACCATCCCCAAAAAATCAAAATTTTGATGAAAATCCTCTAAAAATTGAAATTTTTACATGAAAAACTTATTTTGGCCATAACTCCTTAAATATGCGTCCTAGAGCCAAAAGGACCTCAATTCGTGACCACCCCCAAAAAATCCAAATTTCGACGAAAATCCTCAAAAAATTGAAATTTTTATATGAGAAACTTATTTTGGCCATAACTCCTTAAATATGCGTCCTAGAGCCAAAATGACCTCAATTCGTGACCACCCCCAAAAAATCCAAATTTTGATGAAAATCCTCAAAAAATTGAAATTTTTATATGAAAAACTTATTTTGGCCATAACTCCTTAAATATGCGTCCTAGAGCCAAAAGGACCTCAATTCGTGACCACCCCCAAAAAATCCAAATTTCGACGAAAATCCTCAAAAAATTGAAATTTTTATATGAAAAACTTATTTGGGCCATAACTCCTTAAATATGCGTCCTAGAGCCAAAATGACCTCAATTCGTGATCACTCCCAAAAAATCAAAATTTTGATGAAAATCCTCAAAAAATTGAAATTTTTATATGAAAAACTTATTTTGGCCATAACTCCTTAAATATGCGTCCTAGCGCCAAAAGGACCTCAATTCGTGACCACCCCCAAAAAATCCAAATTTCGACGAAAATCCTCAAAAAATTGAAATTTTTATATAAAAAACTTATTTTGGCCATAACTCCTTAAATATGCGTCCTAGAGCCAAAAGGACCTCAATTCGTGACCATCCCCAAAAAATCAAAATTTTGATGAAAATCCTCAAAAAATTGAAATTTTTATATGAAAAACTTATTTTGGCCATAACTCCTTAAATATGCTTCCTAGAGCCAAAAGGACCTCAATTCGTGACCACCCCCAAAAAATCAAAATTTTGATGAAAATCCTCAGAAAATTGAAATTTTTATATGAAAAACTTATTTTGGCCATAACTCCTTAAATATGCGTCCTAGAGCCAAAAGGACCTCAATTCGTGATCACTCCCAAAAAATCAAAATTTTGATGAAAATCCTCAAAAAATTTAAATTTTTATATGAAAAACTTATTTTGGCCATAACTCCTTAAATATGCGTCCTAGAGCCAAAAGGACCTCAATTCGTGACCACCCCCAAAAAATCAAAATTTTGATGACAATCCTCAAAAAATTGAAATTTTTATATGAAAAATTTATTTTGGCCATAACTCCTTAAATATGCGTCCTAGAGCCAAAAGGACCTCAATTCGTGACCATCCCCAAAAAATCAAAATTTTGATGAAAATCCTCAGAAAATTGAAATTTTTATATGAAAAACTTACTTTGGCCATAACTCCTTAAATATGCGTCCTAGAGCCAAAAGGACCTCAATTCGTGATCACTCCCAAAAAATCAAAATTTTGATGAAAATCCTCAAAAAATTGAAATTTTTATATGAAAAACTTATTTTGGCCATAACTCCTTAAATATGCGTCCTAGAGCCAAAAGGACCTCAATTCGTGACCACCCCCAAAAAATCCAAATTTCGACGAAAATCCTCAAAAAATTGAAATTTTTATATGAAAAACTTATTTTGGGCCATAACTCCTTAAATATGCGTCCTAGAGCCAAAAGGACCTCAATTCGTGACCACCCCCAAAAAATCCAAATTTCGACGAAAATCCTCAAAAAATTGAAATTTTTATATGAAAAACTTATTTTGGCCATAACTCCTTAAATATGCGTCCTAGAGCCAAAAGGACCTCAATTCGTGACCATCCCCAAAAAATCAAAATTTTGATGAAAATCCTCAAAAAATTGAAATTTTTATATGAAAAACTTATTTTGGCCATAACTCCTTAAATATGCGTCCTAGAGCCAAAAGGACCTCAATTCGTGACCACCCCCAAAAAATCAAAATTTCGACGAAAATCCTCAAAAAAATGAAATTTTTATATGAAAAACTTATTTTGCCCATAACTCCTTAAATATGCGTCCTAGAGCCAAAAGGACCTCAATTCGTGATCACCCCCAAAAATCCAAATTTCGACGAAAATCCTCAGAAAATTGAAATTTTTATATGAAAAACTTATTGTGGCCATAACTCCTTAAATATGCGTCCTAGAGCCAAAAGGACCTCAATTCGTGACCACCCGCAAAAAATCCAAATTTCGACGAAAATCCTCAAAAAATTGAAATTTTTATATGAAAAACTTATTTTGGCCATAACTCCTTAAATATGCGTCCTAGAGCCAAAAGGACCTCAATTCGTGACCACCCCCTAAAAATCCAAATTTCGACGAAAATCCTCAAAAAATTGAAATTTTTATATGAAAAACTTATTTTGGCCACAACTCCTTAAATATGCGTCCTAGAGCCAAAAGGACCTCAATTCGTGACCACCCCCAAAAAATCAAAATTTCGACGAAAATCCTCAAAAAAATGAAATTTTTATATGAAAAACTTATTTTGGCCACAACTCCTTAAATATGCGTCCTAGAGCCAAAAGGACCTCAATTCGTGACCACCCCCAAAAAATCAAAATTTCGACGAAAATCCTCAAAAAAATGAAATTTTTATATGAAAAACTTATTTTGGCCATAACTCCTTAAATATGCGTCCTAGAGCCAAAAGGACCTCAATTCGTGATCACTCCCAAAAAATCAAAATTTTGATGAAAATCCTCAAAAAATTGAAATTTTTATATAAAAAACTTATTTTGGCCATAACTCCTTAAATATGCGTCCTAGAGCCAAAAGGACCTCAATTCGTGACCACCCCCAAAAAATCAAAATTTCGACGAAAATCCTCAAAAAAATGAAATTTTTATATGAAAAACTTATTTTGGCCATAACTCCTTAAATATGCGTCCTAGAGCCAAAAGGACCTCAATTCGTGATCACTCCCAAAAAATCAAAATTTTGATGAAAATCCTCAAAAAATTGAAATTTTTATATGAAAAACTTATTTTGGCCATAACTCCTTAAATATGCGTCCTAGCGCCAAAAGGACCTCAATTCGTGACCACCCCCAAAAAATCCAAATTTCGACGAAAATCCTCAAAAAATTGAAATTTTTATATGAAAAACTTATTTGGGGCCATAACTCCTTAAATATGCGTCCTAGAGCCAAAAGGACCTCAATTCGTGACCACCCCCTAAAAATCCAAATTTCGACGAAAATCCTCAAAAAATTGAAATTTTTATATGAGAAACTTATTTTGGCCATAACTCCTTAAATATGCGTCCTAGAGCCAAAAGGACCTCAATTCGTGACCATCCCCAAAAAATCAAAATTTCGACGAAAATCCTCAAAAAAATGAAATTTTTATATGAAAACTTATTTTGCCCATAACTCCTTAAATATGCGTCCTAGAGCCAAAAGGACCTCAATTCGTGATCACTCCCAAAAAATCAAAATTTTGATGACAATCCTCAAAAAATTGAAATTTTTATATAAAAAACTTATTTTGGCCATAACTCCTTAAATATGCGTCCTAGAGCCAAAATGACCTCAATTCGTGACCACCCCCAAAAAATCCAAATTTCGACGAAAATCCTCAAAAAATTGAAATTTTTATATGAAAAACTTATTTTGGCCATAACTCCTTAAATATGCTTCCTAGAGCCAAAAGGACCTCAATTCGTGACCATCCCCAAAAAATCAAAATTTTGATGAAAATCCTCAAAAAATTGAAATTTTTATATGAAAAACTTATTTTGGCCATAACTCCTTAAATATGCGTCCTAGAGCCAAAAGGACCTCAATTCGTGATCACTCCCAAAAAATCAAAATTTTGATGAAAATCCTCAAAAAATTGAAATTTTTATATGAGAAACTTATTTTGGCCATAACTCCTTAAATATGCGTCCTAGAGCCAAAAGGACCTCAATTCGTGACCACCCCCAAAAAATCCAAATTTCGACGAAAATCCTCAAAAAATTGAAATTTTATATGAAAAACTTATTTTGGCCATAACTCCTTAAATATGCGTCCTAGAGCCAAAAGGACCTCAATTCGTGATCACTCCCACAAAATCAAAATTTTGATGACAATCCTCAAAAAAATGAAATTTTTATATGAAAAACTTATTTTGGCCACAACTCCTTAAATATGCGTCCCAGAGCCAAAATGACCTCAATTCGTGACCACCCCCAAAAAATCAAAATTTTGATGAAAATCCTCAAAAAATTGAAAATTTTATATGAAAAACTTATTTTGGCCATAACTCCTTAAATATGCGTCCTAGAGCCAAAAGGACCTCAATTCGTGACCACCCGCAAAAAATCCAAATTTCGACGAAAATCCTCAAAAAAATGAAATTTTTATATGAAAAACTTATTGTGGCCATAACTCCTTAAATATGCGTCCTAGAGCCAAAAGGACCTCAATTCGTGACCACCCCCAAAAAATCAAAATTTCGACGAAAATCCTCAAAAAAATGAAATTTTTATATGAAAAACTTATTTTGGCCATAACTCCTTAAATATGCGTCCTAGAGCCAAAAGGACCTCAATTCGTGACCATCCCCAAAAAATCAAAATTTTGATGAAAATCCTCAAAAAATTGAAATTTTTATATGAAAAACTTATTTTGGCCATAACTCCTTAAATATGCGTCCTAGAGCCAAAAGGACCTCAATTCGTGATCACTCCCAAAAAATCCAAATTTCGACGAAAATCCTCAAAAAATTGAAATTTTTATATGAAAAACTTATTTTGGCCATAACTCCTTAAATATGCGTCCTAGCGCCAAAAGGACCTCAATTCGTGACCACCCCCAAAAAATCAAAATTTTGATGAAAATCCTCAAAAAATTGAAATTTTTATATGAAAAACTTATTTTGGCCATAACTCCTTAAATATGCGTCCTAGAGCCAAAATGACCTCAATTCGTGACCACCCCCAAAAAATCCAAATTTCGACGAAAATCCTCAAAAAATTGAAATTTTTATATGAAAAACTTATTTTGGCCATAACTCCTTAAATATGCTTCCTAGAGCCAAAAGGACCTCAATTCGTGACCATCCCCAAAAAATCAAAATTTTGATGAAAATCCTCAAAAAATTGAAATTTTTATATGAAAAACTTATTTTGGCCATAACTCCTTAAATATGCGTCCTAGCGCCAAAAGGACCTCAATTCGTGACCACCCCCAAAAAATCCAAATTTCGACGAAAATCTTCAAAAAAATGAAATTTTTATATGAAAAACTTATTTTGGCCATAACTCCTTAAATATGCGTCCTAGAGCCAAAAGGACCTCAATTCGTGATCACTCCCACAAAATCAAAATTTTGATGACAATCCTCAAAAAATTGAAATTTTATATGAAAAACTTATTTTGGCCATAACTCCTTAAACATGCGTCCTAGAGCCAAAATGACCTCAATTCGTGACCACCCCCAAAAAATCCAAATTTCGACGAAAATCCTCAAAAAATTGAAATTTTTATATGAAAAACTTATTTTGGCCATAACTCCTTAAATATGCGTCCTAGAGCCAAAAGGACCTCAATTCGTGACCATCCCCAAAAAATCAAAATTTTGATGAAATCCTCAAAAAATTGAAATTTTTATATGAAAAACTTATTTTGGCCATAACTCCTTAAATATGCGTCCTAGAGCCAAAAGGACCTCAATTCGTGATCACTCCCAAAAAATCAAAATTTTGATGAAAATCCTCAAAAAATTGAAATTTTTATATGAAAAACTTATTTTGGCCATAACTCCTTAAATATGCGTCCTAGAGCCAAAAGGACCTCAATTCGTGACCACCCCCAAAAAATCCAAATTTCGACGAAAATTCTCAAAAAAAAATCAAATTTTTATATGAAACACTTATTTTGGCCATAACTCCTTAAATATGCGTCCTAGAGCCAAAAGGACCTCAATTCGTGACCACTCCCAAAAAATCCAAATTTCGACGAACATCCTCAAAAAAATGAAATTTTTATATGAAAAACTTATTTTGGCCATAACTCCTTAAATATGCGTCCTAGAGCCAAAAGGACCTCAATTCGTGATCACTCCCAAAAAATCCAAATTTCGACGAAAATCCTCAAAAAATTGAAATTTTTATATGAAAAACTTATTTTGGCCATAACTCCTTAAATATGCGTCCTAGAGCCAAAAGGACCTCAATTCGTGATCACTCCCACAAAATCAAAATTTTGATGAAAATCCTCAAAAAATTGAAATTTTTATATGAAAAACTTATTTTGGCCATAACTCCTTAAATATGCGTCCTAGAGCCAAAATGACCTCAATTCGTGACCATCCCCAAAAAATCAAAATTTCGACGAAAATCCTCAAAAAATTGAAATTTTTATATGAAAAACTTATTTTGGCCATAACTCCTTAAATATGCGTCCTAGAGCCAAAAGGACCTCAATTCGTGACCATCCCCAAAAAATCAAAATTTTGATGAAAATTCTCAAAAAATTGAAATTTTTATATGAAAAACTTATTTTGGCCATAACTCCTTAAATATGCGTCCTAGAGCCAAAAGGACCTCAATTCGTGACCATCCCCAAAAAATCAAAATTTCGACGAAAATCCTCAAAAAAATGAAATTTTTATATGAAAAACTTATTTTGGCCATAACTCCTTAAATATGCGTCCTAGAGCCAAAAGGACCTCAATTCGTGACCATCCCCAAAAAATCAAAATTTTGATGAAAATCCTCAAAAAATTTAAATTTTTATATGAAAAACTTATTTTGGCCATAACTCCTTAAATATGCGTCCTAGAGCCAAAAGGACCTCAATTCGTGACCACCCCCAAAAAATCCAAATTTCGACGAAAATCCTCAAAAAATTTAAATTTTTATATGAAAAACTTATTTTGGCCATAACTCCTTAAATATGCGTCCTAGAGCCAAAAGGACCTCAATTCGTGACCACCCCCAAAAAATCCAAATTTCGACGAAAATCCTCAAAAAATTGAAATTTTTATATGAAAAACTTATTTTGGCCATAACTCCTTAAATATGCGTCCTAGAGCCAAAAGGACCTCAATTCGTGATCACTCCCAAAAAATCAAAATTTTGATGAAAATCCTCAAAAAATTGAAATTTTTATATGAGAAACTTATTTTGGCCATAACTCCTTAAATATGCGTCCTAGAGCCAAAAGGACCTCAATTCGTGACCACCCCCAAAAAATCCAAATTTCGACGAAAATCCTCAAAAAATTGAAATTTTATATGAAAAACTTATTTTGGCCATAACTCCTTAAATATGCGTCCTAGAGCCAAAAGGACCTCAATTCGTGATCACTCCCAAAAAATCAAAATTTTGATGAAAATCCTCAAAAAATTGAAATTTTTATATGAAAAACTTATTTTGGCCATAACTCCTTAAATATGCGTCCTAGAGCCAAAAGGACCTCAATTCGTGACCACCCCCAAAAATCCAAATTTCGACGAAAATCCTCAAAAAATTGAAATTTTTATATGAAAAACTTATTTTGGCCATAACTCCTTAAATATGCGTCCCAGAGCCAAAATGACCTCAATTCGTGACCACCCCCAAAAAATCCAAATTTCGACGAAAATCCTCAAAAAATTGAAATTTTTATATGAAAAACTTATTTTGGCCATAACTCCTTAAATATGCTTCCTAGAGCCAAAAGGACCTCAATTCGTGATCACTCCCAAAAAAATCAAAATTTTGATGAAAATCCTCAAAAAATTGAAATTTTTATATAAAAAACTTATTTTGGCCATAACTCCTTAAATATGCGTCCTAGAGCCAAAAGGACCTCAATTCGTGACCACCCCCAAAAAATCAAAATTTCGACGAAAATCCTCAAAAAAATGAAATTTTTATATGAAAAACTTATTTTGGCCATAACTCCTTAAATATGCGTCCTAGAGCCAACAGGACCTCAATTCGTGACCACCCGCAAAAAATCCAAATTTCGACGAAAATCCTCAAAAAAATGAAATTTTTATATGAAAAACTTATTTTGGCCATAACTCCTTAAATATGCGTCCTAGAGCCAAAAGGACCTCAATTCGTGACCACCCCCAAAAAATCAAAATTTCGACGAAAATCCTCAAAAAAATGAAATTTTTATATGAAAAACTTATTTTGGCCATAACTCCTTAAATATGCGTCCTAGAGCCAAAAGGACCTCAATTCGTGATCACTCCCAAAAAATCAAAATTTTGATGAAAATCCTCAGAAAATTGAAATTTTTATATGAAAAACTTATTTTGGCCATAACTCCTTAAATATGCGTCCTATAGCCAAAAGGACCTCAATTCGTGACCACCCCCAAAAATCCAAATTTCGACGAAAATACTCAAAAAAATGAAATTTTTATATGAAAAACTTATTTTGCCCATAACTCCTTAAATATGCGTCCTAGAGCCAAAAGGACCTCAATTCGTGATCACTCCCAAAAAATCAAAATTTTGATGAAAATCCTCAGAAAATTGAAATTTTTATATGAAAAACTTATTTTGGCCATAACTCCTTAAATATGCGTCCTATAGCCAAAAGGACCTCAATTCGTGACCACACCCAAAAAATCCAAATTTCGACGAAAATCCTCAAAAAATTGAAATTTTCATATGAAAAACTTATTTTGGCCATAACTCCTTAAATATGCGTCCTAGAGCCAAAAGGACCTCAATTCGTGATCACTCCCACAAAATCAAAATTTTGATGACAATCCTCAAAAAATTGAAATTTTTATATGAAAAACTTATTTTGGCCATAACTCCTTAAATATGCGTCCTAGAGCCAAAAGGACCTCAATTCGTGACCACCCCCTAAAAATCCAAATTTCGACGAAAATCCTCAAAAAAGTGAAATTTTTATATGAAAAACTTATTTTGGCCATAACTCCTTAAATATGCGTCCTAGAGCCAAAAGGACCTCAATTCGTGACCATCCCCAAAAAATCAAAATTTTGATGAAAATCCTCAAAAAATTGAAATTTTTATATGAAAAACTTATTTTGGCCATAACTCCTTAAATATGCGTCCTAGAGCCAAAATGACCTCAATTCGTGACCACCCCCAAAAAATCCAAATTTCGACGAAAATCCTCAAAAAATTGAAATTTTTATATGAAAAACTTATTTTGGCCATAACTCCTTAAATATGCTTCCTAGAGCCAAAAGGACCTCAATTCGTGACCATCCCCAAAAAATCCAAATTTCGACGAAAATCCTCAAAAAATTGAAATTTTTATATGAAAAACTTATTTTGGCCATAACTCCTTAACTATGCTTCCTAGAGCCAAAAGGACCTCAATTCGTGATCACTCCCAAAAAATCAAAATTTTGATGAAAATCCTCAAAAAATTGAAATTTTTATATGAAAAACTTATTTTGGCCATAACTCCTTAAATATGCGTCCTAGAGCCAAAAGGACCTCAATTCGTGACCACCCCCAAAAAATCAAAATTTCGACGAAAATCCTCAAAAAAATGAAATTTTTATATGAAAAACTTATTTTGGCCATAACTCCTTAAATATGCGTCCTAGAGCCAAAAGGACCTCAATTCGTGATCACTCCCAAAAAATCAAAATTTTGATGAAAATCCTCAAAAAATTGAAATTTTTATATGAAAAACTTATTTTGGCCATAACTCCTTAAATATGCGTCCTAGAGCCAAAAGGACCTCAATTCGTGATCACTCCCAAAAAATCAAAATTTTGATGAAAATCCTCAAAAAATTGAAATTTTTATATGAAAAACTTATTTTGGCCATAACTCCTTAAATATGCGTCCTAGAGCCAAAAGGACCTCAATTCGTGATCACTCCCAAAAAATCAAAATTTTGATGAAAATCCTCAAAAAATTGAAATTTTTATATAAAAAACTTATTTTGGCCATAACTCCTTAAATATGCGTCCTAGAGCCAAAAGGACCTCAATTCGTGACCACCCGCAAAAAATCCAAATTTCGACGAAAATCCTCAAAAAATTGAAATTTTTATATGAAAAACTTATTTTGGCCATAACTCCTTAAATATGCGTCCTAGAGCCAAAAGGACCTCAATTCGTGACCACCCCCAAAAAATCAAAATTTCGACGAAAATCCTCAAAAAAATGAAATTTTTATATGAAAAACTTATTTTGGCCATAACTCCTTAAATATGCGTCCTAGAGCCAAAAGGACCTCAATTCGTGACCACCCCCAAAAAATCCAAATTTCGACGAAAATCCTCAAAAAATTGAAATTTTTATATGAAAAACTTATTTTGGCCATAACTCCTTAAATATGCGTCCTAGAGCCAAAAGGACCTCAATTCGTGACCATCCCCAAAAAATCAAAATTTTGATGAAATCCTCAAAAAATTGAAATTTTTATATGAAAAACTTATTTTGGCCATAACTCCTTAAATATGCGTCCTAGCGCCAAAAGGACCTCAATTCGTGACCATCCCCAAAAAATCAAAATTTTGATGAAAATCCTCAAAAAATTGAAATTTTTATATGAAAAACTTATTTTGGCCATAACTCCTTAAATATGCGTCCTAGAGCCAAAAGGACCTCAATTCGTGACCACCCCCAAAAAATCCAAATTTCGACGAAAATCCTCAAAAAATTGAAATTTTTATATGAAAAACTTATTTTGGCCACAACTCCTTAAATATGCGTCCTAGAGCCAAAAGGACCTCAATTCGTGACCACCCCCAAAAAATCAAAATTTCGACGAAAATCCTCAAAAAAATGAAATTTTTATATGAAAAACTTATTTTGGCCATAACTCCTTAAATATGCGTCCTAGAGCCAAAAGGACCTCAATTCGTGACCATCCCCAAAAAATCAAAATTTTGATGAAAATCCTCAGAAAATTGAAATTTTTATATGAAAAACTTATTTTGGCCATAACTCCTTAAATATGCGTCCTAGAGCCAAAAGGACCTCAATTCGTGACCACCCCCAAAAAATCAAAATTTCGACGAAAATCCTCAAAAAAATGAAATTTTTATATGAAAAACTTATTTTGCCCATAACTCCTTAAATATGCGTCCTAGAGCCAAAAGGACCTCAATTCGTGACCACCCCCAAAAAATCAAAATTTTGATGAAATCCTCAAAAAATTGAAATTTTTATATGAAAAACTTATTTTGGCCATAACTCCTTAAATATGCGTCCTAGAGCCAAAAGGACCTCAATTCGTGACCATCCCCAAAAAATCAAAATTTTGATGACAATCCTCAAAAAATTGAAATTTTTATATGAAAAACTTATTTTGGCCATAACTCCTTAAATATGCGTCCTAGAGCCAAAATGACCTCAATTCGTGACCACCCCCAAAAAATCCAAATTTCGACGAAAATCCTCAAAAATATGAAATTTTTATATGAAAAACTTATTTTGGCCATAACTCCTTAAATATGCGTCCTAGAGCCAAAAGGACCTCAATTCGTGACCACCCCCAAAAAATCAAAATTTCGACGAAAATCCTCAAAAAAATGAAATTTTTATATGAAAAACTTATTTTGGCCATAACTCCTTAAATATGCGTCCTAGAGCCAAAAGGACCTCAATTCGTGACCATCCCCAAAAAATCAAAATTTTGATGAAAATCCTCAAAAAATTAAATTTTTAAATGAAAAACTTATTTTGGCCATAACTCCTTAAATATGCGTCCTAGAGCCAAAAGGACCTCAATTCGTGACCACCCCCAAAAAATCAAAATTTCGACGAAAATCCTCAAAAAAATGAAATTTTTATATGAAAAACTTATTTTGGCCATAACTCCTTAAATATGCGTCCTAGAGCCAAAAGGACCTCAATTCGTGACCACCCCCAAAAAATCCAAATTTCGACGAAAATCCTCAAAAAATTGAAATTTTTATATGAAAAACTTATTTTGGCCATAACTCCTTAAATATGCGTCCTAGAGCCAAAAGGACCTCAATTCGTGACCATCCCCAAAAAATCAAAATTTTGATGAAAATCCTCAGAAAATTGAAATTTTTATATGAAAAACTTATTTTGGCCATAACTCCTTAAATATGCGTCCTAGAGCCAAAAGGACCTCAATTCGTGACCACCCCCAAAAAATCAAAATTTCGACGAAAATCCTCAAAAAAATGAAATTTTTATATGAAAAACTTATTTTGCCCATAACTCCTTAAATATGCGTCCTAGAGCCAAAAGGACCTCAATTCGTGACCACCCCCAATCCTTTGATGAAATCCTCAAAAAATTGAAATTTTTATATGAAAAACTTATTTTGGCCATAACTCCTTAAATATGCGTCCTAGAGCCAAAAGGACCTCAATTCGTGATCACTCCCAAAAAATCAAAATTTTGATGAAAATCCTCAGAAAATTGAAATTTTTATATGAAAAACTTATTGTGGCCATAACTCCTTAAATATGCGTCCTAGAGCCAAAAGGACCTCAATTCGTGACCACCCCCAAAAAATCCAAATTTCGACGAAAATCCTCAAAAAATTGAAATTTTTATATGAAAAACTTATTTTGGCCATAACTCCTTAAATATGCGTCCTAGAGCCAAAAGGACCTCAATTCGTGACCATCCCCAAAAAATCAAAATTTTGATGAAATCCTCAAAAAATTGAAATTTTTATATGAAAAACTTATTTTGGCCATAACTCCTTAAATATGCGTCCTAGCGCCAAAAGGACCTCAATTCGTGACCATCCCCAAAAAATCAAAATTTTGATGAAAATCCTCAAAAAATTGAAATTTTTATATGAAAAACTTATTTTGGCCATAACTCCTTAAATATGCGTCCTAGAGCCAAAAGGACCTCAATTCGTGACCACCCCCAAAAAATTCAAATTTCGACGAAAATCCTCAAAAAATTGAAATTTTTATATGAAAAACTTATTTTGGCCACAACTCCTTAAATATGCGTCCTAGAGCCAAAAGGACCTCAATTCGTGACCACCCCCAAAAAATCAAAATTTCGACGAAAGTCCTCAAAAAAATGAAATTTTTATATGAAAAACTTATTTTGGCCATAACTCCTTAAATATGCGTCCTAGAGCCAAAAGGACCTCAATTCGTGACCATCCCCAAAAAATCAAAATTTTGATGAAAATCCTCAGAAAATTGAAATTTTTATATGAAAAACTTATTTTGGCCATAACTCCTTAAATATGCGTCCTAGAGCCAAAAGGACCTCAATTCGTGACCACCCCCAAAAAATCAAAATTTCGACGAAAATCCTCAAAAAAATGAAATTTTTATATGAAAAACTTATTTTGCCCATAACTCCTTAAATATGCGTCCTAGAGCCAAAAGGACCTCAATTCGTGACCACCCCCAAAAAATCAAAATTTTGATGAAATCCTCAAAAAATTGAAATTTTTATATGAAAAACTTATTTTGGCCATAACTCCTTAAATATGCGTCCTAGAGCCAAAAGGACCTCAATTCGTGACCATCCCCAAAAAATCAAAATTTTGATGACAATCCTCAAAAAATTGAAATTTTTATATGAAAAACTTATTTTGGCCATAACTCCTTAAATATGCGTCATAGAGCCAAAATGACCTCAATTCGTGACCACCCCCAAAAAATCCAAATTTCGACGAAAATCCTCAAAAAAATGAAATTTTTATATGAAAAACTTATTTTGGCCATAACTCCTTAAATATGCGTCCTAGAGCCAAAAGGACCTCAATTCGTGACCACCCCCAAAAAATCAAAATTTCGACGAAAATCCTCAAAAAAATGAAATTTTTATATGAAAAACTTATTTTGGCCATAACTCCTTAAATATGCGTCCTAGAGCCAAAAGGACCTCAATTCGTGACCATCCCCAAAAAATCAAAATTTTGATGAAAATCCTCAAAAAATTGAAATTTTTATATGAAAAACTTATTTTGGCCATAACTCCTTAAATATGCGTCCTAGAGCCAAAAGGACCTCAATTCGTGACCACCCCCAAAAAATCAAAATTTCGACGAAAATCCTCAAAAAAATGAAATTTTTATATGAAAAACTTATTTTGGCCATAACTCCTTAAATATGCGTCCTACAGCCAAAAGGACCTCAATTCGTGACCACCCCCAAAAAATCCAAATTTCGACGAAAATCCTCAAAAAATTGAAATTTTTATATGAAAAACTTATTTTGGCCACAACTCCTTAAATATGCGTCCTAGAGCCAAAAGGACCTCAATTCGTGACCACCCCCAAAAAATCAAAATTTCGACGAAAATCCTCAAAAAAATGAAATTTTTATATGAAAAACTTATTTTGGCCATAACTCCTTAAATATGCGTCCTAGAGCCAAAAGGACCTCAATTCGTGACCATCCCCAAAAAATCAAAATTTTGATGAAAATCCTCAGAAAATTGAAATTTTTATATGAAAAACTTATTTTGGCCATAACTCCTTAAATATGCGTCCTAGAGCCAAAAGGACCTCAATTCGTGACCACCCCCAAAAAATCAAAATTTCGACGAAAATCCTCAAAAAAATGAAATTTTTATATGAAAAACTTATTTTGCCCATAACTCCTTAAATATGCGTCCTAGAGCCAAAAGGACCTCAATTCGTGACCACCCCCAAAAAATCAAAATTTTGATGAAATCCTCAAAAAATTGAAATTTTTATATGAAAAACTTATTTTGGCCATAACTCCTTAAATATGCGTCCTAGAGCCAAAAGGACCTCAATTCGTGACCATCCCCAAAAAATCAAAATTTTGATGACAATCCTCAAAAAATTGAAATTTTTATATGAAAAACTTATTTTGGCCATAACTCCTTAAATATGCGTCCTAGCGCCAAAAGGACCTCAATTCGTGACCACCCCCAAAAAATCAAAATTTTGATGAAAATCCTCAAAAAATTGAAATTTTTATATGAAAAACTTATTTTGGCCATAACTCCTTAAATATGCGTCCTAGAGCCAAAATGACCTCAATTCGTGACCACCCCCAAAAAATCCAAATTTCGACGAAAATCCTCAAAAAATTGAAATTTTTATATGAAAAACTTATTTTGGCCATAACTCCTTAAATATGCTTCCTAGAGCCAAAAGGACCTCAATTCGTGACCATCCCCAAAAAATCAAAATTTTGATGAAAATCCTCAAAAAATTGAAATTTTTATATGAAAAACTTATTTTGGCCATAACTCCTTAAATATGCGTCCTAGCGCCAAAAGGACCTCAATTCGTGACCACCCCCAAAAAATCCAAATTTCGACGAAAATCTTCAAAAAAATGAAATTTTTATATGAAAAACTTATTTTGGCCATAACTCCTTAAATATGCGTCCTAGAGCCAAAAGGACCTCAATTCGTGATCACTCCCACAAAATCAAAATTTTGATGACAATCCTCAAAAAATTGAAATTTTTATATGAAAAACTTATTTTGGCCATAACTCCTTAAATATGCGTCCTAGAGCCAAAATGACCTCAATTCGTGATCACTCCCACAAAATCAAAATTTCGACGAAAATCTTCAAAAAAATGAAATTTTTATATGAAAAACTTATTTTGGCCATAACTCCTTAAATATGCGTCCTAGAGCCAAAAGGACCTCAATTCGTGACCATCCCCAAAAAATCAAAATTTTGATGAAATCCTCAAAAAATTGAAATTTTTATATGAAAAACTTATTTTGGCCATAACTCCTTAAATATGCGTCCTAGAGCCAAAAGGACCTCAATTCGTGACCACCCCCAAAAAATCCAAATTTCGACGAAAATTCTCAAAAAAAAAATCAAATTTTTATATGAAACACTTATTTTGGCCATAACTCCTTAAATATGCGTCCTAGAGCCAAAAGGACCTCAATTCGTGACCACTCCCAAAAAATCCAAATTTCGACGAACATCCTCAAAAAAATGAAATTTTTATATGAAAAACTTATTTTGGCCATAACTCCTTAAATATGCGTCCTAGAGCCAAAAGGACCTCAATTCGTGATCACTCCCAAAAAATCCAAATTTCGACGAAAATCCTCAAAAAATTGAAATTTTTATATGAAAAACTTATTTTGGCCATAACTCCTTAAATATGCGTCCTAGAGCCAAAAGGACCTCAATTCGTGATCACTCCCACAAAATCAAAATTTTGATGAAAATCCTCAAAAAATTGAAATTTTTATATGAAAAACTTATTTTGGCCATAACTCCTTAAATATGCGTCCTAGAGCCAAAATGACCTCAATTCGTGACCATCCCCAAAAAATCAAAATTTCG
Organism: Haematobia irritans; assembly: GCF_050003625.1. Taxonomy (NCBI): domain Eukaryota; kingdom Metazoa; phylum Arthropoda; class Insecta; order Diptera; family Muscidae; genus Haematobia; species Haematobia irritans. The sequence continues at coordinate 382,952 of NW_027445852.1, read as the reverse complement.
ACGAAAATCCTCAAAAAATTGAAATTTTTATATGAAAAACTTATTTTGGCCATAACTCCTTAAATATGCGTCCTAGAGCCAAAAGGACCTCAATTCGTGACCATCCCCAAAAAATCAAAATTTTGATGAAAATTCTCAAAAAATTGAAATTTTTATATGAAAAACTTATTTTGGCCATAACTCCTTAAATATGCGTCCTAGAGCCAAAAGGACCTCAATTCGTGACCATCCCCAAAAAATCAAAATTTCGACGAAAATCCTCAAAAAAATGAAATTTTTATATGAAAAACTTATTTTGGCCATAACTCCTTAAATATGCGTCCTAGAGCCAAAAGGACCTCAATTCGTGACCATCCCCAAAAAATCAAAATTTTGATGAAATCCTCAAAAAATTGAAATTTTTATATGAAAAACTTATTTTGGCCATAACTCCTTAAATATGCGTCCTAGCGCCAAAAGGACCTCAATTCGTGACCATCCCCAAAAAATCAAAATTTTGATGAAAATCCTCAAAAAATTGAAATTTTTATATGAAAAACTTATTTTGGCCATAACTCCTTAAATATGCGTCCTAGAGCCAAAAGGACCTCAATTCGTGACCACCCCCAAAAAATCCAAATTTCGACGAAAATCCTCAAAAAATTGAAATTTTTATATGAAAAACTTATTTTGGCCATAACTCCTTAAATATGCGTCCTAGAGCCAAAAGGACCTCAATTCGTGATCACTCCCAAAAAATCAAAATTTTGATGAAAATCCTCAAAAAATTGAAATTTTTATATGAGAAACTTATTTTGGCCATAACTCCTTAAATATGCGTCCTAGAGCCAAAAGGACCTCAATTCGTGACCACCCCCAAAAAATCCAAATTTCGACGAAAATCCTCAAAAAATTGAAATTTTATATGAAAAACTTATTTTGGCCATAACTCCTTAAATATGCGTCCTAGAGCCAAAAGGACCTCAATTCGTGATCACTCCCAAAAAATCAAAATTTTGATGAAAATCCTCAAAAAATTGAAATTTTTATATGAAAAACTTATTTTGGCCATAACTCCTTAAATATGCGTCCTAGAGCCAAAAGGACCTCAATTCGTGACCACCCCCAAAAATCCAAATTTCGACGAAAATCCTCAAAAAATTGAAATTTTTATATGAAAAACTTATTTTGGCCATAACTCCTTAAATATGCGTCCCAGAGCCAAAATGACCTCAATTCGTGACCACCCCCAAAAAATCCAAATTTCGACGAAAATCCTCAAAAAATTGAAATTTTTATATGAAAAACTTATTTTGGCCATAACTCCTTAAATATGCTTCCTAGAGCCAAAAGGACCTCAATTCGTGATCACTCCCAAAAAAATCAAAATTTTGATGAAAATCCTCAAAAAATTGAAATTTTTATATAAAAAACTTATTTTGGCCATAACTCCTTAAATATGCGTCCTAGAGCCAAAAGGACCTCAATTCGTGACCACCCCCAAAAAATCAAAATTTCGACGAAAATCCTCAAAAAAATGAAATTTTTATATGAAAAACTTATTTTGGCCATAACTCCTTAAATATGCGTCCTAGAGCCAACAGGACCTCAATTCGTGACCACCCGCAAAAAATCCAAATTTCGACGAAAATCCTCAAAAAAATGAAATTTTTATATGAAAAACTTATTTTGGCCATAACTCCTTAAATATGCGTCCTAGAGCCAAAAGGACCTCAATTCGTGACCACCCCCAAAAAATCAAAATTTCGACGAAAATCCTCAAAAAAATGAAATTTTTATATGAAAAACTTATTTTGGCCATAACTCCTTAAATATGCGTCCTAGAGCCAAAAGGACCTCAATTCGTGATCACTCCCAAAAAATCAAAATTTTGATGAAAATCCTCAGAAAATTGAAATTTTTATATGAAAAACTTATTTTGGCCATAACTCCTTAAATATGCGTCCTATAGCCAAAAGGACCTCAATTCGTGACCACCCCCAAAAAATCCAAATTTCGACGAAAATACTCAAAAAAATGAAATTTTTATATGAAAAACTTATTTTGCCCATAACTCCTTAAATATGCGTCCTAGAGCCAAAAGGACCTCAATTCGTGATCACTCCCAAAAAATCAAAATTTTGATGAAAATCCTCAGAAAATTGAAATTTTTATATGAAAAACTTATTTTGGCCATAACTCCTTAAATATGCGTCCTATAGCCAAAAGGACCTCAATTCGTGACCACACCCAAAAAATCCAAATTTCGACGAAAATCCTCAAAAAATTGAAATTTTTATATGAAAAACTTATTTTGGCCATAACTCCTTAAATATGCGTCCTAGAGCCAAAAGGACCTCAATTCGTGATCACTCCCACAAAATCAAAATTTTGATGACAATCCTCAAAAAATTGAAATTTTTATATGAAAAACTTATTTTGGCCATAACTCCTTAAATATGCGTCCTAGAGCCAAAAGGACCTCAATTCGTGACCACCCCCTAAAAATCCAAATTTCGACGAAAATCCTCAAAAAATTGAAATTTTTATATGAAAAACTTATTTTGGCCATAACTCCTTAAATATGCGTCCTAGAGCCAAAAGGACCTCAATTCGTGACCATCCCCAAAAAATCAAAATTTTGATGAAAATCCTCAAAAAATTGAAATTTTTATATGAAAAACTTATTTTGGCCATAACTCCTTAAATATGCGTCCTAGAGCCAAAATGACCTCAATTCGTGACCACCCCCAAAAAATCCAAATTTCGACGAAAATCCTCAAAAAATTGAAATTTTTATATGAAAAACTTATTTTGGCCATAACTCCTTAAATATGCTTCCTAGAGCCAAAAGGACCTCAATTCGTGACCATCCCCAAAAAATCCAAATTTCGACGAAAATCCTCAAAAAATTGAAATTTTTATATGAAAAACTTATTTTGGCCATAACTCCTTAAATATGCCTCCTAGAGCCAAAAGGACCTCAATTCGTGATCACTCCCAAAAAATCAAAATTTTGATGAAAATCCTCAAAAAATTGAAATTTTTATATGAAAAACTTATTTTGGCCATAACTCCTTAAATATGCGTCCTAGAGCCAAAAGGACCTCAATTCGTGACCACCCCCAAAAAATCAAAATTTCGACGAAAATCCTCAAAAAAATGAAATTTTTATATGAAAAACTTATTTTGGCCATAACTCCTTAAATATGCGTCCTAGAGCCAAAAGGACCTCAATTCGTGATCACTCCCAAAAAATCAAAATTTTGATGAAAATCCTCAAAAAATTGAAATTTTTATATGAAAAACTTATTTTGGCCATAACTCCTTAAATATGCGTCCTAGAGCCAAAAGGACCTCAATTCGTGATCACTCCCAAAAAATCAAAATTTTGATGAAAATCCTCAAAAAATTGAAATTTTTATATGAAAAACTTATTTTGGCCATAACTCCTTAAATATGCGTCCTAGAGCCAAAAGGACCTCAATTCGTGATCACTCCCAAAAAATCAAAATTTTGATGAAAATCCTCAAAAAATTGAAATTTTTATATAAAAAACTTATTTTGGCCATAACTCCTTAAATATGCGTCCTAGAGCCAAAAGGACCTCAATTCGTGACCACCCGCAAAAAATCCAAATTTCGACGAAAATCCTCAAAAAATTGAAATTTTTATATGAAAAACTTATTTTGGCCATAACTCCTTAAATATGCGTCCTAGAGCCAAAAGGACCTCAATTCGTGACCACCCCCAAAAAATCAAAATTTCGACGAAAATCCTCAAAAAAATGAAATTTTTATATGAAAAACTTATTTTGGCCATAACTCCTTAAATATGCGTCCTAGAGCCAAAAGGACCTCAATTCGTGACCACCCCCAAAAAATCCAAATTTCGACGAAAATCCTCAAAAAATTGAAATTTTTATATGAAAAACTTATTTTGGCCATAACTCCTTAAATATGCGTCCTAGAGCCAAAAGGACCTCAATTCGTGACCATCCCCAAAAAATCAAAATTTTGATGAAATCCTCAAAAAATTGAAATTTTTATATGAAAAACTTATTTTGGCCATAACTCCTTAAATATCCGTCCTAGCGCCAAAAGGACCTCAATTCGTGACCATCCCCAAAAAATCAAAATTTTGATGAAAATCCTCAAAAAATTGAAATTTTTATATGAAAAACTTATTTTGGCCATAACTCCTTAAATATGCGTCCTAGAGCCAAAAGGACCTCAATTCGTGACCACCCCCAAAAAATCCAAATTTCGACGAAAATCCTCAAAAAATTGAAATTTTTATATGAAAAACTTATTTTGGCCACAACTCCTTAAATATGCGTCCTAGAGCCAAAAGGACCTCAATTCGTGACCACCCCCAAAAAATCAAAATTTTGACGAAAATCCTCAAAAAAATGAAATTTTTATATGAAAAACTTATTTTGGCCATAACTCCTTAAATATGCGTCCTAGAGCCAAAAGGACCTCAATTCGTGACCATCCCCAAAAAATCAAAATTTTGATGAAAATCCTCAGAAAATTGAAATTTTTATATGAAAAACTTATTTTGGCCATAACTCCTTAAATATGCGTCCTAGAGCCAAAAGGACCTCAATTCGTGACCACCCCCAAAAAATCAAAATTTCGACGAAAATCCTCAAAAAAATGAAATTTTTATATGAAAAACTTATTTTGCCCATAACTCCTTAAATATGCGTCCTAGAGCCAAAAGGACCTCAATTCGTGACCACCCCCAAAAAATCAAAATTTTGATGAAATCCTCAAAAAATTGAAATTTTTATATGAAAAACTTATTTTGGCCATAACTCCTTAAATATGCGTCCTAGAGCCAAAAGGACCTCAATTCGTGACCATCCCCAAAAAATCAAAATTTTGATGACAATCCTCAAAAAATTGAAATTTTTATATGAAAAACTTATTTTGGCCATAACTCCTTAAATATGCGTCCTAGAGCCAAAATGACCTCAATTCGTGACCACCCCCAAAAAATCCAAATTTCGACGAAAATCCTCAAAAAAATGAAATTTTTATATGAAAAACTTATTTTGGCCATAACTCCTTAAATATGCGTCCTAGAGCCAAAAGGACCTCAATTCGTGACCACCCCCAAAAAATCAAAATTTCGACGAAAATCCTCAAAAAAATGAAATTTTTATATGAAAAACTTATTTTGGCCATAACTCCTTAAATATGCGTCCTAGAGCCAAAAGGACCTCAATTCGTGACCATCCCCAAAAAATCAAAATTTTGATGAAAATCCTCAAAAAATTGAAATTTTTATATGAAAAACTTATTTTGGCCATAACTCCTTAAATATGCGTCCTAGAGCCAAAAGGACCTCAATTCGTGACCACCCCCAAAAAATCAAAATTTCGACGAAAATCCTCAAAAAAATGAAATTTTTATATGAAAAACTTATTTTGGCCATAACTCCTTAAATATGCGTCCTAGAGCCAAAAGGACCTCAATTCGTGACCACCCCCAAAAAATCCAAATTTCGACGAAAATCCTCAAAAAATTGAAATTTTTATATGAAAAACTTATTTTGGCCATAACTCCTTAAATATGCGTCCTAGAGCCAAAAGGACCTCAATTCGTGACCATCCCCAAAAAATCAAAATTTTGATGAAAATCCTCAGAAAATTGAAATTTTTATATGAAAAACTTATTTTGGCCATAACTCCTTAAATATGCGTCCTAGAGCCAAAAGGACCTCAATTCGTGACCACCCCCAAAAAATCAAAATTTCGACGAAAATCCTCAAAAAAATGAAATTTTTATATGAAAAACTTATTTTGCCCATAACTCCTTAAATATGCGTCCTAGAGCCAAAAGGACCTCAATTCGTGACCACCCCCAATCCTTTGATGAAATCCTCAAAAAATTGAAATTTTTATATGAAAAACTTATTTTGGCCATAACTCCTTAAATATGCGTCCTAGAGCCAAAAGGACCTCAATTCGTGATCACTCCCAAAAAATCAAAATTTTGATGAAAATCCTCAGAAAATTTAAATTTTTATATGAAAAACTTATTGTGGCCATAACTCCTTAAATATGCGTCCTAGAGCCAAAAGGACCTCAATTCGTGACCACCCCCAAAAAATCCAAATATCGACGAAAATCCTCAAAAAATTGAAATTTTTATATGAAAAACTTATTTTGGCCATAACTCCTTAAATATGCGTCCTAGAGCCAAAAGGACCTCAATTCGTGACCATCCCCAAAAAATCAAAATGTTGATGAAATCCTCAAAAAATTGAAATTTTTATATGAAAAACTTATTTTGGCCATAACTCCTTAAATATGCGTCCTAGCGCCAAAAGGACCTCAATTCGTGACCATCCCCAAAAAATCAAAATTTTGATGAAAATCCTCAAAAAATTGAAATTTTTATATGAAAAACTTATTTTGGCCATAACTCCTTAAATATGCGTCCTAGAGCCAAAAGGACCTCAATTCGTGACCACCCCCAAAAATCCAAATTTCGACGAAAATCCTCAAAAAATTGAAATTTTTATATGAAAAACTTATTTTGGCCACAACTCCTTAAATATGCGTCCTAGAGCCAAAAGGACCTCAATTCGTGACCACCCCCAAAAAATCAAAATTTCGACGAAAGTCCTCAAAAAAATGAAATTTTTATATGAAAAACTTATTTTGGCCATAACTCCTTAAATATGCGTCCTAGAGCCAAAAGGACCTCAATTCGTGACCATCCCCAAAAAATCAAAATTTTGATGAAAATCCTCAGAAAATTGAAATTTTTATATGAAAAACTTATTTTGGCCATAACTCCTTAAATATGCGTCCTAGAGCCAAAAGGACCTCAATTCGTGACCACCCCCAAAAAATCAAAATTTCGACGAAAATCCTCACAAAAATGAAATTTTTATATGAAAAACTTATTTTGCCCATAACTCCTTAAATATGCGTCCTAGAGCCAAAAGGACCTCAATTCGTGACCACCCCCAAAAAATCAAAATTTTGATGAAATCCTCAAAAAATTGAAATTTTTATATGAAAAACTTATTTTGGCCATAACTCCTTAAATATGCGTCCTAGAGCCAAAAGGACCTCAATTCGTGACCATCCCCAAAAAATCAAAATTTTGATGACAATCCTCAAAAAATTGAAATTTTTATATGAAAAACTTATTTTGGCCATAACTCCTTAAATATGCGTCCTAGAGCCAAAAGGACCTCAATTCGTGACCACCCCCAAAAAATCCAAATTTCGACGAAAATCCTCAAAAAATTGAAATTTTTATATGAAAAACTTATTTTGGCCACAACTCCTTAAATATGCGTCCTAGAGCCAAAAGGACCTCAATTCGTGACCACCCCCAAAAAATCAAAATTTCGACGAAAATCCTCAAAAAAATGAAATTTTTATATGAAAAACTTATTTTGGCCATAACTCCTTAAATATGCGTCCTAGAGCCAAAAGGACCTCAATTCGTGACCATCCCCAAAAAATCAAAATTTTGATGAAAATCCTCAGAAAATTGAAATTTTTATATGAAAAACTTATTTTGGCCATAACTCCTTAAATATGCGTCCTAGAGCCAAAAGGACCTCAATTCGTGACCACCCCCAAAAAATCAAAATTTCGACGAAAATCCTCAAAAAAATGAAATTTTTATATGAAAAACTTATTTTGCCCATAACTCCTTAAATATGCGTCCTAGAGCCAAAAGGACCTCAATTCGTGACCACCCCCAAAAAATCAAAATTTTGATGAAATCCTCAAAAAATTGAAATTTTTATATGAAAAACTTATTTTGGCCATAACTCCTTAAATATGCGTCCTAGAGCCAAAAGGACCTCAATTCGTGACCATCCCCAAAAAATCAAAATTTTGATGACAATCCTCAAAAAATTGAAATTTTTATATGAAAAACTTATTTTGGCCATAACTCCTTAAATATGCTTCCTAGAGCCAAAAGGACCTCAATTCGTGACCACCCGCAAAAAATCCAAATTTCGACGAAAATCCTCAAAAAAATGAAATTTTTATAGAAAAACTTATTTTGGCCACAACTCCTTAAATATGCGTCCTAGAGCCAAAAGGACCTCAATTCGTGACCACCCCCTAAAAATCCAAATTTCGACGAAAATCCTCAAAAAATTGAAATTTTTATATGAAAAACTTATTTTGGCCACAAGTCCTTAAATATGCTTCCTAGAGCCAAAAGGACCTCAATTCGTGACCATCCCCAAAAAATCCAAATTTCGACGAAAATCCTCAAAAAATTGAAATTTTTATATGAAAAACTTATTTTGGCCATAACTCCTTAAATATGCGTCCTAGAGCCAAAATGACCTCAATTCGTGACCATCCCCAAAAAATCAAAATTTTGATGAAAATCCTCAAAAAATAGAAATTTTTATATGAGAAACTTATTTTGGCCATAACTCCTTAAATATGCGTCCTAGAGCCAAAAGGACCTCAATTCGTGACCATCCCCAAAAAATCAAAATTTTGATGAAATCCTCCAAAAAATGAAATTTTTATATGAAAAACTTATTTTGGCCATAACTCCTTAAATATGCGTCCTAGAGCCAAAAGGACCTCAATTCGTGACCATCCCCAAAAAATCAAAATTTTGATGAAAATCCTCAAAAAATTTAAATTTTTATATGAAAAACTTATTGTGGCCATAACTCCTTAAATATGCGTCCTAGAGCCAAAAGGACCTCAATTCGTGACCACCCCCAAAAAATCCAAATTTCGACGAAAATCCTCAAAAAATTGAAATTTTTATATGAAAAACTTATTTTGGCCATAACTCCTTAAATATGCGTCCTAGAGCCAAAAGGACCTCAATTCGTGACCACCCCCAAAAAATCAAAATTTTGATGAAAATCCTCAAAAAATTGAAATTTTTATATAAAAAACTTATTTTGGCCATAACTCCTTAAATATGCTTCCTAGAGCCAAAAGGACCTCAATTCGTGACCACCCCCAAAAAATCAAAATTTCGACGAAAATTCTCAAAAAAATGAAATTTTTATATGAAAAACTTATTTTGGCCATAACTCCTTAAATATGCGTCCTAGAGCCAAAAGGACCTCAATTCGTGACCACCCCCAAAAAATCCAAATTTCGACGAAAATCCTCAAAAAATTGAAATTTTTATATGAAAAACTTATTTTGGCCATAACTCCTTAAATATGCGTCCTAGAGCCAAAAGGACCTCAATTCGTGACCACCCCCAAAAAATCAAAATTTCGACGAAAATCCTCAAAAAATTGAAATTTTTATATGAAAAACTTATTGTGGCCATAACTCCTTAAATATGCGTCCTAGAGCCAAAAGGACCTCAATTCGTGACCATCCCCAAAAAATCAAAATTTTGATGAAAATCCTCAAAAAATTGAAATTTTTATATGAAAAACTTATTTTGGCCATAACTCCTTAAATATGCGTCCTAGAGTCAAAAGGACCTCAATTCGTGATCACTCCCACAAAATCAAAATTTTGATGACAATCCTCAAAAAATTGAAATTTTTATATGAAAAACTTATTTTGGCCATAACTCCTTAAATATGCGTCCTAGAGCCAAAAGGACCTCAATTCGTGATCACTCCCACAAAATCAAAATTTTGATGACAATCCTCAAAAAATTGAAATTTTTATATGAAAAACTTATTTTGGCCATAACTCCTTAAATAGAGCCAAAAGGACCTCAATTCGTGACCACCCGCAAAAAATCCAAATTTCGACGAAAATCCTCAAAAAAATGAAATTTTTATATGAAAAACTTATTTTGGCCACAACTCCTTAAATATGCGTCCTAGAGCCAAAAGGACCTCAATTCGTGACCACCCCCTAAAAATCCAAATTTCGACGAAAATCCTCAAAAAATTGAAATTTTTATATGAAAAACTTATTTTGGCCACAACTCCTTAAATATGCTTCCTAGAGCCAAAAGGACCTCAATTCGTGACCATCCCCAAAAAATCCAAATTTCGACGAAAATCCTCAAAAAATTGAAATTTTTATATGAAAAACTTATTTTGGCCATAACTCCTTAAATATGCGTCCCAGAGCCAAAAGGACCTCAATTCGTGACCACCCCCAAAAAATCAAAATTTTGATGAAAATCCTCAAAAAATTGAAATTTTTATATGAAAAACTTATTTTGGCCACAACTCCTTAAATATGCGTCCTAGAGCCAAAAGGACCTCAATTCGTGACCACCCCCAAAAAATCAAAATTTCGACGAAAATCCTCAAAAAAATGAAATTTTTATATGAAAAACTTATTTTGGCCATAACTCCTTAAATATGCGTCCTAGAGCCAAAAGGACCTCAATTCGTGACCATCCCCAAAAAATCAAAATTTTGATGAAAATCCTCAGAAAATTGAAATTTTTATATGAAAAACTTATTTTGGCCATAACTCCTTAAATATGCGTCCTAGAGCCAAAAGGACCTCAATTCGTGACCACCCCCAAAAAATCAAAATTTCGACGAAAATCCTCAAAAAAATGAAATTTTTATATGAAAAACTTATTTTGCCCATAACTCCTTAAATATGCGTCCTAGAGCCAAAAGGACCTCAATTCGTGACCACCCCCAAAAAATCAAAATTTTGATGAAATCCTCAAAAAATTGAAATTTTTATATGAAAAACTTATTTTGGCCATAACTCCTTAAATATGCGTCCTAGAGCCAAAAGGACCTCAATTCGTGACCATCCCCAAAAAATCAAAATTTTGATGACAATCCTCAAAAAATTGAAATTTTTATATGAAAAACTTATTTTGGCCATAACTCCTTAAATATGCGTCCTAGAGCCAAAAGGACCTCAATTCGTGACCACCCCCAAAAAATCCAAATTTCGACGAAAATCCTCAAAAAATTGAAATTTTTATATGAAAAACTTATTTTGGCCATAACTCCTTAAATATGCGTCCTAGAGCCAAAAGGACCTCAATTCGTGACCATCCCCAAAAAATCAAAATTTTGATGAAATCCTCAAAAAATTGAAATTTTTATATGAAAAACTTATTTTGGCCATAACTCCTTAAATATCCGTCCTAGCGCCAAAAGGACCTCAATTCGTGACCATCCCCAAAAAATCAAAATTTTGATGAAAATCCTCAAAAAATTGAAATTTTTATATGAAAAACTTATTTTGGCCATAACTCCTTAAATATGCGTCCTAGAGCCAAAAGGACCTCAATTCGTGACCACCCCCAAAAAATCCAAATTTCGACGAAAATCCTCAAAAAATTGAAATTTTTATATGAAAAACTTATTTTGGCCACAACTCCTTAAATATGCGTCCTAGAGCCAAAAGGACCTCAATTCGTGACCACCCCCAAAAAATCAAAATTTTGACGAAAATCCTCAAAAAAATGAAATTTTTATATGAAAAACTTATTTTGGCCATAACTCCTTAAATATGCGTCCTAGAGCCAAAAGGACCTCAATTCGTGACCATCCCCAAAAAATCAAAATTTTGATGAAAATCCTCAGAAAATTGAAATTTTTATATGAAAAACTTATTTTGGCCATAACTCCTTAAATATGCGTCCTAGAGCCAAAAGGACCTCAATTCGTGACCACCCCCAAAAAATCAAAATTTCGACGAAAATCCTCAAAAAAATGAAATTTTTATATGAAAAACTTATTTTGCCCATAACTCCTTAAATATGCGTCCTAGAGCCAAAAGGACCTCAATTCGTGACCACCCCCAAAAAATCAAAATTTTGATGAAATCCTCAAAAAATTGAAATTTTTATATGAAAAACTTATTTTGGCCATAACTCCTTAAATATGCGTCCTAGAGCCAAAAGGACCTCAATTCGTGACCATCCCCAAAAAATCAAAATTTTGATGACAATCCTCAAAAAATTGAAATTTTTATATGAAAAACTTATTTTGGCCATAACTCCTTAAATATGCGTCCTAGAGCCAAAATGACCTCAATTCGTGACCACCCCCAAAAAATCCAAATTTCGACGAAAATCCTCAAAAAAATGAAATTTTTATATGAAAAACTTATTTTGGCCATAACTCCTTAAATATGCGTCCTAGAGCCAAAAGGACCTCAATTCGTGACCACCCCCAAAAAATCAAAATTTCGACGAAAATCCTCAAAAAAATGAAATTTTTATATGAAAAACTTATTTTGGCCATAACTCCTTAAATATGCGTCCTAGAGCCAAAAGGACCTCAATTCGTGACCATCCCCAAAAAATCAAAATTTTGATGAAAATCCTCAAAAAATTGAAATTTTTATATGAAAAACTTATTTTGGCCATAACTCCTTAAATATGCGTCCTAGAGCCAAAAGGACCTCAATTCGTGACCACCCCCAAAAAATCAAAATTTCGACGAAAATCCTCAAAAAAATGAAATTTTTATATGAAAAACTTATTTTGGCCATAACTCCTTAAATATGCGTCCTAGAGCCAAAAGGACCTCAATTCGTGACCACCCCCAAAAAATCCAAATTTCGACGAAAATCCTCAAAAAATTGAAATTTTTATATGAAAAACTTATTTTGGCCATAACTCCTTAAATATGCGTCCTAGAGCCAAAAGGACCTCAATTCGTGACCATCCCCAAAAAATCAAAATTTTGATGAAAATCCTCAGAAAATTGAAATTTTTATATGAAAAACTTATTTTGGCCATAACTCCTTAAATATGCGTCCTAGAGCCAAAAGGACCTCAATTCGTGACCACCCCCAAAAAATCAAAATTTCGACGAAAATCCTCAAAAAAATGAAATTTTTATATGAAAAACTTATTTTGCCCATAACTCCTTAAATATGCGTCCTAGAGCCAAAAGGACCTCAATTCGTGACCACCCCCAATCCTTTGATGAAATCCTCAAAAAATTGAAATTTTTATATGAAAAACTTATTTTGGCCATAACTCCTTAAATATGCGTCCTAGAGCCAAAAGGACCTCAATTCGTGATCACTCCCAAAAAATCAAAATTTTGATGAAAATCCTCAGAAAATTTAAATTTTTATATGAAAAACTTATTGTGGCCATAACTCCTTAAATATGCGTCCTAGAGCCAAAAGGACCTCAATTCGTGACCACCCCCAAAAAATCCAAATATCGACGAAAATCCTCAAAAAATTGAAATTTTTATATGAAAAACTTATTTTGGCCATAACTCCTTAAATATGCGTCCTAGAGCCAAAAGGACCTCAATTCGTGACCATCCCCAAAAAATCAAAATGTTGATGAAATCCTCAAAAAATTGAAATTTTTATATGAAAAACTTATTTTGGCCATAACTCCTTAAATATGCGTCCTAGCGCCAAAAGGACCTCAATTCGTGACCATCCCCAAAAAATCAAAATTTTGATGAAAATCCTCAAAAAATTGAAATTTTTATATGAAAAACTTATTTTGGCCATAACTCCTTAAATATGCGTCCTAGAGCCAAAAGGACCTCAATTCGTGACCACCCCCAAAAATCCAAATTTCGACGAAAATCCTCAAAAAATTGAAATTTTTATATGAAAAACTTATTTTGGCCACAACTCCTTAAATATGCGTCCTAGAGCCAAAAGGACCTCAATTCGTGACCACCCCCAAAAAATCAAAATTTCGACGAAAGTCCTCAAAAAAATGAAATTTTTATATGAAAAACTTATTTTGGCCATAACTCCTTAAATATGCGTCCTAGAGCCAAAAGGACCTCAATTCGTGACCATCCCCAAAAAATCAAAATTTTGATGAAAATCCTCAGAAAATTGAAATTTTTATATGAAAAACTTATTTTGGCCATAACTCCTTAAATATGCGTCCTAGAGCCAAAAGGACCTCAATTCGTGACCACCCCCAAAAAATCAAAATTTCGACGAAAATCCTCACAAAAATGAAATTTTTATATGAAAAACTTATTTTGCCCATAACTCCTTAAATATGCGTCCTAGAGCCAAAAGGACCTCAATTCGTGACCACCCCCAAAAAATCAAAATTTTGATGAAATCCTCAAAAAATTGAAATTTTTATATGAAAAACTTATTTTGGCCATAACTCCTTAAATATGCGTCCTAGAGCCAAAAGGACCTCAATTCGTGACCATCCCCAAAAAATCAAAATTTTGATGACAATCCTCAAAAAATTGAAATTTTTATATGAAAAACTTATTTTGGCCATAACTCCTTAAATATGCGTCCTAGAGCCAAAAGGACCTCAATTCGTGACCACCCCCAAAAAATCCAAATTTCGACGAAAATCCTCAAAAAATTGAAATTTTTATATGAAAAACTTATTTTGGCCACAACTCCTTAAATATGCGTCCTAGAGCCAAAAGGACCTCAATTCGTGACCACCCCCAAAAAATCAAAATTTCGACGAAAATCCTCAAAAAAATGAAATTTTTATATGAAAAACTTATTTTGGCCATAACTCCTTAAATATGCGTCCTAGAGCCAAAAGGACCTCAATTCGTGACCATCCCCAAAAAATCAAAATTTTGATGAAAATCCTCAGAAAATTGAAATTTTTATATGAAAAACTTATTTTGGCCATAACTCCTTAAATATGCGTCCTAGAGCCAAAAGGACCTCAATTCGTGACCACCCCCAAAAAATCAAAATTTCGACGAAAATCCTCAAAAAAATGAAATTTTTATATGAAAAACTTATTTTGCCCATAACTCCTTAAATATGCGTCCTAGAGCCAAAAGGACCTCAATTCGTGACCACCCCCAAAAAATCAAAATTTTGATGAAATCCTCAAAAAATTGAAATTTTTATATGAAAAACTTATTTTGGCCATAACTCCTTAAATATGCGTCCTAGAGCCAAAAGGACCTCAATTCGTGACCATCCCCAAAAAATCAAAATTTTGATGACAATCCTCAAAAAATTGAAATTTTTATATGAAAAACTTATTTTGGCCATAACTCCTTAAATATGCTTCCTAGAGCCAAAAGGACCTCAATTCGTGACCACCCGCAAAAAATCCAAATTTCGACGAAAATCCTCAAAAAAATGAAATTTTTATAGAAAAACTTATTTTGGCCACAACTCCTTAAATATGCGTCCTAGAGCCAAAAGGACCTCAATTCGTGACCACCCCCTAAAAATCCAAATTTCGACGAAAATCCTCAAAAAATTGAAATTTTTATATGAAAAACTTATTTTGGCCACAAGTCCTTAAATATGCTTCCTAGAGCCAAAAGGACCTCAATTCGTGACCATCCCCAAAAAATCCAAATTTCGACGAAAATCCTCAAAAAATTGAAATTTTTATATGAAAAACTTATTTTGGCCATAACTCCTTAAATATGCGTCCTAGAGCCAAAATGACCTCAATTCGTGACCATCCCCAAAAAATCAAAATTTTGATGAAAATCCTCAAAAAATAGAAATTTTTATATGAGAAACTTATTTTGGCCATAACTCCTTAAATATGCGTCCTAGAGCCAAAAGGACCTCAATTCGTGACCATCCCCAAAAAATCAAAATTTTGATGAAATCCTCCAAAAAATGAAATTTTTATATGAAAAACTTATTTTGGCCATAACTCCTTAAATATGCGTCCTAGAGCCAAAAGGACCTCAATTCGTGACCATCCCCAAAAAATCAAAATTTTGATGAAAATCCTCAAAAAATTTAAATTTTTATATGAAAAACTTATTGTGGCCATAACTCCTTAAATATGCGTCCTAGAGCCAAAAGGACCTCAATTCGTGACCACCCCCAAAAAATCCAAATTTCGACGAAAATCCTCAAAAAATTGAAATTTTTATATGAAAAACTTATTTTGGCCATAACTCCTTAAATATGCGTCCTAGAGCCAAAAGGACCTCAATTCGTGACCACCCCCAAAAAATCAAAATTTTGATGAAAATCCTCAAAAAATTGAAATTTTTATATAAAAAACTTATTTTGGCCATAACTCCTTAAATATGCTTCCTAGAGCCAAAAGGACCTCAATTCGTGACCACCCCCAAAAAATCAAAATTTCGACGAAAATTCTCAAAAAAATGAAATTTTTATATGAAAAACTTATTTTGGCCATAACTCCTTAAATATGCGTCCTAGAGCCAAAAGGACCTCAATTCGTGACCACCCCCAAAAAATCCAAATTTCGACGAAAATCCTCAAAAAATTGAAATTTTTATATGAAAAACTTATTTTGGCCATAACTCCTTAAATATGCGTCCTAGAGCCAAAAGGACCTCAATTCGTGACCACCCCCAAAAAATCAAAATTTCGACGAAAATCCTCAAAAAATTGAAATTTTTATATGAAAAACTTATTGTGGCCATAACTCCTTAAATATGCGTCCTAGAGCCAAAAGGACCTCAATTCGTGACCATCCCCAAAAAATCAAAATTTTGATGAAAATCCTCAAAAAATTGAAATTTTTATATGAAAAACTTATTTTGGCCATAACTCCTTAAATATGCGTCCTAGAGTCAAAAGGACCTCAATTCGTGATCACTCCCACAAAATCAAAATTTTGATGACAATCCTCAAAAAATTGAAATTTTTATATGAAAAACTTATTTTGGCCATAACTCCTTAAATATGCGTCCTAGAGCCAAAAGGACCTCAATTCGTGATCACTCCCACAAAATCAAAATTTTGATGACAATCCTCAAAAAATTGAAATTTTTATATGAAAAACTTATTTTGGCCATAACTCCTTAAATAGAGCCAAAAGGACCTCAATTCGTGACCACCCGCAAAAAATCCAAATTTCGACGAAAATCCTCAAAAAAATGAAATTTTTATATGAAAAACTTATTTTGGCCACAACTCCTTAAATATGCGTCCTAGAGCCAAAAGGACCTCAATTCGTGACCACCCCCTAAAAATCCAAATTTCGACGAAAATCCTCAAAAAATTGAAATTTTTATATGAAAAACTTATTTTGGCCACAACTCCTTAAATATGCTTCCTAGAGCCAAAAGGACCTCAATTCGTGACCATCCCCAAAAAATCCAAATTTCGACGAAAATCCTCAAAAAATTGAAATTTTTATATGAAAAACTTATTTTGGCCATAACTCCTTAAATATGCGTCCCAGAGCCAAAAGGACCTCAATTCGTGACCACCCCCAAAAAATCAAAATTTTGATGAAAATCCTCAAAAAATTGAAATTTTTATATGAAAAACTTATTTTGGCCACAACTCCTTAAATATGCGTCCTAGAGCCAAAAGGACCTCAATTCGTGACCACCCCCAAAAAATCAAAATTTCGACGAAAATCCTCAAAAAAATGAAATTTTTATATGAAAAACTTATTTTGGCCATAACTCCTTAAATATGCGTCCTAGAGCCAAAAGGACCTCAATTCGTGACCATCCCCAAAAAATCAAAATTTTGATGAAAATCCTCAGAAAATTGAAATTTTTATATGAAAAACTTATTTTGGCCATAACTCCTTAAATATGCGTCCTAGAGCCAAAAGGACCTCAATTCGTGACCACCCCCAAAAAATCAAAATTTCGACGAAAATCCTCAAAAAAATGAAATTTTTATATGAAAAACTTATTTTGCCCATAACTCCTTAAATATGCGTCCTAGAGCCAAAAGGACCTCAATTCGTGACCACCCCCAAAAAATCAAAATTTTGATGAAATCCTCAAAAAATTGAAATTTTTATATGAAAAACTTATTTTGGCCATAACTCCTTAAATATGCGTCCTAGAGCCAAAAGGACCTCAATTCGTGACCATCCCCAAAAAATCAAAATTTTGATGACAATCCTCAAAAAATTGAAATTTTTATATGAAAAACTTATTTTGGCCATAACTCCTTAAATATGCTTCCTAGAGCCAAAAGGACCTCAATTCGTGACCACCCGCAAAAAATCCAAATTTCGACGAAAATCCTCAAAAAAATGAAATTTTTATAGAAAAACTTATTTTGGCCACAACTCCTTAAATATGCGTCCTAGAGCCAAAAGGACCTCAATTCGTGACCACCCCCTAA
The DNA here is from genome assembly GCF_050003625.1 of Haematobia irritans. Lineage (NCBI taxonomy): Eukaryota > Metazoa > Arthropoda > Insecta > Diptera > Muscidae > Haematobia > Haematobia irritans. Next base: position 365,023 of record NW_027445852.1, on the reverse strand, counting down.
AAATCCAAATTTCGACGAAAATCCTCAAAAAATTGAAATTTTTATATGAAAAACTTATTTTGGCCACAACTCCTTAAATATGCTTCCTAGAGCCAAAAGGACCTCAATTCGTGACCATCCCCAAAAAATCCAAATTTCGACGAAAATCCTCAAAAAATTGAAATTTTTATATGAAAAACTTATTTTGGCCATAACTCCTTAAATATGCGTCCTAGAGCCAAAATGACCTCAATTCGTGACCATCCCCAAAAAATCAAAATTTTGATGAAAATCCTCAAAAAATAGAAATTTTTATATGAGAAACTTATTTTGGCCATAACTCCTTAAATATGCGTCCTAGAGCCAAAAGGACCTCAATTCGTGACCATCCCCAAAAAATCCAAATTTTGATGAAATCCTCCAAAAAATGAAATTTTTATATGAAAAACTTATTTTGGCCATAACTCCTTAAATATGCGTCCTAGAGCCAAAAGGACCTCAATTCGTGACCATCCCCAAAAAATCAAAATTTTGATGAAAATCCTCAAAAAATTTAAATTTTTATATGAAAAACTTATTGTGGCCATAACTCCTTAAATATGCGTCCTAGAGCCAAAAGGACCTCAATTCGTGACCACCCCCAAAAAATCCAAATTTCGACGAAAATCCTCAAAAAATTGAAATTTTTATATGAAAAACTTATTTTGGCCATAACTCCTTAAATATGCGTCCTAGCGCCAAAAGGACCTCAATTCGTGACCACCCCCAAAAAATCAAAATTTTGATGAAAATCCTCAAAAAATTGAAATTTTTATATAAAAAACTTATTTTGGCCATAACTCCTTAAATATGCTTCCTAGAGCCAAAAGGACCTCAATTCGTGACCACCCCCAAAAAATCAAAATTTCGACGAAAATTCTCAAAAAAATGAAATTTTTATATGAAAAACTTATTTTGGCCATAACTCCTTAAATATGCGTCCTAGAGCCAAAAGGACCTCAATTCGTGACCACCCCCAAAAAATCCAAATTTCGACGAAAATCCTCAAAAAATTGAAATTTTTATATGAAAAACTTATTTTGGCCATAACTCCTTAAATATGCGTCCTAGAGCCAAAAGGACCTCAATTCGTGACCACCCCCAAAAAATCAAAATTTCGACGAAAATCCTCAAAAAATTGAAATTTTTATATGAAAAACTTATTGTGGCCATAACTCCTTAAATATGCGTCCTAGAGCCAAAAGGACCTCAATTCGTGACCATCCCCAAAAAATCAAAATTTTGATGAAAATCCTCAAAAAATTGAAATTTTTATATGAAAAACTTATTTTGGCCATAACTCCTTAAATATGCGTCCTAGAGTCAAAAGGACCTCAATTCGTGATCACTCCCACAAAATCAAAATTTTGATGACAATCCTCAAAAAATTGAAATTTTTATATGAAAAACTTATTTTGGCCATAACTCCTTAAATATGCGTCCTAGAGCCAAAAGGACCTCAATTCGTGATCACTCCCACAAAATCAAAATTTTGATGACAATCCTCAAAAAATTGAAATTTTTATATGAAAAACTTATTTTGGCCATAACTCCTTAAATAGAGCCAAAAGGACCTCAATTCGTGACCACCCGCAAAAAATCCAAATTTCGACGAAAATCCTCAAAAAAATGAAATTTTTATATGAAAAACTTATTTTGGCCACAACTCCTTAAATATGCGTCCTAGAGCCAAAAGGACCTCAATTCGTGACCACCCCCTAAAAATCCAAATTTCGACGAAAATCCTCAAAAAATTGAAATTTTTATATGAAAAACTTATTTTGGCCACAACTCCTTAAATATGCTTCCTAGAGCCAAAAGGACCTCAATTCGTGACCATCCCCAAAAAATCCAAATTTCGACGAAAATCCTCAAAAAATTGAAATTTTTATATGAAAAACTTATTTTGGCCATAACTCCTTAAATATGCGTCCCAGAGCCAAAAGGACCTCAATTCGTGACCACCCCCAAAAAATCAAAATTTTGATGAAAATCCTCAAAAAATTGAAATTTATATGAAAAACTTATTTTGGGGCATAACTCCTTAAATATGCGTCCTAGAGCCAAAAGGACCTCAATTCGTGACCACCCCCAAAAAATCAAAATTTTGATGACAATCCTCAAAAAATTGAAATTTTTATATGAAAAACTTATTTTGGCCATAACTCCTTAAATATGCGTCCTAGAGCCAAAAGGACCTCAATTCGTGACCACCCCCAAAAAATCCAAATTTCGACGAAAATCCTCAAAAAATTGAAATTTTTATATGAAAAACTTATTTTGGCCATAACTCCTTAAATATGCGTCCTAGAGCCAAAAGGACCTCAATTCGTGATCACTCCCAAAAAATCCAAATTTCGACGAAAATCCTCAAAAAATTGAAATTTTTATATGAAAAACTTATTTTGGCCATAACTCCTTAAATATGCGTCCTAGAGCCAAAAGGACCTCAATTCGTGACCACCCCCCAAAAAATCCAAATTTCGACGAAAATCCTCAAAAAATTGAAATTTTTATATGAAAAACTTATTTTGGCCATAACTCCTTAAATATGCGTCCTAGAGCCAAAAGGACCTCAATTCGTGACCATCCCCAAAAAATCAAAATTTTGATGAAAATCCTCAAAAAATTGAAATTTTTATATGAAAAACTTATTTTGGCCATAACTCCTTAAATATGCGTCCTAGAGCCAAAAGGACCTCAATTCGTGACCACCCCCAAAAAATCAAAATTTCGACGAAAATCCCCAAAAAAATTGAAATTTTTATATGAAAAACTTATTTTGCCCATAACTCCTTAAATATGCGTCCTAGAGCCAAAAGGACCTCAATTCGTGACCATCCCCAAAAAATCAAAATTTCGACGAAAATCCTCAAAAAAATGAAATTTTTATATGAAAAACTTATTTTGGCCATAACTCCTTAAATATGCTTCCTAGAGCCAAAAGGACCTCAATTCGTGACCATCCCCAAAAAATCAAAATTTCGACGAAAATCCTCAAAAAATTGAAATTTTTATATGAAAAACTTATTTTGGCCATAACTCCTTAAATATGCGTCCTAGAGCCAAAAGGACCTCAATTCGTGATCACTCCCACAAAATCAAAATTTTGATGAAAATCCTCAAAAAAATGAAATTTTTATATGAAAAACTTATTTTGGCCATAACTCCTTAAATATGCGTCCTAGAGCCAAAAGGACCTCAATTCGTGACCATCCCCAAAAAATCAAAATTTCGACGAAAATCCTCAAAAAATTGAAATTTTTATATGAAAAACTTATTTTGGCCATAACTCCTTAAATATGCGTCCTAGAGCCAAAAGGACCTCAATTCGTGACCATCCCCAAAAAATCAAAATTTTGATGAAAATCCTCAAAAAATTGAAATTTTTATATGAAAAACTTATTTTGGCCATAACTCCTTAAATATGCGTCCTAGAGCCAAAAGGACCTCAATTCGTGACCACCCCCAAAAAATCAAAATTTCGACGAAAATCCTCAAAAAATTGAAATTTTTATATGAAAAACTTATTTTGGCCACAACTCCTTAAATATGCGTCCTAGAGCCAAAAGGACCTCAATTCGTGATCACTCCCAAAAAATCAAAATTTTGATGAAAATCCTCAAAAAAATGAAATTTTTATATGAAAAACTTATTTTGGCCACAACTCCTTAAATATGCGTCCTAGAGCCAAAAGGACCTCAATTCGTGACCACCCCCAAAAAATCAAAATTTCGACGAAAATCCTCAAAAAAATGAAATTTTTATATGAAAAACTTATTTTGGCCATAACTCCTTAAATATGCGTCCTAGAGCCAAAAGGACCTCAATTCGTGATCACTCCCAAAAAATCAAAATTTTGATGAAAATCCTCAAAAAATTGAAATTTTTATATGAAAAACTTATTTTGGCCATAACTCCTTAAATATGCGTCCTAGAGCCAAAAGGACCTCAATTCGTGACCACCCGCAAAAAATCCAAATTTCGACGAAAATCCTCAAAAAATTGAAATTTTTATATGAAAAACTTATTTTGGCCATAACTCCTTAAATATGCGTCCTAGAGCCAAAAGGACCTCAATTCGTGACCATCCCCAAAAAATCAAAATTTTGATGAAAATCCTCAAAAAATTGAAATTTTTATATGAAAAACTTTATTTGGCCATAACTCCTTAAATATGCGTCCTAGAGCCAAAAGGACCTCAATTCGTGACCACCCCCAAAAAATCCAAATTTCGACGAAAATCCTCAAAAAATTGAAATTTTTATATGAAAAACTTATTTTGGCCACAACTCCTTAAATATGCGTCCTAGAGCCAAAAGGACCTCAATTCGTGACCACCCCCAAAAAATCACAATTTCGACGAAAATCCTCAAAAAAATGAAATTTTTATATGAAAAACTTATTTTGGCCACAACTCCTTAAATATGCGTCCTAGAGCCAAAAGGACCTCAATTCGTGACCACCCCCAAAAAATCAAAATTTCGACGAAAATCCTCAAAAAAATGAAATTTTTATATGAAAAATTTATTTTGGCCATAACTCCTTAAATATGCGTCCTAGCGCCAAAAGGACCTCAATTCGTGACCATCCCCAAAAAATCAAAATTTTGATGAAAATCCTCAAAAAATTTAAATTTTTATATGAAAAACTTATTTTGGCCATAACTCCTTAAATATGCGTCCTAGAGCCAAAAAGACCTCAATTCGTGATCACTCCCACAAAATCCAAATTTCGACGAACATCCTCAAAAAATTGAAATTTTTATATGAAAAACTTATTTTGGCCATAACTCCTTAAATATGCTTCCTAGAGCCAAAAGGACCTCAATTCGTGATCACTCCCAAAAAATCCAAATTTCGACGAAAATCCTCAAAAAATTGAAATTTTTATATGAAAAACTTATTTTGGCCATAACTCCTTAAATATGCGTCCTAGAGCCAAAAGGACCTCAATTCGTGATCACTCCCAAAAAATCAAAATTTTGATGAAAATCCTCAGAAAATTGAAATTTTTATATGAAAAACTTATTTTGGGCCATAACTCCTTAAATATGCGTCCTAGAGCCAAAATGACCTCAATTCGTGACCACCCCCAAAAAATCACAATTTCGACGAAAATCCTCAAAAAATTGAAATTTTTATATGAAAAACTTATTTTGGCCATAACTCCTTAAATATGCGTCCTAGAGCCAAAAGGACCTCAATTCGTGATCACTCCCAAAAAATCAAAATTTTGATGAAAATCCTCAAAAAATTGAAATTTTTATATGAAAAACTTATTTTGGCCATAACTCCTTAAATATGCGTCCTAGCGCCAAAAGGACCTCAATTCGTGACCATCCCCAAAAAATCAAAATTTTGATGAAAATCCTCAAAAAATTTAAATTTTTATATGAAAAACTTATTTTGGCCATAACTCCTTAAATATGCGTCCTAGAGCCAAAAGGACCTCAATTCGTGACCACCCCCAAAAAATCCAAATTTCGACGAAAATCCTCAAAAAATTGAAATTTTTATATGAAAAACTTATTTTGGGCCATAACTCCTTAAATATGCGTCCTAGAGCCAAAAGGACCTCAATTCGTGACCACCCCCAAAAAATCAAAATTTTGATGACAATCCTCAAAAAATTGAAATTTTTATATGAAAAACTTATTTTGGCCATAACTCCTTAAATATGCGTCCTAGAGCCAAAAGGACCTCAATTCGTGACCACCCCCAAAAAATCCAAATTTCGACGAAAATCCTCAAAAAATTGAAATTTTTATATGAAAAACTTATTTTGGCCATAACTCCTTAAATATGCGTCCTAGAGCCAAAAGGACCTCAATTCGTGATCACTCCCAAAAAATCCAAATTTCGACGAAAATCCTCAAAAAATTGAAATTTTTATATGAAAAACTTATTTTGGCCATAACTCCTTAAATATGCGTCCTAGAGCCAAAAGGACCTCAATTCGTGACCACCCCCCAAAAAATCCAAATTTCGACGAAAATCCTCAAAAAATTGAAATTTTTATATGAAAAACTTATTTTGGCCATAACTCCTTAAATATGCGTCCTAGAGCCAAAAGGACCTCAATTCGTGACCATCCCCAAAAAATCAAAATTTTGATGAAAATCCTCAAAAAATTGAAATTTTTATATGAAAAACTTATTTTGGCCATAACTCCTTAAATATGCGTCCTAGAGCCAAAAGGACCTCAATTCGTGACCACCCCCAAAAAATCAAAATTTCGACGAAAATCCCCAAAAAAATTGAAATTTTTATATGAAAAACTTATTTTGCCCATAACTCCTTAAATATGCGTCCTAGAGCCAAAAGGACCTCAATTCGTGACCATCCCCAAAAAATCAAAATTTCGACGAAAATCCTCAAAAAAATGAAATTTTTATATGAAAAACTTATTTTGGCCATAACTCCTTAAATATGCTTCCTAGAGCCAAAAGGACCTCAATTCGTGACCATCCCCAAAAAATCAAAATTTCGACGAAAATCCTCAAAAAATTGAAATTTTTATATGAAAAACTTATTTTGGCCATAACTCCTTAAATATGCGTCCTAGAGCCAAAAGGACCTCAATTCGTGATCACTCCCACAAAATCAAAATTTTGATGAAAATCCTCAAAAAAATGAAATTTTTATATGAAAAACTTATTTTGGCCATAACTCCTTAAATATGCTTCCTAGAGCCAAAAGGACCTCAATTCGTGACCATCCCCAAAAAATCAAAATTTCGACGAAAATCCTCAAAAAAATGAAATTTTTATATGAAAAACTTATTTTGGCCATAACTCCTTAAATATGCTTCCTAGAGCCAAAAGGACCTCAATTCGTGACCATCCCCAAAAAATCCAAATTTCGACGAAAATCCTCAAAAAAATGAAATTTTTATATGAAAAACTTATTTTGGCCATAACTCCTTAAATATGCGTCCTAGAGCCAAAAGGACCTCAATTCGTGATCACTCCCAAAAAATCAAAATTTTGATGAAAATCCTCAAAAAATTTAAATTTTTATATGAAAAACTTATTTTGGCCATAACTCCTTAAATATGCGTCCTAGAGCCAAAAGGACCTCAATTCGTGATCACTCCCACAAAATCAAAATTTTGATGACAATCCTCAAAAAATTGAAATTTTTATATGAAAAACTTATTTTGGCCATAACTCCTTAAATATGCGTCCTAGAGCCAAAATGACCTCAATTCGTGACCACCCCCAAAAAATCCAAATTTCGACGAAAATCCTCAAAAAAATGAAATTTTTATATGAAAAACTTATTTTGGCCATAACTCCTTAAATATGCGTCCTAGAGCCAAAAGGACCTCAATTCGTGACCACCCCCAAAAAATCAAAATTTTGATGAAAATCCTCAAAAAATTTAAATTTTTATATGAAAAACTTATTTTGGCCATAACTCCTTAAATATGCGTCCTAGAGCCAAAAGGACCTCAATTCGTGACCATCCCCAAAAAATCAAAATTTCGACGAAAATCCTCAAAAAATTGAAATTTTTATATGAAAAACTTATTTTGGCCACAACTCCTTAAATATGCGTCCTAGAGCCAAAAGGACCTCAATTCGTGACCACCCCCAAAAAATCACAATTTCGACGAAAATCCTCAAAAAAATGAAATTTTTATATGAAAAACTTATTTTGGCCACAACTCCTTAAATATGCGTCCTAGAGCCAAAAGGACCTCAATTCGTGACCACCCCCAAAAAATCAAAATTTCGACGAAAATCCTCAAAAAAATGAAATTTTTATATGAAAAATTTATTTTGGCCATAACTCCTTAAATATGCGTCCTAGCGCCAAAAGGACCTCAATTCGTGACCATCCCCAAAAAATCAAAATTTTGATGAAAATCCTCAAAAAATTTAAATTTTTATATGAAAAACTTATTTTGGCCATAACTCCTTAAATATGCGTCCTAGAGCCAAAAAGACCTCAATTCGTGATCACTCCCACAAAATCCAAATTTCGACGAACATCCTCAAAAAATTGAAATTTTTATATGAAAAACTTATTTTGGCCATAACTCCTTAAATATGCTTCCTAGAGCCAAAAGGACCTCAATTCGTGATCACTCCCAAAAAATCCAAATTTCGACGAAAATCCTCAAAAAATTGAAATTTTTATATGAAAAACTTATTTTGGCCATAACTCCTTAAATATGCGTCCTAGAGCCAAAAGGACCTCAATTCGTGATCACTCCCAAAAAATCAAAATTTTGATGAAAATCCTCAGAAAATTGAAATTTTTATATGAAAAACTTATTTTGGGCCATAACTCCTTAAATATGCGTCCTAGAGCCAAAATGACCTCAATTCGTGACCACCCCCAAAAAATCACAATTTCGACGAAAATCCTCAAAAAATTGAAATTTTTATATGAAAAACTTATTTTGGCCATAACTCCTTAAATATGCGTCCTAGAGCCAAAAGGACCTCAATTCGTGATCACTCCCAAAAAATCAAAATTTTGATGAAAATCCTCAAAAAATTGAAATTTTTATATGAAAAACTTATTTTGGCCATAACTCCTTAAATATGCGTCCTAGCGCCAAAAGGACCTCAATTCGTGACCATCCCCAAAAAATCAAAATTTTGATGAAAATCCTCAAAAAATTTAAATTTTTATATGAAAAACTTATTTTGGCCATAACTCCTTAAATATGCGTCCTAGAGCCAAAAGGACCTCAATTCGTGACCACCCCCAAAAAATCCAAATTTCGACGAAAATCCTCAAAAAATTGAAATTTTTATATGAAAAACTTATTTTGGGCCATAACTCCTTAAATATGCGTCCTAGAGCCAAAAGGACCTCAATTCGTGACCACCCCCAAAAAATCAAAATTTTGATGACAATCCTCAAAAAATTGAAATTTTTATATGAAAAACTTATTTTGGCCATAACTCCTTAAATATGCGTCCTAGAGCCAAAAGGACCTCAATTCGTGACCACCCCCAAAAAATCCAAATTTCGACGAAAATCCTCAAAAAATTGAAATTTTTATATGAAAAACTTATTTTGGCCATAACTCCTTAAATATGCGTCCTAGAGCCAAAAGGACCTCAATTCGTGATCACTCCCAAAAAATCCAAATTTCGACGAAAATCCTCAAAAAATTGAAATTTTTATATGAAAAACTTATTTTGGCCATAACTCCTTAAATATGCGTCCTAGAGCCAAAAGGACCTCAATTCGTGACCACCCCCCAAAAAATCCAAATTTCGACGAAAATCCTCAAAAAATTGAAATTTTTATATGAAAAACTTATTTTGGCCATAACTCCTTAAATATGCGTCCTAGAGCCAAAAGGACCTCAATTCGTGACCATCCCCAAAAAATCAAAATTTTGATGAAAATCCTCAAAAAATTGAAATTTTTATATGAAAAACTTATTTTGGCCATAACTCCTTAAATATGCGTCCTAGAGCCAAAAGGACCTCAATTCGTGACCACCCCCAAAAAATCAAAATTTCGACGAAAATCCCCAAAAAAATTGAAATTTTTATATGAAAAACTTATTTTGCCCATAACTCCTTAAATATGCGTCCTAGAGCCAAAAGGACCTCAATTCGTGACCATCCCCAAAAAATCAAAATTTCGACGAAAATCCTCAAAAAAATGAAATTTTTATATGAAAAACTTATTTTGGCCATAACTCCTTAAATATGCTTCCTAGAGCCAAAAGGACCTCAATTCGTGACCATCCCCAAAAAATCAAAATTTCGACGAAAATCCTCAAAAAATTGAAATTTTTATATGAAAAACTTATTTTGGCCATAACTCCTTAAATATGCGTCCTAGAGCCAAAAGGACCTCAATTCGTGATCACTCCCACAAAATCAAAATTTTGATGAAAATCCTCAAAAAAATGAAATTTTTATATGAAAAACTTATTTTGGCCATAACTCCTTAAATATGCTTCCTAGAGCCAAAAGGACCTCAATTCGTGACCATCCCCAAAAAATCAAAATTTCGACGAAAATCCTCAAAAAAATGAAATTTTTATATGAAAAACTTATTTTGGCCATAACTCCTTAAATATGCTTCCTAGAGCCAAAAGGACCTCAATTCGTGACCATCCCCAAAAAATCCAAATTTCGACGAAAATCCTCAAAAAAATGAAATTTTTATATGAAAAACTTATTTTGGCCATAACTCCTTAAATATGCGTCCTAGAGCCAAAAGGACCTCAATTCGTGATCACTCCCAAAAAATCAAAATTTTGATGAAAATCCTCAAAAAATTTAAATTTTTATATGAAAAACTTATTTTGGCCATAACTCCTTAAATATGCGTCCTAGAGCCAAAAGGACCTCAATTCGTGATCACTCCCACAAAATCAAAATTTTGATGACAATCCTCAAAAAATTGAAATTTTTATATGAAAAACTTATTTTGGCCATAACTCCTTAAATATGCGTCCTAGAGCCAAAATGACCTCAATTCGTGACCACCCCCAAAAAATCCAAATTTCGACGAAAATCCTCAAAAAAATGAAATTTTTATATGAAAAACTTATTTTGGCCATAACTCCTTAAATATGCGTCCTAGAGCCAAAAGGACCTCAATTCGTGACCACCCCCAAAAAATCAAAATTTTGATGAAAATCCTCAAAAAATTTAAATTTTTATATGAAAAACTTATTTTGGCCATAACTCCTTAAATATGCGTCCTAGAGCCAAAAGGACCTCAATTCGTGACCATCCCCAAAAAATCAAAATTTCGACGAAAATCCTCAAAAAATTGAAATTTTTATATGAAAAACTTATTTTGGCCATAACTCCTTAAATATGCGTCCTAGAGCCAAAAGGACCTCAATTCGTGACCATCCCCAAAAAATCAAAATTTTGATGAAAATCCTCAAAAAATTGAAATTTTTATATGAAAAACTTATTTTGGCCATAACTCCTTAAATATGCGTCCTAGAGCCAAAAGGACCTCAATTCGTGACCACCCCCAAAAAATCAAAATTTCGACGAAAATCCTCAAAAAATTGAAATTTTTATATGAAAAACTTATTTTGGCCACAACTCCTTAAATATGCGTCCTAGAGCCAAAAGGACCTCAATTCGTGATCACTCCCAAAAAATCAAAATTTTGATGAAAATCCTCAAAAAAATGAAATTTTTATATGAAAAACTTATTTTGGCCACAACTCCTTAAATATGCGTCCTAGAGCCAAAAGGACCTCAATTCGTGACCACCCCCAAAAAATCAAAATTTCGACGAAAATCCTCAAAAAAATGAAATTTTTATATGAAAAACTTATTTTGGCCATAACTCCTTAAATATGCGTCCTAGAGCCAAAAGGACCTCAATTCGTGATCACTCCCAAAAAATCAAAATTTTGATGAAAATCCTCAAAAAATTGAAATTTTTATATGAAAAACTTATTTTGGCCATAACTCCATAAATATGCGTCCTAGAGCCAAAAGGACCTCAATTCGTGACCACCCCCAAAAAATCCAAATTTCGACGAAAATCCTCAAAAAATTGAAATTTTTATATGAAAAACTTATTTTGGCCACAACTCCTTAAATATGCGTCCTAGAGCCAAAAGGACCTCAATTCGTGACCACCCCCAAAAAATCAAAATTTCGACGAAAATCCTCAAAAAAATGAAATTTTTATATGAAAAACTTATTTTGGCCACAACTCCTTAAATATGCGTCCTAGAGCCAAAAGGACCTCAATTCGTGACCACCCCCAAAAAATCAAAATTTCGACGAAAATCCTCAAAAAAATGAAATTTTTATATGAAAAATTTATTTTGGCCATAACTCCTTAAATATGCGTCCTAGCGCCAAAAGGACCTCAATTCGTGACCATCCCCAAAAAATCAAAATTTTGATGAAAATCCTCAAAAAATTTAAATTTTTATATGAAAAACTTATTTTGGCCATAACTCCTTAAATATGCGTCCTAGAGCCAAAAAGACCTCAATTCGTGATCACTCCCACAAAATCCAAATTTCGACGAACATCCTCAAAAAATTGAAATTTTTATATGAAAAACTTATTTTGGCCATAACTCCTTAAATATGCTTCCTAGAGCCAAAAGGACCTCAATTCGTGATCACTCCCAAAAAATCCAAATTTCGACGAAAATCCTCAAAAAATTGAAATTTTTATATGAAAAACTTATTTTGGCCATAACTCCTTAAATATGCGTCCTAGAGCCAAAAGGACCTCAATTCGTGATCACTCCCAAAAAATCAAAATTTTGATGAAAATCCTCAGAAAATTGAAATTTTTATATGAAAAACTTATTTTGGGCCATAACTCCTTAAATATGCGTCCTAGAGCCAAAATGACCTCAATTCGTGACCACCCCCAAAAAATCACAATTTCGACGAAAATCCTCAAAAAATTGAAATTTTTATATGAAAAACTTATTTTGGCCATAACTCCTTAAATATGCGTCCTAGAGCCAAAAGGACCTCAATTCGTGATCACTCCCAAAAAATCAAAATTTTGATGAAAATCCTCAAAAAATTGAAATTTTTATATGAAAAACTTATTTTGGCCATAACTCCTTAAATATGCGTCCTAGCGCCAAAAGGACCTCAATTCGTGACCATCCCCAAAAAATCAAAATTTTGATGAAAATCCTCAAAAAATTTAAATTTTTATATGAAAAACTTATTTTGGCCATAACTCCTTAAATATGCGTCCTAGAGCCAAAAGGACCTCAATTCGTGACCACCCCCAAAGAATCCAAATTTCGACGAAAATCCTCAAAAAATTGAAATTTTTATATGAAAAACTTATTTTGGCCATAACTCCTTAAATATGCGTCCTAGAGCCAAAAGGACCTCAATTCGTGATCACTCCCAAAAAATCAAAATTTTGATGAAAATCCTCAAAAAATTTAAATTTTTATATGAAAAACTTATTTTGGCCATAACTCCTTAAATATGCGTCCTAGAGCCAAAAGGACCTCAATTCGTGACCACCCCCAAAAAATCAAAATTTCGACGAAAATCCTCAGAAAATTGAAATTTTTATATGAAAAACTTATTTTGGGCCATAACTCCTTAAATATGCGTCCTAGAGCCAAAAGGACCTCAATTCGTGACCACCCCCTAAAAATCCAAATTTCGACGAAAATCCTCAAAAAATTGAAATTTTTATATGAAAAACTTATTTTGGCCATAACTCCTTAAATATGCGTCCTAGAGCCAAAAGGACCTCAATTCGTGACCATCCCCAAAAAATCAAAATTTTGATGAAATCCTCAAAAAATAGAAATTTTTATATGAGAAACTTATTTTGGCCATAACTCCTTAAATATGCGTCCTAGAGCCAAAAGGACCTCAATTCGTGACCATCCCCAAAAAATCAAAATTTTGATGAAAATCCTCAAAAAATTGAAATTTTTATATGAAAAACTTATTTTGGCCATAACTCCTTAAATATGCGTCCTAGAGCCAAAAGGACCTCAATTCGTGACCACCCCCAAAAAATCCAAATTTCGACGAAAATCCTCAAAAAAATGAAATTTTTATATGAAAAACTTATTTTGGCCATAACTCCTTAAATATGCTTCCTAGAGCCAAAAGGACCTCAATTCGTGACCATCCCCAAAAAATCAAAATTTTGATGAAAATCCTCAAAAAATTGAAATTTTTATATGAAAAACTTATTTTGGCCATAACTCCTTAAATATGCGTCCTAGAGCCAAAAGGACCTCAATTCGTGACCACCCCCAAAAAATCCAAATTTCGACGAAAATTGAAATTTTTATATGAAAAACTTATTTTGGCCATAACTCCTTAAATATGCGTCCTAGAGCCAAAAGGACCTCAATTCGTGACCATCCCCAAAAAATCAAAATTTTGATGAAAATCCTCAAAAAATTGAAATTTTTATATGAAAAACTTATTTTGGCCATAACTCTTAAATATGCGTCCTAGAGCCAAAAGGACCTCAATTCGTGATCACTCCCAAAAAATCAAAATTTTGATGAAAATCCTCAAAAAAATGAAATTTTTATATGAAAAACTTATTTTGGCCATAACTCCTTAAATATGCGTCCTAGCGCCAAAAGGACCTCAATTCGTGATCACTCCCAAAAAATCAAAATTTTGATGAAAATCCTCAAAAAATTGAAATTTTTATATGAAAAACTTATTTTGGCCATAACTCCTTAAATATGCGTCCTAGAGCCAAAAGGACCTCAATTCGTGATCACTCCCACAAAATCAAAATTTTGATGACAATCCTCAAAAAATTGAAATTTTTATATGAAAAACTTATTTTGGCCATAACTCCTTAAATATGCGTCCTAGAGCCAAAATGACCTCAATTCGTGACCACCCCCAAAAAATCCAAATTTCGACGAAAATCCTCAAAAAAATGAAATTTTTATATGAAAAACTTATTTTGGCCATAACTCCTTAAATATGCGTCCTAGAGCCAAAAGGACCTCAATTCGTGACCACCCCCAAAAAATCAAAATTTTGATGAAAATCCTCAAAAAATTTAAATTTTTATATGAAAAACTTATTTTGGCCATAACTCCTTAAATATGCGTCCTAGAGCCAAAAGGACCTCAATTCGTGACCATCCCCAAAAAATCAAAATTTCGACGAAAATCCTCAAAAAATTTAAATTTTTATATGAAAAACTTATTTTGGCCATAACTCCTTAAATATGCGTCCTAGAGCCAAAAGGACCTCAATTCGTGATCACTCCCAAAAAATCAAAATTTTGATGAAAATCCTCAAAAAATTGAAATTTTTATATGAAAAACTTATTTTGGCCATAACTCCTTAAATATGCGTCCTATAGCCAAAAGGACCTCAATTCGTGACCACCCCCAAAAAATCCAAATTTCGACGAAAATCCTCAAAAAAATGAAATTTTTATATGAAAAACTTATTTTGCCCATAACTCCTTAAATATGCGTCCTAGAGCCAAAAGGACCTCAATTCGTGATCACTCCCACAAAATCAAAATTTTGATGAAAATCCTCAAAAAAATGAAATTTTTATATGAAAAACTTATTTTGGCCATAACTCCTTAAATATGCGTCCTAGAGCCAAAAGGACCTCAATTCGTGATCACTCCCACAAAATCAAAATTTTGATGAAAATCCTCAAAAAAATGAAATTTTTATATGAAAAACTTATTTTGGCCATAACTCCTTAAATATGCGTCCTAGAGCCAAAAGGACCTCAATTCGTGACCATCCCCAAAAAATCAAAATTTTGATGAAAATCCTCAAAAAATTGAAATTTTTATATGAAAAACTTATTTTGGCCATAACTCCTTAAATATGCGTCCTAGAGCCAAAAGGACCTCAATTCGTGACCACCCCCAAAAAATCCAAATTTCGACGAAAATCCTCAAAAAAATGAAATTTTTATATGAAAAACTTATTTTGCCCATAACTCCTTAAATATGCGTCCTAGAGCCAAAAGGACCTCAATTCGTGATCACTCCCAAAAAATCAAAATTTTGATGAAAATCCTCAAAAAATTGAAATTTTTATATGAAAAACTTATTTTGGCCATAACTCCTTAAATATGCGTCCTAGAGCCAAAAGGACCTCAATTCGTGATCACTCCCACAAAATCAAAATTTTGATGACAATCCTCAAAAAATTGAAATTTTTATATGAAAAACTTATTTTGGCCATAACTCCTTAAATATGCGTCCTAGAGCCAAAAGGACCTCAATTCGTGACCATCCCCAAAAAATCAAAATTTCGACGAAAATCCTCAAAAAATAGAAATTTTTATATGAGAAACTTATTTTGGCCATAACTCCTTAAATATGCGTCCTAGAGCCAAAATGACCTCAATTCGTGACCATCCCCAAAAAATCAAAATTTTGATGAAAATCCTCAAAAAATTGAAATTTTTATATGAAAAACTTATTTTGGCCATAACTCCTTAAATATGCGTCCTAGAGCCAAAAGGACCTCAATTCGTGACCACCCCCAAAAAATCCAAATTTCGACGAAAATCCTCAAAAAATAGAAATTTTTATATGAGAAACTTATTTTGGCCATAACTCCTTAAATATGCGTCCTAGAGCCAAAAGGACCTCAATTCGTGACCACCCCCAAAAAATCCAAATTTCGACGAAAATCCTCAAAAAAATGAAATTTTTATATGAAAAACTTATTTGGGCCATAACTCCTTAAATATGCGTCCTAGAGCCAAAAGGACCTCAATTCGTGACCACCCCCAAAAAATCCAAATTTCGACGAAAATCCTCAAAAAAATGAAATTTTTATATGAAAAACTTATTTGGGCCATAACTCCTTAAATATGCGTCCTAGAGCCAAAAGGACCTCAATTCGTGATCACTCCCAAAAAATCAAAATTTTGATGAAAATCCTCAAAAAATTTAAATTTTTATATGAAAAACTTATTTTGGCCATAACTCCTTAAATATGCGTCCTATAGCCAAAAGGACCTCAATTCGTGACCACCCCCAAAAAATCCAAATTTCGACGAAAATCCTCAAAAAAATGAAATTTTTATATGAAAAACTTATTTTGGCCACAACTCCTTAAATATGCGTCCTAGAGCCAAAAGGACCTCAATTCGTGATCACTCCCAAAAAATCAAAATTTCGACGAAAATCCTCAAAAAATTGAATTTTTTTATGAAAAACTTATTTTGGCCATAACTCCTTAAATATGCGTCCTAGCGCCAAAAGGACCTCAATTCGTGACCATCCCCAAAAAATCAAAATTTTGATGAAAATCCTCAAAAAATTGAAAATTTTATATGAAAAACTTATTTTGGCCATAACTCCTTAAATATGCGTCCTAGAGCCAAAAGGACCTCAATTCGTGACCATCCCCAAAAAATCCAAATTTCGACGAAAATCCTCAAAAAAATGAAATTTTTATATGAAAAACTTATTTTGGCCATAACTCCTTAAATATGCGTCCTAGAGCCAAAAGGACCTCAATTCGTGACCATCCCCAAAAAATCAAAATTTTGATGAAAATCCTCAAAAAATTGAAATTTTTATATGAAAAACTTATTTTGGCCACAACTCCTTAAATATGCGTCCTAGAGCCAAAAGGACCTCAATTCGTGACCACCCGCAAAAAATCAAAATTTTGATGAAAATCCTCAAAAAATTGAAATTTTATATGAAAAATTTATTTTGGCCATAACTCCTTAAATATGCGTCCTAGAGCCAAAAGGACCTCAATTCGTGATCACTCCCACAAAATCAAAATTTTGATGACAATCCTCAAAAAAATGAAATTTTTATATGAAAAACTTATTTTGCCCATAACTCCTTAAATATGCGTCCTAGAGCCAAAAGGACCTCAATTCGTGATCACTCCCAAAAAATCAAAATTTCGACGAAAATCCTCAAAAAATTGAAAATTTTATATGAAAAACTTATTTTGGCCATAACTCCTTAAATATGCGTCCTAGAGCCAAAAGGACCTCAATTCGTGATCACTCCCAAAAAATCAAAATTTTGATGAAAATCCTCAAAAAATTGAAATTTTATATGAAAAACTTATTTTGGCCATAACTCCTTAAATATGCGTCCTAGAGCCAAAAGGACCTCAATTCGTGACCACCCGCAAAAAATCCAAATTTCGACGAAAATCCTCAAAAAAATGAAATTTTTATATGAAAAACTTATTTTGGCCATAACTCCTTAAATATGCGTCCTAGAGCCAAAAGGACCTCAATTCGTGATCACTCCCAAAAAATCAAAATTTTGATGAAAATCCTCAGAAAATTGAAATTTTTATATGAAAAACTTATTGTGGCCATAACTCCTTAAATATGCGTCCTAGAGCCAAAAGGACCTCAATTCGTGACCATCCCCAAAAAATCAAAATTTTGATGAAAATCCTCAAAAAATTGAAATTTTTATATGAAAAACTTATTTTGGCCATAACTCCTTAAATATGCGTTCTAGAGCCAAAAGGACCTCAATTCGTGACCATCCCCAAAAAATCAAAATTTTGATGACAATCCTCAAAAAATTGAAATTTTTATATGAAAAACTTATTTTGGCCATAACTCCTTAAATATGCGTCCTAGAGCCAAAAGGACCTCAATTCGTGACCATCCCCAAAAAATCAAAATTTTGATGAAAATCCTCAAAAAATTGAAATTTTTATATGAAAAACTTATTTTGGCCATAACTCCTTAAATATGCGTCCTAGAGCCAAAAGGACCTCAATTCGTGATCACTCCCAAAAAATCAAAATTTCGACGAAAATCCTCAAAAAAATGAAATTTTTATATGAAAAACTTATTTTGGCCATAACTCCTTAAATATGCGTCCTAGAGCCAAAAGGACCTCAATTCGTGATCACTCCCAAAAAATCAAAATTTTGATGAAAATCCTCAAAAAATTGAAATTTTTATATGAAAAACTTATTTTGGCCATAACTCCTTAAATATGCGTCCTAGAGCCAAAAGGACCTCAATTCGTGACCATCCCCAAAAAATCAAAATTTTGATGAAAATCCTCAGAAAATTGAAATTTGTATATGAAAAACTTATTGTGGCCATAACTCCTTAAATATGCGTCCCAGAGCCAAAATGACCTCAATTCGTGACCACCCCCAAAAAATCCAAATTTCGACGAAAATCCTCAAAAAATTGAAATTTTTATATGAAAAACTTATTTGGGCCATAACTCCTTAAATATGCTTCCTAGAGCCAAAAGGACCTCAATTCGTGATCATCCCCAAAAAATCACAATTTTGATGAAAATCCTCAAAAAATTGAAATTTTTATATGAAAAACTTATTTTGGCCATAACTCCTTAAATATGCGTCCTAGAGCCAAAAGGACCTCAATTCGTGACCACCCCCAAAAAATCCAAATTTCGACGAAAATCCTCAAAAAATTGAAATTTTTATATGAAAAACTTATTTTGGGCCATAACTCCTTAAATATGCTTCCTAGAGCCAAAAGGACCTCAATTCGTGACCATCCCCAAAAAACCAAAATTTTGATGAAAATCCTCAAAAAATTGAAATTTTTATATGAAAAACTTATTTTGGGCCATAACTCCTTAAATATGCGTCCTAGAGCCAAAAGGACCTCAATTCGTGATCACTCCCAAAAAATCCAAATTTCGACGAAAATCCTCAAAAAATTGAAATTTTTATATGAAAAACTTATTTTGGCCATAACTCCTTAAATATGCGTCCTAGAGCCAAAAGGACCTCAATTCGTGACCACCCGCAAAAAATCAAAATTTTGATGAAAATCCTCAAAAAATTGAAATTTTATATGAAAAATTTATTTTGGCCATAACTCCTTAAATATGCGTCCTAGAGCCAAAAGGACCTCAATTCGTGACCACCCGCAAAAAATCAAAATTTTGATGAAAATCCTCAAAAAATTGAAATTTTTATATGAAAAACTTATTTTGGCCATAACTCCTTAAATATGCGTCCTAGAGCCAAAAGGACCTCAATTCGTGATCACTCCCACAAAATCAAAATTTTGATGACAATCCTCAAAAAAATGAAATTTTTATATGAAAAACTTATTTTGGCCATAACTCCTTAAATATGCGTCCTAGAGCCAAAAGGACCTCAATTCGTGACCACCCCCAAAAAATCCAAATTTCGACGAAAATCCTCAAAAAATTGAAAATTTTATATGAAAAACTTATTTTGGCCATAACTCCTTAAATATGCGTCCTAGAGCCAAAAGGACCTCAATTCGTGATCACTCCCAAAAAATCAAAATTTTGATGAAAATCCTCAAAAAATTGAAATTTTATATGAAAAACTTATTTTGGCCATAACTCCTTAAATATGCGTCCTAGAGCCAAAAGGACCTCAATTCGTGACCACCCGCAAAAAATCCAAATTTCGACGAAAATCCTCAAAAAAATGAAATTTTTATATGAAAAACTTATTTTGGCCATAACTCCTAAATATGCGTCCTAGAGCCAAAAGGACCTCAATTCGTGACCACCCCCAAAAAATCCAAATTTCGACGAAAATCCTCAAAAAATTGAAATTTTTATATGAAAAACTTATTTTGGCCATAACTCCTTAAATATGCGTCCTAGAGCCAAAAGGACCTCAATTCGTGACCATCCCCAAAAAATCAAAATTTTGATGAAAATCCTCAAAAAATTTAAATTTTATATGAAAAATTTATTTTGGCCATAACTCCTTAAATATGCGTCCTAGAGCCAAAAGGACCTCAATTCGTGACCATCCCCAAAAAATCAAAATTTTGATGAAAATCCTCAAAAAAATGAAATTTTTATATGAAAAACTTATTTTGGCCATAACTCCTTAAATATGCGTCCTAGAGCCAAAAGGACCTCAATTCGTGATCACTCCCAAAAAAATCAAAATTTCGACGAAAATCCTCAAAAAATTGAAATTTTTATATGAAAAACTTATTTTGGGCCATAACTCCTTAAATATGCTTCCTAGAGCCAAAAGGACCTCAATTCGTGACCATCCCCAAAAAAATCAAAATTTTGATGAAAATCCTCAAAAAATTTAAATTTGTATATGAAAAACTTATTTTGCCCATAACTCCTTAAATATGCGTCCTAGAGCCAAAAGGACCTCAATTCGTGACCATCCCCAAAAAATCAAAATTTTGATGAAATCCTCAAAAAATTGAAATTTTTATATGAAAAACTTATTTTGGCCATAACTCCTTAAATATGCGTCCTAGAGCCAAAAGGACCTCAATTCGTGACCATATATGAAAAACTTATTTTGGCCATAACTCCTTAAATATGCGTCCTAGAGCCAAAAGGACCTCAATTCGTGATCACTCCCAAAAAATCAAAATTTTGATGAAAATCCTCAAAAAATTGAAATTTTTATATGAAAAACTTATTTTGGCCATAACTCCTTAAATATGCGTCCTAGCGCCAAAAGGACCTCAATTCGTGACCATCCCCAAAAAATCAAAATTTTGATGAAAATCCTCAAAAAATTTAAATTTTTATATGAAAAACTTATTTTGGCCATAACTCCTTAAATATGCGTCCTAGAGCCAAAAGGACCTCAATTCGTGACCACCCCCAAAAAATCCAAATTTCGACGAAAATCCTCAAAAAATTGAAATTTTTATATGAAAAACTTATTTTGGCCATAACTCCTTAAATATGCGTCCTAGAGCCAAAAGGACCTCAATTCGTGATCACTCCCAAAAAATCAAAATTTTGATGAAAATCCTCAAAAAATTTAAATTTTTATATGAAAAACTTATTTTGGCCATAACTCCTTAAATATGCGTCCTAGAGCCAAAAGGACCTCAATTCGTGACCACCCCCAAAAAATCAAAATTTCGACGAAAATCCTCAGAAAATTGAAATTTTTATATGAAAAACTTATTTTGGGCCATAACTCCTTAAATATGCGTCCTAGAGCCAAAAGGACCTCAATTCGTGACCACCCCCTAAAAATCCAAATTTCGACGAAAATCCTCAAAAAATTGAAATTTTTATATGAAAAACTTATTTTGGCCATAACTCCTTAAATATGCGTCCTAGAGCCAAAAGGACCTCAATTCGTGACCATCCCCAAAAAATCAAAATTTTGATGAAATCCTCAAAAAATAGAAATTTTTATATGAGAAACTTATTTTGGCCATAACTCCTTAAATATGCGTCCTAGAGCCAAAAGGACCTCAATTCGTGACCATCCCCAAAAAATCAAAATTTTGATGAAAATCCTCAAAAAATTGAAATTTTTATATGAAAAACTTATTTTGGCCATAACTCCTTAAATATGCGTCCTAGAGCCAAAAGGACCTCAATTCGTGACCACCCCCAAAAAATCCAAATTTCGACGAAAATCCTCAAAAAAATGAAATTTTTATATGAAAAACTTATTTTGGCCATAACTCCTTAAATATGCTTCCTAGAGCCAAAAGGACCTCAATTCGTGACCATCCCCAAAAAATCAAAATTTTGATGAAAATCCTCAAAAAATTGAAATTTTTATATGAAAAACTTATTTTGGCCATAACTCCTTAAATATGCGTCCTAGAGCCAAAAGGACCTCAATTCGTGACCACCCCCAAAAAATCCAAATTTCGACGAAAATTGAAATTTTTATATGAAAAACTTATTTTGGCCATAACTCCTTAAATATGCGTCCTAGAGCCAAAAGGACCTCAATTCGTGACCATCCCCAAAAAATCAAAATTTTGATGAAAATCCTCAAAAAATTGAAATTTTTATATGAAAAACTTATTTTGGCCATAACTCCTTAAATATGCGTCCTAGAGCCAAAAGGACCTCAATTCGTGATCACTCCCAAAAAATCAAAATTTTGATGAAAATCCTCAAAAAAATGAAATTTTTATATGAAAAACTTATTTTGGCCATAACTCCTTAAATATGCGTCCTAGCGCCAAAAGGACCTCAATTCGTGATCACTCCCAAAAAATCAAAATTTTGATGAAAATCCTCAAAAAATTGAAATTTTTATATGAAAAACTTATTTTGGCCATAACTCCTTAAATATGCGTCCTAGAGCCAAAAGGACCTCAATTCGTGATCACTCCCACAAAATCAAAATTTTGATGACAATCCTCAAAAAATTGAAATTTTTATATGAAAAACTTATTTTGGCCATAACTCCTTAAATATGCGTCCTAGAGCCAAAATGACCTCAATTCGTGACCACCCCCAAAAAATCCAAATTTCGACGAAAATCCTCAAAAAAATGAAATTTTTATATGAAAAACTTATTTTGGCCATAACTCCTTAAATATGCGTCCTAGAGCCAAAAGGACCTCAATTCGTGACCACCCCCAAAAAATCAAAATTTTGATGAAAATCCTCAAAAAATTTAAATTTTTATATGAAAAACTTATTTTGGCCATAACTCCTTAAATATGCGTCCTAGAGCCAAAAGGACCTCAATTCGTGACCATCCCCAAAAAATGAAAATTTCGACGAAAATCCTCAAAAAATTTAAATTTTTATATGAAAAACTTATTTTGGCCATAACTCCTTAAATATGCGTCCTAGAGCCAAAAGGACCTCAATTCGTGATCACTCCCAAAAAATCAAAATTTTGATGAAAATCCTCAAAAAATTGAAATTTTTATATGAAAAACTTATTTTGGCCATAACTCCTTAAATATGCGTCCTATAGCCAAAAGGACCTCAATTCGTGACCACCCCCAAAAAATCCAAATTTCGACGAAAATCCTCAAAAAAATGAAATTTTTATATGAAAAACTTATTTTGCCCATAACTCCTTAAATATGCGTCCTAGAGCCAAAAGGACCTCAATTCGTGATCACTCCCACAAAATCAAAATTTTGATGAAAATCCTCAAAAAAATGAAATTTTTATATGAAAAACTTATTTTGGCCATAACTCCTTAAATATGCGTCCTAGATCCAAAAGGACCTCAATTCGTGACCACCCCCAAAAAATCCAAATTTCGACGAAAATCCTCAAAAAAATGAAATTTTTATATGAAAAACTTATTTTGCCCATAACTCCTTAAATATGCGTCCTAGAGCCAAAAGGACCTCAATTCGTGATCACTCCCAAAAAATCAAAATTTTGATGAAAATCCTCAAAAAATTGAAATTTTTATATGAAAAACTTATTTTGGCCATAACTCCTTAAATATGCGTCCTAGAGCCAAAAGGACCTCAATTCGTGATCACTCCCACAAAATCAAAATTTTGATGACAATCCTCAAAAAATTGAAATTTTTATATGAAAAACTTATTTTGGCCATAACTCCTTAAATATGCGTCCTAGAGCCAAAAGGACCTCAATTCGTGACCATCCCCAAAAAATCAAAATTTCGACGAAAATCCTCAAAAAATAGAAATTTTTATATGAGAAACTTATTTTGGCCATAACTCCTTAAATATGCGTCCTAGAGCCAAAATGACCTCAATTCGTGACCATCCCCAAAAAATCAAAATTTTGATGAAAATCCTCAAAAAATTGAAATTTTTATATGAAAAACTTATTTTGGCCATAACTCCTTAAATATGCGTCCTAGAGCCAAAAGGACCTCAATTCGTGACCACCCCCAAAAAATCCAAATTTCGACGAAAATCCTCAAAAAATAGAAATTTTTATATGAGAAACTTATTTTGGCCATAACTCCTTAAATATGCGTCCTAGAGCCAAAAGGACCTCAATTCGTGACCACCCCCAAAAAATCCAAATTTCGACGAAAATCCTCAAAAAAATGAAATTTTTATATGAAAAACTTATTTGGGCCATAACTCCTTAAATATGCGTCCTAGAGCCAAAAGGACCTCAATTCGTGACCACCCCCAAAAAATCAAAATTTTGATGAAAATCCTCAAAAAAATTGAAATTTTTATATGAAAAACTTATTTTGGCCATAACTCCTTAAATATGCGTCCTAGAGCCAAAAGGACCTCAATTCGTGATCACTCCCAAAAAATCAAAATTTTGATGAAAATCTTCAAAAAATTGAAATTTTTATATGAAAAACTTATTTTGGCCATAACTCCTTAAATATGCGTCCTATAGCCAAAAGGACCTCATTTCGTGACCACCCCCAAAAAATCCAAATTTCGACGAAAATCCTCAAAAAAATGAAATTTTTATATGAAAAACTTATTTTGCCCATAACTCCTTAAATATGCGTCCTAGAGCCAAAAGGACCTCAATTCGTGATCACTCCCAAAAAATCAAAATTTTGATGAAAATCCTCAAAAAATTTAAATTTTTATATGAAAAACTTATTTTGGCCATAACTCCTTAAATATGCGTCCTATAGCCAAAAGGACCTCAATTCGTGACCACCCCCAAAAAATCCAAATTTCGACGAAAATCCTCAAAAAAATGAAATTTTTATATGAAAAACTTATTTTGGCCACAACTCCTTAAATATGCGTCCTAGAGCCAAAAGGACCTCAATTCGTGATCACTCCCAAAAAATCAAAATTTCGACGAAAATCCTCAAAAAATTGAATTTTTTTATGAAAAACTTATTTTGGCCATAACTCCTTAAATATGCGTCCTAGCGCCAAAAGGACCTCAATTCGTGACCATCCCCAAAAAATCAAAATTTTGATGAAAATCCTCAAAAAATTGAAAATTTTATATGAAAAACTTATTTTGGCCATAACTCCTTAAATATGCGTCCTAGAGCCAAAAGGACCTCAATTCGTGATCACTCCCACAAAATCAAAATTTTGATGACAATCCTCAAAAAAATGAAATTTTTATATGAAAAACTTATTTTGGCCATAACTCCTTAAATATGCGTCCTAGAGCCAAAAGGACCTCAATTCGTGATCACTCCCAAAAAATCAAAATTTCGACGAAAATCCTCAAAAAATTGAAAATTTTATATTAAAAACTTATTTTGGCCATAACTCCTTAAATATGCGTCCTAGAGCCAAAAGGACCTCAATTCGTGATCACTCCCAAAAAATCAAAATTTTGATGAAAATCCTCAAAAAATTGAAATTTTATATGAAAAACTTATTTTGGCCATAACTCCTTAAATATGCGTCCTAGAGCCAAAAGGACCTCAATTCGTGACCACCCGCAAAAAATCCAAATTTCGACGAAAATCCTCAAAAAAATGAAATTTTTATATGAAAAACTTATTTTGGCCATAACTCCTTAAATATGCGTCCTAGAGCCAAAAGGACCTCAATTCGTGATCACTCCCAAAAAATCAAAATTTTGATGAAAATCCTCAGAAAATTGAAATTTTTATATGAAAAACTTATTGTGGCCATAACTCCTTAAATATGCGTCCTAGAGCCAAAAGGACCTCAATTCGTGACCATCCCCAAAAAATCAAAATTTTGATGAAAATCCTCAAAAAATTGAAATTTTTATATGAAAAACTTATTTTGGCCATAACTCCTTAAATATGCGTTCTAGAGCCAAAAGGACCTCAATTCGTGACCATCCCCAAAAAATCAAAATTTTGATGACAATCCTCAAAAAATTGAAATTTTTATATGAAAAACTTATTTTGGCCATAACTCCTTAAATATGCGTCCTAGAGCCAAAAGGACCTCAATTCGTGACCATCCCCAAAAAATCAAAATTTTGATGAAAATCCTCAAAAAATTGAAATTTTTATATGAAAAACTTATTTTGGCCATAACTCCTTAAATATGCGTCCTAGAGCCAAAAGGACCTCAATTCGTGATCACTCCCAAAAAATCAAAATTTCGACGAAAATCCTCAAAAAAATGAAATTTTTATATGAAAAACTTATTTTGGCCATAACTCCTTAAATATGCGTCCTAGAGCCAAAAGGACCTCAATTCGTGATCACTCCCAAAAAATCAAAATTTTGATGAAAATCCTCAAAAAATTGAAATTTTTATATGAAAAACTTATTTTGGCCATAACTCCTTAAATATGCGTCCTAGAGCCAAAAGGACCTCAATTCGTGACCATCCCCAAAAAATCAAAATTTTGATGAAAATCCTCAGAAAATTGAAATTTTTATATGAAAAACTTATTGTGGCCATAACTCCTTAAATATGCGTTCCAGAGCCAAAATGACCTCAATTCGTGACCACCCCCAAAAAATCCAAATTTCGACGAAAATCCTCAAAAAATTGAAATTTTTATATGAAAAACTTATTTGGGCCATAACTCCTTAAATATGCTTCCTAGAGCCAAAAGGACCTCAATTCGTGATCATCCCCAAAAAATCACAATTTTGATGAAAATCCTCAAAAAATTGAAATTTTTATATGAAAAACTTATTTTGGCCATAACTCCTTAAATATGCGTCCTAGAGCCAAAAGGACCTCAATTCGTGACCACCCCCAAAAAATCCAAATTTCGACGAAAATCCTCAAAAAATTGAAATTTTTATATGAAAAACTTATTTTGGGCCATAACTCCTTAAATATGCTTCCTAGAGCCAAAAGGACCTCAATTCGTGACCATCCCCAAAAAATCAAAATTTTGATGAAAATCCTCAAAAAATTGAAATTTTTATATGAAAAACTTATTTTGGGCCATAACTCCTTAAATATGCGTCCTAGAGCCAAAAGGACCTCAATTCGTGATCACTCCCAAAAAATCCAAATTTCGACGAAAATCCTCAAAAAATTGAAATTTTTATATGAAAAACTTATTTTGGCCATAACTCCTTAAATATGCGTCCTAGAGCCAAAAGGACCTCAATTCGTGACCACCCGCAAAAAATCAAAATTTTGATGAAAATCCTCAAAAAATTGAAATTTTATATGAAAAATTTATTTTGGCCATAACTCCTTAAATATGCGTCCTAGAGCCAAAAGGACCTCAATTCGTGACCACCCGCAAAAAATCAAAATTTTGATGAAAATCCTCAAAAAATTGAAATTTTTATATGAAAAACTTATTTTGGCCATAACTCCTTAAATATGCGTCCTAGAGCCAAAAGGACCTCAATTCGTGATCACTCCCACAAAATCAAAATTTTGATGACAATCCTCAAAAAAATGAAATTTTTATATGAAAAACTTATTTTGGCCATAACTCCTTAAATATGCGTCCGAGAGCCAAAAGGACCTCAATTCGTGACCACCCCCAAAAAATCCAAATTTCGACGAAAATCCTAAAAAAATTGAAAATTTTATATGAAAAACTTATTTTGGCCATAACTCCTTAAATATGCGTCCTAGAGCCAAAAGGACCTCAATTCGTGATCACTCCCAAAAAATCAAAATTTTGATGAAAATCCTCCAAAAATTGAAATTTTATATGAAAAACTTATTTTGGCCATAACTCCTTAAATATGCGTCCTAGAGCCAAAAGGACCTCAATTCGTGACCACCCGCAAAAAATCCAAATTTCGACGAAAATCCTCAAAAAAATGAAATTTTTATATGAAAAACTTATTTTGGCCATAACTCCTTAAATATGCGTCCTAGAGCCAAAAGGACCTCAATTCGTGACCATCCCCAAAAAATCCAAATTTCGACGAAAATCCTCAAAAAATTGAAATTTTTATATGAAAAACTTATTTTGGCCATAACTCCTTAAATATGCGTCCTAGAGCCAAAAGGACCTCAATTCGTGACCATCCCCAAAAAATCAAAATTTTGATGAAAATCCTCAAAAAATTTAAATTTTATATGAAAAATTTATTTTGGCCATAACTCCTTAAATATGCGTCCTAGAGCCAAAAGGACCTCAATTCGTGACCATCCCCAAAAAATCAAAATTTTGATGAAAATCCTCAAAAAAATGAAATTTTTATATGAAAAACTTATTTTGGCCATAACTCCTTAAATATGCGTCCTAGAGCCAAAAGGACCTCAATTCGTGATCACTCCCAAAAAATCAAAATTTCGACGAAAATCCTCAAAAAATTGAAATTTTTATATGAAAAACTTATTTTGGGCCATAACTCCTTAAATATGCTTCCTAGAGCCAAAAGGACCTCAATTCGTGACCATCCCCAAAAAAATCAAAATTTTGATGAAAATCCTCAAAAAATTGAAATTTTTATATGAAAAACTTATTTTGCCCATAACTCCTTAAATATGCGTCCTAGAGCCAAAAGGACCTCAATTCGTGACCATCCCCAAAAAATCAAAATTTTGATGAAATCCTCAAAAAATTGAAATTTTTATATGAAAAACTTATTTTGGCCATAACTCCTTAAATATGCGTCCTAGAGCCAAAAGGACCTCAATTCGTGACCATCCCCAAAAAATCAAAATTTTGATGAAAATCCTCAAAAAATTGAAATTTTTTTATGAAAAACTTATTTTGGCCATAACTCCTTAAATATGCGTCCTAGAGCCAAAAGGACCTCAATTCGTGACCATCCCCAAAAAATCAAAATTTTGATGAAAATCCTCAGAAAATTGAAATTTTTATATGAAAAACTTATTTTGGCCATAACTCCTTAAATATGCGTCCTAGAGCCAAAAGGACCTCAATTCGTGACCATCCCCAAAAAATCAAAATTTTGATGAAAATCCTCAAAAAATTGAAATTTTTGTATG
Organism: Haematobia irritans; assembly: GCF_050003625.1. Lineage (NCBI taxonomy): Eukaryota > Metazoa > Arthropoda > Insecta > Diptera > Muscidae > Haematobia > Haematobia irritans. The sequence goes on along the minus strand of NW_027445852.1, from coordinate 336,052 downwards.
AAAAACTTATTTTGGCCACAACTCCTTAAATATGCGTCCTAGAGCCAAAAGGACCTCAATTCGTGACCACCCGCAAAAAATCAAAATTTTGATGAAAATCCTCAAAAAATTGAAATTTTATATGAAAAATTTATTTTGGCCATAACTCCTTAAATATGCGTCCTAGAGCCAAAAGGACCTCAATTCGTGATCACTCCCACAAAATCAAAATTTTGATGACAATCCTCAAAAAAATGAAATTTTTATATGAAAAACTTATTTTGGCCATAACTCCTTAAATATGCGTCCTAGAGCCAAAAGGACCTCAATTCGTGATCACTCCCAAAAAATCAAAATTTCGACGAAAATCCTCAAAAAATTGAAAATTTTATATGAAAAACTTATTTTGGCCATAACTCCTTAAATATGCGTCCTAGAGCCAAAAGGACCTCAATTCGTGATCACTCCCAAAAAATCAAAATTTTGATGAAAATCCTCAAAAAATTGAAATTTTATATGAAAAACTTATTTTGGCCATAACTCCTTAAATATGCGTCCTAGAGCCAAAAGGACCTCAATTCGTGACCACCCGCAAAAAATCCAAATTTCGACGAAAATCCTCAAAAAAATGAAATTTTTATATGAAAAACTTATTTTGGCCATAACTCCTTAAATATGCGTCCTAGAGCCAAAAGGACCTCAATTCGTGATCACTCCCAAAAAATCAAAATTTTGATGAAAATCCTCAGAAAATTGAAATTTTTATATGAAAAACTTATTGTGGCCATAACTCCTTAAATATGCGTCCTAGAGCCAAAAGGACCTCAATTCGTGACCATCCCCAAAAAATCAAAATTTTGATGAAAATCCTCAAAAAATTGAAATTTTTATATGAAAAACTTATTTTGGCCATAACTCCTTAAATATGCGTTCTAGAGCCAAAAGAATTGAAATTTTTATATGAAAAACTTATTTGGGCCATAACTCCTTAAATATGCTTCCTAGAGCCAAAAGGACCTCAATTCGTGACCATCCCCAAAAAATCACAATTTTGATGAAAATCCTCAAAAAATTGAAATTTTTATATGAAAAACTTATTTTGGCCATAACTCCTTAAATATGCGTCCTAGAGCCAAAAGGACCTCAATTCGTGACCACCCCCAAAAAATCCAAATTTCGACGAAAATCCTCAAAAAATTGAAATTTTTATATGAAAAACTTATTTTGGGCCATAACTCCTTAAATATGCTTCCTAGAGCCAAAAGGACCTCAATTCGTGACCATCCCCAAAAAATCAAAATTTTGATGAAAATCCTCAAAAAATTGAAATTTTTATATGAAAAACTTATTTTGGGCCATAACTCCTTAAATATGCGTCCTAGAGCCAAAAGGACCTCAATTCGTGATCACTCCCAAAAAATCCAAATTTCGACGAAAATCCTCAAAAAATTGAAATTTTTATATGAAAAACTTATTTTGGCCATAACTCCTTAAATATGCGTCCTAGAGCCAAAAGGACCTCAATTCGTGACCACCCGCAAAAAATCAAAATTTTGATGAAAATCCTCAAAAAATTGAAATTTTATATGAAAAATTTATTTTGGCCATAACTCCTTAAATATGCGTCCTAGAGCCAAAAGGACCTCAATTCGTGACCACCCGCAAAAAATCAAAATTTTGATGAAAATCCTCAAAAAAATGAAATTTTTATATGAAAAACTTATTTTGGCCATAACTCCTTAAATATGCGTCCTAGAGCCAAAAGGACCTCAATTCGTGATCACTCCCACAAAATCAAAATTTTGATGACAATCCTCAAAAAAATGAAATTTTTATATGAAAAACTTATTTTGGCCATAACTCCTTAAATATGCGTCCTAGAGCCAAAAGGACCTCAATTCGTGACCACCCCCAAAAAATCCAAATGTCGACGAAAATCCTCAAAAAATTGAAAATTTTATATGAAAAACTTATTTTGGCCATAACTCCTTAAATATGCGTCCTAGAGACAAAAGGACCTCAATTCGTGATCACTCCCAAAAAATCAAAATTTTGATGAAAATCCTCAAAAAATTGAAATTTTATATGAAAAACTTATTTTGGCCATAACTCCTTAAATATGCGTCCTAGAGCCAAAAGGACCTCAATTCGTGACCACCCGCAAAAAATCCAAATTTCGACGAAAATCCTCAAAAAAATGAAATTTTTATATGAAAAACTTATTTTGGCCATAACTCCTTAAATATGCGTCCTAGAGCCAAAAGGACCTCAATTCGTGACCACCCCCAAAAAATCCAAATTTCGACGAAAATCCTCAAAAAATTGAAATTTTTATATGAAAAACTTATTTTGGCCATAACTCCTTAAATATGCGTCCTAGAGCCAAAAGGACCTCAATTCGTGACCATCCCCAAAAAATCAAAATTTTGATGAAAATCCTCAAAAAATTTAATTTTTATATGAAAAACTTATTTTGGCCATAACTCCTTAAATATGCGTCCTAGAGCCAAAAGGACCTCAATTCGTGATCACTCCCAAAAAATCCAAATTTCGACGAAAATCCTCAAAAAATTGAAATTTTTATATGAAAAACTTATTTTGGGCCATAACTCCTTAAATATGCTTCCTAGAGCCAAAAGGACCTCAATTCGTGACCATCCCCAAAAAATCAAAATTTTGATGAAAATCCTCAAAAAATTTAAATTTTTATATGAAAAACTTATTTTGCCCATAACTCCTTAAATATGCGTCCTAGAGCCAAAAGGACCTCAATTCGTGACCATCCCCAAAAAATCAAAATTTTGATGAAATCCTCAAAAAATTGAAATTTTTATATGAAAAACTTATTTTGGCCATAACTCCTTAAATATGCGTCCTAGAGCCAAAAGGACCTCAATTCGTGACCATCCCCAAAAAATCAAAATTTTGATGAAAATCCTCAAAAAATTGCAATTTTTATATGAAAAACTTATTTTGGCCATAACTCCTTAAATATGCGTCCTAGAGCCAAAAGGACCTCAATTCGTGACCATCCCCAAAAAATCAAAATTTTGATGAAAATCCTCAAAAAATTGAAATTTTTATATGAAAAACTTATTTTGGCCATAACTCCTTAAATATGCGTCCTAGAGCCAAAAGGACCTCAATTCGTGACCATCCCCAAAAAATCAAAATTTTGATGAAAATCCTCAGAAAATTGAAATTTTTATATGAAAAACTTATTTTGGCCATAACTCCTTAAATATGCGTCCTAGAGCCAAAAGGACCTCAATTCGTGACCATCCCCAAAAAATCAAAATTTTGATGAAAATCCTCAGAAAATTGAAATTTTTATATGAAAAACTTATTTTGGCCATAACTCCTTAAATATGCGTCCTAGAGCCAAAAGGACCTCAATTCGTGACCATCCCCAAAAAATCAAAATTTTGATGAAAATCCTCAAAAAATTGAAATTTTTATATGAAAAACTTATTTTGGCCATAACTCCTTAAATATGCGTCCTAGAGCCAAAATGACCTCAATTCGTGACCACCCCCAAAAAATCAAAATTTCGACGAAAATCCTCAAAAAAATGAAATTTTTATATGAAAAACTTATTTTGCCCATAACTCCTTAAATATGCGTCATAGAGCCAAAAGGACCTCAATTCGTGATCACTCCCAAAAAATCAAAATTTTGATGAAAATCCTCAAAAAATTGAAATTTTTATATGAAAAACTTATTTTGGCCATAACTCCTTAAATATGCGTCCTAGAGCCAAAAGGACCTCAATTCGTGATCACTCCCACAAAATCAAAATTTTGATGACAATCCTCAAAAAAATGAAATTTTTATATGAAAAACTTATTTTGGCCATAACTCCTTAAATATGCGTCCTAGAGCCAAAAGGACCTCAATTCGTGACCACCCGCAAAAAATCCAAATTTCGACGAAAATCCTCAAAAAAATGAAATTTTTATATGAAAAACTTATTTTGGCCATAACTCCTTAAATATGCGTCCTAGAGCCAAAAGGACCTCAATTCGTGACCACCCCCAAAAAATCCAAATTTCGACGAAAATCCTCCAAAAATAGAAATTTTTATATGAGAAACTTATTTTGGCCATAACTCCTTAAATATGCGTCCTAGAGCCAAAAGGACCTCAATTCGTGACCACCCCCAAAAAATCAAAATTTCGACGAAAATCCTCAAAAAAATGAAATTTTTATATGAAAAACTTATTTTGGCCATAACTCCTTAAATATGCGTCCTAGAGCCAAAAGGACCTCAATTCGTGACCACCCCCAAAAAATCAAAATTTCGACGAAAATCCTCAAAAAAATGAAATTTTTATATGAAAAACTTATTTTGGCCATAACTCCTTAAATATGCGTCCTAGAGCCAAAAGGACCTCAATTCGTGACCACCCCCAAAAAATCAAAATTTCGACGAAAATCCTCAAAAAAATGAAATTTTTATATGAAAAACTTATTTTGACCATAACTCCTTAAATATGCGTCCTAGAGCCAAAAGGACCTCAATTCGTGACCACCCCCAAAAAATCAAAATTTTGATGAAAATCCTCAAAAAATTGAAATTTTTATATGAAAAACTTATTTTGGCCATAACTCCTTAAATATGCGTCCTAGAGCCAAAAGGACCTCAATTCGTGACCACCCCCAAAAAATCAAAATTTCGACGAAAATCCTCAAAAAAATGAAATTTTTATATGAAAAACTTATTTTGGCCATAACTCCTTAAATATGCGTCCTAGAGCCAAAAGGACCTCAATTCGTGATCACTCCCAAAAAATCAAAATTTTGATGAAAATCCTCAAAAAATTGAAATTTTTATATAAAAAACTTATTTTGGCCATAACTCCTTAAATATGCGTCCTAGAGCCAAAAGGACCTCAATTCGTGACCATCCCCAAAAAATCAAAATTTTGATGAAAATCCTCAAAAAATTGAAATTTTTATATGAAAAACTTATTTTGGCCATAACTCCTTAAATATGCGTCCTAGAGCCAAAAGGACCTCAATTCGTGATCACTCCCACAAAATCAAAATTTTGATGAGAATCCTCAAAAAAATGAAATTTTTATATGAAAAACTTATTTTGGCCATAACTCCTTAAATATGCGTCCTAGAGCCAAAAGGACCTCAATTCGTGATCACTCCCAAAAAATCCAAATTTCGACGAACATCCTCAAAAAATTGAAATTTTTATATGAAAAACTTATTTTGGCCATAACTCCTTAAATATGCGTCCTAGAGCCAAAAGGACCTCAATTCGTGACCATCCCCAAAAAATCAAAATTTTGATGAAAATCCTCAGAAAATTGAAATTTTTATATGAAAAACTTATTTTGGCCATAACTCCTTAAATATGCGTCCTAGAGCCAAAAGGACCTCAATTCGTGACCACCCGCAAAAAATCCAAATTTCGACGAAAATCCTCAAAAAAATGAAATTTTTATATGAAAAACTTATTTTGGCCATAACTCCTTAAATATGCGTCCTAGAGCCAAAAGGACCTCAATTCGTGATCACTCCCAAAAAATCAAAATTTCGACGAAAATCCTCAAAAAATTGAAATTTTTATATGAAAAACTTATTTTGGCCATAACTCCTTAAATATGCGTCCTAGAGCCAAAATGACCTCAATTCGTGACCACCCCCAAAAAATCAAAATTTCGACGAAAATCCTCAAAAAAATGAAATTTTTATATGAAAAACTTATTTTGCCCATAACTCCTTAAATATGCGTCCTAGAGCCAAAAGGACCTCAATTCGTGATCACTCCCAAAAAATCAAAATTTTGATGAAAATCCTCAGAAAATTGAAATTTTTATATGAAAAACTTATTTTGGCCATAACTCCTTAAATATGCGTCCTAGAGCCAAAAGGACCTCAATTCGTGACCACCCGCAAAAAATCCAAATTTCGACGAAAATCCTCAAAAAAATGAAATTTTTATATGAAAAACTTATTTTGGCCATAACTCCTTAAATATGCGTCCTAGAGCCAAAAGGACCTCAATTCGTGATCACTCCCACAAAATCAAAATTTTGATGACAATCCTCAAAAAAATGAAATTTTTATATGAAAAACTTATTTTGGCCATAACTCCTTAAATATGCCTAGAGCCAAAAGGACCTCAATTCGTGACCACCCGCAAAAAATCCAAATTTCGACGAAAATCCTCAAAAAAATGAAATTTTTATATGAAAAACTTATTTTGGCCATAACTCCTTAAATATGCGTCCTAGAGCCAAAAGGACCTCAATTCGTGACCACCCCCAAAAAATCCAAATTTCGACGAAAATCCTCAAAAAATAGAAATTTTTATATGAGAAACTTATTTTGGCCATAACTCCTTAAATATGCGTCCTAGAGCCAAAAGGACCTCAATTCGTGACCATCCCCAAAAAATCAAAATTTTGATGACAATCCTCAAAAAATTGAAATTTTTATATGAAAAACTTATTTTGGCCATAACTCCTTAAATATGCGTCCTAGAGCCAAAATGACCTCAATTCGTGATCACTCCCAAAAAATCAAAATTTTGATGAAAATCCTCAAAAAATTGAAATTTTTATATGAAAAACTTATTTTGGCCATAACTCCTTAAATATGCGTCCTAGAGCCAAAAGGACCTCAATTCGTGACCACCCCCAAAAAATCAAAATTTTGATGAAAATCCTCAAAAAATTGAAATTTTTATATGAAAAACTTATTTTGGGCCATAACTCCTTAAATATGCTTCCTAGAGCCAAAAGGACCTCAATTCGTGACCATCCCCAAAAAATCACAATTTTGATGAAAATCCTCAAAAAATTGAAAATTTTATATGAAAAACTTATTTTGGCCATAACTCCTTAAATATGCGTCCTAGAGCCAAAAGGACCTCAATTCGTGACCATCCCCAAAAAATCAAAATTTTGATGAAAATCCTCAAAAAATTTAAATTTTTATATGAAAAACTTATTTTGGCCATAACTCCTTAAATATGCTTCCTAGAGCCAAAAGGACCTCAATTCGTGACCATCCCCAAAAAATCAAAATTTTGATGAAAATCCTCAAAAAATTGAAATTTTTATATGAAAAACTTATTTTGGCCATAACTCCTTAAATATGCTTCCTAGAGCCAAAAGGACCTCAATTCGTGATCACTCCCAAAAAATCAAAATTTCGACGAAAATCCTCAAAAAATTGAAATTTTTATATGAAAAACTTATTTTGGCCACAACTCCTTAAATATGCGTCCTAGAGCCAAAAAGACCTCAATTCGTGACCACCCCCAAAAAATCAAAATTTCGACGAAAATCCTCAAAAAAATGAAATTTTTATATGAAAAACTTATTTTGCCCATAACTCCTTAAATATGCGTCCTAGAGCCAAAAGGACCTCAATTCGTGATCACTCCCAAAAAATCAAAATTTTGATGAAAATCCTCAGAAAATTGAAATTTTTATATGAAAAACTTATTTTGGCCATAACTCCTTAAATATGCGTCCTAGAGCCAAAAGGACCTCAATTCGTGACCACCCCCAAAAAATCAAAATTTCGACGAAAATCCTCAAAAAATTGAAATTTTTATATGAAAAACTTATTTTGGCCATAACTCCTTAAATATGCGTCCTAGAGCCAAAAGGACCTCAATTCGTGATCACTCCCTCAAAATCAAAATTTTGATGAAAATCCTCAAAAAATTGAAAATTTTTATATGAAAAACTTATTTTGGCCACAACTCCTTAAATATGCGTCCTAGCGCCAAAAGGACCTCAATTCGTGACCACCCGCAAAAAATCCAAATTTCGACGAAAATCCTCAAAAAAATGAAATTTTTATATGAAAAACTTATTTTGGCCATAACTCCTTAAATATGCTTCCTAGAGCCAAAAGGACCTCAATTCGTGACCATCCCCAAAAAATCAAAATTTTGATGAAAATCCTCAAAAAATTGAAATTTTTATATGAAAAACTTATTTTGGCCATAACTCCTTAAATATGCGTCCTAGAGCCAAAAGGACCTCAATTCGTGATCACTCCCAAAAAATCAAAATTTTGATGAAAATCCTCAAAAAATTGAAATTTTTATATGAAAAACTTATTTTGGCCATAACTCCTTAAATATGCGTCCTAGAGCCAAAAGGACCTCAATTCGTGATCACTCCCACAAAATCAAAATTTTGATGACAATCCTCAAAAAATTGAAATTTTTATATGAAAAACTTATTTTGGCCATAACTCCTTAAATATGCGTCCTAGAGCCAAAATGACCTCAATTCGTGACCACCCCCAAAAAATCCAAATTTCGACGAAAATCCTCAAAAAATTGAAATTTTTATATGAAAAACTTATTTTGGCCATAACTCCTTAAATATGCGTCCTAGAGCCAAAAGGACCTCAATTCGTGACCACCCCCAAAAAATCAAAATTTCGACGAAAATCCTCAAAAAATTGAAATTTTTATATGAAAAACTTATTTTGGCCATAACTCCTTAAATATGCGTCCCAGAGCCAAAAGGACCTCAATTCGTGACCACCCCCAAAAAATCAAAATTTCGACGAAAATCCTCAAAAAAATGAAATTTTTATATGAAAAACTTATTTTGGCCATAACTCCTTAAATATGCGTCCTAGAGCCAAAAGGACCTCAATTCGTGATCACTCCCAAAAAATCAAAATTTTGATGAAAATCCTCAAAAAATTGAAATTTTATATGAAAAATTTATTTTGGCCATAACTCCTTAAATATGCGTCCTAGAGCCAAAAGGACCTCAATTCGTGACCACCCGCAAAAAATCCAAATTTCGACGAAAATCCTCAAAAAAATGAAATTTTTATATGAAAAACTTATTTTGGCCATAACTCCTTAAATATGCGTCCTAGAGCCAAAAGGACCTCAATTCGTGACCACCCGCAAAAAATCCAAATTTCGACGAAAATCCTCAAAAAAAAATCAAATTTTTATATGAAAAACTTATTTTGGCCATAACTCCTTAAATATGCGTCCTAGAGCCAAAAGGACCTCAATTCGTGACCACCCCCAAAAAATCCAAATTTCGACGAAAATCCTCAAAAAAATTGAAATTTTTATATGAAAAACTTATTTTGGCCATAACTCCTTAAATATGCGTCCTAGAGCCAAAAGGACCTCAATTCGTGACCATCCCCAAAAAATCAAAATTTTGATGAAAATCCTCAAAAAATTTAAATTTTTATATGAAAAATTTATTTTGGCCATAACTCCTTAAATATGCGTCCTAGAGCCAAAAGGACCTCAATTCGTGATCACTCCCAAAAAATCAAAATTTTGATGAAAATCCTCAAAAAAATGAAATTTTTATATGAAAAACTTATTTTGGCCATAACTCCTTAAATATGCTTCCTAGAGCCAAAGGGACCTCAATTCGTGACCATCCCCAAAAAATCAAAATTTTGATGAAAATCCTCAAAAAATGTAAATTTTTATATGAAAAACTTATTTTGGCCATAACTCCTTAAATATGCGTCCTAGAGCCAAAATGACCTCAATTCGTGACCACCCCCAAAAAATCCAAATTTCGACGAAAATCCTCAAAAAAATGAAATTTTTATATGAAAAACTTATTTTGGCCATAACTCCTTAAATATGCGTCCTAGAGCCAAAAGGACCTCAATTCGTGACCACCCCCAAAAAATCCAAATTTCGACGAACATCCTCAAAAAAATGAAATTTTTATATGAAAAACTTATTTTGGCCATAACTCCTTAAATATGCGTCCTAGAGCCAAAAGGACCTCAATTCGTGACCATCCCCAAAAAATCAAAATTTCGACGAAAATCCTCAAAAAAATGAAATTTTTATATGAAAAACTTATTTTGGCCATAACTCCTTAAATATGCGTCCTAGAGCCAAAATGACCTCAATTCGTGACCACCCCCAAAAAATCCAAATTTCGACGAAAATCCTCAAAAAAATGAAATTTTTATATGAAAAACTTATTTTGGCCATAACTCCTTAAATATGCGTCCTAGAGCCAAAAGGACCTCAATTCGTGACCATCCCCAAAAAATCAAAATTTTGATGAAAATCCTCAAAAAATTGAAATTTTTATATGAAAAACTTATTTTGGCCATAACTCCTTAAATATGCGTCCCAGAGCCAAAAGGTCCTCAATTCGTGATCACTCCCAAAAAATCAAAATTTTGATGAAAATCCTCAAAAAATTGAAATTTTATATGAAAAATTTATTTTGGCCACAACTCCTTAAATATGCGTCCTAGAGCCAAAAGGACCTCAATTCGTGACCACCCCCAAAAAATCAAAATTTCGACGAAAATCCTCAAAAAAATGAAATTTTTATATGAAAAACTTATTTTGGCCATAACTCCTTAAATATGCGTCCTAGAGCCAAAAGGACCTCAATTCGTGATCACTCCCAAAAAATCAAAATTTTGATGAAAATCCTCAAAAAATTGAAATTTTATATGAAAAATTTATTTTGGCCATAACTCCTTAAATATGCGTCCTAGAGCCAAAAGGACCTCAATTCGTGACCACCCGCAAAAAATCCAAATTTCGACGAAAATCCTCAAAAAAATGAAATTTTTATATGAAAAACTTATTTTGGCCATAACTCCTTAAATATGCGTCCTAGAGCCAAAAGGACCTCAATTCGTGACCACCCGCAAAAAATCCAAATTTCGACGAAAATCCTCAAAAAAAAATCAAATTTTTATATGAAAAACTTATTTTGGCCATAACTCCTTAAATATGCGTCCTAGAGCCAAAAGGACCTCAATTCGTGACCACCCCCAAAAAATCCAAATTTCGACGAAAATCCTCAAAAAAATTGAAATTTTTATATGAAAAACTTATTTTGGCCATAACTCCTTAAATATGCGTCCTAGAGCCAAAAGGACCTCAATTCGTGACCATCCCCAAAAAATCAAAATTTTGATGAAAATCCTCAAAAAATTTAAATTTTTATATGAAAAATTTATTTTGGCCATAACTCCTTAAATATGCGTCCTAGAGCCAAAAGGACCTCAATTCGTGATCACTCCCAAAAAATCAAAATTTTGATGAAAATCCTCAAAAAAATGAAATTTTTATATGAAAAACTTATTTTGGCCATAACTCCTTAAATATGCTTCCTAGAGCCAAAAGGACCTCAATTCGTGACCATCCCCAAAAAATCAAAATTTTGATGAAAATCCGCAAAAAATTTAAATTTTTATATGAAAAACTTATTTTGGCCATAACTCCTTAAATATGCGTCCTAGAGCCAAAATGACCTCAATTCGTGACCACCCCCAAAAAATCCAAATTTCGACGAAAATCCTCAAAAAAATGAAATTTTTATATGAAAAACTTATTTTGGCCATAACTCCTTAAATATGCGTCCTAGAGCCAAAAGGACCTCAATTCGTGACCACCCCCAAAAAATCCAAATTTCGACGAACATCCTCAAAAAAATGAAATTTTTATATGAAAAACTTATTTTGGCCATAACTCCTTAAATATGCGTCCTAGAGCCAAAAGGACCTCAATTCGTGACCATCCCCAAAAAATCAAAATTTCGACGAAAATCCTCAAAAAAATGAAATTTTTATATGAAAAACTTATTTTGGCCATAACTCCTTAAATATGCGTCCTAGAGCCAAAATGACCTCAATTCGTGACCACCCCCAAAAAATCCAAATTTCGACGAAAATCCTCAAAAAAATGAAATTTTTATATGAAAAACTTATTTTGGCCATAACTCCTTAAATATGCGTCCTAGAGCCAAAAGGACCTCAATTCGTGACCATCCCCAAAAAATCAAAATTTTGATGAAAATCCTCAAAAAATTGAAATTTTTATATGAAAAACTTATTTTGGCCATAACTCCTTAAATATGCGTCCTAGAGCCAAAAGGACCTCAATTCGTGACCTTCCCCAAAAAATCAAAATTTTGATGAAAATCCTCAAAAAATTGAAATTTTTATATGAAAAACTTATTTTGGCCATAACTCCTTAAATATGCGTCCTAGAGCCAAAAGGACCTCAATTCGTGACCACCCGCAAAAAATCCAAATTTCGACGAAAATCCTCAAAAAATTGAAATTTTTATATGAAAAACTTATTTTGGCCATAACTCCTTAAATATGCGTCCTAGAGCCAAAAGGACCTCAATTCGTGATCACTCCCAAAAAATCAAAATTTTGATGAAAATCCTCAAAAAATTGAAATTTTTATATGAAAAACTTATTTTGGCCATAACTCCTTAAATATGCGTCCTATAGCCAAAAGGACCTCAATTCGTGACCACCCCCAAAAAATCCAAATTTCGACGAAAATCCTCAAAAAATTGAAATTTTTATATGAAAAACTTATTTTGGCCATAACTCCTTAAATATGCTTCCTAGAGCCAAAAGGACCTCAATTCGTGACCACCCCCAAAAAATCAAAATTTCGACGAAAATCCTCAAAAAAATGAAATTTTTATATGAAAAACTTATTTTGCCCATAACTCCTTAAATATGCGTCCTAGAGCCAAAAGGACCTCAATTCGTGATCACTCCCAAAAAATCAAAATTTTGATGAAAATCCTCAGAAAATTGAAATTTTTATATGAAAAACTTATTTTGGCCATAACTCCTTAAATATGCGTCCTAGAGCCAAAAGGACCTCAATTCGTGATCACTCCCACAAAATCCAAATTTTGATGAAAATCCTCAAAAAATTGAAATTTTTATATGAAAAACTTATTTTGGCCATAACTCCTTAAATATGCGTCCTAGAGCCAAAAGGACCTCAATTCGTGACCACCCCCAAAAAATCCAAATTTCGACGAAAATCCTCAAAAAATTGAAATTTTTATATGAAAAACTTATTGTGGCCATAACTCCTTAAATATGCGTCCTAGAGCCAAAAGGACCTCAATTCGTGACCACCCCCAAAAAATCCAAATTTCGACGAAAATTCTCAAAAAAAAAATCAAATTTTTATATGAAAAACTTATTTTGGCCATAACTCCTTAAATATGCGTCCTAGAGCCAAAAGGACCTCAATTCGTGACCATCCCCAAAACATCCAAATTTCGACGAAAATCCTCAAAAAATTGAAATTTTTATATGAAAAACTTATTTTGGGCCATAACTCCTTAAATATGCTTCCTAGAGCCAAAAGGACCTCAATTCGTGACCACCCCCAAAAAATCAAAATTTCGACGAAAATCCTCAAAAAAATTGAAATTTTTATATGAAAAACTTATTTTGGCCATAACTCCTTAAATATGCGTCCTAGAGCCAAAAGGACCTCAATTCGTGACCACCCGCAAAAAATCCAAATTTCGACGAAAATCCTCAAAAAATGAAATTTTTATATGAAAAACTTATTTTGGCCATAACTCCTTAAATATGCGTCCTAGAGCCAAAAGGACCTCAATTCGTGACCACCCGCAAAAAATCCAAATTTCGACGAAAATTCTCAAAAAAATGAAATTTTTATATGAAAAACTTATTTTGGCCATAACTCCTTAAATATGCTTCCTAGAGCCAAAAGGACCTCAATTCGTGACCATCCCCAAAAAATCAAAATTTTGATGAAAATCCTCAAAAAATAGAAATTTTTATATGAGAAACTTATTTTGGCCATAACTCCTTAAATATGCGTCCTAGAGCCAAAAGGACCTCAATTCGTGACCATCCCCAAAAAATCCAAATTTCGACGAAAATCCTCAAAAAAATGAAATTTTTATATGAAAAACTTATTTTGGCCATAACTCCTTAAATATGCTTCCTAGAGCCAAAAGGACCTCAATTCGTGACCATCCCCAAAAAATCAAAATTTCGACGAAAATCCTCAAAAAAATGAAATTTTTATATGAAAAACTTATTTTGGCCATAACTCCTAAATATGCGTCCTAGAGCCAAAATGACCTCAATTCGTGACCATCCCCAAAAAATCAAAATTTTGATGAAAATCCTCAAAAAATTTAAATTTTTATATGAAAAATTTATTTTGGCCATAACTCCTTAAATATGCGTCCTAGAGCCAAAAGGACCTCAATTCGTGATCACTCCCAAAAAATCAAAATTTTGATGAAAATCCTCAAAAAAATGAAATTTTTATATGAAAAACTTATTTTGGCCATAACTCCTTAAATATGCTTCCTAGAGCCAAAAGGACCTCAATTCGTGACCATCCCCAAAAAATCAAAATTTTGATGAAAATCCTCAAAAAATTTAAATTTTTATATGAAAAATTTATTTTGGCCATAACTCCTTAAATATGCGTCCTAGAGCCAAAAGGACCTCAATTCGTGATCACTCCCAAAAAATCAAAATTTTGATGAAAATCCTCAAAAAAATGAAATTTTTATATGAAAAACTTATTTTGGCCATAACTCCTTAAATATGCTTCCTAGAGCCAAAAGGACCTCAATTCGTGACCATCCCCAAAAAATCAAAATTTTGATGAAAATCCGCAAAAAATTTAAATTTTTATATGAAAAACTTATTTTGGCCATAACTCCTTAAATATGCGTCCTAGAGCCAAAATGACCTCAATTCGTGACCACCCCCAAAAAATCCAAATTTCGACGAAAATCCTCAAAAAAATGAAATTTTTATATGAAAAACTTATTTTGGCCATAACTCCTTAAATATGCGTCCTAGAGCCAAAAGGACCTCAATTCGTGACCACCCCCAAAAAATCCAAATTTCGACGAACATCCTCAAAAAAATGAAATTTTTATATGAAAAACTTATTTTGGCCATAACTCCTTAAATATGCGTCCTAGAGCCAAAAGGACCTCAATTCGTGACCATCCCCAAAAAATCAAAATTTCGACGAAAATCCTCAAAAAAATGAAATTTTTATATGAAAAACTTATTTTGGCCATAACTCCTTAAATATGCGTCCTAGAGCCAAAATGACCTCAATTCGTGACCACCCCCAAAAAATCCAAATTTCGACGAAAATCCTCAAAAAAATGAAATTTTTATATGAAAAACTTATTTTGGCCATAACTCCTTAAATATGCGTCCTAGAGCCAAAAGGACCTCAATTCGTGACCATCCCCAAAAAATCAAAATTTTGATGAAAATCCTCAAAAAATTGAAATTTTTATATGAAAAACTTATTTTGGCCATAACTCCTTAAATATGCGTCCTAGAGCCAAAAGGACCTCAATTCGTGACCTTCCCCAAAAAATCAAAATTTTGATGAAAATCCTCAAAAAATTGAAATTTTTATATGAAAAACTTATTTTGGCCATAACTCCTTAAATATGCGTCCTAGAGCCAAAAGGACCTCAATTCGTGACCACCCGCAAAAAATCCAAATTTCGACGAAAATCCTCAAAAAATTGAAATTTTTATATGAAAAACTTATTTTGGCCATAACTCCTTAAATATGCGTCCTAGAGCCAAAAGGACCTCAATTCGTGATCACTCCCAAAAAATCAAAATTTTGATGAAAATCCTCAAAAAATTGAAATTTTTATATGAAAAACTTATTTTGGCCATAACTCCTTAAATATGCGTCCTATAGCCAAAAGGACCTCAATTCGTGACCACCCCCAAAAAATCCAAATTTCGACGAAAATCCTCAAAAAATTGAAATTTTTATATGAAAAACTTATTTTGGCCATAACTCCTTAAATATGCTTCCTAGAGCCAAAAGGACCTCAATTCGTGACCACCCCCAAAAAATCAAAATTTCGACGAAAATCCTCAAAAAAATGAAATTTTTATATGAAAAACTTATTTTGCCCATAACTCCTTAAATATGCGTCCTAGAGCCAAAAGGACCTCAATTCGTGATCACTCCCAAAAAATCAAAATTTTGATGAAAATCCTCAGAAAATTGAAATTTTTATATGAAAAACTTATTTTGGCCATAACTCCTTAAATATGCGTCCTAGAGCCAAAAGGACCTCAATTCGTGATCACTCCCACAAAATCCAAATTTTGATGAAAATCCTCAAAAAATTGAAATTTTTATATGAAAAACTTATTTTGGCCATAACTCCTTAAATATGCGTCCTAGAGCCAAAAGGACCTCAATTCGTGACCACCCCCAAAAAATCCAAATTTCGACGAAAATCCTCAAAAAATTGAAATTTTTATATGAAAAACTTATTGTGGCCATAACTCCTTAAATATGCGTCCTAGAGCCAAAAGGACCTCAATTCGTGACCACCCCCAAAAAATCCAAATTTCGACGAAAATTCTCAAAAAAAAAATCAAATTTTTATATGAAAAACTTATTTTGGCCATAACTCCTTAAATATGCGTCCTAGAGCCAAAAGGACCTCAATTCGTGACCATCCCCAAAACATCCAAATTTCGACGAAAATCCTCAAAAAATTGAAATTTTTATATGAAAAACTTATTTTGGGCCATAACTCCTTAAATATGCTTCCTAGAGCCAAAAGGACCTCAATTCGTGACCACCCCCAAAAAATCAAAATTTCGACGAAAATCCTCAAAAAAATTGAAATTTTTATATGAAAAACTTATTTTGGCCATAACTCCTTAAATATGCGTCCTAGAGCCAAAAGGACCTCAATTCGTGACCACCCGCAAAAAATCCAAATTTCGACGAAAATCCTCAAAAAATGAAATTTTTATATGAAAAACTTATTTTGGCCATAACTCCTTAAATATGCGTCCTAGAGCCAAAAGGACCTCAATTCGTGACCACCCGCAAAAAATCCAAATTTCGACGAAAATTCTCAAAAAAATGAAATTTTTATATGAAAAACTTATTTTGGCCATAACTCCTTAAATATGCTTCCTAGAGCCAAAAGGACCTCAATTCGTGACCATCCCCAAAAAATCAAAATTTTGATGAAAATCCTCAAAAAATAGAAATTTTTATATGAGAAACTTATTTTGGCCATAACTCCTTAAATATGCGTCCTAGAGCCAAAAGGACCTCAATTCGTGACCATCCCCAAAAAATCCAAATTTCGACGAAAATCCTCAAAAAAATGAAATTTTTATATGAAAAACTTATTTTGGCCATAACTCCTTAAATATGCTTCCTAGAGCCAAAAGGACCTCAATTCGTGACCATCCCCAAAAAATCAAAATTTCGACGAAAATCCTCAAAAAAATGAAATTTTTATATGAAAAACTTATTTTGGCCATAACTCCTAAATATGCGTCCTAGAGCCAAAATGACCTCAATTCGTGACCACCCCCAAAAAATCAAAATTTCGACGAAAATCCTCAAAAAAATGAAATTTTTATATGAAAAACTTATTTTGCCCATAACTCCTTAAATATGCGTCCTAGAGCCAAAAGGACCTCAATTCGTGATCACTCCCAAAAAATCAAAATTTTGATGAAAATCCTCAGAAAATTGAAATTTTTATATGAAAAACTTATTTTGGCCATAACTCCTTAAATATGCGTCCTAGAGCCAAAAGGACCTCAATTCGTGATCACTCCCACAAAATCCAAATTTTGATGAAAATCCTCAAAAAATTGAAATTTTTATATGAAAAACTTATTTTGGCCATAACTCCTTAAATATGCGTCCTAGAGCCAAAAGGACCTCAATTCGTGACCACCCCCAAAAAATCCACATTTCGACGAAAATCCTCAAAAAATTGAAATTTTTATATGAAAAACTTATTGTGGCCATAACTCCTTAAATATGCGTCCTAGAGCCAAAAGGACCTCAATTCGTGACCACCCCCAAAAAATCCAAATTTCGACGAAAATTCTCAAAAAAAAAATCAAATTTTTATATGAAAAACTTATTTTGGCCATAACTCCTTAAATATGCGTCCTAGAGCCAAAAGGACCTCAATTCGTGACCATCCCCAAAACATCCAAATTTCGACGAAAATCCTCAAAAAATTGAAATTTTTATATGAAAAACTTATTTTGGGCCATAACTCCTTAAATATGCTTCCTAGAGCCAAAAGGACCTCAATTCGTGACCATCCCCAAAAAATCAAAATTTTGATGAAATCCTCAAAAAATTTAAATTTTATATGAAAAATTTATTTTGGCCATAACTCCTTAAATATGCGTCCTAGAGCCAAAAGGACCTCAATTCGTGACCACCCCCAAAAAATCAAAATTTCGACGAAAATCCTCAAAAAAATTGAAATTTTTATATGAAAAACTTATTTTGGCCATAACTCCTTAAATATGCGTCCTAGAGCCAAAAGGACCTCAATTCGTGACCACCCGCAAAAAATCCAAATTTCGACGAAAATCCTCAAAAAATGAAATTTTTATATGAAAAACTTATTTTGGCCATAACTCCTTAAATATGCGTCCTAGAGCCAAAAGGACCTCAATTCGTGACCACCCGCAAAAAATCCAAATTTCGACGAAAATTCTCAAAAAAATGAAATTTTTATATGAAAAACTTATTTTGGCCATAACTCCTTAAATATGCTTCCTAGAGCCAAAAGGACCTCAATTCGTGACCATCCCCAAAAAATCAAAATTTTGATGAAAATCCTCAAAAAATAGAAATTTTTATATGAGAAACTTATTTTGGCCATAACTCCTTAAATATGCGTCCTAGAGCCAAAAGGACCTCAATTCGTGACCATCCCCAAAAAATCCAAATTTCGACGAAAATCCTCAAAAAAATGAAATTTTTATATGAAAAACTTATTTTGGCCATAACTCCTTAAATATGCTTCCTAGAGCCAAAAGGACCTCAATTCGTGACCATCCCCAAAAAATCAAAATTTCGACGAAAATCCTCAAAAAAATGAAATTTTTATATGAAAAACTTATTTTGGCCATAACTCCTAAATATGCGTCCTAGAGCCAAAATGACCTCAATTCGTGACCACCCCCAAAAAATCTAAATTTCGACGAAAATCCTCAAAAAAATGAAATTTTTATATGAAAAACTTATTTTGGCCATAACTCCTTAAATATGCGTCCTAGAGCCAAAAGGACCTCAATTCGTGACCATCCCCAAAAAATCAAAATTTTGATGAAAATCCTCAAAAAATTGAAATTTTTATATGAAAAACTTATTTTGGCCATAACTCCTTAAATATGCGTCCTAGAGCCAAAAGGACCTCAATTCGTGACCATCCCCAAAAAATCAAAATTTTGATGAAAATCCTCAAAAAATTGAAATTTTTATATGAAAAACTTATTTTGGCCATAACTCCTTAAATATGCGTCCTAGAGCCAAAAGGACCTCAATTCGTGACCACCCGCAAAAAATCCAAATTTCGACGAAAATCCTCAAAAAATTGAAATTTTTATATGAAAAACTTATTTTGGCCATAACTCCTTAAATATGCGTCCTAGAGCCAAAAGGACCTCAATCCGTGATCACTCCCAAAAAATCAAAATTTTGATGAAAATCCTCAAAAAATTGAAATTTTTATATGAAAAACTTATTTTGGCCATAACTCCTTAAATATGCGTCCTATAGCCAAAAGGACCTCAATTCGTGACCACCCCCAAAAAATCCAAATTTCGACGAAAATCCTCAAAAAATTGAAATTTTTATATGAAAAACTTATTTTGGCCATAACTCCTTAAATATGCTTCCTAGAGCCAAAAGGACCTCAATTCGTGACCACCCCCAAAAAATCAAAATTTCGACGAAAATCCTCAAAAAAATGAAATTTTTATATGAAAAACTTATTTTGCCCATAACTCCTTAAATATGCGTCCTAGAGCCAAAGGACCTCAATTCGTGATCACTCCCAAAAAATCAAAATTTTGATGAAAATCCTCAGAAAATTGAAATTTTTATATGAAAAACTTATTTTGGCCATAACTCCTTAAATATGCGTCCTATAGCCAAAAGGACCTCAATTCGTGACCATCCCCAAAAAATCAAAATTTTGATGAAAATCCTCAGAAAATTGAAATTTTTATATGAAAAACTTATTGTGGCCATAACTCCTTAAATATGCGTCCTAGAGCCAAAAGGACCTCAATTCGTGACCACCCCCAAAAAATCCAAATTTCGACGAAAATTCTCAAAAAAAAATCAAATTTTTATATGAAAAACTTATTTTGGCCATAACTCCTTAAATATGCTTCCTAGAGCCAAAAGGACCTCAATTCGTGACCACCCCCAAAAAATCCAAATTTCGACGAAAATTCTCAAAAAAAAATCAAATTTTTATATGAAAAACTTATTTTGGCCATAACTCCTTAAATATGCGTCCTAGCGCCAAAAGGACCTCAATTCGTGACCATCCCCAAAAAATCAAAATTTTGATGAAAATCCTCAAAAAATTGAAAATTTTATATGAAAAACTTATTTTGGCCATAACTCCTTAAATATGCGTCCTAGAGCCAAAAGGACCTCAATTCGTGACCACCCGCAAAAAATCCAAATTTCGACGAAAATCCTCAAAAAATTGAAATTTTTATATGAAAAACTTATTTTGGCCATAACTCCTTAAATATGCGTCCTAGAGCCAAAAGGACCTCAATTCGTGATCACTCCCAAAAAATCAAAATTTTGATGAAAATCCTCAAAAAAATGAAATTTTTATATGAAAAACTTATTTTGGCCATAACTCCTTAAATATGCTTCCTAGAGCCAAAAGGACCTCAATTCGTGACCACCCCCAAAAAATCAAAATTTCGAGGAAAATCCTCAAAAAAATGAAATTTTTATATGAAAAACTTATTTTGGCCATAACTCCTTAAATATGCGTCCTATAGCCAAAAGGACCTCAATTCGTGACCATCCCCAAAAAATCAAAATTTTGATGAAAATCCTCAAAAAATTGAAATTTTTATATGAAAAACTTATTTTGGCCATAACTCCTTAAATATGCTTCCTAGAGCCAAAAGGACCTCAATTCGTGACCACCCCCAAAAAATCCAAATTTCGACGAAAATTCTCAAAAAAAAATCAAATTTTTATATGAAAAACTTATTTTGGCCATAACTCCTTAAATATGCGTCCTAGCGCCAAAAGGACCTCAATTCGTGACCACCCGCAAAAAATCCAAATTTCGACGAAAATCCTCAAAAAATTGAAATTTTTATATGAAAAACTTATTTTGGCCATAACTCCTTAAATATGCTTCCTAGAGCCAAAAGGACCTCAATTCGTGACCACCCCCAAAAAATCAAAATTTCGACGAAAATCCTCAAAAAAATGAAATTTTTATATGAAAAACTTATTTTGGCCATAACTCCTTAAATATGCGTCCTAGAGCCAAAAGGACCTCAATTCGTGATCACTCCCAAAAAATCAAAATTTTGATGAAAATCCTCAAAAAATTGAAATTTTATATGAAAAATTTATTTTGGCCATAACTCCTTAAATATGCGTCCTAGAGCCAAAAGGACCTCAATTCGTGACCACCCCCAAAAAATCAAAATTTCGACGAAAATCCTCAAAAAAATTGAAATTTTTATATGAAAAACTTATTTTGGCCATAACTCCTTAAATATGCGTCCTAGAGCCAAAAGGACCTCAATTCGTGACCACCCGCAAAAAATCCAAATTTCGACGAAAATCCTCAAAAAATTGAAATTTTTATATGAAAAACTTATTTTGGCCATAACTCCTTAAATATGCTTCCTAGAGCCAAAAGGACCTCAATTCGTGACCATCCCCAAAAAATCCAAATTTCGACGAAAATCCTCAAAAAATTGAAATTTTTATATGAAAAACTTATTTTGGCCATAACTCCTTAAATATGCGTCCTAGAGCCAAAAGGACCTCAATTCGTGACCATCCCCAAAAAATCAAAATTTTGATGAAAATCCTCAGAAAATTGAAATTTTATATGAAAAATTTATTTTGGCCATAACTCCTTAAATATGCGTCCTAGAGCCAAAAGGACCTCAATTCGTGATCACTCCCAAAAAATCAAAATTTTGATGAAAATCCTCAGAAAATTGAAATTTTTATATGAAAAACTTATTTTGGCCATAACTCCTTAAATATGCGTCCTAGAGCCAAAAGGACCTCAATTCGTGACCATCCCCAAAAAATCAAAATTTTGATGAAAATCCTCAGAAAATTGAAATTTTTATATGAAAAACTTATTTTGGCCATAACTCCTTAAATATGCGTCCTAGAGCCAAAAGGACCTCAATTCGTGACCATCCCCAAAAAATCAAAATTTTGATGAAAATCCTCAAAAAATTGAATTTTTTATATGAAAAACTTATTTTGGCCATAACTCCTTAAATATGCGTCCTAGAGCCAAAAGGACCTCAATTCGTGACCATCCCCAAAAAATCAAAATTTTGATGAAAATCCTCAAAAAATTGAAAATTTTATATGAAAAACTTATTTTGGCCATAACTCCTTAAATATGCGTCCTAGAGCCAAAAGGACCTCAATTCGTGACCACCCGCAAAAAATCCAAATTTCGACGAAAATCCTCAAAAAAATGAAATTTTTATATGAAAAACTTATTTTGCCCATAACTCCTTAAATATGCGTCCTAGAGCCAAAAGGACCTCAATTCGTGATCACTCCCAAAAAATCAAAATTTTGATGAAAATCCTCAGAAAATTGAAATTTTTATATGAAAAACTTATTTTGGCCATAACTCCTTAAATATGCTTCCTAGAGCCAAAAGGACCTCAATTCGTGACCATCCCCAAAAAATCAAAATTTTGATGAAAATCCTCAAAAAATTTAAATTTTTATATGAAAAACTTATTTTGGCCATAACTCCTTAAATATGCGTCCTAGAGCCAAAATGACCTCAATTCGTGACCACCCCCAAAAAATCCAAATTTCGAGGAAAATCCTCAAAAAAATGAAATTTTTATATGAAAAACTTATTTTGGCCATAACTCCTTAAATATGCGTCCTAGAGCCAAAAGGACCTCAATTCGTGACCACCCCCTAAAAATCCAAATTTCGACGAAAATCCTCAAAAAATTGAAATTTTTATATGAAAAATTTATTTTGGCCATAACTCCTTAAATATGCGTCCTAGAGCCAAAAGGACCTCAATTCGTGATCACTCCCAAAAAATCAAAATTTTGATGAAAATCCTCAGAAAATTGAAATTTTTATATGAAAAACTTATTTTGGCCATAACTCCTTAAATATGCGTCCTAGAGCCAAAAGGACCTCAATTCGTGACGACCCCCAAAAAATCCAAATTTCGACGAAAATTCTCAAAAAAAAATCAAATTTTTATATGAAAAACTTATTTTGGCCATAACTCCTTAAATATGCGTCCTAGCGCCAAAAGGACCTCAATTCGTGACCACCCCCAAAAAATCCAAATTTTGATGAAAATCCTCAAAAAATTGAAATTTTTATATGAAAAACTTATTTTGGGCCATAACTCCTTAAATATGCTTCCTAGAGCCAAAAGGACCTCAATTCGTGACCACTCCCAAAAAATCAAAATTTCGACGAAAATCCTCAAAAAAATGAAATTTTTATATAAAAAACTTATTTTGGCCATAACTCCTTAAATATGCGTCCTAGAGCCAAAAGGACCTCAATTCGTGATCACTCCCAAAAAATCAAAATTTTGATGAAAATCCTCAAAAAAATGAAATTTTTATATGAAAAACTTATTTTGGCCATAACTCCTTAAATATGCGTCCTAGAGCCAAAAGGACCTCAATTCGTGACCACCCCCAAAAAATCCAAATTTCGACGAAAATTCTCAAAAAAAAATCAAATTTTTATATGAAAAACTTATTTTGGCCATAACTCCTTAAATATGCGTCCTAGAGCAAAAAGGACCTCAATTCGTGACCACCCCCAAAAAATCAAAATTTTGATGAAAATCCTCAAAAAATTTAAATTTTTATATGAAAAACTTATTTTGGCCATAACTCCTTAAATATGCGTCCTAGAGCCAAAAGGACCTCAATTCGTGATCACTCCCAAAAAATCAAAATTTCGACGAAAATCCTCAAAAAAATGAAATTTTTATATGAAAAACTTATTTTGGCCATAACTCCTTAAATATGCGTCCTAGAGCCAAAAGGACCTCAATTCGTGATCACTCCCAAAAAATCCAAATTTCGACGAAAATCCTCAAAAAATTGAAATTTTTATATGAAAAACTTATTTTGGCCATAACTCCTTAAATATGCGTCCTAGAGCCAAAAGGACCTCAATTCGTGACCACCCCCAAAAAATCCAAATTTCGACGAAAATCCTCAAAAAATTGAAATTTTTATATGAAAAACTTATTTTGGCCATAACTCCTTAAATATGCGTCCTAGAGCCAAAAGGACCTCAATTCGTGACCACCCCCAAAAAATCCAAATTTCGACGAAAATCCTCAAAAAATTGAAATTTTTATATGAAAAACTTATTTTGGCCATAACTCCTTAAATATGCGTCCTAGAGCCAAAAGGACCTCAATTCGTGACCATCCCCAAAAAATCCAAATTTTGATGAAAATCCTCAAAAAATTGAAATTTTTATATGAAAAACTTATTTTGGGCCATAACTCCTTAAATATGCGTCCTAGAGCCAAAAGGACCTCAATTCGTGACCACCCGCAAAAAATCCAAATTTCGACGAAAATCCTCAAAAAAATGAAATTTTTATATGAAAAACTTATTTTGGCCATAACTCCTTAAATATGCGTCCTAGAGCCAAAAGGACCTCAATTCGTGACCATCCCCAAAAAATCAAAATTTTGATGAAAATCCTCAAAAAATTGAAATTTTTATATGAAAAACTTATTTTGGCCATAACTCCTTAAATATGCGTCCTAGAGCCAAAAGGACATCAATTCGTGACCACCCCCAAAAAATCCAAATTTCGACGAAAATCCTCAAAAAATTTAAATTTTTATATGAAAAACTTATTTTGCCCATAACTCCTTAAATATGCGTCCTAGAGCCAAAAGAACCTCAATTCGTGACCATCCCCAAAAAATCAAAATTTTGATGAAAATCCTCAAAAAATTGAAAATTTTATATGAAAAACTTATTTTGGCCATAACTCCTTAAATATGCGTCCTAGAGCCAAAAGGACCTCAATTCGTGATCACTCCCAAAAAATCAAAATTTTGATGACAATCCTCAAAAAATTGAAATTTTTATATGAAAAACTTATTTTGGCCATAACTCCTTAAATATGCGTCCTAGCGCCAAAAGGACCTCAATTCGTGACCATCCCCAAAAAATCAAAATTTTGATGAAAATCCTCAAAAAATTGAAATTTTTATATGAAAAACTTATTTTGGCCATAACTCCTTAAATATGCGTCCTAGAGCCAAAAGGACCTCAATTCGTGACCACCCCATAAAAATCAAAATTTTGATGAAAATCCTCAAAAAATTGAAATTTTTATATGAAAAACTTATTTTGGCCATAACTCCTTAAATATGCGTCCTAGCGCCAAAAGGACCTCAATTCGTGACCATCCCCAAAAAATCAAAATTTTGATGAAAATCCTCAAAAAATTGAAATTTTTATATGAAAAACTTATTTTGGCCATAACTCCTTAAATATGCGTCCTAGAGCCAAAAGGACCTCAATTCGTGACCACCCCCAAAAAATCAAAATTTTGATGAAAATCCTCAAAAAATTGAAATTTTTATATGAAAAACTTATTTTGGCCATAACTCCTTAAATATGCGTCCTAGAGCCAAAATGACCTCAATTCGTGACCACCCCCAAAAAATCCAAATTTCGACGAAAATCCTCAAAAAATTGAAATTTTTATATGAAAAACTTATTTTGGCCATAACTCCTTAAATATGCGTCCCAGAGCCAAAAGGACCTCAATTCGTGACCATCCCCAAAAAATCAAAATTTTGATGAAAATCCTCAAAAAATTGAAATTTTTATATGAAAAACTTATTTTGGCCATAACTCCTTAAATATGCGTCCCAGAGCCAAAAGGACCTCAATTCGTGACCATCCCCAAAAAATCAAAATTTTGATGAAAATCCTCAAAAAATTGAAAATTTTATATGAAAAACTTATTTTGGCCATAACTCCTTAAATATGCGTCCTAGAGCCAAAAGGACCTCAATTCGTGATCACTCCCAAAAAATCAAAATTTTGATGACAATCCTCAAAAAATTGAAATTTTTATATGAAAAACTTATTTTGGCCATAACTCCTTAAATATGCGTCCTAGAGCCAAAAGGACCTCAATTCGTGATCACTCCCAAAAAATCAAAATTTTGATGAAAATCCTCAAAAAATTGAAATTTTTATATGAAAAACTTATTTTGGCCATAACTCCTTAAATATGCGTCCTAGAGCCAAAAGGACCTCAATTCGTGATCACTCCCAAAAAATCAAAATTTTGATGAAAATCCTCAAAAAAATGAAATTTTTATATGAAAAACTTATTGTGGCCATAACTCCTTAAATATGCGTCCTAGAGCCAAAAGGACCTCAATTCGTGACCACCCCCAAAAAATCAAAATTTCGACGAAAATCCTCAAAAAATTGAAATTTTTATATGAAAAACTTATTTTGGCCATAACTCCTTAAATATGCGTCCTAGAGCCAAAAGGACCTCAATTCGTGACCATCCCCAAAAAAATCAAAATTTTGATGAAAATCCTCAAAAAATTTAAATTTTTATATGAAAAATTTATTTTGGCCATAACTCCTTAAATATGCGTCCTAGAGCCAAAAGGACCTCAATTCGTGACCACCCCCAAAAAATCCAAAATGCGACGAAAATTCTCAAAAAATTGAAATTTTTATATGAAAAACTTATTTTGGGCCATAACTCCTTAAATATGCGTCCTAGAGCCAAAAGGACCTCAATTCGTGACCACCCCCAAAAAATCCAAATTTCGACGAAAATTCTCAAAAAAAAATCAAATTTTTATATGAAAAACTTATTTTGGCCATAACTCCTTAAATATGCGTCCTAGAGCCAAAAGGACCTCAATTCGTGACCATCCCCAAAAAATCAAAATTTTGATGAAAATCCTCAAAAAATTGAAATTTTTATATGAAAAACTTATTGTGGCCATAACTCCTTAAATATGCGTCCTAGAGCCAAAAGGACCTCAATTCGTGATCACTCCCAAAAAATCAAAATTTTGATGAAAATCCTCAAAAAATTGAAATTTTTATATAAAAAACTTATTTTGGCCATAACTCCTTAAATATGCTTCCTAGAGCCAAAAGGACCTCAATTCGTGATCACCCCCAAAAAATCCAAATTTCGACGAAAATTCTCAAAAAAAAATCAAATTTTTATATGAAAAACTTATTTTGGCCATAACTCCTTAAATATGCGTCCTAGCGCCAAAAGGACCTCAATTCGTGACCATCCCCAAAAAATCAAAATTTTGATGAAAATCCTCAAAAAATTGAAAATTTTATATGAAAAACTTATTTTGGCCATAACTCTTTAAATATGCGTCCTAGAGCCAAAAGGACCTCACTTCGTGACCACCCTCAAAAAATCCAAATTTTGATGACAATCCTCAAAAAATTTAAATTTTTATATGAAAAACTTATTTTGGCCATAACTCCTTAAATATGCGTCCTAGAGCCAAAAGGACCTCAATTCGTGACCACCCCCAAAAAATCCAAATTTCGACGAAAATCCTCAAAATATGCGTCCTAGAGCCAAAAGGACCTCAATTCGTGATCACTCCCACAAAATCAAAATTTTGATGAAAATCCGCAAAAAATTGAAATTTTTATATGAAAAACTTATTTTGGCCATAACTCCTTAAATATGCGTCCTAGAGCCAAAAGGACCTCAATTCGTGACCACCCGCAAAAAATCAAAATTTCGACGAAAATCCTCAAAAAATTGAAATTTTTATATGAAAAACTTATTTTGGCCATAACTCCTTAAATATGCGTCCTAGAGCCAAAAGGACCTCAATTCGTGATCACTCCCAAAAAATCCAAATTTCGACGAAAATCCTCAAAAAATTGAAATTTTTATATGAAAAACTTATTTTGGCCATAACTCCTTAAATATGCGTCCTAGAGCCAAAAGGACCTCAATTCGTGACCACCCCCAAAAAATCCAAATTTCGACGAAAATCCTCAAAAAATTTAAATTTTTATATGAAAAACTTATTTTGGCCATAACTCCTTAAATATGCGTCCTAGAGCCAAAAGGACCTCAATTCGTGATCACTCCCAAAAAATCAAAATTTTGATGAAAATCCTCAAAAAATTGAAATTTTTATATGAAAAACTTATTTTGGCCATAACTCCTTAAATATGCGTCCTAGAGCCAAAAGGACCTCAATTCGTGACCATCCCCAAAAAATCAAAATTTTGATGAAAATCCTCAAAAAATTGAAATTTTTATATGAAAAACTTATTGTGGCCATAACTCCTTAAATATGCGTCCTAGAGCCAAAAGGACCTCAATTCGTGACCACCCCCAAAAAATCCAAATTTCGACGAAAATCCTCATAAAATTGAAATTTTTATATGAAAAACTTATTTTGGCCATAACTCCTTAAATATGCGTCCTAGAGCCAAAAGGACCTCAATTCGTGACCATCCCCAAAAAATCAAAATTTCGACGAAAATCCTCAAAAAAATGAAATTTTTATATGAAAAACTTATTTTGGCCATAACTCCTTAAATATGCGTCCTAGAGCCAAAAGGACCTTAATTCGTGACCATCCCCAAAAAATCAAAATTTCGACGAAAATCCTCAAAAAAATGAAATTTTTATATGAAAAACTTATTTTGGCCATAACTCCTTAAATATGCGTCCTAGAGCCAAAAGGACCTCAATTCGTGATCACTCCCAAAAAATCAAAATTTTGATGAAAATCCTCAAAAAATTTAAATTTTTATATGAAAAACTTATTTTGGCCATAACTCCTTAAATATGCGTCCTAGCGCCAAAAGGACCTCAATTCGTGACCATCCCCAAAAAATCAAAATTTTGATGAAAATCCTCAAAAAATTGAAAATTTTATATGAAAAACTTATTTTGGCCATAACTCCTTAAATATGCGTCCTAGAGCCAAAAGGACCTCAATTCGTGACCACCCGCAAAAAATCCAAATTTCGACGAAAATCCTCAAAAAATTGAAATTTTTATATGAAAAACTTATTTTGCCCATAACTCCTTAAATATGCGTCCTAGAGCCAAAAGGACCTCAATTCGTGATCACTCCCAAAAAATCAAAATTTTGATGAAAATCCTCAGAAAATTGAAATTTTTATATGAAAAACTTATTTTGGCCATAACTCCTTAAATATGCTTCCTAGAGCCAAAAGGACCTCAATTCGTGACCATCCCCAAAAAATCAAAATTTTGATGAAAATCCTCAAAAAATTTAAATTTTTATATGAAAAACTTATTTTGGCCATAACTCCTTAAATATGCGTCCTAGAGCCAAAATGACCTCAATTCGTGACCACCCCCAAAAAATCAAAATTTTGATGAAAATCCTCAAAAAATTGAAAATTTTATATGAAAAACTTATTTTGGCCATAACTCCTTAAATATGCGTCCTAGAGTCAAAAGGACCTCAATTCGAGACCATCCCCAAAAAATCCAAATTTCGACGAAAATCCTCAAAAAATTGAAATTTTTATATGAAAAACTTATTTTGGGCCATAACTCCTTAAATATGCTTCCTAGAGCCAAAAGGACCTCAATTCGTGACCATCCCCAAAAAATCCAAATTTCGACGAAAATCCTCAAAAAAATGAAATTTTTATATGAAAAACTTATTTTGGCCATAACTCCTTAAATATGCGTCCTAGAGCCAAAAGGACCTCAATTCGTGATCACTCCCAAAAAATCAAAATTTTGATGAAAATCCTCAAAAAATTTAAATTTTTATATGAAAAACTTATTTTGGCCATAACTCCTTAAATATGCGTCCTAGAGCCAAAAGGACCTCAATTCGTGACCACCCCCAAAAAATCCAAATTTCGACGAAAATCCTCAAAAAATTGAAATTTTTATATGAAAAACTTATTTTGGCCATAACTCCTTAAATATGCGTCCTAGAGCCAAAAGGACCTCAATTCGTGATCACTCCCACAAAATCAAAATTTTGATGACAATCCTCAAAAAATTGAAATTTTTATATGAAAAACTTATTTTGGCCATAACTCCTTAAATATGCGTCCTAGAGCCAAAAGGACCTCAATTCGTGACCACCCCCAAAAAATCCAAATTTCGACGAAAATCCTCAAAAAATTGAAATTTTTATATGAAAAACTTATTTTGGCCATAACTCCTTAAATATGCGTCCTAGAGCCAAAAGGACCTCAATTCGTGACCACCCCCAAAAAATCAAAATTTCGACGAAAATTCTCAAAAAAAAAATCAAATTTTTATATGAAAAACTTATTGTGGCCATAACTCCTTAAATATGCGTCCTAGAGCCAAAAGGACCTCAATTCGTGATCACTCCCAAAAAATCAAAATTTTGATGAAAATCCTCAAAAAATTGAAATTTTTATATGAAAAACTTATTTTGCCCATAACTCCTTAAATATGCGTCCTAGAGCCAAAAGGACCTCAATTCGTGATCACTCCCAAAAAATCAAAATTTTGATGAAAATCCTCAAAAAATTGAAATTTTTATATGAAAAACTTATTTTGGCCATAACTCCTTAAATATGCGTCCAAGAGCCAAAAGGACCTCAATTCGTGATCACTCCCAAAAAATCAAAATTTTGATGAAAATCCTCAAAAAATTGAAATTTTTATATAAAAAACTTATTTTGGCCATAACTCCTTAAATATGCTTCCTAGAGCCAAAAGGACCTCAATTCGTGATCACCCCCAAAAAATCCAAATTTCGACGAAAATTCTCAAAAAAAAATCAAATTTTTATATGAAAAACTTATTTTGGCCATAACTCCTTAAATATGCGTCCTAGCGCCAAAAGGACCTCAATTCGTGACCATCCCCAAAAAATCAAAATTTTGATGAAAATCCTCAAAAAATTGAAAATTTTATATGAAAAACTTATTTTGGCCATAACTCCTTAAATATGCGTCCTAGAGCCAAAAGGACCTCACTTCGTGACCACCCGCAAAAAATCCAAATTTTGATGACAATCCTCAAAAAATTGAAATTTTTATATGAAAAACTTATTTTGGCCATAACTCCTTAAATATGCGTCCTAGAGCCAAAATGACCTCAATTCGTGACCACCCCCAAAAAATCCAAATTTCGACGAAAATCCTCAAAATATGCGTCCTAGAGCCAAAAGGACCTCAATTCGTGATCACTCCCACAAAATCAAAATTTTGATGAAAATCCTCAAAAAATTGAAATTTTTATATGAAAAACTTATTTTGGCCATAACTCCTTAAATATGCGTCCTAGAGCCAAAAGGACCTCAATTCGTGACCACCCGCAAAAAATCAAAATTTCGACGAAAATCCTCAAAAAATTGAAATTTTTATATGAAAAACTTATTTTGGCCATAACTCCTTAAATATGCGTCCTAGAGCCAAAAGGACCTCAATTCGTGATCACTCCCAAAAAATCCAAATTTCGACGAAAATCCTCAAAAAATTGAAATTTTTATATGAAAAACTTATTTTGGCCATAACTCCTTAAATATGCGTCCTAGAGCCAAAAGGACCTCAATTCGTGACCACCCCCAAAAAATCCAAATTTCGACGAAAATCCTCAAAAAATTTAAATTTTTATATGAAAAACTTATTTTGGCCATAACTCCTTAAATATGCGTCCTAGAGCCAAAAGGACCTCAATTCGTGATCACTCCCAAAAAATCAAAATTTTGATGAAAATCCTCAAAAAATTGAAATTTTTATATGAAAAACTTATTTTGGCCATAACTCCTTAAATATGCGTCCTAGAGCCAAAAGGACCTCAATTCGTGACCATCCCCAAAAAATCAAAATTTTGATGAAAATCCTCAAAAAATTTAAATTTTTATATGAAAAATTTATTTTGGCCATAACTCCTTAAATATGCGTCCTAGAGCCAAAAGGACCTCAATTCGTGACCATCCCCAAAAAATCAAAATTTTGATGAAAATCCTCAAAAAATTGAAATTTTTATATGAAAAACTTATTGTGGCCATAACTCCTTAAATATGCGTCCTAGAGCCAAAAGGACCTCAATTCGTGATCACCCCCAAAAAATCAAAATTTCGACGAAAATCCTCAGAAAATTGAAATTTTTATATGAAAAACTTATTGTGGCCATAACTCCTTAAATATGCGTCCTAGAGCCAAAAGGACCTCAATTCGTGATCACCCCCAAAAAATCAAAATTTCGACGAAAATCCTCAAAAAATTGAAATTTTTATATGAAAAACTTATTGTGGCCATAACTCCTTAAATATGCGTCCTAGAGCCAAAAGGACCTCAATTCGTGACCACCCCCAAAAAATCCAAATTTCGACGAAAATCCTCAAAAAATTGAAATTTTTATATGAAAAACTTATTTTGGCCATAACTCCTTAAATATGCGTCCTAGAGCCAAAAGGACCTCAATTCGTGACCATCCCCAAAAAATCAAAATTTCGACGAAAATCCTCAAAAAAATGAAATTTTTATATGAAAAACTTATTTTGGCCATAACTCCTTAAATATGCGTCCTAGAGCCAAAAGGACCTTAATTCGTGACCATCCCCAAAAAATCCAAATTTCGACGAAAATCCTCAAAAAAATGAAATTTTTATATGAAAAACTTATTTTGGCCATAACTCCTTAAATATGCGTCCTAGAGCCAAAAGGACCTCAATTCGTGATCACTCCCAAAAAATCAAAATTTTGATGAAAATCCTCAAAAAATTGAAATTTTTATATGAAAAACTTATTTTGGCCATAACTCCTTAAATATGCGTCCTAGCGCCAAAAGGACCTCAATTCGTGACCATCCCCAAAAAATCAAAATTTTGATGAAAATCCTCAAAAAATTGAAAATTTTATATGAAAAACTTATTTTGGCCATAACTCCTTAAATATGCGTCCTAGAGCCAAAAGGACCTCAATTCGTGACCACCCGCAAAAAATCCAAATTTCGACGAAAATCCTCAAAAAATTTAAATTTTTATATGAAACACTTATTTTGCCCATAACTCCTTAAATATGCGTCCTAGAGCCAAAAGGACCTCAATTCGTGATCACTCTATTTTGGCCATAACTCCTTAAATATGCGTCCTAGAGCCAAAAGGACCTCAATTCGTGACCATCCCCAAAAAATCCAAATTTCGACGAAAATCCTCAAAAAATTGAAATTTTTATATGAAAAACTTATTTTGGGCCATAACTCCTTAAATATGCTTCCTAGAGCCAAAAGGACCTCAATTCGTGACCATCCCCAAAAAATCCAAATTTCGACGAAAATCCTCAAAAAAATTTAAATTTTTATATGAAAAACTTATTTTGGCCATAACTCCTTAAATATGCGTCCTAGAGCCAAAAGGACCTCAATTCGTGACCACCCCCAAAAAATCCAAATTTCGACGAAAATCCTCAAAAAATTGAAATTTTTATATGAAAAACTTATTTTGGCCATAACTCCTTAAATATGCGTCCTAGAGCCAAAAGGACCTCAATTCGTGATCACTCCCACAAAATCAAAATTTTGATGACAATCCTCAAAAAATTGAAATTTTTATATGAAAAACTTATTTTGGCCATAACTCCTTAAATATGCGTCCTAGAGCCAAAAGGACCTCAATTCGTGACCACCCCCAAAAAATCCAAATTTCGACGAAAATCCTCAAAAAATTGAAATTTTTATATGAAAAACTTATTTTGGCCATAACTCCTTAAATATGCGTCCTAGAGCCAAAAGGACCTCAATTCGTGACCACCCCCAAAAAATCAAAACTTCGACGAAAATTCTCAAAAAAAAATCAAATTTTTATATGAAAAACTTATTGTGGCCATAACTCCTTAAATATGCGTCCTAGAGCCAAAAGGACCTCAATTCGTGATCACTCCCAAAAAATCAAAATTTTGATGAAAATCCTCAAAAAATTGAAATTTTTATATGAAAAACTTATTTTGGCCATAACTCCTTAAATATGCGTCCTAGCGCCAAAAGGACCTCAATTCGTGACCATCCCCAAAAAATCAAAATTTTGATGAAAATCCTCAAAAAATTGAAATTTTTATATGAAAAACTTATTTTGGCCATAACTCCTTAAATATGCGTCCTAGAGCCAAAAGGACCTCAATTCGTGACCACCCCCAAAAAATCAAAATTTTGATGAAAATCCTCAAAAAATTGAAATTTTTATATGAAAAACTTATTTTGGCCATAACTCCTTAAATATGCGTCCTAGAGCCAAAATGACCTCAATTCGTGACCACCCCCAAAAAATCCAAATTTCGACGAAAATCCTCAAAAAATTGAAATTTTTATATGAAAAACTTATTTTGGCCATAACTCCTTAAATATGCGTCCTATAGCCAAAAGGACCTCAATTCGTGATCACTCCCACAAAATCAAAATTTCGACGAACATCCTCAAAAAATTTAAATTTTTATATGAAAAACTTATTTTGGCCATAACTCCTTAAATATGCGTCCCAGAGCCAAAAGGACCTCAATTCGTGACCATCCCCAAAAAATCAAAATTTTGATGAAAATCCTCAAAAAATTGAAATTTTTATATGAAAAACTTATTTTGGCCATAACTCCTTAAATATGCGTCCCAGAGCCAAAAGGACCTCAATTCGTGACCATCCCCAAAAAATCAAAATTTTGATGAAAATCCTCAAAAAATTGAAAATTTTATATGAAAAACTTATTTTGGCCATAACTCCTTAAATATGCGTCCTAGAGCCAAAAGGACCTCAATTCGTGATCACTCCCAAAAAATCAAAATTTTGATGACAATCCTCAAAAAATTGAAATTTTTATATGAAAAACTTATTTTGGCCATAACTCCTTAAATATGCGTCCTAGAGCCAAAAGGACCTCAATTCGTGATCACTCCCAAAAAATCAAAATTTTGATGAAAATCCTCAAAAAATTGAAATTTTTATATGAAAAACTTATTTTGGCCATAACTCCTTAAATATGCGTCCTAGAGCCAAAAGGACCTCAATTCGTGATCACTCCCAAAAAATCAAAATTTTGATGAAAATCCTCAAAAAAATGAAATTTTTATATGAAAAACTTATTGTGGCCATAACTCCTTAAATATGCGTCCTAGAGCCAAAAGGACCTCAATTCGTGACCACCCCCAAAAAATCAAAATTTCGACGAAAATCCTCAAAAAATTGAAATTTTTATATGAAAAACTTATTTTGGCCATAACTCCTTAAATATGCGTCCTAGAGCCAAAAGGACCTCAATTCGTGACCATCCCCAAAAAATCAAAATTTTGATGAAAATCCTCAAAAAATTGAAATTTTTATATAAAAAACTTATTTTGGCCATAACTCCTTAAATATGCTTCCTAGAGCCAAAAGGACCTCAATTCGTGATCACCCCCAAAAAATCCAAATTTCGACGAAAATTCTCAAAAAAAAATCAAATTTTTATATGAAAAACTTATTTTGGCCATAACTCCTTAAATATGCGTCCTAGCGCCAAAAGGACCTCAATTCGTGACCATCCCCAAAAAATCAAAATTTTGATGAAAATCCTCAAAAAATTGAAAATTTTATATGAAAAACTTATTTTGGCCATAACTCCTTAAATATGCGTCCTAGAGCCAAAAGGACCTCACTTCGTGACCACCCGCAAAAAATCCAAATTTTGATGACAATCCTCAAAAAATTGAAATTTTTATATGAAAAACTTATTTTGGCCATAACTCCTTAAATATGCGTCCTAGAGCCAAAATGACCTCAATTCGTGACCACCCCCAAAAAATCCAAATTTCGACGAAAATCCTCAAAATATGCGTCCTAGAGCCAAAAGGACCTCAATTCGTGATCACTCCCACAAAATCAAAATTTTGATGAAAATCCTCAAAAAATTGAAATTTTTATATGAAAAACTTATTTTGGCCATAACTCCTTAAATATGCGTCCTAGAGCCAAAAGGACCTCAATTCGTGACCACCCGCAAAAAATCAAAATTTCGACGAAAATCCTCAAAAAATTGAAATTTTTATATGAAAAACTTATTTTGGCCATAACTCCTTAAATATGCGTCCTAGAGCCAAAAGGACCTCAATTCGTGACCACCCCCAAAAAATCCAAATTTCGACGTAAATCCTCAAAAAATTTAAATTTTTATATGAAAAACTTATTTT
The DNA here is from genome assembly GCF_050003625.1 of Haematobia irritans. Lineage (NCBI taxonomy): Eukaryota > Metazoa > Arthropoda > Insecta > Diptera > Muscidae > Haematobia > Haematobia irritans. The sequence continues at coordinate 300,015 of NW_027445852.1, read as the reverse complement.
GGCCATAACTCCTTAAATATGCGTCCTAGAGCCAAAAGGACCTCAGTTCGTGATCACTCCCAAAAAATCAAAATTTTGATGAAAATCCTCAAAAAATTGAAATTTTTATATGAAAAACTTATTTTGGCCATAACTCCTTAAATATGCGTCCTAGAGCCAAAAGGACCTCAATTCGTGACCATCCCCAAAAAATCAAAATTTTGATGAAAATCCTCAAAAAATTTAAATTTTTATATGAAAAATTTATTTTGGCCATAACTCCTTAAATATGCGTCCTAGAGCCAAAAGGACCTCAATTCGTGACCACCCCCAAAAAATCAAAATTTCGACGAAAATCCTCAGAAAATTGAAATTTTTATATGAAAAACTTATTTTGGCCATAACTCCTTAAATATGCTTCCTAGAGCCAAAAGGACCTCAATTCGTGATCACTCCCAAAAAATCAAAATTTTGATGACAATCCTCAAAAAATTGAAATTTTTATATAAAAAACTTATTTTGGCCATAACTCCTTAAATATGCGTCCTAGAGCCAAAAGGACCTCAATTCGTGACCATCCCCAAAAAATCAAAATTTTGATGAAAATCCTCAAAAAATTGAAATTTTTATATGAAAAACTTATTGTGGCCATAACTCCTTAAATATGCGTCCTAGAGCCAAAAGGACCTCAATTCGTGACCACCCCCAAAAAATCCAAATTTCGACGAAAATCCTCAAAAAATTGAAATTTTTATATGAAAAACTTATTTTGGCCATAACTCCTTAAATATGCGTCCTAGAGCCAAAAGGACCTCAATTCGTGACCATCCCCAAAAAATCAAAATTTCGACGAAAATCCTCAAAAAATGAAATTTTTATATGAAAAACTTATTTTGGCCATAACTCCTTAAATATGCGTCCTAGAGCCAAAAGGACCTCAATTCGTGACCATCCCCAAAAAATCAAAATTTCGACGAAAATCCTCAAAAAAATGAAATTTTTATATGAAAAACTTATTTTGGCCATAACTCCTTAATCAAAATTTCGACGAAAATCCTCAAAAAAATGAAATTTTTATATGAAAAACTTATTTTGGCCATAACTCCTTAAATATGCGTCCTAGAGCCAAAAGGACCTCAATTCGTGATCACTCCCAAAAAATCAAAATTTTGATGAAAATCCTCAAAAAATTGAAATTTTTATATGAAAAACTTATTTTGGCCATAACTCCTTAAATATGCGTCCTAGAGCCAAAAGGACCTCAATTCGTGACCACCCGCAAAAAATCCAAATTTCGACGAAAATCCTCAAAAAATTGAAATTTTTATATGAAAAACTTATTTTGCCCATAACTCCTTAAATATGCGTCCTAGAGCCAAAAGGACCTCAATTCGTGATCACTCCCAAAAAATCAAAATTTTGATGAAAATCCTCAGAAAATTGAAATTTTTATATGAAAAACTTATTTTGGCCATAACTCCTTAAATATGCTTCCTAGAGCCAAAAGGACCTCAATTCGTGACCATCCCCAAAAAATCAAAATTTTGATGAAAATCCTCAAAAAATTTAAATTTTTATATGAAAAACTTATTTTGGCCATAACTCCTTAAATATGCGTCCTAGAGCCAAAATGACCTCAATTCGTGACCACCCCCAAAAAATCAAAATTTTGATGAAAATCCTCAAAAAATTGAAAATTTTATATGAAAAACTTATTTTGGCCATAACTCCTTAAATATGCGTCCTAGAGCCAAAAGGACCTCAATTCGTGACCATCCCCAAAAAATCCAAATTTCGACGAAAATCCTCAAAAAATTGAAATTTTTATATGAAAAACTTATTTTGGGCCATAACTCCTTAAATATGCTTCCTAGAGCCAAAAGGACCTCAATTCGTGACCATCCCCAAAAAATCCAAATTTCGACGAAAATCCTCAAAAAAATGAAATTTTTATATGAAAAACTTATTTTGGCCATAACTCCTTAAATATGCGTCCTAGAGCCAAAAGGACCTCAATTCGTGATCACTCCCAAAAAATCAAAATTTTGATGAAAATCCTCAAAAAACTTAAATTTTTATATGAAAAACTTATTTTGGCCATAACTCCTTAAATATGCGTCCTAGAGCCAAAAGGACCTCAATTCGTGACCACCCCCAAAAAATCCAAATTTCGACGAAAATCCTCAAAAAATTGAAATTTTTATATGAAAAACTTATTTTGGCCATAACTCCTTAAATATGCGTCCTAGAGCCAAAAGGACCTCAATTCGTGATCACTCCCACAAAATCAAAATTTTGATGACAATCCTCAAAAAATTGAAATTTTTATATGAAAAACTTATTTTGGCCATAACTCCTTAAATATGCGTCCTAGAGCCAAAAGGACCTCAATTCGTGACCACCCCCAAAAAATCAAAATTTCGACGAAAATTCTCAAAAAAAAATCAAATTTTTATATGAAAAACTTATTGTGGCCATAACTCCTTAAATATGCGTCCTAGAGCCAAAAGGACCTCAATTCGTGATCACTCCCAAAAAATCAAAATTTTGATGAAAATCCTCAAAAAATTGAAATTTTATATGAAAAATTTATTTTGGCCATAACTCCTTAATTATGCGTCCTAGAGCCAAAAGGACCTCAATTCGTGACCATCCCCAAAAAATCAAAAGTTTGATGAAAATCCTCAAAAAATTGAAAATTTTATATGAAAAACTTATTTTGGCCATAACTCCTTAAATATGCGTCCTAGAGCCAAAAGGACCTCAATTCGTGACCACCCGCAAAAAATCCAAATTTCGACGAAAATCCTCAAAAAAATGAAATTTTTATATGAAAAACTTATTTTGGCCATAACTCCTTAAATATGCGTCCTAGAGCCAAAAGGACCTCAATTCGTGACCACCCCCTAAAAATCCAAATTTCGACGAAAATCCTCAAAAAATTTAAATTTTTATATGAAAAACTTATTTTGGCCATAACTCCTTAAATATGCGTCCTAGAGCCAAACGGACCTCAATTCGTGATCACTCCCAAAAAATCAAAATTTTGATGAAAATCCTCAGAAAATTGAAATTTTTATATGAAAAACTTATTGTGGCCATAACTCCTTAAATATGCGTCCTAGAGCCAAAAGGACCTCAATTCGTGACCACCCCCAAAAAATCAAAATTTCGACGAAAATCCTCAAAAAAATGAAATTTTTATATGAACAACTTATTTTGGCCATAACTCCTTAAATATGCGTCCTAGCGCCAAAAGGACCTCAATTCGTGACCACCCCCAAAAAATCCAAATTTTGATGAAAATCCTCAAAAAATTGAAATTTTTATATGAAAAACTTATTTTGGCCATAACTCCTTAAATATGCGTCCTAGAGCCAAAAGGACCTCAATTCGTGACCATCCCCAAAAAATCAAAATTTCGACGAAAATCCTCAAAAAAATGAAATTTTTATATGAAAAACTTATTTTGGCCATAACTCCTTAAATATGCGTCCTATAGCCAAAAGGACCTCAATTCGTGATCACCCCCAAAAAATCCAAATTTCGACGAAAATCCTCAAAAAATTGAAATTTTTATATGAAAAACTTATTTTGGCCACAACTCCTTAAATATGCGTCCTAGAGCCAAAAGGACCTCAATTCGTGACCACCCCCAAAAAATCCAAATTTCGACGAAAATTCTCAAAAAAATGAAATTTTTATATGAAAAACTTATTTTGGCCATAACTCCTTAAATATGCGTCCTAGAGCCAAAATGACCTCAATTCGTGACCACCCCCAAAAAATCCAAATTTCGACGAAAATTCTCAAAAAAAAATCAAATTTTTATATGAAAAACTTATTTTGGCCATAACTCCTTAAATATGCGTCCTAGAGCCAAAAGGACCTCAATTCGTGATCACTCGAACAAAATCAAAATTTTGATGACAATCCTCAAAAAAATGAAATTTTTATATGAAAAACTTATTTTGGCCATAACTCCTTAAATATGCGTCCTAGAGCCAAAAGGACCTCAATTCGTGACCATCCCCAAAAAATCAAAATTTTGATGAAAATCCTCAAAAAATTGAAATTTTTATATGAAAAACTTATTTTGGCCATAACTCCTTAAATATGCGTCCTAGAGCCAAAAGGACCTCAATTCGTGACCACCCCCAAAAAATCAAAATTTCGACGAAAATCCTCAAAAAAATGAAATTTTTATATGAAAAACTTATTTTGGCCATAACTCCTTAAATATGCGTCCTAGAGCCAAAAGGACCTCAATTCGTGACCACCCCCAAAAAATCAAAATTTCGACGAAAATCCTCAAAAAAATGAAATTTTTATATGAAAAACTTATTTTGCCCATAACTCCTTAAATATGCGTCCTAGAGCCAAAAGGACCTCAATTCGTGATCACTCCCAAAAAATCAAAATTTTGATGAAAATCCTCAGAAAATTGAAATTTTTATATGAAAAACTTATTTTGGCCATAACTCCTTAAATATGCTTCCTAGAGCCAAAAGGACCTCAATTCGTGACCATCCCCAAAAAATCAAAATTTTGATGAAAATCCTCAAAAAATTTAAATTTTTATATGAAAAACTTATTTTGGCCATAACTCCTTAAATATGCGTCCTAGAGCCAAAATGACCTCAATTCGTGACCACCCCCAAAAAATCAAAATTTTGATGAAAATCCTCAAAAAATTGAAAATTTTATATGAAAAACTTATTTTGGCCATAACTCCTTAAATATGCGTCCTAGAGCCAAAAGGACCTCAATTCGTGACCATCCCCAAAAAATCCAAATTTCGACGAAAATCCTCAAAAAATTGAAATTTTTATATGAAAAACTTATTTTGGGCCATAACTCCTTAAATATGCTTCCTAGAGCCAAAAGGACCTCAATTCGTGACCATCCCCAAAAAATCCAAATTTCGACGAAAATCCTCAAAAAAATGAAATTTTTATATGAAAAACTTATTTTGGCCATAACTCCTTAAATATGCGTCCTAGAGCCAAAAGGACCTCAATTCGTGATCACTCCCAAAAAATCAAAATTTTGATGAAAATCCTCAAAAAACTTAAATTTTTATATGAAAAACTTATTTTGGCCATAACTCCTTAAATATGCGTCCTAGAGCCAAAAGGACCTCAATTCGTGACCACCCCCAAAAAATCCAAATTTCGACGAAAATCCTCAAAAAATTGAAATTTTTATATGAAAAACTTATTTTGGCCATAACTCCTTAAATATGCGTCCTAGAGCCAAAAGGACCTCAATTCGTGATCACTCCCACAAAATCAAAATTTTGATGACAATCCTCAAAAAATTGAAATTTTTATATGAAAAACTTATTTTGGCCATAACTCCTTAAATATGCGTCCTAGAGCCAAAAGGACCTCAATTCGTGACCACCCCCAAAAAATCAAAATTTCGACGAAAATTCTCAAAAAAAAATCAAATTTTTATATGAAAAACTTATTGTGGCCATAACTCCTTAAATATGCGTCCTAGAGCCAAAAGGACCTCAATTCGTGATCACTCCCAAAAAATCAAAATTTTGATGAAAATCCTCAAAAAATTGAAATTTTATATGAAAAATTTATTTTGGCCATAACTCCTTAATTATGCGTCCTAGAGCCAAAAGGACCTCAATTCGTGACCATCCCCAAAAAATCAAAAGTTTGATGAAAATCCTCAAAAAATTGAAAATTTTATATGAAAAACTTATTTTGGCCATAACTCCTTAAATATGCGTCCTAGAGCCAAAAGGACCTCAATTCGTGACCACCCGCAAAAAATCCAAATTTCGACGAAAATCCTCAAAAAAATGAAATTTTTATATGAAAAACTTATTTTGGCCATAACTCCTTAAATATGCGTCCTAGAGCCAAAAGGACCTCAATTCGTGACCACCCCCTAAAAATCCAAATTTCGACGAAAATCCTCAAAAAATTTAAATTTTTATATGAAAAACTTATTTTGGCCATAACTCCTTAAATATGCGTCCTAGAGCCAAACGGACCTCAATTCGTGATCACTCCCAAAAAATCAAAATTTTGATGAAAATCCTCAGAAAATTGAAATTTTTATATGAAAAACTTATTGTGGCCATAACTCCTTAAATATGCGTCCTAGAGCCAAAAGGACCTCAATTCGTGACCACCCCCAAAAAATCAAAATTTCGACGAAAATCCTCAAAAAAATGAAATTTTTATATGAAAAACTTATTTTGGCCATAACTCCTTAAATATGCGTCCTAGCGCCAAAAGGACCTCAATTCGTGACCACCCCCAAAAAATCCAAATTTTGATGAAAATCCTCAAAAAATTGAAATTTTTATATGAAAAACTTATTTTGGCCATAACTCCTTAAATATGCGTCCTAGAGCCAAAAGGACCTCAATTCGTGACCATCCCCAAAAAATCAAAATTTCGACGAAAATCCTCAAAAAAATGAAATTTTTATATGAAAAACTTATTTTGGCCATAACTCCTTAAATATGCGTCCTATAGCCAAAAGGACCTCAATTCGTGATCACCCCCAAAAAATCCAAATTTCGACGAAAATCCTCAAAAAATTGAAATTTTTATATGAAAAACTTATTTTGGCCACAACTCCTTAAATATGCGTCCTAGAGCCAAAAGGACCTCAATTCGTGACCACCCCCAAAAAATCCAAATTTCGACGAAAATTCTCAAAAAAATGAAATTTTTATATGAAAAACTTATTTTGGCCATAACTCCTTAAATATGCGTCCTAGAGCCAAAATGACCTCAATTCGTGACCACCCCCAAAAAATCCAAATTTCGACGAAAATTCTCAAAAAAAAATCAAATTTTTATATGAAAAACTTATTTTGGCCATAACTCCTTAAATATGCGTCCTAGAGCCAAAAGGACCTCAATTCGTGATCACTCGAACAAAATCAAAATTTTGATGACAATCCTCAAAAAAATGAAATTTTTATATGAAAAACTTATTTTGGCCATAACTCCTTAAATATGCGTCCTAGAGCCAAAAGGACCTCAATTCGTGACCATCCCCAAAAAATCAAAATTTTGATGAAAATCCTCAAAAAATTGAAATTTTTATATGAAAAACTTATTTTGGCCATAACTCCTTAAATATGCGTCCTAGAGCCAAAAGGACCTCAATTCGTGACCACCCCCAAAAAATCAAAATTTCGACGAAAATCCTCAAAAAAATGAAATTTTTATATGAAAAACTTATTTTGGCCATAACTCCTTAAATATGCGTCCTAGAGCCAAAAGGACCTCAATTCGTGACCATCCCCAAAAAATCAAAATTTTGATGAAAATCCTCAAAAAATTGAAATTTTTATATGAAAAACTTATTTTGGCCATAACTCCTTAAATATGCGTCCTAGAGCCAAAAGGACCTCAATTCGTGACCACCCGCAAAAAATCCAAATTTCGACGAAAATCCTCAAAAAATTGAAATTTTTATATAAAAAACTTATTTTGGCCATAACTCCTTAAATATGCGTCCTAGAGCCAAAAGGACCTCAATTCGTGATCACTCCCAAAAAATCAAAATTTTGATGAAAATCCTCAAAAAATTGAAATTTTTATATGAAAAACTTATTTTGGCCATAACTCCTTAAATATGCGTCCTAGAGCCAAAATGACCTCAATTCGTGACCACCCCCAAAAAATCCAAATTTCGACGAAAATCCTCAAAAAATTGAAATTTTTATATGAAAAACTTATTTTGGCCATAACTCCTTAAATATGCGTCCTAGAGCCAAAAGGACCTCAATTCGTGATCACTCCCAAAAAATCAAAATTTTGATGACAATCCACAAAAAATTGAAATTTTTATATGAAAAACTTATTTTGGCCATAACTCCTTAAATATGCGTCCTAGAGCCAAAAGGACCTCAATTCGTGACCATCCCCAAAAAATCAAAATTTTGATGAAAATCCTCAAAAAATTGAAATTTTTATATGAAAAACTTATTTTGGCCATAACTCCTTAAATATGCGTCCTAGAGCCAAAAGGACCTCAATTCGTGACCACCCCCTAAAAATCCAAATTTCGACGAAAATCCTCAAAAAATTGAAATTTTTATATGAAAAACTTATTTTGGCCATAACTCCTTAAATATGCGTCCTAGAGCCAAAAGGACCTCAATTCGTGATCACTCCCAAAAAATCAAAATTTTGATGAAAATCCTCAAAAAATTGAAATTTTTATATGAAAAACTTATTTTGGCCATAACTCCTTAAATATGCGTCCTAGAGCCAAAAGGACCTCAATTCGTGACCACCCCCTAAAAATCCAAATTTCGACGAAAATCCTCAAAAAATTGAAACTTTTATATGAAAAACTTATTTTGGCCATAACTCCTTAAATATGCGTCCTAGCGCCAAAAGGACCTCAATTCGTGACCACCCCCAAAAAATCCAAATTTCGACGAAAATCCTCAAAAAATTGAAAATTTTATATGAAAAACTTATTTTGGCCATAACTCCTTAAATATGCGTCCTAGAGCCAAAAGGACCTCAATTCGTGACCATCCCCAAAAAATCAAAATTTTGATGAAAATCCTCAAAAAATTGAAATTTTTATATGAAAAACTTATTTTGGCCATAACTCCTTAAATATGCGTCCTAGAGCCAAAAGGACCTCAATTCGTGATCACTCCCAAAAAATCAAAATTTTGATGAAAATCCTCAAAAAATTGAAATTTTTATATGAAAAACTTATTTTGGCCATAACTCCTTAAATATGCGTCCTAGAGCCAAAATGACCTCAATTCGTGACCACCCCCAAAAAATCCAAATTTCGACGAAAATCCTCAAAAAATTGAAATTTTTATATGAAAAACTTATTTTGGCCATAACTCCTTAAATATGCGTCCTAGCGCCAAAAGGACCTCAATTCGTGACCACCCCCTAAAAATCCAAATTTCGACGAAAATCCTCAAAAAATTGAAATTTTTATATGAAAAACTTATTTTGGCCATAACTCCTTAAATATGCGTCCTAGCGCCAAAAGGACCTCAATTCGTGACCACCCCCAAAAAATCCAAATTTCGACGAAAATCCTCAAAAAATTGAAAATTTTATATGAAAAACTTATTTTGGCCATAACTCCTTAAATATGCGTCCCAGAGCCAAAAGGACCTCAATTCGTGACCACCCGCAAAAAATCCAAATTTCGACGAAAATCCTCAAAAAATTGAAATTTTTATATGAAAAACTTATTTTGGCCACAACTCCTTAAATATGCGTCCTAGCGCCAAAAGGACCTCAATTCGTGACCATCCCCAAAAAATCAAAATTTTGATGAAAATCCTCAAAAAATTGAAATTTTTATATGAAAAACTTATTTTGGCCACAACTCCTTAAATATGCTTCCTAGAGCCAAAAGGACCTCAATTCGTGACCACCCGCAAAAAATCCAAATTTCGACGAAAATCCTCAAAAAAATGAAATTTTTATATGAAAAACTTATTTTGGCCATAACTCCTTAAATATGCGTCCTAGAGCCAAAAGGACCTCAATTCGTGACCACCCCCAAAAAATCCAAATTTCGACGAAAATCCTCAAAAAATTGAAATTTTATATGAAAAACTTATTTTGGCCATAACTCCTTAAATATGCTTCCTAGAGCCAAAAGGACCTCAATTCGTGATCACTCCCAAAAAATCAAAATTTTGATGAAAATCCTCAAAAAATTGAAATTTTTATATGAAAAACTTATTTTGGCCATAACTCCTTAAATATGCGTCCTAGAGCCAAAAGGACCTCAATTCGTGACCACCCCCAAAAAATCCAAATTTCGACGAAAATTCTCAAAAAAATGAAATTTTTATATGAAAAACTTATTTTGGCCATAACTCCTTAAATATGCTTCCTAGAGCCAAAAGGACCTCAATTCGTGACCACCCCCAAAAAATCAAAATTTTGATGAAAATCCTCAAAAAATTGAAATTTTTATATGAAAAACTTATTTTGGCCATAACTCCTTAAATATGCGTCCTAGAGCCAAAAGGACCTCAATTCGTGACCACCCCCAAAAAATCAAAATTTTGATGAAAATCCTCAAAAAATAGAAATTTTTATATGAGAAACTTATTTTGGCCATAACTCCTTAAATATGCGTCCTAGAGCCAAAAGGACCTCAATTCGTGACCATCCCCAAAAAATCCAAATTTTGATGAAATCCTCCAAAAAATGAAATTTTTATATGAAAAACTTATTTTGGCCATAACTCCTTAAATATGCGTCCTAGAGCCAAAAGGACCTCAATTCGTGACCATCCCCAAAAAATCAAAATTTTGATGAAAATCCTCAAAAAATTGAAATTTTTATATGAAAAACTTATTTTGGCCATAACTCCTTAAATATGCGTCCTAGAGCCAAAAGGACCTCAATTCGTGACCACCCCCAAAAAATCAAAATTTCGACGAAAATCCTCAAAAAATGAAATTTTTATATGAAAAACTTATTTTGGCCATAACTCCTTAAATATGCGTCCTAGAGCCAAAAGGACCTCAATTCGTGATCACTCCCAAAAAATCAAAATTTTGATGAAAATCCTCCAAAAATTGAAATTTTTATATGAAAAACTTATTTTGGCCATAACTCCTTAAATATGCGTCCTAGAGCCAAAAGGACCTCAATTCGTGACCACCCCCAAAAAATCCAAATTTCGACGAAAATCCTCAAAAAATTGAAATTTTTATATGAAAAACTTATTTTGGCCATAACTCCTTAAATATGCGTCCTAGCGCCAAAAGGACCTCAATTCGTGACCATCCCCAAAAAATCAAAATTTCGACGAAAATCCTCAAAAAAATGAAATTTTTATATGAAAAACTTATTTTGGCCATAACTCCTTAAATATGCGTCCTAGCGCCAAAAGGACCTCAATTCGTGACCACCCCCAAAAAATCAAAATTTCGACGAAAATCCTCAAAAAAATGAAATTTTTATATGAAAAACTTATTTTGGCCATAACTCCTTAAATATGCGTCCTAGAGCCAAAAGGACCTCAATTCGTGACCATCCCCAAAAAATCCAAATTTTGATGAAAATCCTCAGAAAATTGAAATTTTTATATGAAAAACTTATTGTGGCCATAACTCCTTAAATATGCGTCCTAGAGCCAAAAGGACCTCAATTCGTGACCATCCCCAAAAAATCAAAATTATGATGAAAATCCTCAAAAAATTGAAATTTTTATATGAAAAACTTATTTTGGCCATAACTCCTTAAATATGCGTCCTAGAGCCAAAAGGACCTCAATTCGTGACCACCCGCAAAAAATCCAAATTTCGACGAAAATCCTCAAAAAAATGAAATTTTTATATGAAAAACTTATTTTGGCCATAACTCCTTAAATATGCGTCCTAGAGCCAAAAGGACCTCAATTCGTGACCATCCCCAAAAAATCAAAATTTTGATGAAATCCTCAAAAAATTGAAATTTTTATATGAAAAACTTATTTTGGCCATAACTCCTTAAATATGCGACCTAGAGCCAAAAGGACCTCAATTCGTGACCACCCGCAAAAAATCCAAATTTCGACGAAAATTCTCAAAAAAATGAAATTTTTATATGAAAAACTTATTTTGGCCATAACTCCTTAAATATGCTTCCTAGAGCCAAAAGGACCTCAATTCGTGACAATCCCCAAAAAATCAAAATTTTGATGAAAATCCTCAAAAAAATGAAATTTTTATATGAAAAACTTATTTTGGCCATAACTCCTTAAATATGCGTCCTAGAGCCAAAAGGACCTCAATTCGTGACCACCCCCAAAAAATCCAAATTTCGACGAACATCCTCAAAAAAATGAAATTTTTATATGAAAAACTTATTTTGGCCATAACTCCTTAAATATGCGTCCTAGAGCCAAAAGGACCTCAATTCGTGATCACTCCCAAAAAATCAAAATTTCGACGAAAATCCTCAAAAAATTGAAATTTTTATATGAAAAACTTATTTTGGTCATAACTCCTTAAATATGCGTCCTAGAGCCAAAAGGACCTCAATTCGTGACCACCCCCAAAAAATCCAAATTTCGACGAACATCCTCAAAAAAATGAAATTTTTATATGAAAAACTTATTTTGGCCATAACTCCTTAAATATGCGTCCTAGAGCCAAAAGGACCTCAATTCGTGATCACTCCCACAAAATCAAAATTTTGATGACAATCCTCAAAAAAATGAAATTTTTATATGAAAAACTTATTTTGGCCATAACTCCTTAAATATGCGTCCTAGAGCCAAAAGGACCTCAATTCGTGACCACCCCCAAAAAATCAAAATTTCGACGAAAATCCTCAAAAAAATGAAATTTTTATATGAAAAACTTATTTTGGCCATAACTCCTTAAATATGCGTCCTAGAGCCAAAAGGACATCAATTCGTGATCACTCCCAAAAAATCAAAATTTTGATGAAAATCCTCAAAAAATTGAAATTTTTATATGAAAAACTTATTTTGGCCATAACTCCTTAAATATGCGTCCTAGAGCCAAAAGGACCTCAATTCGTGACCACCCCCAAAAAATCCAAATTTCGACGAAAATCCTCAAAAAAATGAAATTTTTATATGAAAAACTTATTTTGGCCATAACTCCTTAAATATGCGTCCTAGAGCCAAAAGGACCTCAATTCGTGACCATCCCCAAAAAATCAAAATTTTGATGAAAATCCTCAAAAAATTGAAATTTTTATATGAAAAACTTATTTTGGCCATAACTCCTTAAATATGCGTCCTATAGCCAAAAGGACCTCAATTCGTGACCATCCCCAAAAAATCAAAATTTTGATGAAAATCCTCAAAAAATTGAAATTTTTATATGAAAAACTTATTTTGGCCATAACTCCTTAAATATGCGTCCTAGAGCCAAAAGGACCTCAATTCGTGACCACCCCCAAAAAATCAAAATTTTGATGAAAATCCTCAGAAAATTGAAATTTTTATATGAAAAACTTATTTTGGCCATAACTCCTTAAATATGCTTCCTAGAGCCAAAAGGACCTCAATTCGTGACCACCCCCAAAAAATCAAAATTTCGACGAAAATCCTCAAAAAAATGAAATTTTTATATGAAAAACTTATTTTGGCCATAACTCCTTAAATATGCGTCCTAGAGCCAAAAGGACCTCAATTCGTGACCACCCGCAAAAAATCCAAATTTCGACGAAAATCCTCAAAAAATTGAAATTTTATATGAAAAATTTATTTTGGCCATAACTCCTTAAATATGCGTCCTAGAGCCAAAAGGACCTCAATTCGTGACCACCCCCAAAAAATCAAAATTTCGACGAAAATCCTCAAAAAAATGAAATTTTTATATGAAAAACTTATTTTGGCCATAACTCCTTAAATATGCGTCCTAGCGCCAAAAGGACCTCAATTCGTGACCATCCCCAAAAAATCAAAATTTTGATGAAAATCCTCAAAAAATTGAAAATTTTATATGAAAAACTTATTTTGGCCATAACTCCTTAAATATGCGTCCTAGAGCCAAAAGGACCTCAATTCGTGACCACCCGCAAAAAATCCAAATTTCGACGAAAATCCTCAAAAAATTGAAATTTTTATATGAAAAACTTATTTTGGCCATAACTCCTTAAATATGCGTCCTAGAGCCAAAAGGACCTCAATTCGTGACCATCCCCAAAAAATCACAATTTTGATGAAAATCCTCAAAAAATTGAAATTTTTATATGAAAAACTTATTTTGGCCATAACTCCTTAAATATGCTTCCTAGAGCCAAAAGGACCTCAATTCGTGACCACCCCCAAAAAATCAAAATTTCGACGAAAATCCTCAAAAAAATGAAATTTTTATATGAAAAACTTATTGTGGCCATAACTCCTTAAATATGCGTCCTAGAGCCAAAAGGACCTCAATTCGTGACCACCCCCAAAAAATCCAAATTTCGACGAAAATTCTCAAAAAATTGAAATTTTTATATGAAAAACTTATTTTGGCCATAACTCCTTAAATATGCGTCCTAGAGCCAAAAGGACCTCAATTCGTGACCATCCCCAAAAAATCAAAATTTTGATGAAAATCCTCAAAAAATTGAAATTTTTATATGAAAAACTTATTTTGGCCATAACTCCTTAAATATGCGTCCTAGCGCCAAAAGGACCTCAATTCGTGACCATCCCCAAAAAATCACAATTTTGATGAAAATCCTCAAAAAATTGAAATTTTTATATGAAAAACTTATTTTGGCCATAACTCCTTAAATATGCTTCCTAGAGCCAAAAGGACCTCAATTCGTGACCACCCCCAAAAAATCAAAATTTCGACGAAAATCCTCAAAAAAATGAAATTTTTATATGAAAAACTTATTGTGGCCATAACTCCTTAAATATGCGTCCTATAGCCAAAAGGACCTCAATTCGTGACCATCCCCAAAAAATCAAAATTTTGATGAAAATCTTCAAAAAATTGAAATTTTTATATGAAAAACTTATTTTGGCCATAACTCCTTAAATATGCTTCCTAGAGCCAAAAGGACCTCAATTCGTGACCACCCCCAAAAAATCCAAATTTCGACGAAAATTCTCAAAAAAAAATCAAATTTTTATATGAAAAACTTATTTTGGCCATAACTCCTTAAATATGCGTCCTAGAGCCAAAAGGACCTCAATTCGTGACCATCCCCAAAAAATCAAAATTTTGATGAAAATCCTCAAAAAATTGAAAATTTTATATGAAAAACTTATTTTGGCCATAACTCCTTAAATATGCGTCCTAGAGCCAAAAGGACCTCAATTCGTGACCACCCGCAAAAAATCCAAATTTCGACGAAAATCCTCAAAAAATTGAAATTTTTATATGAAAAACTTATTTTGGCCATAACTCCTTAAATATGCGTCCTAGAGCCAAAAGGACCTCAATTCGTGATCACTCCCAAAAAATCAAAATTTTGATGAAAATCCTCAAAAAAATGAAATTTTTATATGAAAAACTTATTTTGGCCATAACTCCTTAAATATGCTTCCTAGAGCCAAAAGGACCTCAATTCGTGACCACCCCCAAAAAATCAAAATTTCGACGAAAATCCTCAAAAAAATGAAATTTTTATATGAAAAACTTATTTTGGCCATAACTCCTTAAATATGCGTCCTATAGCCAAAAGGACCTCAATTCGTGACCATCCCCAAAAAATCAAAATTTCGACGAAAATTCTCAAAAAAATGAAATTTTTATATGAAAAACTTATTTTGGCCATAACTCCTTAAATATGCTTCCTAGAGCCAAAAGGACCTCAATTCGTGACCATCCCCAAAAAATCAAAATTTTGATGAAAATCCTCAAAAAATTGAAATTTTTATATGAAAAACTTATTTTGGCCATAACTCCTTAAATATGCGTCCTATAGCCAAAAGGACCTCAATTCGTGACCATCCCCAAAAAATCAAAATTTTGATGAAAATCCTCAAAAAATTGAAATTTTTATATGAAAAACTTATTTTGGCCATAACTCCTTAAATATGCTTCCTAGAGCCAAAAGGACCTCAATTCGTGACCACCCCCAAAAAATCCAAATTTCGACGAAAATCCTCAAAAAATTGAAATTTTTATATGAAAAACTTATTTTGGCCATAACTCCTTAAATATGCGTCCTATAGCCAAAAGGACCTCAATTCGTGACCATCCCCAAAAAATCAAAATTTTGATGAAAATCCTCAAAAAATTGAAATTTTTATATGAAAAACTTATTTTGGCCATAACTCCTTAAATATGCGTCCTAGCGCCAAAAGGACCTCAATTCGTGACCACCCCCAAAAAATCAAAATTTCGACGAAAATCCTCAAAAAATTGAAATTTTTATATGAAAAACTTATTTTGGCCATAACTCCTTAAATATGCGTCCTAGAGCCAAAATGACCTCAATTCGTGACCACCCCCAAAAAATCCAAATTTCGACGAAAATCCTCAAAAAATTGAAATTTTTATATGAAAAACTTATTTTGGCCATAACTCCTTAAATATGCGTCCTAGCGCCAAAAGGACCTCAATTCGTGATCACTCCCAAAAAATCAAAATTTTGATGAAAATCCTCAAAAAATTGAAATTTTTATATGAAAAACTTATTTTGGCCATAACTCCTTAAATATGCGTCCTAGAGCCAAAAGGACCTCAATTCGTGACCATCCCCAAAAAATCAAAATTTTGATGAAATCCTCAAAAAATTGAAATTTTTATATGAAAAACTTATTTTGGCCATAACTCCTTAAATATGCGTCCTAGAGCCAAAAGGACCTCAATTCGTGACCACCCCCAAAAAATCCAAATTTCGACGAAAATTCTCAAAAAAATGAAATTTTTATATGAAAAACTTATTTTGGCCATAACTCCTTAAATATGCTTCCTAGAGCCAAAAGGACCTCAATTCGTGACCATCCCCAAAAAATCAAAATTTTGATGAAAATCCTCAAAAAATTGAAATTTTTATATGAAAAACTTATTTTGGCCATAACTCCTTAAATATGCGTCCTAGAGCCAAAAGGACCTCAATTCGTGACCATCCCCAAAAAATCAAAATTTTGATGAAAATCCTCAAAAAATTGAAATTTTTATATGAAAAACTTATTTTGGCCATAACTCCTTAAATATGCGTCCTAGAGCCAAAAGGACCTCAATTCGTGACCACCCCCAAAAAATCCAAATTTCGACGAAAATTCTCAAAAAAATGAAATTTTTATATGAAAAACTTATTTTGGCCATAACTCCTTAAATATGCGTCCTAGAGCCAAAAGGACCTCAATTCGTGATCACTCCCAAAAAATCAAAATTTTGATGAAATCCTCAAAAAATAGAAATTTTTATATGAGAAACTTATTTTGGCCATAACTCCTTAAATATGCGTCCTAGAGCCAAAAGGACCTCAATTCGTGACCATCCCCAAAAAATCAAAATTTTGATGAAAATCCTCAAAAAATTTAAATTTTTATATGAAAAATTTATTTTGGCCATAACTCCTTAAATATGCGTCCTAGAGCCAAAAGGACCTCAATTCGTGACCACCCCCAAAAAATCAAAATTTTGATGAAAATCCTCAAAAAATTGAAATTTTTATATGAAAAACTTATTTTGGCCATAACTCCTTAAATATGCGTCCTAGAGCCAAAAGGACCTCAATTCGTGACCATCCCCAAAAAATCAAAATTTTGATGAAAATCCTCAAAAAATTGAAATTTTTATATGAAAAACTTATTTTGGCCATAACTCCTTAAATATGCGTCCTATAGCCAAAAGGACCTCAATTCGTGATCACTCCCAAAAAATCAAAATTTTGATGAAAATCCTCAAAAAATTGAAATTTTTATATAAAAAACTTATTTTGGCCATAACTCCTTAAATATGCGTCCTAGAGCCAAAAGGACCTCAATTCGTGACCACCCCCAAAAAATCAAAATTTCGACGAAAATCCTCAAAAAAATGAAATTTTTATATGAAAAACTTATTTTGCCCATAACTCCTTAAATATGCGTCCTAGAGCCAAAAGGACCTCAATTCGTGATCACTCCCAAAAAATCAAAATTTTGATGAAAATCCTCAGAAAATTGAAATTTTTATATGAAAAACTTATTTTGGCCATAACTCCTTAAATATGCGTCCTAGAGCCAAAAGGACCTCAATTCGTGACCACCCCCAAAAAATCCAAATTTCGACGAAAATCCTCAAAAAATTGAAATTTTTATATGAAAAACTTATTGTGGCCATAACTCCTTAAATATGCGTCCTATAGCCAAAAGGACCTCAATTCGTGACCACCCCCAAAAAATCCAAATTTCGACGAAAATCCTCAAAAAATTAAAATTTTTATATGAAAAACTTATTTTGGCCATAACTCCTTAAATATGCGTCCTAGAGCCAAAAGGACCTCAATTCGTGACCATCCCCAAAAAATCAAAATTTCGACGAAAATCCTCAAAAAAATAAAATTTTTATATGAGAAACTTATTTTGGCCATAACTCCTTAAATATGCGTCCTATAGCCAAAAGGACCTCAATTCGTGACCACCCCCTAAAAATCCAAATTTCGACGAAAATCCTCAAAAAATTGAAATTTTTATATGAAAAACTTATTTTGGGCCATAACTCCTTAAATATGCGTCCTAGAGCCAAAAGGACCTCAATTCGTGACCATCCCCAAAAAATCAAAATTTCGACGAAAATCCTCAAAAAATTGAAAATTTTATATGAAAAACTTATTTTGGCCATAACTCCTTAAATATGCGTCCTAGAGCCAAAAGGACCTCAATTCGTGACCATCCCCAAAAAATCAAAATTTTGATGAAAATCCTCAAAAAATTGAAATTTTTATATGAAAAACTTATTTTGGCCACAACTCCTTAAATATGCGTCCTAGAGCCAAAAGGACCTCAATTCGTGACCACCCCCAAAAAATCAAAATTTCGACGAAAATCCTCAAAAAAATGAAATTTTTATATGAAAAATTTATTTTGGCCATAACTCCTTAAATATGCGTCCTAGAGCCAAAAGGACCTCAATTCGTGACCATCCCCAAAAAATCAAAATTTTGATGAAAATCCTCAAAAAATTTAAATTTTTATATGAAAAAATTATTTTGGCCATAACTCCTTAAATATGCGTCCTAGAGCCAAAAGGACCTCAATTCGTGACCACCCCCTAAAAATCCAAATTTCGACGAAAATCCTCAAAAAATTGAAATTTTTATATGAAAAACTTATTTTGGCCATAACTCCTTAAATATGCTTCCTAGAGCCAAAAGGACCTCAATTCGTGACCATCCCCAAAAAATCAAAATTTTGATGAAAATCCTCAAAAAATTGAAATTTTTATATGAAAAACTTATTTTGGCCATAACTCCTTAAATATGCGTCCTAGAGCCAAAAGGACCTCAATTCGTGACCACCCCCAAAAAATCCAAATTTCGACGAAAATCCTCAAAAAATTGAAATTTTTATATGAAAAACTTATTGTGGCCATAACTCCTTAAATATGCGTCCTAGAGCCAAAAGGACCTCAATTCGTGACCACCCCCAAAAAATCCAAATTTCGACGAAAATTCTCAAAAAAAAATCAAATTTTTATATGAAAAACTTATTTTGGCCATAACTCCTTAAATATGCGTCCTAGAGCCAAAAGGACCTCAATTCGTGACCATCCCCAAAAAATCAAAATTTTGATGAAAATCCTCAAAAAATTTAAATTTTTATATGAAAAACTTATTTTGGCCATAACTCCTTAAATATGCGTCCTATAGCCAAAAGGACCTCAATTCGTGACCATCCCTAAAAAATCAAAATTTCGACGAAAATTCTCAAAAAAATGAAATTTTTATATGAAAAACTTATTTTGGCCATAACTCCTTAAATATGCTTCCTAGAGCCAAAAGGACCTCAATTCGTGACCATCCCCAAAAAATCAAAATTTTGATGAAAATCCTCAAAAAATTGAAATTTTTATATGAAAAACTTATTTTGGCCATAACTCCTTAAATATGCGTCCTATAGCCAAAAGGACCTCAATTCGTGACCATCCCCAAAAAATCAAAATTTTGATGAAAATCCTCAAAAAATTGAAATTTTTATATGAAAAACTTATTTTGGCCATAACTCCTTAAATATGCTTCCTAGAGCCAAAAGGACCTCAATTCGTGACCACCCCCAAAAAATCCAAATTTCGACGAAAATCCTCAAAAAATTGAAATTTTTATATGAAAAACTTATTTTGGCCATAACTCCTTAAATATGCGTCCTATAGCCAAAAGGACCTCAATTCGTGACCATCCCCAAAAAATCAAAATTTTGATGAAAATCCTCAAAAAATTGAAATTTTTATATGAAAAACTTATTTTGGCCATAACTCCTTAAATATGCGTCCTAGCGCCAAAAGGACCTCAATTCGTGACCACCCCCAAAAAATCAAAATTTCGACGAAAATCCTCAAAAAATTGAAATTTTTATATGAAAAACTTATTTTGGCCATAACTCCTTAAATATGCGTCCTAGAGCCAAAATGACCTCAATTCGTGACCACCCCCAAAAAATCCAAATTTCGACGAAAATCCTCAAAAAATTGAAATTTTTATATGAAAAACTTATTTTGGCCATAACTCCTTAAATATGCGTCCTAGCGCCAAAAGGACCTCAATTCGTGATCACTCCCAAAAAATCAAAATTTTGATGAAAATCCTCAAAAAATTGAAATTTTTATATGAAAAACTTATTTTGGCCATAACTCCTTAAATATGCGTCCTAGAGCCAAAAGGACCTCAATTCGTGACCATCCCCAAAAAATCAAAATTTTGATGAAATCCTCAAAAAATTGAAATTTTTATATGAAAAACTTATTTTGGCCATAACTCCTTAAATATGCGTCCTAGAGCCAAAAGGACCTCAATTCGTGACCACCCCCAAAAAATCCAAATTTCGACGAAAATTCTCAAAAAATTTAAATTTTTATATGAAAAACTTATTTTGGCCATAACTCCTTAAATATGCTTCCTAGAGCCAAAAGGACCTCAATTCGTGACCATCCCCAAAAAATCAAAATTTTGATGAAAATCCTCAAAAAATTGAAATTTTTATATGAAAAACTTATTTTGGCCATAACTCCTTAAATATGCGTCCTAGAGCCAAAAGGACCTCAATTCGTGACCATCCCCAAAAAATCAAAATTTTGATGAAAATCCTCAAAAAATTGAAATTTTTATATGAAAAACTTATTTTGGCCATAACTCCTTAAATATGCGTCCTAGAGCCAAAAGGACCTCAATTCGTGACCACCCCCAAAAAATCCAAATTTCGACGAAAATTCTCAAAAAAATGAAATTTTTATATGAAAAACTTATTTTGGCCATAACTCCTTAAATATGCGTCCTAGAGCCAAAAGGACCTCAATTCGTGATCACTCCCAAAAAATCAAAATTTTGATGAAATCCTCAAAAAATAGAAATTTTTATATGAGAAACTTATTTTGGCCATAACTCCTTAAATATGCGTCCTAGAGCCAAAAGGACCTCAATTCGTGACCATCCCCAAAAAATCAAAATTTTGATGAAAATCCTCAAAAAATTTAAATTTTTATATGAAAAATTTATTTTGGCCATAACTCCTTAAATATGCGTCCTAGAGCCAAAAGGACCTCAATTCGTGACCACCCCCAAAAAATCAAAATTTTGATGAAAATCCTCAAAAAATTGAAATTTTTATATGAAAAACTTATTTTGGCCATAACTCCTTAAATATGCGTCCTAGAGCCAAAAGGACCTCAATTCGTGACCATCCCCAAAAAATCAAAATTTTGATGAAAATCCTCAAAAAATTGAAATTTTTATATGAAAAACTTATTTTGGCCATAACTCCTTAAATATGCGTCCTATAGCCAAAAGGACCTCAATTCGTGATCACTCCCAAAAAATCAAAATTTTGATGAAAATCCTCAAAAAATTGAAATTTTTATATAAAAAACTTATTTTGGCCATAACTCCTTAAATATGCGTCCTAGAGCCAAAAGGACCTCAATTCGTGACCACCCCCAAAAAATCAAAATTTCGACGAAAATCCTCAAAAAAATGAAATTTTTATATGAAAAACTTATTTTGCCCATAACTCCTTAAATATGCGTCCTAGAGCCAAAAGGACCTCAATTCGTGATCACTCCCAAAAAATCAAAATTTTGATGAAAATCCTCAGAAAATTGAAATTTTTATATGAAAAACTTATTTTGGCCATAACTCCTTAAATATGCGTCCTAGAGCCAAAAGGACCTCAATTCGTGACCACCCCCAAAAAATCCAAATTTCGACGAAAATCCTCAAAAAATTGAAATTTTTATATGAAAAACTTATTGTGGCCATAACTCCTTAAATATGCGTCCTATAGCCAAAAGGACCTCAATTCGTGACCACCCCCAAAAAATCCAAATTTCGACGAAAATCCTCAAAAAAATGAAATTTTTATATGAAAAATTTATTTTGGCCATAACTCCTTAAATATGCGTCCTAGAGCCAAAAGGACCTCAATTCGTGACCATCCCCAAAAAATCAAAATTTTGATGAAAATCCTCAAAAAATTGAAATTTTTATATGAAAAACTTATTTTGGCCACAACTCCTTAAATATGCGTCCTAGAGCCAAAAGGACCTCAATTCGTGACCACCCCCAAAAAATCAAAATTTCGACGAAAATCCTCAAAAAATTAAAATTTTTATATGAAAAACTTATTTTGGCCATAACTCCTTAAATATGCGTCCTAGAGCCAAAAGGACCTCAATTCGTGACCATCCCCAAAAAATCAAAATTTCGACGAAAATCCTCAAAAAAATAAAATTTTTATATGAGAAACTTATTTTGGCCATAACTCCTTAAATATGCGTCCTATAGCCAAAAGGACCTCAATTCGTGACCACCCCCTAAAAATCCAAATTTCGACGAAAATCCTCAAAAAATTGAAATTTTTATATGAAAAACTTATTTTGGGCCATAACTCCTTAAATATGCGTCCTAGAGCCAAAAGGACCTCAATTCGTGACCATCCCCAAAAAATCAAAATTTCGACGAAAATCCTCAAAAAATTGAAAATTTTATATGAAAAACTTATTTTGGCCATAACTCCTTAAATATGCGTCCTAGAGCCAAAAGGACCTCAATTCGTGACCATCCCCAAAAAATCAAAATTTTGATGAAAATCCTCAAAAAATTGAAATTTTTATATGAAAAACTTATTTTGGCCACAACTCCTTAAATATGCGTCCTAGAGCCAAAAGGACCTCAATTCGTGACCACCCCCAAAAAATCAAAATTTCGACGAAAATCCTCAAAAAAATGAAATTTTTATATGAAAAATTTATTTTGGCCATAACTCCTTAAATATGCGTCCTAGAGCCAAACGGACCTCAATTCGTGACCATCCCCAAAAAATCAAAATTTTGATGAAAATCCTCAAAAAATTTAAATTTTTATATGAAAAACTTATTTTGGCCATAACTCCTTAAATATGCGTCCTAGAGCCAAAAGGACCTCAATTCGTGACCACCCCCTAAAAATCCAAATTTCGACGAAAATCCTCAAAAAATTGAAATTTTTATATGAAAAACTTATTTTGGCCATAACTCCTTAAATATGCTTCCTAGAGCCAAAAGGACCTCAATTCGTGACCATCCCCAAAAAATCAAAATTTTGATGAAAATCCTCAAAAAATTGAAATTTTTATATGAAAAACTTATTTTGGCCATAACTCCTTAAATATGCGTCCTAGAGCCAAAAGGACCTCAATTCGTGACCACCCCCAAAAAATCCAAATTTCGACGAAAATCCTCAAAAAATTGAAATTTTTATATGAAAAACTTATTGTGGCCATAACTCCTTAAATATGCGTCCTAGAGCCAAAAGGACCTCAATTCGTGACCACCCCCAAAAAATCCAAATTTCGACGAAAATTCTCAAAAAAAAATCAAATTTTTATATGAAAAACTTATTTTGGCCATAACTCCTTAAATATGCGTCCTAGAGCCAAAAGGACCTCAATTCGTGACCATCCCCAAAAAATCAAAATTTTGATGAAAATCCTCAAAAAATTTAAATTTTTATATGAAAAACTTATTTTGGCCATAACTCCTTAAATATGCGTCCTAGAGCCAAAAGGACCTCAATTCGTGACCATCCCCAAAAAATCAAAATTTTGATGAAAATCCTCAAAAAATTGAAATTTTTATATGAAAAACTTATTTTGGCCATAACTCCTTAAATATGCGTCCTAGAGCCAAAAGGACCTCAATTCGTGACCACCCCCAAAAAATCCAAATTTCGACGAAAATCCTCAAAAAATTGAAATTTTTATATGAAAAACTTATTGTGGCCATAACTCCTTAAATATGCGTCCTAGAGCCAAAAGGACCTCAATTCGTGACCACCCCCAAAAAATCCAAATTTCGACGAAAATTCTCAAAAAAAAATCAAATTTTTATATGAAAAACTTATTTTGGCCATAACTCCTTAAATATGCGTCCTAGAGCCAAAAGGACCTCAATTCATGACCACCCCCAAAAAATCAAAATTTCGACGAAAATCCTCAAAAAAATGAAATTTTTATATGAAAAATTTATTTTGGCCATAACTCCTTAAATATGCGTCCTAGAGCCAAAAGGACCTCAATTCGTGACCATCCCCAAAAAATCCAAATTTCGACGAAAATTCTCAAAAAAAATCAAATTTTTATATGAAAAACTTATTTTGGCCATAACTCCTTAAATATGCGTCCTAGAGCCAAAAGGACCTCAATTCGTGACCATCCCCAAAAAATCAAAATTTTGATGAAAATCCTCAAAAAATTGAAATTTTTATATGAAAAACTTATTTTGGCCATAACTCCTTAAATATGCGTCCTAGAGCCAAAAGGACCTCAATTCGTGACCACCCCCAAAAAATCCAAATTTCGACGAAAATTCTCAAAAAAATGAAATTTTTATATGAAAAACTTATTTTGGCCATAACTCCTTAAATATGCGTCCTAGAGCCAAAAGGACCTCAATTCGTGATCACTCCCAAAAAATCAAAATTGTGATGAAATCCTCAAAAAATAGAAATTTTTATATGAGAAACTTATTTTGGCCATAACTCCTTAAATATGCGTCCTAGAGCCAAAAGGACCTCAATTCGTGACCATCCCCAAAAAATCAAAATTTTGATGAAAATCCTCAAAAAATTGAAATTTTTATATGAAAAACTTATTTTGGCCATAACTCCTTAAATATGCGTCCTAGAGCCAAAAGGACCTCAATTCGTGACCACCCCCAAAAAATCCAAATTTCGACGAAAATCCTCAAAAAATTGAAATTTTTATATGAAAAACTTATTGTGGCCATAACTCCTTAAATATGCGTCCTAGAGCCAAAAGGACCTCAATTCGTGACCACCCCCAAAAAATCCAAATTTCGACGAAAATTCTGAAAAAAAAATCAAATTTTTATATGAAAAACTTATTTTGACCATAACTCCTTAAATATGCGTCCTAGAGCCAAAAGGACCTCAATTCGTGACCATCCCTAAAAAATCAAAATTTTGATGAAAATCCTCAAAAAATTGAAATTTTTATATGAAAAACTTATTTTGGCCATAACTCCTTAAATATGCGTCCTAGAGCCAAAAGGACCTCAATTCGTGACCATCCCCACAAAATCAAAATTTTGATGAAAATCCTCAAAAAATTTAAATTTTTATATGAAAAACTTATTTTGGCCATAACTCCTTAAATATGCGTCCTAGAGCCAAAAGGACCTCAATTCGTGACCACCCCCAAAAAATCCAAATTTCGACGAAAATCCTCAAAAAATTGAAATTTTTATATGAAAAACTTATTGTGGCCATAACTCCTTAAATATGCGTCCTAGAGCCAAAAGGACCTCAATTCGTGACCACCCCCAAAAAATCCAAATTTCGACGAAAATTCTCAAAAAAAAATCAAATTTTTATATGAAAAACTTATTTTGGCCATAACTCCTTAAATATGCGTCCTAGAGCCAAAAGGACCTCAATTCGTGACCACCCCCAAAAAATCAAAATTTCGACGAAAATCCTCAAAAAAATGAAATTTTTATATGAAAAATTTTTTTTGGCCATAACTCCTTAAATATGCGTCCTAGAGCCAAAAGGACCTCAATTCGTGACCATCCCCAAAAAATCAAAATTTTGATGAAAATCCTCAAAAAATTGAAATTTTTATATGAAAAACTTATTTTGGCCATAACTCCTTAAATATGCGTCCTAGAGCCAAAAGGACCTCAATTCGTGACCACCCCCAAAAAATCCAAATTTCGACGAAAATCCTCAAAAAATTGAAATTTTTATATGAAAAACTTATTGTGGCCATAACTCCTTAAATATGCGTCCTAGAGCCAAAAGGACCTCAATTCGTGACCACCCCCAAAAAATCCAAATTTCGACGAAAATTTAAAAAAAAAATCAAATTTTTATATGAAAAACTTATTTTGGCCATAACTCCTTAAATATGCGTCCTAGAGCCAAAAGGACCTCAATTCGTGACCATCCCCAAAAAATCAAAATTTTGATGAAAATCCTCAAAAAATTGAAATTTTTATATGAAAAACTTATTTTGGCCATAACTCCTTAAATATGCGTCCTAGAGCCAAAAGGACCTCAATTCGTGACCACCCCCAAAAAATCCAAATTTCGACGAAAATTCTCAAAAAAATGAAATTTTTATATGAAAAACTTATTTTGGCCATAACTCCTTAAATATGCGTCCTAGAGCCAAAAGGACCTCAATTCGTGATCACTCCCAAAAAATCAAAATTTTGATGAAATCCTCAAAAAATAGAAATTTTTATATGAGAAACTTATTTTGGCCATAACTCCTTAAATATGCGTCCTAGAGCCAAAAGGACCTCAATTCGTGACCATCCCCAAAAAATCAAAATTTTGATGAAAATCCTCAAAAAATTTAAATTTTTATATGAAAAATTTATTTTGGCCATAACTCCTTAAATATGCGTCCTAGAGCCAAAAGGACCTCAATTCGTGACCACCCCCAAAAAATCAAAATTTTGATGAAAATCCTCAAAAAATTGAAATTTTTATATGAAAAACTTATTTTGGCCATAACTCCTTAAATATGCGTCCTAGAGCCAAAAGGACCTCAATTCGTGACCACCCCCAAAAAATCAAAATTTCGACGAAAATCCTCAAAAAAATGAAATTTTTATATGAAAAACTTATTTTGCCCATAACTCCTTAAATATGCGTCCTAGAGCCAAAAGGACCTCAATTCGTGATCACTCCCAAAAAATCAAAATTTTGATGAAAATCCTCAGAAAATTGAAATTTTTATATGAAAAACTTATTTTGGCCATAACTCCTTAAATATGCGTCCTAGAGCCAAAAGGACCTCAATTCGTGACCACCCCCAAAAAATCCAAATTTCGACGAAAATCCTCAAAAAATTGAAATTTTTATATGAAAAACTTATTGTGGCCATAACTCCTTAAATATGCGTCCTATAGCCAAAAGGACCTCAATTCGTGACCACCCCCAAAAAATCCAAATTTCGACGAAAATCCTCAAAAAATTAAAATTTTTATATGAAAAACTTATTTTGGCCATAACTCCTTAAATATGCGTCCTAGAGCCAAAAGGACCTCAATTCGTGACCATCCCCAAAAAATCAAAATTTCGACGAAAATCCTCAAAAAAATGAAATTTTTATATGAGAAACTTATTTTGGCCATAACTCCTTAAATATGCGTCCTATAGCCAAAAGGACCTCAATTCGTGACCACCCCCTAAAAATCCAAATTTCGACGAAAATCCTCAAAAAATTGAAATTTTTATATGAAAAACTTATTTTGGGCCATAACTCCTTAAATATGCGTCCTAGAGCCAAAAGGACCTCAATTCGTGACCATCCCCAAAAAATCAAAATTTCGACGAAAATCCTCAAAAAATTGAAAATTTTATATGAAAAACTTATTTTGGCCATAACTCCTTAAATATGCGTCCTAGAGCCAAAAGGACCTCAATTCGTGACCATCCCCAAAAAATCAAAATTTCGACGAAAATCCTCAAAAAAATGAAATTTTTATATGAAAAACTTATTTTGCCCATAACTCCTTAAATATGCGTCCTAGAGCCAAAAGGACCTCAATTCGTGATCACTCCCAAAAAATCAAAATTTTGATGAAAATCCTCAGAAAATTGAAATTTTTATATGAAAAACTTATTTTGGCCATAACTCCTTAAATATGCGTCCTAGAGCCAAAAGGACCTCAATTCGTGATCACTCCCAAAAAATCAAAATTTTGATGAAAATCCTCAGAAAATTGAAATTTTTATATGAAAAACTTATTTTGCCCATAACTCCTTAAATATGCGTCCTAGAGCCAAAAGGACCTCAATTCGTGATCACTCCCAAAAAATCAAAATTTTGATGAAAATCCTCAGAAAATTGAAATTTTTATATGAAAAACTTATTTTGGCCATAACTCCTTAAATATGCGTCCTAGAGCCAAAAGGACCTCAATTCGTGACCACCCCCAAAAAATCCAAATTTCGACGAAAATCCTCAAAAAATTGAAATTTTTATATGAAAAACTTATTGTGGCCATAACTCCTTAAATATGCGTCCTATAGCCAAAAGGACCTCAATTCGTGACCACCCCCAAAAAATCCAAATTTCGACGAAAATCCTCAAAAAATTAAAATTTTTATATGAAAAACTTATTTTGGCCATAACTCCTTAAATATGCGTCCTAGAGCCAAAAGGACCTCAATTCGTGACCATCCCCAAAAAATCAAAATTTCGACGAAAATCCTCAAAAAAATAAAATTTTTATATGAGAAACTTATTTTGGCCATAACTCCTTAAATATGCGTCCTATAGCCAAAAGGACCTCAATTCGTGACCACCCCCTAAAAATCCAAATTTCGACGAAAATCCTCAAAAAATTGAAATTTTTATATGAAAAACTTATTTTGGGCCATAACTCCTTAAATATGCGTCCTAGAGCCAAAAGGACCTCAATTCGTGACCATCCCCAAAAAATCAAAATTTCGACGAAAATCCTCAAAAAATTGAAAATTTTATATGAAAAACTTATTTTGGCCATAACTCCTTAAATATGCGTCCTAGAGCCAAAAGGACCTCAATTCGTGACCATCCCCAAAAAATCAAAATTTTGATGAAAATCCTCAAAAAATTGAAATTTTTATATGAAAAACTTATTTTGGCCACAACTCCTTAAATATGCGTCCTAGAGCCAAAAGGACCTCAATTCGTGACCACCCCCAAAAAATCAAAATTTCGACGAAAATCCTCAAAAAAATGAAATTTTTATATGAAAAATTTATTTTGGCCATAACTCCTTAAATATGCGTCCTAGAGCCAAAAGGACCTCAATTCGTGACCATCCCCAAAAAATCAAAATTTTGATGAAAATCCTCAAAAAATTTAAATTTTTATATGAAAAACTTATTTTGGCCATAACTCCTTAAATATGCGTCCTAGAGCCAAAAGGACCTCAATTCGTGACCACCCCCTAAAAATCCAAATTTCGACGAAAATCCTCAAAAAATTGAAATTTTTATATGAAAAACTTATTTTGGCCATAACTCCTTAAATATGCTTCCTAGAGCCAAAAGGACCTCAATTCGTGACCATCCCCAAAAAATCAAAATTTTGATGAAAATCCTCAAAAAATTGAAATTTTTATATGAAAAACTTATTTTGGCCATAACTCCTTAAATATGCGTCCTAGAGCCAAAAGGACCTCAATTCGTGACCACCCCCAAAAAATCCAAATTTCGACGAAAATCCTCAAAAAATTGAAATTTTTATATGAAAAACTTATTGTGGCCATAACTCCTTAAATATGCGTCCTAGAGCCAAAAGGACCTCAATTCGTGACCACCCCCAAAAAATCCAAATTTCGACGAAAATTCTCAAAAAAAAATCAAATTTTTATATGAAAAACTTATTTTGGCCATAACTCCTTAAATATGCGTCCTAGAGCCAAAAGGACCTCAATTCGTGACCATCCCCAAAAAATCAAAATTTTGATGAAAATCCTCAAAAAATTTAAATTTTTATATGAAAAACTTATTTTGGCCATAACTCCTTAAATATGCGTCCTAGAGCCAAAAGGACCTCAATTCGTGACCATCCCCAAAAAATCAAAATTTTGATGAAAATCCTCAAAAAATTGAAATTTTTATATGAAAAACTTATTTTGGCCATAACTCCTTAAATACGCGTCCTAGAGCCAAAAGGACCTCAATTCGTGACCACCCCCAAAAAATCCAAATTTCGACGAAAATCCTCAAAAAATTGAAATTTTTATATGAAAAACTTATTGTGGCCATAACTCCTTAAATATGCGTCCTAGAGCCAAAAGGACCTCAATTCGTGACCACCCCCAAAAAATCCAAATTTCGACGAAAATTCTCAAAAAAAAATCAAATTTTTATATGAAAAACTTATTTTGGCCATAACTCCTTAAATATGCGTCCTAGAGCCAAAAGGACCTCAATTCATGACCACCCCCAAAAAATCAAAATTTCGACGAAAATCCTCAAAAAAATGAAATTTTTATATGAAAAATTTATTTTGGCCATAACTCCTTAAATATGCGTCCTAGAGCCAAAAGGACCTCAATTCGTGACCATCCCCAAAAAATCCAAATTTCGACGAAAATTCTCAAAAAAAAATCAAATTTTTATATGAAAAACTTATTTTGGCCATAACTCCTTAAATATGCGTCCTAGAGCCAAAAGGACCTCAATTCGTGACCATCCCCAAAAAATCAAAATTTTGATGAAAATCCTCAAAAAATTGAAATTTTTATATGAAAAACTTATTTTGGCCATAACTCCTTAAATATGCGTCCTAGAGCCAAAAGGACCTCAATTCGTGACCACCCCCAAAAAATCCAAATTTCGACGAAAATTCTCAAAAAAATGAAATTTTTATATGAAAAACTTATTTTGGCCATAACTCCTTAAATATGCGTCCTAGAGCCAAAAGGACCTCAATTCGTGATCACTCCCAAAAAATCAAAATTGTGATGAAATCCTCAAAAAATAGAAATTTTTATATGAGAAACTTATTTTGGCCATAACTCCTTAAATATGCGTCCTAGAGCCAAAAGGACCTCAATTCGTGACCATCCCCAAAAAATCAAAATTTTGATGAAAATCCTCAAAAAATTGAAATTTTTATATGAAAAACTTATTTTGGCCATAACTCCTTAAATATGCGTCCTAGAGCCAAAAGGACCTCAATTCGTGACCACCCCCAAAAAATCCAAATTTCGACGAAAATCCTCAAAAAATTGAAATTTTATATGAAAAACTTATTGTGGCCATAACTCCTTAAATATGCGTCCTAGAGCCAAAAGGACCTCAATTCGTGACCACCCCCAAAAAATCCAAATTTCGACGAAAATTCTCAAAAAAAAATCAAATTTTTATATGAAAAACTTATTTTGACCATAACTCCTTAAATATGCGTCCTAGAGCCAAAAGGACCTCAATTCGTGACCATCCCTAAAAAATCAAAATTTTGATGAAAATCCTCAAAAAATTGAAATTTTTATATGAAAAACTTATTTTGGCCATAACTCCTTAAATATGCGTCCTAGAGCCAAAAGGACCTCAATTCGTGACCATCCCCACAAAATCAAAATTTTGATGAAAATCCTCAAAAAATTTAAATTTTTATATGAAAAACTTATTTTGGCCATAACTCCTTAAATATGCGTCCTAGAGCCAAAAGGACCTCAATTCGTGACCACCCCCAAAAAATCCAAATTTCGACGAAAATCCTCAAAAAATTGAAATTTTTATATGAAAAACTTATTGTGGCCATAACTCCTTAAATATGCGTCCTAGAGCCAAAAGGACCTCAATTCGTGACCACCCCCAAAAAATCCAAATTTCGACGAAAATTCTCAAAAAAAAATCAAATTTTTATATGAAAAACTTATTTTGGCCATAACTCCTTAAATATGCGTCCTAGAGCCAAAAGGACCTCAATTCGTGACCACCCCCAAAAAATCAAAATTTCGACGAAAATCCTCAAAAAAATGAAATTTTTATATGAAAAATTTTTTTTGGCCATAACTCCTTAAATATGCGTCCTAGAGCCAAAAGGACCTCAATTCGTGACCATCCCCAAAAAATCAAAATTTTGATGAAAATCCTCAAAAAATTGAAATTTTTATATGAAAAACTTATTTTGGCCATAACTCCTTAAATATGCGTCCTAGAGCCAAAAGGACCTCAATTCGTGACCACCCCCAAAAAATCCAAATTTCGACGAAAATCCTCAAAAAATTGAAATTTTTATATGAAAAACTTATTGTGGCCATAACTCCTTAAATATGCGTCCTAGAGCCAAAAGGACCTCAATTCGTGACCACCCCCAAAAAATCCAAATTTCG
Source organism: Haematobia irritans (assembly GCF_050003625.1). Lineage (NCBI taxonomy): Eukaryota > Metazoa > Arthropoda > Insecta > Diptera > Muscidae > Haematobia > Haematobia irritans. The sequence continues at coordinate 268,091 of NW_027445852.1, read as the reverse complement.
ACGAAAATTTAAAAAAAAAATCAAATTTTTATATGAAAAACTTATTTTGGCCATAACTCCTTAAATATGCGTCCTAGAGCCAAAAGGACCTCAATTCGTGACCATCCCCAAAAAATCAAAATTTTGATGAAAATCCTCAAAAAATTGAAATTTTTATATGAAAAACTTATTTTGGCCATAACTCCTTAAATATGCGTCCTAGAGCCAAAAGGACCTCAATTCGTGACCACCCCCAAAAAATCCAAATTTCGACGAAAATTCTCAAAAAAATGAAATTTTTATATGAAAAACTTATTTTGGCCATAACTCCTTAAATATGCGTCCTAGAGCCAAAAGGACCTCAATTCGTGATCACTCCCAAAAAATCAAAATTTTGATGAAATCCTCAAAAAATAGAAATTTTTATATGAGAAACTTATTTTGGCCATAACTCCTTAAATATGCGTCCTAGAGCCAAAACGACCTCAATTCGTGACCATCCCCAAAAAATCAAAATTTTGATGAAAATCCTCAAAAAATTTAAATTTTTATATGAAAAATTTATTTTGGCCATAACTCCTTAAATATGCGTCCTAGAGCCAAAAGGACCTCAATTCGTGACCACCCCCAAAAAATCAAAATTTTGATGAAAATCCTCAAAAAATTGAAATTTTTATATGAAAAACTTATTTTGGCCATAACTCCTTAAATATGCGTCCTAGAGCCAAAAGGACCTCAATTCGTGACCACCCCCAAAAAATCAAAATTTCGACGAAAATCCTCAAAAAAATGAAATTTTTATATGAAAAACTTATTTTGCCCATAACTCCTTAAATATGCGTCCTAGAGCCAAAAGGACCTCAATTCGTGATCACTCCCAAAAAATCAAAATTTTGATGAAAATCCTCAGAAAATTGAAATTTTTATATGAAAAACTTATTTTGGCCATAACTCCTTAAATATGCGTCCTAGAGCCAAAAGGACCTCAATTCGTGACCACCCCCAAAAAATCCAAATTTCGACGAAAATCCTCAAAAAATTGAAATTTTTATATGAAAAACTTATTGTGGCCATAACTCCTTAAATATGCGTCCTATAGCCAAAAGGACCTCAATTCGTGACCACCCCCAAAAAATCCAAATTTCGACGAAAATCCTCAAAAAATTAAAATTTTTATATGAAAAACTTATTTTGGCCATAACTCCTTAAATATGCGTCCTAGAGCCAAAAGGACCTCAATTCGTGACCATCCCCAAAAAATCAAAATTTCGACGAAAATCCTCAAAAAAATGAAATTTTTATATGAGAAACTTATTTTGGCCATAACTCCTTAAATATGCGTCCTATAGCCAAAAGGACCTCAATTCGTGACCACCCCCTAAAAATCCAAATTTCGACGAAAATCCTCAAAAAATTGAAATTTTTATATGAAAAACTTATTTTGGGCCATAACTCCTTAAATATGCGTCCTAGAGCCAAAAGGACCTCAATTCGTGACCATCCCCAAAAAATCAAAATTTCGACGAAAATCCTCAAAAAATTGAAAATTTTATATGAAAAACTTATTTTGGCCATAACTCCTTAAATATGCGTCCTAGAGCCAAAAGGACCTCAATTCGTGACCATCCCCAAAAAATCAAAATTTTGATGAAAATCCTCAAAAAATTGAAATTTTTATATGAAAAACTTATTTTGGCCACAACTCCTTAAATATGCGTCCTAGAGCCAAAAGGACCTCAATTCGTGACCACCCCCAAAAAAATCAAAATTTCGACGAAAATCCTCAAAAAAATGAAATTTTTATATGAAAAATTTATTTTGGCCATAACTCCTTAAATATGCGTCCTAGAGCCGAAAGGACCTCAATTCGTGACCATCCCCAAAAAATCAAAATTTTGATGAAAATCCTCAAAAAATTTAAATTTTTATATGAAAAACTTATTTTGGCCATAACTCCTTAAATATGCGTCCTAGAGCCAAAAGGACCTCAATTCGTGACCACCCCCTAAAAATCCAAATTTCGACGAAAATCCTCAAAAAATTGAAATTTTTATATGAAAAACTTATTTTGGCCATAACTCCTTAAATATGCTTCCTAGAGCCAAAAGGACCTCAATTCGTGACCATCCCCAAAAAATCAAAATTTTGATGAAAATCCTCAAAAAATTGAAATTTTTATATGAAAAACTTATTTTGGCCATAACTCCTTAAATATGCGTCCTAGAGCCAAAAGGACCTCAATTCGTGACCACCCCCAAAAAATCCAAATTTCGACGAAAATCCTCAAAAAATTGAAATTTTTATATGAAAAACTTATTGTGGCCATAACTCCTTAAATATGCGTCCTAGAGCCAAAAGGACCTCAATTCGTGACCACCCCCAAAAAATCCAAATTTCGACGAAAATTCTCAAAAAAAAATCAAATTTTTATATGAGAAACTTATTTTGGCCATAACTCCTTAAATATGCGTCCTATAGCCAAAAGGACCTCAATTCGTGACCACCCCCTAAAAATCCAAATTTCGACGAAAATCCTCAAAAAATTGAAATTTTTATATGAAAAACTTATTTTGGGCCATAACTCCTTAAATATGCGTCCTAGAGCCAAAAGGACCTCAATTCGTGACCATCCCCAAAAAATCAAAATTTCGACGAAAATCCTCAAAAAATTGAAAATTTTATATGAAAAACTTATTTTGGCCATAACTCCTTAAATATGCGTCCTAGAGCCAAAAGGACCTCAATTCGTGACCATCCCCAAAAAATCAAAATTTTGATGAAAATCCTCAAAAAATTGAAATTTTTATATGAAAAACTTATTTTGGCCACAACTCCTTAAATATGCGTCCTAGAGCCAAAAGGACCTCAATTCGTGACCACCCCCAAAAAATCAAAATTTCGACGAAAATCCTCAAAAAAATGAAATTTTTATATGAAAAATTTATTTTGGCCATAACTCCTTAAATATGCGTCCTAGAGCCGAAAGGACCTCAATTCGTGACCATCCCCAAAAAATCAAAATTTTGATGAAAATCCTCAAAAAATTTAAATTTTTATATGAAAAACTTATTTTGGCCATAACTCCTTAAATATGCGTCCTAGAGCCAAAAGGACCTCAATTCGTGACCACCCCCTAAAAATCCAAATTTCGACGAAAATCCTCAAAAAATTGAAATTTTTATATGAAAAACTTATTTTGGCCATAACTCCTTAAATATGCTTCCTAGAGCCAAAAGGACCTCAATTCGTGACCATCCCCAAAAAATCAAAATTTTGATGAAAATCCTCAAAAAATTGAAATTTTTATATGAAAAACTTATTTTGGCCATAACTCCTTAAATATGCGTCCTAGAGCCAAAAGGACCTCAATTCGTGACCACCCCCAAAAAATCCAAATTTCGACGAAAATCCTCAAAAAATTGAAATTTTTATATGAAAAACTTATTGTGGCCATAACTCCTTAAATATGCGTCCTAGAGCCAAAAGGACCTCAATTCGTGACCACCCCCAAAAAATCCAAATTTCGACGAAAATTCTCAAAAAAAAATCAAATTTTTATATGAAAAACTTATTTTGGCCATAACTCCTTAAATATGCGTCCTAGAGCCAAAAGGACCTCAATTCGTGACCATCCCTAAAAAATCAAAATTTTGATGAAAATCCTCAAAAAATTGAAATTTTTATATGAAAAACTTATTTTGGCCATAACTCCTTAAATATGCGTCCTAGAGCCAAAAGGACCTCAATTCGTGACCATCCCCAAAAAATCAAAATTTTGATGAAAATCCTCAAAAAATTGAAATTTTTATATGAAAAACTTATTTTGGCCATAACTCCTTAAATATGCGTCCTAGAGCCAAAAGGACCTCAATTCGTGACCACCCCCAAAAAATCCAAATTTCGACGAAAATCCTCAAAAAATTGAAATTTTTATATGAAAAACTTATTGTGGCCATAACTCCTTAAATATGCGTCCTAGAGCCAAAAGGACCTCAATTCGTGACCACCCCCAAAAAATCCAAATTTCGACGAAAATTCTCAAAAAAAAATCAAATTTTTATATGAAAAACTTATTTTGGCCATAACTCCTTAAATATGCGTCCTAGAGCCAAAAGGACCTCAATTCGTGACCATCCCCAAAAAATCAAAATTTTGATGAAAATCCTCAAAAAATTGACATTTTTATATGAAAAACTTATTTTGGCCATAACTCCTTAAATATGCGTCCTAGAGCCAAAAGGACCTCAATTCGTGATCACTCCCTCAAAATCAAAATTTTGATGACAATCCTCAAAAAATTGAAATTTTTATATGAAAAACTTATTTTGGCCATAACTCCTTAAATATGCGTCCTAGAGCCAAAAGGACCTCAATTCGTGACCACGCCCAAAAAATCCAAATTTCGACGAACATCCTCAAAAAAATGAAATTTTTATATGAGAAACTTATTTTGGCCATAACTCCTTAAATATGCGTCCTAGAGCCAAAAGGACCTCAATTCGTGATCACCCCCTAAAAATCCAAATTTCGACGAAAATCCTCAAAAAATTGAAATTTTTATATGAAAAACTTATTTTGGCCATAACTCCTTAAATATGCGTCCTAGAGCCAAAAGGACCTCAATTCGTGACCATCCCCAAAAAATCAAAATTTCGACGAAAATCCTCAAAAAAATGAAATTTTTATATGAGAAACTTATTTTGGCCATAACTCCTTAAATATGCGTCCTATAGCCAAAAGGACCTCAATTCGTGACCACCCCCTAAAAATCCAAATTTCGACGAAAATCCTCAAAAAATTGAAATTTTTATATGAAAAACTTATTTTGGGCCATAACTCCTTAAATATGCGTCCTAGAGCCAAAAGGACCTCAATTCGTGACCATCCCCAAAAAATCAAAATTTCGACGAAAATCCTCAAAAAATTGAAAATTTTATATGAAAAACTTATTTTGGCCATAACTCCTTAAATATGCGTCCTAGAGCCAAAAGGACCTCAATTCGTGACCATCCCCAAAAAATCAAAATTTTGATGAAAATCCTCAAAAAATTGAAATTTTTATATGAAAAACTTATTTTGGCCACAACTCCTTAAATATGCGTCCTAGAGCCAAAAGGACCTCAATTCGTGACCACCCCCAAAAAATCAAAATTTCGACGAAAATCCTCAAAAAATTGAAATTTTTATATGAAAAACTTATTTTGGCCATAACTCCTTAAATATGCTTCCTAGAGCCAAAAGGACCTCAATTCGTGACCATCCCCAAAAAATCAAAATTTTGATGAAAATCCTCAAAAAATTGAAATTTTTATATGAAAAACTTATTTTGGCCATAACTCCTTAAATATGCGTCCTAGAGCCAAAAGGACCTCAATTCGTGACCACCCCCAAAAAATCCAAATTTCGACGAAAATCCTCAAAAAATTGAAATTTTTATATGAAAAACTTATTGTGGCCATAACTCCTTAAATATGCGTCCTAGAGCCAAAAGGACCTCAATTCGTGACCACCCCCAAAAAATCCAAATTTCGACGAAAATTCTCAAAAAAAAATCAAATTTTTATATGAAAAACTTATTTTGGCCATAACTCCTTAAATATGCGTCCTAGAGCCAAAAGGACCTCAATTCGTGACCATCCCCAAAAAATCAAAATTTTGATGAAAATCCTCAAAAAATTTAAATTTTTATATGAAAAACTTATTTTGGCCATAACTCCTTAAATATGCGTCCTAGAGCCAAAAGGACCTCAATTCGTGACCACCCCCAAAAAATCCAAATTTCGACGAAAATCCTCAAAAAATTGAAATTTTTATATGAAAAACTTATTGTGGCCATAACTCCTTAAATATGCGTCCTAGAGCCAAAAGGACCTCAATTCGTGACCACCCCCAAAAAATCCAAATTTCGACGAAAATTCTCAAAAAAAAATCAAATTTTTATATGAAAAACTTATTTTGGCCATAACTCCTTAAATATGCGTCCTAGAGCCAAAAGGACCTCAATTCATGACCACCCCCAAAAAATCAAAATTTCGACGAAAATCCTCAAAAAAATGAAATTTTTATATGAAAAATTTATTTTGGCCATAACTCCTTAAATATGCGTCCTAGAGCCAAAAGGACCTCAATTCGTGACCATCCCCAAAAAATCCAAATTTCGACGAAAATTCTCAAAAAAAATCAAATTTTTATATGAAAAACTTATTTTGGCCATAACTCCTTAAATATGCGTCCTAGAGCCAAAAGGACCTCAATTCGTGACCATCCCCAAAAAATCAAAATTTTGATGAAAATCCTCAAAAAATTGAAATTTTTATATGAAAAACTTATTGTGGCCATAACTCCTTAAATATGCGTCCTAGAGCCAAAAGGACCTCAATTCGTGACCACCCCCAAAAAATCCAAATTTCGACGAAAATTCTCAAAAAAATGAAATTTTTATATGAAAAACTTATTTTGGCCATAACTCCTTAAATATGCGTCCTAGAGCCAAAAGGACCTCAATTCGTGATCACTCCCAAAAAATCAAAATTGTGATGAAATCCTCAAAAAATAGAAATTTTTATATGAGAAACTTATTTTGGCCATAACTCCTTAAATATGCGTCCTAGAGCCAAAAGGACCTCAATTCGTGACCATCCCCAAAAAATCAAAATTTTGATGAAAATCCTCAAAAAATTGAAATTTTTATATGAAAAACTTATTTTGGCCATAACTCCTTAAATATGCGTCCTAGAGCCAAAAGGACCTCAATTCGTGACCACCCCCAAAAAATCCAAATTTCGACGAAAATCCTCAAAAAATTGAAATTTTTATATGAAAAACTTATTGTGGCCATAACTCCTTAAATATGCGTCCTAGAGCCAAAAGGACCTCAATTCGTGACCACCCCCAAAAAATCCAAATTTCGACGAAAATTCTCAAAAAAAAATCAAATTTTTATATGAAAAACTTATTTTGGCCATAACTCCTTAAATATGCGTCCTAGAGCCAAAAGGACCTCAATTCGTGACCATCCCCAAAAAATCAAAATTTTGATGAAAATCCTCAAAAAATTTAAATTTTTATATGAAAAACTTATTTTGGCCATAACTCCTTAAATATGCGTCCTAGAGCCAAAAGGACCTCAATTCGTGACCATCCCCAAAAAATCAAAATTTTGATGAAAATCCTCAAAAAATTGAAATTTTTATATGAAAAACTTATTTTGGCCATAACTCCTTAAATATGCGTCCTAGAGCCAAAAGGACCTCAATTCGTGACCACCCCCAAAAAATCCAAATTTCGACGAAAATCCTCAAAAAATTGAAATTTTTATATGAAAAACTTATTGTGGCCATAACTCCTTAAATATGCGTCCTAGAGCCAAAAAGACCTCAATTCGTGACCACCCCCAAAAAATCCAAATTTCGACGAAAATTCTCAAAAAAAAAATCAAATTTTTATATGAAAAACTTATTTTGGCCATAACTCCTTAAATATGCGTCCTAGCGCCAAAAGGACCTCAATTCATGACCACCCCCAAAAAATCAAAATTTCGACGAAAATCCTCAAAAAAATGAAATTTTTATATGAAAAATTTATTTTGGCCATAACTCCTTAAATATGCGTCCTAGAGCCAAAAGGACCTCAATTCGTGACCATCCCCAAAAAATCCAAATTTCGACGAAAATTCTCAAAAAAAAATCAAATTTTTATATGAAAAACTTATTTTGGCCATAACTCCTTAAATATGCGTCCTAGAGCCAAAAGGACCTCAATTCGTGACCATCCCCAAAAAATCAAAATTTTGATGAAAATCCTCAAAAAATTGAAATTTTTATATGAAAAACTTATTTTGGCCATAACTCCTTAAATATGCGTCCTAGAGCCAAAAGGACCTCAATTCGTGACCACCCCCAAAAAATCCAAATTTCGACGAAAATTCTCAAAAAAATGAAATTTTTATATGAAAAACTTATTTTGGCCATAACTCCTTAAATATGCGTCCTAGAGCCAAAAGGACCTCAATTCGTGATCACTCCCAAAAAATCAAAATTGTGATGAAATCCTCAAAAAATAGAAATTTTTATATGAGAAACTTATTTTGGCCATAACTCCTTAAATATGCGTCCTAGAGCCAAAAGGACCTCAATTCGTGACCATCCCCAAAAAATCAAAATTTTGATGAAAATCCTCAAAAAATTGAAATTTTTATATGAAAAACTTATTTTGGCCATAACTCCTTAAATATGCGTCCTAGAGCCAAAAGGACCTCAATTCGTGACCACCCCCAAAAAATCCAAATTTCGACGAAAATCCTCAAAAAATTGAAATTTTTATATGAAAAACTTATTGTGGCTATAACTCCTTAAATATGCGTCCTAGAGCCAAAAGGACCTCAATTCGTGACCACCCCCAAAAAATCCAAATTTCGACGAAAATTCTCAAAAAAAAAATCAAATTTTTATATGAAAAACTTATTTTGGCCATAACTCCTTAAATATGCGTCCTAGAGCCAAAAGGACCTCAATTCGTGACCATCCCTAAAAAATCAAAATTTTGATGAAAATCCTCAAAAAATTGAAATTTTTATATGAAAAACTTATTTTGGCCATAACTCCTTAAATATGCGTCCTAGAGCCAAAAGGACCTCAATTCGTGACCATCCCCACAAAATCAAAATTTTGATGAAAATCCTCAAAAAATTGAAATTTTTATATGAAAAACTTATTTTGGCCATAACTCCTTAAATATGCGTCCTAGAGCCAAAAGGACCTCAATTCGTGACCACCCCCAAAAATCCAAATTTCGACGAAAATCCTCAAAAAATTGAAATTTTTATATGAAAAACTTATTGTGGCCATAACTCCTTAAATATGCGTCCTAGAGCCAAAAGGACCTCAATTCGTGACCACCCCCAAAAAATCCAAATTTCGACGAAAATTCTCAAAAAAAAAATCAAATTTTTATATGAAAAACTTATTTTGGCCATAACTCCTTAAATATGCGTCCTAGAGCCAAAAGGACCTCAATTCGTGACCACCCCCAAAAAATCAAAATTTCGACGAAAATCCTCAAAAAAATGAAATTTTTATATGAAAAATTTATTTTGGCCATAACTCCTTAAATATGCGTCCTAGAGCCAAAAGGACCTCAATTCGTGACCATCCCCAAAAAATCAAAATTTTGATGAAAATCCTCAAAAAATTTAAATTTTTATATGAAAAACTTATTTTGGCCATAACTCCTTAAATATGCGTCCTAGAGCCAAAAGGACCTCAATTCGTGACCACCCCCAAAAAATCCAAATTTCGACGAAAATCCTCAAAAAATTGAAATTTTTATATGAAAAACTTATTGTGGCCATAACTCCTTAAATATGCGTCCTAGAGCCAAAAGGACCTCAATTCGTGACCACCCCCAAAAAATCCAAATTTCGACGAAAATTCTCAAAAAAAAAATCAAATTTTTATATGAAAAACTTATTTTGGCCATAACTCCTTAAATATGCGTCCTAGAGCCAAAAGGACCTCAATTCGTGACCATCCCCAAAAAATCAAAATTTTGATGAAAATCCTCAAAAAATTGAAATTTTTATATGAAAAACTTATTTTGGCCATAACTCCTTAAATATGCGTCCTAGAGCCAAAAGGACCTCAATTCGTGACCACCCCCAAAAAATCCAAATTTCGACGAAAATTCTCAAAAAAATGAAATTTTTATATGAAAAACTTATTTTGGCCATAACTCCTTAAATATGCGTCCTAGAGCCAAAAGGACCTCAATTCGTGATCACTCCCAAAAAATCAAAATTTTGATGAAATCCTCAAAAAATAGAAATTTTTATATGAGAAACTTATTTTGGCCATAACTCCTTAAATATGCGTCCTAGAGCCAAAAGGACCTCAATTCGTGACCATCCCCAAAAAATCAAAATTTTGATGAAAATCCTCAAAAAATTTAAATTTTTATATGAAAAATTTATTTTGGCCATAACTCCTTAAATATGCGTCCTAGAGCCAAAAGGACCTCAATTCGTGACCACCCCCAAAAAATCAAAATTTTGATGAAAATCCTCAAAAAATTGAAATTTTTATATGAAAAACTTATTTTGGCCATAACTCCTTAAATATGCGTCCTAGAGCCAAAAGGACCTCAATTCGTGACCATCCCCAAAAAATCAAAATTTTGATGAAAATCCTCAAAAAATTGAAATTTTTATATGAAAAACTTATTTTGGCCATAACTCCTTAAATATGCGTCCTATAGCCAAAAGGACCTCAATTCGTGATCACTCCCAAAAAATCAAAATTTTGATGAAAATCCTCAAAAAATTGAAATTTTTATATAAAAAACTTATTTTGGCCATAACTCCTTAAATATGCGTCCTAGAGCCAAAAGGACCTCAATTCGTGACCACCCCCAAAAAATCAAAATTTCGACGAAAATCCTCAAAAAAATGAAATTTTTATATGAAAAACTTATTTTGCCCATAACTCCTTAAATATGCGTCCTAGAGCCAAAAGGACCTCAATTCGTGATCACTCCCAAAAAATCAAAATTTTGATGAAAATCCTCAGAAAATTGAAATTTTTATATGAAAAACTTATTTTGGCCATAACTCCTTAAATATGCGTCCTAGAGCCAAAAGGACCTCAATTCGTGACCACCCCCAAAAAATCCAAATTTCGACGAAAATCCTCAAAAAATTAAAATTTTTATATGAAAAACTTATTGTGGCCATAACTCCTTAAATATGCGTCCTATAGCCAAAAGGACCTCAATTCGTGACCATCCCCAAAAAATCAAAATTTTGATGAAAATCCTCAAAAAATTGAAATTTTTATATGAAAAACTTATTTTGGCCATAACTCCTTAAATATGCGTCCTAGAGCCAAAAGGACCTCAATTCGTGACCACCCCCAAAAAATCCAAATTTCGACGAAAATCCTCAAAAAATTGAAATTTTTATATGAAAAACTTATTGTGGCCATAACTCCTTAAATATGCGTCCTAGAGCCAAAAGGACCTCAATTCGTGACCACCCCCAAAAAATCCAAATTTCGACGAAAATTCTCAAAAAAAAAATCAAATTTTTATATGAAAAACTTATTTTGGCCATAACTCCTTAAATATGCGTCCTAGAGCCAAAAGGACCTCAATTCGTGACAATCCCTAAAAAATCAAAATTTTGATGAAAATCCTCAAAAAATTGAAATTTTTATATGAAAAACTTATTTTGGCCATAACTCCTTAAATATGCGTCCTAGAGCCAAAAGGACCTCAATTCGTGACCATCCCCACAAAATCAAAATTTTGATGAAAATCCTCAAAAAATTGAAATTTTTATATGAAAAACTTATTTTGGCCATAACTCCTTAAATATGCGTCCTAGAGCCAAAAGGACCTCAATTCGTGACCACCCCCAAAAATCCAAATTTCGACGAAAATCCTCAAAAAATTGAAATTTTTATATGAAAAACTTATTGTGGCCATAACTCCTTAAATATGCGTCCTAGAGCCAAAAGGACCTCAATTCGTGACCACCCCCAAAAAATCCAAATTTCGACGAAAATTCTCAAAAAAAAATCAAATTTTTATATGAAAAACTTATTTTGGCCATAACTCCTTAAATATGCGTCCTAGAGCCAAAAGGACCTCAATTCGTGACCACCCCCAAAAAATCAAAATTTCGACGAAAATCCTCAAAAAAATGAAATTTTTATATGAAAAATTTATTTTGGCCATAACTCCTTAAATATGCGTCCTAGAGCCAAAAGGACCTCAATTCGTGACCATCCCCAAAAAATCAAAATTTTGATGAAAATCCTCAAAAAATTTAAATTTTTATATGAAAAACTTATTTTGGCCATAACTCCTTAAATATGCGTCCTAGAGCCAAAAGGACCTCAATTCGTGACCACCCCCAAAAAATCCAAATTTCGACGAAAATCCTCAAAAAATTGAAATTTTTATATGAAAAACTTATTGTGGCCATAACTCCTTAAATATGCGTCCTAGAGCCAAAAGGACCTCAATTCGTGACCACCCCCAAAAAATCCAAATTTCGACGAAAATTCTCAAAAAAAAAATCAAATTTTTATATGAAAAACTTATTTTGGCCATAACTCCTTAAATATGCGTCCTAGAGCCAAAAGGACCTCAATTCGTGACCATCCCCAAAAAATCAAAATTTTGATGAAAATCCTCAAAAAATTGAAATTTTTATATGAAAAACTTATTTTGGCCATAACTCCTTAAATATGCGTCCTAGAGCCAAAAGGACCTCAATTCGTGACCACCCCCAAAAAATCCAAATTTCGACGAAAATTCTCAAAAAAATGAAATTTTTATATGAAAAACTTATTTTGGCCATAACTCCTTAAATATGCGTCCTAGAGCCAAAAGGACCTCAATTCGTGATCACTCCCAAAAAATCAAAATTTTGATGAAATCCTCAAAAAATAGAAATTTTTATATGAGAAACTTATTTTGGCCATAACTCCTTAAATATGCGTCCTAGAGCCAAAAGGACCTCAATTCGTGACCATCCCCAAAAAATCAAAATTTTGATGAAAATCCTCAAAAAATTTAAATTTTTATATGAAAAATTTATTTTGGCCATAACTCCTTAAATATGCGTCCTAGAGCCAAAAGGACCTCAATTCGTGACCACCCCCAAAAAATCAAAATTTCGACGAAAATCCTCAAAAAAATGAAATTTTTATATGAAAAACTTATTTTGCCCATAACTCCTTAAATATGCGTCCTAGAGCCAAAAGGACCTCAATTCGTGATCACTCCCAAAAAATCAAAATTTTGATGAAAATCCTCAGAAAATTGAAATTTTTATATGAAAAACTTATTTTGGCCATAACTCCTTAAATATGCGTCCTAGAGCCAAAAGGACCTCAATTCGTGACCACCCCCAAAAAATCCAAATTTCGACGAAAATCCTCAAAAAATTAAAATTTTTATATGAAAAACTTATTGTGGCCATAACTCCTTAAATATGCGTCCTATAGCCAAAAGGACCTCAATTCGTGACCACCCCCAAAAAATCCAAATTTCGACGAAAATCCTCAAAAAATTAAAATTTTTATATGAAAAACTTATTTTGGCCATAACTCCTTAAATATGCGTCCTAGAGCCAAAAGGACCTCAATTCGTGACCATCCCCAAAAAATCAAAATTTCGACGAAAATCCTCAAAAAAATGAAATTTTTATATGAGAAACTTATTTTGGCCATAACTCCTTAAATATGCGTCCTATAGCCAAAAGGACCTCAATTCGTGACCACCCCCTAAAAATCCAAATTTCGTCGAAAATCCTCAAAAAATTGAAATTTTTATATGAAAAACTTATTTTGGGCCATAACTCCTTAAATATGCGTCCTAGAGCCAAAAGGACCTCAATTCGTGACCATCCCCAAAAAATCAAAATTTCGACGAAAATCCTCAAAAAATTGAAAATTTTATATGAAAAACTTATTTTGGCCATAACTCCTTAAATATGCGTCCTAGAGCCAAAAGGACCTCAATTCGTGACCACCCCCAAAAAATCAAAATTTTGATGAAAATCCTCAAAAAATTGAAATTTTTATATGAAAAACTTATTTTGGCCACAACTCCTTAAATATGCGTCCTAGAGCCAAAAGGACCTCAATTCGTGACCATCCCCAAAAAATCAAAATTTCGACGAAAATCCTCAAAAAAATGAAATTTTTATATGAAAAATTTATTTTGGCCATAACTCCTTAAATATGCGTCCTAGAGCCAAAAGGACCACAATTCGTGACCATCCCCAAAAAATCAAAATTTTGATGAAAATCCTCAAAAAATTTAAATTTTTATATGAAAAACTTATTTTGGCCATAACTCCTTAAATATGCGTCCTAGAGCCAAAAGGACCTCAATTCGTGACCACCCCCTAAAAATCCAAATTTCGACGAAAATCCTCAAAAAATTGAAATTTTTATATGAAAAATTTATTTTGGCCATAACTCCTTAAATATGCTTCCTAGAGCCAAAAGGACCTCAATTCGTGACCATCCCCAAAAAATCAAAATTTTGATGAAAATCCTCAAAAAATTGAAATTTTTATATGAAAAACTTATTTTGGCCATAACTCCTTAAATATGCGTCCTAGAGCCAAAAGGACCTCAATTCGTGACCACCCCCAAAAAATCCAAATTTCGACGAAAATCCTCAAAAAATTGAAATTTTTATATGAAAAACTTATTGTGGCCATAACTCCTTAAATATGCGTCCTAGAGCCAAAAGGACCTCAATTCGTGACCACCCCCAAAAAATCCAAATTTCGACGAAAATTCTCAAAAAAAAATCAAATTTTTATATGAAAAACTTATTTTGGCCATAACTCCTTAAATATGCGTCCTAGAGCCAAAAGGACCTCAATTCGTGACCATCCCTAAAAAATCAAAATTTTGATGAAAATCCTCAAAAAATTGAAATTTTTATATGAAAAACTTATTTTGGCCATAACTCCTTAAATATGCGTCCTAGAGCCAAAAGGACCTCAATTCGTGACCATCCCCAAAAAATCAAAATTTTGATGAAAATCCTCAAAAAATTGAAATTTTTATATGAAAAACTTATTTTGGCCATAACTCCTTAAATATGCGTCCTAGAGCCAAAAGGACCTCAATTCGTGACCACCCCCAAAAAATCCAAATTTCGACGAAAATCCTCAAAAAATTGAAATTTTTATATGAAAAACTTATTGTGGCCATAACTCCTTAAATATGCGTCCTAGAGCCAAAAGGACCTCAATTCGTGACCACCCCCAAAAAATCCAAATTTCGACGAAAATTCTCAAAAAAAATCAAATTTTTATATGAAAAACTTATTTTGGCCATAACTCCTTAAATATGCGTCCTAGAGCCAAAAGGACCTCAATTCGTGACCACCCCCAAAAAATCAAAATTTCGACGAAAATCCTCAAAAAAATGAAATTTTTATATGAAAAATTTATTTTGGCCATAACTCCTTAAATATGCGTCCTAGAGCCAAAAGGACCTCAATTCGTGACCATCCCCAAAAAATCAAAATTTTGATGAAAATCCTCAAAAAATTTAAATTTTTATATGAAAAACTTATTTTGGCCATAACTCCTTAAATATGCGTCCTAGAGCCAAAAGGACCTCAATTCGTGACCACCCCCAAAAAATCCAAATTTCGACGAAAATCCTCAAAAAATTGAAATTTTTATATGAAAAACTTATTGTGGCCATAACTCCTTAAATATGCGTCCTAGCGCCAAAAGGACCTCAATTCGTGACCACCCCCAAAAAATCCAAATTTCGACGAAAATTCTCAAAAAAAAATCAAATTTTTATATGAAAAACTTATTTTGGCCATAACTCCTTAAATATGCGTCCTAGAGCCAAAAGGACCTCAATTCGTGACCATCCCCAAAAAATCAAAATTTTGATGAAAATCCTCAAAAAATTGACATTTTTATATGAAAAACTTATTTTGGCCATAACTCCTTAAATATGCGTCCTAGAGCCAAAAGGACCTCAATTCGTGACCACCCCCAAAAAATCCAAATTTCGACGAAAATTCTCAAAAAAATGAAATTTTTATATGAAAAACTTATTTTGGCCATAACTCCTTAAATATGCGTCCTAGAGCCAAAAGGACCTCAATTCGTGATCACTCCCAAAAAATCAAAATTTTGATGAAATCCTCAAAAAATAGAAATTTTTATATGAGAAACTTATTTTGGCCATAACTCCTTAAATATGCGTCCTAGAGCCAAAAGGACCTCAATTCGTGACCATCCCCAAAAAATCAAAATTTTGATGAAAATCCTCAAAAAATTGAAATTTTTATATGAAAAACTTATTTTGGCCATAACTCCTTAAATATGCGTCCTAGAGCCAAAAGGACCTCAATTCGTGACCACCCCCAAAAAATCCAAATTTCGACGAAAATCCTCAAAAAATTGAAATTTTTATATGAAAAACTTATTGTGGCCATAACTCCTTAAATATGCGTCCTAGAGCCAAAAGGACCTCAATTCGTGACCACCCCCAAAAAATCCAAATTTCGACGAAAATTCTCAAAAAAAAATCAAATTTTTATATGAAAAACTTATTTTGGCCATAACTCCTTAAATATGCGTCCTAGAGCCAAAAGGACCTCAATTCGTGACCATCCCTAAAAAATCAAAATTTTGATGAAAATCCTCAAAAAATTGAAATTTTTATATGAAAAACTTATTTTGGCCATAACTCCTTAAATATGCGTCCTAGAGCCAAAAGGACCTCAATTCGTGACCATCCCCAAAAAATCAAAATATTGATGAAAATCCTCAAAAAATTGAAATTTTTATATGAAAAACTTATTTTGGCCATAACTCCTTAAATATGCGTCCTAGAGCCAAAAGGACCTCAATTCGTGACCACCCCCAAAAAGTCCAAATTTCGAAGAAAATCCTCAAAAAATTGAAATTTTTATATGAAAAACTTATTGTGGCCATAACTCCTTAAATATGCGTCCTAGAGCCAAAAGGACCTCAATTCGTGACCACCCCCAAAAAATCCAAATTTCGACGAAAATTCTCAAAAAAAAATCAAATTTTTATATGAAAAACTTATTTTGGCCATAACTCCTTAAATATGCGTCCTAGAGCCAAAAGGACCTCAATTCGTGACCACCCCCAAAAAATCAAAATTTCGACGAAAATCCTCAAAAAAATGAAATTTTTATATGAAAAATTTATTTTGGCCATAACTCCTTAAATATGCGTCCTAGAGCCAAAAGGACCTCAATTCGTGACCATCCCCAAAAAATCAAAATTTTGATGAAAATCCTCAAAAAATTTAAATTTTTATATGAAAAACTTATTTTGGCCATAACTCCTTAAATATGCGTCCTAGAGCCAAAAGGACCTCAATTCGTGACCACCCCCAAAAAATCCAAATTTCGACGAAAATCCTCAAAAAATTGAAATTTTTATATGAAAAACTTATTGTGGCCATAACTCCTTAAATATGCGTCCTAGAGCCAAAAGGACCTCAATTCGTGACCACCCCAAAAAAATCCAAATTTCGACGAAAATTCTCAAAAAAAAATCAAATTTTTATATTAAAAACTTATTTTGGCCATAACTCCTTAAATATGCGTCCTAGAGCCAAAAGGACCTCAATTCGTGACCATCCCCAAAAAATCAAAATTTTGATGAAAATCCTCAAAAAATTGAAATTTTTATATGAAAAACTTATTTTGGCCATAACTCCTTAAATATGCGTCCTAGAGCCAAAAGGACCTCAATTCGTGACCACCCCCAAAAAATCCAAATTTCGACGAAAATTCTCAAAAAAATGAAATTTTTATATGAAAAACTTATTTTGGCCATAACTCCTTAAATATGCGTCCTAGAGCCAAAAGGACCTCAATTCGTGATCACTCCCAAAAAATCAAAATTTTGATGAAATCCTCAAAAAATAGAAATTTTTATATGAGAAACTTATTTTGGCCATAACTCCTTAAATATGCGTCCTAGAGCCAAAAGGACCTCAATTCGTGACCACCCCCAAAAAATCAAAATTTCGACGAAAATCCTCAAAAAAATGAAATTTTTATATGAAAAATTTATTTTGGCCATAACTCCTTAAATATGCGTCCTAGAGCCAAAAGGACCTCAATTCGTGACCATCCCCAAAAAATCAAAATTTTGATGAAAATCCTCAAAAAATTTAAATTTTTATATGAAAAACTTATTTTGGCCATAACTCCTTAAATATGCGTCCTAGAGCCAAAAGGACCTCAATTCGTGACCATCCCTAAAAAATCAAAATTTTGATGAAAATCCTCAAAAAATTGAAATTTTTATATGAAAAACTTATTTTGGCCATAACTCCTTAAATATGCGTCCTAGAGCCAAAAGGACCTCAATTCGTGACCATCCCTAAAAAATCAAAATTTTGATGAAAATCCTCAAAAAATTGAAATTTTTATATGAAAAACTTATTTTGGCCATAACTCCTTAAATATGCGTCCTAGAGCCAAAAGGACCTCAATTCGTGACCATCCCCAAAAAATCAAAATTTTGATGAAAATCCTCAAAAAATTGAAATTTTTATATGAAAAACTTATTTTGGCCATAACTCCTTAAATATGCGTCCTAGAGCCAAAAGGACCTCAATTCGTGACCACCCCCAAAAAATCCAAATTTCGACGAAAATCCTCAAAAAATTTAAATTTTTATATGAAAAACTTATTTTGGCCATAACTCCTTAAATATGCGTCCTAGAGCCAAAAGGACCTCAATTCGTGACCACCCCCAAAAAATCCAAATTTCGACGAAAATTCTCAAAAAAAAATCAAATTTTTATATGAAAAACTTATTTTGGCCATAACTCCTTAAATATGCGTCCTAGAGCCAAAAGGACCTCAATTCGTGACCACCCCCAAAAAATCAAAATTTCGACGAAAATCCTCAAAAAAATGAAATTTTTATATGAAAAATTTATTTTGGCCATAACTCCTTAAATATGCGTCCTAGAGCCAAAAGGACCTCAATTCGTGACCATCCCCAAAAAATCAAAATTTTGATGAAAATCCTCAAAAAATTTAAATTTTTATATGAAAAACTTATTTTGGCCATAACTCCTTAAATATGCGTCCTAGAGCCAAAAGGACCTCAATTCGTGACCACCCCCAAAAAATCCAAATTTCGACGAAAATCCTCAAAAAATTGAAATTTTTATATGAAAAACTTATTGTGGCCATAACTCCTTAAATATGCGTCCTAGAGCCAAAAGGACCTCAATTCGTGACCACCCCCAAAAAATCCAAATTTCGACGAAAATTCTCAAAAAAAAAAATCAAATTTTTATATGAAAAACTTATTTTGGCCATAACTCCTTAAATATGCGTCCTAGAGCCAAAAGGACCTCAATTCGTGACCATCCCCAAAAAATCAAAATTTTGATGAAAATCCTCAAAAAATTGAAATTTTTATATGAAAAACTTATTTTGGCTATAACTCCTTAAATATGCGTCCTAGAGCCAAAAGGACCTCAATTCGTGACCACCCCCAAAAAATCCAAATTTCGACGAAAATTCTCAAAAAAATGAAATTTTTATATGAAAAACTTATTTTGGCCATAACTCCTTAAATATGCGTCCTAGAGCCAAAAGGACCTCAATTCGTGATCACTCCCAAAAAATCAAAATTTTGATGAAATCCTCAAAAAATAGAAATTTTTATATGAGAAACTTATTTTGGCCATAACTCCTTAAATATGCGTCCTAGAGCCAAAAGGACCTCAATTCGTGACCATCCCCAAAAAATCAAAATTTTGATGAAAATCCTCAAAAAATTGAAATTTTTATATGAAAAACTTATTTTGGCCATAACTCCTTAAATATGCGTCCTAGAGCCAAAAGGACCTCAATTCGTGACCACCCCCAAAAAATCCAAATTTCGACGAAAATCGTCAAAAAATTGAAATTTTTATATGAAAAACTTATTGTGGCCATAACTCCTTAAATATGCGTCCTAGAGCCAAAAGGACCTCAATTCGTGACCACCCCCAAAAAATCCAAATTTCGACGAAAATTCTCAAAAAAAAAATCAAATTTTTATATGAAAAACTTATTTTGGCCATAACTCCTTAAATATGCGTCCTAGAGCCAAAAGGACCTCAATTCGTGACCATCCCTAAAAAATCAAAATTTTGATGAAAATCCTCAAAAAATTGAAATTTTTATATGAAAAACTTATTTTGGCCATAACTCCTTAAATATGCGTCCTAGAGCCAAAAGGACCTCAATTCGTGACCATCCCCAAAAAATCAAAATTTTGATGAAAATCCTCAAAAAATTGAAATTTTTATATGAAAAACTTATTTTGGCCATAACTCCTTAAATATGCGTCCTAGAGCCAAAAGGACCTCAATTCGTGACCACCCCCAAAAAATCAAAATTTCGACGAAAATCCTCAAAAAAATGAAATTTTTATATGAAAAATTTATTTTGGCCATAACTCCTTAAATATGCGTCCTAGAGCCAAAAGGACCTCAATTCGTGACCATCCCCAAAAAATCAAAATTTTGATGAAAATCCTCAAAAAATTGAAATTTTTATATGAAAAACTTATTTTGGCCATAACTCCTTAAATATGCGTCCTAGAGCCAAAAGGACCTCAATTCGTGACCACCCCCAAAAAATCCAAATTTCGACGAAAATCCTCAAAAAATTGAAATTTTTATATGAAAAACTTATTGTGGCCATAACTCCTTAAATATGCGTCCTAGAGCCAAAAGGACCTCAATTCGTGACCACCCCCAAAAAATCCAAATTTCGACGAAAATTCTCAAAAAAAAATCAAATTTTTATATGAAAAACTTATTTTGGCCATAACTCCTTAAATATGCGTCCTAGAGCCAAAAGGACCTCAATTCGTGACCATCCCCAAAAAATCAAAATTTTGATGAAAATCCTCAAAAAATTGAAATTTTTATATGAAAAACTTATTTTGGCCATAACTCCTTAAATATGCGTCCTAGAGCCAAAAGGACCTCAATTCGTGACCACCCCCAAAAAATCCAAATTTCGACGAAAATTCTCAAAAAAATGAAATTTTTGTATGAAAAACTTATTTTGGCCATAACTCCTTAAATATGCGTCCTAGAGCCAAAAGGACCTCAATTCGTGATCACTCCCAAAAAATCAAAATTTTGATGAAATCCTCAAAAAATAGAAATTTTTATATGAGAAACTTATTTTGGCCATAACTCCTTAAATATGCGTCCTAGAGCCAAAAGGACCTCAATTCGTGACCATCCCCAAAAAATCAAAATTTTGATGAAAATCCTCAAAAAATTTAAATTTTTATATGAAAAATTTATTTTGGCCATAACTCCTTAAATATGCGTCCTAGAGCCAAAAGGACCTCAATTCGTTACCACCCCCAAAAAATCAAAATTTTGATGAAAATCCTCAAAAAATTGAAATTTTTATATGAAAAACTTATTTTGGCCATAACTCCTTAAATATGCGTCCTAGAGCCAAAAGGACCTCAATTCGTGACCATCCCCAAAAAATCAAAATTTTGATGAAAATCCTCAAAAAATTGAAATTTTTATATGAAAAACTTATTTTGGCCATAACTCCTTAAATATGCGTCCTATAGCCAAAAGGACCTCAATTCGTGATCACTCCCAAAAAATCAAAATTTTGATGAAAATCCTCAAAAAATTGAAATTTTTATATAAAAAACTTATTTTGGCCATAACTCCTTAAATATGCGTCCTAGAGCCAAAAGGACCTCAATTCGTGACCATCCCCAAAAAATCAAAATTTCGACGAAAATCCTCAAAAAATTGAAAATTTTATATGAAAAACTTATTTTGGCCATAACTCCTTAAATATGCGTCCTAGAGCCAAAAGGACCTCAATTCGTGACCATCCCCAAAAAATCAAAATTTTGATGAAAATCCTCAAAAAATTGAAATTTTTATATGAAAAACTTATTTTGGCCACAACTCCTTAAATATGCGTCCTAGAGCCAAAAGGACCTCAATTCGTGACCACCCCCAAAAAATCAAAATTTCGACGAAAATCCTCAAAAAAATGAAATTTTTATATGAAAAATTTATTTTGGCCATAACTCCTTAAATATGCGTCCTAGAGCCAAAAGGACCTCAATTCGTGACCATCCCCAAAAAATCAAAATTTTGATGAAAATCCTCAAAAAATTTAAATTTTTATATGAAAAACTTATTTTGGCCATAACTCCTTAAATATGCGTCCTAGAGCCAAAAGGACCTCAATTCGTGACCACCCCCTAAAAATCCAAATTTCGACGAAAATCCTCAAAAAATTGAAATTTTTATATGAAAAACTTATTTTGGCCATAACTCCTTAAATATGCTTCCTAGAGCCAAAAGGACCTCAATTCGTGACCATCCCCAAAAAATCAAAATTTTGATGAAAATCCTCAAAAAATTGAAATTTTTATATGAAAAACTTATTTTGGCCATAACTCCTTAAATATGCGTCCTAGAGCCAAAAGGACCTCAATTCGTGACCACCCCCAAAAAATCCAAATTTCGACGAAAATCCTCAAAAAATTGAAATTTTTATATGAAAAACTTATTGTGGCCATAACTCCTTAAATATGCGTCCTAGAGCCAAAAGGACCTCAATTCGTGACCACCCCCAAAAAATCCAAATTTCGACGAAAATTCTCAAAAAAAAAATCAAATTTTTATATGAAAAACTTATTTTGGCCATAACTCCTTAAATATGCGTCCTAGAGCCAAAAGGACCTCAATTCGTGACCATCCCTAAAAAATCAAAATTTTGATGAAAATCCTCAAAAAATTGAAATTTTTATATGAAAAACTTATTTTGGCCATAACTCCTTAAATATGCGTCCTAGAGCCAAAAGGACCTCAATTCGTGACCATCCCCAAAAAATCAAAATTTTGATGAAAATCCTCAAAAATTGAAATTTTTATATGAAAAACTTATTTTGGCCATAACTCCTTAAATATGCGTCCTAGAGCCAAAAGGACCTCAATTCGTGACCACCCCCAAAAAATCCAAATTTCGACGAAAATCCTCAAAAAATTGAAATTTTTATATGAAAAACTTATTGTGGCCATAACTCCTTAAATATGCGTCCTAGAGCCAAAAGGACCTCAATTCGTGACCACCCCCAAAAAATCCAAATTTCGACGAAAATTCTCAAAAAAAAATCAAATTTTTATATGAAAAACTTATTTTGGCCATAACTCCTTAAATATGCGTCCTAGAGCCAAGAGGACCTCAATTCGTGACCACCCCCAAAAAATCAAAATTTCGACGAAAATCCTCAAAAAATTTAAATTTTTATATGAAAAACTTATTTTGGCCATAACTCCTTAAATATGCGTCCTAGAGCCAAAAGGACCTCAATTCGTGACCACCCCCAAAAAATCCAAATTTCGACGAAAATCCTCAAAAAATTGAAATTTTTATATGAAAAACTTATTGTGGCCATAACTCCTTAAATATGCGTCCTAGAGCCAAAAGGACCTCAATTCGTGACCACCCCCAAAAAATCCAAATTTCGACGAAAATTCTCAAAAAAAAATCAAATTTTTATATGAAAAACTTATTTTGGCCATAACTCCTTAAATATGCGTCCTAGAGCCAAAAGGACCTCAATTCGTGACCATCCCCAAAAAATCAAAATTTTGATGAAAATCCTCAAAAAATTGAAATTTTTTATGAAAAACTTATTTTGGCCATAACTCCTTAAATATGCGTCCTAGAGCCAAAAGGACCTCAATTCGTGACCACCCCCAAAAAATCCAAATTTCGACGAAAATCCTCAAAAAATTGAAATTTTTATATGAAAAACTTATTGTGGCCATAACTCCTTAAATATGCGTCCTAGAGCCAAAAGGACCTCAATTCGTGACCACCCCCAAAAAATCCAAATTTCGACGAAAATTCTCAAAAAAAATCAAATTTTTATATGAAAAACTTATTTTGGCCGTAACTCCTTAAATATGCGTCCTAGAGCCAAAAGGACCTCAATTCGTGACCACCCCCAAAAAATCAAAATTTCGACGAAAATCCTCAAAAAATTTAAATTTTTATATGAAAAACTTATTTTGGCCATAACTCCTTAAATATGCGTCCTAGAGCCAAAAGGACCTCAATTCGTGACCACCCCCAAAAAATCCAAATTTCGACGAAAATCCTCAAAAAATTGAAATTTTTATATGAAAAACTTATTGTGGCCATAACTCCTTAAATATGCGTCCTAGAGCCAAAAGGACCTCAATTCGTGACCACCCCCAAAAAATCCAAATTTCGACGAAAATTCTCAAAAAAAAATGAAATTTTTATATGAAAAATTTATTTTGGCCATAACTCCTTAAATATGCGTCCTAGAGCCAAAAAGACCTCAATTCGTGACCATCCCCAAAAAATCAAAATTTTGATGAAAATCCTCAAAAAATTTAAATTTTTATATGAAAAACTTATTTTGGCCATAACTCCTTAAATATGCGTCCTAGAGCCAAAAGGACCTCAATTCGTGACCACCCCCAAAAAATCCAAATTTCGACGAAAATCCTCAAAAAATTGAAATTTTTATATGAAAAACTTATTGTGGCCATAACTCCTTAAATATGCGTCCTAGAGCCAAAAGGACCTCAATTCGTGACCACCCCCAAAAAATCCAAATTTCGACGAAAATTCTCAAAAAAAAATCAAATTTTTGTATGAAAAACTTATTTTGGCCATAACTCCTTAAATATGCGTCCTAGAGCCAAAAGGACCTCAATTCGTGACCATCCCCAAAAAATCAAAATTTTGATGAAAATCCTCAAAAAATTGAAATTTTTATATGAAAAACTTATTTTGGCCATAACTCCTTAAATATGCGTCCTAGAGCCAAAAGGACCTCAATTCGTGACCACCCCCACAAAATCCAAATTTCGACGAAAATTCTCAAAAAAATGAAATTTTTATATGAAAAACTTATTTTGGCCATAACTCCTTAAATATGCGTCCTAGAGCCAAAAGGACCTCAATTCGTGATCACTCCCAAAAAATCAAAATTTTGATGAAATCCTCAAAAAAATAGAAATTTTTATATGAGAAACTTATTTTGGCCATAACTCCTTAAATATGCGTCCTAGAGCCAAAAGGACCTCAATTCGTGACCATCCCCAAAAAATCAAAATTTTGATGAAAATCCTCAAAAAATTGAAATTTTTAAATGAAAAACTTATTTTGGCCATAACTCCTTAAATATGCGTCCTAGAGCCAAAAGGACCTCAATTCGTGACCACCCCCAAAAAATCCAAATTTCGACGAAAATCCTCAAAAAATTGAAATTTTTATATGAAAAACTTATTGTGGCCATAACTCCTTAAATATGCGTCCTAGAGCCAAAAGGACCTCAATTCGTGACCACCCCCAAAAAATCCAAATTTCGACGAAAATTCTCAAAAAAAATCAAATTTTTATATGAAAAACTTATTTTGGCCATAACTCCTTAAATATGCGTCCTAGAGCCAAAAGGACCTCAATTCGTGACCATCCCTAAAAAATCAAAATTTTGATGAAAATCCTCCAAAAATTGAAATTTTTATATGAAAAACTTATTTTGGCCATAACTCCTTAAATATGCGTCCTAGAGCCAAAAGGACCTCAATTCGTGACCACCCCCAAAAAATCCAAATTTCGACGAAAATCCTCAAAAAATTGAAATTTTTATATGAAAAACTTATTGTGGCCATAACTCCTTAAATATGCGTCCTAGAGCCAAAAGGACCTCAATTCGTGACCACCCCCAAAAAATCCAAATTTCGACGAAAATTCTCAAAAAAAAATCAAATTTTTATATGAAAAACTTATTTTGGCCATAACTCCTTAAATATGCGTCCTAGAGCCAAAAGGACCTCAATTCGTGACCACCCCCAAAAAATCAAAATTTCGACGAAAATCCTCAAAAAAATGAAATTTTTATATGAAAAATTTATTTTGGCCATAACTCCTTAAATATGCGTCCTAGAGCCAAAAGGACCTCAATTCGTGACCATCCCCAAAAAATCAAAATTTTGATGAAAATCCTCAAAAAATTTAAATTTTTATATGAAAAACTTATTTTGGCCATAACTCCTTAAATATGCGTCCTAGAGCCAAAAGGACCTCAATTCGTGACCACCCCCAAAAAATCCAAATTTCGACGAAAATCCTCAAAAAATTGAAATTTTTATATGAAAAACTTATTGTGGCCATAACTCCTTAAATATGCGTCCTAGAGCCAAAAGGACCTCAATTCGTGACCACCCCCAAAAAATCCAAATTTCGACGAAAATTCTCAAAAAAAAATCAAATTTTTATATGAAAAACTTATTTTGGCCATAACTCCTTAAATATGCGTCCTAGAGCCAAAAGGACCTCAATTCGTGACCATCCCCAAAAAATCAAAATTTTGATGAAAATCCTCAAAAAATTGAAATTTTTATATGAAAAACTTATTTTGGCCATAACTCCTTAAATATGCGTCCTAGAGCCAAAAGGACCTCAATTCGTGACCACCCCCAAAAAATCCAAATTTCGACGAAAATTCTCAAAAAAATGAAATTTTTATATGAAAAACTTATTTTGGCCATAACTCCTTAAATATGCGTCCTAGAGCCAAAAGGACCTCAATTCGTGATCACTCCCAAAAAATCAAAATTTTGATGAAATCCTCAAAAAATAGAAATTTTTATATGAGAAACTTATTTTGGCCATAACTCCTTAAATATGCGTCCTAGAGCCAAAAGGGCCTCAATTCGTGACCATCCCCAAAAAATCAAAATTTTGATGAAAATCCTCAAAAAATTTAAATTTTTATATGAAAAATTTATTTTGGCCATAACTCCTTAAATATGCGTCCTAGAGCCAAAAGGACCTCAATTCGTGACCACCCCCAAAAAATCAAAATTTTGACGAAAATCCTCAAAAAATTGAAATTTTTATATGAAAAACTTATTTTGGCCATAACTCCTTAAATATGCGTCCTAGAGCCAAAAGGACCTCAATTCGTGACCATCCCCAAAAAATCAAAATTTTGATGAAAATCCTCAAAAAATTGAAATTTTTATATGAAAAACTTATTTTGGCCATAACTCCTTAAATATGCGTCCTATAGCCAAAAGGACCTCAATTCGTGATCACTCCCAAAAAATCAAAATTTTGATGAAAATCCTCAAAAAATTGAAAATTTTATATGAAAAACTTATTTTGGCCATAACTCCTTAAATATGCGTCCTAGAGCCAAAAGGACCTCAATTCGTGACCATCCCCAAAAAATCAAAATTTTGATGAAAATCCTCAAAAAATTGAAATTTTTATATGAAAAACTTATTTTGGCCACAACTCCTTAAATATGCGTCCTAGAGCCAAAAGGACCTCAATTCGTGACCACCCCCAAAAAATCAAAATTTCGACGAAAATCCTCAAAAAAATGAAATTTTTATATGAAAAATTTATTTTGGCCATAACTCCTTAAATATGCGTCCTAGAGCCAAAAGGACCTCAATTCGTGACCATCCCCAAAAAATCAAAATTTTGATGAAAATCCTCAAAAAATTTAAATTTTTATATGAAAAACTTATTTTGGCCATAACTCCTTAAATATGCGTCCTAGAGCCAAAAGGACCTCAATTCGTGACCACCCCCTAAAAATCCAAATTTCGACGAAAATCCTCAAAAAATTGAAATTTTTATATGAAAAACTTATTTTGGCCATAACTCCTTAAATATGCTTCCTAGAGCCAAAAGGACCTCAATTCGTGACCATCCCCAAAAAATCAAAATTTTGATGAAAATCCTCAAAAAATTGAAATTTTTATATGAAAAACTTATTTTGGCCATAACTCCTTAAATATGCGTCCTAGAGCCAAAAGGACCTCAATTCGTGACCACCCCCAAAAAATCCAAATTTCGACGAAAATCCTCAAAAAATTGAAATTTTTATATGAAAAACTTATTGTGGCCATAACTCCTTAAATATGCGTCCTAGAGCCAAAAGGACCTCAATTCGTGACCACCCCCAAAAAATCCAAATTTCGACGAAAATTCTCAAAAAAAAATCAAATTTTTATATGAAAAACTTATTTTGGCCATAACTCCTTAAATATGCGTCCTAGAGCCAAAAGGACCTCAATTCGTGACCATCCCTAAAAAATCAAAATTTTGATGAAAATCCTCAAAAAATTGAAATTTTTATATGAAAAACTTATTTTGGCCATAACTCCTTAAATATGCGTCCTAGAGCCAAAAGGACCTCAATTCGTGACCATCCCCAAAAAATCAAAATTTTGATGAAAATCCTCAAAAAATTGAAATTTTTATATGAAAAACTTATTTTGGCCATAACTCCTTAAATATGCGTCCTAGAGCCAAAAGGACCTCAATTCGTGACCACCCCCAAAAAATCCAAATTTCGACGAAAATCCTCAAAAAATTGAAATTTTTATATGAAAAACTTATTGTGGCCATAACTCCTTAAATATGCGTCCTAGAGCCAAAAGGACCTCAATTCGTGACCACCCCCAAAAAATCCAAATTTCGACGAAAATTCTCAAAAAAAAATCAAATTTTTATATGAAAAACTTATTTTGGCCATAACTCCTTAAATATGCGTCCTAGAGCCAAAAGGACCTCAATTCGTGACCACCCCCAAAAAATCAAAATTTCGACGAAAATCCTCAAAAAAATGAAATTTTTATATGAAAAATTTATTTTGGCCATAACTCCTTAAATATGCGTCCTAGAGCCAAAAGGACCTCAATTCGTGACCATCCCCAAAAAATCAAAATTTTGATGAAAATCCTCAAAAAATTTAAATTTTTATATGAAAAACTTATTTTGGCCATAACTCCTTAAATATGCGTCCTAGAGCCAAAAGGACCTCAATTCGTGACCACCCGCAAAAAATCCAAATTTCGACGAAAATCCTCAAAAAAATGAAATTTTTATATGAAAAACTTATTTTGGCCATAACTCCTTAAATATGCGTCCTAGAGCCAAAAGGACCTCAATTCGTGACCACCCCCAAAAAATCAAAATTTCGACGAAAATCCTCAAAAAAATGAAATTTTTATATGAAAAACTTATTTTGCCCATAACTCCTTAAATATGCGTCCTAGAGCCAAAAGGACCTCAATTCGTGATCACTCCCAAAAAATCAAAATTTCGACGAAAATCCTCAAAAAAATGAAATTTTTATATGAAAAACTTATTTTGCCCATAACTCCTTAAATATGCGTCCTAGAGCCAAAAGGACCTCAATTCGTGACCACCCCCAAAAAATCAAAATTTCGACGAAAATCCTCAAAAAAATGAAATTTTTATATGAAAAACTTATTTTGCCCATAACTCCTTAAATATGCGTCCTAGAGCCAAAAGGACCTCAATTCGTGACCACCCGCAAAAAATCCAAATTTCGACGAAAATCCTCAAAAAAATGAAATTTTTATATGAAAAACTTATTTTGGCCATAACTCCTTAAATATGCGTCCTAGAGCCAAAAGGACCTCAATTCGTGACCATCCCCAAAAAATCAAAATTTTGATGAAAATCCTCAAAAAATTTAAATTTTTATATGAAAAACTTATTTTGGCCATAACTCCTTAAATATGCGTCCTAGAGCCAAAAGGACCTCAATTCGTGACCATCCCCAAAAAATCAAAATTTTGATGAAAATCCTCAAAAAATTGAAATTTTTATATGAAAAACTTATTTTGGCCATAACTCCTTAAATATGCGTCCTCGAGCCAAAAGGACCTCAATTCGTGACCACCCCCAAAAAATCAAAATTTCGACGAAAATCCTCAAAAAAATGAAATTTTTATATGAAAAATTTATTTTGGCCATAACTCCTTAAATATGCGTCCTAGAGCCAAAAGGACCTCAATTCGTGACCATCCCCAAAAAATCAAAATTTTGATGAAAATCCTCAAAAAATTGAAATTTTTATATGAAAAACTTATTTTGGCCATAACTTCTTAAATATGCGTCCTAGAGCCAAAAGGACCTCAATTCGTGACCACCCCCAAAAAATCCAAATTTCGACGAAAATCCTCAAAAAATTGAAATTTTTATATGAAAAACTTATTGTGGCCATAACTCCTTAAATATGCGTCCTAGAGCCAAAAGGACCTCAATTCGTGACCACCCCCAAAAAATCCAAATTTCGACGAAAATTCTCAAAAAAAAAATCAAATTTTTATATGAAAAACTTATTTTGGCCATAACTCCTTAAATATGC
Organism: Haematobia irritans; assembly: GCF_050003625.1. Taxonomy (NCBI): domain Eukaryota; kingdom Metazoa; phylum Arthropoda; class Insecta; order Diptera; family Muscidae; genus Haematobia; species Haematobia irritans. The sequence continues at coordinate 238,324 of NW_027445852.1, read as the reverse complement.
GTCCTAGAGCCAAAAGGACCTCAATTCGTGACCATCCCCAAAAAATCAAAATTTTGATGAAAATCCTCAAAAAATTGAAATTTTTATATGAAAAACTTATTTTGGCCATAACTCCTTAAATATGCGTCCTAGAGCCAAAAGGACCTCAATTCGTGACCATCCCCAAAAAATCAAAATTTTGATGAAAATCCTCAAAAAATTGAAATTTTTATATGAAAAACTTATTTTGGCCATAACTCCTTAAATATGCGTCCTAGAGCCAAAAGGACCTCAATTCGTGACCACCCCCAAAAAATCCAAATTTCGACGAAAATCCTCAAAAAAAAATCAAATTTTTATATGAAAAACTTATTTTGGCCATAACTCCTTAAATATGCGTCCTAGAGCCAAAAGGACCTCAATTCGTGACCACCCCCAAAAAATCCAAATTTCGACGAAAATCCTCAAAAAAAAAATCAAATTTTTATATGAAAAACTTATTTTGGCCATAACTCCTTAAATATGCGTCCTAGAGCCAAAAGGACCTCAATTCGTGATCACTCCCACAAAATCAAAATTTTGATGAAAATCCTCAAAAAATTGAAATTTTTATATGAAAAACTTATTTTGGCCATAACTCCTTAAATATGCGTCCTAGAGCCAAAAGGACCTCAATTCGTGATCACTCCCAAAAAATCAAAATTTTGATGAAAATCCTCAAAAAATTGAAATTTTTATATGAAAAACTTATTTTGGCCATAACTCCTTAAATATGCGTCCTAGAGCCAAAAGGACCTCAATTCGTGATCACTCCCAAAAAATCAAAATTTTGATGAAAATCCTCAAAAAATTGAAATTTTTATATAAAAAACTTATTTTGGCCATAACTCCTTAAATATGCGTCCTAGAGCCAAAAGGACCTCAATTCGTGACCATCCCCAAAAAATCAAAATTTCGACGAAAATCCTCAAAAAAATGAAATTTTTATATGAAAAACTTATTTTGCCCATAACTCCTTAAATATGCGTCCTAGAGCCAAAAGGACCTCAATTCGTGACCATCCCCAAAAAATCAAAATTTTGATGAAAATCCTCAAAAAATTGAAAATTTTATATGAAAAACTTATTTTGGCCATAACTCCTTAAATATGCGTCCTAGAGCCAAAAGGACCTCAATTCGTGACCACCCGCAAAAAATCCAAATTTCGACGAAAATCCTCAAAAAATTGAAATTTTTATATGAAAAACTTATTTTGGCCATAACTCCTTAAATATGCGTCCTAGAGCCAAAAGGACCTCAATTCGTGACCACCCCCAAAAAATCAAAATTTTGATGAAAATCCTCAAAAAATTTAAATTTTTATATGAAAAACTTATTTTGGCCATAACTCCTTAAATATGCGTCCTAGAGCCAAAAGGACCTCAATTCGTGACCACCCCCAAAAAATCCAAATTTCGACGAAAATTCTCAAAAAAATGAAATTTTTATATGAAAAACTTATTTTGGCCATAACTCCTTAAATATGCTTCCTAGAGCCAAAAGGACCTCAATTCGTGACCATCCCCAAAAAATCAAAATTTTGATGAAAATCCTCAAAAAAAATGAAATTTTTATATGAAAAACTTATTTTGGCCATAACTCCTTAAATATGCGTCCTAGAGCCAAAAGGACCTCAATTCGTGACCACCCGCAAAAAATCCAAATTTCGACGAACATCCTCAAAAAAATGAAATTTTTATATGAAAAACTTATTTTGGCCATAACTCCTTAAATATGCTTCCTAGAGCCAAAAGGACCTCAATTCGTGATCACTTCCAAAAAATCAAAATTTCGACGAAAATCCTCAAAAAATTGAAATTTTTATATGAAAAACTTATTTTGGCCATAAGTCCTTAAATATGCGTCCTAGAGCCAAAAGGACCTCAATTCGTGACCACCCCCAAAAAATCAAAATTTCGACGAACATCCTCAAAAAAATGAAATTTTTATATGAAAAACTTATTTTGGCCATAACTCCTAGAGCCAAAAGGACCTCAATTCGTGATCACTCCCACAAAATCAAAATTTTGATGACAATCCTCAAAAAAATGAAATTTTTATATGAAAAACTTATTTTGGCCATAACTCCTTAAATATGCGTCCTAGAGCCAAAAGGACCTCAATTCGTGATCACTCCCAAAAAATCAGAATTTCGACGAAAATCCTCAAAAAAATGAAATTTTTATATGAAAAACTTATTTTGGCCATAACTCCTTAAATATGCGTCCTAGCGCCAAAAGGACCTCAATTCGTGACCATCCCCAAAAAATCAAAATTTTGATGAAAATCCTCAAAAAATTGAAATTTTTATATGAAAAACTTATTTTGGCCATAACTCCTTAAATATGCGTCCTAGAGCCAAAAGGACCTCAATTCGTGACCATCCCCAAAAAATCAAAATTTTGATGAAAATCCTCAAAAAATTGAAATTTTTATATGAAAAACTTATTTTGGCCATAACTCCTTAAATATGCGTCCTAGAGCCAAAAGGACCTCAATTCGTGACCACCCCCAAAAAATCAAAATTTTGATGAAAATCCTCAAAAAATTGAAATTTTTATATGAAAAACTTATTTTGGCCATAACTCCTTAAATATGCGTCCTAGAGCCAAAAGGACCTCAATTCGTGACCACCCCCAAAAAATCCAAATTTCGACGAAAATCCTCAAAAAATTGAAATTTTTATATGAAAAACTTATTTTGGCCATAACTCCTTAAATATGCGTCCTAGAGCCAAAAGGACCTCAATTCGTGACCACCCCCAAAAAATCCAAATTTCGACGAAAATCCTCAAAAAATTGAAATTTTTATATGAAAAACTTATTTTGGGCCATAACTCCTTAAATATGCGTCCTAGAGCCAAAAGGACCTCAATTCGTGACCACCCCCTAAAAATCCAAATTTCGACGAAAATCCTCAAAAAATTGAAATTTTTATATGAAAAACTTATTTTGGCCATAACTCCTTAAATATGCGTCCTAGAGCCAAAAGGACCTCAATTCGTGACCACCCCCAAAAAATCAAAATTTTGATGAAAATCCTCAAAAAATTGAAATTTTTATATGAAAAACTTATTTTGGCCATAACTCCTTAAATATGCGTCCTAGCGCCAAAAGGACCTCAATTCGTGACCATCCCCAAAAAATCAAAATTTTGATGAAAATCCTCAAAAAATTGAAATTTTTATATGAAAAACTTATTTTGGCCATAACTCCTTAAATATGCGTCCTAGAGCCAAAAGGACCTCAATTCGTGATCACTCCCAAAAAATCAAAATTTTGATGACAATCCTCAAAAAATTGAAATTTTTATATGAAAAACTTATTTTGGCCATAACTCCTTAAATATGCGTCCTAGAGCCAAAAGGACCTCAATTCGTGACCATCCCCAAAAAATCAAAATTTTGATGAAAATCCTCAAAAAATTGAAATTTTTATATGAAAAACTTATTTTGGCCATAACTCCTTAAATATGCGTCCTAGCGCCAAAAGGACCTCAATTCGTGACCACCCCCAAAAAATCAAAATTTCGACGAAAATCCTCAAAAAATTGAAATTTTATATGAAAAACTTATTTTGGCCATAACTCCTTAAATATGCGTCCTAGCGCCAAAAGGACCTCAATTCGTGACCATCCCCAAAAAATCAAAATTTTGATGAAAATCCTCAAAAAATTGAAAATTTTATATGAAAAACTTATTTTGGCCATAACTCCTTAAATATGCGTCCTAGAGCCAAAAGGACCTCAATTCGTGACCACCCGCAAAAAATCCAAATTTCGACGAAAATCCTCAAAAAAATGAAATTTTTATATGAAAAACTTATTTTGGCCATAACTCCTTAAATATGCGTCCTAGAGCCAAAAGGACCTCAATTCGTGACCACCCCCAAAAAATCAAAATTTCGACGAAAATCCTCAAAAAAATGAAATTTTTATATGAAAAACTTATTTTGCCCATAACTCCTTAAATATGCGTCCTAGAGCCAAAAGGACCTCAATTCGTGATCACTCCCAAAAAATCAAAATTTTGATGAAAATCCTCAGAAAATTGAAATTTTTATATGAAAAACTTATTGTGGCCATAACTCCTTAAATATGCGTCCTAGAGCCAAAAGGACCTCAATTCGTGACCACCCCCAAAAAATCCAAATTTCGACGAAAATCCTCAGAAAATTGAAATTTTTATATGAAAAACTTATTTTGGCCATAACTCCTTAAATATGCGTCCTAGAGCCAAAAGGACCTCAATTCGTGATCACCCCCAAAAAATCAAAATTTCGACGAAAATCCTCAAAAAAATGAAATTTTTATATGAAAAACTTATTTTGGGCCATAACTCCTTAAATATGCGTCCTAGAGCCAAAAGGACCTCAATTCGTGACCACCCCCAAAAAATCCAAATTTCGACGAAAATCCTCAGAAAATTGAAATTTTTATATGAGAAACTTATTTTGGCCATAACTCCTTAAATATGCGTCCTAGAGCCAAAAGGACCTCAATTCGTGATCACTCCCAAAAAATCAAAATTTTGATGAAAATCCTCAAAAAATTGAAATTTTTATATGAAAAACTTATTTTGGCCATAACTCCTTAAATATGCGTCCTAGAGCCAAAAGGACCTCAATTCGTGACCATCCCCAAAAAATCAAAATTTTGATGAAAATCCTCAAAAAATTGAAATTTTTATATGAAAAACTTATTTTGGCCATAACTCCTTAAATATGCGTCCTCGAGCCAAAAGGACCTCAATTCGTGACCACCCCCAAAAAATCAAAATTTCGACGAAAATCCTCAAAAAAATGAAATTTTTATATGAAAAATTTATTTTGGCCATAACTCCTTAAATATGCGTCCTAGAGCCAAAAGGACCTCAATTCGTGACCATCCCCAAAAAATCAAAATTTTGATGAAAATCCTCAAAAAATTGAAATTTTTATATGAAAAACTTATTTTGGCCATAACTTCTTAAATATGCGTCCTAGAGCCAAAAGGACCTCAATTCGTGACCACCCCCAAAAAATCCAAATTTCGACGAAAATCCTCAAAAAATTGAAATTTTTATATGAAAAACTTATTGTGGCCATAACTCCTTAAATATGCGTCCTAGAGCCAAAAGGACCTCAATTCGTGACCACCCCCAAAAAATCCAAATTTCGACGAAAATTCTCAAAAAAAAAATCAAATTTTTATATGAAAAACTTATTTTGGCCATAACTCCTTAAATATGCGTCCTAGAGCCAAAAGGACCTCAATTCGTGACCATCCCCAAAAAATCAAAATTTTGATGAAAATCCTCAAAAAATTGAAATTTTTATATGAAAAACTTATTTTGGCCATAACTCCTTAAATATGCGTCCTAGAGCCAAAAGGACCTCAATTCGTGACCATCCCCAAAAAATCAAAATTTTGATGAAAATCCTCAAAAAATTGAAATTTTTATATGAAAAACTTATTTTGGCCATAACTCCTTAAATATGCGTCCTAGAGCCAAAAGGACCTCAATTCGTGACCACCCCCAAAAAATCCAAATTTCGACGAAAATCCTCAAAAAAAAATCAAATTTTTATATGAAAAACTTATTTTGGCCATAACTCCTTAAATATGCGTTCTAGAGCCAAAAGGACCTCAATTCGTGACCACCCCCAAAAAATCCAAATTTCGACGAAAATCCTCAAAAAAAAAATCAAATTTTTATATGAAAAACTTATTTTGGCCATAACTCCTTAAATATGCGTCCTAGAGCCAAAAGGACCTCAATTCGTGATCACTCCCACAAAATCAAAATTTTGATGAAAATCCTCAAAAAATTGAAATTTTTATATGAAAAACTTATTTTGGCCATAACTCCTTAAATATGCGTCCTAGAGCCAAAAGGACCTCAATTCGTGATCACTCCCAAAAAATCAAAATTTTGATGAAAATCCTCAAAAAATTGAAATTTTTATATGAAAAACTTATTTTGGCCATAACTCCTTAAATATGCGTCCTAGAGCCAAAAGGACCTCAATTCGTGATCACTCCCAAAAAATCAAAATTTTGATGAAAATCCTCAAAAAATTGAAATTTTTATATAAAAAACTTATTTTGGCCATAACTCCTTAAATATGCGTCCTAGAGCCAAAAGGACCTCAATTCGTGACCATCCCCAAAAAATCAAAATTTCGACGAAAATCCTCAAAAAAATGAAATTTTTATATGAAAAACTTATTTTGCCCATAACTCCTTAAATATGCGTCCTAGAGCCAAAAGGACCTCAATTCGTGACCATCCCCAAAAAATCAAAATTTTGATGAAAATCCTCAAAAAATTGAAAATTTTATATGAAAAACTTATTTTGGCCATAACTCCTTAAATATGCGTCCTAGAGCCAAAAGGACCTCAATTCGTGACCACCCGCAAAAAATCCAAATTTCGACGAAAATCCTCAAAAAATTGAAATTTTTATATGAAAAACTTATTTTGGCCATAACTCCTTAAATATGCGTCCTAGAGCCAAAAGGACCTCAATTCGTGACCACCCCCAAAAAATCAAAATTTTGATGAAAATCCTCAAAAAATTTAAATTTTTATATGAAAAACTTATTTTGGCCATAACTCCTTAAATATGCGTCCTAGAGCCAAAAGGACCTCAATTCGTGACCACCCCCAAAAAATCCAAATTTCGACGAAAATTCTCAAAAAAATGAAATTTTTATATGAAAAACTTATTTTGGCCATAACTCCTTAAATATGCTTCCTAGAGCCAAAAGGACCTCAATTCGTGACCATCCCCAAAAAATCAAAATTTTGATGAAAATCCTCAAAAAAAATGAAATTTTTATATGAAAAACTTATTTTGGCCATAACTCCTTAAATATGCGTCCTAGAGCCAAAAGGACCTCAATTCGTGACCACCCGCAAAAAATCCAAATTTCGACGAACATCCTCAAAAAAATGAAATTTTTATATGAAAAACTTATTTTGGCCATAACTCCTTAAATATGCTTCCTAGAGCCAAAAGGACCTCAATTCGTGATCACTTCCAAAAAATCAAAATTTCGACGAAAATCCTCAAAAAATTGAAATTTTTATATGAAAAACTTATTTTGGCCATAAGTCCTTAAATATGCGTCCTAGAGCCAAAAGGACCTCAATTCGTGACCACCCCCAAAAAATCAAAATTTCGACGAACATCCTCAAAAAAATGAAATTTTTATATGAAAAACTTATTTTGGCCATAACTCCTAGAGCCAAAAGGACCTCAATTCGTGATCACTCCCACAAAATCAAAATTTTGATGACAATCCTCAAAAAAATGAAATTTTTATATGAAAAACTTATTTTGGCCATAACTCCTTAAATATGCGTCCTAGAGCCAAAAGGACCTCAATTCGTGATCACTCCCAAAAAATCAGAATTTCGACGAAAATCCTCAAAAAAATGAAATTTTTATATGAAAAACTTATTTTGGCCATAACTCCTTAAATATGCGTCCTAGCGCCAAAAGGACCTCAATTCGTGACCATCCCCAAAAAATCAAAATTTTGATGAAAATCCTCAAAAAATTGAAATTTTTATATGAAAAACTTATTTTGGCCATAACTCCTTAAATATGCGTCCTAGAGCCAAAAGGACCTCAATTCGTGACCATCCCCAAAAAATCAAAATTTTGATGAAAATCCTCAAAAAATTGAAATTTTTATATGAAAAACTTATTTTGGCCATAACTCCTTAAATATGCGTCCTAGAGCCAAAAGGACCTCAATTCGTGACCACCCCCAAAAAATCAAAATTTTGATGAAAATCCTCAAAAAATTGAAATTTTTATATGAAAAACTTATTTTGGCCATAACTCCTTAAATATGCGTCCTAGAGCCAAAAGGACCTCAATTCGTGACCACCCCCAAAAAATCCAAATTTCGACGAAAATCCTCAAAAAATTGAAATTTTTATATGAAAAACTTATTTTGGCCATAACTCCTTAAATATGCGTCCTAGAGCCAAAAGGACCTCAATTCGTGACCACCCCCAAAAAATCCAAATTTCGACGAAAATCCTCAAAAAATTGAAATTTTTATATGAAAAACTTATTTTGGGCCATAACTCCTTAAATATGCGTCCTAGAGCCAAAAGGACCTCAATTCGTGACCACCCCCTAAAAATCCAAATTTCGACGAAAATCCTCAAAAAATTGAAATTTTTATATGAAAAACTTATTTTGGCCATAACTCCTTAAATATGCGTCCTAGAGCCAAAAGGACCTCAATTCGTGACCACCCCCAAAAAATCAAAATTTTGATGAAAATCCTCAAAAAATTGAAATTTTTATATGAAAAACTTATTTTGGCCATAACTCCTTAAATATGCGTCCTAGCGCCAAAAGGACCTCAATTCGTGACCATCCCCAAAAAATCAAAATTTTGATGAAAATCCTCAAAAAATTGAAATTTTTATATGAAAAACTTATTTTGGCCATAACTCCTTAAATATGCGTCCTAGAGCCAAAAGGACCTCAATTCGTGATCACTCCCAAAAAATCAAAATTTTGATGACAATCCTCAAAAAATTGAAATTTTTATATGAAAAACTTATTTTGGCCATAACTCCTTAAATATGCGTCCTAGAGCCAAAAGGACCTCAATTCGTGACCATCCCCAAAAAATCAAAATTTTGATGAAAATCCTCAAAAAATTGAAATTTTTATATGAAAAACTTATTTTGGCCATAACTCCTTAAATATGCGTCCTAGCGCCAAAAGGACCTCAATTCGTGACCACCCCCAAAAAATCAAAATTTCGACGAAAATCCTCAAAAAATTGAAATTTTATATGAAAAACTTATTTTGGCCATAACTCCTTAAATATGCGTCCTAGCGCCAAAAGGACCTCAATTCGTGACCATCCCCAAAAAATCAAAATTTTGATGAAAATCCTCAAAAAATTGAAAATTTTATATGAAAAACTTATTTTGGCCATAACTCCTTAAATATGCGTCCTAGAGCCAAAAGGACCTCAATTCGTGACCACCCGCAAAAAATCCAAATTTCGACGAAAATCCTCAAAAAAATGAAATTTTTATATGAAAAACTTATTTTGGCCATAACTCCTTAAATATGCGTCCTAGAGCCAAAAGGACCTCAATTCGTGACCACCCCCAAAAAATCAAAATTTCGACGAAAATCCTCAAAAAAATGAAATTTTTATATGAAAAACTTATTTTGCCCATAACTCCTTAAATATGCGTCCTAGAGCCAAAAGGACCTCAATTCGTGATCACTCCCAAAAAATCAAAATTTTGATGAAAATCCTCAGAAAATTGAAATTTTTATATGAAAAACTTATTGTGGCCATAACTCCTTAAATATGCGTCCTAGAGCCAAAAGGACCTCAATTCGTGACCACCCCCAAAAAATCCAAATTTCGACGAAAATCCTCAGAAAATTGAAATTTTTATATGAAAAACTTATTTTGGCCATAACTCCTTAAATATGCGTCCTAGAGCCAAAAGGACCTCAATTCGTGATCACCCCCAAAAAATCAAAATTTCGACGAAAATCCTCAAAAAAATGAAATTTTTATATGAAAAACTTATTTTGGGCCATAACTCCTTAAATATGCGTCCTAGAGCCAAAAGGACCTCAATTCGTGACCACCCCCAAAAAATCCAAATTTCGACGAAAATCCTCAGAAAATTGAAATTTTTATATGAGAAACTTATTTTGGCCATAACTCCTTAAATATGCGTCCTAGAGCCAAAAGGACCTCAATTCGTGATCACTCCCAAAAAATCAAAATTTTGATGAAAATCCTCAAAAAATTGAAATTTTTATATGAAAAACTTATTTTGGCCATAACTCCTTAAATATGCGTCCTAGCGCCAAAAGGACCTCAATTCGTGACCATCCCCAAAAAATCAAAATTTTGATGAAAATCCTCAAAAAATTGAAAATTTTATATGAAAAACTTATTTTGGCCATAACTCCTTAAATATGCGTCCTAGAGCCAAAAGGACCTCAATTCGTGACCACCCGCAAAAAATCCAAATTTCGACGAAAATCCTCAAAAAAATGAAATTTTTATATGAAAAACTTATTTTGGCCATAACTCCTTAAATATGCGTCCTAGAGCCAAAAGGACCTCAATTCGTGACCACCCCCAAAAAATCAAAATTTCGACGAAAATCCTCAAAAAAATGAAATTTTTATATGAAAAACTTATTTTGGCCATAACTCCTTAAATATGCTTCCTAGAGCCAAAAGGACCTCAATTCGTGACCATCCCCAAAAAATCAAAATTTTGATGAAAATCCTCAAAAAATTGAAATTTTTATATGAAAAACTTATTTTGGCCATAACTCCTTAAATATGCGTCCTAGAGCCAAAAGGACCTCAATTCGTGATCACTCCCAAAAAATCAAAATTTCGACGAAAATCCTCAAAAAAATGAAATTTTTATATGAAAAACTTATTTTGGCCATAACTCCTTAAATATGCGTCCTAGAGCCAAAAGGACCTCAATTCGTGACCACCCCCAAAAAATCAAAATTTCGACGAAAATCCTCAAAAAAATGAAATTTGTATATGAAAAACTTATTTTGGCCATAACTCCTTAAATATGCTTCCTAGAGCCAAAAGGACCTCAATTCGTGACCATCCCCAAAAAATCAAAATTTTGATGAAAATCCTCAAAAAATTGAAATTTTTATATGAAAAACTTATTTTGGCCATAACTCCTTAAATATGCGTCCTAGAGCCAAAAGGACCTCAATTCGTGATCACTCCCAAAAAATCAAAATTTCGACGAAAATCCTCAAAAAAATGAAATTTTTATATGAAAAACTTATTTTGGGCCATAACTCCTTAAATATGCGTCCTAGAGCCAAAAGGACCTCAATTCGTGACCACCCCCTAAAAATCCAAATTTCGACGAAAATCCTCAAAAAATTGAAATTTTTATATGAAAAACTTATTTTGGCCATAACTCCTTAAATATGCGTCCTAGAGCCAAAAGGACCTCAATTCGTGACCATCCCCAAAAAATCAAAATTTTGATGAAAATCCTCAAAAAATTGAAATTTTTATATGAAAAACTTATTTTGGCCATAACTCCTTAAATATGCGTCCTAGAGCCAAAAGGACCTCAATTCGTGACCACCCCCAAAAAATCAAAATTTCGACGAAAATCCTCAAAAAAATGAAATTTTTATATGAAAAACTTATTTTGGCCATAACTCCTTAAATATGCGTCCTAGAGCCAAAAGGACCTCAATTCGTGACCACCCCCAAAAAATCCAAATTTCGACGAAAATCCTCAAAAAATAGAAATTTTTATATGAGAAACTTATTTTGGCCATAACTCCTTAAATATGCGTCCTAGAGCCAAAAGGACCTCAATTCGTGACCATCCCCAAAAAATCAAAATTTTGATGAAAATCCTCAAAAAATTGAAAATTTTATATGAAAAACTTATTTTGGCCATAACTCCTTAAATATGCGTCCTAGAGCCAAAAGGACCTCAATTCGTGACCACTCCCAAAAAATCCAAATTTCGACGAACATCCTCAAAAAAATGAAATTTTTATATGAAAAACTTATTTTGGCCATAACTCCTTAAATATGCGTCCTAGAGCCAAAAGGACCTCAATTCGTGATCACTCCCAAAAAATCCAAATTTCGACGAAAATCCTCAAAAAATTGAAATTTTTATATGAAAAACTTATTTTGGCCATAACTCCTTAAATATGCGTCCTAGAGCCAAAAGGACCTCAATTCGTGATCACTCCCACAAAATCAAAATTTTGATGACAATCCTCAAAAAATTGAAATTTTTATATGAAAAACTTATTTTGGCCATAACTCCTTAAATATGCGTCCTAGAGCCAAAATGACCTCAATTCGTGACCATCCCCAAAAAATCAAAATTTCGACGAAAATCCTCAAAAAATTGAAATTTTTATATGAAAAACTTATTTTGGCCATAACTCCTTAAATATGCGTCCTAGAGCCAAAAGGACCTCAATTCGTGACCATCCCCAAAAAATCAAAATTTTGATGAAAATCCTCAAAAAATTGAAATTTTTATATGAAAAACTTATTTTGGCCATAACTCCTTAAATATGCGTCCTATAGCCAAAAGGACCTCAATTCGTGATCACTCCCAAAAAATCAAAATTTTGATGACAATCCTCAAAAAATTGAAATTTTTATATAAAAAACTTATTTTGGCCATAACTCCTTAAATATGCGTCCTAGAGCCAAAATGACCTCAATTCGTGACCACCCCCAAAAAATCCAAATTTCGACGAAAATCCTCAAAAAATTGAAATTTTTATATGAAAAACTTATTTTGGCCATAACTCCTTAAATATGCTTCCTAGAGCCAAAAGGACCTCAATTCGTGACCATCCCCAAAAAATCAAAATTTTGATGAAAATCCTCAAAAAATTGAAATTTTTATATGAAAAACTTATTTTGGCCATAACTCCTTAAATATGCGTCCTAGAGCCAAAAGGACCTCAATTCGTGATCACTCCCAAAAAATCAAAATTTTGATGAAAATCCTCAAAAAATTGAAATTTTTATATGAGAAACTTATTTTGGCCATAACTCCTTAAATATGCGTCCTAGAGCCAAAAGGACCTCAATTCGTGACCACCCCCAAAAAATCCAAATTTCGACGAAAATCCTCAAAAAATTGAAATTTTATATGAAAAACTTATTTTGGCCATAACTCCTTAAATATGCGTCCTAGAGCCAAAAGGACCTTAATTCGTGATCACTCCCACAAAATCAAAATTTTGATGACAATCTTCAAAAAAATGAAATTTTTATATGAAAAACTTATTTTGGCCACAACTCCTTAAATATGCGTCCCAGAGCCAAAATGACCTCAATTCGTGACCACCCCCAAAAAATCAAAATTTTGATGAAAATCCTCAAAAAATTGAAAATTTTATATGAAAAACTTATTTTGGCCATAACTCCTTAAATATGCGTCCTAGAGCCAAAAGGACCTCAATTCGTGACCACCCCCAAAAAATCCAAATTTCGACGAAAATCCTCAAAAAAATGAAATTTTTATATGAAAAACTTATTTTGCCCATAACTCCTGAAATATGCGTCCTAGAGCCAAAAGGACCTCAATTCGTGATCACTCCCAAAAAATCAAAATTTCGACGAAAATCCTCAAAAAAATGAAATTTTTATATGAAAAACTTATTTTGGCCATAACTCCTTAAATATGCGTCCTAGAGCCAAAAGGACCTCAATTCGTGACCATCCCCAAAAAATCAAAATTTTGATGAAAATCCTCAAAAAATTGAAATTTTTATATGAAAAACTTATTTTGGCCATAACTCCTTAAATATGCGTCCTAGAGCCAAAAGGACCTCAATTCGTGATCACTCCCAAAAAATCCAAATTTCGACGAAAATCCTCAAAAAATTGAAATTTTTATATGAAAAACTTATTTTGGCCATAACTCCTTAAATATGCGTCCTAGCGCCAAAAGGACCTCAATTCGTGACCACCCCCAAAAATCAAAATTTTGATGAAAATCCTCAAAAAATTGAAATTTTTATATGAAAAACTTATTTTGGCCATAACTCCTTAAATATGCTTCCTAGAGCCAAAAGGACCTCAATTCGTGACCATCCCCAAAAAATCAAAATTTTGATGAAAATCCTCAAAAAATTGAAATTTTTATATGAAAAACTTATTTTGGCCATAACTCCTTAAATATGCGTCCTAGCGCCAAAATGACCTCAATTCGTGACCACCCCCAAAAAATCCAAATTTCGACGAAAATCCTCAAAAAATTGAAATTTTTATATGAAAAACTTATTTTGGCCATAACTCCTTAAATATGCTTCCTAGAGCCAAAAGGACCTCAATTCGTGACCATCCCCAAAAAATCAAAATTTTGATGAAAATCCTCAAAAAATTGAAATTTTTATATGAAAAACTTATTTTGGCCATAACTCCTTAAATATGCGTCCTAGCGCCAAAAGGACCTCAATTCGTGACCACCCCCAAAAAATCCAAATTTCGACGAAAATCTTCAAAAAAATGAAATTTTTATATGAAAAACTTATTTTGGCCATAACTCCTTAAATATGCGTCCTAGAGCCAAAAGGACCTCAATTCGTGATCACTCCCACAAAATCAAAATTTTGATGACAATCCTCAAAAAATTGAAATTTTTATATGAAAAACTTATTTTGGCCATAACTCCTTAAATATGCGTCCTAGAGCCAAAATGACCTCAATTCGTGACCATCCCCAAAAAATCAAAATTTCGACGAAAATCCTCAAAAAATTGAAATTTTTATATGAAAAACTTATTTTGGCCATAACTCCTTAAATATGCGTCCTAGAGCCAAAAGGACCTCAATTCGTGACCATCCCCAAAAAATCAAAATTTTGATGAAAATCCTCAAAAAATTGAAATTTTTATATGAAAAACTTATTTTGGCCATAACTCCTTAAATATGCGTCCTATAGCCAAAAGGACCTCAATTCGTGATCACTCCCAAAAAATCAAAATTTTGATGACAATCCTCAAAAAATTGAAATTGTTATATAAAAAACTTATTTTGGCCATAACTCCTTAAATATGCGTCCTAGAGCCAAAATGACCTCAATTCGTGACCACCCCCAAAAAATCCAAATTTCGACGAAAATCCTCAAAAAATTGAAATTTTTATATGAAAAACTTATTTTGGCCATAACTCCTTAAATATGCTTCCTAGAGCCAAAAGGACCTCAATTCGTGACCATCCCCAAAAAATCAAAATTTTGATGAAAATCCTCAAAAAATTGAAATTTTTATATGAAAAACTTATTTTGGCCATAACTCCTTAAATATGCGTCCTAGAGCCAAAAGGACCTCAATTCGTGATCACTCCCAAAAAATCAAAATTTTGATGAAAATCCTCAAAAAATTGAAATTTTTATATGAGAAACTTATTTTGGCCATAACTCCTTAAATATGCGTCCTAGAGCCAAAAGGACCTCAATTCGTGACCACCCCCAAAAAATCCAAATTTCGACGAAAATCCTCAAAAAATTGAAATTTTATATGAAAAACTTATTTTGGCCATAACTCCTTAAATATGCGTCCTAGAGCCAAAAGGACCTTAATTCGTGATCACTCCCACAAAATCAAAATTTTGATGACAATCTTCAAAAAAATGAAATTTTTATATGAAAAACTTATTTTGGCCACAACTCCTTAAATATGCGTCCCAGAGCCAAAATGACCTCAATTCGTGACCACCCCCAAAAAATCAAAATTTTGATGAAAATCCTCAAAAAATTGAAAATTTTATATGAAAAACTTATTTTGGCCATAACTCCTTAAATATGCGTCCTAGAGCCAAAAGGACCTCAATTCGTGACCACCCCCAAAAAATCCAAATTTCGACGAAAATCCTCAAAAAAATGAAATTTTTATATGAAAAACTTATTGTGGCCATAACTCCTTAAATATGCGTCCTAGAGCCAAAAGGACCTCAATTCGTGACCACCCCCAAAAATCAAAATTTCGACGAAAATCCTCAAAAAAATGAAATTTTTATATGAAAAACTTATTTTGGCCATAACTCCTTAAATATGCGTCCTAGAGCCAAAAGGACCTCAATTCGTGACCATCCCCAAAAAATCAAAATTTTGATGAAAATCCTCAAAAAATTGAAATTTTTATATGAAAAACTTATTTTGGCCATAACTCCTTAAATATGCGTCCTAGAGCCAAAAGGACCTCAATTCGTGATCACTCCCAAAAAATCCAAATTTCGACGAAAATCCTCAAAAAATTGAAATTTTTATATGAAAAACTTATTTTGGCCATAACTCCTTAAATATGCGTCCTAGCGCCAAAAGGACCTCAATTCGTGACCACCCCCAAAAATCAAAATTTTGATGAAAATCCTCAAAAAATTGAAATTTTTATATGAAAAACTTATTTTGGCCATAACTCCTTAAATATGCGTCCTAGAGCCAAAATGACCTCAATTCGTGACCACCCCCAAAAAATCCAAATTTCGACGAAAATCCTCAAAAAATTGAAATTTTTATATGAAAAACTTATTTTGGCCATAACTCCTTAAATATGCTTCCTAGAGCCAAAAGGACCTCAATTCGTGACCATCCCCAAAAAATCAAAATTTTGATGAAAATCCTCAAAAAATTGAAATTTTTATATGAAAAACTTATTTTGGCCATAACTCCTTAAATATGCGTCCTAGCGCCAAAAGGACCTCAATTCGTGACCACCCCCAAAAAATCCAAATTTCGACGAAAATCTTCAAAAAAATGAAATTTTTATATGAAAAACTTATTTTGGCCATAACTCCTTAAATATGCGTCCTAGAGCCAAAAGGACCTCAATTCGTGATCACTCCCACAAAATCAAAATTTTGATGACAATGCTCAAAAAATTGAAATTTTTATATGAAAAACTTATTTTGGCCATAACTCCTTAAATATGCGTCCTAGAGCCAAAATGACCTCAATTCGTGACCACCCCCAAAAAATCCAAATTTCGACGAAAATCCTCAAAAAATTGAAATTTTTATATGAAAAACTTATTTTGGCCATAACTCCTTAAATATGCGTCCTAGAGCCAAAAGGACCTCAATTCGTGACCATCCCCAAAAAATCAAAATTTTGATGAAATCCTCAAAAAATTGAAATTTTTATATGAAAAACTTATTTTGGCCATAACTCCTTAAATATGCGTCCTAGAGCCAAAAGGACCTCAATTCGTGATCACTCCCAAAAAATCAAAATTTTGATGAAAATCCTCAAAAAATTGAAATTTTTATATGAAAAACTTATTTTGGCCATAACTCCTTAAATATGCGTCCTAGAGCCAAAAGGACCTCAATTCGTGACCACCCCCAAAAAATCAAAATTTCGACGAAAATTCTCAAAAAAAAATCAAATTTTTATATGAAAAACTTATTTTGGCCATAACTCCTTAAATATGCGACCTAGAGCCAAAAGGACCTCAATTCGTGACCACTCCCAAAAAATCCAAATTTCGACGAACATCCTCAAAAAAATGAAATTTTTATATGAAAAACTTATTTTGGCCATAACTCCTTAAATATGCGTCCTAGAGCCAAAAGGACCTCAATTCGTGATCACTCCCAAAAAATCCAAATTTCGACGAAAATCCTCAAAAAATTGAAATTTTTATATGAAAAACTTATTTTGGCCATAACTCCTTAAATATGCGTCCTAGAGCCAAAAGGACCTCAATTCGTGATCACTCCCACAAAATCAAAATTTTGATGACAATCCTCAAAAAATTGAAATTTTTATATGAAAAACTTATTTTGGCCATAACTCCTTAAATATGCGTCCTAGAGCCAAAATGACCTCAATTCGTGACCATCCCCAAAAAATCAAAATTTCGACGAAAATCCTCAAAAAATTGAAATTTTTATATGAAAAACTTATTTTGGCCATAACTCCTTAAATATGCGTCCTAGAGCCAAAAGGACCTCAATTCGTGACCATCCCCAAAAAATCGAAATTTTGATGAAAATCCTCAAAAAATTTAAATTTTTATATGAAAAACTTATTTTGGCCATAACTCCTTAAATATGCGTCCTAGAGCCAAAAGGACCTCAATTCGTGACCACCCCCAAAAAATCCAAATTTCGACGAAAATCCTCAAAAAATTGAAATTTTTATATGAAAAACTTATTTTGGGCCATAACTCCTTAAATATGCGTCCTAGAGCCAAAAGGACCTCAATTCGTGACCACCCCCAAAAAATCCAAATTTCGACGAAAATCCTCAAAAAATTGAAATTTTTATATGAAAAACTTATTTTGGCCATAACTCCTTAAATATGCGTCCTAGAGCCAAAATGACCTCAATTCGTGACCACCCCCAAAAAATCCAAATTTCGACGAAAATCCTCAAAAAATTGAAATTTTTATATGAAAAACTTATTTTGGCCATAACTCCTTAAATATGCGTCCTAGAGCCAAAAGGACCTCAATTCGTGACCACCCCCAAAAAATCAAAATTTTGATGAAAATCCTCAAAAAATTTAAATTTTTATATGAAAAACTTATTTTGGCCATAACTCCTTAAATATGCGTCCTAGAGCCAAAAGGACCTCAATTCGTGATCACTCCCACAAAATCAAAATTTTGATGAAAATCCTCAGAAAATTGAAATTTTTATATGAAAAACTTATTGTGGCCATAACTCCTTAAATATGCTTCCTAGAGCCAAAAGGACCTCAATTCGTGATCACTCCCAAAAAATCAAAATTTTGATGAAAATCCTCAAAAAAATGAAATTTTTATATGAAAAACTTATTTTGGCCATAACTCCTTAAATATGCGTCCTAGAGCCAAAAGGACCTCAATTCGTGATCACTCCCAAAAAATCAAAATTTCGACGAAAATCCTCAAAAAAATGAAATTTTTATATGAAAAACTTATTTTGGCCATAACTCCTTAAATATGCGTCCCAGAGCCAAAATGACCTCAATTCGTGACCACCCCCAAAAAATCAAAATTTTGATGAAAATCCTCAAAAAAATGAAATTTTTATATGAAAAACTTATTTTGGCCATAACTGCTTAAATATGCGTCCTAGAGCCAAAAGGACCTCAATTCGTGATCACTCCCAAAAAATCAAAATTTCGACGAAAATCCTCAAAAAAATGAAATTTTTATATGAAAAACTTATTTTGGCCATAACTCCTTAAATATGCTTCCTAGAGCCAAAAGGACCTCAATTCGTGATCACTCCCAAAAAATCAAAATTTTGATGAAAATCCTCAAAAAATTGAAATTTTTATATGAAAAACTTATTTTGGCCATAACTCCTTAAATATGCGTCCTAGAGCCAAAATGACCTCAATTCGTGACCACCCCCAAAAAATCCAAATTTCGACGAAAATCCTCAAAAAATTGAAATTTTTATATGAAAAACTTATTTTGGCCATAACTCCTTAAATATGCGTCCTAGAGCCAAAAGGACCTCAATTCGTTACCACCCCCAAAAAATCCAAATTTCGACGAAAATCCTCAAAAAATTGAAATTTTTATATGAAAAACTTATTTTGGCCATAACTCCTTAAATATGCGTCCTAGAGCCAAAAGGACCTCAATTCGTGATCACTCCCAAAAAATCAAAATTTCGACGAAAATCCTCAAAAAAATGAAATTTTTATATGAAAAACTTATTTTGGCCATAACTCCTTAAATATGCGTCCCAGAGCCAAAATGACCTCAATTCGTGACCACCCCCAAAAAATCAAAATTTTGATGAAAATCCTCAAAAAAATGAAATTTTTATATGAAAAACTTATTTTGGCCATAACTGCTTAAATATGCGTCCTAGAGCCAAAAGGACCTCAATTCGTGATCACTCCCAAAAAATCAAAATTTTGATGAAAATCCTCAAAAAAATGAAATTTTTATATGAAAAACTTATTTTGGCCATAACTCCTTAAATATGCTTCCTAGAGCCAAAAGGACCTCAATTCGTGATCACTCCCAAAAAATCAAAATTTTGATGAAAATCCTCAAAAAATTGAAATTTTTATATGAAAAACTTATTTTGGCCATAACTCCTTAAATATGCGTCCTAGAGCCAAAATGACCTCAATTCGTGACCACCCCCAAAAAATCCAAATTTCGACGAAAATCCTCAAAAAATTGAAATTTTTATATGAAAAACTTATTTTGGCCATAACTCCTTAAATATGCGTCCTAGAGCCAAAAGGACCTCAATTCGTGACCACCCCCAAAAAATCCAAATTTCGACGAAAATTCTCAAAAAAAAATCAAATTTTTATATGAAAAACTTATTTTGGCCATAACTCCTTAAATATGCGTCCTAGAGCCAAAAGGACCTCAATTCGTGACCACTCCCAAAAAATCCAAATTTCGACGAACATCCTCAAAAAAATGAAATTTTTATATGAAAAACTTATTTTGGCCATAACTCCTTAAATATGCGTCCTAGAGCCAAAAGGACCTCAATTCGTGATCACTCCCAAACAATCCAAATTTCGACGAAAATCCTCAAAAAATTGAAATTTTTATATGAAAAACTTATTTTGGCCATAACTCCTTAAATATGCGTCCTAGAGCCAAAAGGACCTCAATTCGTGATCACTCCCACAAAATCAAAATTTTGATGACAATCCTCAAAAAATTGAAATTTTTATATGAAAAACTTATTTTGGCCATAACTCCTTAAATATGCGTCCTAGAGCCAAAATGACCTCAATTCGTGACCATCCCCAAAAAATCAAAATTTCGACGAAAATCCTCAAAAAATTGAAATTTTTATATGAAAAACTTATTTTGGCCATAACTCCTTAAATATGCGTCCTAGAGCCAAAAGGACCTCAATTCGTGACCATCCCCAAAAAATCAAAATTTTGATGAAAATCCTCAAAAAAATGAAATTTTTATATGAAAAACTTATTTTGGCCATAACTCCTTAAATATGCGTCCTAGAGCCAAAAGGACCTCAATTCGTGACCATCCCCAAAAAATCAAAATTTCGACGAAAATCCTCAAAAAAATGAAATTTTTATATGAAAAACTTATTTTGGCCATAACTCCTTAAATATGCGTCCTAGAGCCAAAAGGACCTCAATTCGTGACCATCCCCAAAAAATCAAAATTTTGATGAAAATCCTCAAAAAATTTAAATTTTTATATGAAAAACTTATTTTGGCCATAACTCCTTAAATATGCGTCCTAGAGCCAAAAGGACCTCAATTCGTGACCACCCCCAAAAAATCCAAATTTCGACGAAAATCCTCAAAAAATTGAAATTTTTATATGAAAAACTTATTTTGGCCATAACTCCTTAAATATGCGTCCTAGAGCCAAAAGGACCTCAATTCGTGACCACCCCCAAAAAATCCAAATTTCGACGAAAATCCTCAAAAAATTTAAATTTTTATATGAAAAACTTATTTTGGCCATAACTCCTTAAATATGCGTCCTAGAGCCAAAATGACCTCAATTCGTGACCACCCCCAAAAAATCCAAATTTCGACGAAAATCCTCAAAAAATTGAAATTTTTATATGAAAAACTTATTTTGGCCATAACTCCTTAAATATGCGTCCTAGAGCCAAAATGACCTCAATTCGTGACCACCCCCAAAAAATCCAAATTTCGACGAAAATCCTCAAAAAATTGAAATTTTTATATGAAAAACTTATTTTGGCCATAACTCCTTAAATATGCGTCCTAGAGCCAAAAGGACCTCAATTCGTGACCATCCCCAAAAAATCAAAATTTTGATGAAATCCTCAAAAAATTGAAATTTTTATATGAAAAACTTATTTTGGCCATAACTCCTTAAATATGCGTCCTAGAGCCAAAAGGACCTCAATTCGTGATCACTCCCAAAAAATCAAAATTTTGATGAAAATCCTCAAAAAATTGAAATTTTTATATGAAAAACTTATTTTGGCCATAACTCCTTAAATATGCGTCCTAGAGCCAAAAGGACCTCAATTCGTGACCACCCCCAAAAAATCCAAATTTCGACGAAAATTCTCAAAAAAAAATCAAATTTTTATATGAAAAACTTATTTTGGCCATAACTCCTTAAATATGCGACCTAGAGCCAAAAGGACCTCAATTCGTGACCACTCCCAAAAAATCCAAATTTCGACGAACATCCTCAAAAAAATGAAATTTTTATATGAAAAACTTATTTTGGCCATAACTCCTTAAATATGCGTCCTAGAGCCAAAAGGACCTCAATTCGTGATCACTCCCAAAAAATCCAAATTTCGACGAAAATCCTCAAAAAATTGAAATTTTTATATGAAAAACTTATTTTGGCCATAACTCCTTAAATATGCGTCCTAGAGCCAAAAGGACCTCAATTCGTGATCACTCCCACAAAATCAAAATTTTGATGACAATCCTCAAAAAATTGAAATTTTTATATGAAAAACTTATTTTGGCCATAACTCCTTAAATATGCGTCCTAGAGCCAAAATGACCTCAATTCGTGACCATCCCCAAAAAATCAAAATTTCGACGAAAATCCTCAAAAAATTGAAATTTTTATATGAAAAACTTATTTTGGCCATAACTCCTTAAATATGCGTCCTAGAGCCAAAAGGACCTCAATTCGTGACCATCCCCAAAAAATCAAAATTTTGATGAAAATCCTCAAAAAATTTAAATTTTTATATGAAAAACTTATTTTGGCCATAACTCCTTAAATATGCGTCCTAGAGCCAAAAGGACCTCAATTCGTGACCACCCCCAAAAAATCCAAATTTCGACGAAAATCCTCAAAAAATTGAAATTTTTATATGAAAAACTTATTTTGGGCCATAACTCCTTAAATATGCGTCCTAGAGCCAAAAGGACCTCAATTCGTGACCACCCCCAAAAAATCCAAATTTCGACGAAAATCCTCAAAAAATTGAAATTTTTATATGAAAAACTTATTTTGGCCATAACTCCTTAAATATGCGTCCTAGAGCCAAAATGACCTCAATTCGTGACCACCCCCAAAAAATCCAAATTTCGACGAAAATCCTCAAAAAATTGAAATTTTTATATGAAAAACTTATTTTGGCCATAACTCCTTAAATATGCGTCCTAGAGCCAAAAGGACCTCAATTCGTGACCACCCCCAAAAAATCAAAATTTCGACGAAAATCCTCAAAAAAATGAAATTTTTATATGAAAAACTTATTTTGGCCATAACTCCTTAAATATGCGTCCTAGAGCCAAAAGGACCTCAATTCGTGATCACTCCCACAAAATCAAAATTTTGATGAAAATCCTCAGAAAATTGAAATTTTTATATGAAAAACTTATTGTGGCCATAACTCCTTAAATATGCTTCCTAGAGCCAAAAGGACCTCAATTCGTGATCACTCCCAAAAAATCAAAATTTTGATGAAAATCCTCAAAAAAATGAAATTTTTATATGAAAAACTTATTTTGGCCATAACTCCTTAAATATGCGTCCTAGAGCCAAAAGGACCTCAATTCGTGACCACCCCCAAAAAATCCAAATTTCGACGAAAATCCTCAAAAAAATGAAATTTTTATATGAAAAACTTATTTTGGCCATAACTCCTTAAATATGCGTCCTAGAGCCAAAAGGACCTCAATTCGTGACCACCCCCAAAAAATCAAAATTTCGACGAAAATCCTCAAAAAAATGAAATTTTTATATGAAAAACTTATTTTGGCCATAACTCCTTAAATATGCGTCCCAGAGCCAAAATGACCTCAATTCGTGACCACCCCCAAAAAATCAAAATTTTGATGAAAATCCTCAAAAAAATGAAATTTTTATATGAAAAACTTATTTTGGCCATAACTGCTTAAATATGCGTCCTAGAGCCAAAAGGACCTCAATTCGTGATCACTCCCAAAAAATCAAAATTTCGACGAAAATCCTCAAAAAAATGAAATTTTTATATGAAAAACTTATTTTGGCCATAACTCCTTAAATATGCTTCCTAGAGCCAAAAGGACCTCAATTCGTGATCACTCCCAAAAAATCAAAATTTTGATGAAAATCCTCAAAAAATTGAAATTTTTATATGAAAAACTTATTTTGGCCATAACTCCTTAAATATGCGTCCTAGAGCCAAAATGACCTCAATTCGTGACCACCCCCAAAAAATCCAAATTTCGACGAAAATCCTCAAAAAATTGAAATTTTTATATGAAAAACTTATTTTGGCCATAACTCCTTAAATATGCGTCCTAGAGCCAAAAGGACCTCAATTCGTTACCACCCCCAAAAAATCCAAATTTCGACGAAAATCCTCAAAAAATTGAAATTTTTATATGAAAAACTTATTTTGGCCATAACTCCTTAAATATGCGTCCTAGAGCCAAAAGGACCTCAATTCGTGATCACTCCCAAAAAATCAAAATTTCGACGAAAATCCTCAAAAAAATGAAATTTTTATATGAAAAACTTATTTTGGCCATAACTCCTTAAATATGCGTCCCAGAGCCAAAATGACCTCAATTCGTGACCACCCCCAAAAAATCAAAATTTTGATGAAAATCCTCAAAAAAATGAAATTTTTATATGAAAAACTTATTTTGGCCATAACTGCTTAAATATGCGTCCTAGAGCCAAAAGGACCTCAATTCGTGATCACTCCCAAAAAATCAAAATTTTGATGAAAATCCTCAAAAAAATGAAATTTTTATATGAAAAACTTATTTTGGCCATAACTCCTTAAATATGCTTCCTAGAGCCAAAAGGACCTCAATTCGTGATCACTCCCAAAAAATCAAAATTTTGATGAAAATCCTCAAAAAATTGAAATTTTTATATGAAAAACTTATTTTGGCCATAACTCCTTAAATATGCGTCCTAGAGCCAAAATGACCTCAATTCGTGACCACCCCCAAAAAATCCAAATTTCGACGAAAATCCTCAAAAAATTGAAATTTTTATATGAAAAACTTATTTTGGCCATAACTCCTTAAATATGCGTCCTAGAGCCAAAAGGACCTCAATTCGTGACCACCCCCAAAAAATCCAAATTTCGACGAAAATTCTCAAAAAAAAATCAAATTTTTATATGAAAAACTTATTTTGGCCATAACTCCTTAAATATGCGTCCTAGAGCCAAAAGGACCTCAATTCGTGACCACTCCCAAAAAATCCAAATTTCGACGAACATCCTCAAAAAAATGAAATTTTTATATGAAAAACTTATTTTGGCCATAACTCCTTAAATATGCGTCCTAGAGCCAAAAGGACCTCAATTCGTGATCACTCCCAAAAAATCCAAATTTCGACGAAAATCCTCAAAAAATTGAAATTTTTATATGAAAAACTTATTTTGGCCATAACTCCTTAAATATGCGTCCTAGAGCCAAAAGGACCTCAATTCGTGATCACTCCCACAAAATCAAAATTTTGATGACAATCCTCAAAAAATTGAAATTTTTATATGAAAAACTTATTTTGGCCATAACTCCTTAAATATGCGTCCTAGAGCCAAAATGACCTCAATTCGTGACCATCCCCAAAAAATCAAAATTTCGACGAAAATCCTCAAAAAATTGAAATTTTTATATGAAAAACTTATTTTGGCCATAACTCCTTAAATATGCGTCCTAGAGCCAAAAGGACCTCAATTCGTGACCATCCCCAAAAAATCAAAATTTTGATGAAAATCCTCAAAAAATTGAAATTTTTATATGAAAAACTTATTTTGGCCATAACTCCTTAAATATGCGTCCTAGAGCCAAAAGGACCTCAATTCGTGACCATCCCCAAAAAATCAAAATTTCGACGAAAATCCTCAAAAAAATGAAATTTTTATATGAAAAACTTATTTTGGCCATAACTCCTTAAATATGCGTCCTAGAGCCAAAAGGACCTCAATTCGTGACCATCCCCAAAAAATCAAAATTTTGATGAAAATCCTCAAAAAATTTAAATTTTTATATGAAAAACTTATTTTGGCCATAACTCCTTAAATATGCGTCCTAGAGCCAAAAGGACCTCAATTCGTGACCACCCCCAAAAAATCCAAATTTCGACGAAAATCCTCAAAAAATTGAAATTTTTATATGAAAAACTTATTTTGGCCATAACTCCTTAAATATGCGTCCTAGAGCCAAAAGGACCTCAATTCGTGACCACCCCCAAAAAATCCAAATTTCGACGAAAATCCTCAAAAAATTTAAATTTTTATATGAAAAACTTATTTTGGCCATAACTCCTTAAATATGCGTCCTAGAGCCAAAATGACCTCAATTCGTGACCACCCCCAAAAAATCCAAATTTCGACGAAAATCCTCAAAAAATTGAAATTTTTATATGAAAAACTTATTTTGGCCATAACTCCTTAAATATGCGTCCTAGAGCCAAAAGGACCTCAATTCGTGACCACCCCAAAAAAATCAAAATTTTGATGAAAATCCTCAAAAAATTTAAATTTTTATATGAAAAACTTATTTTGGCCATAACTCCTTAAATATGCGTCCTAGAGCCAAAAGGACCTCAATTCGTGATCACTCCCACAAAATCAAAATTTTGATGACAATCCTCAAAAAAATGAAATTTTTATATGAAAAACTTATTTTGGCCATAACTCCTTAAATATGCGTCCTAGAGCCAAAAGGACCTCAATTCGTGATCACTCCCAAAAAATCAAAATTTTGATGAAATCCTCAAAAAATAGAAATTTTTATATGAGAAACTTATTTTGGCCATAACTCCTTAAATATGCGTCCTAGAGCCAAAAGGACCTCAATTCGTAACCATCCCCAAAAAATCAAAATTTTGATGAAAATCCTCAAAAAATTGAAATTTTTATATGAAAAACTTATTTTGGCCATAACTCCTTAAATATGCGTCCTAGAGCCAAAAGGACCTCAATTCGTGACCACCCCCAAAAAATCCAAATTTCGACGAAAATCCTCAAAAAATTGAAATTTTTATATGAAAAACTTATTTTGGCCATAACTCCTTAAATATGCGTCCTAGAGCCAAAAGGACCTCAATTCGTGACCACCCCCAAAAAATCAAAATTTTGATGAAAATCCTCAAAAAATTTAAATTTTTATATGAAAAACTTATTTTGGCCATAACTCCTTAAATATGCGTCCTAGAGCCAAAAGGACCTCAATTCGTGATCACTCCCACAAAATCAAAATTTTGATGACAATCCTCAAAAAAATGAAATTTTTATATGAAAAACTTATTTTGGCCATAACTCCTTAAATATGCGTCCTAGAGCCAAAAGGACCTCAATTCGTGATCACTCCCACAAAATCAAAATTTTGATGACAATCCTCAAAAAATTGAAATTTTTATATGAAAAACTTATTTTGGCCATAACTCCTTAAATATGCGTCCTAGAGCCAAAAGGACCTCAATTCGTGACCACCCCCAAAAAATCAAAATTTTGATGAAAATCCTCAAAAAATTTAAATTTTTATATGAAAAACTTATTTTGGCCATAACTCCTTAAATATGCGTCCTAGAGCCAAAAGGACCTCAATTCGTGATCACTCCCAAAAAATCAAAATTTCGACGAAAATCCTCAAAAAAATGAAATTTTTATATGAAAAACTTATTTTGGCCATAACTCCTTAAATATGCGTCCTAGAGCCAAAAGGACCTCAATTCGTGATCACTCCCACAAAATCAAAATTTTGATGAAAATCCTCAGAAAATTGAAATTTTTATATGAAAAACTTATTGTGGCCATAACTCCTTAAATATGCTTCCTAGAGCCAAAAGGACCTCAATTCGTGATCACTCCCAAAAAATCCAAATTTTGATGAAAATCCTCAAAAAAATGAAATTTTTATATGAAAAACTTATTTTGGCCATAACTCCTTAAATATGCGTCCTAGAGCCAAAAGGACCTCAATTCGTGACCACCCCCAAAAAATCCAAATTTCGACGAAAATCCTCAAAAAAATGAAATTTTTATATGAAAAACTTATTTTGGCCATAACTCCTTAAATATGCGTCCTAGAGCCAAAAGGACCTCAATTCGTGACCACCCCCCAAAAATCAAAATTTCGACGAAAATCCTCAGAAAATTGAAATTTTTATATGAAAAACTTATTTTGGGCCATAACTCCTTAAATATGCGTCCTAGAGCCAAAAGGACCTCAATTCGTGATCACTCCCAAAAAATCAAAATTTTGATGACAATCCTCAAAAAATTGAAATTTTTATATGAAAAACTTATTTTGGCCATAACTCCTTAAATATGCGTCCTAGAGCCAAAATGACCTCAATTCGTGACCACCCCCAAAAAATCCAAATTTCGACGAAAATCCTCAAAAAAATGAAATTTTTATATGAAAAACTTATTTTGGCCATAACTCCTTAAATATGCGTCCTAGAGCCAAAAGGACCTCAATTCGTGATCACTCCCAAAAAATCAAAATTTCGACGAAAATCCTCAAAAAAATGAAATTTTTATATGAAAAACTTACTTTGGCCATAACTCCTTAAATATGCGTCCCAGAGCCAAAATGACCTCAATTCGTGACCATCCCCAAAAAATCAAAATTTTGATGAAAATCCTCAAAAAAATCAAATTTTTATATGAAAAACTTATTTTGGCCATAACTGCTTAAATATGCGTCCTAGAGCCAAAAGGACCTCAATTCGTGATCACTCCCAAAAAATCAAAATTTCGACGAAAATCCTCAAAAAAATGAAATTTTTATATGAAAAACTTATTTTGGCCATAACTCCTTAAATATGCTTCCTAGAGCCAAAAGGACCTCAATTCGCGATCACTCCCAAAAAATCAAAATTTTGATGAAAATCCTCAAAAAATTGAAATTTTTATATGAAAAACTTATTTTGGCCATAACTCCTTAAATATGCGTCCTAGAGCCAAAATGACCTCAATTCGTGACCACCCCCAAAAAATCCAAATTTCGACGAAAATCCTCAAAAAATTGAAATTTTTATATGAAAAACTTATTTTGGCCATAACTCCTTAAATATGCGTCCTAGAGCCAAAAGGACCTCAATTCGTGACCACCCCCAAAAAATCCAAATTTCGACGAAAATCCTCAAAAAATTGAAATTTTATATGAAAAACTTATTTTGGCCATAACTCCTTAAATATGCGTCCTAGAGCCAAAAGGACCTCAATTCGTGATCACTCCCAAAAAATCAAAATTTTGATGAAAATCCTCAAAAAATTGAAATTTTTATATGAAAAACTTATTTTGGCCATAACTCCTTAAATATGCGTCCTAGAGCCAAAAGGACCTCAATTCGTGACCACCCCCAAAAAATCCAAATTTCGACGAAAATCCTCAAAAAATTGAAATTTTTATATGAAAAACTTATTTTGGCCATAACTCCTTAAATATGCGTCCCAGAGCCAAAATGACCTCAATTCGTGACCACCCCCAAAAAATCCAAATTTCGACGAAAATCCTCAAAAAATTGAAATTTTTATATGAAAAACTTATTTTGGCCATAACTCCTTAAATATGCGTCCTAGAGCCAAAAGGACCTCAATTCGTGACCACCCGCAAAAAATCCAAATTTCGACGAAAATCCTCAAAAAAATGAAATTTTTATATGAAAAACTTATTTTGGCCATAACTCCTTAAATATGCTTCCTAGAGCCAAAAGGACCTCAATTCGTGACCATCCCCAAAAAATCAAAATTTTGATGAAAATCCTCAAAAAATTGAAATTTTTATATGAAAAACTTATTTTGGCCATAACTCCTTAAATATGCGTCCTAGAGCCAAAAGGACCTCAATTCGTGACCACCCCCAAAAAATCCAAATTTCGACGAAAATCCTCAAAAAAATGAAATTTTTATATGAAAAACTTATTTTGGCCATAACTCCTTAAATATGCGTCCTAGAGCCAAAAGGACCTCAATTCGTGACCATCCCCAAAAAATCAAAATTTTGATGAAAATCCTCAAAAAATTGAAATTTTTATATGAAAAACTTATTTTGGCCATAACTCTTTAAATATGCTTCCTAGAGCCAAAAGGACCTCAATTCGTGACCACCCCCAAAAAATCAAAATTTCGACGAAAATCCTCAAAAAAATGAAATTTTTATATGAAAAACTTATTTTGGCCATAACTCCTTAAATATGCGTCCTAGAGCCAAAAGGACCTCAATTCGTGATCACTCCCAAAAAATCAAAATTTTGATGAAAATCCTTAAAAAAATTGAAATTTTTATATGAAAAACTTATTTTGGCCATAACTCCTTAAATATGCGTCCTAGAGCCAAAAGGACCTCAATTCGTGACCACCCCCAAAAAATCCAAATTTCGACGAAAATCCTCAAAAAATTGAAATTTTTATATAAAAAACTTATTTTGGCCATAACTCCTTAAATATGCGTCCTAGAGCCAAAAGGACCTCAATTCGTGACCACCCGCAAAAAATCCAAATTTCGACGAAAATCCTCAAAAAAATGAAATTTTTATATGAAAAACTTATTTTGGCCATAACTCCTTAAATATGCGTCCTAGAGCCAAAAGGACCTCAATTCGTGACCACCCCCAAAAAATCAAAATTTCGACGAAAATCCTCAGAAAATTGAAATTTTTATATGAAAAACTTATTTTGGGCCATAACTCCTTAAATATGCGTCCTAGAGCCAAAAGGACCTCAATTCGTGATCACTCCCAAAAAATCAAAATTTTGATGACAATCCTCAAAAAATTGAAATTTTTATATGAAAAACTTATTTTGGCCATAACTCCTTAAATATGCGTCCTAGAGCCAAAATGACCTCAATTCGTGACCACCCCCAAAAAATCCAAATTTCGACGAAAATCCTCAAAAAAATGAAATTTTTATATGAAAAACTTATTTTGGCCATAACTCCTTAAATATGCGTCCTAGAGCCAAAAGGACCTCAATTCGTGATCACTCCCAAAAAATCAAAATTTCGACGAAAATCCTCAAAAAAATGAAATTTTTATATGAAAAACTTATTTTGGCCATAACTCCTTAAATATGCGTCCCAGAGCCAAAATGACCTCAATTCGTGACCACCCCCAAAAAATCAAAATTTTGATGAAAATCCTCAAAAAAATCAAATTTTTATATGAAAAACTTATTTTGGCCATAACTGCTTAAATATGCGTCCTAGAGCCAAAAGGACCTCAATTCGTGATCACTCCCAAAAAATCAAAATTTCGACGAAAATCCTCAAAAAAATGAAATTTTTATATGAAAAACTTATTTTGGCCATAACTCCTTAAATATGCTTCCTAGAGCCAAAAGGACCTCAATTCGTGATCACTCCCAAAAAATCAAAATTTTGATGAAAATCCTCAAAAAATTGAAATTTTTATATGAAAAACTTATTTTGGCCATAACTCCTTAAATATGCGTCCTAGAGCCAAAATGACCTCAATTCGTGACCACCCCCAAAAAATCCAAATTTCGACGAAAATCCTCAAAAAAATGAAATTTTTATATGAAAAACTTATTTTGGCCATAACTCCTTAAATATGCTTCCTAGAGCCAAAAGGACCTCAATTCGTGACCATCCCCAAAAAATCAAAATTTTGATGAAAATCCTCAAAAAATTGAAATTTTTATATGAAAAACTTATTTTGGCCATAACTCCTTAAATATGCGTCCTAGAGCCAAAAGGACCTCAATTCGTGACCACCCCCAAAAAATCCAAATTTCGACGAAAATCCTCAAAAAAATGAAATTTTTATATGAAAAACTTATTTTGGCCATAACTCCTTAAATATGCGTCCTAGAGCCAAAAGGACCTCAATTCGTGACCATCCCCAAAAAATCAAAATTTTGATGAAAATCCTCAAAAAATTGAAATTTTTATATGAAAAACTTATTTTGGCCATAACTCTTTAAATATGCTTCCTAGAGCCAAAAGGACCTCAATTCGTGACCACCCCCAAAAAATCAAAATTTCGACGAAAATCCTCAAAAAAATGAAATTTTTATATGAAAAACTTATTTTGGCCATAACTCCTTAAATATGCGTCCTAGAGCCAAAAGGACCTCAATTCGTGATCACTCCCAAAAAATCAAAATTTTGATGAAAATCCTTAAAAAAATTGAAATTTTTATATGAAAAACTTATTTTGGCCATAACTCCTTAAATATGCGTCCTAGAGCCAAAAGGACCTCAATTCGTGACCACCCCCAAAAAATCCAAATTTCGACGAAAATCCTCAAAAAATTGAAATTTTTATATAAAAAACTTATTTTGGCCATAACTCCTTAAATATGCGTCCTAGAGCCAAAAGGACCTCAATTCGTGACCACCCGCAAAAAATCCAAATTTCGACGAAAATCCTCAAAAAAATGAAATTTTTATATGAAAAACTTATTTTGGCCATAACTCCTTAAATATGCGTCCTAGAGCCAAAAGGACCTCAATTCGTGACCACCCCCAAAAAATCAAAATTTCGACGAAAATCCTCAGAAAATTGAAATTTTTATATGAAAAACTTATTTTGGGCCATAACTCCTTAAATATGCGTCCTAGAGCCAAAAGGACCTCAATTCGTGATCACTCCCAAAAAATCAAAATTTTGATGACAATCCTCAAAAAATTGAAATTTTTATATGAAAAACTTATTTTGGCCATAACTCCTTAAATATGCGTCCTAGAGCCAAAATGACCTCAATTCGTGACCACCCCCAAAAAATCCAAATTTCGACGAAAATCCTCAAAAAAATGAAATTTTTATATGAAAAACTTATTTTGGCCATAACTCCTTAAATATGCGTCCTAGAGCCAAAAGGACCTCAATTCGTGATCACTCCCAAAAAATCAAAATTTCGACGAAAATCCTCAAAAAAATGAAATTTTTATATGAAAAACTTATTTTGGCCATAACTCCTTAAATATGCGTCCCAGAGCCAAAATGACCTCAATTCGTGACCACCCCCAAAAAATCAAAATTTTGATGAAAATCCTCAAAAAAATCAAATTTTTATATGAAAAACTTATTTTGGCCATAACTGCTTAAATATGCGTCCTAGAGCCAAAAGGACCTCAATTCGTGATCACTCCCAAAAAATCAAAATTTCGACGAAAATCCTCAAAAAAATGAAATTTTTATATGAAAAACTTATTTTGGCCATAACTCCTTAAATATGCTTCCTAGAGCCAAAAGGACCTCAATTCGTGATCACTCCCAAAAAATCAAAATTTTGATGAAAATCCTCAAAAAATTGAAATTTTTATATGAAAAACTTATTTTGGCCATAACTCCTTAAATATGCGTCCTAGAGCCAAAATGACCTCAATTCGTGACCACCCCCAAAAAATCCAAATTTCGACGAAAATCCTCAAAAAATTGAAATTTTTATATGAAAAACTTATTTTGGCCATAACTCCTTAAATATGCGTCCTAGAGCCAAAAGGACCTCAATTCGTGACCACCCCCAAAAAATCCAAATTTCGACGAAAATCCTCAAAAAATTGAAATTTTATATGAAAAACTTATTTTGGCCATAACTCCTTAAATATGCGTCCTAGAGCCAAAAGGACCTCAATTCGTGATCAATCCCAAAAAATCAAAATTTTGATGAAAATCCTCAAAAAATTGAAATTTTTATATGAAAAACTTATTTTGGCCATAACTCCTTAAATATGCGTCCTAGAGCCAAAAGGACCTCAATTCGTGACCACCCCCAAAAAATCCAAATTTCGACGAAAATCCTCAAAAAATTGAAATTTTTATATGAAAAACTTATTTTGGCCATAACTCCTTAAATATGCGTCCCAGAGCCAAAATGACCTCAATTCGTGACCACCCCCAAAAAATCAAAATTTCGACGAAAATCCTCAAAAAAATGAAATTTTTATATGAAAAACTTATTTTGGCCATAACTCCTTAAATAAGCTTCCTAGAGCCAAAAGGACCTCAATTCGTGACCATCCCCAAAAAATCAAAATTTTGATGAAAATCCTCAAAAAATTGAAATTTTTATATGAAAAACTTATTTTGGCCATAACTCCTTAAATATGCGTCCTAGAGCCAAAAGGACCTCAATTCGTGACCACCCCCAAAAAATCCAAATTTCGACGAAAATCCTCAAAAAAATGAAATTTTTATATGAAAAACTTATTTTGGCCATAACTCCTTAAATATGCGTCCTAGAGCCAAAAGGACCTCAATTCGTGACCATCCCCAAAAAATCAAAATTTTGATGAAAATCCTCAAAAAATTGAAATTTTTATATGAAAAACTTATTTTGGCCATAACTCTTTAAATATGCTTCCTAGAGCCAAAAGGACCTCAATTCGTGACCACCCCCAAAAAATCAAAATTTCGACGAAAATCCTCAAAAAAATGAAATTTTTATATGAAAAACTTATTTTGGCCATAACTCCTTAAATATGCGTCCTAGAGCCAAAAGGACCTCAATTCGTGATCACTCCCAAAAAATCAAAATTTTGATGAAAATCCTCAAAAAATTGAAATTTTTATATGAAAAACTTATTTTGGCCATAACTCCTTAAATATGCGTCCTAGAGCCAAAAGGACCTCAATTCGTGACCACCCCCAAAAAATCCAAATTTCGACGAAAATCCTCAAAAAATTGAAATTTTTATATAAAAAACTTATTTTGGCCATAACTCCTTAAATATGCGTCCTAGAGCCAAAAGGACCTCAATTCGTGACCACCCGCAAAAAATCCAAATTTCGACGAAAATCCTCAAAAAAATGAAATTTTTATATGAAAAACTTATTTTGGCCATAACTCCTTAAATATGCGTCCTAGAGCCAAAAGGACCTCAATTCGTGACCACCCCCAAAAAATCAAAATTTCGACGAAAATCCTCAGAAAATTGAAATTTTTATATGAAAAACTTATTTTGGCCATAACTCCTTAAATATGCGTCCTAGAGCCAAAATGACCTCAATTCGTGACCACCCCCAATAAATCCAAATTTCGACGAAAATCCTCAAAAAATTGAAATTTTTATATGAAAAACTTATTTTGGCCATAACTCCTTAAATATGCGTCCTAGAGCCAAAATGACCTCAATTCGTGACCACCCCCAAAAAATCCAAATTTCGACGAAAATCCTCAAAAAAATGAAATTTTTATATGAAAAACTTATTTTGGCCATAACTCCTTAAATATGCGTCCTAGAGCCAAAAGGACCTCAATTCGTGATCACTCCCACAAAATCAAAATTTTGATGACAATCCTCAAAAAATTGAAATTTTTATATGAAAAACTTATTTTGGCCATAACTCCTTAAATATGCGTCCTAGAGCCAAAAGGACCTCAATTCGTGACCACCCCCAAAAAATCAAAATTTCGACGAAAATTCTCAAAAAAATGAAATTTTTATATGAAAAACTTATTTTGGCCATAACTCCTTAAATATGCGTCCTAGAGCCAAAAGGACCTCAATTCGTGATCACTCCCACAAAATCAAAATTTTGATGAAAATCCTCAAAAAATTGAAATTTTTATATGAAAAACTTATTTTGGCCATAACTCCTTAAATATGCGTCCTAGAGCCAAAAGGACCTCAATTCGTGACCATCCCCAAAAAATCAAAATTTTGATGAAAATCCTCAAAAAATTGAAATTTTTATATGAAAAACTTATTTTGGCCATAACTCCTTAAATATGCGTCCTAGAGCCAAAAGGACCTCAATTCGTGATCACTCCCACAAAATCAAAATTTTGATGACAATCCTCAAAAAATTGAAATTTTTATATGAAAAACTTATTTTGGCCATAACTTCTTAAATATGCGTCCTAGAGCCAAAAGGACCTCAATTCGTGACCACCCCCAAAAAATCCAAATTTCGACGAAAATCCTCAAAAAAATGAAATTTTTATATGAAAAACTTATTTTGGCCATAACTCCTTAAATATGCGTCCTAGAGCCAAAAGGACCTCAATTCGTGACCACCCCCAAAAAATCAAAATTTCGACGAAAATCCTCAGAAAATTGAAATTTTTATATGAAAAACTTATTTTGGGCCATAACTCCTTAAATATGCGTCCTAGCGCCAAAAGGACCTCAATTCGTGACCATCCCCAAAAAATCAAAATTTTGATGAAAATCCTCAAAAAATTGAAATTTTTATATGAAAAACTTATTTTGGCCATAACTCCTTAAATATGCGTCCTAGAGCCAAAAGGACCTCAATTCGTGACCACCCCCAAAAAATCCAAATTTCGACGAAAATCCTCAAAAAAATGAAATTTTTATATGAAAAACTTATTTTGCCCATAACTCCTTAAATATGCGTCCTAGAGCCAAAAGGACCTCAATTCGTGATCACTCCCAAAAAATCAAAATTTTGATGAAAATCCTCAGAAAATTGAAATTTTTATATGAAAAACTTATTTTGGCCATAACTCCTTAAATATGCGTCCTAGAGCCAAAAGGACCTCAATTCGTGACCACCCCCAAAAAATCAAAATTTTGATGAAAATCCTCAAAAAATTGAAATTTTTATATGAAAAACTTATTTTGGCCATAACTCCTTAAATATGCGTCCTAGAGCCAAAAGGACCTCAATTCGTGACCACCCCCAAAAAATCCAAATTTCGACGAAAATCCTCAAAAAATAGAAATTTTTATATGAAAAACTTATTTTGGCCATAACTCCTTAAATATGCGTCCTAGAGCCAAAAGGACCTCAATTCGTGACCACCCCCAAAAAATCCAAATTTCGACGAAAATCCTCAAAAAATTGAAATTTTTATATGAAAAACTTATTTTGGCCATAACTCCTTAAATATGCGTCCTAGAGCCAAAAGGACCTCAATTCGTGACCACCCCCAAAAAATCCAAATTTCGACGAAAATCATCACAAAATTGAAATTTTTATATGAAAAACTTATTTTGGCCATAACTCCTTAAATATGCTTCCTAGAGCCAAAAGGACCTCAATTCGTGACCACCCCCAAAAAATCAAAATTTCGACGAAAATCCTCAAAAAAATGAAATTTTTATATGAAAAACTTATTTTGGCCATAACTCCTTAAATATGCGTCCTAGAGCCAAAAGGACCTCAATTCGTGATCACTCCCAAAAAATCAAAATTTCGACGAAAATCCTCAAAAAAATGAAATTTTTATATGAAAAACTTATTTTGGCCATAACTCCTTAAATATGCGTCCTAGAGCCAAAAGGACCTCAATTCGTGATCACTTCCAAAAAATCAAAATTTTGATGAAAATCCTCAAAAAATTGAAATTTTTATATAAAAAACTTATTTTGGCCATAACTCCTTAAATATGCGTCCTAGAGCCAAAAGGACCTCAATTCGTGATCACTCCCAAAAAATCAAAATTTTGATGAAAATCCTCAAAAAATTGAAATTTTTATATGAAAAACTTATTTTGGGCCATAACTCCTTAAATATGCGTCCTAGAGCCAAAAGGACCTCAATTCGTGACCACCCCCTAAAAATCCAAATTTCGACGAAAATCCTCAAAAAATTGAAATTTTTATATGAAAAACTTATTTTGGCCATAACTCCTTAAATATGCTTCCTAGAGCCAAAAGGACCTCAATTCGTGACCATCCCCAAAAAATCAAAATTTCGACGAAAATCCTCAAAAAAATGAAATTTTTATATGAAAAACTTATTTTGGCCATAACTCCTTAAATATGCGTCCTAGAGCCAAAAGGACCTCAATTCGTGATCACTCCCAAAAAATCAAAATTTTGATGAAAATCCTCAAAAAATTGAAATTTTTATATGAAAAACTTATTTTGGCCATAACTCCTTAAATATGCGTCCCAGAGCCAAAATGACCTCAATTCGTGACCACCCCCAAAAAATCCAAATTTCGACGAAAATCCTCAAAAAATTGAAATTTTTATATGAAAAACTTATTTTGGCCATAACTCCTTAAATATGCGTCCTAGAGCCAAAAGGACCTCAATTCGTGATCACTCCCAAAAAATCAAAATTTTGATGAAAATCCTCAAAAAATTGAAATTTTATATGAAAAATTTATTTTGGCCATAACTCCTTAAATATGCGTCCTAGAGCCAAAAGGACCTCAATTCGTGACCACCCCCAAAAAATCCAAATTTCGACGAAAATCCTCAAAAAAATGAAATTTTTATATGAAAAACTTATTTTGGCCATAACTCCTTAAATATGCGTCCTAGAGCCAAAAGGACCTCAATTCGTGATCACTCCCACAAAATCAAAATTTTGATGACAATCCTCAAAAAATTGAAATTTTTATATGAAAAACTTATTTTGGCCATAACTCCTTAAATATGCGTCCTAGAGCCAAAATGACCTCAATTCGTGACCACCCCCAATAAATCCAAATTTCGACGAAAATCCTCAAAAAATTGAAATTTTATATGAAAAACTTATTTTGGCCATAACTCCTTAAATATGCGTCCTAGAGCCAAAAGGACCTCAATTCGTGATCACTCCCACAAAATCAAAATTTTGATGACAATCCTCAAAAAAATGAAATTTTTATATGAAAAACTTATTTTGGCCATAACTCCTTAAATATGCGTCCTAGAGCCAAAAGGACCTCAATTCGTGATCACTCCCACAAAATCAAAATTTTGATGACAATCCTCAAAAAATTAAAATTTTTATATGAAAAACTTATTTTGGCCATAACTCCTTAAATATGCGTCCTAGAGCCAAAAGGACCTCAATTCGTGACCACCCCCAAAAAATCAAAATTTCGACGAAAATCCTCAAAAAAATGAAATTTTTATATGAAAAACTTATTTTGGCCATAACTCCTTAAATATGCGTCCTAGAGCCAAAAGGACCTCAATTCGTGATCACTCCCACAAAATCAAAATTTTGATGAAAATCCTCAAAAAATTGAAATTTTTATATGAAAAACTTATTTTGGCCATAACTCCTTAAATATGCGTCCTAGAGCCAAAAGGACCTCAATTCGTGACCATCCCCAAAAAATCAAAATTTTGATGAAAATCCTCAAAAAATTGAAATTTTTATATGAAAAACTTATTTTGGCCATAACTCCTTAAATATGCGTCCTAGAGCCAAAAGGACCTCAATTCGTGATCACTCCCACAAAATCAAAATTTTGATGACAATCCTCAAAAAATTGAAATTTTTATATGAAAAACTTATTTTGGCCATAACTCCTTAAATATGCGTCCCAGAGCCAAAAGGACCTCAATTCGTGACCACCCCCAAAAAATCCAAATTTCGACGAAAATCCTCAAAAAAATGAAATTTTTATATGAAGAACTTATTTTGGCCATAACTCCTTAAATATGCGTCCTAGAGCCAAAAGGACCTCAATTCGTGACCACCCCCAAAAAATCAAAATTTCGACGAAAATCCTCAGAAAATTGAAATTTTTATATGAAAAACTTATTTTGGGCCATAACTCCTTAAATATGCGTCCTAGCGCCAAAAGGACCTCAATTCGTGACCATCCCCAAAAAATCAAAATTTTGATGAAAATCCTCAAAAAATTGAAATTTTTATATGAAAAACTTATTTTGGCCATAACTCCTTAAATATGCGTCCTAGAGCCAAAAGGACCTCAATTCGTGACCACCCCCAAAAAATCCAAATTTCGACGAAAATCCTCAAAAAAATGAAATTTTTATATGAAAAACTTATTTTGCCCATAACTCCTTAAATATGCGTCCTAGAGCCAAAAGGACCTCAATTCGTGATCACTCCCAAAAAATCAAAATTTTGATGAAAATCCTCAGAAAATTGAAATTTTTATATGAAAAACTTATTTTGGCCATAACTCCTTAAATATGCGTCCTAGAGCCAAAAGGACCTCAATTCGTGACCATCCCCAAAAAATCAAAATTTTGATGACAATCCTCAAAAAATTGAAATTTTTATATGAAAAACTTATTTTGGCCATAACTCCTTAAATATGCGTCCTAGAGCCAAAATGACCTCAATTCGTGACCACCCCCAAAAAATCTAAATTTCGACGAAAATCCTCAAAAAATTGAAATTTTTATATGAAAAACTTATTTTGGCCATAACTCCTTAAATATGCTTCCTAGAGCCAAAAGGACCTCAATTCGTGATCACTCCCAAAAAATCAAAATTTTGATGAAAATCCTCAAAAAATTGAAATTTTTATATGAAAAACTTATTTTGGCCATAACTCCTTAAATATGCGTCCTAGCGCCAAAAGGACCTCAATTCGTGACCACCCCCAAAAAATCCAAATTTCGACGAAAATCCTCAAAAAATTGAAATTTTTATATGAAAAACTTATTTTGGCCATAACTCCTTAAATATGCGTCCCAGAGCCAAAATGACCTCAATTCGTGACCACCCCCAAAAAATCCAAATTTCGACGAAAATCCTCAAAAAATTGAAATTTTTATATGAAAAACTTATTTTGGCCATAACTCCTTAAATATGCGTCCTAGAGCCAAAAGGACCTCAATTCGTGATCACTCCCACAAAATCAAAATTTTGATGAAAATCCTCAAAAAATTGAAATTTTTATATGAAAAACTTATTTTGGCCATAACTCCTTAAATATGCTTCCTAGAGCCAAAAGGACCTCAATTCGTGACCATCCCCAAAAAATCAAAATTTCGACGAAAATCCTCAAAAAATTGAAATTTTTATATGAAAAACTTATTTTGGCCATAACTCCTTAAATATGCTTCCTAGAGCCAAAAGGACCTCAATTCGTGACCATCCCCAAAAAATCCAAATTTCGACGAAAATCCTCAAAAAATTGAAATTTTTATATGAAAAACTTATTTTGGCCATAACTCCTTAAATATGCTTCCTAGAGCCAAAAGGACCTCAATTCGTGATCACTCCCAAAAAATCAAAATTTTGATGAAAATCCTCAAAAAATTGAAATTTTTATATGAAAAACTTATTTTGGCCATAACTCCTTAAATATGCGTCCTAGCGCCAAAAGGACCTCAATTCGTGACCACCCCCAAAAAATCCAAATTTCGACGAAAATCCTCAAAAAATTGAAATTTTTATATGAAAAACTTATTTTGGCCATAACTCCTTAAATATGCGTCCCAGAGCCAAAATGACCTCAATTCGTGACCACCCCCAAAAAATCCAAATTTCGACGAAAATCCTCAAAAAATTGAAATTTTTATATGAAAAACTTATTTTGGCCATAACTCCTTAAATATGCGTCCTAGAGCCAAAAGGACCTCAATTCGTGATCACTCCCACAAAATCAAAATTTTGATGAAAATCCTCAACAAATTGAAATTTTTATATGAAAAACTTATTTTGGCCATAACTCCTTAAATATGCGTCCTAGAGCCAAAAGGACCTCAATTCGTGACCACCCGCAAAAAATCAAAATTTTGATGAAAATCCTCAAAAAATTGAAATTTTTATATGAAAAACTTATTTTGGCCATAACTCCTTAAATATGCGTCCTAGAGCCAAAAGGACCTCAATTCGTGACCACCCCCAAAAAATCCAAATTTCGACGAAAATCCTCAAAAAATTGAAATTTTTATATGAAAAACTTATTTTGGGCCATAACTCCTTAAATATGCGTCCTAGAGCCAAAAGGACCTCAATTCGTGATCACTCCCAAAAAATCAAAATTTTGATGAAAATCCTCAAAAAATTGAAATTTTTATATAAAAAACTTATTTTGGCCATAACTCCTTAAATATGCGTCCTAGAGCCAAAAGGACCTCAATTCGTGACCACCCCCAAAAAATCCAAATTTCGACGAAAATCCTCAAAAAATTGAAATTTTTATATGAAAAACTTATTTTGGCCATAACTCCTTAAATATGCGTCCTAGAGCCAAAAGGACCTCAATTCGTGACCACCCCCAAAAAATCAAAATTTCGACGAAAATCCTAAAAAAAATGAAATTTTTATATGAAAAACTTATTTTGACCATAACTCCTTAAATATGCGTCCTAGAGCCAAAAGGACCTCAATTCGTGACCATCCCCAAAAAATCAAAATTTTGATGAAAATCCTCAAAAAATTGAAATTTTTATATGAAAAACTTATTTTGGCCATAACTCCTTAAATATGCGTCCTAGAGCCAAAAGGACCTCAATTCGTGACCACCCCCAAAAAATCAAAATTTCGACGAAAATCCTAAAAAAAATGAAATTTTTATATGAAAAACTTATTTTGGCCATAACTCCTTAAATATGCGTCCTAGAGCCAAAAGGACCTCAATTCGTGACCATCCCCAAAAAATCAAAATTTCGACGAAAATCCTCAAAAAAATGAAATTTTTATATGAAAAACTTATTTTGGCCATAACTCCTTAAATATGCGTCCTAGAGCCAAAAGGACCTCAATTCGTGACCATCCCCAAAAAATCAAAATTTTGATGACAATCCTCAAAAAATTGAAATTTTTATATGAAAAACTTATTTTGGCCATAACTCCTTAAATATGCGTCCTAGAGCCAAAATGACCTCAATTCGTGACCACCCCCAAAAAATCTAAATTTCGACGAAAATCCTCAAAAAATTGAAATTTTTATATGAAAAACTTATTTTGGCCATAACTCCTTAAATATGCTTCCTAGAGCCAAAAGGACCTCAATTCGTGACCACCCCCAAAAAATCAAAATTTCGAC
This sequence comes from Haematobia irritans, assembly GCF_050003625.1. Lineage (NCBI taxonomy): Eukaryota > Metazoa > Arthropoda > Insecta > Diptera > Muscidae > Haematobia > Haematobia irritans. The sequence goes on along the minus strand of NW_027445852.1, from coordinate 196,269 downwards.
GAAAATCCTCAAAAAAATGAAATTTTTATATGAAAAACTTATTTTGGCCATAACTCCTTAAATATGCGTCCTAGAGCCAAAAGGACCTCAATTCGTGATGAAAATCCTCAAAAAATTGAAATTTTTATATAAAAAACTTATTTTGGCCATAACTCCTTAAATATGCGTCCTAGAGCCAAAAGGACCTCAATTCGTGACCACCCGCAAAAAATCCAAATTTCGACGAAAATCCTCAAAAAATTGAAATTTTTATATGAAAAACTTATTTTGGCCATAACTCCTTAAATATGCGTCCTAGAGCCAAAGGGCCTCAATTCGTGACCATCCCCAAAAAATCAAAATTTTGATGAAAATCCTCAGAAAATTTAAATTTTTATATGAAAAACTTATTTTGGCCATAACTCCTTAAATATGCGTCCTAGAGCCAAAAGGACCTCAATTCGTGATCACTCCCAAAAAATCAAAATTTTGATGAAAATCCTCAAAAAATTGAAATTTTTATATGAAAAACTTAGTTTGGCCATAACTCCTTAAATATGCGTCCTAGAGCCAAAATGACCTCAATTCGTGATCACTCCCAAAAAATCAAAAATTTTGATGAAAATCCTCAAAAAAATTGAAATTTTTATATGAAAAACTTATTTTGGCCATAACTCCTTAAATATGCGTCCTAGAGCCAAAAGGACCTCAATTCGTGACCACCCGCAAAAAATCCAAATTTCGACGAAAATCCTCAAAAAATTGAAATTTTTATATGAAAAACTTATTTTGGCCATAACTCCTTAAATATGCGTCCTAGAGCCAAAAGGACCTCAATTCGTGACCACCCCCAAAAAATCAAAATTTCGACGAAAATCCTCAAAAAAATGAAATTTTTATATGAAAAACTTATTTTGGCCATAACTCCTTAAATATGCGTCCTAGAGCCAAAAGGACCTCAATTCGTGATCACTCCCAAAAAATCAAAATTTTGATGACAATCCTCAAAAAATTGAAATTTTTATATGAAAAACTTATTTTGGCCATAACTCCTTAAATATGCGTCCTAGAGCCAAAATGACCTCAATTCGTGACCACCCCCAAAAAATCCAAATTTCGACGAAAATCCTCAAAAAAATGAAATTTTTATATGAAAAACTTATTTTGGCCATAACTCCTTAAATATGCGTCCTAGAGCCAAAAGGACCTCAATTCGTGATCACTCCCAAAAAATCAAAATTTTGATGAAAATCCTCAAAAAATTGAAATTTTTATATAAAAAACTTATTTTGGCCATAACTCCTTAAATATGCGTCCTAGAGCCAAAAGGACCTCAATTCGTGACCACCCCCAAAAAATCCAAATTTCGACGAAAATCCTCAAAAAATTGAAATTTTTATATGAAAAACTTATTTTGGCCATAACTCCTTAAATATGCGTCCTAGAGCCAAAAGGACCTCAATTCGTGACCATCCCCAAAAAATCAAAATTTTGATGAAAATCCTCAAAAAATTGAAATTTTTATATGAAAAACTTATTTTGGCCATAACTCCTTAAATATGCGTCCTAGAGCCAAAAGGACCTCAATTCGTGACCATCCCCAAAAAATCAAAATTTCGACGAAAATCCTCAAAAAAATGAAATTTTTATATGAAAAACTTATTTTGGCCATAACTCCTTAAATATGCGTCCTAGAGCCAAAAGGACCTCAATTCGTGACCATCCCCAAAAAATCAAAATTTTGATGACAATCCTCAAAAAATTGAAATTTTTATATGAAAAACTTATTTTGGCCATAACTCCTTAAATATGCGTCCTAGAGCCAAAATGACCTCAATTCGTGACCACCCCCAAAAAATCCAAATTTCGACGAAAATCCTCAAAAAATTGAAATTTTTATATGAAAAGCTTATTTGGGCCATAACTCCTTAAATATGCGTCCTAGAGCCAAAAGGACCTCAATTCGTGACCATCCCCAAAAAATCAAAATTTTGATGAAAATCCTCAAAAAATTGAAATTTTTATATGAAAAACTTATTTTGGCCATAACTCCTTAAATATGCGTCATAGAGCCAAAAGGGCCTCAATTCGTGACCACCCCCAAAAAATCAAAATTTCGACGAAAATCCTCAAAAAAATGAAATTTTTATATGAAAAACTTATTTTGGCCATAACTCCTTAAATATGCGTCCTAGAGCCAAAAGGACCTCAATTCGTGATCACTCCCAAAAAATCAAAATTTTGATGAAAATCCTCAAAAAATTGAAATTTTTATATGAAAAACTTATTTTGGCCATAACTCCTTAAATATGCGTCCTAGAGCCAAAAGGACCTCAATTCGTGACCACCCCCAAAAAATCCAAATTTCGACGAAAATCCTCAAAAAATAGAAATTTTTATATGAGAAACTTATTTTGGCCATAACTCCTTAAATATGCGTCCTAGAGCCAAAAGGACCTCAATTCGTGACCACCCCCAAAAAATCAAAATTTCGACGAAAATCCTCAAAAAAATGAAATTTTTATATGAAAAACTTATTTTGGCCATAACTCCTTAAATATGCGTCCTAGAGCCAAAAGGACCTCAATTCGTGACCACCCCCAAAAAATCAAAATTTCGACGAAAATCCTCAAAAAAATAAAATGTTTATATGAAAAACTTATTTTGGCCATAACTCCTTAAATATGCGTCCTAGAGACAAAAGGACCTCAATTCGTGACCACCCCCAAAAAATCAAAATTTTGATGAAAATCCTCAAAAAATTGAAATTTTTATATGAAAAACTTATTTTGGCCATAACTCCTTAAATATGCGTCCTAGAGCCAAAAGGACCTCAATTCGTGACCACCCCCAAAAAATCAAAATTTCGACGAAAATCCTCAAAAAAATGAAATTTTTATATGAAAAACTTATTTTGGCCATAACTCCTTAAATATGCGTCCTAGAGCCAAAAGGACCTCAATTCGTGATCACTCCCAAAAAATCAAAATTTTGATGAAAATCCTCAAAAAATTGAAATTTTTATATGAAAAACTTATTTTGGCCATAACTCCTTAAATATGCTTCCTAGAGCCAAAGGACCTCAATTCGTGACCATCCCCAAAAAATCAAAATTTCGACGAAAATCCTCAAAAAATTGAAATTTTTATATGAAAAACTTATTTTGGCCATAACTCCTTAAATATGCTTCCTAGAGCCAAAAGGACCTCAATTCGTGACCATCCCCAAAAAATCCAAATTTCGACGAAAATCCTCAAAAAATTGAAATTTTTATATGAAAAACTTATTTTGGCCATAACTCCTTAAATATGCTTCCTAGAGCCAAAAGGACCTCAATTCGTGATCACTCCCAAAAAATCAAAATTTTGATGAAAATCCTCAAAAAATTGAAATTTTTATATGAAAAACTTATTTTGGCCATAACTCCTTAAATATGCGTCCTAGCGCCAAAAGGACCTCAATTCGTGACCACCCCCAAAAAATCCAAATTTCGACGAAAATCCTCAAAAAATTGAAATTTTTATATGAAAAACTTATTTTGGCCATAACTCCTTAAATATGCGTCCCAGAGCCAAAATGACCTCAATTCGTGACCACCCCCAAAAAATCCAAATTTCGACGAAAATCCTCAAAAAATTGAAATTTTTATATGAAAAACTTATTTTGGCCATAACTCCTTAAATATGCGTCCTAGAGCCAAAAGGACCTCAATTCGTGATCACTCCCACAAAATCAAAATTTTGATGAAAATCCTCAAAAAATTGAAATTTTTATATGAAAAACTTATTTTGGCCATAACTCCTTAAATATGCTTCCTAGAGCCAAAAGGACCTCAATTCGTGACCATCCCCAAAAAATCAAAATTTCGACGAAAATCCTCAAAAAATTGAAATTTTTATATGAAAAACTTATTTTGGCCATAACTCCTTAAATATGCTTCCTAGAGCCAAAAGGACCTCAATTCGTGACCATCCCCAAAAAATCCAAATTTCGACGAAAATCCTCAAAAAATTGAAATTTTTATATGAAAAACTTATTTTGGCCATAACTCCTTAAATATGCTTCCTAGAGCCAAAAGGACCTCAATTCGTGATCACTCCCAAAAAATCAAAATTTTGATGAAAATCCTCAAAAAATTGAAATTTTTATATGAAAAACTTATTTTGGCCATAACTCCTTAAATATGCGTCCTAGCGCCAAAAGGACCTCAATTCGTGACCACCCCCAAAAAATCCAAATTTCGACGAAAATCCTCAAAAAATTGAAATTTTTATATGAAAAACTTATTTTGGCCATAACTCCTTAAATATGCGTCCCAGAGCCAAAATGACCTCAATTCGTGACCACCCCCAAAAAATCCAAATTTCGACGAAAATCCTCAAAAAATTGAAATTTTTATATGAAAAACTTATTTTGGCCATAACTCCTTAAATATGCGTCCTAGAGCCAAAAGGACCTCAATTCGTGATCACTCCCACAAAATCAAAATTTTGATGAAAATCCTCAAAAAATTGAAATTTTTATATGAAAAACTTATTTTGGCCATAACTCCTTAAATATGCGTCCTAGAGCCAAAAGGACCTCAATTCGTGACCACCCGCAAAAAATCAAAATTTTGATGAAAATCCTCAAAAAATTGAAATTTTTATATGAAAAACTTATTTTGGCCATAACTCCTTAAATATGCGTCCTAGAGCCAAAAGGACCTCAATTCGTGACCACCCCCAAAAAATCCAAATTTCGACGAAAATCCTCAAAAAATTGAAATTTTTATATGAAAAACTTATTTTGGGCCATAACTCCTTAAATATGCGTCCTAGAGCCAAAAGGACCTCAATTCGTGATCACTCCCAAAAAATCAAAATTTTGATGAAAATCCTCAAAAAATTGAAATTTTTATATAAAAAACTTATTTTGGCCATAACTCCTTAAATATGCGTCCTAGAGCCAAAAGGACCTCAATTCGTGACCACCCCCAAAAAATCCAAATTTCGACGAAAATCCTCAAAAAATTGAAATTTTTATATGAAAAACTTATTTTGGCCATAACTCCTTAAATATGCGTCCTAGAGCCAAAAGGACCTCAATTCGTGACCACCCCCAAAAAATCAAAATTTCGACGAAAATCCTAAAAAAAATGAAATTTTTATATGAAAAACTTATTTTGACCATAACTCCTTAAATATGCGTCCTAGAGCCAAAAGGACCTCAATTCGTGACCATCCCCAAAAAATCAAAATTTTGATGAAAATCCTCAAAAAATTGAAATTTTTATATGAAAAACTTATTTTGGCCATAACTCCTTAAATATGCGTCCTAGAGCCAAAAGGACCTCAATTCGTGACCACCCCCAAAAAATCAAAATTTCGACGAAAATCCTAAAAAAAATGAAATTTTTATATGAAAAACTTATTTTGGCCATAACTCCTTAAATATGCGTCCTAGAGCCAAAAGGACCTCAATTCGTGACCATCCCCAAAAAATCAAAATTTCGACGAAAATCCTCAAAAAAATGAAATTTTTATATGAAAAACTTATTTTGGCCATAACTCCTTAAATATGCGTCCTAGAGCCAAAAGGACCTCAATTCGTGACCATCCCCAAAAAATCAAAATTTTGATGACAATCCTCAAAAAATTGAAATTTTTATATGAAAAACTTATTTTGGCCATAACTCCTTAAATATGCGTCCTAGAGCCAAAATGACCTCAATTCGTGACCACCCCCAAAAAATCTAAATTTCGACGAAAATCCTCAAAAAATTGAAATTTTTATATGAAAAACTTATTTTGGCCATAACTCCTTAAATATGCTTCCTAGAGCCAAAAGGACCTCAATTCGTGACCACCCCCAAAAAATCAAAATTTCGACGAAAATCCTCAAAAAAATGAAATTTTTATATGAAAAACTTATTTTGGCCATAACTCCTTAAATATGCGTCCTAGAGCCAAAAGGACCTCAATTCGTGATCACTCCCAAAAAATCAAAATTTCGACGAAAATCCTCAAAAAAATGAAATTTTTATATGAAAAACTTATTTTGGCCATAACTCCTTAAATATGCGTCCTAGAGCCAAAAGGACCTCAATTCGTGATGAAAATCCTCAAAAAATTGAAATTTTTATATAAAAAACTTATTTTGGCCATAACTCCTTAAATATGCGTCCTAGAGCCAAAAGGACCTCAATTCGTGACCACCCGCAAAAAATCCAAATTTCGACGAAAATCCTCAAAAAATTGAAATTTTTATATGAAAAACTTATTTTGGCCATAACTCCTTAAATATGCGTCCTAGAGCCAAAGGGCCTCAATTCGTGACCATCCCCAAAAAATCAAAATTTTGATGAAAATCCTCAGAAAATTTAAATTTTTATATGAAAAACTTATTTTGGCCATAACTCCTTAAATATGCGTCCTAGAGCCAAAAGGACCTCAATTCGTGATCACTCCCAAAAAATCAAAATTTTGATGAAAATCCTCAAAAAATTGAAATTTTTATATGAAAAACTTAGTTTGGCCATAACTCCTTAAATATGCGTCCTAGAGCCAAAATGACCTCAATTCGTGATCACTCCCAAAAAATCAAAAATTTTGATGAAAATCCTCAAAAAAATTGAAATTTTTATATGAAAAACTTATTTTGGCCATAACTCCTTAAATATGCGTCCTAGAGCCAAAAGGACCTCAATTCGTGACCACCCGCAAAAAATCCAAATTTCGACGAAAATCCTCAAAAAATTGAAATTTTTATATGAAAAACTTATTTTGGCCATAACTCCTTAAATATGCGTCCTAGAGCCAAAAGGACCTCAATTCGTGACCACCCCCAAAAAATCAAAATTTCGACGAAAATCCTCAAAAAAATGAAATTTTTATATGAAAAACTTATTTTGGCCATAACTCCTTAAATATGCGTCCTAGAGCCAAAAGGACCTCAATTCGTGATCACTCCCAAAAAATCAAAATTTTGATGACAATCCTCAAAAAATTGAAATTTTTATATGAAAAACTTATTTTGGCCATAACTCCTTAAATATGCGTCCTAGAGCCAAAATGACCTCAATTCGTGACCACCCCCAAAAAATCCAAATTTCGACGAAAATCCTCAAAAAAATGAAATTTTTATATGAAAAACTTATTTTGGCCATAACTCCTTAAATATGCGTCCTAGAGCCAAAAGGACCTCAATTCGTGATCACTCCCAAAAAATCAAAATTTTGATGAAAATCCTCAAAAAATTGAAATTTTTATATAAAAAACTTATTTTGGCCATAACTCCTTAAATATGCGTCCTAGAGCCAAAAGGACCTCAATTCGTGACCACCCCCAAAAAATCCAAATTTCGACGAAAATCCTCAAAAAATTGAAATTTTTATATGAAAAACTTATTTTGGCCATAACTCCTTAAATATGCGTCCTAGAGCCAAAAGGACCTCAATTCGTGACCATCCCCAAAAAATCAAAATTTTGATGAAAATCCTCAAAAAATTGAAATTTTTATATGAAAAACTTATTTTGGCCATAACTCCTTAAATATGCGTCCTAGAGCCAAAAGGACCTCAATTCGTGACCATCCCCAAAAAATCAAAATTTCGACGAAAATCCTCAAAAAAATGAAATTTTTATATGAAAAACTTATTTTGGCCATAACTCCTTAAATATGCGTCCTAGAGCCAAAAGGACCTCAATTCGTGACCATCCCCAAAAAATCAAAATTTTGATGACAATCCTCAAAAAATTGAAATTTTTATATGAAAAACTTATTTTGGCCATAACTCCTTAAATATGCGTCCTAGAGCCAAAATGACCTCAATTCGTGACCACCCCCAAAAAATCCAAATTTCGACGAAAATCCTCAAAAAATTGAAATTTTTATATGAAAAACTTATTTGGGCCATAACTCCTTAAATATGCGTCCTAGAGCCAAAAGGACCTCAATTCGTGACCATCCCCAAAAAATCAAAATTTTGATGAAAATCCTCAAAAAATTGAAATTTTTATATGAAAAACTTATTTTGGCCATAACTCCTTAAATATGCGTCATAGAGCCAAAAGGGCCTCAATTCGTGACCACCCCCAAAAAATCAAAATTTCGACGAAAATCCTCAAAAAAATGAAATTTTTATATGAAAAACTTATTTTGGCCATAACTCCTTAAATATGCGTCCTAGAGCCAAAAGGACCTCAATTCGTGATCACTCCCAAAAAATCAAAATTTTGATGAAAATCCTCAAAAAATTGAAATTTTTATATGAAAAACTTATTTTGGCCATAACTCCTTAAATATGCGTCCTAGAGCCAAAAGGACCTCAATTCGTGACCACCCCCAAAAAATCCAAATTTCGACGAAAATCCTCAAAAAATAGAAATTTTTATATGAGAAACTTATTTTGGCCATAACTCCTTAAATATGCGTCCTAGAGCCAAAAGGACCTCAATTCGTGACCACCCCCAAAAAATCAAAATTTCGACGAAAATCCTCAAAAAAATGAAATTTTTATATGAAAAACTTATTTTGGCCATAACTCCTTAAATATGCGTCCTAGAGCCAAAAGGACCTCAATTCGTGACCACCCCCAAAAAATCAAAATTTCGACGAAAATCCTCAAAAAAATAAAATGTTTATATGAAAAACTTATTTTGGCCATAACTCCTTAAATATGCGTCCTAGAGACAAAAGGACCTCAATTCGTGACCACCCCCAAAAAATCAAAATTTTGATGAAAATCCTCAAAAAATTGAAATTTTTATATGAAAAACTTATTTTGGCCATAACTCCTTAAATATGCGTCCTAGAGCCAAAAGGACCTCAATTCGTGACCACCCCCAAAAAATCAAAATTTCGACGAAAATCCTCAAAAAAATGAAATTTTTATATGAAAAACTTATTTTGGCCATAACTCCTTAAATATGCGTCCTAGAGCCAAAAGGACCTCAATTCGTGATCACTCCCAAAAAATCAAAATTTTGATGAAAATCCTCAAAAAATTGAAATTTTTATATGAAAAACTTATTTTGGCCATAACTCCTTAAATATGCTTCCTAGAGCCAAAGGACCTCAATTCGTGACCATCCCCAAAAAATCAAAATTTCGACGAAAATCCTCAAAAAATTGAAATTTTTATATGAAAAACTTATTTTGGCCATAACTCCTTAAATATGCTTCCTAGAGCCAAAAGGACCTCAATTCGTGACCATCCCCAAAAAATCCAAATTTCGACGAAAATCCTCAAAAAATTGAAATTTTTATATGAAAAACTTATTTTGGCCATAACTCCTTAAATATGCTTCCTAGAGCCAAAAGGACCTCAATTCGTGATCACTCCCAAAAAATCAAAATTTTGATGAAAATCCTCAAAAAATTGAAATTTTTATATGAAAAACTTATTTTGGCCATAACTCCTTAAATATGCGTCCTAGCGCCAAAAGGACCTCAATTCGTGACCACCCCCAAAAAATCCAAATTTCGACGAAAATCCTCAAAAAATTGAAATTTTTATATGAAAAACTTATTTTGGCCATAACTCCTTAAATATGCGTCCCAGAGCCAAAATGACCTCAATTCGTGACCACCCCCAAAAAATCCAAATTTCGACGAAAATCCTCAAAAAATTGAAATTTTTATATGAAAAACTTATTTTGGCCATAACTCCTTAAATATGCGTCCTAGAGCCAAAAGGACCTCAATTCGTGATCACTCCCACAAAATCAAAATTTTGATGAAAATCCTCAAAAAATTGAAATTTTTATATGAAAAACTTATTTTGGCCATAACTCCTTAAATATGCTTCCTAGAGCCAAAAGGACCTCAATTCGTGACCATCCCCAAAAAATCAAAATTTCGACGAAAATCCTCAAAAAATTGAAATTTTTATATGAAAAACTTATTTTGGCCATAACTCCTTAAATATGCTTCCTAGAGCCAAAAGGACCTCAATTCGTGACCATCCCCAAAAAATCCAAATTTCGACGAAAATCCTCAAAAAATTGAAATTTTTATATGAAAAACTTATTTTGGCCATAACTCCTTAAATATGCTTCCTAGAGCCAAAAGGACCTCAATTCGTGATCACTCCCAAAAAATCAAAATTTTGATGAAAATCCTCAAAAAATTGAAATTTTTATATGAAAAACTTATTTTGGCCATAACTCCTTAAATATGCGTCCTAGCGCCAAAAGGACCTCAATTCGTGACCACCCCCAAAAAATCCAAATTTCGACGAAAATCCTCAAAAAATTGAAATTTTTATATGAAAAACTTATTTTGGCCATAACTCCTTAAATATGCGTCCCAGAGCCAAAATGACCTCAATTCGTGACCACCCCCAAAAAATCCAAATTTCGACGAAAATCCTCAAAAAATTGAAATTTTTATATGAAAAACTTATTTTGGCCATAACTCCTTAAATATGCGTCCTAGAGCCAAAAGGACCTCAATTCGTGATCACTCCCACAAAATCAAAATTTTGATGAAAATCCTCAAAAAATTGAAATTTTTATATGAAAAACTTATTTTGGCCATAACTCCTTAAATATGCGTCCTAGAGCCAAAAGGACCTCAATTCGTGACCACCCGCAAAAAATCAAAATTTTGATGAAAATCCTCAAAAAATTGAAATTTTTATATGAAAAACTTATTTTGGCCATAACTCCTTAAATATGCGTCCTAGAGCCAAAAGGACCTCAATTCGTGACCACCCCCAAAAAATCCAAATTTCGACGAAAATCCTCAAAAAATTGAAATTTTTATATGAAAAACTTATTTTGGGCCATAACTCCTTAAATATGCGTCCTAGAGCCAAAAGGACCTCAATTCGTGATCACTCCCAAAAAATCAAAATTTTGATGAAAATCCTCAAAAAATTGAAATTTTTATATAAAAAACTTATTTTGGCCATAACTCCTTAAATATGCGTCCTAGAGCCAAAAGGACCTCAATTCGTGACCACCCCCAAAAAATCCAAATTTCGACGAAAATCCTCAAAAAATTGAAATTTTTATATGAAAAACTTATTTTGGCCATAACTCCTTAAATATGCGTCCTAGAGCCAAAAGGACCTCAATTCGTGACCACCCCCAAAAAATCAAAATTTCGACGAAAATCCTAAAAAAAATGAAATTTTTATATGAAAAACTTATTTTGACCATAACTCCTTAAATATGCGTCCTAGAGCCAAAAGGACCTCAATTCGTGACCATCCCCAAAAAATCAAAATTTTGATGAAAATCCTCAAAAAATTGAAATTTTTATATGAAAAACTTATTTTGGCCATAACTCCTTAAATATGCGTCCTAGAGCCAAAAGGACCTCAATTCGTGACCACCCCCAAAAAATCAAAATTTCGACGAAAATCCTAAAAAAAATGAAATTTTTATATGAAAAACTTATTTTGGCCATAACTCCTTAAATATGCGTCCTAGAGCCAAAAGGACCTCAATTCGTGACCATCCCCAAAAAATCAAAATTTCGACGAAAATCCTCAAAAAAATGAAATTTTTATATGAAAAACTTATTTTGGCCATAACTCCTTAAATATGCGTCCTAGAGCCAAAAGGACCTCAATTCGTGACCATCCCCAAAAAATCAAAATTTTGATGACAATCCTCAAAAAATTGAAATTTTTATATGAAAAACTTATTTTGGCCATAACTCCTTAAATATGCGTCCTAGAGCCAAAATGACCTCAATTCGTGACCACCCCCAAAAAATCTAAATTTCGACGAAAATCCTCAAAAAATTGAAATTTTTATATGAAAAACTTATTTTGGCCATAACTCCTTAAATATGCTTCCTAGAGCCAAAAGGACCTCAATTCGTGACCACCCCCAAAAAATCAAAATTTCGACGAAAATCCTCAAAAAAATGAAATTTTTATATGAAAAACTTATTTTGGCCATAACTCCTTAAATATGCGTCCTAGAGCCAAAAGGACCTCAATTCGTGATCACTCCCAAAAAATCAAAATTTCGACGAAAATCCTCAAAAAAATGAAATTTTTATATGAAAAACTTATTTTGGCCATAACTCCTTAAATATGCGTCCTAGAGCCAAAAGGACCTCAATTCGTGATGAAAATCCTCAAAAAATTGAAATTTTTATATAAAAAACTTATTTTGGCCATAACTCCTTAAATATGCGTCCTAGAGCCAAAAGGACCTCAATTCGTGACCACCCGCAAAAAATCCAAATTTCGACGAAAATCCTCAAAAAATTGAAATTTTTATATGAAAAACTTATTTTGGCCATAACTCCTTAAATATGCGTCCTAGAGCCAAAGGGCCTCAATTCGTGACCATCCCCAAAAAATCAAAATTTTGATGAAAATCCTCAGAAAATTTAAATTTTTATATGAAAAACTTATTTTGGCCATAACTCCTTAAATATGCGTCCTAGAGCCAAAAGGACCTCAATTCGTGATCACTCCCAAAAAATCAAAATTTTGATGAAAATCCTCAAAAAATTGAAATTTTTATATGAAAAACTTAGTTTGGCCATAACTCCTTAAATATGCGTCCTAGAGCCAAAATGACCTCAATTCGTGATCACTCCCAAAAAATCAAAAATTTTGATGAAAATCCTCAAAAAAATTGAAATTTTTATATGAAAAACTTATTTTGGCCATAACTCCTTAAATATGCGTCCTAGAGCCAAAAGGACCTCAATTCGTGACCACCCGCAAAAAATCCAAATTTCGACGAAAATCCTCAAAAAATTGAAATTTTTATATGAAAAACTTATTTTGGCCATAACTCCTTAAATATGCGTCCTAGAGCCAAAAGGACCTCAATTCGTGACCACCCCCAAAAAATCAAAATTTCGACGAAAATCCTCAAAAAAATGAAATTTTTATATGAAAAACTTATTTTGGCCATAACTCCTTAAATATGCGTCCTAGAGCCAAAAGGACCTCAATTCGTGATCACTCCCAAAAAATCAAAATTTTGATGACAATCCTCAAAAAATTGAAATTTTTATATGAAAAACTTATTTTGGCCATAACTCCTTAAATATGCGTCCTAGAGCCAAAATGACCTCAATTCGTGACCACCCCCAAAAAATCCAAATTTCGACGAAAATCCTCAAAAAAATGAAATTTTTATATGAAAAACTTATTTTGGCCATAACTCCTTAAATATGCGTCCTAGAGCCAAAAGGACCTCAATTCGTGATCACTCCCAAAAAATCAAAATTTTGATGAAAATCCTCAAAAAATTGAAATTTTTATATAAAAAACTTATTTTGGCCATAACTCCTTAAATATGCGTCCTAGAGCCAAAAGGACCTCAATTCGTGACCACCCCCAAAAAATCCAAATTTCGACGAAAATCCTCAAAAAATTGAAATTTTTATATGAAAAACTTATTTTGGCCATAACTCCTTAAATATGCGTCCTAGAGCCAAAAGGACCTCAATTCGTGACCATCCCCAAAAAATCAAAATTTTGATGAAAATCCTCAAAAAATTGAAATTTTTATATGAAAAACTTATTTTGGCCATAACTCCTTAAATATGCGTCCTAGAGCCAAAAGGACCTCAATTCGTGACCATCCCCAAAAAATCAAAATTTCGACGAAAATCCTCAAAAAAAATGAAATTTTTATATGAAAAACTTATTTTGGCCATAACTCCTTAAATATGCGTCCTAGAGCCAAAAGGACCTCAATTCGTGACCATCCCCAAAAAATCAAAATTTTGATGACAATCCTCAAAAATTGAAATTTTTATATGAAAAACTTATTTTGGCCATAACTCCTTAAATATGCGTCCTAGAGCCAAAATGACCTCAATTCGTGACCACCCCCAAAAAATCCAAATTTCGACGAAAATCCTCAAAAAATTGAAATTTTTATATGAAAAACTTATTTGGGCCATAACTCCTTAAATATGCGTCCTAGAGCCAAAAGGACCTCAATTCGTGACCATCCCCAAAAAATCAAAATTTTGATGAAAATCCTCAAAAAATTGAAATTTTTATATGAAAAACTTATTTTGGCCATAACTCCTTAAATATGCGTCATAGAGCCAAAAGGGCCTCAATTCGTGACCACCCCCAAAAAATCAAAATTTCGACGAAAATCCTCAAAAAAATGAAATTTTTATATGAAAAACTTATTTTGGCCATAACTCCTTAAATATGCGTCCTAGAGCCAAAAGGACCTCAATTCGTGATCACTCCCAAAAAATCAAAATTTTGATGAAAATCCTCAAAAATTGAAATTTTTATATGAAAAAACTTATTTTGGCCATAACTCCTTAAATATGCGTCCTAGAGCCAAAAGGACCTCAATTCGTGACCACCCCCAAAAAATCCAAATTTCGACGAAAATCCTCAAAAAATAGAAATTTTTATATGAGAAACTTATTTTGGCCATAACTCCTTAAATATGCGTCCTAGAGCCAAAAGGACCTCAATTCGTGACCACCCCCAAAAAATCAAAATTTCGACGAAAATCCTCAAAAAAATGAAATTTTTATATGAAAAACTTATTTTGGCCATAACTCCTTAAATATGCGTCCTAGAGCCAAAAGGACCTCAATTCGTGACCACCCCCAAAAAATCAAAATTTCGACGAAAATCCTCAAAAAAATAAAATGTTTATATGAAAAACTTATTTTGGCCATAACTCCTTAAATATGCGTCCTAGAGACAAAAGGACCTCAATTCGTGACCACCCCCAAAAAATCAAAATTTTGATGAAAATCCTCAAAAAATTGAAATTTTTATATGAAAAACTTATTTTGGCCATAACTCCTTAAATATGCGTCCTAGAGCCAAAAGGACCTCAATTCGTGACCACCCCCAAAAAATCAAAATTTCGACGAAAATCCTCAAAAAAATGAAATTTTTATATGAAAAACTTATTTTGGCCATAACTCCTTAAATATGCGTCCTAGAGCCAAAAGGACCTCAATTCGTGATCACTCCCAAAAAATCAAAATTTTGATGAAAATCCTCAAAAAATTGAAATTTTTATATGAAAAACTTATTTTGGCCATAACTCCTTAAATATGCGTCCTAGAGCCAAAAGGACCTCAATTCGTGACCACCCCCAAAAAATCAAAATTTCGACGAAAATCCTAAAAAAAATGAAATTTTTATATGAAAAACTTATTTTGGCCATAACTCCTTAAATATGCGTCCTAGAGCCAAAAGGACCTCAATTCGTGACCATCCCCAAAAAATCAAAATTTCGACGAAAATCCTCAAAAAAATGAAATTTTTATATGAAAAACTTATTTTGGCCATAACTCCTTAAATATGCGTCCTAGAGCCAAAAGGACCTCAATTCGTGACCATCCCCAAAAAATCAAAATTTTGATGACAATCCTCAAAAAATTGAAATTTTTATATGAAAAACTTATTTTGGCCATAACTCCTTAAATATGCGTCCTAGAGCCAAAATGACCTCAATTCGTGACCACCCCCAAAAAATCTAAATTTCGACGAAAATCCTCAAAAAATTGAAATTTTTATATGAAAAACTTATTTTGGCCATAACTCCTTAAATATGCTTCCTAGAGCCAAAAGGACCTCAATTCGTGACCACCCCCAAAAAATCAAAATTTCGACGAAAATCCTCAAAAAAATGAAATTTTTATATGAAAAACTTATTTTGGCCATAACTCCTTAAATATGCGTCCTAGAGCCAAAAGGACCTCAATTCGTGATCACTCCCAAAAAATCAAAATTTCGACGAAAATCCTCAAAAAAATGAAATTTTTATATGAAAAACTTATTTTGGCCATAACTCCTTAAATATGCGTCCTAGAGCCAAAAGGACCTCAATTCGTGATGAAAATCCTCAAAAAATTGAAATTTTTATATAAAAAACTTATTTTGGCCATAACTCCTTAAATATGCGTCCTAGAGCCAAAAGGACCTCAATTCGTGACCACCCGCAAAAAATCCAAATTTCGACGAAAATCCTCAAAAAATTGAAATTTTTATATGAAAAACTTATTTTGGCCATAACTCCTTAAATATGCGTCCTAGAGCCAAAGGGCCTCAATTCGTGACCATCCCCAAAAAATCAAAATTTTGATGAAAATCCTCAGAAAATTTAAATTTTTATATGAAAAACTTATTTTGGCCATAACTCCTTAAATATGCGTCCTAGAGCCAAAAGGACCTCAATTCGTGATCACTCCCAAAAAATCAAAATTTTGATGAAAATCCTCAAAAAATTGAAATTTTTATATGAAAAACTTAGTTTGGCCATAACTCCTTAAATATGCGTCCTAGAGCCAAAATGACCTCAATTCGTGATCACTCCCAAAAAATCAAAAATTTTGATGAAAATCCTCAAAAAAATTGAAATTTTTATATGAAAAACTTATTTTGGCCATAACTCCTTAAATATGCGTCCTAGAGCCAAAAGGACCTCAATTCGTGACCACCCGCAAAAAATCCAAATTTCGACGAAAATCCTCAAAAAATTGAAATTTTTATATGAAAAACTTATTTTGGCCATAACTCCTTAAATATGCGTCCTAGAGCCAAAAGGACCTCAATTCGTGACCACCCCCAAAAAATCAAAATTTCGACGAAAATCCTCAAAAAAATGAAATTTTTATATGAAAAACTTATTTTGGCCATAACTCCTTAAATATGCGTCCTAGAGCCAAAAGGACCTCAATTCGTGATCACTCCCAAAAAATCAAAATTTTGATGACAATCCTCAAAAAATTGAAATTTTTATATGAAAAACTTATTTTGGCCATAACTCCTTAAATATGCGTCCTAGAGCCAAAATGACCTCAATTCGTGACCACCCCCAAAAAATCCAAATTTCGACGAAAATCCTCAAAAAAATGAAATTTTTATATGAAAAACTTATTTTGGCCATAACTCCTTAAATATGCGTCCTAGAGCCAAAAGGACCTCAATTCGTGATCACTCCCAAAAAATCAAAATTTTGATGAAAATCCTCAAAAAATTGAAATTTTTATATAAAAAACTTATTTTGGCCATAACTCCTTAAATATGCGTCCTAGAGCCAAAAGGACCTCAATTCGTGACCACCCCCAAAAAATCCAAATTTCGACGAAAATCCTCAAAAAATTGAAATTTTTATATGAAAAACTTATTTTGGCCATAACTCCTTAAATATGCGTCCTAGAGCCAAAAGGACCTCAATTCGTGACCATCCCCAAAAAATCAAAATTTTGATGAAAATCCTCAAAAAATTGAAATTTTTATATGAAAAACTTATTTTGGCCATAACTCCTTAAATATGCGTCCTAGAGCCAAAAGGACCTCAATTCGTGACCATCCCCAAAAAATCAAAATTTCGACGAAAATCCTCAAAAAAATGAAATTTTTATATGAAAAACTTATTTTGGCCATAACTCCTTAAATATGCGTCCTAGAGCCAAAAGGACCTCAATTCGTGACCATCCCCAAAAAATCAAAATTTTGATGACAATCCTCAAAAAATTGAAATTTTTATATGAAAAACTTATTTTGGCCATAACTCCTTAAATATGCGTCCTAGAGCCAAAATGACCTCAATTCGTGACCACCCCCAAAAAATCCAAATTTCGACGAAAATCCTCAAAAAATTGAAATTTTTATATGAAAAACTTATTTGGGCCATAACTCCTTAAATATGCGTCCTAGAGCCAAAAGGACCTCAATTCGTGACCATCCCCAAAAAATCAAAATTTTGATGAAAATCCTCAAAAAATTGAAATTTTTATATGAAAAACTTATTTTGGCCATAACTCCTTAAATATGCGTCATAGAGCCAAAAGGGCCTCAATTCGTGACCACCCCCAAAAAATCAAAATTTCGACGAAAATCCTCAAAAAAATGAAATTTTTATATGAAAAACTTATTTTGGCCATAACTCCTTAAATATGCGTCCTAGAGCCAAAAGGACCTCAATTCGTGATCACTCCCAAAAAATCAAAATTTTGATGAAAATCCTCAAAAAATTGAAATTTTTATATGAAAAACTTATTTTGGCCATAACTCCTTAAATATGCGTCCTAGAGCCAAAAGGACCTCAATTCGTGACCACCCCCAAAAAATCCAAATTTCGACGAAAATCCTCAAAAAATAGAAATTTTTATATGAGAAACTTATTTTGGCCATAACTCCTTAAATATGCGTCCTAGAGCCAAAAGGACCTCAATTCGTGACCACCCCCAAAAAATCAAAATTTCGACGAAAATCCTCAAAAAAATGAAATTTTTATATGAAAAACTTATTTTGGCCATAACTCCTTAAATATGCGTCCTAGAGCCAAAAGGACCTCAATTCGTGACCACCCCCAAAAAATCAAAATTTCGACGAAAATCCTCAAAAAAATAAAATGTTTATATGAAAAACTTATTTTGGCCATAACTCCTTAAATATGCGTCCTAGAGACAAAAGGACCTCAATTCGTGACCACCCCCAAAAAATCAAAATTTTGATGAAAATCCTCAAAAAATTGAAATTTTTATATGAAAAACTTATTTTGGCCATAACTCCTTAAATATGCGTCCTAGAGCCAAAAGGACCTCAATTCGTGACCACCCCCAAAAAATCAAAATTTCGACGAAAATCCTCAAAAAAATGAAATTTTTATATGAAAAACTTATTTTGGCCATAACTCCTTAAATATGCGTCCTAGAGCCAAAAGGACCTCAATTCGTGATCACTCCCAAAAAATCAAAATTTTGATGAAAATCCTCAAAAAATTGAAATTTTTATATGAAAAACTTATTTTGGCCATAACTCCTTAAATATGCTTCCTAGAGCCAAAGGACCTCAATTCGTGACCATCCCCAAAAAATCAAAATTTCGACGAAAATCCTCAAAAAATTGAAATTTTTATATGAAAAACTTATTTTGGCCATAACTCCTTAAATATGCTTCCTAGAGCCAAAAGGACCTCAATTCGTGACCATCCCCAAAAAATCCAAATTTCGACGAAAATCCTCAAAAAATTGAAATTTTTATATGAAAAACTTATTTTGGCCATAACTCCTTAAATATGCTTCCTAGAGCCAAAAGGACCTCAATTCGTGATCACTCCCAAAAAATCAAAATTTTGATGAAAATCCTCAAAAAATTGAAATTTTTATATGAAAAACTTATTTTGGCCATAACTCCTTAAATATGCGTCCTAGCGCCAAAAGGACCTCAATTCGTGACCACCCCCAAAAAATCCAAATTTCGACGAAAATCCTCAAAAAATTGAAATTTTTATATGAAAAACTTATTTTGGCCATAACTCCTTAAATATGCGTCCCAGAGCCAAAATGACCTCAATTCGTGACCACCCCCAAAAAATCCAAATTTCGACGAAAATCCTCAAAAAATTGAAATTTTTATATGAAAAACTTATTTTGGCCATAACTCCTTAAATATGCGTCCTAGAGCCAAAAGGACCTCAATTCGTGATCACTCCCACAAAATCAAAATTTTGATGAAAATCCTCAAAAAATTGAAATTTTTATATGAAAAACTTATTTTGGCCATAACTCCTTAAATATGCTTCCTAGAGCCAAAAGGACCTCAATTCGTGACCATCCCCAAAAAATCAAAATTTCGACGAAAATCCTCAAAAAATTGAAATTTTTATATGAAAAACTTATTTTGGCCATAACTCCTTAAATATGCTTCCTAGAGCCAAAAGGACCTCAATTCGTGACCATCCCCAAAAAATCCAAATTTCGACGAAAATCCTCAAAAAATTGAAATTTTTATATGAAAAACTTATTTTGGCCATAACTCCTTAAATATGCTTCCTAGAGCCAAAAGGACCTCAATTCGTGATCACTCCCAAAAAATCAAAATTTTGATGAAAATCCTCAAAAAATTGAAATTTTTATATGAAAAACTTATTTTGGCCATAACTCCTTAAATATGCGTCCTAGCGCCAAAAGGACCTCAATTCGTGACCACCCCCAAAAAATCCAAATTTCGACGAAAATCCTCAAAAAATTGAAATTTTTATATGAAAAACTTATTTTGGCCATAACTCCTTAAATATGCGTCCCAGAGCCAAAATGACCTCAATTCGTGACCACCCCCAAAAAATCCAAATTTCGACGAAAATCCTCAAAAAATTGAAATTTTTATATGAAAAACTTATTTTGGCCATAACTCCTTAAATATGCGTCCTAGAGCCAAAAGGACCTCAATTCGTGATCACTCCCACAAAATCAAAATTTTGATGAAAATCCTCAAAAAATTGAAATTTTTATATGAAAAACTTATTTTGGCCATAACTCCTTAAATATGCGTCCTAGAGCCAAAAGGACCTCAATTCGTGACCACCCGCAAAAAATCAAAATTTTGATGAAAATCCTCAAAAAATTGAAATTTTTATATGAAAAACTTATTTTGGCCATAACTCCTTAAATATGCGTCCTAGAGCCAAAAGGACCTCAATTCGTGACCACCCCCAAAAAATCCAAATTTCGACGAAAATCCTCAAAAAATTGAAATTTTTATATGAAAAACTTATTTTGGGCCATAACTCCTTAAATATGCGTCCTAGAGCCAAAAGGACCTCAATTCGTGATCACTCCCAAAAAATCAAAATTTTGATGAAAATCCTCAAAAAATTGAAATTTTTATATAAAAAACTTATTTTGGCCATAACTCCTTAAATATGCGTCCTAGAGCCAAAAGGACCTCAATTCGTGACCACCCCCAAAAAATCCAAATTTCGACGAAAATCCTCAAAAAATTGAAATTTTTATATGAAAAACTTATTTTGGCCATAACTCCTTAAATATGCGTCCTAGAGCCAAAAGGACCTCAATTCGTGACCACCCCCAAAAAATCAAAATTTCGACGAAAATCCTAAAAAAAATGAAATTTTTATATGAAAAACTTATTTTGACCATAACTCCTTAAATATGCGTCCTAGAGCCAAAAGGACCTCAATTCGTGACCATCCCCAAAAAATCAAAATTTTGATGAAAATCCTCAAAAAATTGAAATTTTTATATGAAAAACTTATTTTGGCCATAACTCCTTAAATATGCGTCCTAGAGCCAAAAGGACCTCAATTCGTGACCACCCCCAAAAAATCAAAATTTCGACGAAAATCCTAAAAAAAATGAAATTTTTATATGAAAAACTTATTTTGGCCATAACTCCTTAAATATGCGTCCTAGAGCCAAAAGGACCTCAATTCGTGACCATCCCCAAAAAATCAAAATTTCGACGAAAATCCTCAAAAAAATGAAATTTTTATATGAAAAACTTATTTTGGCCATAACTCCTTAAATATGCGTCCTAGAGCCAAAAGGACCTCAATTCGTGACCATCCCCAAAAAATCAAAATTTTGATGACAATCCTCAAAAAATTGAAATTTTTATATGAAAAACTTATTTTGGCCATAACTCCTTAAATATGCGTCCTAGAGCCAAAATGACCTCAATTCGTGACCACCCCCAAAAAATCTAAATTTCGACGAAAATCCTCAAAAAATTGAAATTTTTATATGAAAAACTTATTTTGGCCATAACTCCTTAAATATGCTTCCTAGAGCCAAAAGGACCTCAATTCGTGACCACCCCCAAAAAATCAAAATTTCGACGAAAATCCTCAAAAAAATGAAATTTTTATATGAAAAACTTATTTTGGCCATAACTCCTTAAATATGCGTCCTAGAGCCAAAAGGACCTCAATTCGTGATCACTCCCAAAAAATCAAAATTTCGACGAAAATCCTCAAAAAAATGAAATTTTTATATGAAAAACTTATTTTGGCCATAACTCCTTAAATATGCGTCCTAGAGCCAAAAGGACCTCAATTCGTGATGAAAATCCTCAAAAAATTGAAATTTTTATATAAAAAACTTATTTTGGCCATAACTCCTTAAATATGCGTCCTAGAGCCAAAAGGACCTCAATTCGTGACCACCCGCAAAAAATCCAAATTTCGACGAAAATCCTCAAAAAATTGAAATTTTTATATGAAAAACTTATTTTGGCCATAACTCCTTAAATATGCGTCCTAGAGCCAAAGGGCCTCAATTCGTGACCATCCCCAAAAAATCAAAATTTTGATGAAAATCCTCAGAAAATTTAAATTTTTATATGAAAAACTTATTTTGGCCATAACTCCTTAAATATGCGTCCTAGAGCCAAAAGGACCTCAATTCGTGATCACTCCCAAAAAATCAAAATTTTGATGAAAATCCTCAAAAAATTGAAATTTTTATATGAAAAACTTAGTTTGGCCATAACTCCTTAAATATGCGTCCTAGAGCCAAAATGACCTCAATTCGTGATCACTCCCAAAAAATCAAAAATTTTGATGAAAATCCTCAAAAAAATTGAAATTTTTATATGAAAAACTTATTTTGGCCATAACTCCTTAAATATGCGTCCTAGAGCCAAAAGGACCTCAATTCGTGACCACCCGCAAAAAATCCAAATTTCGACGAAAATCCTCAAAAAATTGAAATTTTTATATGAAAAACTTATTTTGGCCATAACTCCTTAAATATGCGTCCTAGAGCCAAAAGGACCTCAATTCGTGACCACCCCCAAAAAATCAAAATTTCGACGAAAATCCTCAAAAAAATGAAATTTTTATATGAAAAACTTATTTTGGCCATAACTCCTTAAATATGCGTCCTAGAGCCAAAAGGACCTCAATTCGTGATCACTCCCAAAAAATCAAAATTTTGATGACAATCCTCAAAAAATTGAAATTTTTATATGAAAAACTTATTTTGGCCATAACTCCTTAAATATGCGTCCTAGAGCCAAAATGACCTCAATTCGTGACCACCCCCAAAAAATCCAAATTTCGACGAAAATCCTCAAAAAAATGAAATTTTTATATGAAAAACTTATTTTGGCCATAACTCCTTAAATATGCGTCCTAGAGCCAAAAGGACCTCAATTCGTGATCACTCCCAAAAAATCAAAATTTTGATGAAAATCCTCAAAAAATTGAAATTTTTATATAAAAAACTTATTTTGGCCATAACTCCTTAAATATGCGTCCTAGAGCCAAAAGGACCTCAATTCGTGACCACCCCCAAAAAATCCAAATTTCGACGAAAATCCTCAAAAAATTGAAATTTTTATATGAAAAACTTATTTTGGCCATAACTCCTTAAATATGCGTCCTAGAGCCAAAAGGACCTCAATTCGTGACCATCCCCAAAAAATCAAAATTTTGATGAAAATCCTCAAAAAATTGAAATTTTTATATGAAAAACTTATTTTGGCCATAACTCCTTAAATATGCGTCCTAGAGCCAAAAGGACCTCAATTCGTGACCATCCCCAAAAAATCAAAATTTCGACGAAAATCCTCAAAAAAATGAAATTTTTATATGAAAAACTTATTTTGGCCATAACTCCTTAAATATGCGTCCTAGAGCCAAAAGGACCTCAATTCGTGACCATCCCCAAAAAATCAAAATTTTGATGACAATCCTCAAAAAATTGAAATTTTTATATGAAAAACTTATTTTGGCCATAACTCCTTAAATATGCGTCCTAGAGCCAAAATGACCTCAATTCGTGACCACCCCCAAAAAATCCAAATTTCGACGAAAATCCTCAAAAAATTGAAATTTTTATATGAAAAACTTATTTGGGCCATAACTCCTTAAATATGCGTCCTAGAGCCAAAAGGACCTCAATTCGTGACCATCCCCAAAAAATCAAAATTTTGATGAAAATCCTCAAAAAATTGAAATTTTTATATGAAAAACTTATTTTGGCCATAACTCCTTAAATATGCGTCATAGAGCCAAAAGGGCCTCAATTCGTGACCACCCCCAAAAAATCAAAATTTCGACGAAAATCCTCAAAAAAATGAAATTTTTATATGAAAAACTTATTTTGGCCATAACTCCTTAAATATGCGTCCTAGAGCCAAAAGGACCTCAATTCGTGATCACTCCCAAAAAATCAAAATTTTGATGAAAATCCTCAAAAAATTGAAATTTTTATATGAAAAACTTATTTTGGCCATAACTCCTTAAATATGCGTCCTAGAGCCAAAAGGACCTCAATTCGTGACCACCCCCAAAAAATCCAAATTTCGACGAAAATCCTCAAAAAATAGAAATTTTTATATGAGAAACTTATTTTGGCCATAACTCCTTAAATATGCGTCCTAGAGCCAAAAGGACCTCAATTCGTGACCACCCCCAAAAAATCAAAATTTCGACGAAAATCCTCAAAAAAATGAAATTTTTATATGAAAAACTTATTTTGGCCATAACTCCTTAAATATGCGTCCTAGAGCCAAAAGGACCTCAATTCGTGACCACCCCCAAAAAATCAAAATTTCGACGAAAATCCTCAAAAAAATAAAATGTTTATATGAAAAACTTATTTTGGCCATAACTCCTTAAATATGCGTCCTAGAGACAAAAGGACCTCAATTCGTGACCACCCCCAAAAAATCAAAATTTTGATGAAAATCCTCAAAAAATTGAAATTTTTATATGAAAAACTTATTTTGGCCATAACTCCTTAAATATGCGTCCTAGAGCCAAAAGGACCTCAATTCGTGACCACCCCCAAAAAATCAAAATTTCGACGAAAATCCTCAAAAAAATGAAATTTTTATATGAAAAACTTATTTTGGCCATAACTCCTTAAATATGCGTCCTAGAGCCAAAAGGACCTCAATTCGTGATCACTCCCAAAAAATCAAAATTTTGATGAAAATCCTCAAAAAATTGAAATTTTTATATGAAAAACTTATTTTGGCCATAACTCCTTAAATATGCTTCCTAGAGCCAAAGGACCTCAATTCGTGACCATCCCCAAAAAATCAAAATTTCGACGAAAATCCTCAAAAAATTGAAATTTTTATATGAAAAACTTATTTTGGCCATAACTCCTTAAATATGCTTCCTAGAGCCAAAAGGACCTCAATTCGTGACCATCCCCAAAAAATCCAAATTTCGACGAAAATCCTCAAAAAATTGAAATTTTTATATGAAAAACTTATTTTGGCCATAACTCCTTAAATATGCTTCCTAGAGCCAAAAGGACCTCAATTCGTGATCACTCCCAAAAAATCAAAATTTTGATGAAAATCCTCAAAAAATTGAAATTTTTATATGAAAAACTTATTTTGGCCATAACTCCTTAAATATGCGTCCTAGCGCCAAAAGGACCTCAATTCGTGACCACCCCCAAAAAATCCAAATTTCGACGAAAATCCTCAAAAAATTGAAATTTTTATATGAAAAACTTATTTTGGCCATAACTCCTTAAATATGCGTCCCAGAGCCAAAATGACCTCAATTCGTGACCACCCCCAAAAAATCCAAATTTCGACGAAAATCCTCAAAAAATTGAAATTTTTATATGAAAAACTTATTTTGGCCATAACTCCTTAAATATGCGTCCTAGAGCCAAAAGGACCTCAATTCGTGATCACTCCCACAAAATCAAAATTTTGATGAAAATCCTCAAAAAATTGAAATTTTTATATGAAAAACTTATTTTGGCCATAACTCCTTAAATATGCTTCCTAGAGCCAAAAGGACCTCAATTCGTGACCATCCCCAAAAAATCAAAATTTCGACGAAAATCCTCAAAAAATTGAAATTTTTATATGAAAAACTTATTTTGGCCATAACTCCTTAAATATGCTTCCTAGAGCCAAAAGGACCTCAATTCGTGACCATCCCCAAAAAATCCAAATTTCGACGAAAATCCTCAAAAAATTGAAATTTTTATATGAAAAACTTATTTTGGCCATAACTCCTTAAATATGCTTCCTAGAGCCAAAAGGACCTCAATTCGTGATCACTCCCAAAAAATCAAAATTTTGATGAAAATCCTCAAAAAATTGAAATTTTTATATGAAAAACTTATTTTGGCCATAACTCCTTAAATATGCGTCCTAGCGCCAAAAGGACCTCAATTCGTGACCACCCCCAAAAAATCCAAATTTCGACGAAAATCCTCAAAAAATTGAAATTTTTATATGAAAAACTTATTTTGGCCATAACTCCTTAAATATGCGTCCCAGAGCCAAAATGACCTCAATTCGTGACCACCCCCAAAAAATCCAAATTTCGACGAAAATCCTCAAAAAAATTGAAATTTTTATATGAAAAACTTATTTTGGCCATAACTCCTTAAATATGCGTCCTAGAGCCAAAAGGACCTCAATTCGTGATCACTCCCACAAAATCAAAATTTTGATGAAAATCCTCAAAAAATTGAAATTTTTATATGAAAAACTTATTTTGGCCATAACTCCTTAAATATGCGTCCTAGAGCCAAAAGGACCTCAATTCGTGACCACCCGCAAAAAATCAAAATTTTGATGAAAATCCTCAAAAAATTGAAATTTTTATATGAAAAACTTATTTTGGCCATAACTCCTTAAATATGCGTCCTAGAGCCAAAAGGACCTCAATTCGTGATCACTCCCAAAAAATCAAAAATTTTGATGAAAATCCTCAAAAAAATTGAAATTTTTATATGAAAAACTTATTTTGGCCATAACTCCTTAAATATGCGTCCTAGAGCCAAAAGGACCTCAATTCGTGACCACCCGCAAAAAATCCAAATTTCGACGAAAATCCTCAAAAAATTGAAATTTTTATATGAAAAACTTATTTTGGCCATAACTCCTTAAATATGCGTCCTAGAGCCAAAAGGACCTCAATTCGTGACCACCCCCAAAAAATCAAAATTTCGACGAAAATCCTCAAAAAAATGAAATTTTTATATGAAAAACTTATTTTGGCCATAACTCCTTAAATATGCGTCCTAGAGCCAAAAGGACCTCAATTCGTGATCACTCCCAAAAAATCAAAATTTTGATGACAATCCTCAAAAAATTGAAATTTTTATATGAAAAACTTATTTTGGCCATAACTCCTTAAATATGCGTCCTAGAGCCAAAATGACCTCAATTCGTGACCACCCCCAAAAAATCCAAATTTCGACGAAAATCCTCAAAAAAATGAAATTTTTATATGAAAAACTTATTTTGGCCATAACTCCTTAAATATGCGTCCTAGAGCCAAAAGGACCTCAATTCGTGATCACTCCCAAAAAATCAAAATTTTGATGAAAATCCTCAAAAAATTGAAATTTTTATATAAAAAACTTATTTTGGCCATAACTCCTTAAATATGCGTCCTAGAGCCAAAAGGACCTCAATTCGTGACCACCCCCAAAAAATCCAAATTTCGACGAAAATCCTCAAAAAATTGAAATTTTTATATGAAAAACTTATTTTGGCCATAACTCCTTAAATATGCGTCCTAGAGCCAAAAGGACCTCAATTCGTGACCATCCCCAAAAAATCAAAATTTTGATGAAAATCCTCAAAAAATTGAAATTTTTATATGAAAAACTTATTTTGGCCATAACTCCTTAAATATGCGTCCTAGAGCCAAAAGGACCTCAATTCGTGACCATCCCCAAAAAATCAAAATTTCGACGAAAATCCTCAAAAAAATGAAATTTTTATATGAAAAACTTATTTTGGCCATAACTCCTTAAATATGCGTCCTAGAGCCAAAAGGACCTCAATTCGTGACCATCCCCAAAAAATCAAAATTTTGATGACAATCCTCAAAAAATTGAAATTTTTATATGAAAAACTTATTTTGGCCATAACTCCTTAAATATGCGTCCTAGAGCCAAAATGACCTCAATTCGTGACCACCCCCAAAAAATCCAAATTTCGACGAAAATCCTCAAAAAATTGAAATTTTTATATGAAAAACTTATTTGGGCCATAACTCCTTAAATATGCGTCCTAGAGCCAAAAGGACCTCAATTCGTGACCATCCCCAAAAAATCAAAATTTTGATGAAAATCCTCAAAAAATTGAAATTTTTATATGAAAAACTTATTTTGGCCATAACTCCTTAAATATGCGTCATAGAGCCAAAAGGGCCTCAATTCGTGACCACCCCCAAAAAATCAAAATTTCGACGAAAATCCTCAAAAAAATGAAATTTTTATATGAAAAACTTATTTTGGCCATAACTCCTTAAATATGCGTCCTAGAGCCAAAAGGACCTCAATTCGTGATCACTCCCAAAAAATCAAAATTTTGATGAAAATCCTCAAAAAATTGAAATTTTTATATGAAAAACTTATTTTGGCCATAACTCCTTAAATATGCGTCCTAGAGCCAAAAGGACCTCAATTCGTGACCACCCCCAAAAAATCCAAATTTCGACGAAAATCCTCAAAAAATAGAAATTTTTATATGAGAAACTTATTTTGGCCATAACTCCTTAAATATGCGTCCTAGAGCCAAAAGGACCTCAATTCGTGACCACCCCCAAAAAATCAAAATTTCGACGAAAATCCTCAAAAAAATGAAATTTTTATATGAAAAACTTATTTTGGCCATAACTCCTTAAATATGCGTCCTAGAGCCAAAAGGACCTCAATTCGTGACCACCCCCAAAAAATCAAAATTTCGACGAAAATCCTCAAAAAAATAAAATGTTTATATGAAAAACTTATTTTGGCCATAACTCCTTAAATATGCGTCCTAGAGACAAAAGGACCTCAATTCGTGACCACCCCCAAAAAATCAAAATTTTGATGAAAATCCTCAAAAAATTGAAATTTTTATATGAAAAACTTATTTTGGCCATAACTCCTTAAATATGCGTCCTAGAGCCAAAAGGACCTCAATTCGTGACCACCCCCAAAAAATCAAAATTTCGACGAAAATCCTCAAAAAAATGAAATTTTTATATGAAAAACTTATTTTGGCCATAACTCCTTAAATATGCGTCCTAGAGCCAAAAGGACCTCAATTCGTGATCACTCCCAAAAAATCAAAATTTTGATGAAAATCCTCAAAAAATTGAAATTTTTATATGAAAAACTTATTTTGGCCATAACTCCTTAAATATGCTTCCTAGAGCCAAAGGACCTCAATTCGTGACCATCCCCAAAAAATCAAAATTTCGACGAAAATCCTCAAAAAATTGAAATTTTTATATGAAAAACTTATTTTGGCCATAACTCCTTAAATATGCTTCCTAGAGCCAAAAGGACCTCAATTCGTGACCATCCCCAAAAAATCCAAATTTCGACGAAAATCCTCAAAAAATTGAAATTTTTATATGAAAAACTTATTTTGGCCATAACTCCTTAAATATGCTTCCTAGAGCCAAAAGGACCTCAATTCGTGATCACTCCCAAAAAATCAAAATTTTGATGAAAATCCTCAAAAAATTGAAATTTTTATATGAAAAACTTATTTTGGCCATAACTCCTTAAATATGCGTCCTAGCGCCAAAAGGACCTCAATTCGTGACCACCCCCAAAAAATCCAAATTTCGACGAAAATCCTCAAAAAATTGAAATTTTTATATGAAAAACTTATTTTGGCCATAACTCCT
The DNA here is from genome assembly GCF_050003625.1 of Haematobia irritans. Taxonomy (NCBI): domain Eukaryota; kingdom Metazoa; phylum Arthropoda; class Insecta; order Diptera; family Muscidae; genus Haematobia; species Haematobia irritans. The sequence goes on along the minus strand of NW_027445852.1, from coordinate 166,960 downwards.
TAAATATGCGTCCCAGAGCCAAAATGACCTCAATTCGTGACCACCCCCAAAAAATCCAAATTTCGACGAAAATCCTCAAAAAATTGAAATTTTTATATGAAAAACTTATTTTGGCCATAACTCCTTAAATATGCGTCCTAGAGCCAAAAGGACCTCAATTCGTGATCACTCCCACAAAATCAAAATTTTGATGAAAATCCTCAAAAAATTGAAATTTTTATATGAAAAACTTATTTTGGCCATAACTCCTTAAATATGCTTCCTAGAGCCAAAAGGACCTCAATTCGTGACCATCCCCAAAAAATCAAAATTTCGACGAAAATCCTCAAAAAATTGAAATTTTTATATGAAAAACTTATTTTGGCCATAACTCCTTAAATATGCTTCCTAGAGCCAAAAGGACCTCAATTCGTGACCATCCCCAAAAAATCCAAATTTCGACGAAAATCCTCAAAAAATTGAAATTTTTATATGAAAAACTTATTTTGGCCATAACTCCTTAAATATGCTTCCTAGAGCCAAAAGGACCTCAATTCGTGATCACTCCCAAAAAATCAAAATTTTGATGAAAATCCTCAAAAAATTGAAATTTTTATATGAAAAACTTATTTTGGCCATAACTCCTTAAATATGCGTCCTAGCGCCAAAAGGACCTCAATTCGTGACCACCCCCAAAAAATCCAAATTTCGACGAAAATCCTCAAAAAATTGAAATTTTTATATGAAAAACTTATTTTGGCCATAACTCCTTAAATATGCGTCCCAGAGCCAAAATGACCTCAATTCGTGACCACCCCCAAAAAATCCAAATTTCGACGAAAATCCTCAAAAAAATTGAAATTTTTATATGAAAAACTTATTTTGGCCATAACTCCTTAAATATGCGTCCTAGAGCCAAAAGGACCTCAATTCGTGATCACTCCCACAAAATCAAAATTTTGATGAAAATCCTCAAAAAATTGAAATTTTTATATGAAAAACTTATTTTGGCCATAACTCCTTAAATATGCGTCCTAGAGCCAAAAGGACCTCAATTCGTGACCACCCGCAAAAAATCAAAATTTTGATGAAAATCCTCAAAAAATTGAAATTTTTATATGAAAAACTTATTTTGGCCATAACTCCTTAAATATGCGTCCTAGAGCCAAAAGGACCTCAATTCGTGACCACCCCCAAAAAATCCAAATTTCGACGAAAATCCTCAAAAAATTGAAATTTTTATATGAAAAACTTATTTTGGGCCATAACTCCTTAAATATGCGTCCTAGAGCCAAAAGGACCTCAATTCGTGATCACTCCCAAAAAATCAAAATTTTGATGAAAATCCTCAAAAAATTGAAATTTTTATATAAAAAACTTATTTTGGCCATAACTCCTTAAATATGCGTCCTAGAGCCAAAAGGACCTCAATTCGTGACCACCCCCAAAAAATCCAAATTTCGACGAAAATCCTCAAAAAATTGAAATTTTTATATGAAAAACTTATTTTGGCCATAACTCCTTAAATATGCGTCCTAGAGCCAAAAGGACCTCAATTCGTGACCACCCCCAAAAAATCAAAATTTCGACGAAAATCCTAAAAAAAATGAAATTTTTATATGAAAAACTTATTTTGACCATAACTCCTTAAATATGCGTCCTAGAGCCAAAAGGACCTCAATTCGTGACCATCCCCAAAAAATCAAAATTTTGATGAAAATCCTCAAAAAATTGAAATTTTTATATGAAAAACTTATTTTGGCCATAACTCCTTAAATATGCGTCCTAGAGCCAAAAGGACCTCAATTCGTGACCACCCCCAAAAAATCAAAATTTCGACGAAAATCCTAAAAAAAATGAAATTTTTATATGAAAAACTTATTTTGGCCATAACTCCTTAAATATGCGTCCTAGAGCCAAAAGGACCTCAATTCGTGACCATCCCCAAAAAATCAAAATTTCGACGAAAATCCTCAAAAAAATGAAATTTTTATATGAAAAACTTATTTTGGCCATAACTCCTTAAATATGCGTCCTAGAGCCAAAAGGACCTCAATTCGTGACCATCCCCAAAAAATCAAAATTTTGATGACAATCCTCAAAAAATTGAAATTTTTATATGAAAAACTTATTTTGGCCATAACTCCTTAAATATGCGTCCTAGAGCCAAAATGACCTCAATTCGTGACCACCCCCAAAAAATCTAAATTTCGACGAAAATCCTCAAAAAATTGAAATTTTTATATGAAAAACTTATTTTGGCCATAACTCCTTAAATATGCTTCCTAGAGCCAAAAGGACCTCAATTCGTGACCACCCCCAAAAAATCAAAATTTCGACGAAAATCCTCAAAAAAATGAAATTTTTATATGAAAAACTTATTTTGGCCATAACTCCTTAAATATGCGTCCTAGAGCCAAAAGGACCTCAATTCGTGATCACTCCCAAAAAATCAAAATTTCGACGAAAATCCTCAAAAAAATGAAATTTTTATATGAAAAACTTATTTTGGCCATAACTCCTTAAATATGCGTCCTAGAGCCAAAAGGACCTCAATTCGTGATGAAAATCCTCAAAAAATTGAAATTTTTATATAAAAAACTTATTTTGGCCATAACTCCTTAAATATGCGTCCTAGAGCCAAAAGGACCTCAATTCGTGACCACCCGCAAAAAATCCAAATTTCGACGAAAATCCTCAAAAAATTGAAATTTTTATATGAAAAACTTATTTTGGCCATAACTCCTTAAATATGCGTCCTAGAGCCAAAGGGCCTCAATTCGTGACCATCCCCAAAAAATCAAAATTTTGATGAAAATCCTCAGAAAATTTAAATTTTTATATGAAAAACTTATTTTGGCCATAACTCCTTAAATATGCGTCCTAGAGCCAAAAGGACCTCAATTCGTGATCACTCCCAAAAAATCAAAATTTTGATGAAAATCCTCAAAAAATTGAAATTTTTATATGAAAAACTTAGTTTGGCCATAACTCCTTAAATATGCGTCCTAGAGCCAAAATGACCTCAATTCGTGATCACTCCCAAAAAATCAAAAATTTTGATGAAAATCCTCAAAAAAATTGAAATTTTTATATGAAAAACTTATTTTGGCCATAACTCCTTAAATATGCGTCCTAGAGCCAAAAGGACCTCAATTCGTGACCACCCGCAAAAAATCCAAATTTCGACGAAAATCCTCAAAAAATTGAAATTTTTATATGAAAAACTTATTTTGGCCATAACTCCTTAAATATGCGTCCTAGAGCCAAAAGGACCTCAATTCGTGACCACCCCCAAAAAATCAAAATTTCGACGAAAATCCTCAAAAAAATGAAATTTTTATATGAAAAACTTATTTTGGCCATAACTCCTTAAATATGCGTCCTAGAGCCAAAAGGACCTCAATTCGTGATCACTCCCAAAAAATCAAAATTTTGATGACAATCCTCAAAAAATTGAAATTTTTATATGAAAAACTTATTTTGGCCATAACTCCTTAAATATGCGTCCTAGAGCCAAAATGACCTCAATTCGTGACCACCCCCAAAAAATCCAAATTTCGACGAAAATCCTCAAAAAAATGAAATTTTTATATGAAAAACTTATTTTGGCCATAACTCCTTAAATATGCGTCCTAGAGCCAAAAGGACCTCAATTCGTGATCACTCCCAAAAAATCAAAATTTTGATGAAAATCCTCAAAAAATTGAAATTTTTATATAAAAAACTTATTTTGGCCATAACTCCTTAAATATGCGTCCTAGAGCCAAAAGGACCTCAATTCGTGACCACCCCCAAAAAATCCAAATTTCGACGAAAATCCTCAAAAAATTGAAATTTTTATATGAAAAACTTATTTTGGCCATAACTCCTTAAATATGCGTCCTAGAGCCAAAAGGACCTCAATTCGTGACCATCCCCAAAAAATCAAAATTTTGATGAAAATCCTCAAAAAATTGAAATTTTTATATGAAAAACTTATTTTGGCCATAACTCCTTAAATATGCGTCCTAGAGCCAAAAGGACCTCAATTCGTGACCATCCCCAAAAAATCAAAATTTCGACGAAAATCCTCAAAAAAATGAAATTTTTATATGAAAAACTTATTTTGGCCATAACTCCTTAAATATGCGTCCTAGAGCCAAAAGGACCTCAATTCGTGACCATCCCCAAAAAATCAAAATTTTGATGACAATCCTCAAAAAATTGAAATTTTTATATGAAAAACTTATTTTGGCCATAACTCCTTAAATATGCGTCCTAGAGCCAAAATGACCTCAATTCGTGACCACCCCCAAAAAATCCAAATTTCGACGAAAATCCTCAAAAAATTGAAATTTTTATATGAAAAACTTATTTTGGCCATAACTCCTTAAATATGCGTCCTAGAGCCAAAAGGACCTCAATTCGTGACCATCCCCAAAAAATCAAAATTTTGATGAAAATCCTCAAAAAATTGAAATTTTTATATGAAAAACTTATTTTGGCCATAACTCCTTAAATATGCGTCATAGAGCCAAAAGGGCCTCAATTCGTGACCACCCCCAAAAAATCAAAATTTCGACGAAAATCCTCAAAAAAATGAAATTTTTATATGAAAAACTTATTTTGGCCATAACTCCTTAAATATGCGTCCTAGAGCCAAAAGGACCTCAATTCGTGATCACTCCCAAAAAATCAAAATTTTGATGAAAATCCTCAAAAAATTGAAATTTTTATATGAAAAACTTATTTTGGCCATAACTCCTTAAATATGCGTCCTAGAGCCAAAAGGACCTCAATTCGTGACCACCCCCAAAAAATCCAAATTTCGACGAAAATCCTCAAAAAATAGAAATTTTTATATGAGAAACTTATTTTGGCCATAACTCCTTAAATATGCGTCCTAGAGCCAAAAGGACCTCAATTCGTGACCACCCCCAAAAAATCAAAATTTCGACGAAAATCCTCAAAAAAATGAAATTTTTATATGAAAAACTTATTTTGGCCATAACTCCTTAAATATGCGTCCTAGAGCCAAAAGGACCTCAATTCGTGACCACCCCCAAAAAATCAAAATTTCGACGAAAATCCTCAAAAAAATAAAATGTTTATATGAAAAACTTATTTTGGCCATAACTCCTTAAATATGCGTCCTAGAGACAAAAGGACCTCAATTCGTGACCACCCCCAAAAAATCAAAATTTTGATGAAAATCCTCAAAAAATTGAAATTTTTATATGAAAAACTTATTTTGGCCATAACTCCTTAAATATGCGTCCTAGAGCCAAAAGGACCTCAATTCGTGACCACCCCCAAAAAATCAAAATTTCGACGAAAATCCTCAAAAAAATGAAATTTTTATATGAAAAACTTATTTTGGCCATAACTCCTTAAATATGCGTCCTAGAGCCAAAAGGACCTCAATTCGTGATCACTCCCAAAAAATCAAAATTTTGATGAAAATCCTCAAAAAATTGAAATTTTTATATGAAAAACTTATTTTGGCCATAACTCCTTAAATATGCTTCCTAGAGCCAAAGGACCTCAATTCGTGACCATCCCCAAAAAATCAAAATTTCGACGAAAATCCTCAAAAAATTGAAATTTTTATATGAAAAACTTATTTTGGCCATAACTCCTTAAATATGCTTCCTAGAGCCAAAAGGACCTCAATTCGTGACCATCCCCAAAAAATCCAAATTTCGACGAAAATCCTCAAAAAATTGAAATTTTTATATGAAAAACTTATTTTGGCCATAACTCCTTAAATATGCTTCCTAGAGCCAAAAGGACCTCAATTCGTGATCACTCCCAAAAAATCAAAATTTTGATGAAAATCCTCAAAAAATTGAAATTTTTATATGAAAAACTTATTTTGGCCATAACTCCTTAAATATGCGTCCTAGCGCCAAAAGGACCTCAATTCGTGACCACCCCCAAAAAATCCAAATTTCGACGAAAATCCTCAAAAAATTGAAATTTTTATATGAAAAACTTATTTTGGCCATAACTCCTTAAATATGCGTCCCAGAGCCAAAATGACCTCAATTCGTGACCACCCCCAAAAAATCCAAATTTCGACGAAAATCCTCAAAAAATTGAAATTTTTATATGAAAAACTTATTTTGGCCATAACTCCTTAAATATGCGTCCTAGAGCCAAAAGGACCTCAATTCGTGATCACTCCCACAAAATCAAAATTTTGATGAAAATCCTCAAAAAATTGAAATTTTTATATGAAAAACTTATTTTGGCCATAACTCCTTAAATATGCTTCCTAGAGCCAAAAGGACCTCAATTCGTGACCATCCCCAAAAAATCAAAATTTCGACGAAAATCCTCAAAAAATTGAAATTTTTATATGAAAAACTTATTTTGGCCATAACTCCTTAAATATGCGTCCCAGAGCCAAAATGACCTCAATTCGTGACCACCCCCAAAAAATCCAAATTTCGACGAAAATCCTCAAAAAATTGAAATTTTTATATGAAAAACTTATTTTGGCCATAACTCCTTAAATATGCGTCCTAGAGCCAAAAGGACCTCAATTCGTGATCACTCCCACAAAATCAAAATTTTGATGAAAATCCTCAAAAAATTGAAATTTTTATATGAAAAACTTATTTTGGCCATAACTCCTTAAATATGCGTCCTAGAGCCAAAAGGACCTCAATTCGTGACCACCCGCAAAAAATCAAAATTTTGATGAAAATCCTCAAAAAATTGAAATTTTTATATGAAAAACTTATTTTGGCCATAACTCCTTAAATATGCGTCCTAGAGCCAAAAGGACCTCAATTCGTGACCACCCCCAAAAAATCCAAATTTCGACGAAAATCCTCAAAAAATTGAAATTTTTATATGAAAAACTTATTTTGGGCCATAACTCCTTAAATATGCGTCCTAGAGCCAAAAGGACCTCAATTCGTGATCACTCCCAAAAAATCAAAATTTTGATGAAAATCCTCAAAAAATTGAAATTTTTATATAAAAAACTTATTTTGGCCATAACTCCTTAAATATGCGTCCTAGAGCCAAAAGGACCTCAATTCGTGACCACCCCCAAAAAATCCAAATTTCGACGAAAATCCTCAAAAAATTGAAATTTTTATATGAAAAACTTATTTTGGCCATAACTCCTTAAATATGCGTCCTAGAGCCAAAAGGACCTCAATTCGTGACCACCCCCAAAAAATCAAAATTTCGACGAAAATCCTAAAAAAAATGAAATTTTTATATGAAAAACTTATTTTGACCATAACTCCTTAAATATGCGTCCTAGAGCCAAAAGGACCTCAATTCGTGACCATCCCCAAAAAATCAAAATTTTGATGAAAATCCTCAAAAAATTGAAATTTTTATATGAAAAACTTATTTTGGCCATAACTCCTTAAATATGCGTCCTAGAGCCAAAAGGACCTCAATTCGTGACCACCCCCAAAAAATCAAAATTTCGACGAAAATCCTAAAAAAAATGAAATTTTTATATGAAAAACTTATTTTGGCCATAACTCCTTAAATATGCGTCCTAGAGCCAAAAGGACCTCAATTCGTGACCATCCCCAAAAAATCAAAATTTCGACGAAAATCCTCAAAAAAATGAAATTTTTATATGAAAAACTTATTTTGGCCATAACTCCTTAAATATGCGTCCTAGAGCCAAAAGGACCTCAATTCGTGACCATCCCCAAAAAATCAAAATTTTGATGACAATCCTCAAAAAATTGAAATTTTTATATGAAAAACTTATTTTGGCCATAACTCCTTAAATATGCGTCCTAGAGCCAAAATGACCTCAATTCGTGACCACCCCCAAAAAATCTAAATTTCGACGAAAATCCTCAAAAAATTGAAATTTTTATATGAAAAACTTATTTTGGCCATAACTCCTTAAATATGCTTCCTAGAGCCAAAAGGACCTCAATTCGTGACCACCCCCAAAAAATCAAAATTTCGACGAAAATCCTCAAAAAAATGAAATTTTTATATGAAAAACTTATTTTGGCCATAACTCCTTAAATATGCGTCCTAGAGCCAAAAGGACCTCAATTCGTGATCACTCCCAAAAAATCAAAATTTCGACGAAAATCCTCAAAAAAATGAAATTTTTATATGAAAAACTTATTTTGGCCATAACTCCTTAAATATGCGTCCTAGAGCCAAAAGGACCTCAATTCGTGATGAAAATCCTCAAAAAATTGAAATTTTTATATAAAAAACTTATTTTGGCCATAACTCCTTAAATATGCGTCCTAGAGCCAAAAGGACCTCAATTCGTGACCACCCGCAAAAAATCCAAATTTCGACGAAAATCCTCAAAAAATTGAAATTTTTATATGAAAAACTTATTTTGGCCATAACTCCTTAAATATGCGTCCTAGAGCCAAAGGGCCTCAATTCGTGACCATCCCCAAAAAATCAAAATTTTGATGAAAATCCTCAGAAAATTTAAATTTTTATATGAAAAACTTATTTTGGCCATAACTCCTTAAATATGCGTCCTAGAGCCAAAAGGACCTCAATTCGTGATCACTCCCAAAAAATCAAAATTTTGATGAAAATCCTCAAAAAATTGAAATTTTTATATGAAAAACTTAGTTTGGCCATAACTCCTTAAATATGCGTCCTAGAGCCAAAATGACCTCAATTCGTGATCACTCCCAAAAAATCAAAAATTTTGATGAAAATCCTCAAAAAAATTGAAATTTTTATATGAAAAACTTATTTTGGCCATAACTCCTTAAATATGCGTCCTAGAGCCAAAAGGACCTCAATTCGTGACCACCCGCAAAAAATCCAAATTTCGACGAAAATCCTCAAAAAATTGAAATTTTTATATGAAAAACTTATTTTGGCCATAACTCCTTAAATATGCGTCCTAGAGCCAAAAGGACCTCAATTCGTGACCACCCCCAAAAAATCAAAATTTCGACGAAAATCCTCAAAAAAATGAAATTTTTATATGAAAAACTTATTTTGGCCATAACTCCTTAAATATGCGTCCTAGAGCCAAAAGGACCTCAATTCGTGATCACTCCCAAAAAATCAAAATTTTGATGACAATCCTCAAAAAATTGAAATTTTTATATGAAAAACTTATTTTGGCCATAACTCCTTAAATATGCGTCCTAGAGCCAAAATGACCTCAATTCGTGACCACCCCCAAAAAATCCAAATTTCGACGAAAATCCTCAAAAAAATGAAATTTTTATATGAAAAACTTATTTTGGCCATAACTCCTTAAATATGCGTCCTAGAGCCAAAAGGACCTCAATTCGTGATCACTCCCAAAAAATCAAAATTTTGATGAAAATCCTCAAAAAATTGAAATTTTTATATAAAAAACTTATTTTGGCCATAACTCCTTAAATATGCGTCCTAGAGCCAAAAGGACCTCAATTCGTGACCACCCCCAAAAAATCCAAATTTCGACGAAAATCCTCAAAAAATTGAAATTTTTATATGAAAAACTTATTTTGGCCATAACTCCTTAAATATGCGTCCTAGAGCCAAAAGGACCTCAATTCGTGACCATCCCCAAAAAATCAAAATTTTGATGAAAATCCTCAAAAAATTGAAATTTTTATATGAAAAACTTATTTTGGCCATAACTCCTTAAATATGCGTCCTAGAGCCAAAAGGACCTCAATTCGTGACCATCCCCAAAAAATCAAAATTTCGACGAAAATCCTCAAAAAAATGAAATTTTTATATGAAAAACTTATTTTGGCCATAACTCCTTAAATATGCGTCCTAGAGCCAAAAGGACCTCAATTCGTGACCATCCCCAAAAAATCAAAATTTTGATGACAATCCTCAAAAAATTGAAATTTTTATATGAAAAACTTATTTTGGCCATAACTCCTTAAATATGCGTCCTAGAGCCAAAATGACCTCAATTCGTGACCACCCCCAAAAAATCCAAATTTCGACGAAAATCCTCAAAAAATTGAAATTTTTATATGAAAAACTTATTTGGGCCATAACTCCTTAAATATGCGTCCTAGAGCCAAAAGGACCTCAATTCGTGACCATCCCCAAAAAATCAAAATTTTGATGAAAATCCTCAAAAAATTGAAATTTTTATATGAAAAACTTATTTTGGCCATAACTCCTTAAATATGCGTCATAGAGCCAAAAGGGCCTCAATTCGTGACCACGCCCAAAAAATCAAAATTTCGACGAAAATCCTCAAAAAAATGAAATTTTTATATGAAAAACTTATTTTGGCCATAACTCCTTAAATATGCGTCCTAGAGCCAAAAGGACCTCAATTCGTGATCACTCCCAAAAAATCAAAATTTTGATGAAAATCCTCAAAAAATTGAAATTTTTATATGAAAAACTTATTTTGGCCATAACTCCTTAAATATGCGTCCTAGAGCCAAAAGGACCTCAATTCGTGACCACCCCCAAAAAATCCAAATTTCGACGAAAATCCTCAAAAAATAGAAATTTTTATATGAGAAACTTATTTTGGCCATAACTCCTTAAATATGCGTCCTAGAGCCAAAAGGACCTCAATTCGTGACCACCCCCAAAAAATCAAAATTTCGACGAAAATCCTCAAAAAAATGAAATTTTTATATGAAAAACTTATTTTGGCCATAACTCCTTAAATATGCGTCCTAGAGCCAAAAGGACCTCAATTCGTGACCACCCCCAAAAAATCAAAATTTCGACGAAAATCCTCAAAAAAATAAAATGTTTATATGAAAAACTTATTTTGGCCATAACTCCTTAAATATGCGTCCTAGAGACAAAAGGACCTCAATTCGTGACCACCCCCAAAAAATCAAAATTTTGATGAAAATCCTCAAAAAATTGAAATTTTTATATGAAAAACTTATTTTGGCCATAACTCCTTAAATATGCGTCCTAGAGCCAAAAGGACCTCAATTCGTGACCACCCCCAAAAAATCAAAATTTCGACGAAAATCCTCAAAAAAATGAAATTTTTATATGAAAAACTTATTTTGGCCATAACTCCTTAAATATGCGTCCTAGAGCCAAAAGGACCTCAATTCGTGATCACTCCCAAAAAATCAAAATTTTGATGAAAATCCTCAAAAAATTGAAATTTTTATATGAAAAACTTATTTTGGCCATAACTCCTTAAATATGCTTCCTAGAGCCAAAGGACCTCAATTCGTGACCATCCCCAAAAAATCAAAATTTCGACGAAAATCCTCAAAAAATTGAAATTTTTATATGAAAAACTTATTTTGGCCATAACTCCTTAAATATGCTTCCTAGAGCCAAAAGGACCTCAATTCGTGACCATCCCCAAAAAATCCAAATTTCGACGAAAATCCTCAAAAAATTGAAATTTTTATATGAAAAACTTATTTTGGCCATAACTCCTTAAATATGCTTCCTAGAGCCAAAAGGACCTCAATTCGTGATCACTCCCAAAAAATCAAAATTTTGATGAAAATCCTCAAAAAATTGAAATTTTTATATGAAAAACTTATTTTGGCCATAACTCCTTAAATATGCGTCCTAGCGCCAAAAGGACCTCAATTCGTGACCACCCCCAAAAAATCCAAATTTCGACGAAAATCCTCAAAAAATTGAAATTTTTATATGAAAAACTTATTTTGGCCATAACTCCTTAAATATGCGTCCCAGAGCCAAAATGACCTCAATTCGTGACCACCCCCAAAAAATCCAAATTTCGACGAAAATCCTCAAAAAATTGAAATTTTTATATGAAAAACTTATTTTGGCCATAACTCCTTAAATATGCGTCCTAGAGCCAAAAGGACCTCAATTCGTGATCACTCCCACAAAATCAAAATTTTGATGAAAATCCTCAAAAAATTGAAATTTTTATATGAAAAACTTATTTTGGCCATAACTCCTTAAATATGCTTCCTAGAGCCAAAAGGACCTCAATTCGTGACCATCCCCAAAAAATCAAAATTTCGACGAAAATCCTCAAAAAATTGAAATTTTTATATGAAAAACTTATTTTGGCCATAACTCCTTAAATATGCTTCCTAGAGCCAAAAGGACCTCAATTCGTGACCATCCCCAAAAAATCCAAATTTCGACGAAAATCCTCAAAAAATTGAAATTTTTATATGAAAAACTTATTTTGGCCATAACTCCTTAAATATGCTTCCTAGAGCCAAAAGGACCTCAATTCGTGATCACTCCCAAAAAATCAAAATTTTGATGAAAATCCTCAAAAAATTGAAATTTTTATATGAAAAACTTATTTTGGCCATAACTCCTTAAATATGCGTCCTAGCGCCAAAAGGACCTCAATTCGTGACCACCCCCAAAAAATCCAAATTTCGACGAAAATCCTCAAAAAATTGAAATTTTTATATGAAAAACTTATTTTGGCCATAACTCCTTAAATATGCGTCCCAGAGCCAAAATGACCTCAATTCGTGACCACCCCCAAAAAATCCAAATTTCGACGAAAATCCTCAAAAAATTGAAATTTTTATATGAAAAACTTATTTTGGCCATAACTCCTTAAATATGCGTCCTAGAGCCAAAAGGACCTCAATTCGTGATCACTCCCACAAAATCAAAATTTTGATGAAAATCCTCAAAAAATTGAAATTTTTATATGAAAAACTTATTTTGGCCATAACTCCTTAAATATGCGTCCTAGAGCCAAAAGGACCTCAATTCGTGACCACCCGCAAAAAATCAAAATTTTGATGAAAATCCTCAAAAAATTGAAATTTTTATATGAAAAACTTATTTTGGCCATAACTCCTTAAATATGCGTCCTAGAGCCAAAAGGACCTCAATTCGTGACCACCCCCAAAAAATCCAAATTTCGACGAAAATCCTCAAAAAATTGAAATTTTTATATGAAAAACTTATTTTGGGCCATAACTCCTTAAATATGCGTCCTAGAGCCAAAAGGACCTCAATTCGTGATCACTCCCAAAAAATCAAAATTTTGATGAAAATCCTCAAAAAATTGAAATTTTTATATAAAAAACTTATTTTGGCCATAACTCCTTAAATATGCGTCCTAGAGCCAAAAGGACCTCAATTCGTGACCACCCCCAAAAAATCCAAATTTCGACGAAAATCCTCAAAAAATTGAAATTTTTATATGAAAAACTTATTTTGGCCATAACTCCTTAAATATGCGTCCTAGAGCCAAAAGGACCTCAATTCGTGACCACCCCCAAAAAATCAAAATTTCGACGAAAATCCTAAAAAAAATGAAATTTTTATATGAAAAACTTATTTTGACCATAACTCCTTAAATATGCGTCCTAGAGCCAAAAGGACCTCAATTCGTGACCATCCCCAAAAAATCAAAATTTTGATGAAAATCCTCAAAAAATTGAAATTTTTATATGAAAAACTTATTTTGGCCATAACTCCTTAAATATGCGTCCTAGAGCCAAAAGGACCTCAATTCGTGACCACCCCCAAAAAATCAAAATTTCGACGAAAATCCTAAAAAAAATGAAATTTTTATATGAAAAACTTATTTTGGCCATAACTCCTTAAATATGCGTCCTAGAGCCAAAAGGACCTCAATTCGTGACCATCCCCAAAAAATCAAAATTTCGACGAAAATCCTCAAAAAAATGAAATTTTTATATGAAAAACTTATTTTGGCCATAACTCCTTAAATATGCGTCCTAGAGCCAAAAGGACCTCAATTCGTGACCATCCCCAAAAAATCAAAATTTTGATGACAATCCTCAAAAAATTGAAATTTTTATATGAAAAACTTATTTTGGCCATAACTCCTTAAATATGCGTCCTAGAGCCAAAATGACCTCAATTCGTGACCACCCCCAAAAAATCTAAATTTCGACGAAAATCCTCAAAAAATTGAAATTTTTATATGAAAAACTTATTTTGGCCATAACTCCTTAAATATGCTTCCTAGAGCCAAAAGGACCTCAATTCGTGACCACCCCCAAAAAATCAAAATTTCGACGAAAATCCTCAAAAAAATGAAATTTTTATATGAAAAACTTATTTTGGCCATAACTCCTTAAATATGCGTCCTAGAGCCAAAAGGACCTCAATTCGTGATCACTCCCAAAAAATCAAAATTTCGACGAAAATCCTCAAAAAAATGAAATTTTTATATGAAAAACTTATTTTGGCCATAACTCCTTAAATATGCGTCCTAGAGCCAAAAGGACCTCAATTCGTGATGAAAATCCTCAAAAAATTGAAATTTTTATATAAAAAACTTATTTTGGCCATAACTCCTTAAATATGCGTCCTAGAGCCAAAAGGACCTCAATTCGTGACCACCCGCAAAAAATCCAAATTTCGACGAAAATCCTCAAAAAATTGAAATTTTTATATGAAAAACTTATTTTGGCCATAACTCCTTAAATATGCGTCCTAGAGCCAAAGGGCCTCAATTCGTGACCATCCCCAAAAAATCAAAATTTTGATGAAAATCCTCAGAAAATTTAAATTTTTATATGAAAAACTTATTTTGGCCATAACTCCTTAAATATGCGTCCTAGAGCCAAAAGGACCTCAATTCGTGATCACTCCCAAAAAATCAAAATTTTGATGAAAATCCTCAAAAAATTGAAATTTTTATATGAAAAACTTAGTTTGGCCATAACTCCTTAAATATGCGTCCTAGAGCCAAAATGACCTCAATTCGTGATCACTCCCAAAAAATCAAAAATTTTGATGAAAATCCTCAAAAAAATTGAAATTTTTATATGAAAAACTTATTTTGGCCATAACTCCTTAAATATGCGTCCTAGAGCCAAAAGGACCTCAATTCGTGACCACCCGCAAAAAATCCAAATTTCGACGAAAATCCTCAAAAAATTGAAATTTTTATATGAAAAACTTATTTTGGCCATAACTCCTTAAATATGCGTCCTAGAGCCAAAAGGACCTCAATTCGTGACCACCCCCAAAAAATCAAAATTTCGACGAAAATCCTCAAAAAAATGAAATTTTTATATGAAAAACTTATTTTGGCCATAACTCCTTAAATATGCGTCCTAGAGCCAAAAGGACCTCAATTCGTGATCACTCCCAAAAAATCAAAATTTTGATGACAATCCTCAAAAAATTGAAATTTTTATATGAAAAACTTATTTTGGCCATAACTCCTTAAATATGCGTCCTAGAGCCAAAATGACCTCAATTCGTGACCACCCCCAAAAAATCCAAATTTCGACGAAAATCCTCAAAAAAATGAAATTTTTATATGAAAAACTTATTTTGGCCATAACTCCTTAAATATGCGTCCTAGAGCCAAAAGGACCTCAATTCGTGATCACTCCCAAAAAATCAAAATTTTGATGAAAATCCTCAAAAAATTGAAATTTTTATATAAAAAACTTATTTTGGCCATAACTCCTTAAATATGCGTCCTAGAGCCAAAAGGACCTCAATTCGTGACCACCCCCAAAAAATCCAAATTTCGACGAAAATCCTCAAAAAATTGAAATTTTTATATGAAAAACTTATTTTGGCCATAACTCCTTAAATATGCGTCCTAGAGCCAAAAGGACCTCAATTCGTGACCATCCCCAAAAAATCAAAATTTTGATGAAAATCCTCAAAAAATTGAAATTTTTATATGAAAAACTTATTTTGGCCATAACTCCTTAAATATGCGTCCTAGAGCCAAAAGGACCTCAATTCGTGACCATCCCCAAAAAATCAAAATTTCGACGAAAATCCTCAAAAAAATGAAATTTTTATATGAAAAACTTATTTTGGCCATAACTCCTTAAATATGCGTCCTAGAGCCAAAAGGACCTCAATTCGTGACCATCCCCAAAAAATCAAAATTTTGATGACAATCCTCAAAAAATTGAAATTTTTATATGAAAAACTTATTTTGGCCATAACTCCTTAAATATGCGTCCTAGAGCCAAAATGACCTCAATTCGTGACCACCCCCAAAAAATCCAAATTTCGACGAAAATCCTCAAAAAATTGAAATTTTTATATGAAAAACTTATTTGGGCCATAACTCCTTAAATATGCGTCCTAGAGCCAAAAGGACCTCAATTCGTGACCATCCCCAAAAAATCAAAATTTTGATGAAAATCCTCAAAAAATTGAAATTTTTATATGAAAAACTTATTTTGGCCATAACTCCTTAAATATGCGTCATAGAGCCAAAAGGGCCTCAATTCGTGACCACCCCCAAAAAATCAAAATTTCGACGAAAATCCTCAAAAAAATGAAATTTTTATATGAAAAACTTATTTTGGCCATAACTCCTTAAATATGCGTCCTAGAGCCAAAAGGACCTCAATTCGTGATCACTCCCAAAAAATCAAAATTTTGATGAAAATCCTCAAAAAATTGAAATTTTTATATGAAAAACTTATTTTGGCCATAACTCCTTAAATATGCGTCCTAGAGCCAAAAGGACCTCAATTCGTGACCACCCCCAAAAAATCCAAATTTCGACGAAAATCCTCAAAAAATAGAAATTTTTATATGAGAAACTTATTTTGGCCATAACTCCTTAAATATGCGTCCTAGAGCCAAAAGGACCTCAATTCGTGACCACCCCCAAAAAATCAAAATTTCGACGAAAATCCTCAAAAAAATGAAATTTTTATATGAAAAACTTATTTTGGCCATAACTCCTTAAATATGCGTCCTAGAGCCAAAAGGACCTCAATTCGTGACCACCCCCAAAAAATCAAAATTTCGACGAAAATCCTCAAAAAAATAAAATGTTTATATGAAAAACTTATTTTGGCCATAACTCCTTAAATATGCGTCCTAGAGACAAAAGGACCTCAATTCGTGACCACCCCCAAAAAATCAAAATTTTGATGAAAATCCTCAAAAAATTGAAATTTTTATATGAAAAACTTATTTTGGCCATAACTCCTTAAATATGCGTCCTAGAGCCAAAAGGACCTCAATTCGTGACCACCCCCAAAAAATCAAAATTTCGACGAAAATCCTCAAAAAAATGAAATTTTTATATGAAAAACTTATTTTGGCCATAACTCCTTAAATATGCGTCCTAGAGCCAAAAGGACCTCAATTCGTGATCACTCCCAAAAAATCAAAATTTTGATGAAAATCCTCAAAAAATTGAAATTTTTATATGAAAAACTTATTTTGGCCATAACTCCTTAAATATGCTTCCTAGAGCCAAAGGACCTCAATTCGTGACCATCCCCAAAAAATCAAAATTTCGACGAAAATCCTCAAAAAATTGAAATTTTTATATGAAAAACTTATTTTGGCCATAACTCCTTAAATATGCTTCCTAGAGCCAAAAGGACCTCAATTCGTGACCATCCCCAAAAAATCCAAATTTCGACGAAAATCCTCAAAAAATTGAAATTTTTATATGAAAAACTTATTTTGGCCATAACTCCTTAAATATGCTTCCTAGAGCCAAAAGGACCTCAATTCGTGATCACTCCCAAAAAATCAAAATTTTGATGAAAATCCTCAAAAAATTGAAATTTTTATATGAAAAACTTATTTTGGCCATAACTCCTTAAATATGCGTCCTAGCGCCAAAAGGACCTCAATTCGTGACCACCCCCAAAAAATCCAAATTTCGACGAAAATCCTCAAAAAATTGAAATTTTTATATGAAAAACTTATTTTGGCCATAACTCCTTAAATATGCGTCCCAGAGCCAAAATGACCTCAATTCGTGACCACCCCCAAAAAATCCAAATTTCGACGAAAATCCTCAAAAAATTGAAATTTTTATATGAAAAACTTATTTTGGCCATAACTCCTTAAATATGCGTCCTAGAGCCAAAAGGACCTCAATTCGTGATCACTCCCACAAAATCAAAATTTTGATGAAAATCCTCAAAAAATTGAAATTTTTATATGAAAAACTTATTTTGGCCATAACTCCTTAAATATGCTTCCTAGAGCCAAAAGGACCTCAATTCGTGACCATCCCCAAAAAATCAAAATTTCGACGAAAATCCTCAAAAAATTGAAATTTTTATATGAAAAACTTATTTTGGCCATAACTCCTTAAATATGCTTCCTAGAGCCAAAAGGACCTCAATTCGTGACCATCCCCAAAAAATCCAAATTTCGACGAAAATCCTCAAAAAATTGAAATTTTTATATGAAAAACTTATTTTGGCCATAACTCCTTAAATATGCTTCCTAGAGCCAAAAGGACCTCAATTCGTGATCACTCCCAAAAAATCAAAATTTTGATGAAAATCCTCAAAAAATTGAAATTTTTATATGAAAAACTTATTTTGGCCATAACTCCTTAAATATGCGTCCTAGCGCCAAAAGGACCTCAATTCGTGACCACCCCCAAAAAATCCAAATTTCGACGAAAATCCTCAAAAAATTGAAATTTTTATATGAAAAACTTATTTTGGCCATAACTCCTTAAATATGCGTCCCAGAGCCAAAATGACCTCAATTCGTGACCACCCCCAAAAAATCCAAATTTCGACGAAAATCCTCAAAAAATTGAAATTTTTATATGAAAAACTTATTTTGGCCATAACTCCTTAAATATGCGTCCTAGAGCCAAAAGGACCTCAATTCGTGATCACTCCCACAAAATCAAAATTTTGATGAAAATCCTCAAAAAATTGAAATTTTTATATGAAAAACTTATTTTGGCCATAACTCCTTAAATATGCGTCCTAGAGCCAAAAGGACCTCAATTCGTGACCACCCGCAAAAAATCAAAATTTTGATGAAAATCCTCAAAAAATTGAAATTTTTATATGAAAAACTTATTTTGGCCATAACTCCTTAAATATGCGTCCTAGAGCCAAAAGGACCTCAATTCGTGACCACCCCCAAAAAATCCAAATTTCGACGAAAATCCTCAAAAAATTGAAATTTTTATATGAAAAACTTATTTTGGGCCATAACTCCTTAAATATGCGTCCTAGAGCCAAAAGGACCTCAATTCGTGATCACTCCCAAAAAATCAAAATTTTGATGAAAATCCTCAAAAAATTGAAATTTTTATATAAAAAACTTATTTTGGCCATAACTCCTTAAATATGCGTCCTAGAGCCAAAAGGACCTCAATTCGTGACCACCCCCAAAAAATCCAAATTTCGACGAAAATCCTCAAAAAATTGAAATTTTTATATGAAAAACTTATTTTGGCCATAACTCCTTAAATATGCGTCCTAGAGCCAAAAGGACCTCAATTCGTGACCACCCCCAAAAAATCAAAATTTCGACGAAAATCCTAAAAAAAATGAAATTTTTATATGAAAAACTTATTTTGACCATAACTCCTTAAATATGCGTCCTAGAGCCAAAAGGACCTCAATTCGTGACCATCCCCAAAAAATCAAAATTTTGATGAAAATCCTCAAAAAATTGAAATTTTTATATGAAAAACTTATTTTGGCCATAACTCCTTAAATATGCGTCCTAGAGCCAAAAGGACCTCAATTCGTGACCACCCCCAAAAAATCAAAATTTCGACGAAAATCCTAAAAAAAATGAAATTTTTATATGAAAAACTTATTTTGGCCATAACTCCTTAAATATGCGTCCTAGAGCCAAAAGGACCTCAATTCGTGACCATCCCCAAAAAATCAAAATTTCGACGAAAATCCTCAAAAAAATGAAATTTTTATATGAAAAACTTATTTTGGCCATAACTCCTTAAATATGCGTCCTAGAGCCAAAAGGACCTCAATTCGTGACCATCCCCAAAAAATCAAAATTTTGATGACAATCCTCAAAAAATTGAAATTTTTATATGAAAAACTTATTTTGGCCATAACTCCTTAAATATGCGTCCTAGAGCCAAAATGACCTCAATTCGTGACCACCCCCAAAAAATCTAAATTTCGACGAAAATCCTCAAAAAATTGAAATTTTTATATGAAAAACTTATTTGGGCCATAACTCCTTAAATATGCGTCCTAGAGCCAAAAGGACCTCAATTCGTGATCACTCCCACAAAATCAAAATTTTGATGAAAATCCTCAAAAAATTGAAATTTTTATATGAAAAACTTATTTTGGCCATAACTCCTTAAATATGCGTCCTAGAGCCAAAAGGACCTCAATTCGTGACCACCCGCACAAAATCAAAATTTTGATGAAAATCCTCAAAAAATTGAAATTTTTATATGAAAAACTTATTTTGGCCATAACTCCTTAAATATGCTTCCTAGAGCCAAAAGGACCTCAATTCGTGACCATCCCCAAAAAATCAAAATTTTGATGAAAATCCTCAAAAAATTGAAATTTTTATATGAAAAACTTATTTTGGCCATAACTCCTTAAATATGCGTCCTAGAGCCAAAAGGACCTCAATTCGTGACCACCCCCAAAAAATCCAAATTTCGACGAAAATCCTCAAAAAATTGAAATTTTTATATGAAAAACTTATTTTGGGCCATAACTCCTTAAATATGCGTCCTAGAGCCAAAAGGACCTCAATTCGTGACCACCCCCTAAAAATCCAAATTTCGACGAAAATCCTCAAAAAATTGAAATTTTTATATGAAAAACTTATTTTGGCCATAACTCCTTAAATATGCGTCCTAGAGCCAAAAGGACCTCAATTCGTGACCATCCCCAAAAAATCAAAATTTTGATGAAAATCCTCAAAAAATTGAAATTTTTATATGAAAAACTTATTTTGGCCATAACTCCTTAAATATGCGTCCTAGAGCCAAAAGGACCTCAATTCGTGACCACCCCCAAAAAATCAAAATTTTGATGAAAATCCTCAAAAAATTGAAATTTTTATATGAAAAACTTATTTTGGCCATAACTCCTTAAATATGCTTCCTAGAGCCAAAAGGACCTCAATTCGTGACCACCCCCAAAAAATCCAAATGTCGACGAAAATCCTCAAAAAATTGAAATTTTTATATGAAAAACTTATTTTGGCCATAACTCCTTAAATATGCGTCCTAGAGCCAAAAGGACCTCAATTCGTGATCACTCCCACAAAATCAAAATTTTGATGACAATCCTCAAAAAATTGAAATTTTTATATGAAAAACTTATTTTGGCCATAACTCCTTAAATATGCGTCCTAGAGCCAAAAGGACCTCAATTCGTGACCACCCCCAAAAAATCCAAATTTCGACGAAAATCCTCAAAAAATTGAAATTTTTATATGAAAAACTTATTTTGGCCATAACTCCTTAAATATGCTTCCTAGAGCCAAAAGGACCTCAATTCGTGACCATCCCCAAAAAATCAAAATTTTGATGAAAATCCTCAAAAAATTGAAATTTTTATATGAAAAACTTATTTTGGCCATAACTCCTTAAATATGCGTCCTAGAGCCAAAAGGACCTCAATTCGTGACCACCCGCAAAAATCCAAATTTCGACGAAAATCCTCAAAAAAATGAAATTTTTATATGAAAAACTTATTTTGGCCATAACTCCTTAAATATGCGTCCTAGAGCCAAAAGGACCTCAATTCGTGATCACTCCCAAAAAATCAAAATTTTGATGAAAATCCTCAAAAAAATGAAATTTTTATATGAAAAACTTATTTTGGCCATAACTCCTTAAATATGCGTCCTAGAGCCAAAAGGACCTCAATTCGTGATCACTCCCACAAAATCAAAATTTTGATGACAATCCTCAAAAAATTGAAATTTTTATATGAAAAACTTATTTTGGCCATAACTCCTTAAATATGCGTCCTAGAGCCAAAAGGACCTCAATTCGTGACCACCCCCAAAAAATCAAAATTTTGATGAAAATCCTCAAAAAATTGAAATTTTTATATGAAAAACTTATTTTGGCCATAACTCCTTAAATATGCGTCCTAGAGCCAAAATGACCTCAATTCGTGATCACTCCCAAAAAATCAAAATTTTGATGAAAATCCTCAAAAAATTGAAATTTTTATATGAAAAACTTATTTTGGCCATAACTCCTTAAATATGCGTCCTAGAGCCAAAAGGACCTCAATTCGTGACCACCCCCAAAAAATCCAAATTTCGACGAAAATCCTCAAAAAAAAAATCAAATTTTTATATGAAAAACTTATTTTGGCCATAACTCCTTAAATATGCGTCCTAGAGCCAAAAGGACCTCAATTCGTGGCCACCCCCAAAAAATCAAAATTTTGATGAAAATCCTCAAAAAAATGAAATTTTTATATGAAAAACTTATTTTGCCCATAACTCCTTAAATATGCGTCCTAGAGCCAAAAGGACCTCAATTCGTGATCACTCCCAAAAAATCAAAATTTTGATGAAAATCCTCAGAAAATTGAAATTTTTATATGAAAAACTTATTGTGGCCATAACTCCTTAAATATGCTTCCTAGAGCCAAAAGGACCTCAATTCGTGACCATCCCCAAAAAATCAAAATTTTGATGAAAATCCTCAAAAAATTGAAATTTTTATATGAAAAACTTATTTTGGCCATAACTCCTTAAATATGCGTCCTAGAGCCAAAAGGACCTCAATTCGTGACCACCCCCAAAAAATCCAAATTTCGACGAACATCCTCAAAAAAATGAAATTTTTATATGAAAAACTTATTTTGGCCATAACTCCTTAAATATGCGTCCTAGAGCCAAAAGGACCTCAATTCGTGATCACTCCCAAAAAATCCAAATTTCGACGAAAATCCTCAACAAATTGAAATTTTTATATGAAAAACTTATTTTGGCCATAACTCCTTAAATATGCGTCCTAGAGCCAAAAGGACCTCAATTCGTGATCACTCCCACAAAATCAAAATTTTGATGAAATCCTCAAAAAATTGAAATTTTTATATGAAAAACTTATTTTGGCCATAACTCCTTAAATATGCGTCCTAGAGCCAAAAGGACCTCAATTCGTGACCATCCCCAAAAAATCAAAATTTTGATGAAAATCCTCAAAAAATTGAAATTTTTATATGAAAAACTTATTTTGGCCATAACTCCTTAAATATGCGTCCTAGAGCCAAAAGGACCTCAATTCGTGACCACCCCCAAAAAATCCAAATTTCGACGAAAATCCTCAAAAAATTGAAATTTTTATATGAAAAACTTATTTTGGGCCATAACTCCTTAAATATGCGTCCTAGAGCCAAAAGGACCTCAATTCGTGACCACCCCCAAAAAATCCAAATTTCGACGAAAATCCTCAAAAAATTGAAATTTTTATATGAAAAACTTATTTTGGCCATAACTCCTTAAATATGCGTCCTAGAGCCAAAAGGACCTCAATTCGTGACCACCCCCAAAAAATCCAAATTTCGACGAAAATCCTCAAAAAATTGAAATTTTTATATGAAAAACTTATTTTGGCCATAACTCCTTAAATATGCGTCCTAGAGCCAAAAGGACCTCAATTCGTGATCACTCCCACAAAATCAAAATTTTGATGACAATCCTCAAAAAATTGAAATTTTTATATGAAAAACTTATTTTGGCCATAACTCCTTAAATATGCGTCCTAGAGCCAAAAGGACCTCAATTCGTGACCACCCCCAAAAAATCAAAATTTTGATGAAAATCCTCAAAAAATTGAAATTTTTATATGAAAAACTTATTTTGGCCATAACTCCTTAAATATGCTTCCTAGAGCCAAAAGGACCTCAATTCGTGACCACCCCCAAAAAATCAAAATTTCGACGAAAATCCTCAAAAAAATGAAATTTTTATATGAAAAACTTATTTTGGCCATAACTCCTTAAATATGCGTCCTAGAGCCAAAAGGACCTCAATTCGTGATCACTCCCACAAAATCAAAATTTTGATGAAAATCCTCAAAAAATTGAAATTTTTATATAAAAAACTTATTTTGGCCATAACTCCTTAAATATGCGTCCTAGAGCCAAAAGGACCTCAATTCGTGACCATCCCCAAAAAATCAAAATTTTGATGAAAATCCTCAAAAAATTTAAATTTTTATATGAAAAACTTATTTTGGCCATAACTCCTTAAATATGCGTCCTAGAGCCAAAAGGACCTCAATTCGTGACCATCCCCAAAAAATCAAAAATCCTCAAAAAAAAATCAAATTTTTATATGAAAAACTTATTTTGGCCATAACTCCTTAAATATGCGTCCTAGAGCCAAAAGGACCTCAATTCGTGACCACCCCCAAAAAATCAAAATTTCGACGAAAATCCTCAAAAAAATGAAATTTTTATATGAAAAACTTATTTTGGCCATAACTCCTTAAATATGCGTCCTAGAGCCAAAAGGACCTCAATTCGTGATCACTCCCACAAAATCAAAATTTTGATGACAATCCTCAAAAAATTGAAATTTTTATATGAAAAACTTATTTTGGCCATAACTCCTTAAATATGCTTCCTAGAGCCAAAAGGACCTCAATTCGTGATCACTCCCAAAAAATCAAAATTTTGATGAAAATCCTCAGAAAATTGAAATTTTTATATGAAAAACTTATTGTGGCCATAACTCCTTAAATATGCGTCCTAGAGCCAAAAGGACCTCAATTCGTGACCACCCCCAAAAAATCCAAATTTCGACGAAAATCCTCAAAAAATTGAAATTTTTATATGAAAAACTTATTTTGGCCATAACTCCTTAAATATGCTTCCTAGAGCCAAAAGGACCTCAATTCGTGACCATCCCCAGAAAATCAAAATTTTGATGAAATCCTCAAAAAATAGAAATTTTTATATGAGAAACTTATTTTGGCCATAACTCCTTAAATATGCGTCCTAGAGCCAAAAGGACCTCAATTCGTGACCATGCCCAAAAAATCAAAATTTTGATGAAAATCCTCAAAAAATTGAAATTTTTATATGAAAAACTTATTTTGGCCATAACTCCTTAAATATGCGTCCTAGAGCCAAAAGGACCTCAATTCGTGACCATCCCCAAAAAATCAAAATTTTGATGAAAATCCTCAGAAAATTGAAATTTTTATATGAAAAACTTATTGTGGCCATAACTCCTTAAATATGCGTCCTAGAGCCAAAAGGACCTCAATTCGTGACCATCCCCAAAAAATCAAAATTTTGATGAAAATCCTCAAAAAATTGAAATTTTTATATGAAAAACTTATTTTGGGCCATAACTCCTTAAATATGCGTCCTAGAGCCAAAAGGACCTCAATTCGTGACCACCCGCAAAAGATCAAAATTTTGATGAAAATCCTCAAAAAATTGAAATTTTTATATGAAAAACTTATTTTGGCCATAACTCCTTAAATATGCGTCCTAGAGCCAAAAGGACCTCAATTCGTGACCACCCCCAAAAAATCCAAATTTCGACGAAAATCCTCAAAAAATTGAAATTTATATGAAAAACTTATTTTGGGCCATAACTCCTTAAATATGCGTCCTAGAGCCAAAAGGACCTCAATTCGTGACCACCCCCAAAAAATCAAAATTTTGATGAAAATCCTCAAAAAATTGAAATTTTTATATGAAAAACTTATTTTGGCCATAACTCCTTACATATGCGTCCTAGCGCCAAAAGGACCTCAATTCGTGACCACCCCCAAAAAATCCAAATTTCGACGAAAATCCTCAAAAAATTGAAATTTTTATATGAAAAACTTATTTTGGCCATAACTCCTTAAATATGCGTCCTAGCGCCAAAAGGACCTCAATTCGTGACCACCCCCTAAAAATCCAAATTTCGACGAAAATCCTCAAAAAATTGAAATTTTTATATGAAAAACTTATTTTGGCCATAACTCCTTAAATATGCGTCCCAGAGCCAAAATGACCTCAATTCGTGACCACCCCCAAAAAATCCAAATTTCGACGAAAATCCTCAAAAAATTTAAATTTTTATATGAAAAACTTATTTTGGCCATAACTCCTTAAATATGCGTCCTAGAGCCAAACGGACCTCAATTCGTGATCACTCCCAAAAAATCAAAATTTTGATGAAAATCCTCAAAAAATTGAAATTTTATATGAAAAATTTATTTTGGCCATAACTCCTTAAATATGCGTCCTAGAGCCAAAAGGACCTCAATTCGTGACCACCCCCAAAAAATCCAAATTTCGACGAAAATCCTCAAAAAAATGAAATTTTTATATGAAAAACTTATTTTGGCCATAACTCCTTAAATATGCGTCCTAGAGCCAAAAGGACCTCAATTCGTGACCATCCCCAAAAAATCAAAATTTTGATGAAAATCCTCAAAAAATTGAAATTTTTATATAAAAAACTTATTTTGGCCATAACTCCTTAAATATGCGTCCTAGAGCCAAAAGGACCTCAATTCGTGACCATCCCCAAAAAATCAAAATTTTGATGAAAATCCTCAAAAAATTTAAATTTTTATATGAAAAACTTATTTTGGCCATAACTCCTTAAATATGCGTCCTAGAGCCAAAAGGACCTCAATTCGTGATCACTCCCACAAAATCAAAATTTTGATGAAAATCCTCAAAAAATTGAAATTTTTATATGAAAAACTTATTTTGGCCATAACTCCTTAAATATGCGTCCTAGAGCCAAAAGGACCTCAATTCGTGACCACCCCCAAAAAATCCAAATTTCGACGAAAATCCTCAAAAATTGAAATTTTTATATGAAAAACTTATTTTGGGCCATAACTCCTTAAATATGCGTCCTAGAGCCAAAAGGACCTCAATTCGTGACCACCCCCTAAAAATCCAAATTTCGACGAAAATCCTCAAAAAATTGAAATTTTTATATGAAAAACTTATTTTGGCCATAACTCCTTAAATATGCGTCCTAGAGCCAAAAGGACCTCAATTCGTGACCATCCCCAAAAAATCCAAATTTCGACGAAAATCCTCAAAAAATTGAAATTTTTATATGAAAAACTTATTTTGGCCACAACTCCTTAAATATGCGTCCTAGAGCCAAAAGGACCTCAATTCGTGACCACCCCCAAAAAATCAAAATTTCGACGAAAATCCTCAAAAAAATGAAATTTTTATATGAAAAACTTATTTTGGCCATAACTCCTTAAATATGCGTCCTAGAGCCAAAAGGACCTCAATTCGTGATCACTCCCAAAAAATCAAAATTTTGATGAAAATCCTCAAAAAATTGAAATTTTTATATAAAAAACTTATTTTGGCCATAACTCCTTAAATATGCGTCCTAGAGCCAAAAGGACCTCAATTCGTGATCACTCCCAAAAAATCAAAATTTTGATGAAAATCTTAAAAAAATTGAAATGTTTATATGAAAAACTTATTTTGGCCATAACTCCTTAAATATGCGTCCTAGAGCCAAAAGGACCTCAATTCGTGATCACTCCCAAAAAATCAAAATTTTGATGAAAATCCTCAAAAAATTTAAATTTTTATATGAAAAACTTATTTTGGCCATAACTCCTTAAATATGCGTCCTAGAGCCAAAAGGACCTCAATTCGTGACCACCCCCTAAAAATCCAAATTTCGACGAAAATCCTCAAAAAATTGAAATTTTTATATGAAAAACTTATTTTGGCCATAACTCCTTAAATATGCGTCCTAGAGCCAAAAGGACCTCAATTCGTGATCACTCCCAAAAAATCAAAATTTTGATGAAAATCCTCAAAAAATTGAAATTTTTATATGAAAAACTTATTTTGGCCATAACTCCTTAAATATGCGTCCTAGAGCCAAAAGGACCTCAATTCGTGACCACCCCCAAAAAATCCAAATTTCGACGAAAATCCTCAAAAAATTGAAATTTTTATATGAAAAACTTATTTTGGCCACAACTCCTTAAATATGCGTCCTAGAGCCAAAAGGACCTCAATTCGTGACCATCCCCAAAAAATCAAAATTTTGATGAAAATCCTCAAAAAATTGAAATTTTTATATGAAAAACTTATTTTGGCCATAACTCCTTAAATATGCGTCCTAGAGCCAAAAGGACCTCAATTCGTGACCACCCCCAAAAAATCCAAATTTCGACGAAAATCCTCAAAAAATTGAAATTTTTATATGAAAAACTTATTTTGGCCACAACTCCTTAAATATGCGTCCTAGAGCCAAAAGGACCTCAATTCGTGACCACCCCCAAAAAATCAAAATTTCGACGAAAATCCTAAAAAAAATGAAATTTTTATATGAAAAACTTATTTTGGCCATAACTCCTTAAATATGCGTCCTAGAGCCAAAAGGACCTCAATTCGTGACCACCCCCAAAAAATCAAAATTTCGACGAAAATCCTCAAAAAATTGAAATTTTTATATGAAAAACTTATTTTGGGCCATAACTCCTTAAATATGCGTCCTAGAGCCAAAAGGACCTCAATTCGTGATCACTCCCAAAAAATCAAAATTTTGATGAAAATCCTCAAAAAATTGAAATTTTTATATGAAAAACTTATTTTGGCCATAACTCCTTAAATATGCGTCCTAGAGCCAAAAGGACCTCAATTCGTGACCACCCCCAAAAAATCAAAATTTCGACGAAAATCCTCAAAAAAATGAAATTTTTATATGAAAAACTTATTTTGGCCATAACTCCTTAAATATGCGTCCTAGAGCCAAAAGGACCTCAATTCGTGATCACTCCCACAAAATCAAAATTTTGATGACAATCCTCAAAAAATTGAAATTTTTATATGAAAAACTTATTTTGGCCATAACTCCTTAAATATGCGTCCTAGAGCCAAAATGACCTCAATTCGTGACCACCCCCAAAAAATCCAAATTTCGACGAAAATCCTCAAAAAATTGAAATTTTTATATGAAAAACTTATTTTGGCCATAACTCCTTAAATATGCGTCCTAGAGCCAAAAGGACCTCAATTCGTGACCATCCCCAAAAAATCAAAATTTTGATGAAAATCCTCAAAAAATTGAAATTTTTATATAAAAAACTTATTTTGGCCATAACTCCTTAAATATGCGTCCTAGAGCCAAAAGGACCTCAATTCGTGACCACCCGCAAAAAATCCAAATTTCGACGAAAATCCTCAAAAAATTGAAATTTTTATATGAAAAACTTATTTTGGCCATAACTCCTTAAATATGCGTCCTAGAGCCAAAAGGACCTCAATTCGTGACCACCCGCAAAAAATCCAAATTTCGACGAAAATCCTCAAAAAAATGAAATTTTTATATGAAAAACTTATTTTGGCCATAACTCCTTAAATATGCGTCCTAGAGCCAAAAGGACCTCAATTCGTGATCACTCCCACAAAATCAAAATTTTGATGACAATCCTCAAAAAAATGAAATTTTTATATGAAAAACTTATTTTGGCCATAACTCCTTAAATATGCGTCCTAGAGCCAAAAGGACCTCAATTCGTGACCACCCGCAAAAAATCCAAATTTCGACGAAAATCCTCAAAAAAATGAAATTTTTATATGAAAAACTTATTGTGGCCATAAGTCCTTAAATATGCGTCCTAGAGCCAAAAGGACCTCAATTCGTGACCACCCCCAAAAAATCAAAATTTCGACGAAAATCCTCAAAAAAATGAAATTTTTATATGAAAAACTTATTTTGGCCATAACTCCTTAAATATGCGTCCTAGAGCCAAAAGGACCTCAATTCGTGATCACTCCCAAAAAATCAAAATTTTGATGAAATCCTCAAAAAATTTAAATTTTTATATGAAAAACTTATTTTGGCCATAACTCCTTAAATATGCGTCCTAGAGCCAAAAGGACCTCAATTCGTGATCACTCCCACAAAATCAAAATTTTGATGAAAATCCTCAAAAAATTGAAATTTTTATATGAAAAACTTATTTTGGCCATAACTCCTTAAATATGCGTCCTAGAGCCAAAAGGACCTCAATTCGTGATCACTCCCAAAAAATCAAAATTTTGATGAAAATCCTCAAAAAATTGAAATTTTTATATGAAAAACTTATTTTGGCCATAACTCCTTAAATATGCGTCCTAGAGCCAAAAGGACCTCAATTCGTGACCATCCCCAAAAAATCCAAATTTCGACGAAAATCCTCAAAAAATTGAAATTTTTATATGAAAAACTTATTTTGGCCATAACTCCTTAAATATGCGTCCTAGAGCCAAAAGGACCTCAATTCGTGACCATCCGCAAAAAATCAAAATTTTGATGAAAATCCTCAGAAAATTGAAATTTTTATATGAAAAACTTATTGTGGCCATAACTCCTTAAATATGCGTCCCAGAGCCAAAATGACCTCAATTCGTGACCACCCCCAAAAAATCCAAATTTCGACGAAAATCCTCAAAAAATTGAAATTTTTATATGAAAAACTTATTTGGGCCATAACTCCTTAAATATGCTTCCTAGAGCCAAAAGGACCTCAATTCGTGACCATCCCCAAAAAATCACAATTTTGATGAAAATCCTCAAAAAATTGAAATTTTTATATGAAAAACTTATTTTGGCCATAACTCCTTAAATATGCGTCCTAGAGCCAAAAGGACCTCAATTCGTGACCACCCCCAAAAAATCCAAATTTCGACGAAAATCCTCAAAAAATTGAAATTTTTATATTTTTTTTTTTTTTTTTCTCTTTATATCTTTATTTGCAATCTATTTACAATACACAAATATTAAGCAAATTGGTTGGATGAATTTACAATACATGACATGTTATGTTAAGCTCCATTAAACTTAAATCATTAGATGAAATTGTTCAAAAACAAAATTAATATCATAAAAACATAACTTTTATACCATGAAATTTGCAGACTACATACATATAATTTTGACTTAAGTTAAAAAGGGCAAGTCGAGAACACTAAGTCTTTTCAGTCTTTTTAATTCATTTGTATCATCAAGGAGAGTTATAGCTAGAATATTCGAGTGGTTACTTAGTCTATTGAGGTAATTTGTACTACTTTTTCGTATTACATCTCGAACCATTGGGACATCAAGATCTTTGTGTATATTTTTGTTGGTCATAAACCACGGTGCACTTGTAATCATCCTTAACGTTTTGGATTGATATCTTTGCAGTATCTCAACGTTTGAGTTGCTTGCTGTACCCCAAAGTTCAATTCCATATGTCCAGATTGGTTTTAACGTTGTTTTGTATAGCAATAATTTATTTTCTAATCTCAACTGTGATATTGGACCTAGAAGCCAGTACATTCGCTTTGTTTTAATTTCAAGCTGTTGTCGTTTTGATTTTATATGCTCCTTCCACGTCAATCGTCTGTCAATATTTAGTCCTAAGTACTTTACGCAATTTGCCATTGGAATAACATCTCCATTTAGATAGACCTCCGGACAGTTACCTTTGTTAAGTGTAAATGTTACATGATTCGATTTGTCAGTATTTACTTTTATATTCCACTTTTTAAACCATGTTTCGATAATATCTATATGGTCTTGTAATATTTCCTATTCAACCGTCGAACGGAACGGACGTGTTTTTTCAATAGCGGATAAACTCATAGTAATAGGTACCTACTACGAATTTCAAGTGTGGTGGGATATTAAGCCACCATGCAGCGAAATTCCAAGTCATCCACTGGGTTGCTAACTTCAGGGCCCAGTGGACGGGTATCGACTGGAGTTATAAATCTGGGCAATGACCAAGAGTTAGGCCCAATTAGTCGACCTGTAGACGGGTCGACAGGTGGCGACACACTGACAAGTCGAACTTTTTCTAAGGTAACGACATCAAAAGGAGGTAATCCCTCACGAAAGAGATTCAAGGAACGCAGAAATGCTTTGTTTATCCTAAAGAAGTTAGGATCAGTCGACCCAAGCACGTTGTCGGCTAAACAAAGCGATTCCTTAAAATGGGCTCAAGGAATTCTTGAGACTGGAAAAAGGGAACGATCGCCGGATGAGCTGCCATCCTCCAAAAGGGATCAAAGATCGTTTGCCTCAGTTGCTAAAGATAGCCTTGTGATGGCTATCATTAATAAAGGAGCATTGGACGGTATGGTTCCAAAGCAAAAATGGGGGGAAATTGAGAATGCTCTATCTGTCGTCTACTCACAGGTACTGGAAAAGTTTCCCGGCCCAGATCCTCGACACCAAGAGGCTGGTTGGTATCAAGGACGATTTAAGCTAGTCGCATTTGAGGACCAGAGGTCTATAGAATGTTTTAAAGCTGCTCTGATACTAATTGGTGAAGTTTGGGAAGGAGCTGCTCTAGAGTTAGTCGAGAAGAAAGACATACCGGCTAGACCTAGAGCACATGCCTGGATACCTGCAAACCCTTCTGACCCTGAATCTATTTTAAATAGACTGAAACGATGCAATCCAGATCTTCCAACAGCTGATTGGAAGGTTGGCCGTTTGGATGAAGTGGATGGACCAAGACGGCATGCAGTGTTTATATTGAACACTCAGTCTTTGCCACATCTGGCAAAGTCCCAGGGCCGTGTATGTTATGGCTTTCATTATATCCAAATGAAGGTGTATAAAAACGATCAGCTAAAGGATTCAGAAATGGACAAGCCTCTGTCTGAATCAGAAGTAAGCGGATCCTCTTGCGAAGTCGAGGGAGATACCAAAGTTGAAGACATGGATAGATACCGTATGCGTGAGGAGGCTTCTATTGCCTCAGAACTCACCAAAGTCGAACCTATGGTTATTGAGAGAGTCACCGATATCTCTGAAGAGGACATTCTTGATGACTCGATCGAAGCGGCTGATGTGACGGTTGTTGAAAATCTCGATGGTCCTACGGATCCTCCAGATAAATCTTCATCATTGTAAGGCTGCATGTGCTGCCTTAAAAGTTCTCCTGATGAAAGGGGACATAGATATAGTTCTTATTCAAGAACCATATGTTTACAAAAACAAAATATGTGAATTAAGTACTCCGGGGTTCAAACTATTGCAGTATACTGGTAATGATGTAAATCGAGCCTGTATAATTGCTAAAAACGAGCTCAATTTGTTTCTGCTTCCCTCAATGTGCAATACAGACACTGTCGTTGCAAGTTTAGAAATAGCCAAATGCAAATATTGGGTATCTTCGGTCTACATGGGACATGACAGGGAGATGCCTCCATATGCCGTTAAGACCTTAGTGGAGGAGTCACTGAAAACAAAGGCGAAACTCATTATGGGATGCGATGCGAATGCACATCATAGTATATGGGGAAGTAGTGATACTAATGCAAGGGGAGAGTCGCTAATAGAGTTTATTTTGCGTACTAATCTGGTAGTTTGCAACAAGGGAGATGTCCCAACCTTTGTCACTAAAAACAGGCAAGAGGTTTTGGACATCACCTTGGCCTCGCAAGAACTAAATGAAATGATATCTGAGTGGCAGGTTTTAAGTGAACACAGCTTCTCAGATCATCGCTACATCAGTTTCAAATTTGATGTTCATATCACCAAGATCATATTTCCGCCAAATGTTAGGAAAGCTGACTGGAATAGGTATAGGGAATCGTTCAATATGATGATACCGGAAATAACAGAGACAAATATGAGAAATGTGCAAGATATCGAACACGCAGTGGAGCGGATTACTAAGGCCTTCAACATCTCACTGAAAGCTGCATGCCCTAGAGGAAAGCCAAGGGGGAAACATCGACCACCATGGTGGTCTACGGAATTAAGTAATATGAGGAAATCCTGCAGGAAGCTCTTTAACAAGGCAAAGTCCACCAGAGCCCCTGAGGACTGGGACGCTTACAAGAAGAATCTGAGAGGATACAAGCGAGAACTGAGAAAGGCTCAGCATAACTCTTGGAATGCTTACTGCAGCAGTATTGAGAATACGTCCGAGGCTTCCAGACTACGGAAGGTTCTAGCATCCACCAACTCCGCTCCAGGTTTCATTAAAACATCGGAGGGCAATTGGACAACGTCCAGTAAGGAGACGCTGGAGGTACTATTGGACACACATTTTCCTGGAAATCAGACGGTTGAACCATGTACTGGCGGTGCCACAGTTGCTCAGCGGTCGTTTCCTGTCGAGGAAATTGTATCGGAAACTAGAATAAGATGGGCGCTAAATAGCTTTGGACCATTCAAATCCCCTGGACCTGATGGAATTACTCCGGCGGAGTTACAAGCTGTAACTGACAAAATTATCCCCTGGTTGTCGGTGATATATAAAGGATGTATCAACTTATCATATATCCCAGGAAAGTGGAGGGAAACAAAAGTCGTTTTCATACCTAAAGCGGGAAAAGCCTCTCACTCGAGGGCGAAGGATTTCCGACCAATCAGCTTATCCTCATTCCTACTTAAGACTCTGGAGAGGATGATAGATATTTATCTTAGAACTAGCATCGATTCAAGTTTGTTCTCGAAACGACAGCATGCATACTCGAAGGGCAGGTCTACTGAGACCGCACTACATGAACTAGTCAGCTTTATTGAAAGCTCACTATCTGTCAAAGAATACACAATCGTGGCGTTTCTAGACATCGAAGGGGCGTTCAATAATGTCCATCCGAGCTCGATATTAAATGGACTGACAACTCTGAATGTTGATCCATGTATACTCAGGCTGTTAGACGAACTGCTAATGAAGAGACGTATTTCAGCCACACTAGGACAAGCAAACATACAAAGGTATGTGAACAGAGGCACTCCCCAAGGAGGAGTCCTATCACCTCTTCTTTGGAATGTTGCTATAAATAGCCTTCTGGTTACTCTAGAAAAAGAAAGGATAAAAGTGGTGGCATACGCAGATGATGTGGCTCTGGCAGTCAGGGGAAAATTCCCATCCACAATCAGAGATATTATTCAGAGGGCCCTCCGGATGACTGAGAAATGGGCGAAAGACAATGGTCTTGGGGTAAATCCTGCAAAGACAGAATTAGTCATGTACTGCAACGATCGCAAAACTCCCACGGTTAGGCCTATTTCCTTAGGGGGTATTGAAATTCCCTTTGGTGAATGTGCAAAATACCTTGGCGTTATTTTGGACAGGAAGCTGAACTTTAAGCTTAATATTGAAGAAAGGGCGAGAAAGGCAACTGTAGCTTTGTACTCGTGCAAAAAGGCAATAGGAAAAAAGTGGGGACTGAAACCAAAAATTGTGCATTGGCTATACACGGCAGTGGTTAGACCTATAATGCTATATGGTGTTGTAGTCTGGTGGCCGGCACTTCAGAAACCGACTTGTTTAGATAAAGTTCAGCGTATGGCGTGTTTGTGTATTTCAGGCGCATTCAGCAAGACAGGAACAAATTCCCTTAATGTCGTGCTGCATCTATTGCCTTTAGACATTTTGGCCAAACAGTCAGCTGCAACAACGGCTGTGCGGTTGCGCGAGCTATCGCTGTGGTCGGAAAAAAGTTACGGTCACAGTTCTGTCCTCAAAACAATGCCAGATGTGCCTAACGTAGTGGATTACACTTTGGCGAGTCCACTTTTCGACAAAAAGTTTGAGACTCTAATCCCCAACAGTGAGGCGTGGTGCACACAGACCCCGGGGAATAAAGAATATATAGATTTCTACACTGATGGCTCCAAATTGGATGGACAAGTGGGGTTCGGAGTATATTCTAATGATCTGGAACTTCGAATAGCGAAAAGATTACCTAATCACTGTAGTGTTTTTCAGGCTGAAATATTAGCAATAAGAGAGGTGGCGAATTGGCTGAGAAGTAATGTTCCAAAAAATGTGGGCATTAATATATACTCAGACAGTCAACCTGCAATAAAATCCTTGGACTCTGTGTTCCTCAACTCGAAAACGGCCATCGACTGCCGCAAATCTCTCAATGAGATGGCTGAGCAGTACAATATTCACCTAATATGGGTGCCTGGCCATAGGAACATACCGGGGAACTGCGAAGCGGATGAGTTGGCAAGGCTAGGGACTACCTTACATATTCCAGGGGAACTAGAATTTGTTGGTATGCCCCTAGCTACCTGCAAGCTCATGCTGCGTGAGAAGGCTGTTATGATGGCAAATGTTCGATGGGAGAATTGCAAGGGTTGTAACGACACCAAGCAAATATGGCCCCATTTCAACTTAAACCGCACACTAGATATGCTAATGTTCTCGAGACGTCAGATATCACTCCTGATATCTGCTATAACGGGTCGCTGCCTGATAGGCGATTTTGCAAAAACTATTGGCGCGAAGTATAATGACTATTGTATGAGCTGTCATGATGCGGAGGAAAAAGAATCAATTAAACACCTCTTGTGTGAGTGTCCTGCATTTTGTGTAAAGCGCAAGCAACTTTTAGGAGCATATAGCTTCAGATTACTGGCGGATCTGGAAAACGTTAACTTAAGCAGTCTGCTACTGTTTTTGGAACAATCTGGTTGGTTCAACAAAGAAAAATAATCAAGAAGGTTCAGCGGTTAAAACTAGAAGTGCCCATATGTAATAGGTACTTTTAGTTAATGTGGTATCACAATGGACTGAATAGTCTAAGTGAGCCTGAATCTTAATCGGGCTGCCACTTTAACCTAACCTAATATTTCTGAGGCATCTACACATGATTTATTTACGGCCAATACTGCAGTATCATCGGCATAAGTAGCTACGGTCACCTCTTCACTAGTGGGAAAATCGCTGGTAAAAATAGTATACAATATTGGTCCTAACACGCTGCCTTGAGGAACTCCAGAATTTATGCAACCAATATCAGAGTTTTCTTCATTGATACTAACATAGAAACGCCTTTCATTTAAATATGATTTCAACAATAGGTAAAAAGGTGTGGGTAGTAAGATCTTCAATTTGTATAACAGACCATTATGCCAGACTTTGTCAAATGCCTGTTTAACATCTAGAAAAATTGAAGAGCAATATTCTTTATTCTCCAAACAATCTCTAATGGTTTGAATGACTCTATGACATTGTTCAGATGTTCCGTGACCTTGTCTGAATCCGAATTGGTGATCAGGTATAATATTGAGCTCACGCAATATGGGCACCAGTCTTTTTTGTACTAGCTTTTCAAATACCTTTGATATTATAGGTAGCAAACTTATGGGTCTGTAGGAGCTTATAGAATTTTCTGGCTTTTGAGGTTTCAAAATCATGATAATTTTGGCTAACTTCCATTGAATGGGGATGTATGTCAAACGCAACGCCGCGTTGACCTCAATTCGTGACCACCCCCAAAAAATCCAAATTTCGACGAAAATCCTCAAAAAATTGAAATTTTTATATGAAAAACTTATTGTGGCCATAACTCCTTAAATATGCGTCCTAGAGCCAAAAGGACCTCAATTCGTGACCACCCCCAAAAAATCCAAATTTCGACGAAAATTCTCAAAAAATTGAAATTTTTATATGAAAAACTTATTTTGGCCACAACTCCTTAAATATGCGTCCTAGAGCCAAAAGGACCTCAATTCGTGACCATCCCCAAAAAATCCAAATTTCGACGAAAATCCTCAAAAAAATGAAATTTTTATATGAAAAACTTATTTTGGCCATAACTCCTTAAATATGCGTCCTAGAGCCAAAATGACCTCAATTCGTGACCACCCCCAAAAAATCCAAATTTCGACGAAAATCCTCAAAAAATTGAAATTTTTATATGAAAAACTTATTTTGGCCATAACTCCTTAAATATGCGTCCTAGCGCCAAAAGGACCTCAATTCGTGACCATCCCCAAAAAATCAAAATTTTGATGAAAATCCTCAAAAAATTTAAATTTTTATATGAAAAACTTATTTTGGCCATAACTCCTTAAATATGCGTCCTAGAGCCAAAAGGACCTCAATTCGTGATCACTCCCACAAAATCAAAATTTTGATGACAATCCTCAAAAAAATGAAATTTTTATATGAAAAACTTATTTTGGGCCATAACTCCTTAAATATGCTTCCTAGAGCCAAAAGGACCTCAATTCGTGACCACCCTTAAAAAATCAAAATTTTGATGAAAATCCTCAAAAAATTTAAATTTTTATATGAAAAACTTATTTTGGCCATAACTCCTTAAATATGCGTCCTAGAGCCAAAATGACCTCAATTCGTGACCACCCCCAAAAAATCCAAATTTCGACGAAAATCCTCAAAAAATTTAAATTTTTATATGAAAAACTTATTTTGCCCATAACTCCTTAAATATGCGTCCTAGAGCCAAAAGGACCTCAATTCGTGACCACCCCAAAAAAATCAAAATTTTGATGAAAATCCTCAGAAAATTGAAATTTTTATATGAAAAACTTATTTTGGCCATAACTCCTTAAATATGCGTCCTAGCGCCAAAAGGACCTCAATTCGTGACCATCCCCAAAAAATCAAAATTTCGACGAAAATCCTCAAAAAAATGAAATTTTTATATGAAAAACTTATTTTGGCCATAACTCCTTAAATATGCGTCCTAGAGCCAAAAGGACCTCAATTCGTGATCACTCCCACAAAATCAAAATTTTGATGACAATCCTCAAAAAAAATGAAATTTTTATATGAAAAACTTATTTTGGCCATAACTCCTTAAATATGCGTCCTAGAGCCAAAAGGACCTCAATTCGTGACCATCCCCAAAAAATCAAAATTTTGATGAAAATCCTCAAAAAATTGAAATTTTTATATGAAAAACTTATTTTGGCCATAACTCCTTAAATATGCGTCCTAGAGCCAAAAGGACCTCAATTCGTGACCACCCCCAAAAAATCCAAATTTCGACGAACATCCTCAAAAAAATGAAATTTTTATATGAAAAACTTATTTTGGCCATAACTCCTTAAATATGCGTCCTAGAGCCAAAAGGACCTCAATTCGTGATCACTCCCAAAAAATCACAATTTTGATGAAAATCCTCAAAAAATTGAAATTTTTATATGAAAAACTTATTTTGGCCATAACTCCTTAAATATGCGTCCTAGAGCCAAAATGACCTCAATTCGTGACCACCCCCAAAAAATCCAAATTTCGACGAAAATCCTCAAAAAAATGAAATTTTTATATGAAAAACTTATTTTGGCCATAACTCCTTAAATATGCGTCCTAGAGCCAAAAGGACCTCAATTCGTGATCACTCCCAAAAAATCAAAATTTCGACGAAAATCCTCAAAAAAATGAAATTTTTATATGAAAAACTTATTTTGGCCATAACTCCTTAATTATGCGTCCTATAGCCAAAAGGACCTCAATTCGTGACCACCCCCAAAAAATCAAAATTTTGATGAAAATCCTCAAAAAATTGAAATTTTTATATGAAAAACTTATTTTGGCCATAACTCCTTAAATATGCGTCCTAGAGCCAAAAGGACCTCAATTCGTGACCACCCGCAAAAAATCCAAATTTCGACGAAAATCCTCAAAAAATTGAAATTTTTATATGAAAAACTTATTTTGGCCATAACTCCTTAAATATGCTTCCTAGAGCCAAAAGGACCTCAATTCGTGATCACTCCCAAAAAATCAAAATTTTGATGAAAATCCTCAAAAAAATGAAATTTTTATATGAAAAACTTATTTTGGCCATAACTCCTTAAATATGCGTCCTAGAGCCAAAAGGACCTCAATTCGTGACCACCCGCAAAAAATCCAAATTTCGACGAAAATCCTCAAAAAAATGAAATTTTTATATGAAAAACTTATTTTGGCCATAACTCCTTAAATATGCGTCCTAGAGCCAAAAGGACCTCAATTCGTGATCACTCCCAAAAAATCAAAATTTCGACGAAAATCCTCAAAAAAATGAAATTTTTATATGAAAAACTTATTTTGGCCATAACTCCTTAAATATGCGTCCTAGAGCCAAAAGGACCTCAATTCGTGATCACTCCCAAAAAATCAAAATTTCGACGAAAATCCTCAAAAAAATGAAATTTTTATATGAAAAACTTATTTTGGCCATAACTCCTTAAATATGCGTCCTAGAGCCAAAAGGACCTCAATTCGTGATCACTCCCACAAAATCAAAATTTTGATGAAAATCCTCAGAAAATTGAAATTTTTATATGAAAAACTTATTGTGGCCATAACTCCTTAAATATGCGTCCTAGAGCCAAAAGGACCTCAATTCGTGACCACCCCCAAAAAATCAAAATTTCGACGAAAATCCTCAAAAAAATGAAATTTTTATATGAAAAACTTATTTTGGCCATAACTCCTTAAATATGCGTCCTAGAGCCAAAAGGACCTCAATTCGTGATCACTCCCACAAAATCAAAATTTTGATGAAAATCCTCAAAAAATTGAAATTTTTATATGAAAAACTTATTTTGGCCATAACTCCTTAAATATGCGTCCTAGAGCCAAAAGGACCTCAATTCGTGATCACTCCCACAAAATCAAAATTTTGATGACAATCCTCAAAAAATTGAAATTTTTATATGAAAAACTTATTTTGGCCATAACTCCTTAAATATGCGTCCTAGAGCCAAAAGGACCTCAATTCGTGACCACCCCCAAAAAATCAAAATTTCGATGAAAATCCTCAAAAAATTGAAATTTTTATATGAAAAACTTATTTTGGCCATAACTCCTTAAATATGCGTCCTAGAGCCAAAAGGACCTCAATTCGTGATCACTCCCAAAAAATCAAAATTTCGACGAAAATCCTCAAAAAATTGAAATTTTTATATGAAAAACTTATTTTGGCCATAACTCCTTAAATATGCGTCCTAGAGCCAAAAGGACCTCAATTCGTGATCACTCCCAAAAAATCAAAATTTTGATGAAAATCCTCAAAAAATTGAAATTTTTATATGAAAAACTTATTTTGGCCATAACTCCTTAAATATGCGTCCCAGAGCCAAAATGACCTCAATTCGTGACCACCCCCAAAAAATCAAAATTTCGACGAAAATCCTCAAAAAAATGAAATTTTTATATGAAAAACTTATTTTGGCCATAACTCCTTAAATATGCGTCCTAGAGCCAAAATGACCTCAATTCGTGACCACCCCCAAAAAATCAAAATTTCGACGAAAATTCTCAAAAAATTTAAATTTTTATATGAAAAACTTATTTTGGCCATAACTCCTTAAATATGCGTCCCAGAGCCAAAATGACCTCAATTCGTGACCACCCCCAAAAAATCAAAATTTCGACGAAAATCCTCAAAAAAATGAAATTTTTATATGAAAAACTTATTTTGGCCATAACTCCTTAAATATGCGTCCTAGAGCCAAAATGACCTCAATTCGTGATCACCCCCAAAAAATCAAAATTTCGACGAAAATCCTCAAAAAATTTAAATTTTTATATGAAAAACTTATTTTGCCCATATCTCCTTAAATATGCGTCCTAGAGCCAAAAGGACCTCAATTCGTGATCACTCCCAAAAAATCAAAATTTTGATGAAAATCCTCAAAAAAATGAAATTTTTATATGAAAAACTTATTGTGGCCATAACTCCTTAAATATGCGTCCTAGAGCCAAAAGGACCTCAATTCGTGACCATCCCCAAAAAATCCAAATTTCGACGAAAATCCTCAGAAAATTGAAATTTTTATATGAAAAACTTATTGTGGCCATAACTCCTTAAATATGCGTCCTAGAGCCAAAAGGACCTCAATTCGTGACCACCCCCAAAAAATCAAAATTTCGACGAAAATCCTCAAAAAAATGAAATTTTTATATGAAAAACTTATTTTGCCCATAACTCCTTAAATATGCGTCCTAGAGCCAAAAGGACCTCAATTCGTGATCACTCCCAAAAAATCAAAATTTTGATGAAAATCCTCAAAAAAATGAAATTTTTATATGAAAAACTTATTGTGGCCATAACTCCTTAAATATGCGTCCTAGAGCCAAAAGGACCTCAATTCGTGACCATCCCCAAAAAATCAAAATTTCGACGAAAATCCTCAGAAAATTGAAATTTTTATATGAAAAACTTATTGTGGCCATAACTCCTTAAATATGCGTCCTAGAGCCAAAAGGACCTCAATTCGTGACCACCCCCAAAAAATCAAAATTTCGACGAAAATCCTCAAAAAAATGAAATTTTTATATGAAAAACTTATTTTGGCCATAACTCCTTAAATATGCGTCCTAGAGCCAAAAGGACCTCAATTCGTGATCACTCCCACAAAATCAAAATTTTGATGAAAATCCTCAAAAAATTGAAATTTTTATATGAAAAACTTATTTTGGCCATAACTCCTTAAATATGCGTCCTAGAGCCAAAAGGACCTCAATTCGTGATCACTCCCACAAAATCAAAATTTTGATGACAATCCTCAAAAAATTGAAATTTTTATATGAAAAACTTATTTTGGCCATAACTCCTTAAATATGCGTCCTAGAGCCAAAAGGACCTCAATTCGTGACCACCCCCAAAAAATCAAAATTTCGATGAAAATCCTCAAAAACTTGAAATTTTTATATGAAAAACTTATTTTGGCCATAACTCCTTAAATATGCGTCCTAGAGCCAAAAGGACCTCAATTCGTGATCACTCCCAAAAAATCAAAAT
Source organism: Haematobia irritans (assembly GCF_050003625.1). NCBI lineage: Eukaryota > Metazoa > Arthropoda > Insecta > Diptera > Muscidae > Haematobia > Haematobia irritans. The sequence continues at coordinate 124,910 of NW_027445852.1, read as the reverse complement.
TTCGACGAAAATCCTCAAAAAAATGAAATTTTTATATGAAAAACTTATTTTGGCCATAACTCCTTAAATATGCGTCCTAGAGCCAAAAGGACCTCAATTCGTGATCACTCCCAAAAAATCAAAATTTTGATGAAAATCCTCAAAAAATTGAAATTTTTATATGAAAAACTTATTTTGGCCATAACTCCTTAAATATGCGTCCTAGCGCCAAAAGGACCTCAATTCGTGACCATCCCCAAAAAATCAAAATTTCGACGAAAATCCTCAAAAAAATGAAATTTTTATATGAAAAACTTATTTTGCCCATAACTCCTTAAATATGCGTCCTAGAGCCAAAAGGACCTCAATTCGTGATCACTCCCAAAAAATCAAAATTTTGATGAAAATCCTCAAAAAATTGAAATTTTTATATGAAAAACTTATTTTGGCCATAACTCCTTAAATATGCGTCCCAGAGCCAAAATGACCTCAATTCGTGATCACTCCCAAAAAATCAAAATTTTGATGAAAATCCTCAAAAAAATGAAATTTTTATATGAAAAACTTATTGTGGCCATAACTCCTTAAATATGCGTCCTAGAGCCAAAAGGACCTCAATTCGTGACCATCCCCAAAAAATCCAAATTTCGACGAAAATCCTCAAAAAATTGAAATTTTTATATGAAAAACTTATTTTGGCCATAACTCCTTAAATATGCGTCCTAGAGCCAAAAGGACCTCAATTCGTGACCATCCCCAAAAAATCAAAATTTTGATGAAATCCTCAAAAAATTGAAATTTTTATATGAAAAACTTATTTTGGCCATAACTCCTTAAATATGCTTCCTAGAGCCAAAAGGACCTCAATTCGTGACCACCCCCAAAAAATCAAAATTTCGACGAAAATCCTCAAAAAAATGAAATTTTTATATGAAAAACTTATTTTGGCCATAACTCCTTAAATATGCGTCCTAGAGCCAAAAGGACCTCAATTCGTGACCACCCGCAAAAAATCCAAATTTCGACGAAAATCCTCAAAAAAATGAAATTTTTATATGAAAAACTTATTTTGGCCATAACTCCTTAAATATGCGTCCTAGAGCCAAAAGGACCTCAATTCGTGACCACCCCCAAAAAATCAAAATTTCGACGAAAATCCTCAAAAAAATGAAATTTTTATATGAAAAACTTATTTTGCCCATAACTCCTTAAATATGCGTCCTAGAGCCAAAAGGACCTCAATTCGTGATCACTCCCAAAAAATCAAAATTTTGATGAAAATCCTCAAAAAATTGAAATTTTTATATGAAAAACTTATTTTGGCCATAACTCCTTAAATATGCGTCCTATAGCCAAAAGGACCTCAATTCGTGACCACCCCCAAAAAATCAAAATTTCGACGAAAATCCTCAAAAAAATGAAATTTTTATATGAAAAACTTATTTTGCCCATAACTCCTTAAATATGCGTCCTAGAGCCAAAAGGACCTCAATTCGTGATCACTCCCAAAAAATCAAAATTTTGATGAAAATCCTCAGAAAAATGAAATTTTTATATGAAAAACTTATTTTGGCCATAACTCCTTAAATATGCGTCCTAGAGCCAAAATGACCTCAATTCGTGACCACCCCCAAAAAATCAAAATTTCGACGAAAATCCTCAAAAAATTTAAATTTTTATATGAAAAACTTATTTTGCCCATATCTCCTTAAATATGCGTCCTAGAGCCAAAAGGACCTCAATTCGTGATCACACCCAAAAAATCAAAATTTTGATGAAAATCCTCAAAAAATTGAAATTTTTATATGAAAAACTTATTTTGGCCATAACTCCTTAAATATGCGTCCTAGCGCCAAAAGGACCTCAATTCGTGACCATCCCCAAAAAATCAAAATTTCGACGAAAATCCTCAAAAAAATGAAATTTTTATATGAAAAACTTATTTTGCCCATAACTCCTTAAATATGCGTCCTAGAGCCAAAAGGACCTCAATTCGTGATCACTCCCAAAAAATCAAAATTTTGATGAAAATCCTCAAAAAAATGAAATTTTTATATGAAAAACTTATTGTGGCCATAACTCCTTAAATATGCGTCCTAGAGCCAAAAGGACCTCAATTCGTGACCATCCCCAAAAAATCCAAATTTCGACGAAAATCCTCAGAAAATTGAAATTTTTATATGAAAAACTTATTGTGGCCATAACTCCTTAAATATGCGTCCTAGAGCCAAAAGGACCTCAATTCGTGACCACCCCCAAAAAATCAAAATTTCGACGAAAATCCTCAAAAAAATGAAATTTTTATATGAAAAACTTATTTTGGCCATAACTCCTTAAATATGCGTCCTAGAGCCAAAAGGACCTCAATTCGTGATCACTCCCACAAAATCAAAATTTTGATGAAAATCCTCAAAAAATTGAAATTTTTATATGAAAAACTTATTTTGGCCATAACTCCTTAAATATGCGTCCTAGAGCCAAAAGGACCTCAATTCGTGATCACTCCCACAAAATCAAAATTTTGATGACAATCCTCAAAAAATTGAAATTTTTATATGAAAAACTTATTTTGGCCATAACTCCTTAAATATGCGTCCTAGAGCCAAAAGGACCTCAATTCGTGACCACCCCCAAAAAATCAAAATTTCGATGAAAATCCTCAAAAAATTGAAATTTTTATATGAAAAACTTATTTTGGCCATAACTCCTTAAATATGCTTCCTAGAGCCAAAAGGACCTCAATTCGTGATCACTCCCAAAAAATCAAAATTTCGACGAAAATCCTCAAAAAATTGAAATTTTTATATGAAAAACTTATTTTGGCCATAACTCCTTAAATATGCGTCCTAGAGCCAAAAGGACCTCAATTCGTGATCACTCCCAAAAAATCAAAATTTTGATGAAAATCCTCAAAAAATTGAAATTTTTATATGAAAAACTTATTTTGGCCATAACTCCTTAAATATGCGTCCCAGAGCCAAAATGACCTCAATTCGTGACCACCCCCAAAAAATCAAAATTTCGACGAAAATCCTCAAAAAAATGAAATTTTTATATGAAAAACTTATTTTGGCCATAACTCCTTAAATATGCGTCCTAGAGCCAAAATGACCTCAATTCGTGACCACCCCCAAAAAATCAAAATTTCGACGAAAATCCTCAAAAAATTTAAATTTTTATATGAAAAACTTATTTTGGCCATAACTCCTTAAATATGCGTCCCAGAGCCAAAATGACCTCAATTCGTGACCACCCCCAAAAAATCAAAATTTCGACGAAAATCCTCAAAAAAATGAAATTTTTATATGAAAAACTTATTTTGGCCATAACTCCTTAAATATGCGTCCTAGAGCCAAAATGACCTCAATTCGTGACCACCCCCAAAAAATCAAAATTTCGACGAAAATCCTCAAAAAATTTAAATTTTTATATGAAAAACTTATTTTGCCCATATCTCCTTAAATATGCGTCCTAGAGCCAAAAGGACCTCAATTCGTGATCACTCCCAAAAAATCAAAATTTTGATGAAAATCCTCAAAAAATTGAAATTTTTATATGAAAAACTTATTTTGGCCATAACTCCTTAAATATGCGTCCTAGCGCCAAAAGGACCTCAATTCGTGACCATCCCCAAAAAATCAAAATTTCGACGAAAATCCTCAAAAAAATGAAATTTTTATATGAAAAACTTATTTTGCCCATAACTCCTTAAATATGCGTCCTAGAGCCAAAAGGACCTCAATTCGTGATCACTCCCAAAAAATCAAAATTTTGATGAAAATCCTCAAAAAAATGAAATTTTTATATGAAAAACTTATTGTGGCCATAACTCCTTAAATATGCGTCCTAGAGCCAAAAGGACCTCAATTCGTGACCATCCCCAAAAAATCCAAATTTCGACGAAAATCCTCAAAAAATTGAAATTTTTATATGAAAAACTTATTTTGGCCATAACTCCTTAAATATGCGTCCTAGAGCCAAAAGGACCTCAATTCGTGACCATCCCCAAAAAATCAAAATTTTGATGAAATCCTCAAAAAATTGAAATTTTTATATGAAAAACTTATTTTGGCCATAACTCCTTAAATATGCTTCCTAGAGCCAAAAGGACCTCAATTCGTGACCACCCCCAAAAAATCAAAATTTCGACGAAAATCCTCAAAAAAATGAAATTTTTATATGAAAAACTTATTTTGGCCATAACTCCTTAAATATGCGTCCTAGAGCCAAAAGGACCTCAATTCGTGACCACCCGCAAAAAATCCAAATTTCGACGAAAATCCTCAAAAAAATGAAATTTTTATATGAAAAACTTATTTTGGCCATAACTCCTTAAAAATGACCTCAATTCGTGACCACCCCCAAAAAATCAAAATTTCGACGAAAATCCTCAAAAAAATGAAATTTTTATATGAAAAACTTATTTTGCCCATAACTCCTTAAATATGCGTCCTAGAGCCAAAAGGACCTCAATTCGTGATCACTCCCAAAAAATCAAAATTTTGATGAAAATCCTCAAAAAATTGAAATTTTTATATGAAAAACTTATTTTGGCCATAACTCCTTAAATATGCGTCCTATAGCCAAAAGGACCTCAATTCGTGACCACCCCCAAAAAATCCAAATTTCGACGAAAATCCTCAAAAAAATGAAATTTTTATATGAAAAACTTATTTTGCCCATAACTCCTTAAATATGCGTCCTAGAGCCAAAAGGACCTCAATTCGTGATCACTCCCAAAAAATCAAAATTTTGATGAAAATCCTCAGAAAATTGAAATTTTTATATGAAAAACTTATTTTGGCCATAACTCCTTAAATATGCGTCCTATAGCCAAAAGGACCTCAATTCGTGACCACCCCCAAAAAATCCAAATTTCGACGAAAATCCTCAAAAAAATGAAATTTTTATATGAAAAACTTATTTTGGCCACAACTCCTTAAATATGCGTCCTAGAGCCAAAAGGACCTCAATTCGTGATCACTCCCAAAAAATCAAAATTTTGATGACAATCCTCAAAAAATTGAAATTTTTATATGAAAAACTTATTTTGGCCATAACTCCTTAAATATGCGTCCTAGAGCCAAAAGGACCTCAATTCGTGATCACTCCCAAAAAATCACAATTTTGATGAAAATCCTCAAAAAATTGAAATTTTTATATGAAAAACTTATTTTGGCCATAACTCCTTAAATATGCTTCCTAGAGCCAAAAGGACCTCAATTCGTGATCACTCCCAAAAAATCAAAATTTTGATGAAAATCCTCAGAAAATTGAAATTTTTATATGAAAAACTTATTTTGGCCATAACTCCTTAAATATGCGTCCTAGAGCCAAAATGACCTCAATTCGTGACCACCCCCAAAAAATCCAAATTTCGACGAAAATCCTCAAAAAAATGAAATTTTTATATGAAAAACTTATTTTGGCCATAACTCCTTAAATATGCGTCCTAGAGCCAAAAGGACCTCAATTCGTGATCACTCCCAAAAAATCAAAATTTCGACGAAAATCCTCAAAAAAATGAAATTTTTATATGAAAAACTTATTTTGGCCATAACTCCTTAAATATGCGTCCTAGAGCCAAAATGACCTCAATTCGTGACCACCCCCAAAAAATCCAAATTTCGACGAAAATCCTCAAAAAAATGAAATTTTTATATGAAAAACTTATTTTGGCCATAACTCCTTAAATATGCGTCCTATAGCCAAAAGGACCTCAATTCGTGACCACCCCCAAAAAATCAAAATTTCGACGAAAATCCTCAAAAAAATGAAATTTTTATATGAAAAACTTATTTTGGCCATAACTCCTTAAATATGCGTCCTAGAGCCAAAATGACCTCAATTCGTGACCACCCCCAAAAAATCAAAATTTCGACGAAAATCCTCAAAAAATTTAAATTTTTATATGAAAAACTTATTTTGCCCATATCTCCTTAAATATGCGTCCTAGAGCCAAAAGGACCTCAATTCGTGATCACTCCCAAAAAATCAAAATTTTGATGAAAATCCTCAAAAAATTGAAATTTTTATATGAAAAACTTATTTTGGCCATAACTCCTTAAATATGCGTCCTAGCGCCAAAAGGACCTCAATTCGTGACCATCCCCAAAAAATCAAAATTTCGACGAAAATCCTCAAAAAAATGAAATTTTTATATGAAAAACTTATTTTGCCCATAACTCCTTAAATATGCGTCCTAGAGCCAAAAGGACCTCAATTCGTGATCACTCCCAAAAAATCAAAATTTTGATGAAAATCCTCAAAAAAATGAAATTTTTATATGAAAAACTTATTGTGGCCATAACTCCTTAAATATGCGTCCTAGAGCCAAAAGGACCTCAATTCGTGACCATCCCCAAAAAATCCAAATTTCGACGAAAATCCTCAGAAAATTGAAATTTTTATATGAAAAACTTATTGTGGCCATAACTCCTTAAATATGCGTCCTAGAGCCAAAAGGACCTCAATTCGTGACCACCCCCAAAAAATCAAAATTTCGACGAAAATCCTCAAAAAAATGAAATTTTTATATGAAAAACTTATTTTGGCCATAACTCCTTAAATATGCGTCCTAGAGCCAAAAGGACCTCAATTCGTGATCACTCCCACAAAATCAAAATTTTGATGAAAATCCTCAAAAAATTGAAATTTTTATATGAAAAACTTATTTTGGCCATAACTCCTTAAATATGCGTCCTAGAGCCAAAAGGACCTCAATTCGTGACCACCCCCAAAAAATCAAAATTTCGATGAAAATCCTCAAAAAATTGAAATTTTTATATGAAAAACTTATTTTGGCCATAACTCCTTAAATATGCGTCCTAGAGCCAAAAGGACCTCAATTCGTGATCACTCCCAAAAAATCAAAATTTCGACGAAAATCCTCAAAAAATTGAAATTTTTATATGAAAAACTTATTTTGGCCATAACTCCTTAAATATGCGTCCTAGAGCCAAAAGGACCTCAATTCGTGATCACTCCCAAAAAATCAAAATTTTGATGAAAATCCTCAAAAAATTGAAATTTTTATATGAAAAACTTATTTTGGCCATAACTCCTTAAATATGCGTCCCAGAGCCAAAATGACCTCAATTCGTGACCACCCCCAAAAAATCAAAATTTCGACGAAAATCCTCAAAAAAATGAAATTTTTATATGAAAAACTTATTTTGGCCATAACTCCTTAAATATGCGTCCTAGAGCCAAAATGACCTCAATTCGTGACCACCCCCAAAAAATCAAAATTTCGACGAAAATCCTCAAAAAATTTAAATTTTTATATGAAAAACTTATTTTGGCCATAACTCCTTAAATATGCGTCCCAGAGCCAAAATGACCTCAATTCGTGACCATCCCCAAAAAATCAAAATTTCGACGAAAATCCTCAAAAAATTTAAATTTTTATATGAAAAACTTATTTTGCCCATATCTCCTTAAATATGCGTCCTAGAGCCAAAAGGACCTCAATTCGTGATCACTCCCAAAAAATCAAAATTTTGATGAAAATCCTCAAAAAATTGAAATTTTTATATGAAAAACTTATTTTGGCCATAACTCCTTAAATATGCGTCCTAGCGCCAAAAGGACCTCAATTCGCGACCATCCCCAAAAAATCAAAATTTCGACGAAAATCCTCAAAAAAATGAAATTTTTATATGAAAAATTTATTTTGCCCATAACTCCTTAAATATGCGTCCTAGAGCCAAAAGGACCTCAATTCGTGATCACTCCCAAAAAATCAAAATTTTGATGAAAATCCTCAAAAAAATGAAATTTTTATATGAAAAACTTATTGTGGCCATAACTCCTTAAATATGCGTCCTAGAGCCAAAAGGACCTCAATTCGTGACCATCCCCAAAAAATCCAAATTTCGACGAAAATCCTCAAAAAATTGAAATTTTTATATGAAAAACTTATTTTGGCCATAACTCCTTAAATATGCGTCCTAGAGCCAAAAGGACCTCAATTCGTGACCATCCCCAAAAAATCAAAATTTTGATGAAATCCTCAAAAAATTGAAATTTTTATATGAAAAACTTATTTTGGCCATAACTCCTTAAATATGCTTCCTAGAGCCAAAAGGACCTCAATTCGTGACCACCCCCAAAAAATCAAAATTTCGACGAAAATCCTCAAAAAAATGAAATTTTTATATGAAAAACTTATTTTGGCCATAACTCCTTAAATATGCGTCCTAGAGCCAAAAGGACCTCAATTCGTGACCACCCGCAAAAAATCCAAATTTCGACGAAAATCCTCAAAAAAATGAAATTTTTATATGAAAAACTTATTTTGGCCATAACTCCTTAAATATGCGTCCTAGAGCCAAAAGGACCTCAATTCGTGACCACCCCCAAAAAATCAAAATTTCGACGAAAATCCTCAAAAAAATGAAATTTTTATATGAAAAACTTATTTTGCCCATAACTCCTTAAATATGCGTCCTAGAGCCAAAAGGACCTCAATTCGTGATCACTCCCAAAAAATCAAAATTTTGATGAAAATCCTCAAAAAATTGAAATTTTTATATGAAAAACTTATTTTGGCCATAACTCCTTAAATATGCGTCCTATAGCCAAAAGGACCTCAATTCGTGACCACCCCCAAAAAATCAAAATTTCGACGAAAATCCTCAAAAAAATGAAATTTTTATATGAAAAACTTATTTTGGCCATAACTCCTTAAATATGCGTCCTAGAGCCAAAAGGACCTCAATTCGTGATCACTCCCAAAAAATCAAAATTTTGATGAAAATCCTCAGAAAATTGAAATTTTTATATGAAAAACTTATTTTGGCCATAACTCCTTAAATATGCGTCCTATAGCCAAAAGGACCTCAATTCGTGACCACCCCCAAAAAATCCAAATTTCGACGAAAATCCTCAAAAAAATGAAATTTTTATATGAAAAACTTATTTTGGCCACAACTCCTTAAATATGCGTCCTAGAGCCAAAAGGACCTCAATTCGTGATCACTCCCAAAAAATCAAAATTTTGATGACAATCCTCAAAAAATTGAAATTTTTATATGAAAAACTTATTTTGGCCATAACTCCTTAAATATGCGTCCTAGAGCCAAAAGGACCTCAATTCGTGATCACTCCCAAAAAATCACAATTTTGATGAAAATCCTCAAAAAATTGAAATTTTTATATGAAAAACTTATTTTGGCCATAACTCCTTAAATATGCTTCCTAGAGCCAAAAGGACCTCAATTCGTGATCACTCCCAAAAAATCAAAATTTTGATGAAAATCCTCAGAAAATTGAAATTTTTATATGAAAAACTTATTTTGGCCATAACTCCTTAAATATGCGTCCTAGAGCCAAAATGACCTCAATTCGTGACCACCCCCAAAAAATCCAAATTTCGACGAAAATCCTCAAAAAAATGAAATTTTTATATGAAAAACTTATTTTGGCCATAACTCCTTAAATATGCGTCCTAGAGCCAAAAGGACCTCAATTCGTGATCACTCCCAAAAAATCAAAATTTCGACGAAAATCCTCAAAAAAATGAAATTTTTATATGAAAAACTTATTTTGGCCATAACTCCTTAAATATGCGTCCTATAGCCAAAAGGACCTCAATTCGTGACCACCCCCAAAAAATCAAAATTTTGATGAAAATCCTCAAAAAATTGAAATTTTTATATGAAAAACTTATTTTGGCCATAACTCCTTAAATATGCGTCCTAGAGCCAAAAGGACCTCAATTCGTGACCACCCGCAAAAAATCCAAATTTCGACGAAAATCCTCAAAAAATAGAAATTTTTATATGAAAAACTTATTTTGGCCATAACTCCTTAAATATGCTTCCTAGAGCCAAAAGGACCTCAATTCGTGACCACCCGCAAAAAATCCAAATTTCGACGAAAATCCTCAAAAAAATGAAATTTTTATATGAAAAACTTATTTTGGCCATAACTCCTTAAATATGCGTCCTAGAGCCAAAAGGACCTCAATTCGTGATCACTCCCACAAAATCAAAATTTTGATGAAAATCCTCAAAAAATTGAAATTTTTATATGAAAAACTTATTTTGGCCATAACTCCTTAAATATGCGTCCTAGAGCCAAAAGGACCTCAATTCGTGACCACCCGCAAAAAATCCAAATTTCGACGAAAATCCTCAAAAAAATGAAATTTTTATATGAAAAACTTATTTTGGCCATAACTCCTTAAATATGCGTCCTAGAGCCAAAAGGACCTCAATTCGTGATCACTCCCAAAAAATCAAAATTTCGACGAAAATCCTCAAAAAAATGAAATTTTTATATGAAAAACTTATTTTGGCCATAACTCCTTAAATATGCGTCCTAGAGCCAAAAGGACCTCAATTCGTGATCACTCCCACAAAATCAAAATTTTGATGAAAATCCTCAGAAAATTGAAATTTTTATATGAAAAACTTATTGTGGCCATAACTCCTTAAATATGCGTCCTAGAGCCAAAAGGACCTCAATTCGTGACCACCCCCAAAAAATCAAAATTTCGACGAAAATCCTCAAAAAAATGAAATTTTTATATGAAAAACTTATTTTGGCCATAACTCCTTAAATATGCGTCCTAGAGCCAAAAGGACCTCAATTCGTGATCACTCCCACAAAATCAAAATTTTGATGAAAATCCTCAAAAAATTGAAATTTTTATATGAAAAACTTATTTTGGCCATAACTCCTTAAATATGCGTCCTAGAGCCAAAAGGACCTCAATTCGTGATCACTCCCACAAAATCAAAATTTTGATGACAATCCTCAAAAAATTGAAATTTTTATATGAAAAACTTATTTTGGCCATAACTCCTTAAATATGCGTCCTAGAGTCAAAAGGACCTCAATTCGTGACCACCCCCAAAAAATCAAAATTTCGATGAAAATCCTCAAAAAATTGAAATTTTTATATGAAAAACTTATTTTGGCCATAACTCCTTAAATATGCGTCCTAGAGCCAAAAGGACCTCAATTCGTGATCACTCCCAAAAAATCAAAATTTCGACGAAAATCCTCAAAAAATTGAAATTTTTATATGAAAAACTTATTTTGGCCATAACTCCTTAAATATGCGTCCTAGAGCCAAAAGGACCTCAATTCGTGATCACTCCCAAAAAATCAAAATTTTGATGAAAATCCTCAAAAAATTGAAATTTTTATATGAAAAACTTATTTTGGCCATAACTCCTTAAATATGCGTCCCAGAGCCAAAATGACCTCAATTCGTGACCACCCCCAAAAAATCAAAATTTCGACGAAAATCCTCAAAAAAATGAAATTTTTATATGAAAAACTTATTTTGGCCATAACTCCTTAAATATGCGTCCTAGAGCCAAAATGACCTCAATTCGTGACCACCCCCAAAAAATCAAAATTTCGACGAAAATCCTCAAAAAATTTAAATTTTTATATGAAAAACTTATTTTGCCCATATCTCCTTAAATATGCGTCCTAGAGCCAAAAGGACCTCAATTCGTGATCACTCCCACAAAATCCAAATTTCGACGAAAATCCTCAAAAAATTGAAATTTTTATATGAGAAACTTATTTTGGCCATAACTCCTTAAATATGCGTCCTAGAGCCAAAAGGACCTCAATTCGTGACCACCCCCAAAAAATCAAAATTTTGATGACAATCCTCAAAAAATTGAAATTTTTATATGAAAAACTTATTTTGGCCACAACTCCTTAAATATGCGTCCTAGAGCCAAAAGGACCTCAATTCGTGACCACCCCCAAAAAATCAAAATTTCGACGAAAATCCTCAAAAAAATGAAATTTTTATATGAAAAACTTATTTTGGCCATAACTCCTTAAATATGCGTCCTAGAGCCAAAAGGACCTCAATTCGTGACCACCCCCAAAAAATCAAAATTTTGATGACAATCCTCAAAAAATTGAAATTTTTATATGAAAAACTTATTTTGGCCACAACTCCTTAAATATGCGTCCTAGAGCCAAAAGGACCTCAATTCGTGACCACCCCCAAAAAATCAAAATTTCGACGAAAATCCTCAAAAAAATGAAATTTTTATATGAAAAACTTATTTTGGCCATAACTCCTTAAATATGCGTCCTAGAGCCAAAAGGACCTCAATTCGTGATCACTCCCAAAAAATCAAAATTTTGATGAAAATCCTCAAAAAATTGAAATTTTTATATGAAAAACTTATTTTGGCCATAACTCCTTAAATATGCGTCCTAGAGCCAAAAGGACCTCAATTCGTGACCACCCCCAAAAAATCAAAATTTTGATGAAAATCCTCAAAAAATTGAAATTTTTATATGAAAAACTTATTGTGGCCATAACTCCTTAAATATGCGTCCTAGAGCCAAAAGGACCTCAATTCGTGACCACCCCCAAAAAATCAAAATTTCGACGAAAATCCTCAAAAAAATGAAATTTTTATATGAAAAACTTATTTTGGCCATAACTCCTTAAATATGCGTCCTAGCGCCAAAAGGACCTCAATTCGTGACCATCCCCAAAAAATCAAAATTTTGATGAAAATCCTCAAAAAATTTAAATTTTTATATGAAAAACTTATTTTGGCCATAACTCCTTAAATATGCGTCCTAGAGCCAAAAGGACCTCAATTCGTGATCACTCCCACAAAATCAAAATTTTGATGACAATCCTCAAAAAAATGAAATTTTTATATGAAAAACTTATTTTGGGCCATAACTCCTTAAATATGCGTCCTAGAGCCAAAAGGACCTCAATTCGTGACCACCCCCAAAAAATCAAAATTTCGACGAAAATCCTCAAAAAAATGAAATTTTTATATGAAAAACTTATTTTGGGCCACAACTCCTTAAATATGCGTCCTAGAGCCAAAAGGACCTCAATTCGTGACCACCCCCAAAAAATCAAAATTTCGACGAAAATCCTCAAAAAATTGAAATTTTTATATGAAAAACTTATTTTGGCCATAACTCCTTAAATATGCGTCCTAGAGCCAAAAGGACCTCAATTCGTGACCACCCCCAAAAAATCAAAATTTTGATGAAAATCCTCAAAAAATTGAAATTTTTATATAAAAAACTTATTTTGGCCATAACTCCTTAAATATGCGTCCTAGAGCCAAAAGGACCTCAATTCGTGACCACCCCCAAAAAATCAAAATTTCGACGAAAATCCTCAAAAAAATGAAATTTTTATATGAAAAACTTATTTTGGCCATAACTCCTTAAATATGCGTCCTAGAGCCAAAAGGACCTCAATTCGTGATCACTCCCAAAAAATCAAAATTTTGATGAAAATCCTCAAAAAATTGAAATTTTTATATGAAAAACTTATTTTGGCCATAACTCCTTAAATATGCGTCCTAGAGCCAAAAGGACCTCAATTCGTGACCACCCCCAAAAAATCAAAATTTTGATGAAAATCCTCAAAAAATTGAAATTTTTATATAAAAAACTTATTTGGGCCATAACTCCTTAAATATGCGTCCTAGAGCCAAAAGGACCTCAATTCGTGACCATCCCCAAAAAATCAAAATTTTGATGAAAATCCTCAAAAAATTTAAATTTTTATATGAAAAACTTATTTTGGCCATAACTCCTTAAATATGCGTCCTAGAGCCAAAATGACCTCAATTCGTGACCACCCCCAAAAAATCAAAATTTCGACGAAAATCCTCAAAAAAATGAAATTTTTATATGAAAAACTTATTTTGGCCATAACTCCTTAAATATGCGTCCTAGAGCCAAAAGGACCTCAATTCGTGATCACTCCCAAAAAATCAAAATTTTGATGACAAACCTCAAAAAAATGAAATTTTTATATGAAAAACTTATTTTGGCCATAACTCCTTAAATATGCGTCCTAGAGCCAAAAGGACCTCAATTCGTGACCACCCGCAAAAAATCCAAATTTTGATGAAAATCCTCAAAAAATTGAAATTTTTATATGAAAAACTTATTTTGGCCATAACTCCTTAAATATGCGTCCTAGAGCCAAAAGGACCTCAATTCGTGACCATCCCCAAAAAATCAAAATTTTGATGACAATCCTCAAAAAAATGAAATTTTTATATGAAAAACTTATTTTGGCCATAACTCCTTAAATATGCGTCCTAGAGCCAAAAGGACCTCAATTCGTGACCACCCGCAAAAAATCCAAATTTCGACGAAAATCCTCAAAAAATTGAAATTTTTATATGAAAAACTTATTTTGGCCATAACTCCTTAAATATGCGTCCCAGAGCCAAAATGACCTCAATTCGTGACCACCCCCAAAAAATCAAAATTTTGATGAAAATCCTCAAAAAATTGAAATTTTTATATGAAAAACTTATTTTGGCCATAACTCCTTAAATATGCGTCCTAGAGCCAAAAGGACCTCAATTCGTGACCATCCCCAAAAAATCAAAATTTTGATGACAATCCTCAAAAAATTGAAATTTTTATATGAAAAACTTATTTTGGCCATAACTCCTTAAATATGCGTCCTAGAGCCAAAAGGACCTCAATTCGTGACCACCCCCAAAAAATCCAAATTTCGACGAAAATCCTCAAAAAATTGAAATTTTTATATGAAAAACTTATTTTGGCCATAACTCCTTAAATATGCGTCCTAGAGCCAAAAGGACCTCAATTCGTGACCATCCCCAAAAAATCAAAATTTTGATGAAAATCCTCAAAAAATTGAAATTTTTATATGAAAAACTTATTTTGGCCATAACTCCTTAAATATGCGTCCTCAAAAAATTGAAATTTTTATATGAAAAACTTATTTGGGCCATAACTCCTTAAATATGCGTCCTAGAGCCAAAATGAATTCAATTCGTGACCACCCCCAAAAAATCCAAATTTCGACGAAAATCCTCAAAAAATTGAAATTTTTATATGAAAAACTTATTTTGGCCATAACTCCTTAAATATGCGTCCTAGAGCCAAAAGGACCTCAATTCGTGATCACTCCCTCAAAATCAAAATTTTGATGAAAATCCTCAAAAAATTGAAATTTTTATATGAAAAACTTATTTTGGCCATAACTCCTTAAATATGCGTCCTAGAGCCAAAAGGACCTCAATTCGTGACCATCCCCAAAAAATCCAAATTTCGACGAAAATCCTCAAAAAATTGAAATTTTTATATAAAAAACTTATTTTGGCCATAACTCCTTAAATATGCGTCCTAGAGCCAAAAGGACCTCAATTCGTGACCACCCCCAAAAAATCAAAATTTCGACGAACATCCTCAAAAAAATGAAATTTTTATATGAAAAACTTATTTTGGCCATAACTCCTTAAATATGCGTCCTAGAGCCAAAAGGACCTCAATTCGTGACCATCCCCAAAAAATCAAAATTTCGACGAAAATCCTCAAAAAATTGAAATTTTTATATGAAAAACTTATTTTGGCCATAACTCCTTAAATATGCGTCCTAGAGCCAAAAGGACCTCAATTCGTGACCATCCCCAAAAAATCAAAATTTTGATGAAAATCCTCAAAAAATTGAAATTTTTATATGAAAAACTTATTTTGGCCATAACTCCTTAAATATGCTTCCTAGAGCCAAAAGGACCTCAATTCGTGACCACCCCCAAAAAATCAAAATTTCGACGAAAATCCTCAAAAAAATGAAATTTTTATATGAAAAACTTATTTTGGGCCATAACTCCTTAAATATGCGTCCTAGAGCCAAAAGGACCTCAATTCGTGACCACCCCCTAAAAATCCAAATTTCGACGAAAATCCTCAAAAAATTGAAATTTTTATATGAAAAACTTATTTTGGCCATAACTCCTTAAATATGCTTCCTAGAGCCAAAAGGACCTCAATTCGTGACCACCCGCAAAAAATCCAAATTTCGACGAAAATCCTCAAAAAATTGAAATTTTTATATGAAAAACTTATTTTGGCCATAACTCCTTAAATATGCGTCCTAGAGCCAAAAGGACCTCAATTCGTGACCACCCCCAAAAAATCAAAATTTCGACGAAAATCCTCAAAAAATTTAAATTTTTATATGAAAAACTTATTTTGGCCATAACTCCTTAAATATGCGTCCTAGAGCCAAAAGGACCTCAATTCGTGACCATCCCCAAAAAATCAAAATTTCGACGAAAATCCTCAAAAAATTGAATTTTTATATGAAAAACTTATTTTGGCCATAACTCCTTAAATATGCGTCCTAGAGCCAAAATGACCTCAATTCGTGACCACCCCCAAAAAATCCAAATTTCGACGAAAATCCTCAAAAAATTGAAATTTTTATATGAAAAACTTATTTTGGCCATAACTCCAAATATGCGTCCCAGAGCCAAAATGACCTCAATTCGTGACCACCCCCAAAAAATCCAAATTTCGACGAAAATCCTCAAAAAATTGAAATTTTTATATGAAAAACTTATTTTGGCCATAACTCCTTAAATATGCGTCCTAGAGCCAAAAGGACCTCAATTCGTGACCATCCCCAAAAATTCAAAATTTTGATGAAATCCTCAAAAAATAGAAATTTTTATATGAAAAACTTATTTTGGCCATAACTCCTTAAATATGCGTCCTAGAGCCAAAAGGACCTCAATTCGTGACCACCCCCATAAAATCAAAATTTTGATGAAAATCCTCAAAAAATTTAAATTTTTATATGAAAAACTTATTTTGGCCATAACTCCTTAAATATGCGTCCTAGAGCCAAAAGGACCTCAATTCGTGATCACTCCCACAAAATCAAAATTTTGATGAAAATCCTCAAAAAATTGAAATTTTTATATGAAAAACTTATTTTGGCCATAACTCCTTAAATATGCGTCCTAGAGCCAAAAGGACCTCAATTCGTGACCACCCCCTAAAAATCCAAATTTC
Organism: Haematobia irritans; assembly: GCF_050003625.1. Classification (NCBI taxonomy): domain Eukaryota; kingdom Metazoa; phylum Arthropoda; class Insecta; order Diptera; family Muscidae; genus Haematobia; species Haematobia irritans. Next base: position 108,116 of record NW_027445852.1, on the reverse strand, counting down.
GACGAAAATCCTCAAAAAATTGAAATTTTTATATGAAAAACTTATTTTGGCCATAACTCCTTAAATATGCGTCCTAGAGCCAAAAGGACCTCAATTCGTGATCACTCCCAAAAAATCAAAATTTTGATGAAAATCCTCAAAAAAATGAAATTTTTATATGAAAAACTTATTTTGGCCATAACTCCTTAAATATGCGTCCTAGAGCCAAAAGGACCTCAATTCGTGACCATCCCCAAAAAATCAAAATTTTGATGAAAATCCTCAAAAAATTTAAATTTTTATATGAAAAACTTATTTTGGCCATAACTCCTTAAATATGCGTCCTAGAGCCAAAAGGACCTCAATTCGTGACCATCCCCAAAAAATCAAAATTTTGATGAAAATCCTCAAAAAATTGAAATTTTTATATGAAAAACTTATTTTGGCCATAACTCCTTAAATATGCGTCCTAGAGCCAAAAGGACCTCAATTCGTGATCACTCCCACAAAATCCAAATTTCGACGAAAATCCTCAAAAAATTTAAATTTTTATATGAAAAACTTATTTTGGCCATAACTCCTTAAATATGCGTCCTAGAGCCAAAAGGACCTCAATTCGTGACCACCCCCAAAAAATCAAAATTTCGACGAAAATCCTCAAAAAAATGAAATTTTTATATGAAAAACTTATTTTGGCCATAACTCCTTAAATATGCGTCCTAGAGCCAAAAGGACCTCAATTCGTGATCACTCCCACAAAATCAAAATTTTGATGACAATCCTCAAAAAATTGAAATTTTTATATGAAAAACTTATTTTGGCCATAACTCCTTAAATATGCGTCCTATAGCCAAAAGGACCTCAATTCGTGACCACCCCCAAAAAATCAAAATTTCGACGAAAATCCTCAAAAAAATGAAATTTTTATATGAAAAACTTATTTTGGCCATAACTCCTTAAATATGCGTCCTAGAGCCAAAAGGACCTCAATTCGTGATCACTCCCAAAAAATCAAAATTTTGATGAAAATCCTCAAAAAATTGAAATTTTTATATGAAAAACTTATTTTGGCCATAACTCCTTAAATATGCGTCCTAGAGCCAAAAGGACCTCAATTCGTGATCACTCCCAAAAAATCAAAATTTTGATGAAAATCCTCAAAAAATTGAAATTTTATATGAAAAACTTATTTTGGCCATAACTCCTTAAATATGCGTCCTAGAGCCAAAAGGACCTCAATTCGTGACCACCCCCAAAAAATCAAAATTTCGACGAAAATCCTCAAAAAAAATGAAATTTTTATATGAAAAACTTATTTTGGCCATAACTCCTTAAATATGCGTCCTAGAGCCAAAATGACCTCAATTCGTGACCACCCCCAAAAAATCCAAATTTCGACGAAAATCCTCAAAAAATTGAAATTTTTATATGAAAAACTTATTTTGGCCATAACTCCTTAAATATGCGTCCTAGAGCCAAAAGGACCTCAATTCGTGACCACCCCCAAAAAATCAAAATTTTGATGAAAATCCTCAAAAAATTGAAATTTTTATATGAAAAACTTATTTTGGCCATAACTCCTTAAATATGCGTCCTAGAGCCAAAAGGACCTCAATTCGTGACCATCCCCAAAAAATCAAAATTTTGATGAAAATCCTCAAAAAAATGAAATTTTTATATGAAAAACTTATTTTGGCCATAACTCCTTAAATATGCGTCCTAGAGCCAAAAGGACCTCAATTCGTGATCGCTCCCAAAAAATCAAAATTTTGATGAAAATCCTCAGAAAATTGAAATTTTTATATGAAAAACTTATTTTGGCCATAACTCCTTAAATATGCGTCCTAGAGCCAAAATGACCTCAATTCGTGACCACCCCCAAAAAATCCAAATTTCGACGAAAATCCTCAAAAAATTGAAATTTTTATATGAAAAACTTATTTTGGCCACAACTCCTTAAATATGCGTCCTAGAGCCAAAAGGACCTCAATTCGTGACCACCCCCAAAAAATCAAAATTTCGACGAAAATCCTCAAAAAAATGAAATTTTTATATGAAAAACTTATTTTGGCCATAACTCCTTAAATATGCGTCCTAGAGCCAAAAGGACCTCAATTCGTGATCACTCCCAAAAATTCAAAATTTTGATGAAAATCCTCAAAAAATTGAAATTTTTATATAAAAAACTTATTTTGGCCATAACTCCTTAAATATGCGTCCTAGAGCCAAAAGGACCTCAATTCGTGACCATCCCCAAAAAATCAAAATTTTGATGAAAATCCTCAAAAAAATGAAATTTTTATATGAAAAACTTATTTTGGCCATAACTCCTTAAATATGCGTCCTAGAGCCAAAAGGACCTCAATTCGTGACCACCCCCCAAAAAATCAAAATTTCGACGAAAATCCTCAAAAAATTGAAATTTTTATATGAAAAACTTATTTTGGCCATAACTCCTTAAATATGCGTCCTAGCGCCAAAAGGACCTCAATTCGTGACCATCCCCAAAAAATCAAAATTTTGATGAAAATCCTCAAAAAATTTAAATTTTTATATGAAAAACTTATTTTGGCCATAACTCCTTAAATATGCGTCCTAGAGCCAAAAGGACCTCAATTCGTGACCACCCCCAAAAAATCAAAATTTCGACGAAAATTCTCAAAAAAATGAAATTTTTATATGAAAAACTTATTTTGGCCATAACTCCTTAAATATGCGTCCTAGAGCCAAAATGACCTCAATTCGTGACCACCCCCAAAAAATCAAAATTTTGATGAAAATCCTCAAAAAAATGAAATTTTTATATGAAAAACTTATTTTGGCCATAACTCCTTAAATATGCGTCCTAGAGCCAAAAAGACCTCAATTCGTGACCACCCCCAAAAAATCAAAATTTCGACGAAAATCCTCAAAAAATTGAAATTTTTATATAAAAAACTTATTTTGGCCATAACTCCTTAAATATGCGTCCTAGAGCCAAAAGGATCTCAATTCGTGACCATCCCCAAAAAATCAAAATTTTGATGAAAATCCTCAAAAAATTGAAATTTTTATATGAAAAACTTATTTTGGCCATAACTCCTTAAATATGCGTCCTAGAGCCAAAAGGACCTCAATTCGTGACCATCCCCAAAAAATCAAAATTTTGATGAAAATCCTCAAAAAATTGAAATTTTTATATGAAAAACTTATTTTGGCCATAACTCCTTAAAATTGAAATTTTTATATGAAAAACTTATTTTGGCCATAACTCCTTAAATATGCGTCCCAGAGCCAAAATGACCTCAATTCGTGACCACCCCCAAAAAATCCAAATTTCGACGAAAATCCTCAAAAAAATGAAATTTTTATATGAAAAACTTATTTTGGGCCATAACTCCTTAAATATGCGTCCTAGAGCCAAAAGGACCTCAATTCGTGACCACCCCCTAAAAATCCAAATTTCGACGAAAATCCTCAAAAAATTGAAATTTTTATATGAAAAACTTATTTTGGCCATAACTCCTTAAATATGCGTCCTAGAGCCAAAAGGACCTCAATTCGTGATCACTCCCACAAAATCAAAATTTTGATGACAATCCTCAAAAAAAATGAAATTTTTATATGAAAAACTTATTTTGGCCATAACTCCTTAAATATGCGTCCTAGAGCCAAAAGGACCTCAATTCGTGACCATCCCCAAAAAATCAAAATTTTGATGAAAATCCTCAAAAAATTGAAATTTTTATATGAAAAACTTATTTTGGCCATAACTCCTTAAATATGCGTCCTAGAGCCAAAAGGACCTCAATTCGTGACCACCCCCAAAAAATCCAAATTTCGACGAACATCCTCAAAAAAATGAAATTTTTATATGAAAAACTTATTTTGGCCATAACTCCTTAAATATGCGTCCTAGAGCCAAAAGGACCTCAATTCGTGATCACTCCCAAAAAATCACAATTTTGATGAAAATCCTCAAAAAATTGAAATTTTTATATGAAAAACTTATTTTGGCCATAACTCCTTAAATATGCTTCCTAGAGCTAAAAGGACCTCAATTCGTGATCACTCCCAAAAAATCAAAATTTTGATGAAAATCCTCAGAAAATTGAAATTTTTATATGAAAAACTTATTTTGGCCATAACTCCTTAAATATGCGTCCTAGAGCCAAAATGACCTCAATTCGTGACCACCCCCAAAAAATCCAAATTTCGACGAAAATCCTCAAAAAAATGAAATTTTTATATGAAAAACTTATTTTGGCCATAACTCCTTAAATATGCGTCCTAGAGCCAAAAGGACCTCAATTCGTGATCACTCCCAAAAAATCAAAATTTCGACGAAAATCCTCAAAAAAATGAAATTTTTATATGAAAAACTTATTTTGGCCATAACTCCTTAAATATGCGTCCTATAGCCAAAAGGACCTCAATTCGTGACCACCCCCAAAAAATCAAAATTTTGATGAAAATCCTCAAAAAATTGAAATTTTTATATGAAAAACTTATTTTGGCCATAACTCCTTAAATATGCGTCCTAGAGCCAAAAGGACCTCAATTCGTGACCACCCGCAAAAAATCCAAATTTCGACGAAAATCCTCAAAAAATTGAAATTTTTATATGAAAAACTTATTTTGGCCATAACTCCTTAAATATGCTTCCTAGAGCCAAAAGGACCTCAATTCGTGATCACTCCCAAAAAATCCAAATTTCGACGAAAATCCTCAAAAAAATGAAATTTTTATATGAAAAACTTATTTTGGCCATAACTCCTTAAATATGCGTCCTAGAGCCAAAAGGACCTCAATTCGTGATCACTCCCAAAAAATCAAAATTTCGACGAAAATCCTCAAAAAAATGAAATTTTTATATGAAAAACTTATTTTGGCCATAACTCCTTAAATATGCGTCCTAGAGCCAAAAGGACCTCAATTCGTGATCACTCCCACAAAATCAAAATTTTGATGAAAATCCTCAGAAAATTTAAATTTTTATATGAAAATCTTATTGTGGCCATAACTCCTTAAATATGCGTCCTAGAGCCAAAAGGACCTCAATTCGTGACCACCCCCAAAAAATCAAAATTTCGACGAAAATCCTCAAAAAAATGAAATTTTTATATGAAAAACTTATTTTGGCCATAACTCCTTAAATATGCGTCCTAGAGCCAAAAGGACCTCAATTCGTGATCACTCCCACAAAATCAAAATTTTGATGAAAATCCTCAAAAAATTGAAATTTTTATATGAAAAACTTATTTTGGCCATAACTCCTTAAATATGCGTCCTAGAGCCAAAAGGACCTCAATTCGTGATCACTCCCACAAAATCAAAATTTTGATGACAATCCTCAAAAAATTGAAATTTTTATATGAAAAACTTATTTTGGCCATAACTCCTTAAATATGCGTCCTAGAGCCAAAAGGACCTCAATTCGTGACCACCCCCAAAAAATCAAAATTTCGATGAAAATCCTCAAAAAATTGAAATTTTTATATGAAAAACTTATTTTGGCCATAACTCCTTAAATATGCGTCCTAGAGCCAAAAGGACCTCAATTCGTGATCACTCCCAAAAAATCAAAATTTCGACGAAAATCCTCAAAAAATTGAAATTTTTATATGAAAAACTTATTTTGGCCATAACTCCTTAAATATGCGTCCTAGAGCCAAAAGGACCTCAATTCGTGATCACTCCCAAAAAATCAAAATTTTGATGAAAATCCTCAAAAAATTGAAATTTTTATATGAAAAACTTATTTTGGCCATAACTCCTTAAATATGCGTCCCAGAGCCAAAATGACCTCAATTCGTGACCACCCCCAAAAAATCAAAATTTCGACGAAAATCCTCAAAAAAATGAAATTTTTATATGAAAAACTTATTTTGGCCATAACTCCTTAAATATGCGTCCTAGAGCCAAAATGACCTCAATTCGTGACCACCCCCAAAAAATCAAAATTTCGACGAAAATTCTCAAAAAATTTAAATTTTTATATGAAAAACTTATTTTGGCCATAACTCCTTAAATATGCGTCCCAGAGCCAAAATGACCTCAATTCGTGACCACCCCCAAAAAATCAAAATTTCGACGAAAATCCTCAAAAAAAATGAAATTTTTATATGAAAAACTTATTTTGGCCATAACTCCTTAAATATGCGTCCTAGAGCCAAAATGACCTCAATTCGTGACCACCCCCAAAAAATCAAAATTTCGACGAAAATCCTCAAAAAATTTAAATTTTTATATGAAAAACTTATTTTGGCCATAACTCCTTAAATATGCGTCCTAGAGCCAAAAGGACCTCAATTCGTGATCACTCCCACAAAATCAAAATTTTGATGACAATCCTCAAAAAATTGAAATTTTTATATGAAAAACTTATTTTGGCCATAACTCCTTAAATATGCGTCCTAGAGCCAAAAGGACCTCAATTCGTGACCACCCCCAAAAAATCAAAATTTCGATGAAAATCCTCAAAAAATTGAAATTTTTATATGAAAAACTTATTTTGGCCATAACTCCTTAAATATGCGTCCTAGAGCCAAAAGGACCTCAATTCGTGATCACTCCCAAAAAATCAAAATTTCGACGAAAATCCTCAAAAAATTGAAATTTTTATATGAAAAACTTATTTTGGCCATAACTCCTTAAATATGCGTCCTAGAGCCAAAAGGACCTCAATTCGTGATCACTCCCAAAAAATCAAAATTTTGATGAAAATCCTCAAAAAATTGAAATTTTTATATGAAAAACTTATTTTGGCCATAACTCCTTAAATATGCGTCCCAGAGCCAAAATGACCTCAATTCGTGACCACCCCCAAAAAATCAAAATTTCGACGAAAATCCTCAAAAAAATGAAATTTTTATATGAAAAACTTATTTTGGCCATAACTCCTTAAATATGCGTCCTAGAGCCAAAATGACCTCAATTCGTGACCACCCCCAAAAAATCAAAATTTCGACGAAAATTCTCAAAAAATTTAAATTTTTATATGAAAAACTTATTTTGGCCATAACTCCTTAAATATGCGTCCCAGAGCCAAAATGACCTCAATTCGTGACCACCCCCAAAAAATCAAAATTTCGACGAAAATCCTCAAAAAAATGAAACTTTTATATGAAAAACTTATTTTGGCCATAACTCCTTAAATATGCGTCCTAGAGCCAAAATGACCTCAATTCGTGACCACCCCCAAAAAATCAAAATTTCGACGAAAATCCTCAAAAAATTTAAATTTTTATATGAAAAACTTATTTTGCCCATATCTCCTTAAATATGCGTCCTAGAGCCAAAAGGACCTCAATTCGTGATCACTCCCAAAAAATCAAAATTTTGATGAAAATCCTCAAAAAATTGAAATTTTTATATGAAAAACTTATTTTGGCCATAACTCCTTAAATATGCGTCCTAGCGCCAAAAGGACCTCAATTCGTGACCATCCCCAAAAAATCAAAATTTCGACGAAAATCCTCAAAAAAATGAAATTTTTATATGAAAAACTTATTTTGCCCATAACTCCTTAAATATGCGTCCTAGAGCCAAAAGGACCTCAATTCGTGATCACTCCCAAAAAATCAAAATTTTGATGAAAATCCTCAAAAAAATGAAATTTTTATATGAAAAACTTATTGTGGCCATAACTCCTTAAATATGCGTCCTAGAGCCAAAAGGACCTCAATTCGTGACCATCCCCAAAAAATCCAAATTTCGACGAAAATCCTCAGAAAATTGAAATTTTTATATGAAAAACTTATTGTGGCCATAACTCCTTAAATATGCGTCCTAGAGCCAAAAGGACCTCAATTCGTGACCACCCCCAAAAAATCAAAATTTCGACGAAAATCCTCAAAAAAATGAAATTTTTATATGAAAAACTTATTTTGGCCATAACTCCTTAAATATGCGTCCTAGAGCCAAAAGGACCTCAATTCGTGATCACTCCCACAAAATCAAAATTTTGATGAAAATCCTCAAAAAATTGAAATTTTTATATGAAAAACTTATTTTGGCCATAACTCCTTAAATATGCGTCCTAGAGCCAAAAGGACCTCAATTCGTGATCACTCCCACAAAATCAAAATTTTGATGACAATCCTCAAAAAATTGAAATTTTTATATGAAAAACTTATTTTGGCCATAACTCCTTAAATATGCGTCCTAGAGCCAAAAGGACCTCAATTCGTGACCACCCCCAAAAAATCAAAATTTCGATGAAAATCCTCAAAAAATTGAAATTTTTATATGAAAAACTTATTTTGGCCATAACTCCTTAAATATGCGTCCTAGAGCCAAAAGGACCTCAATTCGTGATCACTCCCAAAAAATCAAAATTTCGACGAAAATCCTCAAAAAAATGAAATTTTTATATGAAAAACTTATTTTGGCCATAACTCCTTAAATATGCGTCCTAGAGCCAAAAGGACCTCAATTCGTGATCACTCCCAAAAAATCAAAATTTTGATGAAAATCCTCAAAAAATTGAAATTTTTATATGAAAAACTTATTTTGGCCATAACTCCTTAAATATGCGTCCCAGAGCCAAAATGACCTCAATTCGTGACCACCCCCAAAAAATCAAAATTTCGACGAAAATCCTCAAAAAAATGAAATTTTTATATGAAAAACTTATTTTGGCCATAACTCCTTAAATATGCGTCCTAGAGCCAAAATGACCTCAATTCGTGACCACCCCCAAAAAATCAAAATTTCGACGAAAATCCTCAAAAAATTTAAATTTTTATATGAAAAACTTATTTTGGCCATAACTCCTTAAATATGCGTCCCAGAGCCAAAATGACCTCAATTCGTGACCACCCCCAAAAAATCAAAATTTCGACGAAAATCCTCAAAAAAATGAAATTTTTATATGAAAAACTTATTTTGGCCATAACTCCTTAAATATGCGTCCTAGAGCCAAAATGACTTCAATTCGTGACCACCCCCAAAAAATCAAAATTTCGACGAAAATCCTCAAAAAATTTAAATTTTTATATGAAAAACTTATTTTGCCCATATCTCCTTAAATATGCGTCCTAGAGCCAATAGGACCTCAATTCGTGATCACTCCCAAAAAATCAAAATTTTGATGAAAATCCTCAAAAAATTGAAATTTTTATATGAAAAACTTATTTTGGCCATAACTCCTTAAATATGCGTCCTAGCGCCAAAAGGACCTCAATTCGTGACCATCCCCAAAAAATCAAAATTTCGACGAAAATCCTCAAAAAAATGAAATTTTTATATGAAAAACTTATTTTGCCCATAACTCCTTAAATATGCGTCCTAGAGCCAAAAGGACCTCAATTCGTGATCACTCCCAAAAAATCAAAATTTTGATGAAAATCCTCAAAAAAATGAAATTTTTATATGAAAAACTTATTGTGGCCATAACTCCTTAAATATGCGTCCTAGAGCCAAAAGGACCTCAATTCGTGACCATCCCCAAAAAATCAAAATTTTGATGAAATCCTCAAAAAATTGAAATTTTTATATGAAAAACTTATTTTGGCCATAACTCCTTAAATATGCTTCCTAGAGCCAAAAGGACCTCAATTCGTGACCACCCCCAAAAAATCAAAATTTCGACGAAAATCCTCAAAAAAATGAAATTTTTATATGAAAAACTTATTTTGGCCATAACTCCTTAAATATGCGTCCTAGAGCCAAAAGGACCTCAATTCGTGACCACCCGCAAAAAATCCAAATTTCGACGAAAATCCTCAAAAAAATGAAATTTTTATATGAAAAACTTATTTTGGCCATAACTCCTTAAATATGCGTCCTAGAGCCAAAAGGACCTCAATTCGTGACCACCCCCAAAAAATCAAAATTTCGACGAAAATCCTCAAAAAAATGAAATTTTTATATGAAAAACTTATTTTGCCCATAACTCCTTAAATATGCGTCCTAGAGCCAAAAGGACCTCAATTCGTGATCACTCCCAAAAAATCAAAATTTTGATGAAAATCCTCAGAAAATTGAAATTTTTATATGAAAAACTTATTTTGGCCATAACTCCTTAAATATGCGTCCTAGAGCCAAAATGACCTCAATTCGTGACCACCCCCAAAAAATCAAAATTTCGACGAAAATCCTCAAAAAATTTAAATTTTTATATGAAAAACTTATTTTGGCCATAACTCCTTAAATATGCGTCCCAGAGCCAAAATGACCTCAATTCGTGACCACCCCCAAAAAATCAAAATTTCGACGAAAATCCTCAAAAAAATGAAATTTTTATATGAAAAACTTATTTTGGCCATAACTCCTTAAATATGCGTCCTAGAGCCAAAATGACCTCAATTCGTGACCACCCCCAAAAAATCAAAATTTCGACGAAAATCCTCAAAAAAATGAAATTTTTATATGAAAAACTTATTTTGGCCATAACTCCTTAAATATGCGTCCTAGAGCCAAAAGGACCTCAATTCGTGATCACTCCCACAAAATCAAAATTTTGATGAAAATCCTCAAAAAATTTAAATTTTTATATGAAAAACTTATTTTGCCCATATCTCCTTAAATATGCGTCCTAGAGCCAAAAGGACCTCAATTCGTGATCACTCCCAAAAAATCAAAATTTTGATGAAAATCCTCAAAAAATTGAAATTTTTATATGAAAAACTTATTTTGGCCATAACTCCTTAAATATGCGTCCTAGCGCCAAAAGGACCTCAATTCGTGACCATCCCCAAAAAATCAAAATTTCGACGAAAATCCTCAAAAAAATGAAATTTTTATATGAAAAACTTATTTTGCCCATAACTCCTTAAATATGCGTCCTAGAGCCAAAAGGACCTCAATTCGTGATCACTCCCAAAAAATCAAAATTTTGATGAAAATCCTCAAAAAAATGAAATTTTTATATGAAAAACTTATTGTGGCCATAACTCCTTAAATATGCGTCCTAGAGCCAAAAGGACCTCAATTCGTGACCATCCCCAAAAAATCCAAATTTCGACGAAAATCCTCAGAAAAGTGAAATTTTTATATGAAAAACTTATTGTGGCCATAACTCCTTAAATATGCGTCCTAGAGCCAAAAGGACCTCAATTCGTGACCACCCCCAAAAAATCAAAATTTCGACGAAAATCCTCAAAAAAATGAAATTTTTATATGAAAAACTTATTTTGGCCATAACTCCTTAAATATGCGTCCTAGAGCCAAAAGGACCTCAATTCGTGATCACTCCCACAAAATCAAAATTTTGATGAAAATCCTCAAAAAATTGAAATTTTTATATGAAAAACTTATTTTGGCCATAACTCCTTAAATATGCGTCCTAGAGCCAAAAGGACCTCAATTCGTGATCACTCCCACAAAATCAAAATTTTGATGACAATCCTCAAAAAATTGAAATTTTTATATGAAAAACTTATTTTGGCCATAACTCCTTAAATATGCGTCCTAGAGCCAAAAGGACCTCAATTCGTGACCACCCCCAAAAAATCAAAATTTCGATGAAAATCCTCAAAAAATTGAAATTTTTATATGAAAAACTTATTTTGGCCATAACTCCTTAAATATGCGTCCTAGAGCCAAAAGGACCTCAATTCGTGATCACTCCCAAAAAATCAAAATTTCGACGAAAATCCTCAAAAAATTGAAATTTTTATATGAAAAACTTATTTTGGCCATAACTCCTTAAATATGCGTCCTAGAGCCAAAAGGACCTCAATTCGTGATCACTCCCAAAAAATCAAAATTTTGATGAAAATCCTCAAAAAATTGAAATTTTTATATGAAAAACTTATTTTGGCCATAACTCCTTAAATATGCGTCCCAGAGCCAAAATGACCTCAATTCGTGACCACCCCCAAAAAATCAAAATTTCGACGAAAATCCTCAAAAAAATGAAATTTTTATATGAAAAACTTATTTTGGCCATAACTCCTTAAATATGCGTCCTAGAGCCAAAATGACCTCAATTCGTGACCACCCCCAAAAAATCAAAATTTCGACGAAAATCCTCAAAAAATTTAAATTTTTATATGAAAAACTTATTTTGGCCATAACTCCTTAAATATGCGTCCCAGAGCCAAAATGACCTCAATTCGTGACCACCCCCAAAAAATCAAAATTTCGACGAAAATCCTCAAAAAAATGAAATTTTTATATGAAAAACTTATTTTGGCCATAACTCCTTAAATATGCGTCCTAGAGCCAAAATGACCTCAATTCGTGACCACCCCCAAAAAATCAAAATTTCGACGAAAATCCTCAAAAAATTTAAATTTTTATATGAAAAACTTATTTTGCCCATATCTCCTTAAATATGCGTCCTAGAGCCAAAAGGACCTCAATTCGTGATCACTCCCAAAAAATCAAAATTTTGATGAAAATCCTCAAAAAATTGAAATTTTTATATGAAAAACTTATTTTGGCCATAACTCCTTAAATATGCGTCCTAGCGCCAAAAGGACCTCAATTCGTGACCATCCCCAAAAAATCAAAATTTCGACGAAAATCCTCAAAAAAATGAAATTTTTATATGAAAAACTTATTTTGCCCATAACTCCTTAAATATGCGTCCTAGAGCCAAAAGGACCTCAATTCGTGATCACTCCCAAAAAATCAAAATTTTGATGAAAATCCTCAAAAAAATGAAATTTTTATATGAAAAACTTATTGTGGCCATAACTCCTTAAATATGCGTCCTAGAGCCAAAAGGACCTCAATTCGTGACCATCCCCAAAAAATCCAAATTTCGACGAAAATCCTCAAAAAATTGAAATTTTTATATGAAAAACTTATTTTGGCCATAACTCCTTAAATATGCGTCCTAGAGCCAAAAGGACCTCAATTCGTGACCATCCCCAAAAAATCAAAATTTTGATGAAATCCTCAAAAAATTGAAATTTTTATATGAAAAACTTATTTTGGCCATAACTCCTTAAATATGCGTCCTAGAGCCAAAAGGACCTCAATTCGTGACCACCCCCAAAAAATCAAAATTTCGACGAAAATCCTCAAAAAAATGAAATTTTTATATGAAAAACTTATTTTGGCCATAACTCCTTAAATATGCGTCCTAGAGCCAAAAGGACCTCAATTCGTGACCACCCGCAAAAAATCCAAATTTCGACGAAAATCCTCAAAAAAATGAAATTTTTATATGAAAAACTTATTTTGGCCATAACTCCTTAAATATGCGTCCTAGAGCCAAAAGGACCTCAATTCGTGACCACCCCCAAAAAATCAAAATTTCGACGAAAATCCTCAAAAAAATGAAATTTTTATATGAAAAACTTATTTTGGCCATAACTCCTTAAATATGCGTCCTAGAGCCAAAAGGACCTCAATTCGTGATCACTCCCAAAAAATCAAAATTTTGATGAAAATCCTCAAAAAATTGAAATTTTTATATGAAAAACTTATTTTGGCCATAACTCCTTAAATATGCGTCCTAGAGCCAAAAGGACCTCAATTCGTGACCACCCCCAAAAAATCAAAATTTCGATGAAAATCCTCAAAAAATTGAAATTTTTATATGAAAAACTTATTTTGGCCATAACTCCTTAAATATGCGTCCTAGAGCCAAAAGGACCTCAATTCGTGATCACTCCCAAAAAATCAAAATTTCGACGAAAATCCTCAAAAAATTGAAATTTTTATATGAAAAACTTATTTTGGCCATAACTCCTTAAATATGCGTCCTAGAGCCAAAAGGACCTCAATTCGTGATCACTCCCAAAAAATCAAAATTTTGATGAAAATCCTCAAAAAATTGAAATTTTTATATGAAAAACTTATTTTGGCCATAACTCCTTAAATATGCGTCCCAGAGCCAAAATGACCTCAATTCGTGACCACCCCCAAAAAATCAAAATTTCGACGAAAATCCTCAAAAAAATGAAATTTTTATATGAAAAACTTATTTTGGCCATAACTCCTTAAATATGCGTCCTAGAGCCAAAATGACCTCAATTCGTGACCACCCCCAAAAAATCAAAATTTCGACGAAAATCCTCAAAAAATTTAAATTTTTATATGAAAAACTTATTTTGGCCATAACTCCTTAAATATGCGTCCCAGAGCCAAAATGACCTCAATTCGTGACCACCCCCAAAAAATCAAAATTTCGACGAAAATCCTCAAAAAAATGAAATTTTTATATGAAAAACTTATTTTGGCCATAACTCCTTAAATATGCGTCCTAGAGCCAAAATGACCTCAATTCGTGACCACCCCCAAAAAATCAAAATTTCGACGAAAATCCTCAAAAAATTTAAATTTTTATATGAAAAACTTATTTTGCCCATATCTCCTTAAATATGCGTCCTAGAGCCAAAAGGACCTCAATTCGTGATCACTCCCAAAAAATCAAAATTTTGATGAAAATCCTCAAAAAATTGAAATTTTTATATGAAAAACTTATTTTGGCCATAACTCCTTAAATATGCGTCCTAGTGCCAAAAGGACCTCAATTCGTGACCATCCCCAAAAAATCAAAATTTCGACGAAAATCCTCAAAAAAATGAAATTTTTATATGAAAAACTTATTTTGCCCATAACTCCTTAAATATGCGTCCTAGAGCCAAAAGGACCTCAATTCGTGATCACTCCCAAAAAATCAAAATTTTGATGAAAATCCTCAAAAAAATGAAATTTTTATATGAAAAACTTATTGTGGCCATAACTCCTTAAATATGCGTCCTAGAGCCAAAAGGACCTCAATTCGTGACCATCCCCAAAAAATCCAAATTTCGACGAAAATCCTCAAAAAATTGAAATTTTTATATGAAAAACTTATTTTGGCCATAACTCCTTAAATATGCGTCCTAGAGCCAAAAGGACCTCAATTCGTGACCATCCCCAAAAAATCAAAATTTTGATGAAATCCTCAAAAAATTGAAATTTTTATATGAAAAACTTATTTTGGCCATAACTCCTTAAATATGCTTCCTAGAGCCAAAAGGACCTCAATTCGTGACCACCCCCAAAAAATCAAAATTTCGACGAAAATCCTCAAAAAAATGAAATTTTTATATGAAAAACTTATTTTGGCCATAACTCCTTAAATATGCGTCCTAGAGCCAAAAGGACCTCAATTCGTGACCACCCGCAAAAAATCCAAATTTCGACGAAAATCCTCAAAAAAATGAAATTTTTATATGAAAAACTTATTTTGGCCATAACTCCTTAAATATGCGTCCTAGAGCCAAAAGGACCTCAATTCGTGACCACCCCCAAAAAATCAAAATTTCGACGAAAATCCTCAAAAAAATGAAATTTTTATATGAAAAACTTATTTTGCCCATAACTCCTTAAATATGCGTCCTAGAGCCAAAAGGACCTCAATTCGTGATCACTCCCAAAAAATAAAAATTTTGATGAAAATCCTCAAAAAATTGAAATTTTTATATGAAAAACTTATTTTGGCCATAACTCCTTAAATATGCGTCCTATAGCCAAAAGGACCTCAATTCGTGACAACCCCCAAAAAATCAAAATTTCGACGAAAATCCTCAAAAAAATGAAATTTTTATATGAAAAACTTATTTTGCCCATAACTCCTTAAATATGCGTCCTAGAGCCAAAAGGACCTCAATTCGTGATCACTCCCAAAAAATCAAAATTTTGATGAAAATCCTCAGAAAATTGAAATTTTTATATGAAAAACTTATTTTGGCCATAACTCCTTAAATATGCGTCCTATAGCCAAAAGGACCTCAATTCGTGACCACCCCCAAAAAATCCAAATTTCGACGAAAATCCTCAAAAAAATGAAATTTTTATATGAAAAACTTATTTTGGCCACAACTCCTTAAATATGCGTCCTAGAGCCAAAAGGACCTCAATTCGTGATCACTCCCAAAAAATCAAAATTTTGATGACAATCCTCAAAAAATTGAAATTTTTATATGAAAAACTTATTTTGGCCATAACTCCTTAAATATGCGTCCTAGAGCCAAAAGGACCTCAATTCGTGATCACTCCCAAAAAATCACAATTTTGATGAAAATCCTCAAAAAATTGAAATTTTTATATGAAAAACTTATTTTGGCCATAACTCCTTAAATATGCTTCCTAGAGCCAAAAGGACCTCAATTCGTGATCACTCCCAAAAAATCAAAATTTTGATGAAAATCCTCAGAAAATTGAAATTTTTATATGAAAAACTTATTTTGACCATAACTCCTTAAATATGCGTCCTAGAGCCAAAATGACCTCAATTCGTGACCACCCCCAAAAAATCCAAATTTCGACGAAAATCCTCAAAAAAATGAAATTTTTATATGAAAAACTTATTTTGGCCATAACTCCTTAAATATGCGTCCTAGAGCCAAAAGGACCTCAATTCGTGATCACTCCCAAAAAATCAAAATTTCGACGAAAATCCTCAAAAAAATGAAATTTTTATATGAAAAACTTATTTTGGCCATAACTCCTTAAATATGCGTCCTATAGCCAAAAGGACCTCAATTCGTGACCACCCCCAAAAAATCAAAATTTTGATGAAAATCCTCAAAAAATTTAAATTTTTATATGAAAAACTTATTTTGGCCATAACTCCTTAAATATGCGTCCTAGAGCCAAAAGGACCTCAATTCGTGACCACCCGCAAAAAATCCAAATTTCGACGAAAATCCTCAAAAAATTGAAATTTTTATATGAAAAACTTATTTTGGCCATAACTCCTTAAATATGCTTCCTAGAGCCAAAAGGACCTCAATTCGTGATCACTCCCAAAAAATCAAAATTTTGATGAAAATCCTCAAAAAAATGAAATTTTTATATGAAAAACTTATTTTGGCCATAACTCCTTAAATATGCGTCCTAGAGCCAAAAGGACCTCAATTCGTGACCACCCGCAAAAAATCCAAATTTCGACGAAAATCCTCAAAAAAATGAAATTTTTATATGAAAAACTTATTTTGGCCATAACTCCTTAAATATGCGTCCTAGAGCCAAAAGGACCTCAATTCGTGATCACTCCCAAAAAATCAAAATTTCGACGAAAATCCTCAAAAAAATGAAATTTTTATATGAAAAACTTATTTTGGCCATAACTCCTTAAATATGCGTCCTAGAGCCAAAAGGACCTCAATTCGTGATCACTCCCACAAAATCAAAATTTTGATGAAAATCCTCAGAAAATTGAAATTTTTATATGAAAAACTTATTGTGGCCATAACTCCTTAAATATGCGTCCTAGAGCCAAAAGGACCTCAATTCGTGACCACCCCCAAAAAATCAAAATTTCGACGAAAATCCTCAAAAAAATGAAATTTTTATATGAAAAACTTATTTTGGCCATAACTCCTTAAATATGCGTCCTAGAGCCAAAAGGACCTCAATTCGTGATCACTCCCACAAAATCAAAATTTTGATGAAAATCCTCAAAAAATTGAAATTTTTATATGAAAAACTTATTTTGGCCATAACTCCTTAAATATGCGTCCTAGAGCCAAAAGGACCTCAATTCGTGATCACTCCCACAAAATCAAAATTTTGATGACAATCCTCAAAAAATTGAAATTTTTATATGAAAAACTTATTTTGGCCATAACTCCTTAAATATGCGTCCTAGAGCCAAAAGGACCTCAATTCGTGACCACCCCCAAAAAATCAAAATTTCGATGAAAATCCTCAAAAAATTGAAATTTTTATATGAAAAACTTATTTTGGCCATAACTCCTTAAATATGCGTCCTAGAGCCAAAAGGACCTCAATTCGTGATCACTCCCAAAAAATCAAAATTTCGACGAAAATCCTCAAAAAATTGAAATTTTTATATGAAAAACTTATTTTGGCCATAACTCCTTAAATATGCGTCCTAGAGCCAAAAGGACCTCAATTCGTGATCACTCCCAAAAAATCAAAATTTTGATGAAAATCCTCAAAAAATTGAAATTTTTATATGAAAAACTTATTTTGGCCATAACTCCTTAAATATGCGTCCCAGAGCCAAAATGACCTCAATTCGTGACCACCCCCAAAAAATCAAAATTTCGACGAAAATCCTCAAAAAAATGAAATTTTTATATGAAAAACTTATTTGGGCCATAACTCCTTAAATATGCGTCCTAGAGCCAAAATGACCTCAATTCGTGACCACCCCCAAAAAATCAAAATTTCGACGAAAATCCTCAAAAAATTTAAATTTTTATATGAAAAACTTATTTTGCCCATATCTCCTTAAATATGCGTCCTAGAGCCAAAAGGACCTCAATTCGTGATCACTCCCACAAAATCCAAATTTCGACGAAAATCCTCAAAAAATTGAAATTTTTATATGAGAAACTTATTTTGGCCATAACTCCTTAAATATGCGTCCTAGAGCCAAAAGGACCTCAATTCGTGACCACCCCCAAAAAATCAAAATTTTGATGACAATCCTCAAAAAATTGAAATTTTTATATGAAAAACTTATTTTGGCCACAACTCCTTAAATATGCGTCCTAGAGCCAAAAGGACCTCAATTCGTGACCACCCCCAAAAAATCAAAATTTCGACGAAAATCCTCAAAAAAATGAAATTTTTATATGAAAAACTTATTTTGGCCATAACTCCTTAAATATGCGTCCTAGAGCCAAAAGGACCTCAATTCGTGATCACTCCCAAAAAATCAAAATTTTGATGAAAATCCTCAAAAAATTGAAAATTTTATATGAAAAACTTATTTTGGCCATAACTCCTTAAATATGCGTCCTAGAGCCAAAAGGACCTCAATTCGTGACCATCCCCAAAAAATCAAAATTTTGATGAAAATCCTCAAAAAATTGAAATTTTTATATGAAAAACTTATTTTGGCCATAACTCCTTAAATATGCGTCCTAGAGCCAAAAGGACCTCAATTCGTGACCACCCCCAAAAAATCAAAATTTTGATGAAAATCCTCAAAAAATTGAAATTTTTATATGAAAAACTTATTGTGGCCATAACTCCTTAAATATGCGTCCTAGAGCCAAAAGGACCTCAATTCGTGACCACCCCCAAAAAATCAAAATTTCGACGAAAATCCTCAAAAAAATGAAATTTTTATATGAAAAACTTATTTTGGCCATAACTCCTTAAATATGCGTCCTAGCGCCAAAAGGACCTCAATTCGTGACCATCCCCAAAAAATCAAAATTTTGATGAAAATCCTCAAAAAATTTAAATTTTTATATGAAAAACTTATTTTGGCCATAACTCCTTAAATATGCGTCCTAGAGCCAAAAGGACCTCAATTCGTGATCACTCCCACAAAATCAAAATTTTGATGACAATCCTCAAAAAAATGAAATTTTTATATGAAAAACTTATTTTGGGCCATAACTCCTTAAATATGCGTCCTAGAGCCAAAAGGACCTCAATTCGTGACCACCCCCAAAAAATCAAAATTTCGACGAAAATCCTCAAAAAAATGAAATTTTTATATGAAAAACTTATTTTGGGCCACAACTCCTTAAATATGCGTCCTAGAGCCAAAAGGACCTCAATTCGTGACCACCCCCAAAAAATCAAAATTTCGACGAAAATCCTCAAAAAATTGAAATTTTTATATGAAAAACTTATTTTGGCCATAACTCCTTAAATATGCGTCCTAGAGCCAAAAGGACCTCAATTCGTGACCACCCCCAAAAAATCAAAATTTTGATGAAAATCCTCAAAAAATTGAAATTTTTATATAAAAAACTTATTTTGGCCATAACTCCTTAAATATGCGTCCTAGAGCCAAAAGGACCTCAATTTGTGACCACCCCCAAAAAATCAAAATTTCGACGAAAATCCTCAAAAAAATGAAATTTTTATATGAAAAACTTATTTTGGCCATAACTCCTTAAATATGCGTCCTAGAGCCAAAAGGACCTCAATTCGTGATCACTCCCAAAAAATCAAAATTTTGATGAAAATCCTCAAAAAATTGAAATTTTTATATGAAAAACTTATTTTGGCCATAACTCCTTAAATATGCGTCCTAGAGCCAAAAGGACCTCAATTCGTGACCACCCCCAAAAAATCAAAATTTTGATGAAAATCCTCAAAAAATTGAAATTTTTATATAAAAAACTTATTTGGGCCATAACTCCTTAAATATGCGTCCTAGAGCCAAAAGGACCTCAATTCGTGACCATCCCCAAAAAATCAAAATTTTGATGAAAATCCTCAAAAAATTTAAATTTTTATATGAAAAACTTATTTTGGCCATAACTCCTTAAATATGCGTCCTAGAGCCAAAATGACCTCAATTCGTGACCACCCCCAAAAAATCAAAATTTCGACGAAAATCCTCAAAAAAATGAAATTTTTATATGAAAAACTTATTTTGGCCATAACTCCTTAAATATGCGTCCTAGAGCCAAAAGGACCTCAATTCGTGACCATCCCCAAAAAATCAAAATTTTGATGACAATCCTCAAAAAATTGAAATTTTTATATGAAAAACTTATTTTGGCCATAACTCCTTAAATATGCGTCCTAGAGCCAAAAGGACCTCAATTCGTGACCACCCGCAAAAAATCCAAATTTTGATGAAAATCCTCAAAAAATTGAAATTTTTATATGAAAAACTTATTTTGGCCATAACTCCTTAAATATGCGTCCTAGAGCCAAAAGGACCTCAATTCGTGACCATCCCCAAAAAATCAAAATTTTGATGACAATCCTCAAAAAAATGAAATTTTTATATGAAAAACTTATTTTGGCCATAACTCCTTAAATATGCGTCCTAGAGCCAAAAGGACCTCAATTCGTGACCACCCGCAAAAAATCCAAATTTCGACGAAAATCCTCAAAAAATTGAAATTTTTATATGAAAAACTTATTTTGGCCATAACTCCTTAAATATGCGTCCCAGAGCCAAAATGACCTCAATTCGTGACCACCCCCAAAAAATCAAAATTTTGATGAAAATCCTCAAAAAATTGAAATTTTTATATGAAAAACTTATTTTGGCCATAACTCCTTAAATATGCGTCCTAGAGCCAAAAGGACCTCAATTCGTGACCATCCCCAAAAAATCAAAATTTTGATGACAATCCTCAAAAAATTGAAATTTTTATATGAAAAACTTATTTTGGCCATAACTCCTTAAATATGCGTCCTAGAGCCAAAAGGACCTCAATTCGTGACCACCCCCAAAAAATCCAAATTTCGACGAAAATCCTCAAAAAATTGAAATTTTTATATGAAAAACTTATTTTGGCCATAACTCCTTAAATATGCGTCCCAGAGCCAAAAGGACCTCAATTCGTGACCATCCCCAAAAAATCAAAATTTTGATGAAAATCCTCAAAAAATTGAAATTTTTATATGAAAAACTTATTTTGGCCATAACTCCTTAAATATGCGTCCTCAAAAAATTGAAATTTTTATATGAAAAACTTATTTGGGCCATAACTCCTTAAATATGCGTCCTAGAGCCAAAATGACCTCAATTCGTGACCACCCCCAAAAAATCCAAATTTCGACGAAAATCCTCAAAAAATTGAAATTTTTATATGAAAAACTTATTTTGGCCATAACTCCTTAAATATGCGTCCTAGAGCCAAAAGGACCTCAATTCGTGATCACTCCCTCAAAATCAAAATTTTGATGAAAATCCTCAAAAAATTGAAGTTTTTATATGAAAAACTTATTTTGGCCATAACTCCTTAAATATGCGTCCTAGAGCCAAAAGGACCTCAATTCGTGACCATCCCCAAAAAATCCAAATTTCGACGAAAATCCTCAAAAAATTGAAATTTTTATATGAAAAACTTATTTTGGCCATAACTCCTTAAATATGCGTCCTAGAGCCAAAAGGACCTCAATTCGTGACCACCCCCAAAAAATCAAAATTTCGACGAACATCCTCAAAAAAAATGAAATTTTATATGAAAAACTTATTTTGGCCATAACTCCTTAAATATGCGTCCTAGAGCCAAAAGGACCTCAATTCGTGACCATCCCCAAAAAATCAAAATTTCGACGAAAATCCTCAAAAAATTGAAATTTTTATATGAAAAACTTATTTTGGCCATAACTCCTTAAATATGCGTCCTAGAGCCAAAAGGACCTCAATTCGTGACCACCCCCAAAAAATCCAAATTTCGACGAAAATCCTCAAAAAATTGAAATTTTTATATGAAAAACTTATTTTGGCCATAACTCCTTAAATATGCTTCCTAGAGCCAAAAGGACCTCAATTCGTGACCACCCCCAAAGAATCAAAATTTCGACGAAAATCCTCAAAAAAATGAAATTTTTATATGAAAAACTTATTTTGGGCCATAACTCCTTAAATATGCGTCCTAGAGCCAAAAGGACCTCAATTCGTGACCACCCCCTAAAAATCCAAATTTCGACGAAAATCCTCAAAAAATTGAAATTTTTATATGAAAAACTTATTTTGGCCATAACTCCTTAAATATGCTTCCTAGAGCCAAAAGGACCTCAATTCGTGACCACCCGCAAAAAATCCAAATTTCGACGAAAATCCTCAAAAAATTGAAATTTTTATATGAAAAACTTATTTTGGCCATAACTCCTTATATATGCGTCCTAGAGCCAAAAGGACCTCAATTCGTGACCACCCCCAAAAAATCAAAATTTCGACGAAAATCCTCAAAAAATTTAAATTTTTATATGAAAAACTTATTTTGGCCATAACTCCTTAAATATGCGTCCTAGAGCCAAAAGGACCTCAATTCGTGACCATCCCCAAAAAATCAAAATTTCGACGAAAATCCTCAAAAAATTGAATTTTTATATGAAAAACTTATTTTGGCCATAACTCCTTAAATATGCGTCCTAGAGCCAAAATGACCTCAATTCGTGACCACCCCCAAAAAATCCAAATTTCGACGAAAATCCTCAAAAAATTGAAATTTTTATATGAAAAACTTATTTTGGCCATAACTCCTTAAATATGCGTCCCAGAGCCAAAATGACCTCAATTCGTGACCACCCCCAAAAAATCCAAATTTCGACGAAAATCCTCAAAAAATTGAAATTTTTATATGAAAAACTTATTTTGGCCATAACTCCTTAAATATGCGTCCTAGAGCCAAAAGGACCTCAATTCGTGACCATCCCCAAAAATTCAAAATTTTGATGAAATCCTCAAAAAATAGAAATTTTTATATGAAAAACTTATTTTGGCCATAACTCCTTAAATATGCGTCCTAGAGCCAAAAGGACCTCAATTCGTGACCACCCCCAAAAAATCAAAATTTTGATGAAAATCCTCAAAAAATTTAAATTTTTATATGAAAAACTTATTTTGGCCATAACTCCTTAAATATGCGTCCTAGAGCCAAAAGGACCTCAATTCGTGATCACTCCCACAAAATCAAAATTTTGATGAAAATCCTCAAAAAATTGAAATTTTTATATGAAAAACTTATTTTGGCCATAACTCCTTAAATATGCGTCCTAGAGCCAAAAGGACCTCAATTCGTGACCACCCCCTAAAAATCCAAATTTCGACGAAAATCCTCAAAAAATTGAAATTTTTATATGAAAAACTTATTTTGGCCATAACTCCTTAAATATGCGTCCTAGAGCCAAAAGGACCTCAATTCGTGATCACTCCCAAAAAATCAAAATTTTGATGAAAATCCTCAAAAAAATGAAATTTTTATATGAAAAACTTATTTTGGCCATAACTCCTTAAATATGCGTCCTAGAGCCAAAAGGACCTCAATTCGTGACCATCCCCAAAAAATCAAAATTTTGATGAAAATCCTCAAAAAATTTAAATTTTTATATGAAAAACTTATTTTGGCCATAACTCCTTAAATATGCGTCCTAGAGCCAAAAGGACCTCAATTCGTGACCATCCCCAAAAAATCAAAATTTTGATGAAAATCCTCAAAAAATTGAAATTTTTATATGAAAAACTTATTTTGGCCATAACTCCTTAAATATGCGTCCTAGAGCCAAAAGGACCTCAATTCGTGATCACTCCCACAAAATCCAAATTTCGACGAAAATCCTCAAAAAATTTAAATTTTTATATGAAAAACTTATTTTGGCCATAACTCCTTAAATATGCGTCCTAGAGCCAAAAGGACCTCAATTCGTGACCACCCCCAAAAAATCAAAATTTCGACGAAAATCCTCAAAAAAATGAAATTTTTATATGAAAAACTTATTTTGGCCATAACTCCTTAAATATGCGTCCTAGAGCCAAAAGGACCTCAATTCGTGATCACTCCCACAAAATCAAAATTTTGATGACAATCCTCAAAAAATTGAAATTTTTATATGAAAAACTTATTTTGGCCATAACTCCTTAAATATGCGTCCTATAGCCAAAAGGACCTCAATTCGTGACCACCCCCAAAAAATCAAAATTTCGACGAAAATCCTCAAAAAAATGAAATTTTTATATGAAAAACTTATTTTGGCCATAACTCCTTAAATATGCGTCCTAGAGCCAAAAGGACCTCAATTCGTGATCACTCCCAAAAAATCAAAATTTTGATGAAAATCCTCAAAAAATTGAAATTTTTATATGAAAAACTTATTTTGGCCATAACTCCTTAAATATGCGTCCTAGAGCCAAAAGGACCTCAATTCGTGATCACTCCCAAAAAATCAAAATTTTGATGAAAATCCTCAAAAAATTGAAATTTTATATGAAAAACTTATTTTGGCCATAACTCCTTAAATATGCGTCCTAGAGCCAAAAGGACCTCAATTCGTGACCACCCCCAAAAAATCAAAATTTCGACGAAAATCCTCAAAAAAAATGAAATTTTTATATGAAAAACTTATTTTGGCCATAACTCCTTAAATATGCGTCCTAGAGCCAAAATGACCTCAATTCGTGACCACCCCCAAAAAATCCAAATTTCGACGAAAATCCTCAAAAAATTGAAATTTTTATATGAAAAACTTATTTTGGCCATAACTCCTTAAATATGCGTCCTAGAGCCAAAAGGACCTCAATTCGTGACCACCCCCAAAAAATCAAAATTTTGATGAAAATCCTCAAAAAATTGAAATTTTTATATGAAAAACTTATTTTGGCCATAACTCCTTAAATATGCGTCCTAGAGCCAAAAGGACCTCAATTCGTGACCATCCCCAAAAAATCAAAATTTTGATGAAAATCCTCAAAAAAATGAAATTTTTATATGAAAAACTTATTTTGGCCATAACTCCTTAAATATGCGTCCTAGAGCCAAAAGGACCTCAATTCGTGATCGCTCCCAAAAAATCAAAATTTTGATGAAAATCCTCAGAAAATTGAAATTTTTATATGAAAAACTTATTTTGGCCATAACTCCTTAAATATGCGTCCTAGAGCCAAAATGACCTCAATTCGTGACCACCCCCAAAAAATCCAAATTTCGACGAAAATCCTCAAAAAATTG
This sequence comes from Haematobia irritans, assembly GCF_050003625.1. Taxonomy (NCBI): domain Eukaryota; kingdom Metazoa; phylum Arthropoda; class Insecta; order Diptera; family Muscidae; genus Haematobia; species Haematobia irritans. The sequence goes on along the minus strand of NW_027445852.1, from coordinate 82,857 downwards.
AAATTTTTATATGAAAAACTTATTTTGGCCACAACTCCTTAAATATGCGTCCTAGAGCCAAAAGGACCTCAATTCGTGACCACCCCCAAAAAATCAAAATTTCGACGAAAATCCTCAAAAAAATGAAATTTTTATATGAAAAACTTATTTTGGCCATAACACCTTAAATATGCGTCCTAGAGCCAAAAGGACCTCAATTCGTGATCACTCCCAAAAATTCAAAATTTTGATGAAAATCCTCAAAAAATTGAAATTTTTATATAAAAAACTTATTTTGGCCATAACTCCTTAAATATGCGTCCTAGAGCCAAAAGGACCTCAATTCGTGACCATCCCCAAAAAATCAAAATTTTGATGAAAATCCTCAAAAAAATGAAATTTTTATATGAAAAACTTATTTTGGCCATAACTCCTTAAATATGCGTCCTAGAGCCAAAAGGACCTCAATTCGTGACCACCCCCCAAAAAATCAAAATTTCGACGAAAATCCTCAAAAAATTGAAATTTTTATATGAAAAACTTATTTTGGCCATAACTCCTTAAATATGCGTCCTAGCGCCAAAAGGACCTCAATTCGTGACCATCCCCAAAAAATCAAAATTTTGATGAAAATCCTCAAAAAATTTAAATTTTTATATGAAAAACTTATTTTGGCCATAACTCCTTAAATATGCGTCCTAGAGCCAAAAGGACCTCAATTCGTGACCACCCCCAAAAAATCAAAATTTCGACGAAAATCCTCAAAAAAATGAAATTTTTATATGAAAAACTTATTTTGGCCATAACTCCTTAAATATGCGTCCTAGAGCCAAAATGACCTCAATTCGTGACCACCCCCAAAAAATCCAAATTTGGACGAAAATCCTCAAAAAAATGAAATTTTTATATGAAAAACTTATTTTGGCCATAACTCCTTAAATATGCGTCCTAGAGCCAAAAGGACCTCAATTCGTGATCACTCCCAAAAAATCAAAATTTTGATGAAAATCCTCAAAAAAATGAAATTTTTATATGAAAAACTTATTTTGGCCATAACTCCTTAAATATGCGTCCTAGAGCCAAAAGGACCTCAATTCGTGACCACCCCCAAAAAATCAAAATTTCGACGAAAATCCTCAAAAAATTGAAATTTTTATATAAAAAACTTATTTTGGCCATAACTCCTTAAATATGCGTCCTAGAGCCAAAAGGACCTCAATTCGTGACCATCCCCAAAAAATCAAAATTTTGATGAAAATCCTCAAAAAATTGAAATTTTTATATGAAAAACTTATTTTGGCCATAACTCCTTAAATATGCGTCCTAGAGCCAAAAGGACCTCAATTCGTGACCATCCCCAAAAAATCAAACTTTTGATGAAAATCCTCAAAAAATTGAAATTTTTATATGAAAAACTTATTTTGGCCATAACTCCTTAAATATGCGTCCTAGAGCCAAAAGGACCTCAATTCGTGACCATCCCCAAAAAATCAAAATTTTGATGAAAATCCTCAAAAAATTGAAATTTTTATATGAAAAACTTATTTTGGCCATAACTCCTTAAATATGCGTCCCAGAGCCAAAATGACCTCAATTCGTGACCACCCCCAAAAAATCCAAATTTCGACGAAAATCCTCAAAAAAATGAAATTTTTATATGAAAAACTTATTTTGGGCCATAACTCCTTAAATATGCGTCCTAGAGCCAAAAGGACCTCAATTCGTGACCACCCCCTAAAAATCCAAATTTCGACGAAAATCCTCAAAAAATTGAAATTTTTATATGAAAAACTTATTTTGGCCATAACTCCTTAAATATGCGTCCTAGAGCCAAAAGGACCTCAATTCGTGACCATCCCCAAAAAATCAAAATTTTGATGAAAATCCTCAAAAAATTGAAATTTTTATATGAAAAACTTATTTTGGCCATAACTCCTTAAATATGCGTCCTAGAGCCAAAAGGACCTCAATTCGTGACCACCCCCAAAAAATCAAAATTTCGACGAAAATCCTCAAAAAAATGAAATTTTTATATGAAAAACTTATTTTGGCCATAACTCCTTAAATATGCGTCCTAGAGCCAAAAGGACCTCAATTCGTGATCACTCCCAAAAAATCAAAATTTTGATGAAAATCCTCAAAAAATTGAAATTTTTATATGAAAAACTTATTTTGGGCCATAACTCCTTAAATATGCGTCCTAGCGCCAAAAGGACCTCAATTCGTGACCACCCCCAAAAAATCAAAATTTCGACGAAAATCCTCAAAAAATTGAAATTTTTATATGAAAAACTTATTTTGGGCCATAACTCCTTAAATATGCGTCCTAGAGCCAAAAGGACCTCAATTCGTGACCACCCGCAAAAAATCAAAATTTTGATGACAATCCTCAAAAAATTTAAATTTTATATGAAAAACTTATTTTGGCCATAACTCCTTAAATATGCGTCCTAGAGCCAAAAGGACCTCAATTCGTGATCACTCCCAAAAAATCAAAATTTTGATGAAAATCCTCAAAAAAATGAAATTTTTATATGAAAAACTTATTTTGGCCATAACTCCTTAAATATGCGTCCTAGCGCCAAAAGGACCTCAATTCGTGACCATCCCCAAAAAATCCAAATTTCGACGAAAATCCTCAAAAAAATGAAATTTTTATATGAAAAACTTATTTTGGCCATAACTCCTTAAATATGCGTCCTAGAGCCAAAAGGACCTCAATTCGTGACCATCCCCAAAAAATCAAAATTTTGATGAAATCCTCAAAAAATTTAAATTTTTATATGAGAAACTTATTTTGGCCATAACTCCTTAAATATGCGTCCTAGAGCCAAAAGGACCTCAATTCGTGACCACCCCCAAAAAATCCAAATTTCGACGAAAATCCTCAAAAAATTGAAATTTTTATATGAAAAACTTATTTTGGCCATAACTCCTTAAATATGCGTCCTAGAGCCAAAAGGACCTCAATTCGTGACCACCCCCAAAAAATCCAAATTTCGACGAAAATCCTCAAAAAATTGAAATTTTTATATGAAAAACTTATTTTGGCCACAACTCCTTAAATATGCGTCCTAGAGCCAAAAGGACCTCAATTCGTGACCACCCCCAAAAAATGCAAATTTCGACGAAAATCCTCAAAAAAATGAAATTTTTATATGAAAAACTTATTTTGGCCATAACTCCTTAAATATGCGTCCTAGAGCCAAAAGGACCTCAATTCGTGACCATCCCCAAAAAATCAAAATTTTGATGAAATCCTCAAAAAATAGAAATTTTTATATGAGAAACTTATTTTGGCCATAACTCCTTAAATATGCGTCCTAGAGCCAAAAGGACCTCAATTCGTGACCACCCCCAAAAAATCAAAATTTCGACGAAAATCCTCAAAAAATTGAAATTTTTATATGAAAAACTTATTTTGGGCCATAACTCCTTAAATATGCGTCCTAGAGCCAAAAGGACCTCAATTCGTGACCACCCGCAAAAAATCAAAATTTTGATGACAATCCTCAAAAAATTTAAATTTTATATGAAAAACTTATTTTGGCCATAACTCCTTAAATATGCGTCCTAGAGCCAAAAGGACCTCAATTCGTGATCACTCCCAAAAAATCAAAATTTTGATGAAAATCCTCAAAAAAATGAAATTTTTATATGAAAAACTTATTTTGGCCATAACTCCTTAAATATGCGTCCTAGCGCCAAAAGGACCTCAATTCGTGACCATCCCCAAAAAATCCAAATTTCGACGAAAATCCTCAAAAAAATGAAATTTTTATATGAAAAACTTATTTTGGCCATAACTCCTTAAATATGCGTCCTAGAGCCAAAAGGACCTCAATTCGTGACCATCCCCAAAAAATCAAAATTTTGATGAAATCCTCAAAAAATTTAAATTTTTATATGAGAAACTTATTTTGGCCATAACTCCTTAAATATGCGTCCTAGAGCCAAAAGGACCTCAATTCGTGACCACCCCCAAAAAATCCAAATTTCGACGAAAATCCTCAAAAAATTGAAATTTTTATATGAAAAACTTATTTTGGCCATAACTCCTTAAATATGCGTCCTAGAGCCAAAAGGAACTCAATTCGTGACCACCCCCAAAAAATCCAAATTTCGACGAAAATCCTCAAAAAATTGAAATTTTTATATGAAAAACTTATTTTGGCCACAACTCCTTAAATATGCGTCCTAGAGCCAAAAGGACCTCAATTCGTGACCACCCCCAAAAAATCCAAATTTCGACGAAAATCCTCAAAAAAATGAAATTTTTATATGAAAAACTTATTTTGGCCATAACTCCTTAAATATGCGTCCTAGAGCCAAAAGGACCTCAATTCGTGACCATCCCCAAAAAATCAAAATTTTGATGAAATCCTCAAAAAATAGAAATTTTTATATGAGAAACTTATTTTGGCCATAACTCCTTAAATATGCGTCCTAGAGCCAAAAGGACCTCAATTCGTGACCATCCCCAAAAAATCAAAATTTTGATGAAAATCCTCAAAAAATTGAAATTTTTATATGAAAAACTTATTTTGGCCATAACTCCTTAAATATGCGTCCTAGAGCCAAAAGGACCTCAATTCGTGACCATCCCCAAAAAATCAAAATTTTGATGACAATCCTCAAAAAATTGAAATTTTTATATGAAAAACTTATTTTGGCCATAACTCCTTAAATATGCGTCCTAGAGCCAAAAGGACCTCAATTCGTGACCACCCCCAAAAAATCCAAATTTCGACGAAAATCCTCAAAAAATTGAAATTTTTATATGAAAAACTTATTTTGGCCATAACTCCTTAAATATGCGTCCTAGAGCCAAAAGGACCTCAATTCGTGATCACTCCCAAAAAATCAAAATTTTGATGAAAATCCTCAAAAAATTGAAATTTTTATATGAAAAACTTATTTTGGCCATAACTCCTTAAATATGCGTCCTAGAGCCAAAAGGACCTCAATTCGTGATCACTCCCAAAAAATCAAAATTTTGATGAAAATCCTCAAAAAATTTAAATTTTTATATGAAAAACTTATTTTGGCCATAACTCCTTAAATATGCGTCCTAGAGCCAAAAGGACCTCAATTCGTGACCACCCCCTAAAAATCCAAATTTCGACGAAAATCCTCAAAAAATTGAAATTTTTATATGAAAAACTTATTTTGGCCATAACTCCTTAAATATGCGTCCTATAGCCAAAAGGACCTCAATTCGTGATCACTCCCAAAAAATCAAAATTTTGATGAAAATCCTCAAAAAATTGAAATTTTTATATGAAAAACTTATTTTGGCCATAACTCCTTAAATATGCTTCCTAGAGCCAAAAGGACCTCAATTCGTGACCAACCCCAAAAAATCAAAATTTCGACGAAAATCCTCAAAAAAATGAAATTTTTATATGAAAAACTTATTTTGGCCATAACTCCTTAAATATGCGTCCTAGAGCCAAAAGGACCTCAATTCGTGACCACCCCCAAAAAATCCAAATTTCGACGAAAATCCTCAAAAAAATGAAATTTTTATATGAAAAACTTATTTTGGCCACAACTCCTTAAATATGCTTCCTAGAGCCAAAAGGACCTCAATTCGTGATCACCCCCAAAAAATCCAAATTTTGATGAAAATCCTCAAAAAATTGAAATTTTTATATGAAAAACTTATTTTGGCCACAACTCCTTAAATATGCGTCCTAGAGCCAAAAGGACCTCAATTCGTGACCACCCCCAAAAAATCAAAATTTCGACGAAAATCCTCAAAAAAATGAAATTTTTATATGAAAAACTTATTTTGGCCACAACTCCTTAAATATGCGTCCTAGAGCCAAAAGGACCTCAATTCGTGATCACTCCCAAAAAATCAAAATTTTGATGAAAATCCTCAAAAAATTTAAATTTTTATATAAAAAACTTATTTTGGCCATAACTCCTTAAATATGCGTCCTAGAGCCAAAAGGACCTCAATTCGTGACCATCCCCAAAAAATCAAAATTTTGATGAAAATCCTCAAAAAATTGAAATTTTTATATGAAAAACTTATTTTGGCCATAACTCCTTAAATATGCGTCCTAGAGCCAAAATGACCTCAATTCGTGACCACCCCCAAAAAATCAAAATTTCGACGAAAATCCTCAAAAAAATGAAATTTTTATATGAAAAACTTATTTTGGCCATAACTCCTTAAATATGCGTCCTAGAGCCAAAAGGACCTCAATTCGTGACCACCCCCAAAAAATCCAAATTTCGACGAACATCCTCAAAAAATTGAAATTTTTATATGAAAAACTTATTTTGGCCATAACTCCTTAAATATGCGTCCTAGAGCCAAAATGACCTCAATTCGTGACCACCCCCAAAAAATCCAAATTTCGACGAAAATCCTCAAAAAATTGAAATTTTTATATGAAAAACTTATTTTGGGCCATAACTCCTTAAATATGCGTCCTAGAGCCAAAAGGACCTCAATTCGTGACCACCCCCAAAAAATCCAAATTTTGATGAAAATCCTCAAAAAATTGAAATTTTTATATGAAAAACTTATTTTGGCCATAACTCCTTAAATATGCGTCCTAGAGCCAAAAGGACCTCAATTCGTGACCACCCCCAAAAAATCCAAATTCCTCAAAAAATTGAAATTTTTATATGAAAAACTTATTTTGGGCCATAACTCCTTAAATATGCGTCCTAGAGCCAAAAGGACCTCAATTCGTGACCACCCCCTAAAAATCCAAATTTCGACGAAAATCCTCAAAAAATTGAAATTTTTATATGAAAAACTTATTTTGGCCATAACTCCTTAAATATGCGTCCTAGAGCCAAAAGGACCTCAATTCGTGACCATCCCCAAAAAATCAAAATTTTGATGAAAATCCTCAAAAAATTGAAATTTTTATATGAAAAACTTATTTGGGCCATAACTCCTTAAATATGCGTCCTAGAGCCAAAATGACCTCAATTCGTGACCACCCCCAAAAAATCAAAATTTCGACGAAAATCCTCAAAAAAATGAAATTTTTATATGAAAAACTTATTTTGGCCATAACTCCTTAAATATGCGTCCTAGAGCCAAAAGGACCTCAATTCGTGACCATCCCCAAAAAATCAAAATTTTGATGAAAATCCTCAAAAAATTGAAATTTTTATATGAAAAACTTATTTTGGCCATAACTCCTTAAATATGCGTCCTAGAGCCAAAAGGACCTCAATTCGTGACCACCCCCAAAAAATCAAAATTTCGACGAAAATCCTCAGAAAATTGAAATTTTTATATGAAAAACTTATTTTGGGCCATAACTCCTTAAATATGCGTCCTAGAGCCAAAAGGACCTCAATTCGTGACCACCCCCAAAAAATCAAAATTTTGATGACAATCCTCAAAAAATTGAAATTTTTATATGAAAAACTTATTTTGGCCATAACTCCTTAAATATGCGTCCTAGAGCCAAAAGGACCTCAATTCGTGACCATCCCCAAAAAATCAAAATTTTGATGAAAATCCTCAGAAAATTGAAATTTTTATATGAAAAACTTATTTTGGCCATAACTCCTTAAATATGCGTCCTAGAGCCAAAAGGACCTCAATTCGTGACCATCCCCAAAAAATCAAAATTTTGATGAAAATCCTCAAAAAATTGAAATTTTATATGAAAAACTTATTTTGGCCATAACTCCTTAAATATGCGTCCTAGAGCCAAAATGACCTCAATTCGTGACCACCCCCAAAAAATCCAAATTTCGACGAAAATCCTCAAAAAAATGAAATTTTTATATGAAAAACTTATTTTGGCCATAACTCCTTAAATATGCGTCCTAGAGCCAAAAGGACCTTAATTCGTGACCACCCCCTAAAAATCCAAATTTCGACGAAAATCCTCAAAAAATTGAAATTTTTATATGAAAAACTTATTTTGGCCATAACTCCTTAAATATGCGTCCTAGAGCCAAAAGGACCTCAATTCGTGACCATCCCCAAAAAATCAAAATTTTGATGAAAATCCTCAGAAAATTGAAATTTTTATATGAAAAACTTATTTTGGCCATAACTCCTTAAATATGCGTCCTAGAGCCAAAAGGACCTCAATTCGTGACCACCCCCAAAAAATCAAAATTTTGATGAAAATCCTCAAAAAATTGAAATTTTTATATGAAAAACTTATTTTGGCCATAACTCCTTAAATATGCGTCCTAGAGCCAAAAGGACCTCAATTCGTGACCACCCCCAAAAAATCAAAATTTTGATGAAAATCCTCAAAAAATTGAAATTTTTATATGAAAAACTTATTTTGGCCATAACTCCTTAAATATGCGTCCTAGAGCCAAAAGGACCTCAATTCGTGACCACCCCCAAAAAATCCAAATTTCGACGAAAATCCTCAAAAAATTGAAATTTTTATATGAAAAACTTATTTTGGCCATAACTCCTTAAATATGCGTCCTAGAGCCAAAAGGACCTCAATTCGTGACCACCCCCAAAAAATCCAAATTTCGACGAAAATCCTCAAAAAATTGAAATTTTTATATGAAAAACTTATTTTGGCCATAACTCCTTAAATATGCGTCCTAGAGCCAAAAGGACCTCAATTCGTGACCATCCCCAAAAAATCAAAATTTTGATGAAAATCCTCAAAAAATTGAAATTTTTATATGAAAAACTTATTTTGGCCATAACTCCTTAAATATGCGTCCTAGAGCCAAAAGGACCTCAATTCGTGATCACTCCCAAAAAATCAAAATTTTGATGAAAATCCTCAGAAAATTGAAATTTTTATATGAAAAACTTATTGTGGCCATAACTCCTTAAATATGCGTCCTAGAGCCAAAAGGACCTCAATTCGTGACCACCCCCAAAAAATCCAAATTTCGACGAAAATCCTCAAAAAAATTTAAATTTTTATATGAAAAACTTATTTTGGCCATAACTCCTTAAATATGCGTCCCAGAGCCAAAAGGACCTCAATTCGTGACCATCCCCAAAAAATCAAAATTTTGATGAAAATCCTCAAAAAATTGAAATTTTTATATGAAAAACTTATTTTGGCCATAACTCCTTAAATATGCGTCCTCAAAAAATTGAAATTTTTATATGAAAAACTTATTTGGGCCATAACTCCTTAAATATGCGTCCTAGAGCCAAAATGACCTCAATTCGTGACCACCCCCAAAAAATCCAAATTTCGACGAAAATCCTCAAAAAATTGAAATTTTTATATGAAAAACTTATTTTGGCCATAACTCCTTAAATATGCGTCCTAGAGCCAAAAGGACCTCAATTCGTGATCACTCCCAAAAAATCAAAATTTTGATGAAAATCCTCAGAAAATTGAAATTTTTATATGAAAAACTTATTTTGGCCATAACTCCTTAAATATGCGTCCCAGAGCCAAAATGACCTCAATTCGTGACCACCCCCAAAAAATCCAAATTTCGACGAAAATCCTCAAAAAATTGAAATTTTTATATGAAAAACTTATTTTGGCCATAACTCCTTAAACATGCTTCCTAGAGCCAAAAGGACCTCAATTCGTGATCACTCCCACAAAATCAAAATTTTGATGACAATCCTCAAAAAAATGAAATTTTTATATAAAAAACTTATTTTGGCCATAACTCCTTAAATATGCGTCCTAGAGCCAAAAGGACCTCAATTCGTGACCACCCCCAAAAAATCCAAATTTCGACGAAAATCCTCAAAAAATTGAAATTTTTATATGAAAAACTTATTTTGGCCATAACTCCTTAAATATGCGTCCTAGAGCCAAAAGGACCTCAATTCGTGATCACTCCCACAAAATCAAAATTTTGATGAAAATCCTCAAAAAATTGAAATTTTTATATGAAAAACTTATTTTGGCCATAACTCCTTAAATATGCGTCCTAGAGCCAAAAGGACCTCAATTCGTGACCACCCCCAAAAAATCAAAATTTTGATGAAAATCCTCAAAAAATTGAAATTTTTATATGAAAAACTTATTTTGGCCATAACTCCTTAAATATGCGTCCTAGAGCCAAAAGGACCTCAATTCGTGATCACTCCCAAAAAATCAAAATTTTGATGAAAATCCTCAGAAAATTGAAATTTTTATATGAAAAACTTATTTTGGCCATAACTCCTTAAATATGCGTCCCAGTGCCAAAATGACCTCAATTCGTGACCACCCCCAAAAAATCCAAATTTCGACGAAAATCCTCAAAAAATTGAAATTTTTATATGAAAAACTTATTTTGGCCATAACTCCTTAAACATGCTTCCTAGAGCCAAAAGGACCTCAATTCGTGATCACTCCCACAAAATCAAAATTTTGATGACAATCCTCAAAAAAATGAAATTTTTATATGAAAAACTTATTTTGGCCATAACTCCTTAAATATGCGTCCTAGAGCCAAAATGACCTCAATTCGTGACCACCCCCAAAAAATCCAAATTTCGACGAAAATCCTCAAAAAATTGAAAATTTTATATGAAAAACTTATTTTGGCCATAACTCCTTAAATATGCGTCCTAGAGCCAAAAGGACCTCAATTCGTGACCACCCGCAAAAAATCCAAATTTCGACGAAAATCCTCAAAAAATTGAAATTTTTATATGAAAAACTTATTTTGGCCATAACTCCTTAAATATGCTTCCTAGAGCCAAAAGGACCTCAATTCGTGATCACTCCCAAAAAATCAAAATTTTGATGAAAATCCTCAAAAAATTGAAAATTTTATATGAAAAACTTATTTTGGCCATAACTCCTTAAATATGCGTCCTAGAGCCAAAAGGACCTCAATTCGTGACCACCCCCAAAAAATCCAAATTTTGATGAAAATCCTCAAAAAAATGAAATTTTTATATGAAAAACTTATTTTGGCCATAACTCCTTAAATATGCGTCCTAGAGCCAAAAGGACCTCAATTCGTGATCACTCCCACAAAATCAAAATTTTGATGACAATCCTCAAAAAATGAAATTTTTATATGAAAAACTTATTTTGGCCATAACTCCTTAAATATGCGTCCTAGAGCCAAAAGGACCTCAATTCGTGACCATCCCCAAAAAATCAAAATTTTGATGAAATCCTCAAAAAATAGAAATTTTTATATGAGAAACTTATTTTGGCCATAACTCCTTAAATATGCGTCCTAGAGCCAAAAGGACCTCAATTCGTGACCATCCCCAAAAAATCAAAATTTTGATGAAAATCCTCAGAAAATTGAAATTTTTATATGAAAAACTTATTTTGGCCATAACTCCTTAAATATGCGTCCTAGAGCCAAAAGGACCTCAATTCGTGACCACCCCCAAAAAATCCAAATTTCGACGAAAATCCTCAAAAAATTGAAATTTTTATATGAAAAACTTATTTTGGCCATAACTCCTTAAATATGCTTCCTAGAGCCAAAAGGACCTCAATTCGTGACCACCCCCAAAAAATCAAAATTTCGACGAAAATCCTCAAAAAAATGAAATTTTTATATGAAAAACTTATTTTGGCCATAACTCCTTAAATATGCGTCCTAGAGCCAAAAGGACCTCAATTCGTGATCACTCCCAAAAAATCAAAATTTTGATGAAAATCCTCAAAAAATTTAAATTTTTATATGAAAAACTTATTTTGGGCCATAACTCCTTAAATATGCGTCCTAGAGCCAAAATGACCTCAATTCGTGACCACCCCCAAAAAATCCAAATTTCGACGAAAATCCTCAAAAAATTGAAATTTTTATATGAAAAACTTATTTTGGCCATAACTCCTTAAATATGCGTCCTAGAGCCAAAAGGACCTCAATTCGTGACCACCCCCAAAAAATCCAAATTTCGACGAAAATCCTCAAAAAATTGAAATTTTTATATGAAAAACTTATTTTGGCCATAACTCCTTAAATATGCGTCCTAGAGCCAAAAGGACCTCAATTCGTGACCATCCCCAAAAAATCAAAATTTTGATGAAAATCCTCAAAAAATTTAAATTTTTATATGAAAAACTTATTTTGGCCATAACTCCTTAAATATGCGTCCTAGAGCCAAAAGGACCTCAATTCGTGACCACCCCCAAAAAATCAAAATTTCGACGAAAATCCTCAAAAAATTGAAATTTTTATACGAAAAACTTATTTTGGGCCATAACTCCTTAAATATGCGTCCTAGAGCCAAAAGGACCTCAATTCGTGACCACCCCCTAAAAATCCAAATTTCGACGAAAATCCTCAAAAAATTGAAATTTTTATATGAAAAACTTATTTTGGCCATAACTCCTTAAATATGCGTCCTAGAGCCAAAAGGACCTCAATTCGTGACCATCCCCAAAAAATCACAATTTTGATGAAAATCCTCAAAAAATTGAAATTTTTATATGAAAAACTTATTTTGGCCATAACTCCTTAAATATGCGTCCTAGAGCCAAAATGACCTCAATTCGTGACCACCCCCAAAAAATCCAAATTTCGACGAAAATCCTCAAAAAATTGAAATTTTTATATGAAAAACTTATTTTGGCCATAACTCCTTAAATATGCGTCCTAGAGCCAAAAGGACCTCAATTCGTGACCATCCCCAAAAAATCAAAATTTTGATGAAAATCCTCAAAAAATTTAAATTTTTATATGAAAAACTTATTTTGGCCATAACTCCTTAAATATGCGTCCTAGAGCCAAAAGGACCTCAATTCGTGATCACTCCCAAAAAATCCAAATTTTGATGACAATCCTCAAAAAATTGAAATTTTTATATGAAAAACTTATTTTGGCCATAACTCCTTAAATATGCGTCCTATAGCCAAAAGGACCTCAATTCGTGATCACTCCCAAAAAATCAAAATTTTGATGAAAATCCTCAAAAAAATGAAATTTTTATATGAAAAACTTATTTTGGCCATAACTCCTTAAATATGCGTCCTAGAGCCAAAAGGACCTCAATTCGTGATCACTCCCACAAAATCAAAATTTTGATGAAAATCCTCAAAAAAATGAAATTTTTATATGAAAAACTTATTTTGGCCATAACTCCTTAAATATGCGTCCTAGAGCCAAAAGGACCTCAATTCGTGATCACTCCCACAAAATCAAAATTTTGATGACAATCCTCAAAAAAATGAAATTTTTATATGAAAAACTTATTTTGGCCATAACTCCTTAAATATGCGTCCCAGAGCCAAAAGGACCTCAATTCGTGACCACCCCCAAAAAATCAAAATTTTGATGACAATCCTCAAAAAAATGAAATTTTTATATGAGAAACTTATTTTGGCCATAACTCCTTAAATATGCGTCCTAGAGCCAAAAGGACCTCAATTCGTGACCACCCCCAAAAAATCAAAATTTTGATGAAAATCCTCAGAAAATTGAAATTTTTATATGAAAAACTTATTTTGGCCATAACTCCTTAAATATGCGTCCTAGAGCCAAAAGGACCTCAATTCGTGACCACCCCCAAAAAATCAAAATTTCGACGAAAATCCTCAAAAAAATGAAATTTTTATATGAAAAACTTATTTTGCCCATAACTCCTTAAATATGCGTCCTAGAGCCAAAAGGACCTCAATTCGTGACCACCCCCAAAAAATCAAAGTTTTGATGAAATCCTCAAAAAATTGAAATTTTTATATGAAAAACTTATTTTGGCCATAACTCCTTAAATATGCGTCCTAGAGCCAAAAGGACCTCAATTCGTGACCATCCCCAAAAAATCAAAATTTTGATGAAAATCCTCAAAAAATTTAAATTTTTATATGAAAAACTTATTTTGGCCATAACTCCTTAAATATGCGTCCTAGAGCCAAAAGGACCTCAATTCGTGACCATCCCCAAAAAATCAAAATTTTGATGAAAATCCTCAAAAAATTGAAATTTTTATATGAAAAACTTATTTTGGCCATAACTCCTTAAATATGCGTCCTAGAGCCAAAAGGACCTCAATTCGTGACCATCCCCAAAAAATCAAAATTTTGATGAAAATCCTCAAAAAATTGAAATTTTTATATGAAAAACTTATTTTGGCCATAACTCCTTAAATATGCGTCCTAGAGCCAAAAGGACCTCAATTCGTGACCACCCCCAAAAAATCAAAATTTCGACGAAAATCCTCAAAAAAATGAAATTTTTATATGAAAAACTTATTTTGGCCATAACTCCTTAAATATGCGTCCTAGAGCCAAAAGGACCTCAATTCGTGACCACCCCCAAAAAATCCAAATTTCGACGAAAATCCTCAAAAAATTGAAATTTTTATATGAAAAACTTATTTTGGCCATAACTCCTTAAATATGCGTCCTAGAGCCAAAAGGACCTCAATTCGTGATCACTCCCACAAAATCAAAATTTTGATGACAATCCTCAAAAAATTGAAATTTTTATATGAAAAACTTATTTTGGCCATAACTCCTTAAATATGCGTCCCAGAGCCAAAATGACCTCAATTCGTGACCACCCCCAAAAAATCCAAATTTCGACGAAAATCCTCAAAAAATTGAAATTTTTATATGAAAAACTTATTTTGGCCATAACTCCTTAAATATGCTTCCTAGAGCCAAAAGGACCTCAATTCGTGACCATCCCCAAAAAATCAAAATTTTGATGAAAATCCTCAAAAAATTGAAATTTTTATATGAAAAACTTATTTTGGCCATAACTCCTTAAATATGCGTCCTAGAGCCAAAAGGACCTCAATTCGTGACCACCCCCAAAAAATCAAAATTTCGACGAAAATCCTCAAAAAAATGAAATTTTTATATGAAAAACTTATTTTGGCCATAACTCCTTAAATATGCGTCCTAGAGCCAAAAGGACCTCAATTCGTGATCACCCCCAAAAAATCAAAATTTTGATGAAAATCCTCAAAAAATTGAAATTTTTATATGAAAAACTTATTTTGGCCATAACTCCTTAAATATGCGTCCTAGAGCCAAAAGGACCTCAATTCGTGACCACCCCCAAAAAATCCAAATTTCGACGAAAATCCTCAAAAAAATGAAATTTTTATATGAAAAACTTATTTTGGCCATAACTCCTTAAATATGCGTCCTAGAGCCAAAAGGACCTCAATTCGTGACCATCCCCAAAAAATCAAAATTTTGATGAAAATCCTCAAAAAATTGAAATTTTTATATGAAAAACTTATTTTGGCCATAACTCCTTAAATATGCTTCCTAGAGCCAAAAGGACCTCAATTCGTGACCACCCCCAAAAAATCAAAATTTCGACGAAAATCCTCAAAAAAATGAAATTTTTATATGAAAAACTTATTTTGGCCATAACTCCTTAAATATGCGTCCTAGAGCCAAAAGGACCTCAATTCGTGATCACTCCCAAAAAATCAAAATTTTGATGAAAATCCTCAAAAAATTGAAATTTTTATATGAAAAACTTATTTTGGCCATAACTCCTTAAATATGCGTCCTAGAGCCAAAAGGACCTCAATTCGTGATCACTCCCAAAAAATCAAAATTTTGATGAAAATCCTCAAAAAATTGAAATTTTTATATAAAAAACTTATTTTGGCCATAACTCCTTAAATATGCGTCCTAGAGCCAAAAGGACCTCAATTCGTGACCACCCGCAAAAAATCCAAATTTCGACGAAAATCCTCAAAAAATTGAAATTTTTATATGAAAAACTTATTTTGGCCATAACTCCTTAAATATGCGTCCTAGAGCCAAAAGGACCTCAATTCGTGACCACCCCCAAAAAATCAAAATTTCGACGAAAATCCTCAAAAAAATGAAATTTTTATATGAAAAACTTATTTTGGCCATAACTCCTTAAATATGCGTCCTAGAGCCAAAAGGACCTCAATTCGTGATCACTCCCAAAAAATCAAAATTTTGATGAAAATCCTCAGAAAATTGAAATTTTTATATGAAAAACTTATTGTGGCCATAACTCCTTAAATATGCGTCC
Source organism: Haematobia irritans (assembly GCF_050003625.1). Lineage (NCBI taxonomy): Eukaryota > Metazoa > Arthropoda > Insecta > Diptera > Muscidae > Haematobia > Haematobia irritans. The sequence continues at coordinate 67,002 of NW_027445852.1, read as the reverse complement.
TAGAGCCAAAAGGACCTCAATTCGTGACCACCCCCAAAAAATCCAAATTTCGACGAAAATCCTCAAAAAATTGAAATTTTTATATGAAAAACTTATTTTGGCCATAACTCCTTAAATATGCGTCCTAGAGCCAAAAGGACCTCAATTCGTGACCACCCCCAAAAAATCAAAATTTTGATGAAAATCCTCAAAAAATTGAAATTTTTATATAAAAAACTTATTTTGGCCATAACTCCTTAAATATGCGTCCTAGAGCCAAAAGGACCTCAATTCGTGACCATCCCCAAAAAATCCAAATTTCGACGAAAATCCTCAAAAAATTGAAATTTTTATATGAAAAACTTATTTTGGCCATAACTCCTTAAATATGCGTCCTAGAGCCAAAAGGACCTCAATTCGTGACCACCCCCAAAAAATCCAAATTTCGACGAAAATCCTCAAAAAATTGAAATTTTTATATGAAAAACTTATTTTGGGCCATAACTCCTTAAATATGCGTCCTAGAGCCAAAAGGACCTCAATTCGTGACCACCCCCAAAAAATCCAAATTTCGACGAAAATCCTCAAAAAATTGAAATTTTTATATGAAAAACTTATTTTGGCCATAACTCCTTAAATATGCGTCCTAGAGCCAAAATGACCTCAATTCGTGACCACCCCCAAAAAATCCAAATTTCGACGAAAATCCTCAAAAAATTGAAATTTTTATATGAAAAACTTATTTTGGCCATAACTCCTTAAATATGCGTCCTAGAGCCAAAAGGACCTCAATTCGTGACCATCCCCAAAAAATCAAAATTTTGATGAAAATCCTCAAAAAATTTAAATTTTTATATGAAAAACTTATTTTGGCCATAACTCCTTAAATATGCGTCCTAGAGCCAAAAGGACCTCAATTCGTGACCATCCCCAAAAAATCAAAATTTTGATGAAAATCCTCAAAAAATTGAAATTTTTATATGAAAAACTTATTTTGGCCATAACTCCTTAAATATGCGTCCTAGAGCCAAAAGGACCTCAATTCGTGACCATCCCCAAAAAATCAAAATTTTGATGAAAATCCTCAAAAAATTGAAATTTTTATATGAAAAACTTATTTTGGCCATAACTCCTTAAATATGCGTCCTAGAGCCAAAAGGACCTCAATTCGTGACCACCCCCAAAAAATCAAAATTTCGACGAAAATCCTCAAAAAAATGAAATTTTTATATGAAAAACTTATTTTGGCCATAACTCCTTAAATATGCGTCCTAGAGCCAAAAGGACCTCAATTCGTGACCACCCCCAAAAAATCCAAATTTCGACGAAAATCCTCAAAAAATTGAAATTTTTATATGAAAAACTTATTTTGGCCATAACTCCTTAAATATGCGTCCTAGAGCCAAAAGGACCTCAATTCGTGATCACTCCCACAAAATCAAAATTTTGATGACAATCCTCAAAAAATTGAAATTTTTATATGAAAAACTTATTTTGGCCATAACTCCTTAAATATGCGTCCCAGAGCCAAAATGACCTCAATTCGTGACCACCCCCAAAAAATCCAAATTTCGACGAAAATCCTCAAAAAATTGAAATTTTTATATGAAAAACTTATTTTGGCCATAACTCCTTAAATATGCTTCCTAGAGCCAAAAGGACCTCAATTCGTGACCATCCCCAAAAAATCAAAATTTTGATGAAAATCCTCAAAAAATTGAAATTTTTATATGAAAAACTTATTTTGGCCATAACTCCTTAAATATGCGTCCTAGAGCCAAAAGGACCTCAATTCGTGACCACCCCCAAAAAATCAAAATTTCGACGAAAATCCTCAAAAAAATGAAATTTTTATATGAAAAACTTATTTTGGCCATAACTCCTTAAATATGCGTCCTAGAGCCAAAAGGACCTCAATTCGTGATCACCCCCAAAAAATCAAAATTTTGATGAAAATCCTCAAAAAATTGAAATTTTTATATGAAAAACTTATTTTGGCCATAACTCCTTAAATATGCGTCCTAGAGCCAAAAGGACCTCAATTCGTGACCACCCCCAAAAAATCCAAATTTCGACGAAAATCCTCAAAAAAATGAAATTTTTATATGAAAAACTTATTTTGGCCATAACTCCTTAAATATGCGTCCTAGAGCCAAAAGGACCTCAATTCGTGACCATCCCCAAAAAATCAAAATTTTGATGAAAATCCTCAAAAAATTGAAATTTTTATATGAAAAACTTATTTTGGCCATAACTCCTTAAATATGCTTCCTAGAGCCAAAAGGACCTCAATTCGTGACCACCCCCAAAAAATCAAAATTTCGACGAAAATCCTCAAAAAAATGAAATTTTTATATGAAAAACTTATTTTGGCCATAACTCCTTAAATATGCGTCCTAGAGCCAAAAGGACCTCAATTCGTGATCACTCCCAAAAAATCAAAATTTTGATGAAAATCCTCAAAAAATTGAAATTTTTATATGAAAAACTTATTTTGGCCATAACTCCTTAAATATGCGTCCTAGAGCCAAAAGGACCTCAATTCGTGATCACTCCCAAAAAATCAAAATTTTGATGAAAATCCTCAAAAAATTGAAATTTTTATATAAAAAACTTATTTTGGCCATAACTCCTTAAATATGCGTCCTAGAGCCAAAAGGACCTCAATTCGTGACCACCCGCAAAAAATCCAAATTTCGACGAAAATCCTCAAAAAATTGAAATTTTTATATGAAAAACTTATTTTGGCCATAACTCCTTAAATATGCGTCCTAGAGCCAAAAGGACCTCAATTCGTGACCACCCCCAAAAAATCAAAATTTCGACGAAAATCCTCAAAAAAATGAAATTTTTATATGAAAAACTTATTTTGGCCATAACTCCTTAAATATGCGTCCTAGAGCCAAAAGGACCTCAATTCGTGATCACTCCCAAAAAATCAAAATTTTGATGAAAATCCTCAGAAAATTGAAATTTTTATATGAAAAACTTATTGTGGCCATAACTCCTTAAATATGCGTCCTAGAGCCAAAAGGACCTCAATTCGTGACCACCCCCAAAAAATCCAAATTTCGACGAAAATCCTCAAAAAATTGAAATTTTTATATGAAAAACTTATTTTGGCCATAACTCCTTAAATATGCGTCCTAGAGCCAAAAGGACCTCAATTCGTGACCACCCCCAAAAAATCAAAATTTTGATGAAAATCCTCAAAAAATTGAAATTTTTATATAAAAAACTTATTTTGGCCATAACTCCTTAAATATGCGTCCTAGAGCCAAAAGGACCTCAATTCGTGACCATCCCCAAAAAATCCAAATTTCGACGAAAATCCTCAAAAAATTGAAATTTTTATATGAAAAACTTATTTTGGCCATAACTCCTTAAATATGCGTCCTAGAGCCAAAAGGACCTCAATTCGTGACCACCCCCAAAAAATCCAAATTTCGACGAAAATCCTCAAAAAATTGAAATTTTTATATGAAAAACTTATTTTGGGCCATAACTCCTTAAATATGCGTCCTAGAGCCAAAAGGACCTCAATTCGTGACCACCCCCAAAAAATCCAAATTTCGACGAAAATCCTCAAAAAATTGAAATTTTTATATGAAAAACTTATTTTGGCCATAACTCCTTAAATATGCGTCCTAGAGCCAAAATGACCTCAATTCGTGACCACCCCCAAAAAATCCAAATTTCGACGAAAATCCTCAAAAAATTGAAATTTTTATATGAAAAACTTATTTTGGCCATAACTCCTTAAATATGCGTCCTAGAGCCAAAAGGACCTCAATTCGTGACCACCCCCAAAAAATCCAAATTTCGACGAAAATCCTCAAAAAATTGAAATTTTTATATGAAAAACTTATTTTGGCCATAACTCCTTAAATATGCGTCCTAGAGCCAAAAGGACCTCAATTCGTGATCACTCCCACAAAATCAAAATTTTGATGACAATCCTCAAAAAAATGAAATTTTTATATGAAAAACTTATTTTGGCCATAACTCCTTAAATATGCGTCCTAGAGCCAAAAGGACCTCAATTCGTGACCACCCCCAAAAAATCAAAATTTCGACGAAAATCCCCAAAAAATTGAAATTTTTATATGAAAAACTTATTTTGGGCCATAACTCCATAAATATGCGTCCTAGAGCCAAAAGGACCTCAATTCGTGACCACCCCCTAAAAATCCAAATTTCGACGAAAATCCTCAAAAAATTGAAATTTTTATATGAAAAACTTATTTTGGCCATAACTCCTTAAATATGCGTCCTAGAGCCAAAAGGACCTCAATTCGTGATCACTCCCAAAAAATCAAAATTTTGATGAAAATCCTCAAAAAATTGAAATTTTTATATAAAAAACTTATTTTGGCCATAACTCCTTAAATATGCGTCCTAGAGCCAAAAGGACCTCAATTCGTGACCACCCGCAAAAAATCCAAATTTCGACGAAAATCCTCAAAAAATTGAAATTTTTATATGAAAAACTTATTTTGGCCATAACTTCTTAAATATGCGTCCTAGAGCCAAAAGGACCTCAATTCGTGATCACTCCCAAAAAATCCAAATTTCGACGAAAATCCTCAAAAAATTGAAATTTTTATATGAAAAACTTATTTTGGCCATAACTCCTTACATATGCGTCCTAGAGCCAAAAGGACCTCAATTCGTGACCACCCCCAAAAAATCCAAATTTCGACGAAAATCCTCAAAAAATTGAAATTTTTATATGAAAAACTTATTTTGGGCCATAACTCCTTAAATATGCGTCCTAGAGCCAAAAGGACCTCTATTCGTGACCACCCCCAAAAAATCCAAATTTCGACGAAAATCCTCAAAAAATTGAAATTTTTATATGAAAAACTTATTTTGGCCATAACTCCTTAAATATGCGTCCTAGAGCCAAAAGGACCTCAATTCGTGATCACTCCCAAAAAATCCAAATTTCGACGAAAATCCTCAAAAAATTGAAATTTTTATATGAAAAACTTATTTTGGCCATAACTCCTTACATATGCGTCCTAGAGCCAAAAGGACCTCAATTCGTGACCACCCCCAAAAAATCCAAATTTCGACGAAAATCCTCAAAAAATTGAAATTTTTATATGAAAAACTTATTTTGGGCCATAACTCCTTAAATATGCGTCCCAGAGCCAAAAGGACCTCAATTCGTGACCACCCCCAAAAAATCAAAATTTTGATGACAATCCTCAAAAAAATGAAATTTTTATATGAGAAACTTATTTTGGCCATAACTCCTTAAATATGCGTCCTAGAGCCAAAAGGACCTCAATTCGTGACCACCCCCAAAAAATCAAAATTTTGATGAAAATCCTCAGAAAATTGAAATTTTTATATGAAAAACTTATTTTGGCCATAACTCCTTAAATATGCGTCCTAGAGCCAAAAGGACCTCAATTCGTGACCACCCCCAAAAAATCAAAATTTCGACGAAAATCCTCAAAAAAATGAAATTTTTATATGAAAAACTTATTTTGCCCATAACTCCTTAAATATGCGTCCTAGAGCCAAAAGGACCTCAATTCGTGACCACCCCCAAAAAATCAAAGTTTTGATGAAATCCTCAAAAAATTGAAATTTTTATATGAAAAACTTATTTTGGCCATAACTCCTTAAATATGCGTCCTAGAGCCAAAAGGACCTCAATTCGTGACCATCCCCAAAAAATCAAAATTTTGATGAAAATCCTCAAAAAATTTAAATTTTTATATGAAAAACTTATTTTGGCCATAACTCCTTAAATATGCGTCCTAGAGCCAAAAGGACCTCAATTCGTGACCATCCCCAAAAAATCAAAATTTTGATGAAAATCCTCAAAAAATTGAAATTTTTATATGAAAAACTTATTTTGGCCATAACTCCTTAAATATGCGTCCTAGAGCCAAAAGGACCTCAATTCGTGACCATCCCCAAAAAATCAAAATTTTGATGAAAATCCTCAAAAAATTGAAATTTTTATATGAAAAACTTATTTTGGCCATAACTCCTTAAATATGCGTCCTAGAGCCAAAAGGACCTCAATTCGTGACCACCCCCAAAAAATCAAAATTTCGACGAAAATCCTCAAAAAAATGAAATTTTTATATGAAAAACTTATTTTGGCCATAACTCCTTAAATATGCGTCCTAGAGCCAAAAGGACCTCAATTCGTGACCACCCCCAAAAAATCCAAATTTCGACGAAAATCCTCAAAAAATTGAAATTTTTATATGAAAAACTTATTTTGGCCATAACTCCTTAAATATGCGTCCTAGAGCCAAAAGGACCTCAATTCGTGATCACTCCCACAAAATCAAAATTTTGATGACAATCCTCAAAAAATTGAAATTTTTATATGAAAAACTTATTTTGGCCATAACTCCTTAAATATGCGTCCCAGAGCCAAAATGACCTCAATTCGTGACCACCCCCAAAAAATCCAAATTTCGACGAAAATCCTCAAAAAATTGAAATTTTTATATGAAAAACTTATTTTGGCCATAACTCCTTAAATATGCTTCCTAGAGCCAAAAGGACCTCAATTCGTGACCATCCCCAAAAAATCAAAATTTTGATGAAAATCCTCAAAAAATTGAAATTTTTATATGAAAAACTTATTTTGGCCATAACTCCTTAAATATGCGTCCTAGAGCCAAAAGGACCTCAATTCGTGACCACCCCCAAAAAATCAAAATTTCGACGAAAATCCTCAAAAAAATGAAATTTTTATATGAAAAACTTATTTTGGCCATAACTCCTTAAATATGCGTCCTAGAGCCAAAAGGACCTCAATTCGTGATCACCCCCAAAAAATCAAAATTTTGATGAAAATCCTCAAAAAATTGAAATTTTTATATGAAAAACTTATTTTGGCCATAACTCCTTAAATATGCGTCCTAGAGCCAAAAGGACCTCAATTCGTGACCACCCCCAAAAAATCCAAATTTCGACGAAAATCCTCAAAAAAATGAAATTTTTATATGAAAAACTTATTTTGGCCATAACTCCTTAAATATGCGTCCTAGAGCCAAAAGGACCTCAATTCGTGACCATCCCCAAAAAATCAAAATTTTGATGAAAATCCTCAAAAAATTGAAATTTTTATATGAAAAACTTATTTTGGCCATAACTCCTTAAATATGCTTCCTAGAGCCAAAAGGACCTCAATTCGTGACCACCCCCAAAAAATCAAAATTTCGACGAAAATCCTCAAAAAAATGAAATTTTTATATGAAAAACTTATTTTGGCCATAACTCCTTAAATATGCGTCCTAGAGCCAAAAGGACCTCAATTCGTGATCACTCCCAAAAAATCAAAATTTTGATGAAAATCCTCAAAAAATTGAAATTTTTATATGAAAAACTTATTTTGGCCATAACTCCTTAAATATGCGTCCTAGAGCCAAAAGGACCTCAATTCGTGATCACTCCCAAAAAATCAAAATTTTGATGAAAATCCTCAAAAAATTGAAATTTTTATATAAAAAACTTATTTTGGCCATAACTCCTTAAATATGCGTCCTAGAGCCAAAAGGACCTCAATTCGTGACCACCCGCAAAAAATCCAAATTTCGACGAAAATCCTCAAAAAATTGAAATTTTTATATGAAAAACTTATTTTGGCCATAACTCCTTAAATATGCGTCCTAGAGCCAAAAGGACCTCAATTCGTGACCACCCCCAAAAAATCAAAATTTCGACGAAAATCCTCAAAAAAATGAAATTTTTATATGAAAAACTTATTTTGGCCATAACTCCTTAAATATGCGTCCTAGAGCCAAAAGGACCTCAATTCGTGATCACTCCCAAAAAATCAAAATTTTGATGAAAATCCTCAGAAAATTGAAATTTTTATATGAAAAACTTATTGTGGCCATAACTCCTTAAATATGCGTCCTAGAGCCAAAAGGACCTCAATTCGTGACCACCCCCAAAAAATCCAAATTTCGACGAAAATCCTCAAAAAATTGAAATTTTTATATGAAAAACTTATTTTGGCCATAACTCCTTAAATATGCGTCCTAGAGCCAAAAGGACCTCAATTCGTGACCACCCCCAAAAAATCAAAATTTTGATGAAAATCCTCAAAAAATTGAAATTTTTATATAAAAAACTTATTTTGGCCATAACTCCTTAAATATGCGTCCTAGAGCCAAAAGGACCTCAATTCGTGATCACTCCCAAAAAATCAAAATTTTGATGAAAATCCTCAAAAAATTGAAATTTTTATATAAAAAACTTATTTTGGCCATAACTCCTTAAATATGCGTCCTAGAGCCAAAAGGACCTCAATTCGTGACCACCCGCAAAAAATCCAAATTTCGACGAAAATCCTCAAAAAATTGAAATTTTTATATGAAAAACTTATTTTGGCCATAACTCCTTAAATATGCGTCCTAGAGCCAAAAGGACCTCAATTCGTGATCACTCCCAAAAAATCCAAATTTCGACGAAAATCCTCAAAAAATTGAAATTTTTATATGAAAAACTTATTTTGGCCATAACTCCTTACATATGCGTCCTAGAGCCAAAAGGACCTCAATTCGTGACCACCCCCAAAAAATCCAAATTTCGACGAAAATCCTCAAAAAATTGAAATTTTTATATGAAAAACTTATTTTGGGCCATAACTCCTTAAATATGCGTCCTAGAGCCAAAAGGACCTCTATTCGTGACCACCCCCAAAAAATCCAAATTTCGACGAAAATCCTCAAAAAATTGAAATTTTTATATGAAAAACTTATTTTGGCCATAACTCCTTAAATATGCGTCCTAGAGCCAAAATGACCTCAATTCGTGACCACCCCCAAAAAATCCAAATTTCGACGAAAATCCTCAAAAAATTGAAATTTTTATATGAAAAACTTATTTTGGCCATAACTCCTTAAATATGCGTCCTAGAGCCAAAAGGACCTCAATTCGTGACCATCCCCAAAAAATCAAAATTTTGATGAAAATCCTCAAAAAATTGAAATTTTTATATGAAAAACTTATTTTGGCCATAACTCCTTAAATATGCGTCCTAGAGCCAAAAGGACCTCAATTCGTGACCACCCCCAAAAAATCCAAATTTCGACGAAAATCCTCAAAAAATTGAAATTTTATATGAAAAACTTATTTTGGCCATAACTCCTTAAATATGCGTCCTAGAGCCAAAAGGACCTCAATTCGTGATCACTCCCAAAAAATCAAAATTTTGATGAAAATCCTCAAAAAATTGAAATTTTTATATGAAAAACTTATTTTGGCCATAACTCCTTAAATATGCGTCCTAGAGCCAAAAGGACCTCAATTCGTGACCATCCCCAAAAAATCCAAATTTCGACGAAAATCCTCAAAAAATTGAAATTTTTATATGAAAAACTTATTTTGGCCATAACTCCTTAAATATGCGTCCTAGAGCCAAAAGGACCTCAATTCGTGACCACCCCCAAAAAATCAAAATTTTGATGAAAATCCTCAAAAAATTGAAATTTTTATATAAAAAACTTATTTTGGGCCATAACTCCTTAAATATGCGTCCTAGAGCCAAAAGGACCTCAATTCGTGACCACACCCAAAAAATCCAAATTTCGACGAAAATCCTCAAAAAATTGAAATTTTTATATGAAAAACTTATTTTGGCCATAACTCCTTAAATATGCGTCCTAGAGCCAAAAGGACCTCAATTCGTGACCACCCCCAAAAAATCAAAATTTTGATGAAAATCCTCAAAAAATTGAAATTTTTATATAAAAAACTTATTTTGGCCATAACTCCTTAAATATGCGTCCTAGAGCCAAAAGGACCTCAATTCGTGACCATCCCCAAAAAATCCAAATTTCGACGAAAATCCTCAAAAAATTGAAATTTTTATATGAAAAACTTATTTTGGCCATAACTCCTTAAATATGCGTCCTAGAGCCAAAAGGACCTCAATTCGTGACCACCCCCAAAAAATCCAAATTTCGACGAAAATCCTCAAAAAATTGAAATTTTTATATGAAAAACTTATTTTGGGCCATAACTCCTTAAATATGCGTCCTAGAGCCAAAAGGACCTCAATTCGTGACCACCCCCAAAAAATCCAAATTTCGACGAAAATCCTCAAAAAATTGAAATTTTTATATGAAAAACTTATTTTGGCCATAACTCCTTAAATATGCGTCCTAGAGCCAAAATGACCTCAATTCGTGACCACCCCCAAAAAATCCAAATTTCGACGAAAATCCTCAAAAAATTGAAATTTTTATATGAAAAACTTATTTTGGCCATAACTCCTTAAATATGCGTCCTAGAGCCAAAAGGACCTCAATTCGTGACCACCCCCAAAAAATCCAAATTTCGACGAAAATCCTCAAAAAATTGAAATTTTTATATGAAAAACTTATTTTGGCCATAACTCCTTAAATATGCGTCCTAGAGCCAAAAGGACCTCAATTCGTGATCACTCCCACAAAATCAAAATTTTGATGACAATCCTCAAAAAAATGAAATTTTTATATGAAAAACTTATTTTGGCCATAACTCCTTAAATATGCGTCCTAGAGCCAAAAGGACCTCAATTCGTGACCACCCCCAAAAAATCAAAATTTCGACGAAAATCCCCAAAAAATTGAAATTTTTATATGAAAAACTTATTTTGGGCCATAACTCCATAAATATGCGTCCTAGAGCCAAAAGGACCTCAATTCGTGACCACCCCCTAAAAATCCAAATTTCGACGAAAATCCTCAAAAAATTGAAATTTTTATATGAAAAACTTATTTTGGCCATAACTCCTTAAATATGCGTCCTAGAGCCAAAAGGACCTCAATTCGTGATCACTCCCAAAAAATCAAAATTTTGATGAAAATCCTCAAAAAATTGAAATTTTTATATAAAAAACTTATTTTGGCCATAACTCCTTAAATATGCGTCCTAGAGCCAAAAGGACCTCAATTCGTGACCACCCGCAAAAAATCCAAATTTCGACGAAAATCCTCAAAAAATTGAAATTTTTATATGAAAAACTTATTTTGGCCATAACTCCTTAAATATGCGTCCTAGAGCCAAAAGGACCTCAATTCGTGATCACTCCCAAAAAATCCAAATTTCGACGAAAATCCTCAAAAAATTGAAATTTTTATATGAAAAACTTATTTTGGCCATAACTCCTTAAATATGCGTCCTAGAGCCAAAAGGACCTCAATTCGTGACCACCCCCAAAAAATCCAAATTTCGACGAAAATCCTCAAAAAATTGAAATTTTTATATGAAAAACTTATTTTGGGCCATAACTCCTTAAATATGCGTCCTAGAGCCAAAAGGACCTCTATTCGTGACCACCCCCAAAAAATCCAAATTTCGACGAAAATCCTCAAAAAATTTAAATTTTTATATGAAAAACTTATTTTGGCCATAACTCCTTAAATATGCGTCCTAGAGCCAAAATGACCTCAATTCGTGACCACCCCCAAAAAATCCAAATTTCGACGAAAATCCTCAAAAAATTGAAATTTTTATATGAAAAACTTATTTTGGCCATAACTCCTTAAATATGCGTCCTAGAGCCAAAAGGACCTCAATTCGTGACCATCCCCAAAAAATCAAAATTTTGATGAAAATCCTCAAAAAATTGAAATTTTTATATGAAAAACTTATTTTGGCCATAACTCCTTAAATATGCGTCCTAGAGCCAAAAGGACCTCAATTCGTGACCACCCCCAAAAAATCCAAATTTCGACGAAAATCCTCAAAAAATTGAAATTTTATATGAAAAACTTATTTTGGCCATAACTCCTTAAATATGCGTCCTAGAGCCAAAAGGACCTCAATTCGTGATTACTCCCAAAAAATCAAAATTTTGATGAAAATCCTCAAAAAATTGAAATTTTTATATGAAAAACTTATTTTGGCCATAACTCCTTAAATATGCGTCCTAGAGCCAAAAGGACCTCAATTCGTGACCATCCCCAAAAAATCCAAATTTCGACGAAAATCCTCAAAAAATTGAAATTTTTATATGAAAAACTTATTTTGGCCATAACTCCTTAAATATGCGTCCTAGAGCCAAAAGGACCTCAATTCGTGACCACCCCCAAAAAATCAAAATTTTGATGAAAATCCTCAAAAAATTGAAATTTTTATATAAAAAACTTATTTTGGGCCATAACTCCTTAAATATGCGTCCTAGAGCCAAAAGGACCTCAATTCGTGACCACCCCCAAAAAATCCAAATTTCGACGAAAATCCTCAAAAAATTGAAATTTTTATATGAAAAACTTATTTTGGCCATAACTCCTTAAATATGCGTCCTAGAGCCAAAAGGACCTCAATTCGTGACCACCCCCAAAAAATCAAAATTTTGATGAAAATCCTCAAAAAATTGAAATTTTTATATGAAAAACTTATTTTGGCCATAACTCCTTAAATATGCGTCCTAGCGCCAAAAGGACCTCAATTCGTGACCATCCCCAAAAAATCAAAATTTTGATGAAAATCCTCAAAAAATTGAAATTTTTATATGAAAAACTTATTTTGGCCATAACTCCTTAAATATGCGTCCTAGAGCCAAAAGGACCTCAATTCGTGACCACCCCCTAAAAATCCAAATTTCGACGAAAATCCTCAAAAAATTGAAATTTTTATATGAAAAACTTATTTTGGCCATAACTCCTTAAATATGCGTCCTAGAGCCAAAAGGACCTCAATTCGTGACCATCCCCAAAAAATCAAAATTTTGATGAAAATCCTCAAAAAATTGAAATTTTTATATGAAAAACTTATTTTGGCCATAACTCCTTAAATATGCGTCCTAGAGCCAAAAGGACCTCAATTCGTGACCACCCCCAAAAAATCAAAATTTCGACGAAAATCCTCAAAAAAATGAAATTTTTATATGAAAAACTTATTTTGGCCATAACTCCTTAAATATGCGTCCTAGAGCCAAAAGGACCTCAATTCGTGATCACTCCCAAAAAATCAAAATTTTGATGAAAATCCTCAAAAAATTGAAATTTTTATATGAAAAACTTATTTTGGCCATAACTCCTTAAATATGCGTCCTAGCGCCAAAAGGACCTCAATTCGTGACCATCCCCAAAAAATCAAAATTTTGATGAAAATCCTCAAAAAATTGAAAATTTTATATGAAAAACTTATTTTGGCCATAACTCCTTAAATATGCGTCCTAGAGCCAAAAGGACCTCAATTCGTGACCACCCGCAAAAAATCCAAATTTCGACGAAAATCCTCAAAAAAATGAAATTTTTATATGAAAAACTTATTTTGGCCATAACTCCTTAAATATGCGTCCTAGAGCCAAAAGGACCTCAATTCGTGACCACCCCCAAAAAATCAAAATTTCGACGAAAATCCTCAAAAAAATGAAATTTTTATATGAAAAACTTATTTTGCCCATAACTCCTTAAATATGCGTCCTAGAGCCAAAAGGACCTCAATTCGTGACCACCCCCAAAAAATCAAAATTTCGACGAAAATCCTCAAAAAAATGAAATTTTATATGAAAAACTTATTTTGGCCATAACTCCTTAAATATGCGTCCTAGAGCCAAAAGGACCTCAATTCGTGACCACCCGCAAAAAATCCAAATTTCGACGAAAATCCTCAAAAAAATGAAATTTTTATATGAAAAACTTATTTTGGCCATAACTCCTTAAATATGCTTCCTAGAGCCAAAAGGACCTCAATTCGTGACCATCCCCAAAAAATCAAAATTTTGATGAAAATCCTCAAAAAATTGAAATTTTTATATGAAAAACTTATTTTGGCCATAACTCCTTAAATATGCGTCCTAGAGCCAAAAGGACCTCAATTCGTGACCACCCCCAAAAAATCAAAATTTCGACGAAAATCCTCAAAAAAATGAAATTTTTATATGAAAAACTTATTTTGGCCATAACTCCTTAAATATGCGTCCTAGAGCCAAAAGGACCTCAATTCGTGATCACCCCCAAAAAATCAAAATTTTGATGAAAATCCTCAAAAAATTGAAATTTTTATATGAAAAACTTATTTTGGCCATAACTCCTTAAATATGCGTCCTAGAGCCAAAAGGACCTCAATTCGTGACCACCCCCAAAAAATCCAAATTTCGACGAAAATCCTCAAAAAAATGAAATTTTTATATGAAAAACTTATTTTGGCCATAACTCCTTAAATATGCGTCCTAGAGCCAAAAGGACCTCAATTCGTGACCATCCCCAAAAAATCAAAATTTTGATGAAAATCCTCAAAAAATTGAAATTTTTATATGAAAAACTTATTTTGGCCATAACTCCTTAAATATGCTTCCTAGAGCCAAAAGGACCTCAATTCGTGACCACCCCCAAAAAATCAAAATTTCGACGAAAATCCTCAAAAAAATGAAATTTTTATATGAAAAACTTATTTTGGCCATAACTCCTTAAATATGCGTCCTAGAGCCAAAAGGACCTCAATTCGTGATCACTCCCAAAAAATCAAAATTTTGATGAAAATCCTCAAAAAATTGAAATTTTTATATGAAAAACTTATTTTGGCCATAACTCCTTAAATATGCGTCCTAGAGCCAAAAGGACCTCAATTCGTGATCACTCCCAAAAAATCAAAATTTTGATGAAAATCCTCAAAAAATTGAAATTTTTATATAAAAAACTTATTTTGGCCATAACTCCTTAAATATGCGTCCTAGAGCCAAAAGGACCTCAATTCGTGACCACCCGCAAAAAATCCAAATTTCGACGAAAATCCTCAAAAAATTGAAATTTTTATATGAAAAACTTATTTTGGCCATAACTCCTTAAATATGCGTCCTAGAGCCAAAAGGACCTCAATTCGTGACCACCCCCAAAAAATCAAAATTTCGACGAAAATCCTCAAAAAAATGAAATTTTTATATGAAAAACTTATTTTGGCCATAACTCCTTAAATATGCGTCCTAGAGCCAAAAGGACCTCAATTCGTGATCACTCCCAAAAAATCAAAATTTTGATGAAAATCCTCAGAAAATTGAAATTTTTATATGAAAAACTTATTGTGGCCATAACTCCTTAAATATGCGTCCTAGAGCCAAAAGGACCTCAATTCGTGACCACCCCCAAAAAATCCAAATTTCGACGAAAATCCTCAAAAAATTGAAATTTTTATATGAAAAACTTATTTTGGCCATAACTCCTTAAATATGCGTCCTAGAGCCAAAAGGACCTCAATTCGTGACCACCCCCAAAAAATCAAAATTTTGATGAAAATCCTCAAAAAATTGAAATTTTTATATAAAAAACTTATTTTGGCCATAACTCCTTAAATATGCGTCCTAGAGCCAAAAGGACCTCAATTCGTGATCACTCCCAAAAAATCAAAATTTTGATGAAAATCCTCAAAAAATTGAAATTTTTATATAAAAAACTTATTTTGGCCATAACTCCTTAAATATGCGTCCTAGAGCCAAAAGGACCTCAATTCGTGACCACCCGCAAAAAATCCAAATTTCGACGAAAATCCTCAAAAAATTGAAATTTTTATATGAAAAACTTATTTTGGCCATAACTCCTTAAATATGCGTCCTAGAGCCAAAAGGACCTCAATTCGTGATCACTCCCAAAAAATCCAAATTTCGACGAAAATCCTCAAAAAATTGAAATTTTTATATGAAAAACTTATTTTGGCCATAACTCCTTACATATGCGTCCTAGAGCCAAAAGGACCTCAATTCGTGACCACCCCCAAAAAATCCAAATTTCGACGAAAATCCTCAAAAAATTGAAATTTTTATATGAAAAACTTATTTTGGGCCATAACTCCTTAAATATGCGTCCTAGAGCCAAAAGGACCTCTATTCGTGACCACCCCCAAAAAATCCAAATTTCGACGAAAATCCTCAAAAAATTGAAATTTTTATATGAAAAACTTATTTTGGCCATAACTCCTTAAATATGCGTCCTAGAGCCAAAATGACCTCAATTCGTGACCACCCCCAAAAAATCCAAATTTCGACGAAAATCCTCAAAAAATTGAAATTTTTATATGAAAAACTTATTTTGGCCATAACTCCTTAAATATGCGTCCTAGAGCCAAAAGGACCTCAATTCGTGACCATCCCCAAAAAATCAAAATTTTGATGAAAATCCTCAAAAAATTGAAATTTTTATATGAAAAACTTATTTTGGCCATAACTCCTTAAATATGCGTCCTAGAGCCAAAAGGACCTCAATTCGTGACCACCCCCAAAAAATCCAAATTTCGACGAAAATCCTCAAAAAATTGAAATTTTATATGAAAAACTTATTTTGGCCATAACTCCTTAAATATGCGTCCTAGAGCCAAAAGGACCTCAATTCGTGATCACTCCCAAAAAATCAAAATTTTGATGAAAATCCTCAAAAAATTGAAATTTTTATATGAAAAACTTATTTTGGCCATAACTCCTTAAATATGCGTCCTAGAGCCAAAAGGACCTCAATTCGTGACCATCCCCAAAAAATCCAAATTTCGACGAAAATCCTCAAAAAATTGAAATTTTTATATGAAAAACTTATTTTGGCCATAACTCCTTAAATATGCGTCCTAGAGCCAAAAGGACCTCAATTCGTGACCACCCCCAAAAAATCAAAATTTTGATGAAAATCCTCAAAAAATTGAAATTTTTATATAAAAAACTTATTTTGGGCCATAACTCCTTAAATATGCGTCCTAGAGCCAAAAGGACCTCAATTCGTGACCACACCCAAAAAATCCAAATTTCGACGAAAATCCTCAAAAAATTGAAATTTTTATATGAAAAACTTATTTTGGCCATAACTCCTTAAATATGCGTCCTAGAGCCAAAAGGACCTCAATTCGTGACCACCCCCAAAAAATCAAAATTTTGATGAAAATCCTCAAAAAATTGAAATTTTTATATAAAAAACTTATTTTGGCCATAACTCCTTAAATATGCGTCCTAGAGCCAAAAGGACCTCAATTCGTGACCATCCCCAAAAAATCCAAATTTCGACGAAAATCCTCAAAAAATTGAAATTTTTATATGAAAAACTTATTTTGGCCATAACTCCTTAAATATGCGTCCTAGAGCCAAAAGGACCTCAATTCGTGACCACCCCCAAAAAATCCAAATTTCGACGAAAATCCTCAAAAAATTGAAATTTTTATATGAAAAACTTATTTTGGGCCATAACTCCTTAAATATGCGTCCTAGAGCCAAAAGGACCTCAATTCGTGACCACCCCCAAAAAATCCAAATTTCGACGAAAATCCTCAAAAAATTGAAATTTTTATATGAAAAACTTATTTTGGCCATAACTCCTTAAATATGCGTCCTAGAGCCAAAATGACCTCAATTCGTGACCACCCCCAAAAAATCCAAATTTCGACGAAAATCCTCAAAAAATTGAAATTTTTATATGAAAAACTTATTTTGGCCATAACTCCTTAAATATGCGTCCTAGAGCCAAAAGGACCTCAATTCGTGACCACCCCCAAAAAATCCAAATTTCGACGAAAATCCTCAAAAAATTGAAATTTTTATATGAAAAACTTATTTTGGCCATAACTCCTTAAATATGCGTCCTAGAGCCAAAAGGACCTCAATTCGTGATCACTCCCACAAAATCAAAATTTTGATGACAATCCTCAAAAAAATGAAATTTTTATATGAAAAACTTATTTTGGCCATAACTCCTTAAATATGCGTCCTAGAGCCAAAAGGACCTCAATTCGTGACCACCCCCAAAAAATCAAAATTTCGACGAAAATCCCCAAAAAATTGAAATTTTTATATGAAAAACTTATTTTGGGCCATAACTCCATAAATATGCGTCCTAGAGCCAAAAGGACCTCAATTCGTGACCACCCCCTAAAAATCCAAATTTCGACGAAAATCCTCAAAAAATTGAAATTTTTATATGAAAAACTTATTTTGGCCATAACTCCTTAAATATGCGTCCTAGAGCCAAAAGGACCTCAATTCGTGATCACTCCCAAAAAATCAAAATTTTGATGAAAATCCTCAAAAAATTGAAATTTTTATATAAAAAACTTATTTTGGCCATAACTCCTTAAATATGCGTCCTAGAGCCAAAAGGACCTCAATTCGTGACCACCCGCAAAAAATCCAAATTTCGACGAAAATCCTCAAAAAATTGAAATTTTTATATGAAAAACTTATTTTGGCCATAACTCCTTAAATATGCGTCCTAGAGCCAAAAGGACCTCAATTCGTGATCACTCCCAAAAAATCCAAATTTCGACGAAAATCCTCAAAAAATTGAAATTTTTATATGAAAAACTTATTTTGGCCATAACTCCTTAAATATGCGTCCTAGAGCCAAAAGGACCTCAATTCGTGACCACCCCCAAAAAATCCAAATTTCGACGAAAATCCTCAAAAAATTGAAATTTTTATATGAAAAACTTATTTTGGGCCATAACTCCTTAAATATGCGTCCTAGAGCCAAAAGGACCTCTATTCGTGACCACCCCCAAAAAATCCAAATTTCGACGAAAATCCTCAAAAAATTTAAATTTTTATATGAAAAACTTATTTTGGCCATAACTCCTTAAATATGCGTCCTAGAGCCAAAATGACCTCAATTCGTGACCACCCCCAAAAAATCCAAATTTCGACGAAAATCCTCAAAAAATTGAAATTTTTATATGAAAAACTTATTTTGGCCATAACTCCTTAAATATGCGTCCTAGAGCCAAAAGGACCTCAATTCGTGACCATCCCCAAAAAATCAAAATTTTGATGAAAATCCTCAAAAAATTGAAATTTTTATATGAAAAACTTATTTTGGCCATAACTCCTTAAATATGCGTCCTAGAGCCAAAAGGACCTCAATTCGTGACCACCCCCAAAAAATCCAAATTTCGACGAAAATCCTCAAAAAATTGAAATTTTATATGAAAAACTTATTTTGGCCATAACTCCTTAAATATGCGTCCTAGAGCCAAAAGGACCTCAATTCGTGATTACTCCCAAAAAATCAAAATTTTGATGAAAATCCTCAAAAAATTGAAATTTTTATATGAAAAACTTATTTTGGCCATAACTCCTTAAATATGCGTCCTAGAGCCAAAAGGACCTCAATTCGTGACCATCCCCAAAAAATCCAAATTTCGACGAAAATCCTCAAAAAATTGAAATTTTTATATGAAAAACTTATTTTGGCCATAACTCCTTAAATATGCGTCCTAGAGCCAAAAGGACCTCAATTCGTGACCACCCCCAAAAAATCAAAATTTTGATGAAAATCCTCAAAAAATTGAAATTTTTATATAAAAAACTTATTTTGGGCCATAACTCCTTAAATATGCGTCCTAGAGCCAAAAGGACCTCAATTCGTGACCACCCCCAAAAAATCCAAATTTCGACGAAAATCCTCAAAAAATTGAAATTTTTATATGAAAAACTTATTTTGGCCATAACTCCTTAAATATGCGTCCTAGAGCCAAAAGGACCTCAATTCGTGACCACCCCCAAAAAATCAAAATTTTGATGAAAATCCTCAAAAAATTGAAATTTTTATATGAAAAACTTATTTTGGCCATAACTCCTTAAATATGCGTCCTAGCGCCAAAAGGACCTCAATTCGTGACCATCCCCAAAAAATCAAAATTTTGATGAAAATCCTCAAAAAATTGAAATTTTTATATGAAAAACTTATTTTGGCCATAACTCCTTAAATATGCGTCCTAGAGCCAAAAGGACCTCAATTCGTGACCACCCCCTAAAAATCCAAATTTCGACGAAAATCCTCAAAAAATTGAAATTTTTATATGAAAAACTTATTTTGGCCATAACTCCTTAAATATGCGTCCTAGAGCCAAAAGGACCTCAATTCGTGACCATCCCCAAAAAATCAAAATTTTGATGAAAATCCTCAAAAAATTGAAATTTTTATATGAAAAACTTATTTTGGCCATAACTCCTTAAATATGCGTCCTAGAGCCAAAAGGACCTCAATTCGTGACCACCCCCAAAAAATCAAAATTTCGACGAAAATCCTCAAAAAAATGAAATTTTTATATGAAAAACTTATTTTGGCCATAACTCCTTAAATATGCGTCCTAGAGCCAAAAGGACCTCAATTCGTGATCACTCCCAAAAAATCAAAATTTTGATGAAAATCCTCAAAAAATTGAAATTTTTATATGAAAAACTTATTTTGGCCATAACTCCTTAAATATGCGTCCTAGCGCCAAAAGGACCTCAATTCGTGACCATCCCCAAAAAATCAAAATTTTGATGAAAATCCTCAAAAAATTGAAAATTTTATATGAAAAACTTATTTTGGCCATAACTCCTTAAATATGCGTCCTAGAGCCAAAAGGACCTCAATTCGTGACCACCCGCAAAAAATCCAAATTTCGACGAAAATCCTCAAAAAAATGAAATTTTTATATGAAAAACTTATTTTGGCCATAACTCCTTAAATATGCGTCCTAGAGCCAAAAGGACCTCAATTCGTGACCACCCCCAAAAAATCAAAATTTCGACGAAAATCCTCAAAAAAATGAAATTTTTATATGAAAAACTTATTTTGCCCATAACTCCTTAAATATGCGTCCTAGAGCCAAAAGGACCTCAATTCGTGACCACCCCCAAAAAATCAAAATTTCGACGAAAATCCTCAAAAAAATGAAATTTTATATGAAAAACTTATTTTGGCCATAACTCCTTAAATATGCGTCCTAGAGCCAAAAGGACCTCAATTCGTGACCACCCGCAAAAAATCCAAATTTCGACGAAAATCCTCAAAAAAATGAAATTTTTATATGAAAAACTTATTTTGGCCATAACTCCTTAAATATGCGTCCTAGAGCCAAAAGGACCTCAATTCGTGACCACCCCCAAAAAATCAAAATTTCGACGAAAATCCTCAAAAAAATGAAATTTTTATATGAAAAACTTATTTTGCCCATAACTCCTTAAATATGCGTCCTAGAGCCAAAAGGACCTCAATTCGTGATCACTCCCAAAAAATCAAAATTTTGATGAAAATCCTCAGAAAATTGAAATTTTTATATGAAAAACTTATTGTGGCCATAACTCCTTAAATATGCGTCCTAGAGCCAAAATGACCTCAATTCGTGACCACCCCCAAAAAATCCAAATTTCGACGAAAATCCTCAAAAAATTGAAATTTTTATATGAAAAACTTATTTTGGCCATAACTCCTTAAATATGCTTCCTAGAGCCAAAAGGACCTCAATTCGTGACCATCCCCAAAAAATCAAAATTTTGATGAAAATCCTCAAAAAATTGAAATTTTTATATGAAAAACTTATTTTGGCCATAACTCCTTAAATATGCGTCCTAGAGCCAAAAGGACCTCAATTCGTGACCACCCCCAAAAAATCCAAATTTCGACGAAAATCCTCAAAAAATTGAAATTTTTATATGAAAAACTTATTTTGGCCATAACTCCTTAAATATGCGTCCTAGAGCCAAAAGGACCTCAATTCGTGATCACTCCCACAAAATCAAAATTTTGATGACAATCCTCAAAAAATTGAAATTTTTATATGAAAAACTTATTTTGGCCATAACTCCTTAAATATGCGTCCTAGAGCCAAAATGACCTCAATTCGTGACCACCCCCAAAAAATCCAAATTTCGACGAAAATCCTCAAAAAATTGAAATTTTTATATGAAAAACTTATTTTGGGCCATAACTCCTTAAATATGCTTCCTAGAGCCAAAAGGACCTCAATTCGTGACCATCCCCAAAAAATCAAAATTTTGATGAAAATCCTCAAAAAATTGAAATTTTTATATGAAAAACTTATTTTGGCCATAACTCCTTAAATATGCGTCCTAGAGCCAAAAGGACCTCAATTCGTGACCACCCCCAAAAAATCCAAATTTCGACGAAAATCCTCAAAAAATTGAAATTTTTATATGAAAAACTTATTTTGGCCATAACTCCTTAAATATGCGTCCTAGAGCCAAAAGGACCTCAATTCGTGACCACCCCCAAAAAATCCAAATTTCGACGAAAATCCTCAAAAAATTGAAATTTTTATATGAAAAACTTATTTTGGCCATAACTCCTTAAATATGCGTCCTAGAGCCAAAAGGACCTCAATTCGTGACCATCCCCAAAAAACCAAAATTTCGACGAAAATCCTCAAAAAATTGAAATTTTTATATGAAAAACTTATTTTGGCCATAACTCCTTAAATATGCGTCCTAGAGCCAAAAGGACCTCAATTCGTGACCACCCCCAAAAAATCCAAATTTCGACGAAAATCCTCAAAAAATTGAAATTTTTATATGAAAAACTTATTTTGGCCATAACTCCTTAAATATGCGTCCTAGAGCCAAAAGGACCTCAATTCGTGACCACCCCCAAAAAATCCAAATTTCGACGAAAATCCTCAAAAAATTGAAATTTTTATATGAAAAACTTATTTTGGCCATAACTCCTTAAATATGCGTCCTAGAGCCAAAATGACCTCAATTCGTGACCACCCCCAAAAAATCCAAATTTCGACGAAAATCCTCAAAAAATTGAAAATTTTATATGAAAAACTTATTTTGGCCATAACTCCTTAAATATGCGTCCTAGAGCCAAAAGGACCTCAATTCGTGACCACCCGCAAAAAATCCAAATTTCGACGAAAATCCTCAAAAAAATGAAATTTTTATATGAAAAACTTATTTTGGCCATAACTCCTTAAATATGCGTCCTAGAGCCAAAAGGACCTCAATTCGTGACCACCCCCAAAAAATCAAAATTTCGACGAAAATCCTCAAAAAAATGAAATTTTTATATGAAAAACTTATTTTGCCCATAACTCCTTAAATATGCGTCCTAGAGCCAAAAGGACCTCAATTCGTGATCACTCCCAAAAAATCAAAATTTTGATGAAAATCCTCAGAAAATTGAAATTTTTATATGAAAAACTTATTTTGGCCATAACTCCTTAAATATGCGTCCTAGAGCCAAAAGGACCTCAATTCGTGACCACCCCCAAAAAATCAAAATTTCGACGAAAATCCTCAAAAAATTGAAATTTTTATATGAAAAACTTATTTTGGGCCATAACTCCTTAAATATGCGTCCTAGAGCCAAAAGGACCTCAATTCGTGACCACCCCCTAAAAATCCAAATTTCGACGAACATCCTCAAAAAATTGAAATTTTTATATGAAAAACTTATTTTGGCCATAACTCCTTAAATATGCGTCCTAGAGCCAAAAGGACCTCAATTCATGACCATCCCCAAAAAATCAAAATTTTGATGAAAATCCTCAGAAAATTGAAATTTTTATATGAAAAACTTATTTTGGCCATAACTCCTTAAATATGCGTCCTAGAGCCAAAAGGACCTCAATTCGTGACCATCCCCAAAAAATCAAAATTTTGATGAAAATCCTCAAAAAATTGAAATTTTTATATGAAAAACTTATTTTGGCCATAACTCCTTAAATATGCGTCCTAGAGCCAAAAGGACCTCAATTCGTGACCACCCCCAAAAAATCCAAATTTCGACGAAAATCCTCAAAAAATTGAAATTTTTATATGAAAAACTTATTTTGGCCATAACTCCTTAAATATGCTTCCTAGAGCCAAAAGGACCTCAATTCGTGACCATCCCCAAAAAATCAAAATTTTGATGACAATCCTCAAAAAAATGAAATTTTTATATGAAAAACTTATTTTGGCCATAACTCCTTAAATATGCGTCCTAGAGCCAAAAGGACCTCAATTCGTGACCATCCCCAAAAAATCAAAATTTCGACGAAAATCCTCAGAAAATTGAAATTTTTATATGAAAAACTTATTTTGGGCCATAACTCCTTAAATATGCGTCCTAGAGCCAAAAGGACCTCAATTCGTGACCACCCCCAAAAAATCAAAATTTCGACGAAAATCCTCAAAAAAATGAAATTTTTATATGAAAAACTTATTTTGGCCATAACTCCTTAAATATGCGTCCTAGAGCCAAAAGGATCTCAATTCGTGATCACTCCCACAAAATCAAAATTTTGATGACAATCCTCAAAAAATTGAAATTTTTATATGAAAAACTTATTTTGGCCATAACTCCTTAAATATGCGTCCTAGAGCCAAAAGGACCTCAATTCGTGACCACCCCCAAAAAATCAAAATGTTGATGAAAATCCTCAAAAAATTTAAATTTTTATATGAAAAACTTATTTTGGCCATAACTCCTTAAATATGCGTCCTAGAGCCAAAAGGACCTCAATTCGTTATCACTCCCACAAAATCAAAATTTTGATGACAATCCTCAAAAAAATGAAATTTTTATATGAAAAACTTATTTTGGCCATAACTCCTTAAATATGCGTCCTAGAGCCAAAAGGACCTCAATTCGTGACCACCCCCAAAAAATCCAAATTTTGATGAAAATCCTCAGAAAATTTAAATTTTTATATGAAAAACTTATTTTGGCCATAACTCCTTAAATATGCGTCCTAGCGCCAAAAGGACCTCAATTCGTGACCATCCCCAAAAAATCAAAATTTTGATGAAAATCCTCAAAAAATTGAAAATTTTATATGAAAAACTTATTTTGGCCATAACTCCTTAAATATGCGTCCTAGAGCCAAAAGGACCTCAATTCGTGACCACCCCCAAAAAATCCAAATTTCGACGAAAATCCTCAAAAAATTGAAATTTTTATATGAAAAACTTATTTGGGCCATAACTCCTTAAATATGCGTCCTAGAGCCAAAATGACCTCAATTCGTGACCACCCCCAAAAAATCAAAATTTCGACGAAAATCCTCAAAAAATTGAAATTTTTATATGAAAAACTTATTTTGGCCATAACTCCTTAAATATGCGTCCTAGAGCCAAAATGACCTCAATTCGTGACCACCCCCAAAAAATCCAAATTTCGACGAAAATCCTCAAAAAATTGAAATTTTTATATGAAAAACTTATTTTGGCCATAACTCCTTAAATATGCGTCCTAGAGCCAAAAGGACCTCAATTCGTGACCATCCCCAAAAAATCAAAATTTTGATGAAATCCTCAAAAAATTGAAATTTTTATATGAAAAACTTATTTTGGCCATAACTCCTTAAATATGCTTCCTAGAGCCAAAAGGACCTCAATTCGTGACCATCCCCAAAAAATCAAAATTTTGATGAAAATCCTCAAAAAATTGAAATTTTTATATAAAAAACTTATTTTGGCCATAACTCCTTAAATATGCGTCCTAGAGCCAAAAGGACCTCAATTCGTGACCATCCCCAAAAAATCAAAATTTTGATGAAAATCCTCAAAAAATTGAAATTTTTATATAAAAAACTTATTTTGGCCATAACTCCTTAAATATGCGTCCTAGAGCCAAAAGGACCTCAATTCGTGATCACTCCCAAAAAATCAAAATTTTGATGAAAATCCTCAAAAAATTGAAATTTTTATATAAAAAACTTATTTTGGGCCATAACTCCTTAAATATGCGTCCTAGCGCCAAAAGGACCTCAATTCGTGACCATCCCCAAAAAATCAAAATTTTGATGAAAATCCTCAAAAAATTGAAAATTTTATATGAAAAACTTATTTTGGCCATAACTCCTTAAATATGCGTCCTAGAGCCAAAAGGACCTCAATTCGTGATCACTCCCAAAAAATCAAAATTTCGACGAAAATCCTCAAAAAATTGAAAATTTTATATGAAAAACTTATTTTGGCCATAACTCCTTAAATATGCGTCCTAGAGCCAAAATGACCTCAATTCGTGACCACCCCCAAAAAATCCAAATTTCGACGAAAATCCTCAAAAAATTGAAATTTTTATATGAAAAATTTATTTTGGCCATAACTCCTTAAATATGCGTCCTAGAGCCAAAATGACCTCAATTCGTGACCACCCCCAAAAAATCCAAATTTCGACGAAAATCCTCAAAAAATTGAAATTTTTATATGAAAAATTTATTTTGGCCATAACTCCTTAAATATGCGTCCTAGAGCCAAAAGGACCTCAATTCGTGACCACCCGCAAAAAATCCAAATTTCGACGAAAATCCTCAAAAAAATGAAATTTTTATATGAAAAACTTATTTTGGCCATAACTCCTTAAATATGCGTCCTATAGCCAAAAGGACCTCAATTCGTGACCATCCCCAAAAAATCAAAATTTTGATGAAAATCCTCAAAAAATTGAAATTTTTATATGAAAAATTTATTTTGGCCATAACTCCTTAAATATGCGTCCTAGAGCCAAAAGGACCTCAATTCGTGATCACTCCCAAAAAATCAAAATTTCGACGAAAATCCTCAAAAAATTGAAATTTTTATATGAAAAACTTATTTTGGCCATAACTCCTTAAATATGCGTCCTAGAGCCAAAAGGACCTCAATTCGTGACCACCCCCAAAAAATCCAAATTTCGACGAAAATCCTCAAAAAATTGAAATTTTTATATGAAAAACTTATTTTGGGCCATAACTCCTTAAATATGCGTCCTAGAGCCAAAAGGACCTCAATTCGTGACCACCCCCAAAAAATCCAAATTTCGACGAAAATCCTCAAAAAATTGAAATTTTTATATGAAAAACTTATTTTGGCCACAACTCCTTAAATATGCGTCCTATAGCCAAAAGGACCTCAATTCGTGATCACTCCCAAAAAATCAAAATTTTGATGAAAATCCTCAAAAAATTGAAATTTTTATATAAAAAACTTATTTTGGCCATAACTCCTTAAATATGCGTCCTAGAGCCAAAAGGACCTCAATTCGTGACCATCCCCAAAAAATCAAAATTTCGACGAAAATCCTCAAAAAATTGAAATTTTTATATGAAAAACTTATTTTGGGCCATAACTCCTTAAATATGCGTCCTATAGCCAAAAGGACCTCAATTCGTGACCACCCCCAAAAAATCCAAATTTCGACGAAAATCCTCAAAAAATTTAAATTTTTATATGAAAAACTTATTTTGGCCATAACTCCTTAAATATGCGTCCTAGAGCCAAAAGGACCTCAATTCGTGATCACTCCCAAAAAATCAAAATTTTGATGAAAATCCTCAAAAAATTGAAATTTTTATATGAAAAACTTATTTTGGGCCATAACTCCTTAAATATGCGTCCTAGAGCCAAAAGGACCTCAATTCGTGATCACTCCCACAAAATCAAAATTTTGATGAAAATCCTCAAAAAATTGAAATTTTTATATGAAAAACTTATTTTGGCCATAACTCCTTAAATATGCGTCCTAGAGCCAAAAGGACCTCAATTCGTGACCACCCCCTAAAAATCCAAATTTCGACGAAAATCCTCAAAAAATTGAAATTTTTATATGAAAAACTTATTTTGGCCATAACTCCTTAAATATGCTTCCTAGAGCCAAAAGGACCTCATTTCGTGACCATCCCCAAAAAATCAAAATTTTGATGAAAATCCTCAAAAAATTGAAATTTTTATATGAAAAACTTATTTTGGCCATAACTCCTTAAATATGCTTCCTAGAGCCAAAAGGACCTCAATTCGTGACCACCCCCAAAAAATCCAAATTTCGACGAAAATCCTCAAAAAATTGAAATTTTTATATGAAAAACTTATTTTGGGCCATAACTCCTTAAATATGCGTCCTAGAGCCAAAAGGACCTCAATTCGTGACCATCCCCAAAAAATCAAAATTTCGACGAAAATCCTCAAAAAAATGAAATTTTTATATGAAAAACTTATTTTGGCCATAACTCCTTAAATATGCGTCCTAGAGCCAAAATGACCTCAATTCGTGATCACTCCCAAAAAATCAAAATTTTGATGAAAATCCTCAAAAAATTGAAATTTTTATATGAAAAACTTATTTTGGCCATAACTCCTTAAATATGCGTCCTAGAGCCAAAAGGACCTCAATTCGTGACCATCCCCAAAAAATCAAAATTTTGATGACAATCCTCAAAAAATTGAAATTTTTATATGAAAAACTTATTTTGGCCATAACTCCTTAAATATGCGTCCTAGTGCCAAAAGGACTTCAATTCGTGATCACTCCCAAAAAATCAAAATTTCGACGAAAATCCTCAAAAAAATGAAATTTTTATATGAAAAACTTATTTTGCCCATAACTCCTTAAATATGCGTCCTAGAGCCAAAAGGACCTCAATTCGTGACCACCCCCTAAAAATCCAAATTTCGACGAACATCCTCAAAAAATTGAAATTTTTATATGAAAAACTTATTTTGGCCATAACTCCTTAAATATGCGTCCTAGAGCCAAAAGGACCTCAATTCGTGACCATCCCCAAAAAATCAAAATTTTGATGAAAATCCTCAAAAAAAATGAAATTTTTATATGAAAAACTTATTTTGGCCATAACTCCTTAAATATGCGTCCTAGAGCCAAAATGACCTCAATTCGTGATCACTCCCAAAAAATCAAAATTTTGATGAAAATCCTCAAAAAATTGAAATTTTTATATGAAAAACTTATTTTGGCCATAACTCCTTAAATATGCGTCCTAGAGCCAAAAGGACCTCAATTCGTGATCACTCCCAAAAAATCAAAATTTTGATGAAAATCCTCAAAAAATTGAAATTTTTATATAAAAAACTTATTTTGGCCATAACTCCTTAAATATGCGTCCTAGAGCCAAAAGGACCTCAATTCGTGACCATCCCCAAAAAATCAAAATTTTGATGACAATCCTCAAAAAATTGAAATTTTTATATGAAAAACTTATTTTGGCCATAACTCCTTAAATATGCGTCCTAGAGCCAAAAGGACCTCAATTCGTGATCACTCCCAAAAAATCAAAATTTCGACGAAAATCCTCAAAAAAATGAAATTTTTATATGAAAAACTTATTTTGCCCATAACTCCTTAAATATGCGTCCTAGAGCCAAAAGGACCTCAATTCGTGACCACCCCCTAAAAATCCAAATTTCGACGAACATCCTCAAAAAATTGAAATTTTTATATGAAAAACCTATTTTGGCCATAACTCCTTAAATATGCGTCCTAGAGCCAAAAGGACCTCAATTCGTGACCATCCCCAAAAAATCAAAATTTTGATGAAAATCCTCAGAAAATTGAAATTTTTATATGAAAAACTTATTGTGGCCATAACTCCTTAAATATGCGTCCTAGAGCCAAAAGGACCTCAATTCGTGACCACCCCCAAAAAATCAAAATTTTGATGAAAATCCTCAAAAAATTGAAATTTTTATATGAAAAACTTATTTTGGCCATAACTCCTTAAATATGCGTCCTAGAGCCAAAAGGACCTCAATTCGTGACCACCCCCAAAAAATCCAAATTTCGACGAAAATCCTCAAAAAAATGAAATTTTTATATGAAAAACTTATTTTGGCCATAACTCCTTAAATATGCGTCCTAGAGCCAAAAGGACCTCAATTCGTGACCATCCCCAAAAAATCAAAATTTTGATGAAAATCCTCAAAAAATTGAAATTTTTATATGAAAAACTTATTTTGGCCATAACTCCTTAAATATGCGTCCTAGAGCCAAAAGGACCTCAATTCGTGATCACTCCCAAAAAATCAAAATTTTGATGAAAATCCTCAAAAAATTGAAATTTTTATATAAAAAACTTATTTTGGCCATAACTCCTTAAATATGCGTCCTAGAGCCAAAAGGACCTCAATTCGTGACCACCCCCAAAAAATCCAAATTTCGACGAAAATCCTCAAAAAAATGAAATTTTTATATGAAAAACTTATTTTGGCCATAACTCCTTAAATATGCGTCCTAGAGCCAAAAGGACCTCAATTCGTGACCATCCCCAAAAAATCAAAATTTTGATGACAATCCTCAAAAAATTTAAATTTTTATATGAAAACCTTATTTTGGCCATAACTCCTTAAATATGCGTCCTAGAGCCAAAAGGACCTCAATTCGTGACCACCCCCAAAAAATCCAAATTTCGACGAAAATCCTCAAAAAATTGAAATTTTTATATGAAAAACTTATTTTGGCCATAACTCCTTAAATATGCGTCCTAGAGCCAAAAGGACCTCAATTCGTGATCACTCCCACAAAATCAAAATTTTGATGACAATCCTCAAAAAATTGAAATTTTTATATGAAAAACTTATTTTGGCCATAACTCCTTAAATATGCGTCCTAGAGCCAAAAGGACCTCAATTCGTGACCATCCCCAAAAAATCAAAATTTCGACGAAAATCCTCAAAAAATTGAAATTTTTATATGAAAAACTTATTTTGGCCATAACTCCTTAAATATGCGTCCTAGAGCCAAAAGGACCTCAATTCGTGACCACCCCCAAAAAATCAAAATTTTGATGAAAATCCTCAAAAAATTTAAATTTTTATATGAAAAACTTATTTTGGCCACAACTCCTTAAATATGCGTCCTAGAGCCAAAAGGACCTCAATTCGTGATCACTCCCAAAAAATCAAAATTTTGATGAAAATCCTCAAAAAATTGAAATTTTTATATGAAAAACTTATTTTGGCCATAACTCCTTAAATATGCGTCCTATAGCCAAAAGGACCTCAATTCGTGATCACTCCCAAAAAATCAAAATTTTGATGAAAATCCTCAAAAAATTGAAATTTTTATATGAAAAACTTATTTTGGCCATAACTCCTTAAATATGCTTCCTAGAGCCAAAAGGACCTCAATTCGTGACCATCCCCAAAAAATCAAAATTTCGACGAAAATCCTCAAAAAATTGAAATTTTTATATGAAAAACTTATTTTGGCCATAACTCCTTAAATATGCGTCCTAGAGCCAAAAGGACCTCAATTCGTGACCACCCCCAAAAAATCAAAATTTCGACGAAAATCCTCAAAAAATTGAAATTTTTATATGAAAAACTTATTTTGGCCATAACTCCTTAAATATGCGTCCTAGAGCCAAAAGGACCTCAATTCGTGACCACCCCCTAAAAATCCAAATTTCGACGAACATCCTCAAAAAATTGAAATTTTTATATGAAAAACTTATTTTGGCCATAACTCCTTAAATATGCGTCCTAGAGCCAAAAGGACCTCAATTCGTGACCACCCCCAAAAAATCAAAATTTTGATGAAAATCCTCAAAAAATTTAAATTTTTATATGAAAAACTTATTTTGGCCATAACTCCTTAAATATGCGTCCTAGAGCCAAAAGGACCTCAATTCGTGACCACCCCCAAAAAATCAAAATTTTGATGAAAATCCTCAAAAAATTTAAATTTTTATATGAAAAACTTATTTTGGCCACAACTCCTTAAATATGCGTCCTAGAGCCAAAAGGACCTCAATTCGTGATCACTCCCAAAAAATCAAAATTTTGATGAAAATCCTCAAAAAATTGAAATTTTTATATAAAAAACTTATTTTGGCCATAACTCCTTAAATATGCGTCCTAGAGCCAAAAGGACCTCAATTCGTGACCACCCCCAAAAAATCAAAATTTTGATGAAAATCCTCAAAAAATTTAAATTTTTATATGAAAAACTTATTTTGGCCACAACTCCTTAAATATGCGTCCTAGAGTCAAAAGGACCTCAATTCGTGATCACTCCCAAAAAATCAAAATTTTGATGAAAATCCTCAAAAAATTGAAATTTTTATATGAAAAACTTATTTTGGCCATAACTCCTTAAATATGCGTCCTATAGCCAAAAGGACCTCAATTCGTGATCACTCCCAAAAAATCAAAATTTTGATGAAAATCCTCAAAAAATTGAAATTTTTATATGAAAAACTTATTTTGGCCATAACTCCTTAAATATGCGTCCTAGAGCCAAAAGGACCTCAATTCGTGACCATCCCCAAAAAATCAAAATTTCGACGAAAATCCTCAAAAAATTGAAATTTTTATATGAAAAACTTATTTTGGCCATAACTCCTTAAATATGCGTCCTAGAGCCAAAAGGACCTCAATTCGTGACCACCCCCAAAAAATCAAAATTTTGATGAAAATCCTCAAAAAATTTAAATTTTTATATGAAAAACTTATTTTGGCCACAACTCCTTAAATATGCGTCCTAGAGCCAAAAGGACCTCAATTCGTGATCACTCCCAAAAAATAAAAATTTTGATGAAAATCCTCAAAAAATTGAAATTTTTATATGAAAAACTTATTTTGGCCATAACTCCTTAAATATGCGTCCTAGAGCCAAAAGGACCTCAATTCGTGACCATCCGCAAAAAATCAAAATTTTGATGAAAATCCTCAAAAAATTGAAATTTTTATATGAAAAACTTATTTTGGCCATAACTCCTTAAATATGCGTCCTAGAGCCAAAAGGACCTCAATTCGTGACCACCCCCAAAAAATCAAAATTTTGATGAAAATCCTCAAAAAATTTAAATTTTTATATGAAAAACTTATTTTGGCCACAACTCCTTAAATATGCGTCCTAGAGCCAAAAGGACCTCAATTCGTGACCATCCCCAAAAAATCGACGAAAATCCTCAAAAAATTGAAATTTTTATATGAAAAACTTATTTTGGCCATAACTCCTTAAATATGCGTCCTAGAGCCAAAAGGACCTCAATTCGTGACCACCCCCAAAAAATCAAAATTTTGATGAAAATCCTCAAAAAATTTAAATTTTTATATGAAAAACTTATTTTGGCCACAACTCCTTAAATATGCGTCCTAGAGCCAAAAGGACCTCAATTCGTGACCACCCCTAAAAAATCAAAATTTTGTTGAAAATCCTCAAAAAATTGAAATTTTTATATGAAAAACTTATTTTGGCCATAACTCCTTAAATATGCGTCCTAGAGCCAAAAGGACCTCAATTCGTGACCATCTCCAAAAAATCAAAATTTTGATGAAAATCCTCAAAAAATTGAAATTTTTATATGAAAAACTTATTTTGGCCATAACTCCTTAAATATGCGTCCTATAGCCAAAAGGACCTCAATTCGTGACCACCCCCAAAAAATCCAAATTTCGACGAAAATCCTCAAAAAATTGAAATTTTTATATGAAAAACTTATTTTGGGCCATAACTCCTTAAATATGCGTCCTAGAGCCAAAATGACCTCAATTCGTTATCACTCCCAAAAAATCAAAATTTTGATGAAAATCCTCAAAAAATTGAAATTTTTATATGAAAAACTTATTTTGGCCATAACTCCTTAAATATGCGTCCTAGAGCCAAAAGGACCTCAATTCGTGACCACCCCCAAAAAATCCAAATTTCGACGAAAATCCTCAAAAAAATGAAATTTTTATATGAAAAACTTATTTTGGCCATAACTCCTTAAATATGCGTCCTAGAGCCAAAAGGACCTCAATTCGTGATCACTCCCAAAAAATCAAAATTTTGATGAAAATCCTCAAAAAATTGAAATTTTATATGAAAAACTTATTTTGGCCATAACTCCTTAAATATGCGTCCTAGAGCCAAAAGGACCTCAATTCGTGATCACTCCCAAAAAATCAAAATTTTGATGAAAATCCTCAAAAAATTGAAATTTTTATATAAAAAACTTATTTTGGCCATAACTCCTTAAATATGCGTCCTAGAGCCAAAAGGACCTCAATTCGTGACCATCCCCAAAAAATCAAAATTTTGATGAAAATCCTCAAAAAATTTAAATTTTTATATGAAAAACTTATTTTGGCCATAACTCCTTAAATATGCGTCCTAGAGCCAAAAGGACCTCAATTCGTGACCACCCCCAAAAATCCAAATTTCGACGAAAATCCTCAAAAAAATTAAATTTTTATATGAAAAACTTATTTTGGCCATAACTCCTTAAATATGCGTCCTAGAGCCAAAAGGACCTCAATTCGTGATCACTCCCAAAAAATCAAAATTTTGATGAAAATCCTCAAAAAATTTAAATTTTTATATGAAAACCTTATTTTGGCCATAACTCCTTAAATATGCGTCCTAGAGCCAAGAGGACCTCAATTCGTGACCATCCCCAAAAAATCAAAATTTTGATGACAATCCTCAAAAAATTGAAATTTTTATATGAAAAACTTATTTTGGCCATAACTCCTTAAATATGCGTCCTAGAGCCAAAAGGACCTCAATTCGTGACCATCCCCAAAAAATCAAAATTTTGATGAAAATCCTCAGAAAATTGAAATTTTTATATGAAAAACTTATTTTGGCCATAACTCCTTAAATATGCGTCCTAGAGCCAAAAGGACCTCAATTCGTGACCATCCCCAAAAAATCAAAATTTTGATGAAAATCCTCAAAAAATTGAAATTTTTATATGAAAAACTTATTTTGGCCATAACTCCTTAAATATGCGTCCTAGAGCCAAAAGGACCTCAATTCGTGATCACTCCCACAAAATCAAAATTTTGATGACAATCCTCAAAAAATTGAAATTTTTATATGAAAAACTTATTTTGGCCATAACTCCTTAAATATGCGTCCTAGAGCCAAAATGACCTCAATTCGTGACCACCCCCAAAAAATCCAAATTTCGACGAAAATCCTCAAAAAATTGAAATTTTTATATGAAAAACTTATTTTGGCCATAACTCCTTAAATATGCTTCCTAGAGCCAAAAGGACCTCAATTCGTGACCATCCCCAAAAAATCAAAATTTTGATGAAAATCCTCAAAAAATTGAAATTTTTATATGAAAAACTTATTTTGGCCATAACTCCTTAAATATGCGTCCTAGAGCCAAAAGGACCTCAATTCGTGACCACTCCCAAAAAATCAAAATTTTGATGAAAATCCTCAAAAAATTGAAATTTTTATATGAAAAACTTATTTTGGCCATAACTCCTTAAATATGCGTCCTAGAGCCAAAAGGACCTCAATTCGTGACCACCCCCAAAAAATCCAAATTTCGACGAACATCCTCAAAAAATGAAATTTTTATATGAAAAACTTATTTTGGCCATAACTCCTTAAATATGCGTCCTAGAGCCAAAAGGACCTCAATTCGTGATCACTCCCAAAAAATCCAAATTTCGACGAAAATCCTCAAAAAATTGAAATTTTTATATGAAAAACTTATTTTGGCCATAACTCCTTAAATATGCGTCCTAGAGCCAAAAGGACCTCAATTCGTGATCACTCCCAAAAAATCAAAATTTTGATGACAATCCTCAAAAAAATGAAATTTTTATATAAAAAACTTATTTTGGCCATAACTCCTTAAATATGCGTCCTAGAGCCAAAAGGACCTCAATTCGTGACCACCCCCAAAAAATCAAAATTTTGATGAAAATCCTCAAAAAATTTAAATTTTTATATGAAAAACTTATTTTGGCCACAACTCCTTAAATATGCGTCCTAGAGCCAAAAGGACCTCAATTCGTGATCACTCCCAAAAAATCAAAATTTTGATGAAAATCCTCAAAAAATTGAAATTTTTATATGAAAAACTTATTTTGGCCATAACTCCTTAAATATGCGTCCTATAGCCAAAAGGACCTCAATTCGTGATCACTCCCAAAAAATCAAAATTTTGATGAAAATCCTCAAAAAATTGAAATTTTTATATGAAAAACTTATTTTGGCCATAACTCCTTAAATATGCGTCCTAGAGCCAAAAGGACCTCAATTCGTGACCATCCCCAAAAAATCAAAATTTCGACGAAAATCCTCAAAAAATTGAAATTTTTATATGAAAAACTTATTTTGGCCATAACTCCTTAAATATGCGTCCTAGAGCCAAAAGGACCTCAATTCGTGACCACCCCCAAAAAATCAAAATTTTGATGAAAATCCTCAAAAAATTTAAATTTTTATATGAAAAACTTATTTTGGCCACAACTCCTTAAATATGCGTCCTAGAGCCAAAAGGACCTCAATTCGTGATCACTCCCAAAAAATCAAAATTTCGACGAAAATCCTCAAAAAATTGAAATTTTTATATGAAAAACTTATTTTGGCCATAACTCCTTAAATATGCGTCCTAGAGCCAAAAGGACCTCAATTCGTGACCATCCCCAAAAAATCAAAATTTTGATGAAAATCCTCAAAAAATTGAAATTTTTATATGAAAAACTTATTTTGGCCATAACTCCTTAAATATGCGTCCTAGAGCCAAAAGGACCTCAATTCGTGACCACCCCCAAAAAATCAAAATTTTGATGAAAATCCTCAAAAAATTTAAATTTTTATATGAAAAACTTATTTTGGCCACAACTCCTTAAATATGCGTCCTAGAGCCAAAAGGACCTCAATTCGTGATCACTCCCAAAAAATCAAAATTTTGATGAAAATCCTCAAAAAATTGAAATTTGTATATGAAAAACTTATTTTGGCCATAACTCCTTAAATATGCGTCCTAGAGCCAAAAGGACCTCAATTCGTGATCACTCCCTAAAAATCCAAATTTCGACGAAAATCCTCAAAAAAATGAAATTTTTATATGAAAAACTTATTTTGGCCATAACTCCTTAAATATGCGTCCTAGAGCCAAAATGACCTCAATTCGTGACCACCCCCAAAAAATCAAAATTTTGATGAAAATCCTCAAAAAATTTAAATTTTTATATGAAAAACTTATTTTGGCCACAACTCCTTAAATATGCGTCCTAGAGCCAAAAGGACCTCAATTCGTGACCACCCCCAAAAAATCAAAATTTTGATGAAAATCCTCAAAAAATTGAAATTTTTATATGAAAAACTTATTTTGGCCATAACTCCTTAAATATGCGTCCTAGAGCCAAAAGGACCTCAATTCGTGACCATCCCCAAAAAATCAAAATTTTGATGAAAATCCTCAGAAAATTGAAATTTTTATATGAAAAACTTATTTTGGCCATAACTCCTTAAATATGCGTCCTAGAGCCAAAAGGACCTCAATTCGTGACCATCCCCAAAAAATCAAAATTTTGATGAAAATCCTCAAAAAATTGAAATTTTTATATGAAAAACTTATTTTGGCCATAACTCCTTAAATATGCGTCCTAGAGCCAAAAGGACCTCAATTCGTGATCACTCCCACAAAATCAAAATTTTGATGACAATCCTCAAAAAATTGAAATTTTTATATGAAAAACTTATTTTGGCCATAACTCCTTAAATATGCGTCCTAGAGCCAAAATGACCTCAATTCGTGACCACCCCCAAAAAATCCAAATTTCGACGAAAATCCTCAAAAAATTGAAATTTTTATATGAAAAACTTATTTTGGCCATAACTCCTTAAATATGCTTCCTAGAGCCAAAAGGACCTCAATTCGTGACCATCCCCAAAAAATCAAAATTTTGATGAAAATCCTCAAAAAATTGAAATTTTTATATGAAAAACTTATTTTGGCCATAACTCCTTAAATATGCGTCCTAGAGCCAAAAGGACCTCAATTCGTGACCACTCCCAAAAAATCAAAATTTTGATGAAAATCCTCAAAAAATTGAAATTTTTATATGAAAAACTTATTTTGGCCATAACTCCTTAAATATGCGTCCTAGAGCCAAAAGGACCTCAATTCGTGACCACCCCCAAAAAATCCAAATTTCGACGAACATCCTCAAAAAATGAAATTTTTATATGAAAAACTTATTTTGGCCATAACTCCTTAAATATGCGTCCTAGAGCCAAAAGGACCTCAATTCGTGATCACTCCCAAAAAATCCAAATTTCGACGAAAATCCTCAAAAAATTGAAATTTTTATATGAAAAACTTATTTTGGCCATAACTCCTTAAATATGCGTCCTAGAGCCAAAAGGACCTCAATTCGTGATCACTCCCAAAAAATCAAAATTTTGATGACAATCCTCAAAAAAATGAAATTTTTATATAAAAAACTTATTTTGGCCATAACTCCTTAAATATGCGTCCTAGAGCCAAAAGGACCTCAATTCGTGACCACCCCCAAAAAATCAAAATTTTGATGAAAATCCTCAAAAAATTTAAATTTTTATATGAAAAACTTATTTTGGCCACAACTCCTTAAATATGCGTCCTAGAGCCAAAAGGACCTCAATTCGTGATCACTCCCAAAAAATCAAAATTTTGATGAAAATCCTCAAAAAATTGAAATTTTTATATGAAAAACTTATTTTGGCCATAACTCCTTAAATATGCGTCCTATAGCCAAAAGGACCTCAATTCGTGATCACTCCCAAAAAATCAAAATTTTGATGAAAATCCTCAAAAAATTGAAATTTTTATATGAAAAACTTATTTTGGCCATAACTCCTTAAATATGCGTCCTAGAGCCAAAAGGACCTCAATTCGTGACCATCCCCAAAAAATCAAAATTTCGACGAAAATCCTCAAAAAATTGAAATTTTTATATGAAAAACTTATTTTGGCCATAACTCCTTAAATATGCGTCCTAGAGCCAAAAGGACCTCAATTCGTGACCACCCCCAAAAAATCAAAATTTTGATGAAAATCCTCAAAAAATTTAAATTTTTATATGAAAAACTTATTTTGGCCACAACTCCTTAAATATGCGTCCTAGAGCCAAAAGGACCTCAATTCGTGATCACTCCCAAAAAATCAAAATTTTGATGAAAATCCTCAAAAAATTGAAATTTTTATATGAAAAACTTATTTTGGCCATAACTCCTTAAATATGCGTCCTAGAGCCAAAAGGACCTCAATTCGTGACCACCCCCAAAAAATCAAAATTTTGATGAAAATCCTCAAAAAATTTAAATTTTTATATGAAAAACTTATTTTGGCCACAACTCCTTAAATATGCGTCCTAGAGCCAAAAGGACCTCAATTCGTGATCACTCCCAAAAAATCAAAATTTTGATGAAAATCCTCAAAAAATTGAAATTTTTATATGAAAAACTTATTTTGGCCATAACTCCTTAAATATGCGTCCTAGAGCCAAAAGGACCTCAATTCGTGATCACTCCCAAAAAATCCAAATTTCGACGAAAATCCTCAAAAAAATGAAATTTTTATATGAAAAACTTATTTTGGCCATAACTCCTTAAATATGCGTCCTAGAGCCAAAAGGACCTCAATTCGTGACCACCCCCAAAAAATCAAAATTTTGATGAAAATCCTCAAAAAATTTAAATTTTTATATGAAAAACTTATTTTGGCCACAACTCCTTAAATATGCGTCCTAGAGCCAAAAGGACCTCAATTCGTGACCACCCCCAAAAAATCAAAATTTTGATGAAAATCCTCAAAAAATTGAAATTTTTATATGAAAAACTTATTTTGGCCATAACTCCTTAAATATGCGTCCTAGAGCCAAAAGGACCTCAATTCGTGACCATCCCCAAAAAATCAAAATTTTGATGAAAATCCTCAAAAAATTGAAATTTTTATATGAAAAACTTATTTTGGCCATAACTCCTTAAATATGCGTCCTATAGCCAAAAGCACCTCAATTCGTGACCACCCCCAAAAAATCCAAATTTCGACGAAAATCCTCAAAAAATTGAAATTTTTATATGAAAAACTTATTTTGGGCCATAACTCCTTAAATATGCGTCCTAGAGCCAAAATGACCTCAATTCGTGATCACTCCCAAAAAATCAAAATTTTGATGAAAATCCTCAAAAAATTGAAATTTTTATATGAAAAACTTATTTTGGCCATAACTCCTTAAATATGCGTCCTAGAGCCAAAAGGACCTCAATTCGTGACCACCCCCAAAAAATCCAAATTTCGACGAAAATCCTCAAAAAAATGAAATTTTTATATGAAAAACTTATTTTGGTCATAACTCCTTAAATATGCGTCCTAGAGCCAAAAGGACCTCAATTCGTGATCACTCCCAAAAAATCAAAATTTTGATGAAAATCCTCAAAAAATTGAAATTTTTATATGAAAAACTTATTTTGGCCATAACTCCTTAAATATGCGTCCTAGAGCCAAAAGGACCTCAATTCGTGATCACTCCCAAAAAATCAAAATTTTGATGAAAATCCTCAAAAAATTGAAATTTTTATATAAAAAACTTATTTTGGCCATAACTCCTTAAATATGCGTCCTAGAGCCAAAAGGACCTCAATTCGTGACCATCCCCAAAAAATCAAAATTTTGATGAAAATCCTCAAACAATTTAAATTTTTATATGAAAAACTTATTTTGGCCATAACTCCTTAAATATGCGTCCTAGAGCCAAAAGGACCTCAATTCGTGACCACCCCCAAAAAATCCAAATTTCGACGAAAATCCTCAAAAAAATGAAATTTTTATATGAAAAACTTATTTTGGCCATAACTCCTTAAATATGCGTCCTAGAGCCAAAAGGACCTCAATTCGTGATCACTCCCAAAAAATCAAAATTTTGATGAAAATCCTCAAAAAATTTAAATTTTTATATGAAAAACTTATTTTGGCCATAACTCCTTAAATATGCGTCCTAGAGCCAAAAGGACCTCAATTCGTGACCATCCCCAAAAAATCAAAATTTTGATGACAATCCTCAAAAAATTGAAATTTTTATATGAAAAACTTATTTTGGCCATAACTCCTTAAATATGCGTCCTAGAGCCAAAAGGACCTCAATTCGTGACCATCCCCAAAAAATCAAAATTTTGATGAAAATCCTCAAAAAATTGAAATTTTTATATGAAAAATTTATTTTGGCCATAACTCCTTAAATATGCGTCCTAGAGCCAAAAGGACCTCAATTCGTGATCACTCCCACAAAATCAAAATTTTGATGACAATCCTCAAAAAATTGAAATTTTTATATGAAAAACTTATTTTGGCCATAACTCCTTAAATATGCGTCCTAGAGCCAAAATGACCTCAATTCGTGACCACCCCCAAAAAATCCAAATTTCGACGAAAATCCTCAAAAAATTGAAATTTTTATATGAAAAACTTATTTTGGCCATAACTCCTTAAATATGCTTCCTAGAGCCAAAAGGACCTCAATTCGTGACCATCCCCAAAAAATCAAAATTTTGATGAAAATCCTCAAAAAATTGAAATTTTTATATGAAAAACTTATTTTGGCCATAACTCCTTAAATATGCGTCCTAGAGCCAAAAGGACCTCAATTCGTGACCACTCCCAAAAAATCAAAATTTTGATGAAAATCCTCAAAAAATTGAAATTTTTATATGAAAAACTTATTTTGGCCATAACTCCTTAAATATGCGTCCTAGAGCCAAAAGGACCTCAATTCGTGACCACCCCCAAAAAATCCAAATTTCGACGAACATCCTCAAAAAATGAAATTTTTATATGAAAAACTTATTTTGGCCATAACTCCTTAAATATGCGTCCTAGAGCCAAAAGGACCTCAATTCGTGACCACCCCCAAAAAATTCAAATTTCGACGAAAATCCTCAAAAAAATGAAATTTTTATATGAAAAACTTATTGTGGCCATAACTCCTTAAATATGCGTCCTAGAGCCAAAAGGACCTCAATTCGTGACCACCCCCAAAAAATCAAAATTTCGACGAAAATCCTCAAAAAAATGAAATTTTTATATGAAAAACTTATTTTGGCCACAACTCCTTAAATATGCGTCCCAGAGCCAAAATGACCTCAATTCGTGACCACCCCCAAAAAATCCAAATTTCGACGAAAATCCTCAAAAAATTGAAATTTTTATATGAAAAACTTATTTTGGCCATAACTCCTTAAATATGCTTCCTAGAGCCAAAAGGACCTCAATTCGTGACCATCCCCAAAAAATCAAAATTTCGACGAAAATCCTCAAAAAAATTAAATTTTTATATGAAAAACTTATTTTGGCCATAACTCCTTAAATATGCGTCCTAGAGCCAAAAGGACCTCAATTCGTGACCACCCCCAAAAAATCAAAATTTTGATGAAAATCCTCAAAAAAATGAAATTTTTATATGAAAAACTTATTTTGCCCATAACTCCTTAAATATGCGTCCTAGAGCCAAAAGGACCTCAATTCGTGACCATCCCCAAAAAATCAAAATTTCGACGAAAATCCTCAAAAAAATGAAATTTTTATATGAAAAACTTATTTTGGCCATAACTCCTTAAATATGCGTCCTAGAGCCAAAAGGACCTCAATTCGTGACCACCCCCAAAAAATCAAAATTTCGACGAAAATCCTCAAAAAATTGAAATTTTTATATGAAAAACTTATTTTGGCCATAACTCCTTAAATATGCGCCCTAGCGCCAAAAGGACCTCAATTCGTGACCACCCCCAAAAAATCAAAATTTTGATGAAAATCCTCAAAAAAATGAAATTTTTATATGAAAAACTTATTTTGGCCACAACCCCTTAAATATGCGTCCTAGAGCCAAAAGGACCTCAATTCGTGACCACCCCCAAAAAATCCAAATTTCGACGAAAATCCTC
This sequence comes from Haematobia irritans, assembly GCF_050003625.1. Classification (NCBI taxonomy): domain Eukaryota; kingdom Metazoa; phylum Arthropoda; class Insecta; order Diptera; family Muscidae; genus Haematobia; species Haematobia irritans. The sequence continues at coordinate 24,931 of NW_027445852.1, read as the reverse complement.
AAAAAATTGAAATTTTTATATGAAAAACTTATTTTGGGCCATAACTCCTTAAATATGCGTCCTAGAGCCAAAAGGACCTCAATTCATGACCACCCCCTAAAAATCCAAATTTCGACGAAAATCCTCAAAAAATTGAAATTTTTATATGAAAAACTTATTTTGGCCATAACTCCTTAAATATGCGTCCTAGAGCCAAAAGGACCTCAATTCGTGACCATCCCCAAAAAATCAAAATTTTGATGAAAATCCTCAAAAAATTGAAATTTTTATATGAAAAACTTATTTTGGCCATAACTCCTTAAATATGCGTCCTAGAGCCAAAAGGACCTCAATTCGTGACCACCCCCAAAAAATCAAAATTTCGACGAAAATCCTCAAAAAAATGAAATTTTTATATGAAAAACTTATTTTGGCCATAACTCCTTAAATATGCGTCCTAGAGCCAAAAGGACCTCAATTCGTGATCACTCCCACAAAATCAAAATTTTGATGACAATCCTCAAAAAATTTAAATTTTTATATGAAAAACTTATTTTGGCCATAACTCCTTAAATATGCGTCCTAGAGCCAAAATGACCTCAATTCGTGACCACCCCCAAAAAATCAAAATTTTGATGAAAATCCTCAAAAAATTGAAATTTTTATATGAAAAACTTATTTTGGCCATAACTCCTTAAATATGCGTCCTAGAGCCAAAAGGACCTCAATTCGTGTTCACTCCCACAAAATCAAAATTTTGATGACAATCCTCAAAAAAATGAAATTTTTATATGAAAAACTTATTTTGGCCATAACTCCTTAAATATGCGTCCTAGAGCCAAAATGACCTCAATTCGTGACCACCCCCAAAAAATCCAAATTTCGACGAAAATCCTCAAAAAATTGAAATTTTTATATGAAAAACTTATTTTGGCCATAACTCCTTAAATATGCGTCCTAGAGCCAAAAGGACCTCAATTCGTGACCATCCCCAAAAAATCCAAATGTCGACGAAAATCCTCAAAAAATTGAAATTTTTATATGAAAAACTTATTTTGGCCACAACTCCTTAAATATGCGTCCTAGAGCCAAAAGGACCTCAATTCGTGACCACCCCCAAAAAATCAAAATTTTGATGAAAATCCTCAAAAAATTTAAATTTTTATATGAAAAACTTATTTTGGCCACAACTCCTTAAATATGCGTCCTAGAGCCAAAAGGACCTCAATTCGTGACCACCCCCAAAAAATCAAAATTTTGATGAAAATCCTCAAAAAATTGAAATTTTTATATGAAAAACTTATTTTGGCCATAACTCCTTAAATATGCGTCCTAGAGCCAAAAGGACCTCAATTCGTGATCACTCCCAAAAAATCCAAATTTCGACGAAAATCCTCAAAAAAATGAAATTTTTATATGAAAAACTTATTTTGGCCATAACTCCTTAAATATGCGTCCTAGAGCCAAAAGGACCTCAATTCGTGACCACCCCCAAAAAATCAAAATTTTGATGAAAATCCTCAAAAAATTTAAATTTTTATATGAAAAACTTATTTTGGCCACAACTCCTTAAATATGCGTCCTAGAGCCAAAAGGACCTCAATTCGTGACCACCCCCAAAAAATCAAAATTTTGATGAAAATCCTCAAAAAATTGAAATTTTTATATGAAAAACTTATTTTGGCCATAACTCCTTAAATATGCGTCCTAGAGCCAAAAGGACCTCAATTCGTGACCATCCCCAAAAAATCAAAATTTTGATGAAAATCCTCAAAAAATTGAAATTTTTATATGAAAAACTTATTTTGGCCATAACTCCTTAAATATGCGTCCTATAGCCAAAAGGACCTCAATTCGTGACCACCCCCAAAAAATCCAAATTTCGACGAAAATCCTCAAAAAATTGAAATTTTTATATGAAAAACTTATTTTGGGCCATAACTCCTTAAATATGCGTCCTAGAGCCAAAATGACCTCAATTCGTGATCACTCCCAAAAAATCAAAATTTTGATGAAAATCCTCAAAAAATTGAAATTTTTGTATGAAAAACTTATTTTGGCCATAACTCCTTAAATATGCGTCCTAGAGCCAAAAGGACCTCAATTCGTGACCACCCCCAAAAAATCAAAATTTCGACGAAAATCCTCAAAAAAATGAAATTTTTATATGAAAAACTTATTGTGGCCATAACTCCTTAAATATGCGTCCTAGAGCCAAAAGGACCTCAATTCGTGACCACCCCCAAAAAATCAAAATTTCGACGAAAATCCTCAAAAAAATGAAATTTTTATATGAAAAACTTATTTTGGCCACAACTCCTTAAATATGCGTCCCAGAGCCAAAATGACCTCAATTCGTGACCACCCCCAAAAAATCCAAATTTCGACGAAAATCCTCAAAAAATTGAAATTTTTATATGAAAAACTTATTTTGGCCATAACTCCTTAAATATGCTTCCTAGAGCCAAAAGGACCTCAATTCGTGACCATCCCCAAAAAATCAAAATTTCGACGAAAATCCTCAAAAAAATTAAATTTTTATATGAAAAACTTATTTTGGCCATAACTCCTTAAATATGCGTCCTAGAGCCAAAAGGACCTCAATTCGTGACCACCCCCAAAAAATCAAAATTTTGATGAAAATCCTCAAAAAAATGAAATTTTTATATGAAAAACTTATTTTGCCCATAACTCCTTAAATATGCGTCCTAGAGCCAAAAGGACCTCAATTCGTGACCATCCCCAAAAAATCAAAATTTCGACGAAAATCCTCAAAAAAATGAAATTTTTATATGAAAAACTTATTTTGGCCATAACTCCTTAAATATGCGTCCTAGAGCCAAAAGGACCTCAATTCGTGACCACCCCCAAAAAATCAAAATTTCGACGAAAATCCTCAAAAAATTGAAATTTTTATATGAAAAACTTATTTTGGCCATAACTCCTTAAATATGCGCCCTAGCGCCAAAAGGACCTCAATTCGTGACCACCCCCAAAAAATCAAAATTTTGATGAAAATCCTCAAAAAAATGAAATTTTTATATGAAAAACTTATTTTGGCCACAACCCCTTAAATATGCGTCCTAGAGCCAAAAGGACCTCAATTCGTGACCACCCCCAAAAAATCCAAATTTCGACGAAAATCCTCAAAAAATTGAAATTTTTATATGAAAAACTTATTTTGGGCCATAACTCCTTAAATATGCGTCCTAGAGCCAAAAGGACCTCAATTCGTGACCACCCCCTAAAAATCCAAATTTCGACGAAAATCCTCAAAAAATTGAAATTTTTATATGAAAAACTTATTTTGGCCATAACTCCTTAAATATGCGTCCTAGAGCCAAAAGGACCTCAATTCGTGACCATCCCCAAAAAATCAAAATTTTGATGAAAATCCTCAAAAAATTGAAATTTTTATATGAAAAACTTATTTTGGCCATAACTCCTTAAATATGCGTCCTAGAGCCAAAAGGACCTCAATTCGTGACCACCCCCAAAAAATCAAAATTTCGACGAAAATCCTCAAAAAAATGAAATTTTTATATGAAAAACTTATTTTGGCCATAACTCCTTAAATATGCGTCCTAGAGCCAAAAGGACCTCAATTCGTGATCACTCCCACAAAATCAAAATTTTGATGACAATCCTCAAAAAATTGAAATTTTTATATGAAAAACTTATTTTGGCCATAACTCCTTAAATATGCGTCCTAGAGCCAAAATGACCTCAATTCGTGACCACCCCCAAAAAATCAAAATTTTGATGAAAATCCTCAAAAAATTGAAATTTTTATATGAAAAACTTATTTTGGCCATAACTCCTTAAATATGCGTCCTAGAGCCAAAAGGACCTCAATTCGTGATCACTCCCACAAAATCAAAATTTTGATGACAATCCTCAAAAAAATGAAATTTTTATATGAAAAACTTATTTTGGCCATAACTCCTTAAATATGCGTCCTAGAGCCAAAATGACCTCAATTCGTGACCACCCCCAAAAAATCCAAATTTCGACGAAAATCCTCAAAAAATTGAAATTTTTATATGAAAAACTTATTTTGGCCATAACTCCTTAAATATGCGTCCTAGAGCCAAAAGGACCTCAATTCGTGACCATCCCCAAAAAATCCAAATGTCGACGAAAATCCTCAAAAAATTGAAATTTTTATATGAAAAACTTATTTTGGCCACAACTCCTTAAATATGCGTCCTAGAGCCAAAAGGACCTCAATTCGTGACCACCCCCAAAAAATCAAAATTTTGATGAAAATCCTCAAAAAATTTAAATTTTTATATGAAAAACTTATTTTGGCCACAACTCCTTAAATATGCGTCCTAGAGCCAAAAGGACCTCAATTCGTGACCACCCCCAAAAAATCAAAATTTTGATGAAAATCCTCAAAAAATTGAAATTTTTATATGAAAAACTTATTTTGGCCATAACTCCTTAAATATGCGTCCTAGAGCCAAAAGGACCTCAATTCGTGATCACTCCCAAAAAATCCAAATTTCGACGAAAATCCTCAAAAAAATGAAATTTTTATATGAAAAACTTATTTTGGCCATAACTCCTTAAATATGCGTCCTAGAGCCAAAAGGACCTCAATTCGTGACCACCCCCAAAAAATCAAAATTTTGATGAAAATCCTCAAAAAATTTAAATTTTTATATGAAAAACTTATTTTGGCCACAACTCCTTAAATATGCGTCCTAGAGCCAAAAGGACCTCAATTCGTGACCACCCCCAAAAAATCAAAATTTTGATGAAAATCCTCAAAAAATTGAAATTTTTATATGAAAAACTTATTTTGGCCATAACTCCTTAAATATGCGTCCTAGAGCCAAAAGGACCTCAATTCGTGACCATCCCCAAAAAATCAAAATTTTGATGAAAATCCTCAAAAAATTGAAATTTTTATATGAAAAACTTATTTTGGCCATAACTCCTTAAATATGCGTCCTAGAGCCAAAAGGACCTCAATTCGTGACCATCCCCAAAAAATCAAAATTTTGATGAAAATCCTCAAAAAATTGAAATTTTTATATGAAAAACTTATTTTGGCCACAACTCCTTAAATATGCGTCCTAGAGCCAAAAGGACCTCAATTCGTGACCACCCCCAAAAAATCCAAATTTCGACGAAAATCCTCAAAAAAATGAAATTTTTATATGAAAAACTTATTTTGGCCATAACTCCTTAAATATGCGTCCTAGAGCCAAAAGGACCTCAATTCGTGACCACCCCCAAAAAATCAAAATTTTGATGAAAATCCTCAAAAAATTTAAATTTTTATATGAAAAACTTATTTTGGCCACAACTCCTTAAATATGCGTCCTAGAGCCAAAAGGACCTCAATTCGTGACCACCCCCAAAAAATCAAAATTTTGATGAAAATCCTCAAAAAATTGAAATTTTTATATGAAAAACTTATTTTGGCCATAACTCCTTAAATATGCGTCCTAGAGCCAAAAGGACCTCAATTCGTGACCACCCCCAAAAAATCAAAATTTTGATGAAAATCCTCAAAAAATTTAAATTTTTATATGAAAAACTTATTTTGGCCATAACTCCTTAAATATGCGTCCTAGAGCCAAAAGGACCTCAATTCGTGACCATCCCCAAAAAATCAAAATTTTGATGAAAATCCTCAAAAAATTGAAATTTTTATATGAAAAACTTATTTTGGGCCATAACTCCTTAAATATGCGTCCTAGAGCCAAAATGACCTCAATTCGTGATCACTCCCAAAAAATCAAAATTTTGATGAAAATCCTCAAAAAATTGAAATTTTTATATGAAAAACTTATTTTGGCCATAACTCCTTAAATATGCGTCCTAGAGCCAAAAGGACCTCAATTCGTGACCACCCCCAAAAAATCCAAATTTCGACGAAAATCCTCAAAAAAATGAAATTTTTATATGAAAAACTTATTTTGGCCATAACTCCTTAAATATGCGTCCTAGAGCCAAAAGGACCTCAATTCGTGATCACTCCCAAAAAATCAAAATTTTGATGAAAATCCTCAAAAAATTGAAATTTTTATATGAAAAACTTATTTTGGCCATAACTCCTTAAATATGCGTCCTAGAGCCAAAAGGACCTCAATTCGTGATCACTCCCAAAAAATCAAAATTTTGATGAAAATCCTCAAAAAATTGAAATTTTTATATAAAAAACTTATTTTGGCCATAACTCCTTAAATATGCGTCCTAGAGCCAAAAGGACCTCAATTCGTGACCATCCCCAAAAAATCAAAATTTTGATGAAAATCCTCAAAAAATTTAAATTTTTATATGACAAACTTATTTTGGCCATAACTCCTTAAATATGCGTCCTAGAGCCAAAAGGACCTCAATTCGTGACCACCCCCAAAAAATCCAAATTTCGACGAAAATCCTCAAAAAAATGAAATTTTTATATGAAAAACTTATTTTGGCCATAACTCCTTAAATATGCGTCCTAGAGCCAAAAGGACCTCAATTCGTGATCACTCCCAAAAAATCAAAATTTTGATGAAAATCCTCAAAAAATTTAAATTTTTATATGAAAAACTTATTTTGGCCATAACTCCTTAAATATGCGTCCTAGAGCCAAAAGGACCTCAATTCGTGACCATCCCCAAAAAATCAAAATTTTGATGACAATCCTCAAAAAATTGAAATTTTTATATGAAAAACTTATTTTGGCCATAACTCCTTAAATATGCGTCCTAGAGCCAAAAGGACCTCAATTCGTGACCATCCCCAAAAAATCAAAATTTTGATGAAAATCCTCAAAAAATTGAAATTTTTATATGAAAAATTTATTTTGGCCATAACTCCTTAAATATGCGTCCTAGAGCCAAAAGGACCTCAATTCGTGATCACTCCCACAAAAATCCAAATTTCGACGAAAATCCTCAAAAAATTGAAATTTTTATATGAAAAACTTATTTTGGCCATAACTCCTTAAATATGCGTCCTAGAGCCAAAAGGACCTCAATTCGTGACCACCCCCAAAAAATCAAAATTTTGATGAAAATCCTCAAAAAAATGAAATTTTTATATGAAAAACTTATTTTGCCCATAACTCCTTAAATATGCGTCCTAGAGCCAAAAGGACCTCAATTCGTGACCATCCCCAAAAAATCAAAATTTCGACGAAAATCCTCAAAAAAATGAAATTTTTATATGAAAAACTTATTTTGGCCATAACTCCTTAAATATGCGTCCTAGAGCCAAAAGGACCTCAATTCGTGACCACCCCCAAAAAATCAAAATTTCGACGAAAATCCTCAAAAAATTGAAATTTTTATATGAAAAACTTATTTTGGCCATAACTCCTTAAATATGCGCCCTAGCGCCAAAAGGACCTCAATTCGTGACCACCCCCAAAAAATCAAAATTTTGATGAAAATCCTCAAAAAAAATGAAATTTTTATATGAAAAACTTATTTTAGCCACAACCCCTTAAATATGCGTCCTAGAGCCAAAAGGACCTCAATTCGTGACCACCCCCAAAAAATCCAAATTTCGACGAAAATCCTCAAAAAATTGAAATTTTTATATGAAAAACTTATTTTGGGCCATAACTCCTTAAATATGCGTCCTAGAGCCAAAAGGACCTCAATTCGTGACCACCCCCTAAAAATCCAAATTTCGACGAAAATCCTCAAAAAATTGAAATTTTTATATGAAAAACTTATTTTGGCCATAACTCCTTAAATATGCGTCCTAGAGCCAAAAGGACCTCAATTCGTGACCATCCCCAAAAAATCAAAATTTTGATGAAAATCCTCAAAAAATTGAAATTTTTATATGAAAAACTTATTTTGGCCATAACTCCTTAAATATGCGTCCTAGAGCCAAAAGGACCTCAATTCGTGACCACCCCCAAAAAATCAAAATTTCGACGAAAATCCTCAAAAAAATGAAATTTTTATATGAAAAACTTATTTTGGCCATAACTCCTTAAATATGCGTCCTAGAGCCAAAAGGACCTCAATTCGTGATCACTCCCACAAAATCAAAATTTTGATGACAATCCTCAAAAAATTGAAATTTTTATATGAAAAACTTATTTTGGCCATAACTCCTTAAATATGCGTCCTAGAGCCAAAATGACCTCAATTCGTGACCACCCCCAAAAAATCAAAATTTTGATGAAAATCCTCAAAAAATTGAAATTTTTATATGAAAAACTTATTTTGGCCATAACTCCTTAAATATGCGTCCTAGAGCCAAAAGGACCTCAATTCGTGATCACTCCCACAAAATCAAAATTTTGATGACAATCCTCAAAAAAATGAAATTTTTATATGAAAAACTTATTTTGGCCATAACTCCTTAAATATGCGTCCTAGAGCCAAAATGACCTCAATTCGTGACCACCCCCAAAAAATCCAAATTTCGACGAAAATCCTCAAAAAATTGAAATTTTTATATGAAAAACTTATTTTGGCCATAACTCCTTAAATATGCGTCCTAGAGCCAAAAGGACCTCAATTCGTGACCATCCCCAAAAAATCCAAATGTCGACGAAAATCCTCAAAAAATTGAAATTTTTATATGAAAAACTTATGTTGGCCACAACTCCTTAAATATGCGTCCTAGAGCCAAAATGACCTCAATTCGTGACCACCCCCAAAAAATCCAAATTTCGACGAAAATCCTCAAAAAATTGAAATTTTTATATGAAAAACTTATTTTGGCCATAACTCCTTAAATATGCGTCCTAGAGCCAAAAGGACCTCAATTCGTGACCATCCCCAAAAAATCCAAATTTCGACGAAAATCCTCAAAAAATTGAAATTTTTATATGAAAAACTTATTTTGGCCCATAACTCCTTAAATATGCGTCCTAGAGCCAAAAGGACCTCAATTCGTGACCATCCCCAAAAAATCCAAATTTCGACGAAAATCCTCAAAAAATTGAAATTTTTATATGAAAAACTTATTTTGGCCATAACTCCTTAAATATGCGTCTTAGAGCCAAAAGGACCTCAATTCGTGACCATCCCCAAAAAATCCAAATGTCGACGAAAATCCTCAAAAAATTGAAATTTTTATATGAAAAACTTATTTTGGCCACAACTCCTTAAATATGCGTCCTAGAGCCAAAATGACCTCAATTCGTGACCACCCCCAAAAAATCCAAATTTCGACGAAAATCCTCAAAAAATTGAAATTTTTATATGAAAAACTTATTTTGGCCATAACTCCTTAAATATGCGTCCTAGAGCCAAAAGGACCTCAATTCGTGACCATCCCCAAAAAATCCAAATTTCGACGAAAATCCTCAAAAAATTGAAATTTTTATATGAAAAACTTATTTTGGCCCATAACTCCTTAAATATGCGTCCTAGAGCCAAAAGGACCTCAATTCGTGACCATCCCCAAAAAATCAAAATTTCGACGAAAATCCTCAAAAAATTGAAATTTTTATATGAAAAACTTATTTTGGGCCATAACTCCTTAAATATGCGTCCTAGAGCCAAAAGGACCTCAATTCGTGATCACTCCCACAAAATCCAAATTTCGACGAAAATCCTCAAAAAATTGAAATTTTATATGAAAAATTTATTTTGGCCATAACTCCTTAAATATGCGTCCTAGAGCCAAAAGGACCTCAATTCGTGACCACCCGCAAAAAATCCAAATTTCGACGAAAATCCTCAAAAAAATGAAATTTTTATATGAAAAACTTATTTTGGCCATAACTCCTTAAATATGCGTCCTAGAGCCAAAAGGACCTCAATTCGTGACCACCCCCAAAAAATCCAAATTTCGACGAAAATCCTCAAAAAATTGAAATTTTTATATGAAAAACTTATTTTGGGCCATAACTCCTTAAATATGCGTCCTAGAGCCAAAAGGACCTCAATTCGTGACCACCCCCTAAAAATCCAAATTTCGACGAACATCCTCAAAAAAATGAAATTTTTATATGAAAAACTTATTTTGGCCATAACTCCTTAAATATGCGTCCTAGAGCCAAAAGGACCTCAATTCGTGATCACTCCCAAAAAATCCAAATTTCGACGAAAATCCTCAAAAAATTGAAATTTTTATATGAAAAACTTATTTTGGCCATAACTCCTTAAATATGCGTCCTAGAGCCAAAAGGACCTCAATTCGTGATCACTCCCACAAAATCAAAATTTTGATGAAAATCCTCAAAAAATTGAAATTTTTATATGAAAAACTTATTTTGGCCATAACTCCTTAAATATGCGTCCTAGAGCCAAAAGGACCTCAATTCGTGACCACCCCCTAAAAATCAAAATTTTGATGAAAATCCTCAAAAAATTGAAATTTTTATATGAAAAACTTATTTTGGCCATAACTCCTTAAATATGCGTCCTAGAGCCAAAAGGACCTCAATTCGTGACCACCCCCAAAAAATCCAAATTTCGACGAAAATCCTCAAAAAATTGAAATTTTTATATGAAAAACTTATTTTGGCCATAACTCCTTAAATATGCGTCCTAGAGCCAAAAGGACCTCAATTCGTGATCACTCCCACAAAATCAAAATTTTGATGACAATCCTCAAAAAATTGAAATTTTTATATGAAAAACTTATTTTGGCCATAACTCCTTAAATATGCGCCCTATAGCCAAAAGGACCTCAATTCGTGACCACCCCCAAAAAATCCAAATTTCGACGAAAATCCTCAAAAAAATGAAATTTTTATATGAAAAACTTATTTTGCCCATAACTCCTTAAATATGCGTCCTAGAGCCAAAAGGACCTCAATTCGTGATCACTCCCAAAAAATCAAAATTTTGATGAAAATCCTCAGAAAATTGAAATTTTTATATGAAAAACTTATTGTGGCCATAACTCCTTAAATATGCGTCCTAGAGCCAAAATGACCTCAATTCGTGACCACCCCCAAAAAATCCAAATTTCGACGAAAATCCTCAAAAAAATGAAATTTTTATATGAAAAACTTATTTTGGCCACAACTCCTTAAATATGCGTCCTAGAGCCAAAAGGACCTCAATTCGTGACCATCCCCAAAAAATCAAAATTTTGATGAAATCCTCAAAAAAATAGAAATTTTTATATGAGAAACTTATTTTGGCCATAACTCCTTAAATATGCGTCCTAGAGCCAAAAGGACCTCAATTCGTGATCACTCCCAAAAAATCAAAATTTTGATGAAAATCCTCAAAAAATTGAAATTTTTATATGAAAAACTTATTTTGGGCCATAACTCCTTAAATATGCGTCCTAGAGCCAAAAGGACCTCAATTCGTGACCACCCCCAAAAAATCAAAATTTTGATAAAATCCTCAAAAAATAGAAATTTTTATATGAGAAACTTATTTTGGCCATAACTCCTTAAATATGCGTCCTAGAGCCAAAAGGACCTCAATTCGTGACCACCCCCAAAAAATCCAAATTTTGATGAAAATCCTCAAAAAATTGAAATTTTTATATGAAAAACTTATTTTGGCCATAACTCCTTAAATATGCGTCCTAGAGCCAAAAGGACCTCAATTCGTGATCACTCCAAAAAAATCAAAATTTCGACGAAAATCCTCAAAAAAATGAAATTTTTATATGAAAAACTTATTTTGGGCCATAACTCCTTAAATATGCGTCCTAGAGCCAAAAGGACCTCAATTCGTGACCACCCCCAAAAAATCAAAATTTTGATGAAAATCCTCAAAAAATTTAAATTTTTATATGAAAAACTTATTTTGGCCATAACTCCTTAAATATGCGTCCTAGAGCCAAAAGGACCTCAATTCGTGACCACCCCCAAAAAATCCAAATTTCGACGAAAATCCTCAAAAAAATGAAATTTTTATATGAAAAACTTATTTTGCCCATAACTCCTTAAATATGCGTCCTAGAGCCAAAAGGACCTCAATTCGTGATCACTCCCACAAAATCAAAATTTTGATGACAATCCTCAAAAAATTGAAATTTTTATATGAAAAACTTATTTTGACCATAACTCCTTAAATATGCGTCCTAGCGCCAAAAGGACCTCAATTCGTGATCACTCCCAAAAAATCAAAATTTTGATGAAAATCCTCAAAAAATTGAAATTTTATATGAAAAATTTATTTTGGCCATAACTCCTTAAATATGCGTCCTAGAGCCAAAAGGACCTCAATTCGTGACCATCCCCAAAAAATCAAAATTTTGATGAAAATCCTCAAAAAATTGAAATTTTTATATGAAAAACTTATTTTGGCCATAACTCCTTAAATATGCGTCCTAGAGCCAAAAGGACCTCAATTCGTGACCACCCCTAAAAAATCAAAATTTCGACGAAAATCCTCAAAAAAATGAAATTTTTATATGAAAAACTTATTTTGGCCATAACTCCTTAAATATGCGTCCTAGAGCCAAAAGGACCTCAATTCGTGATCACCCCCAAAAAATCAAAATTTCGACGAAAATCCTCAAAAAAATGAAATTTTTATATGAAAAACTTATTTTGGCCATAACTCCTTAAATATGCGTCCTAGAGCCAAAAGGACCTCAATTCGTGACCACCCTCAAAAAATCCAAATTTCGACGAAAATCCTCAAAAAATTGAAATTTTTATATGAAAAACTTATTTTGGCCATAACTCCTTAAATATGCGTCCTAGAGCCAAAAGGACCTCAATTCGTGACCACCCCCAAAAAATCAAAATTTTGATGAAAATCCTCAAAAAATTGAAATTTTTATATGAAAAACTTATTTTGGCCATAACTCCTTAAATATGCGTCCTAGAGCCAAAAGGACCTCAATTCGTGACCACCCCCAAAAAATCCAAATTTCGACGAAAATCCTCAAAAAAATGAAATTTTTATATGAAAAACTTATTTTGGCCATAACTCCTTAAATATGCGTCCTAGAGCCAAAAGGACCTCAATTCGTGACCACCCCCAAAAAATCCAAATTTCGACGAAAATCCTCAAAAAATTGAAATTTTTATATGAAAAACTTATTTTGGGCCATAACTCCTTAAATATGCGTCCTAGAGCCAAAAGGACCTCAATTCGTGATCACTCCCAAAAAATCAAAATTTTGATGAAAATCCTCAAAAAATTGAAATTTTTATATGAAAAACTTATTTTGGCCATAACTCCTTAAATATGCGTCCTATAGCCAAAAGGACCTCAATTCGTGATCACTCCCACAAAATCAAAATTTTGATGAAAATCCTCAAAAAATTGAAATTTTTATATAAAAAACTTATTTTGGCCATAACTCCTTAAATATGCGTCCTAGAGCCAAAAGGACCTCAATTCGTGACCATCCCCAAAAAATCAAAATTTCGACGAAAATCCTCAAAAAATTGAAATTTTTATATGAAAAACTTATTTTGGCCATAACTCCTTAAATATGCGTCCTAGAGCCAAAAGGACCTCAATTCGTGACCACCCCCAAAAAATCCAAATTTCGACGAACATCCTCAAAAAAATGAAATTTTTATATGAAAAACTTATTTTGGCCATAACTCCTTAAATATGCGTCCTAGAGCCAAAAGGACCTCAATTCGTGATCACTCCCAAAAAATCAAAATTTCGACGAAAATCCTCAAAAAATTGAAATTTTTATATGAAAAACTTATTTTGCCCATAACTCCTTAAATATGCGTCCTAGAGCCAAAAGGACCTCAATTCGTGACCACCCCCAAAAAATCAAAATTTCGACGAAAATCCTCAAAAAAATGAAATTTTTATATGAAAAACTTATTTTGGCCATAACTCCTTAAATATGCGTCCTAGAGCCAAAAGGACCTCAATTCGTGACCATCCCCAAAAAATCAAAATTTTGATGAAAATCCTCAAAAAATTGAAATTTTATATGAAAAATTTATTTTGGCCATAACTCCTTAAATATGCGTCCTAGAGCCAAAAGGACCTCAATTCGTGACCATCCCCAAAAAATCAAAATTTTGATGAAAATCCTCAAAAAATTGAAAATTTTATATGAAAAACTTATTTTGGCCATAACTCCTTAAATATGCGTCCTAGAGCCAAAAGGACCTCAATTCGTGATCACTCCCACAAAATCCAAATTTTGATGAAAATCCTCAAAAAATAGAAATTTTTATATGAAAAACTTATTTTGGGCCATAACTCCTTAAATATGCGTCCTAGAGCCAAAAGGACCTCAATTCGTGACCACCCCCAAAAAATCCAAATTTCGACGAAAATCCTCAAAAAAATGAAATTTTTATATGAAAAACTTATTTTGGCCATAACTCCTTAAATATGCGTCCTAGTGCCAAAAGGACCTCAATTCGTGATCACTCCCAAAAAATCAAAATTTTGATGAAAATCCTCAAAAAATTGAAATTTTTATATGAAAAACTTATTTTGGCCATAACTCCTTAAATATGCGTCCTAGCGCCAAAAGGACCTCAATTCGTGACCATCCCCAAAAAATCAAAATTTTGATGAAAATCCTCAAAAAATTGAAAATTTTATATGAAAAACTTATTTTGGCCATAACTCCTTAAATATGCGTCCTAGAGCCAAAAGGACCTCAATTCGTGACCACCCGCAAAAAATCCAAATTTCGACGAAAATCCTCAAAAAAATGAAATTTTTATATGAAAAACTTATTTTGGCCATAACTCCTTAAATATGCGTCCTAGAGCCAAAAGGACCTCAATTCGTGATCACTCCCACAAAATCAAAATTGTGATGACAATCCTCAAAAAAATGAAATTTTTATATGAAAAACTTATTTTGGCCATAACTCCTTAAATATGCGTCCTAGAGCCAAAAGGACCTCAATTCGTGACCATCCCCAAAAAATCAAAATTTTGATGAAATCCTCAAAAAATAGAAATTTTTATATGAGAAACTTATTTTGGCCATAACTCCTTAAATATGCGTCCTAGAGCCAAAAGGACCTCAATTCGTGACCACCCCCAAAAAATCCAAATTTCGACGAACATCCTCAAAAAAATGAAATTTTTATATGAAAAACTTATTTTGGCCATAACTCCTTAAATATGCGTCCTAGAGCCAAAAGGACCTCAATTCGTGACCACCCCCAAAAAATCAAAATTTTGATGAAAATCCTCAAAAAATTGAAATTTTTATATGAAAAACTTATTTTGGCCATAACTCCTTAAATATGCGTCCTAGCGCCAAAAGGACCTCAATTCGTGACCATCCCCAAAAAATCAAAATTTTGATGAAAATCCTCAAAAAATTGAAAATTTTATATGAAAAACTTATTTTGGCCATAACTCCTTAAATATGCGTCCTAGAGCCAAAAGGACCTCAATTCGTGACCACCCGCAAAAAATCCAAATTTCGACGAAAATCCTCAAAAAAATGAAATTTTTATATGAAAAACTTATTTTGGCCATAACTCCTTAAATATGCGTCCTAGAGCCAAAAGGACCTCAATTCGTGACCACCCCCAAAAAATCCAAATTTCGACGAAAATCCTCAAAAAAATGAAATTTTTATATGAAAAACTTATTTTGGCCATAACTCCTTAAATATGCGTCCTAGAGCCAAAAGGACCTCAATTCGTGACCACCCCCAAAAAATCCAAATTTCGACGAACATCCTCAAAAAAATGAAATTTTTATATGAAAAACTTATTTTGGCCATAACTCCTTAAATATGCGTCCTAGAGCCAAAAGGACCTCAATTCGTGACCACCCCCAAAAAATCAAAATTTCGACGAAAATCCTCAAAAAAATGAAATTTTTATATGAAAAACTTATTTTGGCCATAACTCCTTAAATATGCGTCCTAGAGCCAAAAGGACCTCAATTCGTGACCACCCCCAAAAAATCCAAATTTCGACGAACATCCTCAAAAAAATGAAATTTTTATATGAAAAACTTATTTTGGCCATAACTCCTTAAATATGCGTCCTAGAGCCAAAAGGACCTCAATTCGTGATCACTCCCACAAAATCAAAATTTTGATGACAATCCTCAAAAAAATTGAAATTTTTATATGAAAAACTTATTTTGGCCATAACTCCTTAAATATGCGTCCTAGAGCCAAAAGGACCTCAATTCGTGATCACTCCCACAAAATCAAAATTTCGACGAAAATCCTCAAAAAAATGAAATTTTTATATGAAAAACTTATTTTGGCCATAACTCCTTAAATATGCGTCCTAGAGCCAAAAGGACCTCAATTCGTGATCACTCCCAAAAAATCAAAATTTTGATGAAAATCCTCAAAAAATTGAAATTTTTATATGAAAAACTTATTTTGGCCATAACTCCTTAAATATGCGTCCTAGCGCCAAAAGGACCTCAATTCGTGACCATCCCCAAAAAATCAAAATTTTGATGAAAATCCTCAAAAAATTGAAAATTTTATATGAAAAACTTATTTTGGCCATAACTCCTTAAATATGCGTCCTAGAGCCAAAAGGACCTCAATTCGTGACCACCCGCAAAAAATCCAAATTTCGACGAAAATCCTCAAAAAAATGAAATTTTTATATGAAAAACTTATTTTGGCCATAACTCCTTAAATATGCGTCCTAGAGCCAAAAGGACCTCAATTCGTGATCACTCCCACAAAATCAAAATTTTGATGACAATCCTCAAAAAAATGAAATTTTTATATGAAAAATTTATTTTGGCCATAACTCCTTAAATATGCGTCCTAGAGCCAAAAGGACCTCAATTCGTGACCATCCCCAAAAAATCAAAATTTTGATGAAATCCTCAAAAAATAGAAATTTTTATATGAGAAACTTATTTTGGCCATAACTCCTTAAATATGCGTCCTAGAGCCAAAAGGACCTCAATTCGTGACCATCCCCAAAAAATCAAAATTTTGATGAAAATCCTCAAAAAATTGAAATTTTTATATGAAAAACTTATTTTGGCCATAACTCCTTAAATATGCTTCCTAGAGCCAAAAGGACCTCAATTCGTGACCACCCCCAAAAAATCAAAATTTCGACGAAAATCCTCAAAAAAATGAAATTTTTATATGAAAAACTTATTTTGGCCATAACTCCTTAAATATGCGTCCTAGAGCCAAAAGGACCTCAATTCGTGATCACTCCCAAAAAATCAAAATTTTGATGAAAATCCTCAAAAAATTTAAATTTTTATATGAAAAACTTATTTTGGCCATAACTCCTTAAATATGCGTCCTAGAGCCAAAATGACCTCAATTCGTGACCACCCCCAAAAAATCCAAATTTCGACGAAAATCCTCAAAAAATTGAAATTTTTATATAAAAAACTTATTTTGGCCATAACTCCTTAAATATGCGTCCTAGAGCCAAAAGGACCTCAATTCGTGACCACCCCCAAAAAATCCAAATTTCGACGAAAATCCTCAAAAAATTGAAATTTTTATATGAAAAACTTATTTTGGCCATAACTCCTTAAATATGCGTCCTAGAGCCAAAAGGACCTCAATTCGTGATCACTCCCACAAAATCAAAATTTTGATGACAATCCTCAAAAAAATGAAATTTTTATATGAAAAACTTATTTTGGCCATAACTCCTTAAATATGCGTCCTAGAGCCAAAAGGACCTCAATTCGTGACCATCCCCAAAAAATCAAAATTTTGATGAAAATCCTCAAAAAATTGAAATTTTTATATGAAAAACTTATTTTGGCCATAACTCCTTAAATATGCGTCCTAGAGCCAAAAGGACCTCAATTCGTGATCACTCCCACAAAATCAAAATTTTGATGACAATCCTCAAAAAAATGAAATTTTTATATGAAAAACTTATTTTGGCCATAACTCCTTAAATATGCGTCCTAGAGCCAAAAGGACCTCAATTCGTGATCACTCCCAAAAAATCAAAATTTTGATGAAAATCCTCAAAAAATAGAAATTTTTATATGAGAAACTTATTTTGGCCATAACTCCTTAAATATGCGTCCTAGAGCCAAAAGGACCTCAATTCGTGACCATCCCCAAAAAATCAAAATTTTGATGAAAATCCTCAAAAAATTGAAATTTTTATATGAAAAACTTATTTTGGCCATAACTCCTTAAATATGCGTCCTAGAGCCAAAAGGACCTCAATTCGTGATCACTCCCACAAAATCAAAATTTTGATGACAATCCTCAAAAAAATGAAATTTTTATATGAAAAACTTATTTTGGCCATAACTCCTTAAATATGCGTCCTAGAGCCAAAAGGACCTCAATTCGTGATCACTCCCAAAAAATCAAAATTTTGATGAAAATCCTCAAAAAATAGAAATTTTTATATGAGAAACTTATTTTGGCCATAACTCCTTAAATATGCGTCCTAGAGCCAAAAGGACCTCAATTCGTGACCACCCCCAATAAATCCAAATTTCGACGAAAATCCTCAAAAAATTGAAATTTTATATGAAAAATTTATTTTGGCCATAACTCCTTAAATATGCGTCCTAGAGCCAAAAGGACCTCAATTCGTGATCACTCCCACAAAATCAAAATTTTGATGAAATCCTCAAAAAATAGAAATTTTTATATGAGAAACTTATTTTGGCCATAACTCCTTAAATATGCGTCCTAGAGCCAAAAGGACCTCAATTCGTGATCACTCCCAAAAAATCCAAATTTTGATGACAATCCTCAAAAAAATGAAATTTTTATATGAAAAACTTATTTTGGCCATAACTCCTTAAATATGCGTCCTAGAGCCAAAAGGACCTCAATTCGTGACCATCCCCAAAAAATCAAAATTTTGATGAAAATCCTCAAAAAAATGAAATTTTTATATGAAAAACTTATTTTGGCCATAACTCCTTAAATATGCGTCCTAGAGCCAAAAGGACCTCAATTCGTGACCATCCCCAAAAAATCAAAATTTTGATGAAAATCCTCAAAAAATTGAAATTTTTATATGAAAAACTTATTTTGGCCATAACTCCTTAAATATGCGTCCTAGAGCCAAAAGGACCTCAATTCGTGACCACCCCCAAAAAATCCAAATTTCGACGAACATCCTCAAAAAAATGAAATTTTTATATGAAAAACTTATTTTGGCCATAACTCCTTAAATATGCGTCCTAGAGCCAAAAGGACCTCAATTCGTGATCACTCCCAAAAAATCAAAATTTCGACGAAAATCCTCAAAAAAATGAAATTTTTATATGAAAAACTTATTTTGGCCATAACTCCTTAAATATGCGTCCTAGAGCCAAAAGGACCTCAATTCGTGACCACCCCCAAAAAATCCAAATTTTGATGAAAATCCTCAGAAAATTGAAATTTTTATATGAAAAACTTATTTTGGCCATAACTCCTTAAATATGCGTCCTAGAGCCAAAAGGACCTCAATTCGTGACCACCCCCAAAAAATCCAAATTTCGACGAAAATCCTCAAAAAATTGAAATTTTTATATGAAAAACTTATTTTGGGCCATAACTCCTTAAATATGCGTCCTAGAGCCAAAAGGACCTCAATTCGTGACCACCCCCTAAAAATCCAAATTTCGACGAAAATCCTCAAAAAATTGAAATTTTTATATGAAAAACTTATTTTGGCCATAACTCCTTAAATATGCGTCCTAGAGCCAAAATGACCTCAATTCGTGATCACTCCCAAAAAATCAAAATTTTGATGAAAATCCTCAAAAAATTGAAATTTTTATATAAAAAACTTATTTTGGCCATAACTCCTTAAATATGCGTCCTAGAGCCAAAAGGACCTCAATTCGTGATCACTCCCAAAAAATCAAAATTTCGACGAAAATCCTCAAAAAAATGAAATTTTTATATGAGAAACTTATTTTGGCCATAACTCCTTAAATATGCGTCCTAGAGCCAAAAGGACCTCAATTCGTGACCATCCCCAAAAAATCAAAATTTTGATGAAAATCCTCAAAAAAATGAAATTTTTATATGAAAAACTTATTTTGGCCATAACTCCTTAAATATGCGTCCTAGAGCCAAAAGGACCTCAATTCGTGATCACTCCCACAAAATCAAAATTTTGATGACAATCCTCAAAACAATGAAATTTTTATATGAAAAACTTATTTTGGCCATAACTCCTTAAATATGCGTCCTAGAGCCAAAAGGACCTCAATTATGATCACTCCCAAAAAATCAAAATTTCGACGAAAATCCTCAAAAAAATGAAATTTTTATATGAAAAACTTATTTTGGCCATAACTCCTTAAATATGCGTCCTAGAGCCAAAAGGACCTCAATTCGTGACCATCCCCAAAAAATCAAAATTTTGATGAAAATCCTCAAAAAAATGAAATTTTTATATGAAAAACTTATTTTGGCCATAACTCCTTAAATATGCGTCCTAGAGCCAAAAGGACCTCAATTCGAGACCATCCCCAAAAAATCAAAATTTTGATGAAAATCCTCAAAAAATTTAAATTTTTATATGAAAAACTTATTTTGGCCATAACTCCTTAAATATGCGTCCTAGAGCCAAAAGGACCTCAATTCGTGATCACTCCCACAAAATCAAAATTTTGATGACAATCCTCAAAAAAATGAAATTTTTATATGAAAAACTTATTTTGGCCATAACTCCTTAAATATGCGTCCCAGAGCCAAAAGGACCTCAATTCGTGATCACTCCCAAAAAATCAAAATTTCGACGAAAATCCTCAAAAAATTGAAATTTTTACATGAAAAACTTATTTTGGCCATAACTCCTTAAATATGCGTCCTAGAGCCAAAAGGACCTCAATTCGTGATCACTCCCACAAAATCAAAATTTTGATGACAATCCTCAAAAAAATGAAATTTTTATATGAAAAACTTATTTTGGCCATAACTCCTTAAATATGCGTCCTAGAGCCAAAAGGACCTCAATTCGTGACCATCCCCAAAAAATCAAAATTTTGATGAAAATCCTCAAAAAATTGAAATTTTTATATGAAAAACTTGTTTTGGCCATAACTCCTTAAATATGCGTCCTAGAGCCAAAAGGACCTCAATTCGTGATCACTCCCACAAAATCAAAATTTTGATGACAATCCTCAAAAAAATGAAATTTTTATATGAAAAACTTATTTTGGCCATAACTCCTTAAATATGCGTCCTAGAGCCAAAAGGACCTCAATTCGTGATCACTCCCAAAAAATCAAAATTTTGATGAAAATCCTCAAAAAATAGAAATTTTTATATGAGAAACTTATTTTGGCCATAACTCCTTAAATATGCGTCCTAGAGCCAAAAGGACCTCAATTCGTGACCATCCCCAAAAAATCAAAATTTTGATGAAAATCCTCAAAAAATTGAAATTTTTATATGAAAAACTTATTTTGGCCATAACTCCTTAAATATGCGTCCTAGAGCCAAAAGGACCTCAATTCGTGATCACTCCCACAAAATCAAAATTTTGATGACAATCCTCAAAAAAATGAAATTTTTATATGAAAAACTTATTTTGGCCATAACTCCTTAAATATGCGTCCTAGAGCCAAAAGGACCTCAATTCGTGATCACTCCCAAAAAATCAAAATTTTGATGAAAATCCTCAAAAAATAGAAATTTTTATATGAGAAACTTATTTTGGCCATAACTCCTTAAATATGCGTCCTAGAGCCAAAAGGACCTCAATTCGTGACCACCCCCAATAAATCCAAATTTCGACGAAAATCCTCAAAAAATTGAAATTTTATATGAAAAACTTATTTTGGCCATAACTCCTTAAATATGCGTCCTAGAGCCAAAAGGACCTCAATTCGTGACCATCCCCAAAAAATCAAAATTTTGATGAAAATCCTCAAAAAATTTAAATTTTTATATGAAAAACTTATTTTGGCCATAACTCCTTAAATATGCGTCCTAGAGCCAAAAGGACCTCAATTCGTGACCACCCCCAAAAAATCCAAATTTCGACGAAAATCCTCAAAAAATTGAAATTTTTATATGAAAAACTTATTTTGGCCATAACTCCTTAAATATGCGTCCTAGAGCCAAAAGGACCTCAATTCGTGACCACCCCCAAAAAATCCAAATTTCGACGAAAATCCTCAAAAAATTGAAATTTTTATATGAAAAACTTATTTTGGCCACAACTCCTTAAATATGCGTCCTAGAGCCAAAAGGACCTCAATTCGTGACCACCCCCAAAAAATCCAAATTTCGACGAAAATCCTCAAAAAAATGAAATTTTTATATGAAAAACTTATTTTGGCCATAACTCCTTAAATATGCATCCTAGAGCCAAAAGGACCTCAATTCGTGATCACCCCCAAAAAATCAAAATTTCGACGAAAATCCTCAAAAAAATGAAATTTTTATATGAAAAACTTATTTTGGCCATAACTCCTTAAATATGCGTCCTAGAGCCAAAAGGACCTCAATTCGTGATCACTCCCAAAAAATCAAAATTTTGATGAAAATCCTCAAAAAATTGAAATTTTTATATGAAAAACTTATTTTGGCCATAACTCCTTAAATATGCGTCCTAGAGCCAAAAGGACCTCAATTCGTGACCACCCCCAAAAAATCCAAATTTCGACGAAAATCCTCAAAAAATTGAAATTTTTATATGAAAAACTTATTTTGGCCATAACTCCTTAAATATGCGTCCTAGAGCCAAAAGGACCTCAATTCGTGATCACTCCCACAAAATCAAAATTTTGATGACAATCCTCAAAAAAATGAAATTTTTATATGAAAAACTTATTTTGGCCATAACTCCTTAAATATGCGTCCTAGAGCCAAAAGGACCTCAATTCGTGACCATCCCCAAAAAATCAAAATTTTGATGAAATCCTCAAAAAATAGAAATTTTTATATGAGAAACTTATTTTGGCCATAACTCCTTAAATATGCGTCCTAGAGCCAAAAGGACCTCAATTCGTGACCATCCCCAAAAAATCAAAATTTTGATGAAAATCCTCAAAAAATTGAAATTTTTATATGAAAAACTTATTTTGGCCATAACTCCTTAAATATGCGTCCTAGAGCCAAAATGACCTCAATTCGTGACCACCCCCAAAAAATCAAAATTTCGACGAAAATCCTCAAAAAAATGAAATTTTTATATGAAAAACTTATTTTGGCCATAACTCCTTAAATATGCGTCCTAGAGCCAAAAGGACCTCAATTCGTGATCACTCCCAAAAAATCAAAATTTTGATGAAAATCCTCAAAAAATTTAAATTTTTATATGAAAAACTTATTTTGGCCATAACTCCTTAAATATGCGTCCTAGAGCCAAAAGGACCTCAATTCGTGACCACCCCCAAAAAATCCAAATTTCGACGAAAATCCTCAAAAAATTGAAATTTTTATATGAAAAACTTATTTTGGCCACAACTCCTTAAATATGCGTCCTAGAGCCAAAAGGACCTCAATTCGTGACCACCCCCAAAAAATCCAAATTTCGACGAAAATCCTCAAAAAATTGAAATTTTTATAAAAAAAACTTATTTTGGCCATAACTCCTTAAATATGCGTCCTAGAGCCAAAAGGACGTCAATTCGTGACCATCCCCAAAAAATCAAAATTTTGATGAAATCCTCACAAAATAGAAATTTTTATATGAGAAACTTATTTTGGCCATAACTCCTTAAATATGCGTCCTAGAGGCCAAAAGGACCTCAATTCGTGACCATCCCCAAAAAATCAAAATTTTGATGAAAATCCTCAAAAATTGAAATTTTTATATGAAAAACTTATTTTGGCCATAACTCCTTAAATATGCTTCCTAGAGCCAAAAGGACCTCAATTCGTGACCACCCCCAAAAAATCAAAATTTCGACGAAAATCCTCAAAAAATGAAATTTTTTATGAAAAAACTTATTTTGGCCATAACTCCTTAAATATGCGTCCTAGAGCCAAAAGGACCTCAATTCGTGACCATCCCCAAAAATCAAAATTTTGATGAAAATCCTCAAAAAAATGAAATTTTTATATGAAAAACTTATTTTGGCCATAAACTCCTTAAATATGCGTCCTAGAGCATTCGTGATCACTCCACACCTCAAAAAAATGAAATTTTATATGAAAAACTTATTTTGGCCATAACTCCTTAAATATGCGTCCTAGAGCCAAAAGGACCTCAATTCGTGACCACCCCCAAAAAATCAAAATTTCGACGAAAATCCTCAAAAAAATGAAATTTTTATATGAAAAACTTATTTTGGCCATAACTCCTTAAATATGCGTCCTAGAGCCCAAAAGGACCTCAATTCGTGATCACTCCCAAAAAATCAAAATTTTGATGAAAATCCTCAAAAAATGAAAATTTTATATGAAAAACTTATTTTGGCCATAACTCCTTAAATATGCGTCCTAGAGCCAAAAGGACCTCAATTCGTGATCACTCCCACAAAATCAAAATTTTGATGACAATCCTCAAAAAATTGAAATTTTTATATGAAAAACTTATTTTGGCCATAACTCCTTAAATATGCGTCCTAGCGCCAAAAGGACCTCAATTCGTGACCACCCCCAAAAAATCCAAATTTCGACGAAAATCCTCAAAAAATTGAAATTTTTATATGAAAAACTTATTTTGGCCATAACTCCTTAAATATGCGTCCTAGAGCCAAAGGACCTCAATTCGTGATCACTCCCACAAAATCAAAATTTTGATGAAAATCCTCAAAAAATTGAAATTTTTATATGAAAAACTTATTTTGGCCATAACTCCTTAAATATGCGTCCTAGAGCCAAAATGACCTCAATTCGTGACCACCCCCAAAAAATCCAAATTTCGACGAAAATCCTCAAAAAAATTGAAATTTTTATATGAAAAACTTATTTTGGCCATAACTCCTTAAATATGCGTCCTAGAGCCAAAAGGACCTCAATTCGTGACCACCCCCAAAAATCCAAATTTCGACGAAAATCCTCAAAAAATTGAAATTTTTATATGAAAAACTTATTTTGGCCATAACTCCTTAAATATGCGTCCTAGAGCCAAAAGGACCTCAATTCGTGATCACTCCCACAAAATCAAAATTTTGATGACAATCCTCAAAAAATTGAAATTTTTATATGAAAAACTTATTTTGGCCATAACTCCTTAAATATGCGTCCTAGAGCCAAAATGACCTCAATTCGTGACC